>NW_026991714.1:86708999-88039446 GCF_029215605.1 Mirounga angustirostris
TGCTGGAAGTGGTGAAACAACACACGGCTGTGCATCCCGTTGTTATTAATGCGACACCACATGTTTATCGCAAAGATCAAGGGACCAATCCAACACTCTAGATGCCAAGGTGAGTTGACGGCACGTTCCCTGGGCCCACTGCACCATTCCCATCCCAACAAGCCAGCTCGCTGTCAGATCAGGACTCACCAGGTCACTGGAGCCTGCGACCCACCTGGTCGGCCCAGCCCTAATTCCAGCGTTCAGGTCATTCCGGGGCCTACTGACGGCCAATCACCCTCCTCTTGCTAAGACATCCCTCTTTCCTCACTGCCACCTAAAAATAAATCTTTCAAAGATAAAGAGGTAATAACAAGGAAAAACATCTGTCAATTTATTATTTATTTTTTTATTTTTTTCAGATTTTATTTATTTATTTGACACAGAGAGAGACACAGTGAGAGAGAGAACACAAGCAAGGGGAGTGGGAGAGGGAGAAGCAGGCTTCCCGTGGAGCAGGGAGCCCGACGCGGGACTCGATCCCAGGACCCTGGGATCATGACCTGAGCCAAAGGCAGACGCTTAACAACTGAGCCACCCAGGCGCCCCACGTCTGTCAATATATTGACCTCAATTGTCTTCCTGAATTTCCCTAAGAGCCACTTGAGAAAACTCCTTCACAAATAACAGTCTGAAGCCACCAGGTGACAGCGGAGAAAGGGCAGGAATGATGACTAGAATGAGGTGTGAAATCACCAGGAAGCTAAACTGAAGATATTCAGCGTGGTCAGGAAGGGATCACGGTGGCCCAGTTCTCAAAAGCCCAGGTCACTCAGCTCGCCGTTCGGCGGGCAGGAAGCTCCATCCCCGCCTGAAGCCAGCTCCCAACTGAGAGGAAATCCCCGTCCAAACTGCCTTCCCTTCCCATGCGATTCCGACGCCCGAGGCTTGTCACAGAAGGACTTTCCTTTCGTCACATCAAGCACAGCAGAGTTCAAGTCCCGCATCCCACTGCCTCACCCTGTACGTCGGAGACACAGCCCACGTTTACCCGAGGCCACAAAAAAGAACCAGCGACTTGCGCTCCCCATAGCGACACGTCACAGCAGCACAGGGAAGGGGGGTCCCCCCACCTCCCAAATCAGTGCTCCGACCGCAAGCCCAGGAGCACCAGTGACCCCTTCCCCTGAAAGCACCGTCACAGAGAGCGTGACCTTTTATCTCATCGGGCGCCAACAAGCTGACATCTCTCGCTGGGCTCTGAAGGCAACGAGACGAGTATCTAAACTCCCACGTGCCTGCTGCGCTGGGGAGTCCCACTGCGCACCATCCACCATAACCCACTGGCAGCTTCTAAACCCCGCGCAGCAGCGGGCCGAGCCCTCCAACCCCTCGGCACGCCCTATGGGACACCCCACTGGCATCTCCTGTTGGTCAACTCTCGCCCCAGGATGGTCTTTGGCTGTTCCACCTCTCCCGCAGTCCCTTCCCCAGGCCGGTGCTCAGGGACAGCCTCCCGGGGAGGGCAGCTGCGCCCTTCAGCTCCAGGTAGAGACCAGACACAAATGCCAGGCAAACGGGGCTGTGAAGGAAGGAGGAGAGAAGAAAAGAGAAAGGGAGTGGGTCCAAGGAAGGCTGGGGTCTACGAGATGAGCACAAGGCTCACCCTTTCTCTGGGGCTCCCACCTCTCTGAGCTGGACTGATGCAGCCCCGAGCAGAGGTCCGGGTGCCATCTGCGTGGACTGGACCAGACCATTCCGACGGTCTCGGCTCCAGGGCTTACCCCCGCCACCCACACGCGGTGCTCGATGCACGGCGATCTTGCAGGCAGCTTCCTGCAGAAGAGAGTCAAAACCCTGCACAGACAAGCATGGACTGTCTGATCCTTAGGTCCAGCTGCTATCCAGGCAATGTGGGTGTCAAGCACCCCAGCAGGCCAGACAGCAAGGGAAGAAAGCTGCACCGAGATGTGCATGGATGGGCAGGCAGGAGGATGCCCAGGACATTCCTACAGTCTCCCCAGCGCCCCTCGCCTGCTCCCACAGTCATCGGGGAGGCCTTGGTGGCAGGACAGAACGCGAGGACACTGGGCATCTTGTAAGTGCGTGAAGATGCCGTGCTTTACTGGGAAAGATGCTTGCTCGCGGTCTGCTTTTGTCCTGGCTGAAGGCCAGACCCAGGCCTCCGAGTGCTACCTGCTCCCTGGGCAAGCCACAGCAGCTCATCTGCAGTGCGGGAACCCCCACCGCTTCCTCTCTCCCTGCCCACCCCTCCCTCGTCCCCCTGCACCACCCTCACACCACTCACCAGAGGGAAGGCTTACACTGAATCACCTGGGAGAGGACCAACAACAAGCTGGCGTGGGCAGAGTGGCTAGCCCTGGGCCTCCAGACAGACCACAGCCACCTCCTTGCCCCCTCTCCGCCTGGCCCCTGTCAGCTCAGGCCACGGACTGTCTCCAGCAGAGCTGGAAACAAAGTGCTTTCAGATCCTTTGGACTCCCGGACACCAGAAGCAACCTACGCGCTTCAGACACCTGCTTTGAAGGCAGGTACTCCCAGCACCTCCTTTCTTTAAGCAGTGCCCTGGCCCAGGCACACAGGCCATGCCATGCCCCCTCCAGATGCACCAGGAGCGGGCACCCATGCTCAGCTAAGCCATTTGGTTCCTCCAGGGAGGGGTCGGTTCCTCCAGGGAGGGGCTGGCTCCGATGAGGCTGGGAGGCCAAATCCAAGGCGAGCAGACATAGGATTCCCAAGGCAGAGAAAAGCCCTGTACAGAGAGAGGAGGGAGCAGCGACCTGGGGTGGGGGTGGGGGCGGGGGCTGCTGTGGTCTGAGCCATGACCCAGACCGTGCTCTGGGCTGCGTCCACGTCCTCTCCCACCTGGCCTTGTGAGGCCAGGCAGCCTGCCTACTCTCAGTCACGTGACACACCCTCACCTCCCCACAACAAATCCCCTTCTCCGCCCCAGCCAGGCTGCTTTTGCTTGTAACCAAGAGAACCTTTTAAAAGGGTGTTCATTAAAAATCAAAGAACAACAAAAACAGGTGGCTGGCAGGTGAATCCAATACCAGAAAAGAGTAAGAAGGGTCTGCACCCAAATTTCAGGTCCTTAGCTCTAGACTCTGCATTCATGATACTTTTCTCTTTCCTCGTAAGGCATTCCAGAGTGAAACAGTTTTCATTTTAGGAAGCTTTGGTTCCAGGCAACCTGACAATTAATTTAATGCAACAAACTAATCACAGTGAGCAGCACAACAGCAAACTTGGTTCCATTCAGGGGCTGGCTCTGGGCTTTAAAAGGAAATAAGAAGTTAAAACTTTAAAACAATCCCTGATGATTTCAGTTGGCTAGAGAAAGCCTACCTGGGTCCCTGCCCTGCTTTCTCGGGACAGTGTCTTGAGGACCCCAAAAGCATCATTGGTCAGAACTGAGTGGGGAAGCCTCACTGTGGAACATACAAATACACACCCACCCCCCACACACATTCTCATGACACTGTCAACTCATCCCCGATCAGCTTCTGCTGGCAGCGGGGCCTCTTGTATTAAAGAGAAGAGCATGAATTTCCTCTGAGGCCCTACGGTCGCGCCAGTAACCTGCCCAAAGAACAGTATATACCGCAGCCTCTCCATTTCTGCAAGAAGGCCAGGCTCAAGTCCAAACCCCTCTGACCTCAAACTCAATGCATCTGCGTTCCCGGTCTCAAACCGGAAGAGTCCCTAGAAAAATCCTGGAGACGAACAAAACAAAATAAAACAGAAACAGAAAAGCACAGCTGCGAGGGACCCCCGGGGCGTAGGCAGAGACGTCCAGAAACCACATAAATAAAGAACAGCAGCGGCGTGAGCGGTTTATTACATTGTTACCGTGTCCAACACCCGTTACACTCACTCATTCAGTCCTCCCACAAGCCTCTGGTCATCCCCATGGTGTAAGAGGAGAAACTGAGGGCAGAAGTCAAACACCCCCCAAATAACAGGGCTGGGGACAGACTCGAATGAGCCATCCTGGGGTCACTCTAAGTCCTGACCCTGTGTGATGCTAGTGGAGAGCCCTGGCCCCTGCAGTTTGTGACAGCCCAGTGACTCAGACAAGAACAGCCAGAATATTCTGTGTTCCATCCTCAGAGCATGCATAGGGCAGAGACAGAGATCCTTTCTTCCCTTAAAATGTCCCTACCACACAGGAAAAACGCAAAGGGGAGGGTGAAGGAGGCACAGAACTTAAAAACCACCATAGCGGGGCACCTGGGTGGCTCAGTCATTAAGCATCTGCCTTCGGCTCAGGTCATGATCCCAGGGTCCTGGGAATGAGACCCGCATCGGGCTCCCCGCTCAGCAGGGAGTCTGCTTCTCTCTCTTTCTCTCTCTCCCCCATCACTCATTCTCTCTAATAAATAAAAATCTTAAAAAAAAAACCAAACCACCATAGCATCTAACAAATGAGCTACAGGCCGACTGAGAGGACCAGAGGGACCAGAGGGACCCCCCAGTGGGTGGTCAGGGTCCTGAGGTGGCTCTCACTAGTTGCTCATGCTAGCACTCTGGGCAGGAGAGACCATCACCCCAGTGCCTACCAGAGGGTGAGGTCACAGGCACATGGGGCACAGACTGCGCAGGTGGTTCTCCACCTCTGATTCCACGACAAACAGAAACAGACCCGGACCGATTGCTAACCCATGTCCGAAGTGAGATAAATGATCAGCACACTCGTGAAATGGACTTTTTGGCCCTCTGACTTGGGGGCTCACCGCCTGCTTGCCTGAAGGCTTTTCCCTAAGCATACCCCATCCCATCACCCTGCATCCCAGGGCTGACCCTGTGCCCCCAGTCCTCCTGCCCAGGTCACCCAGGCACCAGTGTCAGGCCCGCTTCCTAAAATCACTCCGGTCTGCAGCCTCCCTCAAGACCTCTGGACCCCAAATGCCCAATTCTGGCACTGCTGCTAGGCTCCTCCCGTCCTATGGGCAAGTGGGTAATGGTCATCTGGGGAAGCAAGGTCTTCTGACAGAAAAACAAGTGAACAGGATATAGGTAGCCAGGGTCCTCCTGCTTCTCCTTGGGCTCTCTGTGCTCTAGGACTCTGGGGGTCTGGGTGGGGCGAGGCGGGTGGTGTCCAGAAAAACAGCTCACATTCACTGTGCTTGGTCAGCACCAGCACTGAGCTAATAAGCCTTTGCAGGCCTCACAGCAGATGATGTTTGTATTTCCGTCCCTTCATAAGTAGGGAAACCAAGCAAAGCGGGTCAGACTCTAAATCCACTTGTGAGCAAGATGGCTGCTGCCCCATGGAAGAAGGTGGGAGAAGGCAGGGCACCCAAGCCAGCCCCCAACTGCAAGAAGGTGGTCAGACCTAGTTAAACTGGTTACCAGCACTCTAGCTGCGAAGCCCTCTGCCAAAATGCCCAGATGGGACCCGGCTGTGTTACAAGAACTTGAAGCAAGAGATGTGTGCTCATGTCTGGGCAAGAGAATTCAAGGGCAGCTCTCCCATCCCCAGGCCGGTGTGACGGTAGCAGTGACCGGGAGGGGGCCACAAGGGGGTGTGAACCTGGAAGGATCATTTGGGGCTCCCTGCCCCCGGCTGCCCAGGTCCACATGCTCTTCTTCAAGGCCCAGGGTGTAATCCTAGACCTCCTTGCCTTACAAATTCCCGGGGGCAGAAAATAAACAGGTAAACAACGGTGCCAGGGAGAAAGTAACCAAGTGTTGTAAGAGATACAGGAAAGAGGCTCTGGTAGCAGCAAAGGGGCGATTTATTTGAGAAGAGTGGTTCTTGACCTTGGGCTGCTGATGCCTGTCCCCGGCCCCCAGAGACTGAGCCTGAACAAGGGCTGCCCTGGTATCAGCCCTTCCACAGAACAAGCCTCTGGCTGACACGTAGCAGGGTCACTCCTGTTCCTTATGGGTGAGCATGGTCTTGGCATATGTTACACTTCTCTTGCATCCCACAGAGCCCAGGACAATCACTGAATAAACACTGGTTGGTTTTCTGATGATCCTGATGAATGATCTGCCACTCAAATGCACATCTCTAAAAGGAAAGAGCTATCTCTTTTTTCTTTTATGGTTAAAAAAAAATTATTTTAGGGATAGAGAGAGAGAGAGTGGGGGGAGGAACAGAGGGAGAGGGACAAGCAGAGTCCACGCTGAGCACAGAGCCTGACGCAGGGCTGGATCCCACGACCCTGAGATCATGACCTGAGCCGAAACCAAGAGTCGGACGCTGAGCCGAGTGAGCCACCCAGGCACCCCAAGAACTATCTTTTAATAAGCAGGGCCCATTTATAGTTCTGCTGTTAACCCTTTCGTGTCCAACCTGAGCGGCTTCCGCCTGCCCCATTTCACCCGTCTCTAAACGTCAGTAGGTCTAAACTTCATAGATGCAGCAATTTCATAATGTTGCAGGCGGAGTCGTGACCTAAACAGTAATCGAGCCACAAGAGGTACATGCGAGTTAGCCCCAGGTGGGCCAGAGAACCCAGGAGCAACCCCTGGTGGCCCTGAGGCACTGGTGGCTCCAGACGCAGACAGATGTCCCAGCGAGACTGACCACGAAGCCTTTGTACCTGGCAGGGCTGGTGGCCCTCCTCCTGCTGACCGCTGGTGGCTCCCTGCCACACGCCACGGGGAGCCTGGCCCCATGCCCACTGCTGCAGCAGGTCGCCGGCCTGTTCCTCTCCCCGCTCCCTCGTGCCTGCAGCAAGAACACCTGGGTGGGCTCACCCACTACTCCCAATCACCCCTGAGAAAGCCGCCCGAAGCAACCAGATCCCCTTCACAGGGCTGTGGCAGCCACTTCCCTCAGGGAGACATCGATCTTAGGGGAGTGCTTTCCAACTGCCAGGGGAGGCCAGCAGTGGGGTGTGAAATCAGCTCAGTGGGCTCAACAACTCCACGTGGCGGTGAGCTTGTCTTCCCCTGCTGTGTGTAGCCCAACCCCGCACCCTGGGCCTGACCTCAGCAGCTCTCAGCAACACCTCTCACGCACCGCTAGCATCACCTGTCCGCACCTGCCCAAAGAAGGGGGGTGCACGCCCTGCCCAAGGCCGCTGAGTCCAGGAATCTGGGCGCACAACGCGACCGCCCTCAAGAGGCAGCCTCATCCCCACCACGGCTCCCCGGGGGACTGCACAGGCTCTGCTTCTCCCTCCCCTGAACTTACACTCGGACTTTTATTTTATTTTATTTTTTAAGATTTTATTTATTTATTTGAGAGAGAGAATGAGAGAGAGAGAGAGAGCACATGAGAGGGGGGAGGGTCAGAGGGAGAAGCAGACCCCCCGCTGAGCAGGGAGCCCGATGCGGGACTCGATCCTGGGACTCCAGGATCATGACCTGAGCCGAAGGCAGTTGCCCAACCAACTGAGCCACCCAGGCGCCCCATCACTTGGACTTTTAACATCGAGTCTCATGAACATCTCCTAGGAAAATTTTTTGTCTTAATTACTCATATAAACCACCCTCTGAAATTCCGGCTCTAGCAGCAATATGTAAACTACTTTAAATCATAGAAACTCTATTTAGAAGTTAGAAGATCTCCCTAATTCTCTTTTGTTTAATCAACAGCTTAAAACACACACACACACACACACACACACAGTCTGTGAGAAGGGCCACAGAATGGTGGGCTGACACCTCCCCCAGCCGAACGAGGAGGTGAGGGCCTGCGTTTACCAGCCACCCCCCATCTCTGCCTCGGCCAGGCCCCTCACCACGATGTGTACCCCCAGAGCACCCATTCTGCTGCTGGGATGCAACCTTCCAATGAGACTGCCTGCAGAGCCCAGCCTCCCGGGCACTGATGTCTAGCTTCCAGAACCGGCTTCTTTTTGTTCAATCCTGAGCACCCGGTTCGGGGCTCAGCCCTCCTGGATCCACACGGCGATCCCCGCATTGCTGCCATGTACCCACTGGCAAGTCTCACAAATGCGGGGCCTCCGTTTATCACTGAAAATGAGGGGAAAATAATACTGCCTTTTGTGTGGTGTTGTTACAAGGATTAAATGAGATGACGCATGTGAACGGGATGAACGCTTGTGCAAGTGAAAGGGAGCGTGTTAATCACCACACTGGGGCAGCGGAGCGAGCACCCCAGGACGGCCCGCCACACCAGCACATGGCCAACCTGCTAAGAGGGACTGTCTAAATGAGGGCTGATGAGGAAGGAGTATCACCAAATGCACTCTCACCGATGCCTAGCCTACGGTAAGTACTCGATCCTCACTCATTACTGTTACATCATCCGGGTCCCACCTCAACCCCCAAAGCCTTCGATGTAAAGTAAAGGGAACAGGGACTAAAGCGAAACACAAGCAGCAGCACTGAGGTCACAACCTTAGCGACCCGGTCCCCAGACAGCAGGCCAAATCGCCAATGGCTTCAGCATCTGCAGCAACACGGAGCCCCAGGTGCCCGGGGACCCGTCCCCGGGCCACAAGGATGCACCAGCTCCTGGCAGCAGGCACTCAGTCATTATCTCCCCCCGCTGCCACTCCTTATGCTGAAATCCATGCGGCGACGGAACACCCTCCCGACAGGCATGACCAAGCTCACACAGAAGAACAAACTTGCTGCGCAGAGATCCGTGGCTCATCTGTGCAAAGAACTCTGTGATCACTTGAAGTCCAGGACACAGAGCAGACAATGCCTGGCAATTCTCCAGCGTGCAGCCCTCAGCCAAAAGAGCCTGCGTGCCCTCCTTCCTGGAGTCTCCAAGCGGTTAATGTACAACTATTGCACAACACTGGCTACTGAGAAGTCAGGTTCGAAGACTGGACTAAAAGAATGAATCATCTCTACTGCGTTCACCCGACCGCTATCGGGGTCAGGGGAAGGGCGGTAAACAGAAGTGAGCGGGACAGGCTGGAAAGACAGTGGGCCTGCGGACAGGCACACGGGGTCCTGGACGTGGTGTCGGACAAAGCTCCTCTGTCACTTACTAACCGTCCATCCTGACCAAGCTGCTCAGCCACTCCCTGGGGGCCAGTGCCCCAAAGTGTAAAATGGGGATAATCATCCTCATAAGCCAATGGGACATGAACCCCAAAGCAGAGTAAAACACAGGTATTAGTCTCCTGTAAAGTCACACCGTGACAACAGGGACAGAAGTCCTCACTGTCATATGCCATCGTTTATGTAAGCTTCAACGCGTCCCCCGTGCTGACCACCGTGAGTTACAGATGAGGCGGGCCTCATCTGGGGAGCATATTCCTCCCACAAGAGCTCAAGCAAGAGCAACATGGGTCATTGAATTGAGCCACCATCAACTGCAGGTCACACCACTAATTTTACATACCACTTAGGAAGAAAAATGGTATCAATTAAACCATGAAACACTGTCCCTAGTAAGATGCATCCTGATTTTAGAGATGTTAAAACATGAGAGAAAAAAAGGTACATCCTGGAATCAATGAGACACGGTGTGACGAGGACCCCAGAGCGGTCTGGAACTCAGGTTCTGGTCCTCACTGGACAAGGTCTGAGGCCAGTGTGAGCCCCCTGAGCACTGGGTGTCCAGGGGAGAATGAGAACCCCTGGGAACTTGCACACATTCCAGGCTCCCCAACCCTCCTGCAGATTCTGACTCAGTGGGTCTGGAATGGGGCCTGGGGACCCTTTCTTCAAAGCTCCTCAGGTGACATGTCATGCAGGCCCTCCAGTCTGAAAGGGTTGCCGCCTCCCACCAGCTGGCCTTCGCCACCCCACCCCACTGCCAGGCCCCAGGCTGATAAGGTGGAGAGAGGTTTCCGTGCCTAGGGCACCCTGTGCCAGCCAGGGTTAAAGCCTGCTAAACTAACAGAATGGATCTACTGCACCTCAGTCCTCCACTTCCTTCCCTCCCCCCTAACCTCTGGCATCAGGACACACCTTCGGTGAAGACTGAGCAGGACCGAAGGTGTGAGTCTCTATATACAGCACCATTCTGTGGCCCTCCCACACTTCCATTTCTGCTGAGTTTCTCTTGCACACTTTCCCCCCACTCTGATTCATTTTCTGAGTATGCAGTTGCAAACCTCCATTTAGAACAGGGGGGAACTGAAGGCGTCCTGTGTGGCATTTCCTTAAATCAGCTGTGACTCAGCCTGGCAAAGCCCCAAGTGCCTTTATAGAGGCTTCCTTCTGCCCCTTTATTAGCTGCGTGAGCAGCAAAGACCAGTAATAACAGGCCAATTGCTGCTCAGCGGCGCATTTGTCGCACCTCCCGGGACCCGGGGAAAGAGCAGGAATGCGGGCTCCTTCCTCCCAGCTCTGCAAGTTTCATTTACATTTTGAAGTGACAGGGGACATGGGTGGAACTCCATGGCTGCAAATTATGCACTCCAGGATTTCTGAAGCCCTATTAAGAAAGGGGAGCCTAAGTGGGTGGCGGGCATGAAGCAGCTCCAGCCACCTGTTCTCTCCTCCCACCCCGGCTCAGCACATCACATTTATTTTATGACTCAAGGTATCCAATGAGGCAGGGGCTTTAAAGCTTCCCATTTCTGATGCTGGAGCACCAGGGGCGATGAGAATCCAGATCCCCAAGTGAAAATGTCAGCTACGACCTTCTAAGGCCCACCAGCTGGTTCTGACAACCCACTATACCACAGGAGGAGAGGGATTCCCCAGCCAGCCATGCCCAATTCCCCAGAAGACAGGATTTCAGGGGTTTTTTAGAGAGTGGTTCCATGAAGCTTTGGGGAAAGGAGCCAGGGTGACACCGGCCGCAGGGGGGCCGGGATCCCCATCCCACACCCTGGGACGACACAGAGAAGCTGAGGGTGCAGTACCCTGAATGCTGCCATATACTGAAAAGGAACACGGTGCGAGCCTCGCAGGGTGAGCACGCAGTGAGTGTCGGTTGAGTCGATTAGTTAATTAAAGCCAATTCACGGCTCTCTGGGGCAAGCGCCTACCCCCTGAGTAAGGAATCCTGCTGGGGAAGCACAGCGTCACTCCAGGACCGGCTACATGGATATCAGCCAAGGTCAGGTAGGAGCAACTCGCCCCCAGTAAATGACTAGGGAAGGAAAGGGATAAATAACCAGCCATTGCCTAATAAAGGGTCTGTCTAACCAGCTAACTTGTTCCAGAATTGAGGCCAAAATCAGGCTTAACTGCAACAGTGCCTACATGATAATTATGGGTTTGGGGGCTTTTGGTGTTTTGTTTTCTTTCTTTCTTTCTTTTCCTTCCTTCCTTCCTCCCTCCCTTCCTTTCTTCCTTCCTTTCTTTCTTTTTTACAGCCACTTCCTCCTCTTCTTAGAGCCACACAGAAAATCCTGCAAAAATCTCTCTCCTGGAAGCAGCAACTTATCCTTGACAGCCCCAGGGATAAAGACAAGCCCCAGCAACCCACCCACATCTGCCCCAAACCAGCAGGAGGGAGGCCGACTTGCATTTCTTCTCAAGCCCCGAGGCTGAGGACAGAAGCCTGCTCCTGGCTGTGGATGTTCATCCCGGGGAAAGAAGGCAGCTGTGGGAGAGCATCTATCTCCACGCTCAACCCCATTCCCGCTGAATGAAAAATAACCCCCTTCACACGAGAGCAGCATGGTCACTCATATCCATGAAACAAGAACAAGATAAACCAAGGTGGAGAGAGTAAAAGCCCCATTAGGTCCCACGAAGCACAAACTGAGAGTCCACGACGGTTATTAATACCCATTAAGGGGATCTGGGGCTCCTGGAAATCTAAGGGACGACTACTAAAACACAAAGGACCACAACCCTCTGTCTCTGGATACAGCTCTTCCTAGCAACTGTTTTTCTGGACAGCCTCGCTGAGGAGGAAGTGGAAGCTGTGAGAATTTCTCCAAAACTTGGCGAGAGCTGTCAGATCCCCTTACCTCAAAGTGCTGTATTCCCAGCACTGCCTCAGGAAGACCTGGGTCTCAGCTTCGGTATGACCTACAAAAAGCAAAATGTCACTTCTGGTCCCACAGAGGGAGCCCTCAAATAACACCCTTCCCCGTGCCACTTCTGAGGATTCTCAGCTCTTCTCCTACCACCCAGCCTCATCACTGCTGCCCCCAGAAGAGCCCCCTGGCACTCCACTGTCACGGTTACTACAACGTTTTCAACCTCTGCACCACCCAAGTGTCTCTTTGCTGTTTGCCCCGCGGAATCTGCGTTTCCATCAATGCCAACCTGAAAAACTGCGAGCGACTTAGTTTGCTCTTTCTTTAAAAAAAAAAAGCTACAAGCTTCTCCCAAGTTCTCCCACTAAGTGCACGTCCTTTCAACCAAGAAGCCCGTGCAGCCTTAGGTCAAACTGACGAGCAATTGCCACCTCACTCTTGCAGATACTAGTACTTCAAAGACCCTGAACTGGGTATAAACTTTCCCCACAAAACCACATCTGCCACAAGCTCTTCCAGAAAATAAACTGGGAATTCTAAAACAGGAATTCATCCATTTGGGCTTAAAATTTCAGAGAGACACTACTTCACTCTCGAGACCAAAATTACTGATTTATTTTGGAACTGCAGTTGCCATCCCGAGCAGAAGCTCCCCTGAGCATGCTCCGCCCCTGCATTTACATCAGGGAAAGCCCAGCTGCCAGCCAGGGGTTCCTGGGTGCCCCGTGTGCCCAGTCCCAGTAGCTCCAGGGGCAGCAAAAGAGACACATCTGCCCTCAAGGGGCTTCGTCTGGTCTCTCCTTTTCAGACCTTAAAACAGGCTTGTTTTGCAGGTGGGAAAAGTGCTTCTTCTGGAAGAAGAGAAACACGTTCGAGTCTTGTAAGCCCTTAAAATTTACTAGCACCTAAAATTAGCTGCTCTAATTTGGACAATTTGTCTTTGCACTTTTACACAACGCAGACGGCTCATCCAGAAGGGCAAAGAGTACCTGCGTCAACCAGTAAAAAGCGTTGGGGAAACGAAGAGGAGAGCTAATTTTAGGAGGCGACTTTTCGCTCCAACCACTTCTCATGCTTCTGTCTGGCAAAGGGACCAAAGAGGAATACATAAACTGTCCCCAAATCTCCCCTGGGAACGTCTCACTACACATCAACCCTCTATCCCAGGCCAACCTGCTCCAAAGGGCCAGGAAAGGAATCCGTATCATATAGCTTCTTGAGCAAAGAGAGGAAGCCTCTCGGGAAGAACATGAATCATTACACACAAAAAAAGCAGGAACAATAATCCATCACAGACTCACAGACCCCACAGTTCCACTTAAGATCCATGCTTTTCCTCCATCACCTTTACATTGTTTATTAACATTTACTCCTGGCCCAGAGTTTAGCTGACCAGGACTTAAAACTTATTAAAACACCATGAGGATCGTGTCAAGAATCTTTTAGGTCATCTAAAAAAGGCATCTGTTTCCTCTGCCTTGACAAACTGGGAATACACCACGCAGGCTTAGGCATTTCAGTTCAGCAGACACACCTCGGCACCTGATATGCTCAAGAGTAGACAGAACTGTCTGAGAAAATGGGTGCAGCAGCGACTGGACCCGGCGAGCACCTGATGGGAGCCAACCGCAAGGGCCAAGGGGTCGTAGCCCCTCAAAGAAGGGTAGCCTGGGGGGAAAGGCTCATGCAACGTTTATTGTCAAAGCCAGAATCACAACGAGGCACCTCTGGTGTACAGCACATGCAGGAGGTGTCAGGGAAACGTACACGTTTGTAGACACACACACAGCTGACCCTGGAACCACACGGGGGTTAAGGGCACCAACCCCTGCAGAGTTGAAAATCTGCGTCTAACTTCGGAGTCCCCCAAAACTTAACTACTAACAGCCTACTGTTGACCAGAAGCCTTACAGAGGAAATAAACAGCCAATTAACACATACTGTGTATGTGTATTCTAACTTACAAGGAAATGAGTTAATGTTAAGAGAATCATAAGAAAAATACATTTATAATACTGTGTCTTATTTATCGGAAAAGATCTGTGTATAAGTGGGCCTCCACAGTTAAAAAAACTGTTGTTCAAGGGTCAACGGTACATACATATGTATGTGCGTGTGTATGTGTGTGTATGCATATTTCCCCCACACACACCTCCTAAATGTGTGTGTGTGTGTATCCCCCACCTCCTAAATACGTACAAACACATACATAAGTACGCGCATATGTATACTTCTAGGTACGTGAACACACACACACACACACTGTGGAGTGAGGCAGCCCCGCATGCTAGTTACACTTGTCTAACTTAAGAGCGGTGTGACCACGAGCAAGCTCTGCAGCTCTCTGCCCCTGCTCATTTGCGGGATCAGGTGAGTAAAGCTACACCTCACGGGATTCCTACTGTTGAAGACAAACCCTGGGTGTCCCCCTCTGCACGGCGGCAGGCATACGGTACGCAGAGAACCACGGAAGTTGCGCCAGTGCCCTTTGGAGCCTTTTGAGGAATATCAGCTACACCTCAGAATTTAGAAAACGGAGGCAGAGTGATGGGCACGTTGCCTGCAACTGCAGCGCATTAAAGCTGCTTCCAGAACTTGACCCTTCATTTTCCAATCGCTCACTGAACAAACACCACACTGAACTCCCACTCTTCACCACAGATGGCACGAGAAGCTGGGATAAACCATGGGCCTTGCCCTCCAGGCGCCCGGCTCCTAGGGGAGAGGAAAGAAAGACTCTTCACTAACTATTCACACATGCAGCGTCGGGGCACCAGCCATGGAAAAGAGAGCCAGACGTCTCAGAACCCTAGAACGGCAAGAAGCTGGGAGTGATGGGCCCAACTGGCCCTTCCTGCAGGCGCCGGGCCCGACGGAAGGACAGAGCCCTCTTGCCTGGGTCGGCAAAGCCATCTGCAGAGCCAGATGGAGGGAGACTCCAGGAACTCCTGCCTGGCGGCCTCACAACATGGGGGAAGAAAAAGCCTCCTGCCAGGAACGAAGGCCAAAATGCCATTAAGCTGTCCACAGTGAACCCTCCGAGGGCAGGGGCAGCTGCCAACAGCCTCGCGGTGGCTGTGGGCACGGCATGTGACTTACGCCACCGCCAAGCCGGGTCTCCCTGTAGGCCTCTCTTGGGCATCACGGCACAGGACACGGACCAGGGGAGAAAAGTCCAGAGCTATATGGACTCGCGGCAGACTCGTCCAACACACTCGTCATTTAATGTTTTCAAGAAACTTGCAGCACAGAATATGTATTAACTCTGTTTACTGTCCCAGACTCCCCAAGACGTCTGATGTGATGTGCTCCTGCCACACTCTCCCACCCCCAGCCTGGGGCTCAGAGATGCCTGGAACCGCTATTGTAGGATTGTGGAACAGCCTGTGTGCATGACTGGGAATTAGCAAAACAGACTAAATGATGCAGGGATAAGAAAACCTGGGCCCGGGGGCATTAAGATTGCTCTAGGTCCACAAGCAGGTGTCGGGGAAATGTACACTTATGTAGACACACACAACCGACCCTGGAACCACAGTGGGTCGCTTGTACTTTGTAGAAATGCCACCATCAAGGATGGCCAGTATGATACAGGAGGACACGGACGGCCAACCTTGCCAGGAAAGCATTTAAAAGTCTATGGTTAGATGACACTGCTGAAGCTGAGAACCTTCTCTTGTGCATGTGATTTTGCGTGATCAGGAACACTGAAACTCAACAGATGATGGGGTCTGTAACACCAGACCAGCTGAAATTTCTAGCCAATGTCCCAGATTCATCTCGGACTGAATTCCCTCACATCTCAGGCCACATCTTGGGCAGTCCCTGGCGTACAATCAATAAATACATCCTGGGACATGGCAAATCCGTAAGATGTTTGGGTGGTAGCCTCGATGCCTATCATTCATCTTGGATTAATGTCTGTGCCCTAGAGAGGGTCTTTTTGGCTAGGGCCAGCCCCAGTGATCCCAGCAGCCTCCAAGAGTCTGCAACCCACACAATGGCTAAAATATGGTACGTTATAGGAACGTCTCACATTGGTTTGGGCTGGGCTACCAACTGGGCCTGGTGGTCCAACCTGGCTAATCACTGGGAGGAAAGAAACTGAGGCAGAAGGTAGCTAGATACACAAGTTTGGAGAGAGGTAGGTTTAATCCAGTCCCCTAATACCCCTACCCTGAGCTGAGCTGTCAAGGTGTGTGGTGGGTGGGGGCCAAGTAGCCTAGGGTAGGACATAGCCCATGCCACTTCTGGGGTATTGCCCTCCTGCCTGGGAGCCTGTTCTTTGGAGGATGCTGGGCCCAAAGCGTCCACAGTCAAGTCAAGTGCCCTGGTACCACCTGCCTGGTTACAGGGCCCTCAAGGGTAAGGGGAGCCATGCCTCACATCCTTTTCCATCATGCTGGATTTGTTACTATTTTGCACTGTCAATAAAGACTATCTATACTGAGCCTAAAAAAAAGAAAAGAAAAAAATCAGGTACATGCAGGCTAGAAAGTACGCTATCCCACATTACAGCCTTCACACCTTGTAGGAAGAGACAGGGCCAAGCAAAGAGAGAAGACGGGAGAAAAGAGAAAACTCTGGCATTCTACGGGAGTATAGGATGTCTAGAGAACCTGCAAAATATTTAGATATGCCTTCAAACCTCGTAATCCCACAAATAACCCCTTATAGTTCAAGTCTATGCTAAAAACAGTGAGTGTAAAGTGTTTGAGGTTTCTAGATAAACGCGGTTATAAAAGTCTACTTACCCAGAGTGTAAACAAGGACATTCAGAATTTATTCTGGTATTAACTAGTAGCATTCATATACTCTTTTTTACGAGGGGCACTCATACATATTAACTCATCTTTGATCTCTGAAATCAAAGCAGAATTAGCAGTCTCATCTGTTTTATAGAGGCCGACCTAAAGACTCAGGTAACGTGCGTTGCCCTAAACTGCCAACCAGTTAAGTATGATACAACATCTATTTGGTACGTGTTACCACAATTCTCTACTATTAAAATCAGGGGTGCCTGGGTGGCGCAGTTGGTTAAGCATCTGACTCATGATTTTGGACCAGGTCAGGATCTCAAGGTCGTGGGATCGAGGCCCATGTCGACTCCACACTCAGTAGGAAGTCAGCTTGAGATTCTCTCTCTCCCTCTCCTCTGCCCCTCCCTGCTTGTGTGCAGAGACGGGCAGGCTACCTCTCTCTCTCAAAAAAAAAAAAAGATACTTCAAAATTTCTAAATATCAAAGATAGATAATTGTTTCATTTTTAAAGTTAAGATGTACAAAACAACGTTATTTACAACAGCCAAAAACTGAAAGCCACCCAAGTGTCTATTGACAGAGGAAGAGAAAAACAAAACGTGGTCTACATTCCATACAACGGAATATAACTCAGCCTTACAAAGGAAGAATTCAGACGCATGCTACAATGTGGATGGATCTGGAAGACATGATGCTGAGTTATAAACCAATCACAAAAGGACAAATGTTCCATAGTTCTGCTCATACAAGGTCCCTAGAGGAATCAAATTCCTAGAGACAGAAAGCAGAATGGTGCTGGATGGGGGCTGGGGGAGGGGAAACTGGGAGTTAATGTTGAATAGGGACAGAGTTTCCGTTTTACAAGATGACAGAGTTCTGGGGGGTGGATGGGTGGTGGGGACACATGCCTGACAACATGAACGGACTTAATGTCACTGAACCGCCACCAGTAAAAATGGTCACTATGGAAAAAGAAATATACTGAAAATACGCTGAAAAATGGTTATCTCAACATGATAAAAATTGAATCTCCTGAGCAAAGTACCTAGTGTTTTAACAATCTGGATTAATAGCTGATTAACAGTCTGGCAGGTAATGTTACTGAGGTCCCCCGTGATCTGGGGCCTGAACTGTGAAATCTCCATCCCCTCCTCCCAGACATTGCTTTGGACAGTAACTCAGTATGATCCTGATGTTCTCACAACAAATTTAATAGGAAGAGGGAATCATTTTGTTTGCTTCTAAACAAACCATTCAGACAGAAATGAAGGAATTACTCATTCTGCAGAATCCATTTACCATCTGTTGCTGAAGGCAAGTCTTCACTGAATGGAAGCCTGAGTTGGAGGACCTCAGAGTGAATTAAACCCTTCCAGGTTTCAGGCAGGTCCCACTGATTCTACGCTTGTACATAATTCAGACCATACGGATTCTTCCCTTGAGAAGAAATACATGAAGGGTCATTGAGGAGATCCAACATGGACAGCAGCTCCCCCGGAACCCCCGGGCTACTAAGGATTATCGGGAAGAGATTGAAAAACTGAATTAATTATGAATTAAGAGGGGCACCTGGGTGGCTCAGTCAGTTAAGCCTCTGCCTTCGGCTCAGGTCATGATCCCAGGGTCCTGGGATCAAGCCCTGCATCGGGCTCCCTACTCAGTGGGGAGTCTGCTTCTCCCTCTCCCTCTGCCTCTCCACACTGCTCATGTTCGGTCTCCCTCTCTCAAATAAATAAATAAAATCTTTAAAAAAAATTTTTTTAAATTATTAAGAAAGACTTTACCTAATGGATAAAAAAAAAAATCTCTCAAATATCAAAAGATGAGGGTCAAATGCAGAAACATTGAAGAGGTCCTGGAGAGGAGGAGGGAGGGCAGGAAGGAGCATCTGCTGTGGGGCCCTCAGGACAGCCTCTTGGCACCCTCAGTAGTACGTAGCCAGCATTTCCCCTAATCACCCTGCCCCTCATGATTCCCTTTGACAAGATACACAGATTAACAACTATCACATTTAAATCACTTAAGCAAATGACTAAGCTGCATTGATAAGGAATTCTTTAGTCATAATTATCACAGATAAGTATATATTTAATATGTTGTTCAGTTTCAGTAATTAAAATCTGAAAAGGGAAAATTTTCTATCATGGCTCACGCCACATTGGCAGGCTCTAGAAGATGCCACGAATGCAGGCTGGTTTGTAGGTTTTCTTAAAACTGAAAGTATCACCCCAAAGATACAAATGTAGTGATCCGAAGGGGTCCGATGTTTATTGCAGTAATGTCCACAATAGCCGAACTATGGAAACAGCCAAAATGTCCATCGACAGATGAATGGATAAAGAAGATGTGGTGTGTGTATATATATATATATATATATATATATATATATATATATAATGGAATATTATGCAGCCATCAAAAGGAATGAAATCTTGCCATTTGCAACGATGTGGATGGAACTGGAGGGTATGCTGAGCGAAATAAGTCAATCAGAGAAAGACATGTATCATATGACCTTACTGACATGAGGAACTCTTAATCTCAGGAAACAAACTGAGGGTTGCTGGAGTGGGGGGGTGGGGGGGTGGGAGGTATGGGGTGGCTGGGTGATAGACACTGGGGAGGGTATGTGCTATGGTGAGTGCTGTGAATTGTGCAAGACTGCTGAATCACAGATCTGTACCTCTGAAACAAATATTACATTATATGTTAAAAAAAAAGAAGAAGATAGCAGGAGGGGAAGAATGAAGGGGGGGAAATCGGAGGGGTAGACGAACCATGAGAGACGATGGACTCTGAGAAACAAACTGAGGGTTCTAGAGGGGAGGGAGTGGGGGGATGGGTTAGCCTGGTGATGGGTATTAAAGAGGGCACGTTCTACATGGAGCACTGGGTGTTATACGCAAACAAAGAATCATGGAACACTACATCAAAAACTAATGATGTAATGTATGGTGATTAACATAATAAAATAAAATTAATAAAAAATGTATTAAAAAAAACAAAAACCTGAAAGCAAACCCAACTGAAGCTGGCCCGGCTCAGTGAGACGAATCATGACAGCAAATACCTTCTGACAGGCGGCGGAGCCCAGGACATCCCACTGCCCAGAAAGCCCTCCTCAAATGCTTAGACGACAATGATTTCTTGCACCTCGGAATGTTCTGGGTTGCCTGGGCAGTTCTGGTAGCCCAGCGGCATCCCTGGGGTGAGGCCACAGGTGCTGGGCATAAGGGGGTGGCGGGGGGGCTCTGTCACCTGAGGCCCAGGCCCAGGCTCTCCTCCATGCCACCTCCCCCACGGAGTGTCCCAGCCTCTGGGGCAGCTTGCCAGGGCTTCTCTCTGTAGCAGAGCCGCTGGGACATGTCACAGCGCAGCAGCCCGGCTCCAGGAAAGGCAGGCAGAGGCTACCAGGCCTCTTCAGGCTGGGCCTCCAGAGCCCTGTGTCCCCCCTTGGCCGTCCACTGGTCCAGGAAGCCAGCAGACTGGCCCGGATGCCAGCCGGGCGAATCCAGCGCTTGACGGAGAAGGGGCATGCGGAGCGAACAGGGAGGACAGCCTGTCGGGACATTGCCGGAGACCCTCTCTCATAACAGGACACCGGAGTCACCATCTCCTCTGACACCACTGGAACCCGTCACGTGGGGACAGCAGTGGCGTGTGACGGTTAAGGGCAGGCCCGGCCCTACTTCCACGTCTGCCACCTAAGGCGCCTCGATTAACCCCTCTTTACCCGGCCGTCTGTCCACAGAGGGGTAACTCCGCCTCATGCAGTGTTTAGAAGGATTAGAGGAGTGAACACACACAACAGAACATGCTCAGAAGAGTATGGGGTACACAGTCAGTTCTCGGGGTCACTGTTTTTATTGCCCGCTGGAGGGGCCACACCGGAGTCCGCCCAAGCCACAGGACGGACGGTCACAGCCCCACAGGCCCGCTGCCCACTGCCACACGCCAGGCCTCTGCAAGCTGGATGTGTGAGGCAGGGCCAGGGTCTGGGTCCCCAGCTTGCTCTGACTGCTCTTCATCTCTCACCCTGTTCAATCAGAGACAGACAGCAACAATCTGGGACCAGAAGGCCCCGAGCAGAGGGGCCAGTGTGCAATCACAGTGAAATCCCCGTGACCGGGAACCACGTGTGACTCAAGCCCTGTGCCGAGAGCTTCGTCCACATCACTCACTCTAACCCTTGCCACCCCAACAGGAGTTAGAGCGCAGCGCACCTAACACGGAATCTGTTCATCTATCAAGGGGGACATCACCAGGCCCCTGCAGACCGTGGGGACAATTAACAGTCACCTAACAGCACTCGAGGTCAGTCCCCACCCACCTGGCTCTTTATCTCCTTTCCCCAAGTTGTTTGGCTCTATTTCCCTTCTGATAGTTCTGGCTTCTACTACATACATTCCGTTTCATATCAGATGTTTTGGGAAACTGTGTGGATTTAAATCAAAAGAACAATAACACGACTATTACCCCCATCTTCTGAGTGACAAAACTGAGGCTCGGACAGACTGAGCAGCTTGCCCAAGTTTGCATGGCCAATAAAGGGTATGGGGGGGTTCAAACCCGCTTATCAGAAGCCTGCCCTCTTGGCAGCCGCCTCATGGCACGTCTCAGCAGTGAAGTGACATGCAGGGAGGCGCGCGGCCAATGGCCCCCTGGGTCTTCCCCGTGACCGGGTCAGAGCTGCAGAAGGCGGGCTCTACACAGAGGCAATCGTTCTCTCTCACAGAATGCCTTTACCCAACAATGAACTCCGTGTCCTTGCTTCAGCTTCAGGCATTGACTTAAATAAATGGCCACGTGTGCCTCTCTGCATTTGGTTTTTGTTATATTTTTGTCGAACTGACACTATCCATTAAGACGTGCAGTGGCCTTTAAAGTCCAGGAGATTCTTATCAAGTGTAAAGGCTACGAAATACTTGTCTCTCACAAGGAAGTGCTTCATTTTGTTCGAAAAATGAGGGCTATGTAACCCAACGTGTTTCCTCTGGTTCCCAAGATCCAACTTTGTGTGCAGCTGATGGAGCTTCTCTCGGTCTGGTGTCAGTGGATAAGAAGTTCATGGGCACAGGAGTCCTATCCAGTCAACTCTTTGGGTTTCAGGTTCCTGCTCTATATATGGAGATAATAATACCCATCGGGCAGGATTATGTTGGGGAATAAAGTCAACACAGACGGGCAACGCCCACCCAGGATCTGGCCCAAAGGAGATGCTCAATGTTCGTTCTCCTTCAGCCTTCAATTCTCTGAGCACTTCTATTTTCTTCCCCTTTTTCTCCCCACCCTATGCCGCCACGTCCCCACCCCTGCAAATTACTGGGCCCTAGATTTTTAAACTCTTGTTTTAATGAGTCTATGTTTACACACAATACATGTGCTTTTTCTTATGTACTGCCTCAAAGCTTTTTAGAAGTGTATACGGCTTAAATACACAAGAACCATCATCTAGAAGTTGAAGAAAATTTCAGAGTTGCCGCATAAGGGGCATAGAATTGGGCGCTAAGGTTGGAAAATGCCACCCTCTGAAACTAAAGCCAAAAAGAACCAAGAGAATGAGTGGCATTAGCCATCTGAGGCGATCTTTCCAGGAAATAGCTCACTCTAGCTGATGATTTAGAAGTGCGGCTGATGAGAAGAGAGTATGTCTCAAATCTCATAGAGGAATCAAAAACATAATCTCATCAGGATGACTTGAGCAAAAAAATCTAAGGAACGTAACATAAACCGTAATCTAATTAAGTACCAATATGTCTCAGGAAATAGTTCTGCTGGCTGAATACTAAAGAATGTTGAAAAGAAAGTCAGATGTATCAGTCAGGATCCAAATAGAATTCAGATGCCACACCAGCTTTTTGAAAAGAGGGACTCTAATAGAAATCATTAACGAGGTGTAAAATTGTTAACCAGGTAACTAAGCAGCCACCGCCCCCAGGATGGAGGGAATAAAGGGGAGAAGTTGGAAGGACTGACCCTTACAAACTCAGAGACGGGGCCCTGAAGCCCAGAGCTCTGAGGACGGGATGCTACGATGAGCGGGGGCCACGAGGTGGATTCTCCAGCATCAGGAAAACTAGATTCAGCTGCCACAAGTGAAGTGGACAAGTGTCCCTGAGGGCAGTTCATGGGAAGAGGCAGCCTAGGGGAAAGACCAAGTCCTTTCTCTGCTGCCCATCTTGCTGGTCCCTTGACTGCTGCCTGCCCCCCCCCCCCCCCCCCCCCCCCCCGCCATGAGCTGCTGACAAGAACAGAAATGGGCTGACAAGCTTGGGCTTCACAGAATGGAGTCTGGAAGGATTTGGGGCTGAGACAATGGTTTAATAAACTGCAGATTGGGTTTTTGTGAAAAATGAGTCTCCACTGCTACCCTAGGGAGAAGGTATTGATTCTATACACAGAAATATCCCCAGAATGGTGAAGGCCAATTCATCAAGCTTCATCAGCAGAGGGAAATAAGGCCACAGAAGACATAGCTGCTCACCCAGCAATGTTGTGGCTTCCCGAGCACATGAGCCCCCAGGAGCCTTCTTACAACAGCATGCTTCTCGTCATCAGTTAATGAACTGTCAGTCTTATTTATCAGCATTTTACAACTCTGATTCATGGAAACCCCAATCTTTGATTGAGAACTTCCAAGGTGAACTAATACAACTGAGTTTCCAAACCTGTGAAACCCAGAGTGAGACCCTGGGCCTGTGGCAATTCCTCTCTCAAAGCTCTGTCCGAGACAGCCGAGTGGCTTCTCTTTTTTAACTATGTGTTTGACCACATGTGATTTGCACACTGGAAAATTTATCAGGTATTCTGAAGAAAATGATCATGGAGGTCTCAACTGTTTCTACAAATGTGTTACACACACACAAACTGGGCAGAATAAAGAAAACAGACACAAAACTTCAACCTCCCCACAGATAAACCTATTCATGGCATTCCTAAATTCTGGCCAGTTTATCCTTCAACAGAGAAATCAGCCAAAGCCCATGATTTCAGAAACCTCAGAAGCACGGGGACCTCTAGCCCTTCCCTCCCCACTCTGCTTCTCAACGTGCACAACGTGATCCATCCTAAGAGGTGACAACAACAGGGAGACAAGGACAGATGCGCTCCTGGAAGGCCCTCTACCTTCCATTCAAATGAGCATGTGCAAGGCTGTGGAGGGGAAGGGGTCAGGCCGCTGTGCAGAGAGCTTAGTAGCGCTGACCAATTCCAGGTCAGACCAGAACAAACAGCTTTGTTTGTTTCCCCCCAGCAGATAAGTGGCTCACAGGCAGTCTGATGACAATGTCAGTGTCCTCTAATTATGAAAAAGTTCCCAATCCTCCCAATCAGTTGGTGCAAGATCCAGAATAGGTTGTCTGGAATGATTTTTTCTGGAGATTTACAACCACATGGTCACTGACACTCCACATTATGGGGTCAAACCTCCCTCCTTAAAAAACAGCAACAACAACAACAACAAAAAACAAAATAAAACCTCCCCAAAACAAAAACAACCAAACCCCAGATTAAAAAAATACAAAAAAATAAAACCCATGATTGCTCAACTACTGAACACCCCACTCCCTATATTCATTCAGTCCAGAACCTATAAGAAAAGTTGTATTTTCTTTAAGCTCTACACTGTCATTTTGGTATCTTTTAATCATTATTTTCTATCGTAAACAGCAGGCTTCTTGGAGATTCGAGAATAACTACTTATGACTAAGAGCCTCATCCAGTGGGCAATCCATTATATGTTCGTCAATATTCAACTCTGAATATAAAATCAAGCACCCAGAGAGAAGACCCAGATCAAATCCAAAGTCCACAAAATGGACCAAACACACATGCAAGGACTCCACGATGTTTAGCGGTTACGACCAAAACATGGAAACTCTCAGTAATGCCTTCCTGACCAACTGTTTCCAAACCTGACTGCATGAGAATTGGGTGTGGGGAGCTTTTTCTAAAACATGCTTCAGCCCTGTGGCCCAACATGCCAATTTAATTGGTCTGGGGTAGGTCCTAGGCATCTGTACTTTTAAATCTCCCCAGGTATTCCTCCCGCGTGCCCAGATTGAGAAACACTGGACAATAGTTTGGGGGTGGAGTGGGGATGAAAGATGTAAGCTGCAAGGAAAACCAATTAAGACACAGAGGAGAAGGAAGGGGGGAGAAGAAAGATGGTAACAGACAGAGTCCGAGGCCACAGCAGTCCTTGAAATTTCATTTCAATGCAGCAAATCGAGGGCAATCCTTGGGCAAATTCCTTCACTCCGCGTCTACTGCCTTTGCGAAATTCACTAATTGGTACTGGTCATCAGATGAGGCAGCTCTTAAGATATGGACACTACGCATGCCCTAACACGCCACGTCCCCGTCTCTCTGGGAACACTGTACGGGTTTTGAAGGGGCTGTACCAGATGCTTGCTTGGTGCCTGCCACGTGAAAGAAGGGGACAGAAGCGAGCTTCGAAGCAGAATCTTCACTTCCACCTTCCTGGTGAAACACGTTTCTCCCTGTGATGGACAAAAAGCACGCTGACTACACAAAGGAACTTCACATTTCTTTCTTTTTTTTTTTTTAAAGACTTTATTTATTTATTTATTTGAGAGAGAGAGAGAGAAACAGCATGAGAGGGGATAGAGTCAGAGGGAGAAGCAGGCTCCCTGCCGAGCCGGGAGCCTGATGCGGGACTCGATCCCGGGACTCCGGGATCATGACCTGAGCCGAAGGCAGTCGCCCAACCAACTGAGCCACCCAGGCGCCCAGGAACTTCGCATTTCTAATGAAATGACATCTACACCTTTTCAGCCAGGAAGAAGCAAAGACGTGGGAGTGCAGGGCTATATGTGTGTGTACGTGCACAAATGCACATGTCTGCAGCTGCAAACAGAAAATGACTTTCAGCTGAGTTAAAGACAACACACACGCACACGCACATACACACTATGCTGAGCGCTTTCTACCTATGTGCCGGGGCACACGGTTATACGAAGTGCTGGACAGACAACATCTCATTTAATCCTTGTAACAGAAAAGGCCCTGTTATTTCCATCTTACAGAGGAGGTGACAGAGACTTAAGGAAGGTACCTGTCCAGGGATAGACAGCAGTTAAGAAGGGCTGAGACCGGACCCAGGCAATGACTCCAAAGCCCCAAGCTGCCCACGCCACCTCTCTGTGCACACTCTCAGGGTTCCCGAAAGCACAAGCAGCATGGCCAACACACAGCTGGGCAGAAAGTGCTGTGCCCTAAATCCATGTTATTAATAGTAAGTTATTAACTACTCCAGGAGATCCAATGCAGGAGGTTCAGTCTGCAATTGAATCCTCATTTCTGCAGAAGTTACGTCCTGCGGGGTGGGGGTGAGGGGCAAGGAGGAACAAGGAGCCAAAAGGGTAATCAATGCCCTCGGCACACAAAGAACTCGTTTTACAGCTGTCTTGCTCCCCAGCCAATAGGAACACCCCCCAAAATGTAAGAGACAGAAAGCTCCAACCTCCAAAGGGGAGTGAGTCGTGCTGCAGGAAATTCTCCCTCCAGGCTTCCCTCTCCCCCTGTTCTCCCTTTTCCCTTGACTTAGGCATTTCTCCAGCCACCTGCACCCCACTCACCCACTAGTGCTTAAAGGCTGAACTAACCACTTCTCAGTGCAGGGCAGAGGGATGCGCTGTGTCGCTAATCACCACTATCCATTCTAAATTCTTGCTCAAATGACTCCAGGTGCCATCCCCCCAGGTCTCATTATTTTATACCTCCAAACTCTACAAATAGGGAGGACAGAATTTTCTCGGTTCCTGAGAATGCGAAGTCCTGGAGTAAATTTACTCTTGTTGGTTCTCTGCATTCCACAGAGGCGGACAGAACTCTCCCCTGTCGTTCGGCACATTTCCGGTGGCACCTGCGTTCCTCCCTGAACTGGGCAGGTTGGCTTCAAACACTTTGCAAGTTGCTGCAGGCATTCCAACAGATGCTCCTGAAGAGCTTGCTCCCTTGGCAAGCAGCAGCGTCCAATGACTTCAGGGGCGCTGACTGAGGTGTGAACAGACTGTGCGTCCACCCAATGGCCTCCCAGAGTATTGCCTAGAGGTGTCCCCACATTTCACAACATAAATCCACCTCCATCCTGTCTGTCTGATGCCCTAAATCTCCCATCCGCTATAACAGAAGGCAGGTGGTGTTATCAACACAGCTTTATCTCATAAGTGGTCGTCGAAGGCACAGAGCGTTAAAATAAGCAGTCAGAGGTAGCTCCCAAAACTCAGGAATGTAATGAATAAGAGCACATCAGATGCTTACTCCGAGTCTATCAGCAGGTCTCCTCCACAGCCAGACTGCCCAGAGACTACTTTAACCTAGGTGACTGCCTCCAGATTACCATCTAAATGCAGAGCAGTTTTATGATGATGAATTGGTGGAAGGAGACCTTGTAATGAAAAACTCTTTGCTAAATACAGCTGGAAGGAACTAAGAGAGTTTAAAAACAACTGATAATTCTATTGCTCATTATCTCTCTCTCCTCGACTTCAGCATCCCTGCATGGTCTCCCCACACTCCTCCGATGAGGTGAAGCGGCTCCCCCACACTGATTAAGGCCCAGTGATTTAATAGCACACAGATAAAGCGGGGGCCTGCTCGACCGCAACAGCAATGCAGTATTTCTGGAGGAAAAAAATGCTCTAGGATGCACTGCACTTGGGGAAAAGCCAGACTTACACCCAGAAATGATAGTGACTCCCTACCTTGACCACGTCTGCCAGCTGTTATAGACCGGAGACAGTGCATAAAGGGGCAAGTGACTTATAAGTCAAGCCTAGGTCACCCAGCAGGGGAAAAGCCCAGGGAAGGGTGGTGTCAGGGGCGAGCATGTGTTATAATAGTATGGCAGGGTTTACCAAACAGCAGACCCTCCACTGAGTCTGGGCTCGTGGCCATTCTCATCACGGTGACCCCACCAGTCTGAGATTCATCTCGCTGACCAAGGTTTACAGAGCACCAACCGTGTGCCAGGTGTTGAGCCACACTTAGGGAACCCAACGACACACATGAATAAATTCCTAATGCTTACTGACCTGGTGCCTCCCTTGCCCACCGTGCTTCCATTCGCCACTTTCTTTTTGCTTTTAGTTGCCCAACCACACCAAATTCACTCTGGCCTCAGGACCTTTGCACATTCCTCTCCATGCCTGGACAGTCTTCTACCACATCCTCATGGCTAGATCCTTCTTCCCCAAATGCCCCCCACCACCCTGTCCTTTCTGCTGATTATGTGAGCCCCCTTGGAGCTCTATGTAGGGCTATCCAATACCGGTTTGGTGGCCTTCAACCTGCACCCCCCCCAGAATGCAGATTCCCAGGCCCACAAGGGCCTCATTCCCCAAAGCCTCCCTCAGGTTCGATATACCATGGCTGCTAATGCATCTCTGCAAGAGGGAGGAGAGCAGGAAGGGGAGTAGCTAAGCACATGCCAGCCTTCAAGACGCTCAACAGCCTGTGGGATACAGGCAATTAAAAATTACATGGTGCTGCAGGGCAGGTTGGGGAGGTCCTGGGTATCAACAGTGGCACATGGTGAGGGACCCGGGGACAGTGGAAGGCCGTGCCTTGCTATCTGCTGGACTAGCAGGATTCTGGAGATGCAAATCTCCTCCCCCATGGGCACACAGCCCAGTGCTGGGGGCTGCTGAGAAGAGCCCGAGCCAACCTCATGCTCCAGGCCCTTTCCTCCTTTGTCCCAGGCACCACTTCCCTCCACTGGCACACAGATCAGAGGACGGAGCAGTAGGGCCCCCTCCCGGGGGAAAGGCTACGAGATACCCAGGGGGATCTTCAAGGCTTCATACACACACAGGTATAGTTGGTCCCAATCATTCCAGAGACGCTGAGCACAAACATAGTGTCCCTGTTGTTACCACCCAGAAGAAACTAAATGCTGAATGCTGCCCATCTCCTAAACTCTCTGGGCACCATTTAACAAGCCCAGACAGCCTTTTTAAAGGAAAGAGCAATGCCTTAGAACGGGGATTCTCTATCTTGAGACATCTCAATGTGCTGCAGACAACCTTTAAAGGTCATCTCTTAGCCTGGCTCCCCAGCTCCATCATCCCAGGTGCCTAATTAGCACTTAAATGGGTACGTTCTGTGAACTCAGCGTCCTGACTGTCAGGCAGGGCAAGGGCTAGGTTTCTAGGCTTTGTCCACTATTTCTCCGTGTGCAGACATCCAAAGCCAGGACTCTCCTTCTCACAATGCAACACTCCCTTCTTGGAACAAATAAATACTGCAGACCGAATGGAAGGTTCCTAAGCCAGACTCTCCCCCAGCTCCGCACGGAGGGGGAGGGACAAGAAGAGCCCGCCTTGGGGGCCACGGGGCACTGGTGGGATCTCCAAGGGTGGGCCAGCTCCAGAGGCCTTGGGAGGAGATGCCCAAACTGAACATCTGTGGACTGAGAAGGCAGGACTTGAAGGCAGACACCCATGAAATTGCCCTCCCATCAGCTCACTCCCTCAGGCCATTAATCCATCAGGTCTGCTCCGTTCTCGTGCCCCTGAGAACCACACTGCACTTTGACCAATTACGATATCTTAAAAATGTAACCCCAGTGTGACACTTCTGGTCTTGCTCAGCACCACAGCTTTACCTTAAAAACAGGGACCTCCCTATGTACGCCCAGCGATTCCATGTGGTCTAAGAAAGGGGGACAGACCACCAAGGAAGGGAAAGCTTTCACCAACAGGGGCTTCTGCACCTGATTTCATGCCCAATCCTTAGTCCAGTGAGTCACACCATGATGTCACCACCCACTAGGATGTCTTCCTCCAAGCAAACCTCCCTGTCCAGCAGAGAAGCCCAGAGTTGGCCCCCAGAAGCCTTTGCAGAAGAGGAGAAGCAGCCCACGTGCCGGGAAAAATAAAAGGAGGCTGTCGCGACACTGGTCAGCATCCCCCCCCCCCCCCCCCCCCGCAGTTCACGAAATTCCAACAACCCTTTCCACAGATGAGGAAATGGAGGCCAGAGTGCCGGCAGCATCGGAACCTGGCCTCTTTGAGTTATCATCCCCAAACATCCAGGGTTCTGCATGGATTGTTCTTTCTTGAAATCATCATGCCGTATATCTATTAATCTATAGTCTAGTTGTAAGTTGTCTTAATTAGAGGCATCAGAGGAAACCACACGAACACCATGCTAATTGACAGAACTAGTCCTCAGCACTCACGGCGGGGGGGGGGCAGCAGCTTTGTTGTGTTGCCACGATTATTAATTTGTCTTCCACTTGTCACTCACCTATGGTTTCAAAAGCAAGCCAGAAACTGAACTAATGAAACTAAAAGAACGTTTACTAATTAAAACCTTGTGGAAAAGTTTTCAAATAACATGCTGCATTTGGATAATAACAGCTCAAGATATTGAAAAAAACCAATTGCCAATTAGAGGTAAAAAATTAATTATACAGTCACATAGTTAAAAACCACATCCTGGTGTAATTTGCAAAGACGAGAGATTAAGGGGTAAAATCAGGAAATAAGCTCTCATTAACGACGCACTGGAGAAGGTGCGGGCCTGCCGCCTCCTGCATCCGGTCCGCAGACCCCACATCCACTCCGTGCCCACCCCGGCCGCCCGGGCACCCTGCCCCGCTCACCCACTCGCCCTGGGACTCAGTTTCCTCACTGAAGAAGGTGCAAGGGCTGCAGGAATCCCTTATGTCCTTACCCTCCTTCCAAGGCGAAGGTTGCAGGCAAGGTCCATGGAGGTGGAGGGCCGTCCTGGGGAAGTAGGCCCGTCTGCCTCAACATGGCAGAGGGCACAGGAGCCCCGGGCTGGTGAACACCGGCCACGGAGGGCAGCCCCGCCCAGCTCGGGGAGCCAGCACCTGTCACTCTAACAACCTGAGAGCCAGCACCTGTCACTCTAACAACCTGAGAGTTTACATCAGCACCAGTGGTTAGGGGCACTTACTACCCAAGTACCAGGCCCCATTCTGACTTCTGAACAAGCCGATAAGACACATAAATGAGGAAACTGAGGAACAAAGGAGTTAAGTAACTTGCCTGAGTTTCCATAGCTAACTGGAGAAGCCAGACTTCAAACCCAGGCCCACGCCCCCATGCAACACATCCCCTCCGCCATGTCACCCCAGAGCCGGCTCCCCTGCCGAGAGCTTCCCTGCACAGTCTCTCTGGGCCCTGCCCCAACGTGGATTTCCTGAGCTGCCCCTGAGACTCAGGCCCCCTCCGGACACCAGCTCTTCGGGGGCCAAGCGGGCCGGGCTCCCAGTGCTCACAAGTCACCCCATGTCACACACGGAGCCTGGGTCATCGAGACTCTGCTCTGTGGCAGCTCGGGCCCTGAACACCTTCTAGCCCTCAACAGGGGCCTCCTGGCTGCTGCTGAAACCTAAAATAAAATCTCACAGTACTGAGGACAGCTTTGCTTGAAGACACCTATGGTGCAGGTGGGAAGGACACCAGCACTTTCTGATGCTTGCGTGAGAAACGAGATGGACCAGATCCTCAGAAATGCCATTCTGGGGCCAGCGCAGTGCGGACAGAGCACAAGCCTCAGCAGCCCTCACACAGGGATGTTGCACAGGAGGACCCACCTGCCTCCGGGAGCCCGTCTATGAGGCCCGGACCACCCCGGCTAGGCTACTTCCGTGATGCCCAAGCTCAGGCTGAAGCTCAGATCACCTAAGAACCCAGCCCATTCCCCTGCCTCGCTCAGTCAGCTCACACACATCAGCAGCTTGCAATGAAATGTGACGGAGATGACCCCCAGTCCCAGCGATCCGCACCTTCCAGGCCTGCACCTGCAGTTTGTAACTCGTTCCTGGGTCCGGGACTGCAGCTCTAAAACCAGGATTGGCCAAAGCTTTCTCCAAAGGCGTATTTTAGGTACCCAGGGGACCATGACAATCCTAGCCCCAACACTGCTACTGCATGACCTGGGGGGCAAGTTCACGACCTGGGGCCCCCCGGAAACCGTACACGTGAGTGCAGGAAGAAAAACTAGCTCCTGACATTCTTCTGGGCATGCAGAAATGAAAGATAAACAAGCAATGTCTCTAGAGTGTTTGGGGCATCTCAGTGACAACGCTGATATAAATTTGAAGTACCAGGAATTATACCTTCCAGAAAACATGAATTATCATGTATTTGTCACAAATCGCTCATTTACAGATTCAACGTAAAATATGAGGTGTTAGCAATAATAGCCTGCTGGGGAAACAAAAAAAAGGAATAATATATGTTTATTAAAGGTCTCCCACCCTGGCTTCCCAAATCATGCACGGCTCCTAATGGACTGTTTATTACAACATGCAAACTGCCCAGGACGAGTGGAAAAGCTAGAAGGACTAAACTCACAGAGACGTGTTTTCTGCCCACTCTCACCTGTCAGATGAGAAGGGTGTAATCAATGTGATATAATATCCACACCAAACTCTGGGGGGTGATACGGTCTCTGGGCCACTGAGCAGCCTGGTTAGGTGCAAGCAAACTCACAGAACACCCTCAACTGACACTCTACCACCAAAACGATCACCAACACTAGCCATTTCCTAAGAGTTTAGATAGTTTTTTGAAGCCATTTTATTTATTTGAGAGAGAGAGAGAGCGCACACACGTGAGCATCACAAATAGGGGGAGGGGCAGAGGGACAAGCAGACTCCTCACTGAGCACAGAACCCAATACAGGGCTCAATCCCAGGGCCCTGGGATCATGACCTGAGCCGAAGGCAGACACTTACCGACTGAGCCACCCAGGCGCCCCTAGATAATTTTTATAGAAGAAATGGTATCAAATGTAAGAATGTTTTCCTGCTGGTACAGGTGACAATTCCAGGATCTTAGGCAACTTCTGAAGCATCCTTTGGAAAGAATCACCACTGGATATTCCTAAATTACAGAGGATACACGAGGCTGATGTAGATCTTCGCTAACTGTGATACTGTGAGTTATGAGAAATACATATATACTCTTCATCCACAGTTCCTGGCTCATGACTCCCCAAACCCTTGAATTTCCTGAGCGCAACAGGAACATCTTTTCTCATAATATTCGGTCTGTTGTCCTCTGTTCCTGAAAACTCTTTAAAGCCAGAAAGGTGAAATGGGTGTCTCGTTATTCATAACAAGGCCCCTTCCACAACTGGGTTTATGTTAATGAGGTGACTTTTTGGAAAGCACCATGGGAACCAACCATGTGACTAGAGGGCTGGAACTTTCAGTCCCACCCCCCTGATTTCTGGGGACCGGTGGGGAGCAAAAGACTGAATAAATTACTAGTGGCCCATGATTTGATCGATCATGCCTACATAATAAAACCCCCAAAGGAGGGGGTTCGAAGAGCTTCCAGGCTGGAGAACCAGAACCCTTCTACGTGCCACCATGCCAGGCCCCAAACTCCACAAGGACAGAAGCTTCTCTGTTTGGGACTTTGCCCTGTGTATCTCTTCATCTGGCTGTCCCTTCATACCCTTTGATATTCTTTGTAATCAGCCAGTTATCTAGTCAGTAAACGGGTTTCTTGAATTCTGTGAGCTGCTCTAGCAAACTAATTGGACCCAAGAAAAGGGTGGTGGGAACCTCTAATGTAGAGCCCGTCAGTCAGAAGCAAAGGTGAAAACCTGGGCTTGTGACTGGCATCAGAAGTAGAGGACAATCTTGTAGGACGGAGCCTTTGACCTGCGGCATCTCACGCTGTCTCCAGGTAGACCGTGTCAGAACTGGACCAAACTGTAAGACACTCAAGTGGGGCTGCAGCATCGCCTGGGAGAACAGAAACTGGGAGCAGAAACCTTCCACTGACTCCATCACTCAGCCTTCAAGCTGTGTTTTTAAAAAGTATCAGTTTTCACCCAGTTTGCTAGTTTTAGCTACAAACATCTATAAACTTTTTTTTAAATGTTAATGAAATTTTCAAAAGTACAAAAAATAAAATAGTAGGATGGACCCTAGGTACCCATCAGTCAAATTCCCATAGTTTTCCTTCCAGACATGGTGTCATCATCCATAAACACTTTAGATTGGATCTACACAAGATAAGGATTTTCAAAAAACAACCCCCCCAAGACCATTACTGCCACTAATAAAATCAGTAACGATGCTTTTCATTTCATCTACTATCCAGTCCCTACTCAACTTACCCCTAATTTTCTTTCTTTTTTTCTTTTTAGGTCTTTCTCTAGTTGGTTTGTTCCATGATTCTGAGCTCCATGAAGCAAGACAGAGTGCCTTGCTCACTTCTGCAGATCCCAGCATTCAACAGGCTAACTTGTAGACAGAGAATGCTCCCAAGAGTTTCTGAATGGATTCATGCTCATCACTGTTCATCTCTCAAAAATAAAAAGAAGTAAAAAGAAAAAGAAAAGAAAAAGAAAAAGAAGTAAACTTCTGTTTACATGGATCCTGGGATTTGGGAGTGAACAGATGGACACATTCCAATGAGGGCTACCATTTTCCTTTATCAAGGACAGGAGGCCCGGAGCTGTGTTCTCATAAAGGTGAGTTCTCTCACACAGGAGAAAAAGAAGACCGTAACTCATCAATTCTAAGTTGCACTATTTTTCACAGTTTGACATGAAATTGGGACGCACCTCACAATGAAGGACACTGTTATGATGCTGTGGGTCAGGCAAGGGCCATGATGCACCTCTCATGACCAGCACATGCTCAAACATACAACACACCAGCAGCAAAACCCACATGATGCGCATCAGTGGCCTGGAAGAAAATCTCAGAAACAACAAGAAAGCACTCATAATCCTTAGAAACCAAATCAAATGGGGTAGAAATGGATGTTGAATTGGGGAATTAGGGAAAATTCCCAAATGAGTCAAAAACTGGATAATTCTATGTAATTGCCAAGCTGCATTAAGAGCCCAGAACCAAGAGCTTTTAGCGCTTTCATTGATTTTTTTTTTTTTAATGCTGCATCACCAAAGGTCTTGGTGACCCAGAAAACTTTGAGGAAAACAGGCACAAATATCTCTGAGTGAAAAACTAGATACTGGAAAAATTTTAAGAACCCCTTACCCAATATATTTCATGTGCATTTTCCTTTTTATCTATGCACAAGAGTGATATATGGAAAAATCAATGTCTAATGAAGTCTAAAAGAGCTCTTTAAATAAGTAGACAAATAAAAATGTTAACTGATAAAGAAACCATTGTATCACAGTTCAATGAACAGCGTTTTTTTCCTTGCCTGGTGGTACATAAAATAATGGTTGTATGAAAAATGGCATTTTAGGTATGATAAAAAGAGGTATATTATCTATGAAGGGGAAAGTCAGTGATTATCAAAAGTGAGCAGCAGAAAAACAAGTGGGTGAGCTGACTGGCACAAGGGCGCAGGGAAGGGCCCGGAGTGGGCAGAGGGGGCAGTGAAAAGAGAGGAAAAGAGGTTAAGCCTTGCGAAGGTCACAGAGCAAAAGCTCCAAATCTAGGTCAACGGGAGAGCCCTTGAGGCGGAAAGCGCCAAGACAATGAGACCCGAAGGCGCCCCAGCTGGGCCAAGTGGCCCATAATCCAGGACAGCCCTGGACAACCCCCTGGACAAGAGTCACCGCCACTCGCCACCTCCTGATAACAGAGTGCTTAGTTTATGGGCATCTCCCAAATGCAGACCTCTAATTTACATCAGCTGCTCACACTCTCCCGGGTGATTCAGCTATGACGGACCCTTCAATTGAAGTATGTGATCTTTCTAGAGCAGCACCCTTCCGCAAAGAAAGAGTTCACTCCCCGCACTGGCCTCTGAAGAAGCAGAGACAAAGAAACCACCACAACCGCTCCTAAGTCTGAAGGTCTTTAAAATTACCTTTCCTTTGCCGCCATGCAAATGTTCCAGTTGTTGTATCCAGAAACACACTGGGGGCATCGAACGTAAACTCATAAAATATCTAATAACCTCATAAATGCCAACATCGTCTCTGAAAAGCAGCTGGATACTTCCCCGTGAGAACCAGGAGGACCTGCAATTTCCTACTGTCCCACCTCCCCTACAACGGCTGTGGGCAATAAAGCCACACATCCATTTTATTTCCCACAAATACTATAGACTGCAGAGCCTCAATGTAACCCACATTGCCGAGAACAACCTCTCCAAAGCCCTGGTATCAGGCAGGTTTCTGACCTCTGGTTTCCTATGGGCTGGTTTTCCTGCAGAAATCAACAAGCCCCATCACCCATAGAAACTCACAGAGATTACATCACAGTGGAAATCCTGCGCTAAAGCAGGTGCACAAAGACCCGCAAGGATTTCTCATTACATGATAATATGCATGGAAAGCACTCTACCCATGTGCAATGTCATTTAATAGTGCACTCAACAATGGACAGTGGATGCTTACCTGGTCCAGCCTAGCATTTCACAGAGATCAGCTCAGAGAGCAAGCAACGAGATTGTTCCACAAGCACATGCTACTGAGTCAACGAGCAAATTACCCTGCAGGCACCTCGAGCAGTCCCAGGCCTGAAGTGGGAGCCGGGGGCATGGGAGCACGCACAGCATTTTCACTAGGAGGAGTACACACGTCACCCAAGACACCAGTGCAACAAGAAGACCCAAGATTTCCACGTCACAGAGGAAATTTCACCTGTGACAAACCAAAGGCAACAACCTATGGGAAAGAAAACCAGCTCAATTTAGCAAAGGCCAGCAAAAGGAAGTATCACCAAAAGACAGGACACGGCTAAAACAAGGGGCTGCGTAGGAAGCAGAGAGAGCCCCAGGTGAAGCAGAGATTCACCGGCTTCCAGTCTTGGCTCAAAGCTGCCCAAGCCTCACTTCCCCATCGAGCCGGAGGGACCACCGCGGTAACACGACAACCCCCACCCCGTTCCTAAGCCCCTTACGCCGCTGTGTTTCCCATGGCACTTAGCACCTGTTTCCACGCTGTATCATTTTCTTACCTGTCATGTTTTGATCTAGCTACCCTCTCCCCACCCCCGAATGAAAGTTCTATGAGCACAGGGATTTTGTCTGTTATATTCGCTGTCATAGTCCCAAATACCCAAATAGCGCCTGTCACATAGCAGGGGTTGAAGAAATACTCATTGAAAGAACGAATGAAAGGGACCAGAGCCTGTTTTCATTTCTGCTCCTGCCAGAGGGGCAGCTGAGGATGTCGTCTTCGGGACAAACAGACGTCGGGCGGGTAAGAACACACCAAACCTCTCCTGGCGCAAAAGGTGAAAACGAAGAAAAAAGCAAAATGGACGGACGTTACCATCAAAGCGTTACTGAGTTCCAAAATGCCCCCCAGGAACGTTCCGACATGGTGCAGCAGGACACGGGCAGTGCCAAAAAGCAGGGAAGGGAGCAGGGGAAGCCCGGCTCCAGAGAGCAAGCCACAGGCCACGCCCGCCGGCACACACCGCCGGGCCCTGTGCTGCGTGCGGACAAAGCCCCCTGCCTCCAGGGGTCCGCACAGAGGCCTCCCAGCGGACGACTCTGGGTCTGCCGTCCACCGGCTCCGCGACCTTGGGAAAGTGACTTACCCTCTCTGTGCCTCGGGCTTCATTAGTAAAATGAGAGGAACAAAAGGGCTGTTATGAGGAGTCGCTGAGTTCATATGGATACGGCAGCTTTAGGACGGGGCCTGGCACACAGCGGGTGCTAACAGGGCAAGTGTTTATTAGATGAAAACCCTTTGCCCAGGGCTCCAGCCCAGACCACACGAAGAGGCCGTCCTGTTCTGCAGGGGTCTAACAGGGTCTGCAAAGGTCACAGGGAGAAGAAAAGAAATCAAAGTTAACAGAGACACAGCAGCGGCTCTAAATGAGGGGGGACTGTGTCCTCCAGGCGACATGTGGTGGTCGTCACATATGGGGTGGAGGCCAGGGAAGCCCCTAGACACCTGACCACATACAGGGCAACCCCACACAACCAAGATGATCCGGCTTGAAATGTCAACCAGGTCAAGACTGAGCAACCCTGATCTGGACTGACCACGCCCCCAAAGGCCCCTTGACACTGACAAAACATGGGTCCAGGGCTGGGCTCTGGAAATCCAGGAACTCTGTCCCGGCCGTGCTGACCATTCCTCCTCCCGAAGAGTCAGCTGGCAAGAAACAGCCAGCCCTGGCAGGATTCAGTGGCTGGCACTCGGGGCCTGGGAGACCCGGGGAGGGCAGAGGCCCAGGCGACAGGGTACCCGGGCAGGCGGCCCCACAAAAGCTCAGTGAGCCACAGTGAGCGGCCCGCTTCACGGCCCCAGACAGCCACCCTCAGCTGCTGCTGCCCAACAGCCAGCTCCTGGAAGAAACCGGGCACACGGCACAGAATTCCCAAAGCCCAGGAAAGCGGTTTCCATTTAGGCCCAGGAGTGAGATTCTCTGTGACCGTTTTTGGTTTCTTCAAACCCAGCCCCAATGAATCACTGCCTTCTACATTCCAGCACGCTACGAAACCCAAAGTGTAGAAAATGCCATGTTTCCCGGGCCCATAATACTGGACATGATGGAATGTCGCACCCCAGGCTGCGAGGGGCAGAGTGAGGCCAGGAACAGAAAGCTACCTGCCCAGGGCAAGGGGCCGAGGGCGGGGAGGATGTGCTCCACCATGCAAAGTCTTGTTTGCTCCTTGAGTCTGGTTTTTATTTCCCAGAAATGGGCCCATGGTCAGAAAGGAGAAAGGTGGAGAAGGCTCTCTTGAGTGGCCAGGTAAACCAGACAGGCATTCCTGGTACCTCCTCACCTGGAGTCAATCCTTCAGGTCAAGCACATGGCCAAAGGCTAGAGAATCCTCACGCCAGCTAAGAGACAAGGTCAGGTTCCCCCTGAGGGCACGAGTGTCTACTGGGGTGCTCCCTCCAACCCTTTCGATCTAACTCTTGATGGAGGAGAGTTCCTCGCCAGGCCCAGCCTATCCAGAAACCCACCCAGGAGGGTTTGCTCGTGGAAGTGCCAGAAGGTCCGTCTTCAAAAACTTTACCAATGAGGCAGTCTGGAGGCAAGGATCCAAGACAACAGTAGGGGGACTAGGGTCCCCAATAGCAACAGAGAATCAATCAAACACTCCCTCAAGGGAAAGGTGACCTTTCAGGTCAGAGAAGTGAGACCAGGCCAACATTTCCTTGGGTCCAAGTGGCACACTCAACACTCAGGGTCCAAAAGGCCCCTGTGGTGGCAGGTTTCAATTCTTTGGTTGCTGATCATGGAGGAGGGATCCCAAGGGAAGCGACCAGGACAGCCGGGGGCTGGGAGTCCCTCGAGGTCATGAGAGGGGCATTTATTTAACAACCAGTATGGAAGCATCCCCCTATTTTAATCTGTGTGGCATCACTGGATGGGTGTTTCCATCTGGACATCCACCTGGCTTGTATGTCTCAGCATCATCCACGCGAACTTTCCAGAACAGGATTCACAAGGAGAAAATCAGAAGAACAAAAAAAGGGAGTGGATTTGGCCAGGTTTGGCTATTTTCTCATCCCACGAATTCTGCTGGGCCAGCTAGGGGACCTCATAGATTTTTCCCCCCAGGAATACCCTGTGTCTTTCTGGGGATCTCAGCCAGAACCTCAAAGTCAACTCCTGAGTGCGCCTGGGTCTCTGCCCCAGGTAGCCTCACCCTCACCACCTCCTCCTCCTCCTCCTCCTTCCACCAAGCCAAGTGCCTCAGCTTTGCTAGAAGGTAAGCAGCACAGCACTGCCTGCTTTGAAATCGACATCTTTCCCAAACTTAACTTCCCGCTCCCCAAAGATCTGAAAAACATGAACGGCAGAAACAAGATATTATATGTATGTATAGATGTAAATGCGTGCATGCCCAATCATTTTCCTGACCACCTCTCATTACCTCTTCCTCTGTTCCAAAGAGGAAACCCACCACGCAGGAGGAGGGACGGTGGGGAGACTGACAGAGGGCCTGAAGCCCACACGCAACCCTACCTCAAGGTCTGAGAGCCCGAGCAAGCTGACCCTACTTTGTACTGGGTACAGCAGCTTTCTCGTGTTGCTAGAGGGTTACGGGAAGCGCTCAGTGCTCCGGCGGTGTTTATCCGTCACAATCTGCTTCCGTTATGTTTGCGCACCCGAGGCAGCCACAGCATAACTCGGGAACAGGGAAACTTGATTTTCCTTGGAGAAAAGTTGCTATTACAGTGCCATTTGTCAGATTCTCTGGCTATAGTGCCCCCCCCAACTACTGCCCTCCCTACCCCAGCTTCAAACTCTCATCTCAAATGGAATTTCCTTAAACTCAAAACTGATCGTAGGTGCCAAGGTAGAGTATGGGTCCCCTCCTGCGCGTCCACCCACAGACCCCCCCACTCTACTGACACCCATCATGGCCCGTGGTGGCTTCATGTCCCACCTCAAACCTGTCACAGGAGAGCAGTCACAGCCTCTCCCCTCCTGCCCGGAGAAGCAAGGCTGCAGAGGCAGAGCAGGGGAGCCCAGGTCCTAGTGGGGAGTGGAGCGGGCCGGCTTCCTCGCCACAAGAAATCTCCACTTAGGGCCACGTACACAGAGCCACTCCCACTGTTCACACAACCACCAGAAACAGGTGTGTCCTCCACCCAAGCTTTCCTGCTGGCTGCCCACAGGTGGGAACCCCACTCTGACACCACAGCTGGGTACCAGAGAGCTGGCATGTCTGGACCACTTCCCCAAAAGGCAGTCCTTAATGTCATTCAAGCTTCTTTAGTACGCGCCCAAATACACCGAACAGATCAATCTCAGAGGAATGGATGAAGGATAAAAGAAAAAATAAAAACATCAACGATTTCCCAGAGAGCAAGAAGACACTGCAGATTCCTGGTTCAATATATTTTCAAAGAGTATTTCGGCTGTTTACTTTTTCCTTATGCCCCCCCAACCCTCAAAACCATTTATTCGGTGTCTACTATTCCTCAACACCTACTAATGGCATTTAGCTTGCTGCCCCAAGGTGAATATGATGATCCCCACTGTGAAGCTGAGAAACTGAGGGTCAGAGAAGTTCAATTAATTAATAAAGGTCACCAAGCAGAAGGGGGTAGAGAGCTAAGGTCACTCAGTACCAATAAATGGATTCATGTTATTCTTCTTCCTGTGAAAGTCCACTACCCAGCTCAAAACACATGACTGTTTCCTTAGGATCGACCAAATTAAGAACCAACAAGTCAGCTTGGCATGCGGAGCCCTCTCAACAGCCTAGACCCCAACTCATTCTCCAATTTCAAATCCTACTGTTCCCCTACACATGTCCCATGCTCCAGCCAAGTGGGGCCCCTCATCACTCCCTCCTCCCCCAAATGCCTCTTATAAGATCACCCCCAAAGTCCTCCACCCTCGAACCCCCAGAGCAAGGGCTGCAGCACTGTGCCTGCTCATCAAGGAAGGGTGGTGGAAAGCGAACGGGCTGCCCAGGCCCTTGGCCATGTCCTTCAGGTAACACTTTCCCTTACCTCCCAAGGATGTGAGCAGCACAGACAGGAGTCTCAGGCTGGACACACTCTCTTTCAGGAGCAATCATCCTTCACATACTGGGAAACCCTTCCCTTTCCAGCCTCAACAGCCACACTTTACCCAGAGGCAGGTTCACTACAACAGAAATCCCTTCTTCTCTTCTATACAGCTCCATCCACCGCCAACTTGCCAAGGCCTGGGGGAGACTTAACATGATTAAAATTTTAAAGCATTTAAGAGGCTTAAAGGAAAGCCATTCTCAGAGTGCAAATCTTTAATTTAGGGAGAAAGAGCAAACTATGGGAGGCGCGAAGAGATCTATACAAATGAAATAATTTTAAACAATATTACACATAAACTGATTGGCCGCACACCCTGAACCTCAGCACTGAGTCCCAAATGGTGTGGCAATGTCTTGATTGCTTTTGAGCACCTGCTCCTATTCACTTTATTAGATCTGCAATCTGAGGTGAGTTGGCTTTCTGGGTTTTGGCAAATGGAGAATAACAGTCCTGAGATGAGTTATTTAACAGGCAGGGCACACAGTGACAAGTCCGGGCGGGGGTGCTGAAGCAGCAGAAACACCAGGCACGCTCCCGGCAGACAATCCCCCAAAGCCTAATACTGAAGCCTGGTACCCTGTGAAAAACTCCGGGGCGGAGAGAAATTGCTAAATACAGAATGAGAGCCCTGACTTACTATAGCATAGTATGAAACAAGAGAAGAAACATTAATTCCATTTGCATCTAAAAAACTATCGCTAGTGTTTAAATTCTGCCTTTACTTGCATACCACGTGATCAACTATATATTTCCTTTTATCATAAGGATGAACTAAATTTGAAGACTCTTTAGTCCTGAAATCCATGGAAACACTTCAGGAGGAAGGAAGACTATGCAGTTCTATACTCTAGATTCGGAAATTCAGGACAGCGGGGTTCTATTCAGGCCCTCCAGAATAGTCTCACGGTTTCGACTTTTATACCAGGGTCCACAACACTAAGTTAATGAGTCTTTTACTGCGATTTCAAAAGCTATTGCATTTACACACCTCTTCCCCAACTGACAAATCACTAAACCATTCTAAGAGGTGGGATTAAATTTTATGGTTCGTTCACAGAAAGAATAGAATCCCAAATCACCAATCCATGTATAATTGTTCATTTCCCACACATTTTTCCCTACCTGATCCCTGTACCTCCCTATTGCCACTAGGTCACAAAGAGTTCTTGGATTTTTTTTTTTTTTTTTTTTTTAAATTAAGGATACCACTTCAGAGGTCAACACAGAGGACCCGTCAAAACCCAGCCACCGAATGAAGCCCACCAGGGAGAAATCAGCCTCTCTGGATGCTAAGGCCACACTGTTGCTATTTCTAATCACATGGACTAATGAAAGTGCCAAACCAAGGAAAGAGAAATACCAGTGTGGCTTATTTGTTTGTTTTTCTTTTGCATGAAAGGCAGAGGCTTTGCCAGGTCCTACCGGCACACCGGGCTATGTGGACCTGCCAAGGCCCACTTAACTGCAAAGCAAAGTTTTGAAAATAATTCCAGTTTCACATGAGCGTAGTTTTCAAAGGGCTGCACTGCTCCTACCGGATGAATAAACAAGAGACTTCAGGTACATATACAGCAGTTCCCTGCATTAAAAAAAGAGAGAAAAAATTGGGCAAAGAGCACACTGTTGGCTCAGAACTAAGCTAGGCCAATTCAGCACATGGAAAGACTTCATTTCTGCCCCCTCCAGATAAAGCAAACCCATGCAATTTCTCAAGACTCAAACAAGATACCTACTACCTCCATCTAGTACCTTCAGGTGAGAATGAATGAATGAATGAATGAATGAATGAATGAATGAATGGGAGAAAGAAACAAGCCAGGAGGGAAACCTCTGAAGCAGCCAAACCTCAGCGTTACTTCACCGGTGTCTGACTTCAAGGCTAAAAAGTCTGTTCTAATACAGTCAGTCCCGTTTGCCTTGTTCCAGAATATCATTCCCTAGTGCCAGCCCAACCCGTGGTCCACCTCCATTAACTCAGAATTTTTCCTGGGTTTGCGGTGACACTAAACGTCACAGTAATGAGCGTTACAGGATTTTGGAAAAGATAACGCGGCTTTCAAAGCCTCTTCCCCACCAAACAGAACAACCCCGCCGGCGGCATGTGCACAGCCAAAGCCCTCCGCTCCCAGCGGGCGCCCGGCCGCAGAACCCCGCCGTCGGGGCGGCTCTGGCCGCTCGATTTCCTCCCGAATACGCCGAGCGGTCCAGGTGGCTCACACGGTCCCCACGGCCTAACCACTCGGCCCTTGGGAGCCTGCTCAAAGCACACCCATAGAACAGGGACCGTCCCCGCGTAACCGGGCAGCTGGGCAGAGGAAGGCACGCGCAGGGGGCCACGGCCGGGCGGCGGGGGCGGCGGGGGCCGAGCCGGCCGGAGCGTAAAGCCTGGGCCGAGAGGGGAAGGTCGGGGGCCGACGGGGAGGATGTCGGTGGCCAGCCTCACTCGGGGCTCAGAGGCGCGCTGGCCCTCCGCTTACACCCGCCCAGGGAGTCCCTTCTATCCGGCGCTATCCGGCGCGGGGCTGGCTGCATTCCCGCCCCCCCCCCCCCCAGAGGTAATGGGCAGAGGGAGAAAGGGGCAGAGACCCCGAGCTGCCCCCCGACCACCATCTCCGGCCGCGGGGTGACAAGGGGGAAAGGGGTGGGGATTTGCAGCGGCTTGTATCAAAGGGCTGAAAAGAAACTTGGACTCCTTTCTCCTGTACATGACACTTTGGAAAGGCAGCCGCCTCTCCCTCCTCGCCTCCCACCCCTTTTGTGTGTCCCAGCACCCCCACCGCTAAACTTCCCACCGCTGGGGATGGGGCTCCCGGCGGCCGGACAAGACTCAACTTCAATTACGTGGAGCGGGCACAGGGGGACATCTACGGAGGAGGACGTCTACGGCGACGAGAAAGGCGTCCGGGGTCCCCAGCTCTGCGGGGCTGCGCCGGGTCGCCCTCTCCCGAGCCCCGCGAGCGCAGAGGGGCTGGGTGCGCCCCGTGCCCTGGGGAATCGGCTGGGAGGCCCGGGGAGGGGAGCGGGGGCCCGAGCCGAGGTCCAGGCAGAGGAGCAGGAGGGGCGGGAGCCCCCCTCGGCGCCCGGCCGGCCACGTCCGAGCAGGCGGTCTGCAGCCGGGCAGGGGGCGCGTCGGCGCGGGAGGGGCCGGCGGGGGAAGGGGAGTCGGGGGCTCGAGGGGAGGGGGGTGGCCGGGCCCGGGCAGGGCGCCCCACTCACCTTCCTGCCGGCGCCGCCGCCCGCGCCCGCGGCCAGCGCGGAGCCGCCCCCCGAGTACATGTAGTAGGCGATGCCCAGCACCCACAGGAAGGCGAAGCAGAGCAGCATCCGCGAGCGCCGCCGCATTCTCCCCTCTCGGCCGCCGGCCGCGGCCGCCGCTGTTCGCGAGTGCTGCCTGGGGCCGGCGCGGGCGGGGAGCGGGGCCGGGGGAGGAGCGGAGGAAGGGGAAGGGCGCGGCGGCGGCTCCTCCTCCGGCGCGGGCTGCTGCTCGGCGGCGGCGAAGGCGGCGCGCGCCCGGCGCCCGAGCTCCGCCCCGGGCCGGGAGCGCGGCGCGGCGCCCGAGCAGGAAGCGGCGGCCTCGGAGGCGGCGAGCGGGTCAGGGAGCAAAGGGCGACCAATCGGCGGCGGCTGCGGGGGCCGGGGCGCGGGCCGGAGGAGGGGATTACCGCGTCTCCATGGCGGCAGCACGCGGGGGTGAGGGTGGCGGGGGGGGGTTCCGCCGGGAGGGCCTCCGCGGGACCGGGCCTCGGCACCGCCCCGCTCCGGCCGCCGCCCCGCCCCCTCTGCGTCCTCCCCGCCGCTGCCCCTCCGCCCCCGTGAGTGACAGGTGGCTGCCCGGGACCGCGCGCAGCGCGCGCAGACGTGCGCACACACACGTGCACACGCACCCGGGACCCTGGGGGTCCCTGCTGCCTGGCGCCGCGCCGCCGAGGCTGTCACCTCTTGGGTCCCGGGTGTTGGGGACCGCCTCAGACCCTTAACGGCCTCGCTCTGACTGGCCGGCCCACCTGAGTGTTTTGGTGCAAACCCGCCTCCTGGACCCGACTTCTGCAGTTTTCTTACTAATCTTGCAGCGAAACATCCCTGATCCCCAGCTGTCAATTTTATGTAATTATTTAGTCAGAGATGGGGGCCCACAGGTAGAATAAGAGAGGTCAAGGGAATATTTTTACGAGAATGGACAGCCCTGAATAGCAGGATTCTTTTGTTTTATTTTGTTTTTAATAAACATGAAAGAGGAAGAAGGGACGCAATTTTTTTTTCAATCTTTTCCTTTTAATTTGTTGCTTTCTTAAAAGAAGAAAGAAGAGTTAACACATAAACATCTCAGGAAGACACATCTGTCTCGTAACAGAATCTGTGTAACCTTGACGATGCCCTTGCCACACACACGCGAAGTTTCCCGTACTCCTAGGAAAGAAAGAAATGTTAGTTGGCACTTGGTATTTCAAAAGTGATTTCAGGAGCTTCCCAGTCTGGAGGATAATGGCAGCTGTCTGAATCTCAATCCCTACTCACATCTTCAGCGAAATACAAACACCAACAAGCCTTCAGCACCGCTAGGAGAGGGAATGCCAATGCTGTGAACTGAACTTCTAATTACTTCTTAAGTAGAAGAAAGAAAAGACATCAAATTCCAGCAGAGCTCCCTCGGCTATTGCCAAGGACTTAAGTGAAGTCCGGGCTTAAAGCCTCTACAAAGAGAAAGCCCAACACCAAGAACTAAAACTGAACACAGGTCGGGTACTTAACAGGGAAGAGGTTTGAAAGAGAATGGGACAGGAGGTGGCAGCCTTGAAGAAGCCTTGCTTCTGGGAAAAGTCAAATAAATAAAGAAAGGGTAATGCCCTTTGGAGGCCTGGTAGTGAAGGGAAAGAAGGAAGTAAAAAGGGCAAATTAAAGATCCTACAGAAATAAAAGACAGTCAGTCCCTCCCCCAGACACTGTTATCTATTAAAAACTTCACTTCACTCTACAGATAGAAGAGAACATTCTTGAAGTGGGAACCCTGTGTCAAAATTCCTAGTAACAGAATAAGATCAGATTGACTGCATGCAAAGCTACCATAAAAAGAAAACAAAAAAGGAATCACATTTCTTATGATAAAAAAAAATGAATCCTAACATTTTCAGCCTATGAAAATACACACACACACACATAAAACCAGGAAGCAGGAGAAACTGTAACACCACAGATCAAACTACCTAACTGAACAAAGCATCATGTATGTGGACCTGTGCGCACACACAGACATACATATATGCATACATATAGACAACTGCAATCAGAAATTCAAGAACTAAGAACAGACTAGACAAAAATTAGGAAGAAATGTAACAAAAGTTGATCAAATTCAGGAAAGAAATTGGTACTGTCTGAGAAACAAAGAATAATTATAAAATGCCCACGGGAGAATATAGTCAAATAAAAATATGTAAAAAGACTCTTCCCGCCATCTTTCCGTGCGGCCATAATGGTATGCATGAATGTCCTGGCAGATGCTCTCAAGAGCATTAACAATGCTGAGAAGAGAGGCAAACGCCAGGTTCTTATTAGGCCGTGCTCCAAAGTCATCGTCCTGTTTCTCACTGATGATGAAGCATGGTTACATTGGCGAATTTGAAATCATTGATGATCACAGAATGGGGAAAATTGTTGTGAACCTCACGGGCAGGTTAAACAAGTGTGGAGTGATCAGCCCCAGATTTGATGTACAACTGAAAGATTCAGAAAAATGGCAGAATAACCTGCTCCCGTGCGCCCAGTTTGGTTTCATTGTACTGACAACCTCAGCTGGCATCATGGACCATGAAGAAGCAAGATGAAAACACACAGGAGGGAAAATCCTGGGATTCTTTTTCTAGGGATGTAATACATACTTGCAAATAAAACGCCTCAATGGAAAAAAAATATGTAAAAGGACACTGAAGGATGGCAAGAAAATAATCAAGAAATTGAAAATAAGATAAAGAAAGAAGCAAAAAGTATTCAAAGAGAAGTGGTTGAAATGAAAGGAAAGAAGAACCAAACTACATAGAACTGGAGTCCTCAATAGAAACACCAGTGAAGCAGAAAACAACAACAACAACAACAAACAAAACAAAAAAAGAAACTGTAATCTCAGATGTAATATTCAACATAACTACATCATGATGGATAATGCTGTATGGCACATTTGAAAGTTATTAAGAGAGTAGGTCCTGAGAGTTCTCACTACAAGGAAAACAACACTTTTTTTTCCCTTCTGTATCTATGAGGTGATGGATGTCAACTTTATTGTGCTCCTCATTTTGCAATATATGTTAGTCAAGTCATTATGCTGTACAACTTATACGGTGCTTATATAGTTAGGTCAATTATGAAATTAAAACTGGGGGAAAGCTGTAATCCCAGAAAAGAATTCAGAAATAAGAAAAAATTTAAATTGTGTATCAAAAGTAACTTCCAAGTACCCTGAAAAACTGTTCTGGAATAATCAACTCCAAAACGTATCTTAGTAAAACTATTGGATTTTAAAGGCATCAAGATCAAATTACTTATAGAGATCACAAATTTAGGCTGGCATCAGACTTCTTAAGAACAACATACAAAGCAAGGCAACAATGGAGCGGCATTTATAAGAAACTCAATGTGAGAAAATACCAGCCAAGGATTTTTGTGTGCAGCTATAAACAAACAGAAAGGAACTGAGTGCAAAAATTCAGAGACCATTATATGCCTTTCCTGGAGAGTGGGCTTCCCCCATCCAAGTGAAAACAGAGGAAAGCCAGCAAAATGACTGATGGAGAGCAATTTATATATTTAATTGGTAGAAGAATAGTATGTAAGCATTATAATTTCTGGTAAAGTTAAACACCAACAACTAAAAGCAATTGAAGGAGAAGGGAGAGAGAAAAGAGAAAACAGAATCATATATCATTGACTATAAAAAGGCAATAGGTGGAAGTCAAAGGAGACCATATAAAATGCACACCCAGATGTTAAAAGGTTAAGAAACAAAGGAAGGAACTAAGGGTAACATAAAAATATAAAACTTGACCACAAAGCAAAATATATATATTCCTAGATATCAGAAACTCTGTTCTAAAACCTTAAGAGAAAAAATTTTAAAACAGCAAAGAATACATACCAGATAGTCGGAGAAAAAAACCCAACAGAGTAAGTATAGCATAACACACGTGGCAATTGTAAAAGAAAATAATATGACAGAGCTGAGATCAAACCATATCACAATATCATTTACAGAAGGGCTTAATTTGCCTATTAAAAGATTTTCAAGGGGCGCCTAGGTGGCTCAGTCAGTTGAGCATCTGACTTGATTTCAGCTCAGGTCATGATCTCAGGATGCTGGGATTAAGCCCCGAGTCAAGCTATGTCTGCTTGAAGATTCTCTCTCCCTCCCCTCTGCTCCTCCTTCTGCTCATTCTCTCTCTCTCTCAAAAAAATAAATAAATCTTAAAAAAAAAAAAAGATTTTCAAATCTGTTTATAAAAGAATACCCAAATCGAGGGGCACCTGGATGGCTCAGTCACTTGAGCATTGGACTCTTGGTTTAGGCTCAGGTCCATGACTCAGGGTCCTGAGATGGAGCCTCAAGTTGGGCTCTGTGCTCAGCATGGAGTCTGCTTGAGATTCTCTCCCTCTGCCTCTCCTCCCTCAAAATAAATAAATAAATCTTTAAAAAAAAAAAAAAAAAAGGAAAGAAAACCAAAATCTAAAAAAAGCAGGAGCTGTGATCATAATATCAAAGTAGAACAGGCCAAAGAACATGGAAGAAGGACAATTTATAGCCAGAACTTCAAGTCCCAATGAAGGCATATCAGTTGTATATCAGTTAGGATTTGATCAGAGCAGTAAAACCATTATTAATGTTATAGAGTGAGGAACATAAGATAGGGTTTAAACTTTGTACAGTGTTGGGGTAGAAAAAAAGTCGATGGAAGTCTATTTCCATTGTGTGGCAACAGGTCTGAAGTCACTGTAGCTTTCAGACCTAGCAGTCAAAAAAAAAAAAAAAAATTGCTAGATGCGGCAGTCTGAAGTCATTGAAGTCACTGAACTTTGAGGATGTGAGGCCAAGGAAATAAACCAGTCACAGGAAGACAAATACTATAGGACTCCACTGATATGAGGTACCTAGAGTAGTAGAATTCCTAAGTACAGAGCTTCAGTTTGGGAAGATGAGAAAGTTCTGGAGATGGATGGTGGTGATGGTTGCACAACAGTGTGAATGTACTTAGTGCCACAGAGCTATATACTTAAAAATGGTTCAAACGGTAAATTTTATGTATATTTTACCTCAATTTGAAAAAAGACATGACAAATTGGACAGAATTATTTCCATACGTATCATAGATAAAGGGGTAATATCCTAATATTATACTTATATCCTAAGTATAAGGAACTTAGACATTGAGATGGGCAAAACACATAAAAAGACAATTCACAGTAAAGATCTTAAGAGTCTGTAAACATATGAAAAGATGCTCAACTTCACTCATAGTAGAGTTGCAAATTAACACTAGAGAGAAACTATTTATCCCTCTCCCCACCCCACAAAATTCAAAAGCTTGACAAAACACTTTTGGCTGGACTTTAAGAAAGATTAAGGAAGAATTCTGTGAACAGATATGGAGTGACTTCCAGGATATGTTATTAAATTTAAAAAAACTGCAACAGAGTATATATTATATGCTATTTTTTGTAAGAAATAAGGGAAAATAAGAAAACATACAAATATCTGCTTTTTTTGGCAACACACACACACACACTCACACACATACAATAATGATATACCAGAAAACAATGAAATGAGTTACCTATAAAGGGCAAGAGGATAAGGTAGAGGGGACAGAAGGAGTGACACCTCCCTGAGTACACCGTTTTCCTAGGTTTGACTTTTGGAAACATGTTATGTCCTCCAAAAAGTAAAATAAAACCAACAAAGATGGGAGGCCCTAAAAATGTAATCCAAAGAGAAAGACCTGAACCCAGCTATATTGCAAATGAATAACATAACCACACTGCAAGGGAGTAAAAGAACTAATATGCACACCTTTTGAACAAAGTACTTGGGTTATATAACCTCAGCCTAGAAAATGAAAGAACCTCAAGCAATTTTTTGAGGTTATAGGAGAGGGAATGCCAATGCTGTGAACTGAACTTCTAATTACTTCTTAAGTAGAAGTAAGAAAAGACATCAAATTCCAGCAGAGCTCCCTCGGCTGTTGCCAAGGACTTAAGTGAAGTCTGGGCTTAAAGCCTCCACAAAGAGAAAGTCCAACACCAAGAACTAAAACTGAACACAGGTCGGGTACTTAACAGGGAAGAGGTTTGAAAGAGAATGGGACAGGAGGTGGCAGCCTTGAAGAAGCCTTGCCTCTGGGAAAAGTCAAATAAGAAAGAAATCACATAAGGAAGAGCATCAGAAAGTGCTCCTTATGTGTTTTTCGTAGTGTTATGGTGTGGCAATTAAACTATTTTATGCATATTGTGCAACTGAGCATATAAGAAAATGTGTTGCTGGGGAGTCTGCTTCTCCCTCTGCCTGCCGCTCCCCCTACTTGTGCACTCTCTCTCTCTCTTTCTCTCTGACAAATAAATAAATAAAATCTTAAAAAAGAAAGAAAGAAAATGTATTGCTTTGGGGAGCTAGGGTTTTCACTGTGAAAGAAGGGAGCTATGATACCGAATGATCTATAATGAAAGACAAGGAAAGGGTGAGGAAGGCAAGGAAGATTCTTGTGGAGTAGATTTGGAATCAGAATTAGCAGTATGAGCTGTAAATATGTACATATATATTTATACATATACACACATGTGCATGTTCCCTAGATCTGTCCACTGAGAAGATCCCAGAGCAATGATGCCTCAATAGCAATGAGCACATCTTGCAACCAGATCTTGGTTTCTAACACCATTCTCCATCGTAAGAAGATTTCCTTGGAAAGATGATTGATTCAATGACCAGAGCCTAGAAGGTACTAATAAGCCTAGAAGATCTTGTTGTAATGGAAGGTAAGAACTAGTGGTGGAGGAATGTTAAAACATCACAGGAGCCAGCTTGAAGGGCCCCCACTGGCTAAGTCTAGACATATATGTATCAAAATAAATATTGAATAAATTAGGAATCTTTGAGTACACGCTGATAATAAATAGATAACCAAATGAAGGAGATGGGAGAGATCTTTGTTCCCAGGAAAAGCCAACTGATAAATGTGAAGGGAAGGGTGAAATTGAAAATCACCGTCTTGCAACCATCCCAGTAGAGATTGGTTGGCAAAAGGGGAGTTTGATATCAGGAGGATATTTACAGCATCTTCAAATACCTTTCAGTAGGATACTTATTCGTTGCAGAGGGAATGGAGTAACAGTATAGAGGAGAAACTGGACAATACCTTGGCCAGGTGATCAAAGTTAACATCACTCATGAGAGTCAGATGGATATCCTGTGTCTGCAGATGCCCCGAGAAGGACATTTCACAGTTTTGGTATTCTGGCCAAGGATTCATAACTTGAATCTAATAATGAATAAATATTGGAAAAAAAGCAAAATTCAAGAACAGTCTGTAAAATAACTGGTCTGTATTCTGTAGAGACGTCACTATTATGAAAGACAAGGAAAGGGCGAAGAACTATTGCAGATTAGTGGCCCTAATGAGACATAACTAAATGCAGTGCATGATCCCGTGTCGGGGACCAAAGAAGGCTGTGGAGGACATGAATAGGACAATTAACACAACTGGACTATGGACCATAGATTAGGAAAGAGTATCGTGTTACCTACTGTAGCACGCCTTAGTGAATCACACGGTGTTGCACTTTCTGATGCTGATAACTGCACTATGGTCCGTCACACAGGAGGATTCTTGTTCTCCGGAAATGCGAATGGAAAGATCAAAGGTTCAAGGGGCAAGATAGAACCCAAGTTACTCCCAAAAGGTCAGAAGAAACAGACACAGAGGATAATGCAACCAATATGGCAAAATATTAGAAAGTGGTGAGTCTGGGTGAAGAGCATATTGGTGTCATTTTGCAGATTAGGGAAGGTATAGAAGCCTGAAATCATTTGGCTAAAGCTCTTACAACCCTGGACTCTAAACTCCATGCATCTCTTTTCCCTAGGCAGCCAGCACAGCACGTAGCTCCTTCTTTCCATTTCTTTTACCTTTGCTTCTTTTCCTGCCACACCTCCACTCACACTTTCAGCCACTCGTGCATGGTTTCTGTATTTTTATGGGTAATGAGCTGAGTAGCAAAGTCTCCGTAAGTGTTGACTTGCCCTTTATTCAGCCCCCGGCACCATACAGCGCTGTGGCTGCCATTTATCAATGTAAGATTTTCATGCTAGAAGCCCTTAGGGCTTTTTTCTTGACTGTATAGTACAGTTTGAACAGCTACATATTTGTAGCAACACATAAATATAATGTAGATATTTCTCCTGCCAGTTTGCCGTGCTGGTTACTGTTGTCAGAAATGTCAGGAGCCCGGTACAATTTAGTGATATTTGTGTCTTTATACAATGGAAACTTTTTTTATAATCTGAAAGCTCCATTTTCCTTTGCCTCAAATATTTGAATGAGGGCAAAATACCCAACTAAGAGAGAACAGAAAAACAAAATTATTACACCTTCAATAAGACCAAAATATTAAACACTAAGATTGGATTCTCAGAACTCTTCCCTCCCCCTGCCAAATTTTGAAATGTGTTTACACAGAGGCTTTTGTCAAAAGGGGAGATTAAAGAACACTGCTCAGGTCCCGTCAGAGTCCCAGGACCCACCACAGGCTGGCTTTAATGGGAAAGGACACTTTGAAGTAGAACACTTCCATCCGTTGCGACTCAAGGACTACTGTCCCTCAAAGGTGCCACTCTTAGCAACAGAAGCTCAAACCCCGCATACCCCGTGGAGACATGTGGTAACCACCTGCCACAATCTTCCCAGAAATTTCCTGACTTGCATCGTGACTGAGAAATAATTCATCAATGTGATTTAAGTTAAGGAATTCAATTGCCCTAAAAATATAAACATTAATGATGTGCTTACTACATGCCAGGCACTGTTCCAAATGCCGTTCGTGTATTATTTTATGCGATTATTATTAATCTTTCGCAACAGCCTGATGAAGCAAATGTCATTATTATTCTAGTTTTATGTGGAGGAGCAACACTGTTAACGTTCCTCGCCCAGGCAGCTCCGAGGGCTGCAGAGCCTGGGAATGTGAGTGACAAGGAAACATTTGGCCACACCACAGGCAAAATGGGTCACCTGGAGGGATAGGGCTGGGCCTGATGAAAATAGCACAGCAGGGACTTGGGGGATGCTGGAGACCTTCTGGCTGGTGATCTGGGTGCTGCTTACCGGCCATGCTGTGTGTGGAAACAGTTAATGGGTTGTACACCTATGATGTATGCACTCTCTATATGAAATTATACTTCAGTAAAAAAAACAACAACAACAACAACAAACCCTCAGGATGAAGAATCACTGACTTCCTTTCAGTCTCCATAAATGCTCGGTGAAACTCGCCCCCTCTCATCAGCCTCTGTCTGGAGCGACCGCGGCCCAGCTACTTCCTGTCACTGCTTCCTTTCCTCGCCTGCCCTGCAACCCCCGCTGCTGGAAACATCCCCAGAAACCTCCACACCGCCTCCTGAGCTTGTGGACAGGGAGCTCCTCACCTCACATTAGGGGAGGGCAAGCCATTAAGGGTGATGAACAGGCCACCAGGGCCGCTCACACACCTGACTCTCGCTGTTCCTCTCATGGATCCTTCTGCCTGGGGCCTCGTCCCAGCCTCTTGTGCTCCAGACGCGGGGAGAAGAGCTCCAGATGAGAGCTGGGATGTCAGCACCATAGTCCCTCATTCCCCATAGCTCTTTTCCCCCTTAAAATGCTTGGGTCGTAGGCCACACGGGCCTGGGAAAAAAGGCTTGTTCGTGGCTTTGAATTGGCCTCCAGCCCCTCCAAGTTCTCTCTGCCAATGCTGTGTTGTCAGCTGGGAGGTGGTGTCCATGTGCCCAACTCCCCCTTTTGTACATCCTTTTACCCAAGACTCCCAGGAAGCCTGCCCCCATCCCCGTGGCTGTGCCCCTAGCGCCCCCTGTAATACCACCTCTGTTAATGCCCGTGCACTTGAGAGCTGGCCCAGGACGCAGGGGTGCGGGGTCAGGACAGCCGAAGGCTGCCTGGCCCCTTGCCCTGCCCAGTTCCCCAGGGATGACAAAGACCCAGTTCCTTTCTTTTTGGTACACCCTGCTCTGATAGCCTTTCCCTGCCTATGACCCAGCAAGCGAGGAGAAGCCTCTGGATGAAGGGCAGATGCTTCCCTAACCTCAGATACCTCTGCCCCTCCTCCCCTGTGGATGAGCTCCCTTCCTTTCTGATGAGCTTCTTCCTTGGAGGCCTCTCAGTTCATTGGGTAAATGAACTCCCAGGTGCCTGCTCCAGCAGCCCCCCAGATAGCTCTGGGCTCCAGGGTGAATCTATCTCAGGCTCTACTAGACTCCTGCTGCGGATTTCACAGTGTCTTCCCACGCACCATCCCTCTGCGTTCCTCCTGAGGTAGGTAGGGCTCCGCTCATCGTGGAGGATGACCTGAGGCTCCAAGAACTCAGGTAAGTTATCCCAAACCATCCCCGGGCTTGTCGACGGCAGCACCAAGGGCTGAGCCAGGTCACCTCCCTCTAAAACCCCAGCCCCCTCCACCCTGCCTGCCCACGCCAGCTGCGGAGCCCCGAGATCGGCTCCAGTGTGCGTGGATGTTCTGAGGAAGTCTCTGGTTTATTTATAGTTTATACTCCACTCACTTCCAAAGATAATTGGAGTCATCTTACACAACCCACAAACACACATACATAAGATGTACAGAGAAGTGTTGTGTAGGCAGGCCATGTCATGGGGGATTTTCCGTACTCCCTTCCCCCTGCCAGATTTCTAATCCTGGAGAGCTTTGTAAAAATATAATTTCTTGAGATTCCCATCCCAGACCTACTGAATCAGAATTGCCAAGAGACGAGCTGACTTGTATATAGTGTTTTTATTCCACAATACAAGGAGATAAAGGAGGCTAGAGGCAGATGTAAGAGAGAATGAGATCATACGGTGGATAGCTGTATGGGCTGAGAAGCTCTAACGGCTATATGGGGCCCAGGGCAGCCCTCAGTGTCCCAAAACAACACTTCCTTTGCCCCTGTTGAGGATGGACACAGTCTGTTCTGGAAACAACCCATCTTTGGGGCCCAAATAGCCCTTTATCATCCAAGAACCAGAGAATGCAACTGTGTTCTATGAACTACAGGACCTTACCATACCTGTCAAACCCAAGGAATCTATAAGGAACAAGGACTAGAATTCAGTTTGGGAGAAAGCAAAGTCATTGTGTGGTCCAAAAGCAAACCTCTCCAACTTAAGAATAAACAAAAGGACATTGGATTCTATTTCCAAATGATTATTAATTTTTAGCTGTGATAATGCCGCTGTGGTTATATATAGAAAAATGTCCTCAGTCTTAGGAGATGCAGGAAGCATTTAGAAGGTGAAGTGTTATGATGTTTGCAACTGACTTTCAAAATAGCTGCAACAAAGTTTTTATATTTATAGAGAGAGTTATAAAAATATAGGCATAGATACACCTATGATATATAGAGAGAAATATATGGAGAGAGAGAGAAAAAAAAACAAATGTAGAAAAATGCTAATTGTGGAACCCAAGTGGAATCCAACATACTGGGGTTATTGTTCTATTCTTCCAGCTTTGTCTCTATTTAAAATTTTTCAAAATGAAAAGTTGGGAGAAAAAGAAAGAATAACGATCAAATGAAGGAGAACTGGTGAGCTGGTGAATAATTGCCATGAAAATAATCACAATTTTTCCTGGGGAAAAAAAAATCCCAGACATTGTAGCCAGACAGAAACATCCGGCATGCTTGGCCGGCTGTCAGTCGATCAATTATTCAACAGGTGTTTATTATAGGTCTGTGCTGGGTCTAGAACTTCTCTAAACAATGAAAGGGAAATGAAGTTGTACACCATGGGGTTCTTGTTCTTCAGGCCCTAATGATTAAATTCCATTTCATGAAACCTTTTTTGCTCTGGGTCTAATTCCTTGGGAGATTCTAAAAAAGCACCTAAGTTATACCTCTGTGAGCAAAGACTTCTCAGTCCCAGGAAAAATGTCCTTGTCCGAAACTTCACCAGAAAGAGTATTCCTCTTCTTCCAGGATGTTCCAGGATGTCAGAAAAGAGAGATTATACTAAGAAAATTCCTGAACCAGCTCCCAAATAGGGCCACATGTTCTGGAAACGTGACCTGCTGTGTCTGGAAGCCCTAGGAAGAGCTGGGTCAACATTAAGGACTAATGGAAGCAAGGTCTGACCTCAAAGGGGATGAGGGATACAGCGAGCCCAGGGGAGAAGAGAGCTCGAGAGAGGCCTAAAGGGCCTGTAGACACAATGAGGATGGTCCATGAGAGAGGGACACAGCCACGGCCCGTCCTTCTCTGAGGACCAGCAAGGAGCAGGGATGGCGGGCAGTGAGGAAGTCACTGCAGGGCAGGTCGGGCCAGCTACGGGATTCGTTTAACAAGCCTAGGGGTAATTTCAGGGGTATTTTTGCTTCAAAGGGTAGAGGGAGGGAGAACATTTCTCCCCATGCAGATGATTGATAATTCCTGAACATTTCATTGAGTAACTGGGGATCAAGATTTCCAAGTACAAACTCCTCCTGAGCTCACAGTCCCCTGTTCCCCAAAGACATTTTCAAGTCTGTGCTTCATGCCAAGGTCTGTTCTAGATTCCTGGAACACACTGAGGAAGAACAGAGAGGAAAATCTCATAGCGTCTAGTGTCGTGTATACAACCATTCATCAGTGCACATGAAGGACAGGCTCCCAGACCCATCTGCTCCAGACGAGGCTGTGGGAGCGGGGAGCTGGGGGTACATCCTGAAGAGTTGCCCGAGGAGCCTGAAGATGGCGTTGCCGAGGCCCAAGTCCGGGTGAAGAGACTCCAGGCTCAGGCACAAATCTTCCAGGCTGCTGCCACCCCCTGTGATGGGCCCTGTCGACTTCAGCATCCGTGGAGACAAACAGAAACTGCGCTGAAGTATATCTGACATGCAGCTGTAAGCAGGCAGCTCTGCATAGAATGATTTATGAAGATGTTTTGTTTTTATTTTTGCACATAGTTGACTTTGAGTGAATGAGTCTTGTTCCTGAGGAATTTCTAATCAAGGTATTGCTGTATAAAACAGCCTTTACCCTCAAGGAACTTATGGCCTTGCTTGAAAGACAGAGCACGCACCCATGGAATAGATAGGAAGGCCATAAATAAGGTGACAAAATGCGGGGTATGGACAATTAAGGGGTCAACAGAAAATTTAAAATGCAATATACATGATCGAGAGCAAGCCAGGTTTCTACCCGAGTCTCTTTTGGATTTCCAAATGAAAAAAGGTTTACTGTGCTTAATCTCTTGCTGTATTGATCTGGCTTTAAATTAGAAGCTGCCCTTGGTTGCTGTTATGAGAAGTCAGAGAAGCGACACCCACGTCCGTGAGAGATGCACATCAAACTTGATCCAACAGGCTATGGTGGGGAACAAGATAGACCCAAAGCAGCGTGTTTAAAAGATTAATTTAATAGATGATTCCAGGATGCACTGGGGTGAAGAGGACCATTCCCCACCTTGGGATGGCAGACGGCACCTGAGGAGTGAGGATGTTTCCAAAGGGAAGGAGGCTCGGTGTGAAAGATGCCTCCGAAGCCTCACACTTCAGGGAATGCAGGGCAGTGGTGGATGGGCTTATAGGAGAGTTCTATTTCTTCCTTCAACCAATATCTATTGGGCACATGCTTGGGGCCAGGCACTGTTCTAGGAACTTGGGTTACATCTGGGACAGAACAGACTTAGGTTCCCTCTGGAGTTTCTGTTCTAGCAGACGAGGGAGGGATGGGACAGGCACTAGACATTGCACATAATCAGTAAGTAAACAGTATGCTGGGAGGTAGGAGATGCACTGGACACAGGCCAGCAGAGCAAGGGAAGGGTGAGTGATGTGCGTGCACAGTGGATGGTCAGGCAGGCCCCGTGGAACAGGTGAGATCCAAGCCTAGAATGAGGGGAGGTGAGAGAATTAGCCAAGCAGGTACCTGGGAGAAGGGGATCCCAAGCAGGAGCCAGAGTGGCCAGTGCAAAGGCCCCGGGGCAGGAGCTAAACCGGCCTGCAAGATGAACCCAGGAAAGTCAGTGTTGCTGGAACAAAATGAAAGTGAAGGAAAAGAGGTCACAGATGGGCCAAAGGTCGCAGCCGAGTTGAGAATGTAGGGTCCCATGGGCTATCATAAGGATTTTGCTTCTATTTTGAGTGAAACAAAAAGCCTCTGGCAGTGGCAGGGCGGGGGGCGGGGGGATGGTTGGGGCAGAAGAGTGACATGGTGTGGCACTGACCGCTATGTTGAGATTTGATTGTAGGGGCGGGGTCAGAAGCAGGAAGATCTTTCAGAAAGGGTCAGAGACAGGATGGTAACTCAGACCAGGGTGGGAACAGAGGAGGAGGCCAGAGGTTCAGCCTCTAGATGGTTTGAAGGTAGAACCAACAAGATTTCCTGTGAGGCAGGAGGTGGGGTATGGGAAGAAAAAAGCAGCTAAGGCTGATCCCAAGGATTTGGCCCTGAGTCCCTGCAAATCAGGAGCTGCCTGGCCGAGAATGGAAGGTGGCAGCCAGGGCTGGTTCTTGAGGAATGGTCAAGAGTTCATTGTGGGATGTGTGGAGTCTGAGCCATCTCCGAGACTCCAAGTGAGGAAGTCAAGAGGCAGTAAGATGCATGTGCCTGGAGTGTGGGAGAGACGTGTGGGGAAGAGAGACATCTGAGGGGCTGGGTGCAGGGAGGGCGTGTAAAGATGGCGGAGAACACCAAGAGGTAGGCCAAGGACCGAGCTCTCTCTAACGTTACTTAAAAATTAAACACAGTAAAATACACTGTATGTCTAGCATGCAAATAAAGAGAACGGGAGGAGGGGAAACGGAGGGAGAGAACTGAATGGACATTTTGGAGTTTTGCTGCAAAGAGGAGCAGAGAAATGGGGTGATCGGTGAGATAAGGATCAAGAAATGAACATTGTGTTTGAGGAAGGGGAGCTTGTGAAGGGGACCAGATTGGACAGCGAGATGACTTTGAGTCTGAGGAGATGGCAGGCCATCTGGTGAAAATGCCGGTCACTGTCAACAGCGTAGGGCCCGCTGAGAAAGGCCATCACACGGGTGAGCCCACTGGCACTTGCTCAGCCGATCTGAGTCTTGCTCGGCCATAGATCCTGATGGTTAAAACCAGAAATAGACAAGACTGCTTACCTCATGCGCTAACTAAACCCCTCGTGCTTATTTCTTGTCGCACTTTCTTGAGGCACTGATGAAGGTGTTTTGCAATGACTGGAACTTCCTAACCTCCAGAGCAGCAAAGCCCTGATAGCAATGAAATGCCTGGAAGACCACCCTCCACACGTCCGCTTCCCTGCCCGTGACCGTGGGCTGAACACGTTCTGCCCCGCAGCCATGATCACGCACTCTCTGCCTGTTGTCTCACACATACCCCCTGAGCCTCTCCCATAAAGCTCTAGATGTCCATCCTGCAGGTGGAAAGGTTGGCAAGGGCTTGAGCCTGCCACCTCCCCTGGCTGCCGGCAGCTGAAATAAATTTCCCTGTTTCTCCTGTCCAAACCCTCATCTCTTGAATCGTTGGCTTCTCTTGCAATGAGTGTATCCGAGTTTGTTTGGCAACTCTGTTGGCCAACCCAACCAAGAGCTATGGCTCTGATTTGTCCAGCCCCTGGGGTTCCCTGGGATGGAGCAGTCGGCCTCGGCAGGGTTCTGGAGCTCATCTGTTCCTTTCCTTAGTTCGAGGCTGTGATAGATGGGTCCCTAACATGAGGGAAGGGCTGAAGCGAGTTAAAAATGAATAGAGACACTGGAAGGAATGCCTGGCCTGCAGAAGGAAGTCAAGGGGTGAGAGGGGGCCAGGGGAGCCTCAGCAAGAGACATTAGCCATGTGTGTTGAAGTTCAGGGACAGGGGCTCCTTCAAGGGGCAGACACTGGCCTCTGGAGGAAAGTATGAGCAAGCCCTAGGCCAGGATGGAGACCTATGGCGTTCGGCCGGCTGGGGCTGCCATGACAAACCACCACAGACTTGGGGCTTCAACAAGTCATTCAGCAACAGTTCTGGGGGCTGGAAGTCCAAGGTCAAGGTGTCGGCAGGCCTGGCTCCTTCTGAGGCCTCTCTCCTCGGCTTGCCCACAGCTGGCTTCTCCTTGTGTCCTCATGTGATCTTCCCTCTGTGGGTGTCTGTGTCCTAATGTCTTCTTATAAGGACACCAGTCCCATTGGATCAGGGCCCACCCCAATGACCTCGTTTTACCTTAATTACCTCTTAAAAAGCCATGTCTCCAAACACAGTCACATTCCAAGGAACTGGGAATTAGGGCTTCAGTGTACAAATTTTGGGGTGACATAATTCAGCCCATAACACATAGAGATTAGATTAGATCACATTCCCTCTTGAGATGGTAAAGCTAGTGTCAGCATAAAGCTGCATTTGAGCTAGGGGCAGATGTTGTCAGCTGAATCTCCCCACCAAATTAAGAGTAAAGCCAAGAGCAGCAATGGTTAGGGCTACAATAAACAGAATCCTCTCTGCTTAAGCAGAAAAGGGAAGGTCAGGAAATGTGGCCAGGCTCCAAAGGAACTGGTTTTCAGAACTGAGATTTCCACGAGACCTGGCTTCCCTGCCCCTTCCCAGAGGCCCCGGTTCTGCCCATTGCTTCATTTTTCTCTCAAAAACACCTGTGTTCTGCACTTCAGGGCTGATGAGGCCAGGCCCGGCCTCACATGGCTCCCCAGTCCTACCACCTACAGATTGCTGGGTTGCTCTCTGAGGTTCAACTCCTGAGCCCCAGGAATTGAATGTTTGATTGGCTGGATTGAGTAAAATGTATCTCCCTCTCCAAACCGCTAAGGCCTGGGGGTCAGGTGGGGCACCATGGAAAACCCTTCCAGGCTGCTAGTGGAGAGGGCATGCGCAGGTCCACCCAGGCGGCTACTCGAGAAGGTAAGGGGTGGGCTGGGTGGGGAGGGAGGAGTCAGAGCTGGGGGCATGCAGAAAGCCAGAAGTAGCCTGTGTTGGATGAGATGAGAACAAGGGAAGCCAAAACTGGGTGTGAATGGCTATGGGAGTGAGAATCAGGAACACACAAGAAAGTGAAATTTCCCCAGAGAAGGACAATTTAGGCCAGGTAATGTTCTGTTGAGTGTGATTGCACATAATGAGGCAGAACAATAGGGAAATGAGTGAGGCCTCAGACACTTTCGAGGGGCTGCTACAAATAACTTATTTTCATATTGTTCCTTTCATGGGCTTCGAATACATCTGGCAACTTCAGACACCTTAATTTTTTCTGCACGGAGTGAAGAGGAAAAATGCCCCACAGTTTGTGTCTATCGAACAGTTCAGCCCAAATGCAGAAACCAATCCAGTCTCGAATGAAATGAATCTGCCCAAAGATAGGAATTTTGGAAATATTCAAACCTTTAAAAATTACTGACTTTGTTTTTGATGATTGAAATTTAACAAATAAGACTAGTTCTGCCACCTGTCTCGGCCTCTCTAACCCATCCAAGGCAAAGAGCCACAGGTGACAAATCTTTTCTTACTGGGCCTTGTCTTACTTCCCATGAGACCATGGGTGAGCCACACTCTCTTGGAATCTTAGTTTGCTTGTCTCGAAAAAGGGTATCATAACACCAGTCCTCTTACCTCTCTGGGCTGCCTGAGACTTGCCTGGGGCTCACCAGACACTGTGTGTGGAAGGATTTTGCAAAGAGCAGAGCTAATCTGTCCTTCAGCTCACCTGCCCCTGAAGGGAGGTGCATGACACCCTCCTGGGTCTTGCTCTACAACCGTGGCTGTTGGTGGCCGTGGTGGGCAGGGGCGCGGGAAGCCCGTTCTCCTCCATGGGCATTGCTGCAGTGCAGGCTGGCTGGCAGCCCAGGCCCCCTGAGGACATGCCATGTCATATGGATTTCAGCAGCAACCGTAAGTGATGTTGACAGAACTCCACATGCTGAATGCTACAGTGCAGACAGTTCTATAAACGATTAGTGAAACCATCATCTTCTACGCCCTCGTTCATTTGTTCAGGAGTTCATGGAGATAGAGATTCAGGGTCTTCTAGGTTTATTACCTTCTAGCCTGGACCTCAGTGCCAGACTCCAAATACCATATTCACAGCAAGGTAGCGCAGCTCATTGTCATCAAGGTCAACAAGTTAAATCCACTGTTTCATTTAACAATTACAATGAATTTTGTTTCTCTCCCTTCTATCTATTAAACGATTTTTCATTCCTTTGTCCCCGGCACCCCACGGCAAAACGTGCTGGATCTGCAATCCTATGAGGAAAGCCTCAGACATATGGCCCCATACCCTTGTGAATAATATGAGGGCACTCACTCCCAGTTCAGCTCAAGGGCTCACACAGAAGCTGCTAAAAGCCTCCTGAATCAGGCAGGATGCTCTGGCTGCAAGTCCAATTAGAATTGGCGAATAAAGTTGTTCATGGACCTGGGGACCTGGAAAGGATGGTGATGGTGGTTTACTGCATGTTTGTCAATCTTGGCTGCTCAAAATCCTTTCAACATCCTCCCCGTATTTTGGTCGTTGGCCACGTGGTGACTGCCACTTTGTTGATGGAGAGGCTCAGCCCCCTTGCTGCCTAGGTGGCCTGGGTTCCACCAATAGGTTGCACTCTCCTGCAGCTTCGATTGGGAAATAGGGTGACCAGCCATCCTGGTCTACCTGGCACTGAGGGAATACGACACTTTCGATGCTAAAATTGGTCAAGTCCCAGGCAAACCTCACCAAATTGGTCACCCCATCTGACGCTACCTACATGTGGAAACAGGCTGGGCTGGGGCATCCTGTTTGCTGGCCTGGGGCAGAGGTGGCATGGGGTGATGGTGGGAGCAGTTTCTTTTCATACTGGTTCTGCAAAGGAGCGTGCACGCTTGTGTGTGTGTGTCTATGAAGGCAGCCTAGAGCCTATTTCCAGCCATTCTCTGGGCTTCTGACCATTCTCTGTGGTGTCACTTCCCCTGATCTAGCTGGAAGAAGCTCAGTGACTGACAAGACACAGGGGGTTCATGCTTAGTGGATCACAGGCTCGACGGCATCAAATACTACTGCTATTTCTCCAATCAGTTGTCCAGCTCAGGCGGCTCCCCTTGGAGTTGTCGGGTGACCGTCACACGCATCAAGGGCTCTGGATTTTTCTCACTGTTATCAGTGGGAGAGAGAGTGCTTCTGCCCCAGAATCCCAAGCAAGACTCCAGGAGTTCACCCTGATTGGGCTGACTCCGGCCATATTCCCCACCAAAACAATGACGGGGCTCAGGGAACGGAAGGTGCCAATTGGCTTCAGTTGAGTTAAATGTTTCCCAAAGGACATGGACTGTGCTGGCAAGAAGGAGATACCAGAATCAGAGTCACTTTTCTGTTAGGAAGTGGAAAGGTGGGGGGAAGGGGGCTGGCGGGGCCACAGCAAGTGCCATCACAGAGGGCTCTTGCCTTTGCTGCCTATGAAGGCTGAAGGTTCAGCTCAAACATGACCTCTCGCACAAAGCCTTCTGCAGACCCAACACGCAGGGATTCTTTCTCCTCTGGGCTTTCTTCTGCCTCTCGGCCACGGCATACTCACCTATATCATACGTTCTTATTATACGGTGAATCTGTCGGTAGCTATGCGTCTCCCCGACTGTACTGAAAAGAGCTGAAGAGACCAGCGCCCCCGCTTGCACATCTCAGGGTCCTCCCCCAGCTGTCCATCATTGCACACTGCCTTGCACCTGACAGAAGAGAGTGGCTGCTGAATGAAGAGCCCCTCAAAGTCCTCGATTCCATCCCCTCCTAGGTTGTCTGAAGCCTGGTCTATCAGAATCTCTGTTCTGTGACAACTTGCCCTATGAAAACATGAACAGCTCAACTCTTTATTTATGCATGTGTTTGTTAGTTAGTTAGTTACTTGCATGGTGCTGAGGACTCAGGCCTCTGGCTTTCTCCAAGTCCTCTTTGTCCCATTGCTACGGCTTCTGCCCCATCTTTCATCAGTCACCATGGAGCATCTTCATCCTGGGAAGCAGATGCCCCTCCCTGCTCGTTGAAGACCAAATGCAGTTGGATAGGAGAGCGGTCAAGACATGGCTTTGATGTGGAAAGAGGCTCTCCACTTGGATCAACTAAGTAAGCAGTTTGAAGAAGAGGTGGTGGCTCATTATTGAAAAACTTCTCCCTGTCATATTCTTTCCTCGGTCGGGTAGGGGTGAAGAACAGAGAAGACGACTTTTTTTTTTTAAGACACCTTTAATCAAAGAGAACTCGGTAGAAGGGCTGAAAGAGAAAACGTGTCATTTTTAAATGAGCAGGCCAGTTGTTTCAAAGGAAATTATTAGCATATTTCAAGAACAGCATTGGTAAAGCAGGTTTGAGAATGCAAAAGCAGGAAAATCACATGCCGAATGTTAAAGAGAGATGAATCAGGTCTCAGTGCTGAAGGGGCTGGAGTCAGAGACATAATCAGCAGGTGTTTTCCATAATTATTTCTCAGTTTCACATGCAGCTGGCCTGATTGCAGAGGGGCCTAGGCATTTCCTCCTCACCTGAGGAGAGCCCACAGTCCCTCTTGAAAATCCCAGAGAAAGCAACAATGGGAAACAGGGAAGACAAAAATCCATACACCAACTTCCTTGTATCATGAGATGCTCTGTAATCACATAAGTTTGGGAAATGCTCCTTACTCCAAATTCCCTTGCTGGTATAGTACAGACATTGGCATATTAAAAGCCCTGAGAAGTCCTGTAGCAAAGGAATATGTTTAGCTACCTCTAATCCCGGATTTCTCAAGTGTATTTGACCTTTTTTTTTTTTACCCATAAAATGCCTTGTAGTACTAGCATTTCATAGAACATAATTTGAGAAATATTGCCTTGGCCCATTTCCAGGTCACATTTTGGCCATCAGCTTCAGACTCTTCTCCTACCAAAACTTTCTCCATAAACCACTTTATAGTTTGAAATTGGACTTTCATTGTGTTCATGCTTCCTACATTCTAGGAGCAGCAGAGGATCCTAAATAGTGAAGTCAAGAGAGTACCCAGACCCTACCTGCAATGAAGTTTTTCTTTAAAAAGATCCTACAGGGGCGCCTGGGTGGCTCAGTTGGTTAAGCGACTGCCTTCAGCTCAGGTCGTGATCCTGGAGTCCTGGGATCGAGTCCCACATCGGGCTCCCTGCTCAGCGGGGGGTCTGCTTCTCCCTCTGACCCTCTTCCCTCTCGTGCTCTCTGTCTCTCATTCTCTCTCTCTCTCAAATAAATAAATAAAATCTTTAAAAAAATAAAATAAAAAAAATAAAAAAATAAAAAATAAAAAAATAAAAAGATCCTACAGGTTAGGCCCAGGGTCAGAGCAAGTCTGGTAGCATCCAGGTATGGGGTCAAAAAAGACCCCAGCTTATCAGCTTAGAGTTTGAAGGGCATGGCCCATGCTCTTTTGGAATGGGAGTGACACTAGGTATTTACCGCAAAGATACAAATGTAGTGATCCGAAGGGGCACCTGCACCCCAATGCTTATAGCAGCAATGTCCACAATAGCCAAACTATGGAAAGAGCCTGGATTGTCCATCGACAGATGAATGGATAAAGAAAATGTGGTATATATATAAAATGGAATATTACTCAGCTATCAAAAAAAAAATCTTGCCATTTGCAATGATGTGAATGGAACTAGAGGGTATAATGCTAAGTGAAATATGTCACTCAGAGAAAGACAGTTATCATATGATCTCACTGATACGTGGAATTTAAGAAACAAGGCAGAGGATCATAGGGGAAGACAGGAAAAACTAAAACAAGACGAAACCAGAGAGGGAGACAAACCATAAGAAACTCTTAATCTCAGGAAACAAACTGAGGGTTGCTGGAGGGGAGGGGGGTGGGGGGATGGGATAACTGGGTGATGGACATTGGGGAGGGCGCTTGATGTGATGAGCACTGGGTGTTATATAAGACTGATGAATCACTGACCTCTATCTCTGAAACCAATAATACATTCTAGGTTAATTAATTGAGTTTAAATAAATAAATAAATAAATATGCATGGAAAAAAAAAAAGAAATGGGAGCGACTAGCATGAACATGAAAGGATACAAGGTCTGGCTGGTTCTGTACATTGACAGCCTTTAGCGAGGTGGCTGGGAAACCATAGCTCTATTCCCATAAGGGGCTCCAGGAACTCAGTTCACCTTAAACAACCTTGCCAGCAGACACTGACACTAGATTCCATGCCCCAGTAGAGAGGGAGTTTCTCCAAATACATTCCATGTTGCAGGGATTAGCAGTAGGGAGCAAATAGCCAGCAGGTATAATCTGCCTGGGTGGGATTGGGGCCAACCTGGAGGGACAACTATACCGGCTTATAAAATCCAACAAACTCAAGAGGCCAGGACCCAGCCTGGCAGGCATTATTAATTAACAATTAGTAGTGGCAGCAAAGCCACGGTTAATTGTTAATGCCAAGAGAAAAGTTAGGAAGCCAAGGCAAGAAGATCGAGGGTACCATGCCAGCTGTGTGCAGTTGTGTGGGTTGTACACTGTACCAGGGTGACCAGTCAAGGAGGTGGGCGGGGGCTGAAATCTAGCCTACATCCACTTGCAAAGCTAGGAAACCTCATTTGGGACTATGTGTACTTATAGAAAAGAGTATCTTTTACTAATTCATGCCAAATCTAAGATATCCAGATGGGTGTGAAGTGAAACCTTAACTTGTGAAGTGGAAGAAGAAAGGTGACCTGGCTGGGGTCACTTAGCACACTTGACATACAAAATTTGGGCAAAATGTGGGTCATAAGCTGAGACTAGAGGCAAATCTAAAATCTAAAGCTGGCAATGAGTGACAGGCAAAAAAGACACAGCAAAAGGGCCTCATATGTGGTCACTCCAGGTGAAGCCAACTGCCCTGTTCAAACACTGCCTCTTTGAGAGCTCCAAGTGCCCCCCACCCCGACATGGTACTCTTTCATAAGAGTTAAAGGCGTGGTTCTGACCTCAGCATCTGACCATGTATGAACTCTTCTCTATTTTTAATAGAGTAACAAGAGCTAAGGCTTTCAGGAAGGCTTTACAGCTAGGCCAAGGAATGGGGCTGGAAATGCGGCACTGGTGTTTAAGCTCTGAGGTAACAATCTTGCTTGGATTTCCAGTGGCTGAAGGAGCCTAGAGGAGTGACGTTCAATAAGGCTCAATGAACATGAATCTTTGGTGGTGAGCAGTGGACTCACAGTCAAGGGTTTCAGATGGGGTTTAGTCCTACTCTCTTCAGGTTACCTTTCTTCTTGATCAGCATTGTTACAAACTTATGGGTCCTCTAGTCTGGTCCCTGTCTTTTTTTCTCCCCCTAATTAGCTCTACTTTACCCTCCTTGCCTCTACCAGCTATTCTTTATTTTATTTTATTTTTTAAGATTTTATTTATTCATTTGACAGAGAGAGAGCATGCACACTAGTGGGGCGAGGGGCAGAGGAAGAGGGAGAAGCAGACTTCCCGCTGAGCAGGGACCTCAACAAGGGGCTCAACTCTAGGACCCTGGGGTCATGACCCAAGCCAAAGGCAGATGCTTAACCAACTGAGCCACCCAGATGCCCCTACCAGCTACTCTTTAAATCTTCCCATTTTCTAAGCCTCACACCATTTTTACTGGATTATTGTACTTCCCACATTTCAGAGAAAATAAATGTCCCCAGAAATGAGCTCCTTGAAACTTTCTACCCAGTGTTGCTGTGACATTGTGATATAATAAGAAATACATATTTTGTCTGTGGTTCCCTGGCCAGAGCTCCTAAAACCGTTGTAATTTCCAAAGTGATAAGAGCCATAAGAGCATCTTTCATGATAATATTTGGTTTTTATCTCAGCTTAAGAGTGGAGCGATAAAGATGAAAGGAGTATCTTCTGTTATTCATGACAAGCTCTGTCATCCACATGAGTTTGTGTTAATGAAGTGGCTTTCTGAAAGCTTCTAAGGATGGGAGACCGTTTGCCAGGGCAACCAACCATATGATTAGAGGGTTGGAACTTTCAACCCCACTCCCTACCTCCATGAAAGGGAGAGAGATACTGGAGAGTGAGTTCATCATTAACAGCTAATGATTTAATCAATCGTGTCATGTAATGAAGCCTCCATAAAAAACTTAACCAAAAGGGTTCAGAGAGCTGCCAGATTCATGACCACATTGAGGTGTTAGAAAGGTGGTGCACCTGGAGTTGGTGTGGAAGTTCTGAGCACCCCCACTCCCAGACCTTGCCCTATGCATCTCTTCCATTTGGCTATTCCTGAGTTGTATCTTATATAAAATACAAGTAAGCATTTCTCTGAGTTCTGTATGCCATGCTAGCAAGTTGTTAAACCCAAGGAGGGAGTCGTGGGGACCATGATTTACAGCTGGCCAGTCAGAAGTATAGGTCACAGCCTCAGACTTGAGGTTAATGTCTAACATAGGGGGCAGTCTTGTGGGACTGAGCCCTCAGCCCGTGGGGTCTGTGCTAACTCTAGGTAGTTAGTGTAAGAATTGTCTAATGTAGGGAAAAGTCCCACCACATATTTGGTATCAGAAATATTGTGAGAGTATAGAAAAACAGTTGTTTTTTTTTTAATTGCAAACTTTAGTTCTAATGGTCTTTATCCTTTGCTCATTCTCTCCTGCAGGAGGAAATACCTGTTCCAACCTAAAGAAAAAGATTCCCTTGATTCTGTGTAACCTTTAAACTACTGTTTACCCCTCTCTCTCCCTCTCTCACCACCAAACTTAAAAGAATGTTACAAAAATCTACTTTTTCCATGATTGAGCACTGGAACTGAATACCCCCTCCCCACTTTAAATGAAAGGTCATAGAAAACTGGACAGAATTCCAAGAAACAATTTTTCAGATACTGGACACAGGTAGTACATGACTGAACTTCAGAGAAGAGAAACAAACACGATAAGCCCTACAGTGCTCAGGTTAGTGTCTGGAGATAATTTACTGGCTGTATTGCAGGGATGGGGTTCCCAAATAGTCTGATGATCACATTGAGTTGAGGAGAAAGAGATTAGAATTTGGGGGATACAATACTGGAAAAAAAAGGAACTTCACAAAGAGCTCTGGATATGCATAGAAGGAACCACTCAAGTCTCTCAGTGAATACTGATCTGCCCATGTATGGAAGGAAATTACCTGAATATTGGAGGAAAAACCCCTGCAAAACAGAAGGCCAAACATTCCTAGAGCTCACTCATGGATGGGAATAATGTGCATTCCCTCTAGCCAGAGTGAATGGACATTGTAATGCTGCACTGGACATCAGGTATAGCTCTCAGGAAAATCCCATCCCATCTTAGTATTGGGATAAATTAGCCTAAACTAAAGCCTTCTGAAGACTTGTCCTAAAAAGAAAAAGAAGAAGAAGAAGAAGAAGCTTAACAGCAAGGCTTGAAAGGAGCAAGGAGATTCCAAGTAACTTAACAGCCTACTAAAACCAAGCTCAACACTTTTTAAAGGAACACAAAAATATCCAGCATCCCAAAACTGTAAAATTCACAATGTCCACCATCCAATTAAAATTACTGGACACACAAAAAGCAAGAAAATATGAACTATTATTAGGGGGGAAATCAATAGAAACAGACACAGAAATGATAGAAATAATAGAAATAGCAAAGATATTAATAGTTGTTATAAATATGCTTCATTGTTCAATGAAGTACAGAAAAAGTAGATATGATGAGGCAAGAAATGGAAAATATAAAAATACCTGAATAGAACTTCTAAAGATGGAGAACAATATCTGAAATAAAAAGTATATACTGCAACAGTAGATTAAATACAGCAAGAGGGAATATCAGTAAAAGTAAAGACATAGCAATAGAAACTCTTTAAAATTGAGTACAGAGAGGGGCGCCTGGGTGGCTCAGTCGGTTAAGCGGCTGCCTTCGGCTCAGGTCATGATCCCCGGGTCCTGGGATCGAGCCCCACATCAGGCTCCCTGCTTGGCAGGGAACCTGCTTCTCCCTCTCCCTCTGCCTGCCTCTCTGCCTACTTGTTCTCTCTCTCTCTCTATCTCTCTGTCAAATAAATAAATAAAATCTTTAAAAAAAAATTGAGTACAGAGAGAAAAAAGGCTGATGAAAAGAAGTAAGAGTATCAGTGATGTGTGAGAAAATATTTAGCCGTCTGATAAACATGTAATTGGGAAAAGAGAGAGAAAAACAACAATTGAAGAAATAATGGCCAAAGCTTTTCCAAATTTGATGAAATCTACAAACCACAGCTTTAAGAATTTCAACAAAATCCAAGCAGAAGAAACATAAAGAAAACTACACTGAGGAACATCGTAATCAAATTGCTCAAAACCAAAGATACAGGGAAAATTTTGCAAGCAACCAGAAGAAAACAACACAGAGAAACAAAAATAAGAATATCAGAAGAATTCTTGCCAGAAACTATATAATCCAGATGACAATGGGATGACATAAAGTTTTGACAAAAAAACCTGTCAATCTAGAATTTCACACCCAGCAAAAATAGCTTTCAAAAGTAAAATAAAAACTTTTCCAGATGAACAAAAGCTGAGCTGCTTATCACCAGCAAACCTACACTATAAGAAATATCACAGGAAGTTAGTTCTTCAAGGAGAAAAAAATGATACTAGATGGAAATTTGGGTCAAATTTCCAAATCAAATATTTGGAAATGAGATGACATACTTGTAAATAACCCATGGGTCAAAGAAGAAGTCACAGGGAAATTAGAAAATATTTGAACCAAAAAAAAGAAATACATCACAATTTTTCGGTGTCTCCTAAAGGCAGAAACCAGTGAGAAGACACAAATTACTAATATTAGGAATGAGAGAGGAGCACTATTCCAGAGTCTACAAACATTAAGATGATATAAAGGAATAGTATGAATAATTTATGTCAATAAATTCAACCAATTAAATAAAATGAGCAAAGGCCATGAAAAAACAAACTTTACTTAAGAAGAAATAAATTATCGATAACCCTATATCTATTAATAGAATTAAATTTATAGTTTAAAACCTCCCAGGGGCTCCTGGGTGGCTCAATTGGTTAAGCATCTGCCTTCAGCTCAGGTCATGATCCCAGAGTCCTGGAATCGAACCCCACATTGGGCTCCCTACTCGATGGGAAGCCTACTTCTCCTTCTCCCTCTGCCTGCCACTCCCCCTGTTTGTGCATGCTCTCTCTCTGTCAAATAAATAAATAAAATCTTTAAAAAAATTATAGTTTAAAACTTTCTAAGAATAAAATAAAAAGAAACTTTAGGGTAGAGAAACCTAAAAAACACTATCTCAGCTAGGTGGTCAAAGTTAGTATCAATAGTGATGTTATGTTAATAGCATGTACCCTTGGTATAATGTGATGAAAATAGTACTTTATATCTATGGTCTTCATTCCCAAAACTCATCACCCCAGCCTAATCATGAGAAAACATCAAACAAACCCAAATTGAGAGACGTTCTACAAAATACCTGACCAGTATTGATGAAAACCATCAAGGTCACCAAAAACAAGGAAAGTCTGAAAACTGTCACAACCCAGAGAATCCTAAAGTAACATGATGACTAGAGCTAATGTGGTACCTTAGATGGGATTCTGGAAGCAAAACCAAACCAAACCAAAACAAAACAAAAAAAGAAAACAAAAACAGAGAACAAAAAAACCCAATATCAGCTAATAGTTGTGACAAAAGTCAATGCAAAATATTACTGGAGTATATTATAGAGAAGCTCTCTGTAAGTCTAAAACCTTCCTAAAATAGAAAGTGTATTAAAAAACACACACACACTTAGGGACGCCTGGGTGGCTCATTGGTCAAGTGTCCGCCTTCAGCTCAGGTCATTATCCCAGGGTCCTGGGATGGAGCCCCACATCCAGCTCTCTGCTCAGCTGGGAGCCTGCTTCTCCCTTTCCCTCTGCTTGCTGCTCTGCCTGCTTGTGCTCTCTCTCTTTCTTTCTCTCTCTCTCTGTCAAATAAATAAATAAAATCTTAAAAAAAAATAAATTCTTAAAACACAGACACAGACACACACACACACACACACATACCTTCTTACAAAGAAAACCCCAGGCCCAGGAGGCTTCACTGATGATTTCAATGAAACATTTGAAAAAGAATAATACCAATTTTATACCATCTCTTCAGGAAAATGAGGGGAGAACATTTTCCAACTTTTTCTGTGAGACCAATGTTGTCCTGATAACAAAAACATACAAAGATATTACAAGAAAAGAAAATTGCAGACTAAGATACTTCAGGAACATAGATAAAATTCTTAGCATAAGTTTAGTAAATAAAATCTAGTAACGTAATCTAGAATATATCATTACCAAATAGAGTTTGTACCAAGAATGCAAGTTTGGTTTAACATGTGAAAAATCAATATAATTCACCATATTAACAGATTTCAAAAAGAAGAACCGTATGATGATCTCAACAATTGCAAAAAAAGTATTTGACAAAATTTAATACCTATTTATGATTTTTAAAAGCTCGACAAACTAGAAATGGAAAGGAATTTTCTAAGTCTGTTACAATATCATATTTAGTAATGAGAGATGTTTTACCCCTCAGATCTAGAGCAAGATAAGAATGTTTGCTCTTGCTTTTTCCATTTCACTTTGTACTGGAGGCTGATTTTTCACTGATTCAATGAGTCTAGAAAAAGAAGCCAAATGCACAGAATTCAAACGCAAAAACAAAAACAAAAACAAAAAACCCAAACTAATGATATTCACAGATGTTGTAACATGTACATGTATAAAATACTAATGAATTTACAAAAATGGTAGCTAGACTATTAGGTGAGTTTAGCAATATCAATATACAAAAGTCAGTTGTATTTCTACATAGTAGCAATGAACAATTAAATTAAAAAATTAATGCCATTTATAATTACATCAAAAAATATTTAGTGATATATTGTACAAAATATGCACAAGATCTGTACACTAAAAAACTAATGTTGAGAAAAATTAGAGAAGACCTAAATAAATGGGGTGATATATCATGTTCATAAATTGGAAAGCTTAATATTTTTAGTGTCACTTTCCCCCAAATTGATTTATAGATTTAGATAATTCCAATCAAAATCCCTGCAGGTTCATTGGGTAAACATTGGTAAGCCAAATCTAAAATTTATATGTAAATGCAAATGACCTAGAAAAGCCAAAATAATTTCTAAAAAAATAAGATCCAAGTTGGAATACTCACACTACCCGATTTTAAGATTTACTATAAAGACACAGTATTAGAGAGAGTGTGGCATTTGTATTTAGACAGAAGATCAAAGGGACAGGGTTTCATCAAGAAAGGCAGAGTAGGGACCTCTGAAAATGCCCTCTTCCATTAGGGCAACGAGACCACTGAAAAAAATCAGTCAAGTTCAACTTTTTCTGATCTCTGGAAATTACCCAAAACCTTGAAGAAAACTGGGAAGTCTTTATTCAAGAAAAACAGCTGAATCTCTGTAAGAATGTTGAGTTTTGTGGTGTTTTAACTTGCCCTATTCCCATCCCCATTTCCCCAGCTCTGCAATAGCTTTGAAAACAAACAGCTCACAATCACATGAAAACTAGCAGCCTGTTAGCCACTAGAGGGGGCAGAACCAGGTTGGAACTCTTTGAAGCCTCTTTCCCAGAGAATTGTCATTATTTGACCCATTTGGTGGTTCTTTAAAAGAGACCACTCTCAAAATTTCTCTTTATTCGACTTGACTAGGAGCTTGCCAAGTGTGAAAAGCCTTTTCTCAAGGAGTGTTTGTTGGAAACAGTCAGGGGTAATTGCTTAACCTTACAGCTGTCTGAAGCAGTGGATTAGCATTTTGGGAAAACAAAAGTTACCCAAAAGCTTAAAAGTAAGCATTGGGGAATAAGAAGTCTGTAGGAACCTTTGAAAGCTCTGAGATATTCCTGCGAATCTAGAAGTTCACATATACATGTAGGGCTAAGTACATGCTCAGGGCCATGAGGATCCTCAGGAAGAACCTGAGAAGGCTCTACACTCTCACCTTTGGCTGACCTTCAGGCTGTGTGCCAGTAATAAATGAAGGCCAAGGCAGAAATATAGACTGCCTGGCTGGGGGCCGAATGTGTTCCTCAATATATACCAGAGCCCCGCAACAAAGACTGGGAGCCTTATTGGTTCCAAGCATTTAAGGAAATTTCTGATGAGCTGACCACTAAGCTATTCATGCAGAGATTGCAGAGACCACCTGCAATCATGACAAAAAGTATAGACTCAATAGAATTAGTTCAGAAAGTTCACCAAACAAACAGCAGCAACAATAACAATAACAAAAAACAATAACCATAAACTGTAGAGAGGGGGTAGATTCTGACTTCCAGAATTGCCTCACTGTATTAACAAAAAAGTATGAGAGATGCAAAGACAGAAGAAAATCTGGCCCATGGACAGGGAAAAAACAGTCAATAAAACTATTAGCTTACTAGACAAGACTTTAAGTCAGGTAGTTTGAATATAAAGAACTAAAAGTAATCATGTCTAAAGAACTAAAGGAAAGTATGAGAACAATGTCTCAACAAAGAGAATACTAATAAAGAGACAAAAAATATAAATGTATATATGTATATAATATAAATTATACATGCATATATGCTCAAGTAGAAATTAGAAATTCTGGAATCAAAGAGTACAATGCCTAACATGAAGGGCAAGAGGAGCTCAACAGCACATTTGAGCTGGTAAAAGAATCAGCAAACTTGAAAATAAGCCCACTGAGGTTATTCAGTTTGAGGAAGAGAAAGGAAAATGAAGAAAAGTAAACAGAGCATCAGAGAAATGTGGGATACTATCATACCTATCAATATAAGCATAATGGGAATTCTAGAAAGACAGGAGAGAAGAAACAGGCAGAAAGAATATTTGAAGAAATAATGGCTGAAAGCTTTCCAAATTTGATGCAAAACGTTAATCTACATAGTCAAGAAACTTAATAAACTTCAAGTAGGTTAAATTCAAAGAGATCCACACCTCGGTACATCCTAACAACTGTTGAAAGTCAGACAGAGAGAACCACGAAAGTAGCAAGAAACAAACAACCCAACGGAACCTCAAGAAGATCAACAGTGGACTTCTCATCAGAAACCATGGAGGCCAGAAGACAGTGGGATGACATATTCAAAGTGCTGAAAGAAAAAGAATGTTAATCAAGAATTCTATATCCAAGCCCCTCCTCCCAGGAAACCGGCATGGCCGGAAAGGGGGCCACCTCCTCGTGCCTCAAAAAATGCATGTTTGTGGGGAACCTGGTGCTAAGAGGACCTGCTTCTGGGTCAGGGTTTTGTTTGTAGCAGAGCCGCTCCCTCGCTGCGATCTATTGAAAGTCAACTATGGACACAAGGGTTTGTTAAAAAAATAAAAATAAAAATAAAAAAATTTTTAAAAATTAAAAAAAGAAAATTAAAAATAAAAAAAAACACAAAAAAATAAGAATTAAAAAAAAAAAAAGAAAAAGAAATCTATATCCAGCAAAACAATCTTTTAAAATTGAAGGAGAAATTATGACATTCCCATACAAACCAAAACTGAGAGAATTGGTTTCTAGCCAATAAGCTCTACAAGAAATACTGATGGAAGTATTTCCAGCTAAAATGAAAGGGCAAACAGTCATTTGAATCCACATGAAAAAATAAAGAATTCTAGTAGAGATAACTACATGGGTAAAAATAAATATAAAATATAAATGCAGTATAAATGTATTTTTAAATTTCTAACTCTTTTTTTCTCTTGACTGATTTAAAATACAATTGCAGAGGGCAACTGGGTGGCTCAGTTGGTTAAGCGACTGCCTTCGGCTCAGGTCATGATCCCAGAGTCCCGGGATCGAGTCCCGCATTGGGCTCCCTGCTCAGCAGGGAGTCTGCTTCTCCCTCTGACTCTCTCCCCTCTTGTGCTCTCTTTCTCTCACTCTCTCTCTCTCTCAAATAAGTAAATAAAATCTTTAAAAAAATAAAATACAATTACAGAAATCAATAATTAGATCAAAAGGAAAAAAATAGAGATTGGAAAGAGACCCACATACATATGTTGAATTAATTGGGGGCAAAGATATCAAGGTAATTGAATGGAGGGGTGGATTATCTGTTTAACAAATATTAGAGCACCATATAAAAATGAATCTTAGATCATGTTGAATATTAATTCAAATTGGGTAATAAGCCTAAATTAAGATATAAAATTATAGAGGAAACTCCTAGAAAAGATAGGAATAAATTTTGACTTGTGTTGAGCAAAAATTTCTTAGGTAGGACACAAAAATAGGCATGAAAGAATCAATATATTGGGCATCATCAAAATTAAAGATTTTGCTATACAAAAAATGCTATAAGAAAATGAAAAGGCAAGCCAGAGCCAGGGAAAGATATGTAAAAATATATCTGATAAATAATTTGAATTTAGAACATATAAACAACTTTTACAACTCAACAACAAGAAGACAACCCAGTTAAAAAGTAGATAATATTTTAAATAGACACTTCACTAAATTAGATACACAAATAAGCCTATGAAAGGATGTTTAACATTATTTGTCATTAGGGAAATAAACATTGCTATCCCAATGATATTCTACCACATACCCATTAAGACAACTAAATTTAAAGAGCTTGTCAATACCAAGTTTTGGCAAAGATGCGTGGTAACTTTGCCAAAACTTGCGATTTTTTGGTGGAACTCTCACCCATTGGTGGTGGGAATGCAAAATGATATAGCCACTTTGATGAACAGTTTAGTGATTTCTTATAAAGTTAAGGGTAAACTTACCTTACACGTAGAAATCATTTGTTTTTACTCAGTGTTTACAGAAGAGAAATGAAAATGTATGTCCACATGTTCTCATTTGTTTCTAGCAGCTTTATTCATAATATCCCAAACTGATAACAACCAAATGTCCATCGACTGGTGAATGGATCAACACCTTTTGGTATATTAGAAATACAATATATTATTTGGTATGCTAGGGAATAGTATTCAGCATGAAAAATGAGCAAACTGCTGAGACACAGAATAACATGGATGTATCTCAACAGCCTTATGCTAAGTGGAGAAAACCAGAAACAGAACACTACGTAATGTATACTTCCCTTTACCTGAAATTCTTAAAAAAGGCAAAACTATAGTGACAGAAAGTAGTAGTAGATCAGTGTTTGCTAGGGGCCGGGATGGAAACAGAGGACTGACTGAAAAGAACACAAGGGAATTTTTTGGTATAATGAAATTTTTCCATAGCATGGCAGTTCTACAACTATATACATTTGCCAAAAGTCATCAAAATGTACACTTAAAAATGGGTGAATGTTACTAATTATAAAATTATATCTCAATAAAGCTGATTAAAAAACATACACAGAGCGAGTAACACTTGTTTCATGTTCCCCCCATCACAGCTCAGCACACAGAGCCATTTGTTCTATCCTCAGCTTTCTACTGAGATTTCTCCAGGTTCATGAGCTGCCTCTAACTTCAGTCTCCAGCTACTCTGTCTGTCTGCCATATTTCATGTTTTTGATCACCCCCTTCTTCTCGATGTTTTCTCTGCTGGCTTTCTTAATCTCCCTGTGTCCTGGGTTGCTCTCACCTCTTGCTTCATTTTGGTTTTCTTTCCAAGCTTCTCTGTCCGCCCCTTAGAGGTTGGTCTTCACTAAGTTACTTCTGTTTTCAGTCCTCTGTGCTCAAAATGCTGGGCATGACTGATCTCATCCCTACATGACCTCACTCACCACTTCCAAATATAACAAGCTCGACCAACCCAATCTTGGCATCCAAAGTGTCTTAAATTATATCAAGGGATGTAAAGAAAACCTTAAAAGAAATGAATCCAAATTTGCTTTAATTAAACCCAGCATATACCCACAACTGGGAGAGATACGCAAGAAAAATCAAATGAACATTAGCGTTGCAACTCCAGTGAAAGTTTATAATCACTGCCCTCAATCTGATTGGAGTTTGCCGTAGAGCCACACAGATAAGACCTCCACCCTCCATTACATGCTAGTGCTAACTTCCCAACTCCTTCACCCCCCCCGCCCACACACACACTGTAATTCACCATGACAATTCTATTCCTTCTTAGCTAACTGTGAGATGGCCCACCCACTGGGATTGTTTTCCAGACAGGCGAACTTCCCTTTGCTGTTCATTCTCCTTTTGGTTCCAGGGCACTTTTAAAACCAGGAAACTACCTCATAAATCAATGTGCCTGCCACCCTACATGAGTCAAAGGAGCATGTCACCATGAATTTAAGAAAATAAAACCATAGTCCACAGTGAAATGGATTTAATAGTCACAGTGGTGTTCATAAAACCCCTCTCCTCCGCTTCTTAAGCACAGACTTTAATAATAAAATGTTTTTTTCTTCTGTGACACTAAGATTTTTCTGAAACAGAAAGTCAGCAGTAAGATGAAGCCTACATCTTCCCCCACTTTCATGAGCAGAGCTAAGGTCTCTTCTGCAGCCTTTCGCCATGCCTACATGGAAAGTCTTGTCACACCAATGCACTGATTTGGGATGCCTTGGGGCGTCCGTCACCTCCCTGACGCATTCGGATGAGAGCCTCAGTTCTCAAAAGGTTTAGCAAAGAAAAAAGGTCTCAGTGTTTGCATTTGGTTGCACTTATTTTAAATTATTTCAAATTCTGAATCTTTACCCTAAAAACAAAAACAACTAGCATATAACAACAATATAAAAACAAAGCACTTGGTAAACTGCCATATTGGCCAGACATATGCTTCAGAATCACTTTCCCTCATGTGGGTTTATAAATGTTATTAAAAATTTACTAATTAAATCTATATAACTGAAGTTCTAAACATACATAAAATATATATATAAACACTTTTTAAAATATAAAAAGAAACAAATGTTCCCTCTGAAAATTTGGAAAATAGAGAATATGCAAAGAAGAAAACAAAAATGACTCTTAATTCCAGTGGCGAAGGATTACTATTAGCACTGTTTTATAGCTTTTCAGTTTTTTTATGGACACGTACAACTGATTTAGGAGGGTTTATGTGGTCATACTATATATATATTGTTTTATAACCTGCTTCTTTTAATAATCCACTACAAGCATTTAGTCTTCTTATACTCCTCCAAAATAGTATTTTTAATGTCTTTGATAACATTCCATCATATGCCTTGTATCATTTATATAACCTGGATCCTATATTTAAGTAAAAAATGTTTCAGTTGTTTTTATTTCTTTATAAATATCACGTCCTTGCATAGTTATCTTCAGTACACATGTATTTCCATAGGATGAATTCTTGGATGATATACCTACAATTTTTGATAAGATAAACCTAAGAGTCTGAAATTCCCTTCAAGGTCTAGAACATTCCAATCAAGAGCCTGTGTCTCTATCAAACTCTTTCGAATGATTCTTCTTAGAGCTCAGCTGCAATCCTGCCCCTTGCAGAAGGCCTTTAAGAGCATGTATTGAATTAGATATCAATTCCTTAACCTGGAATTCCCAGACCCTTTTTCTAGTTATGTGCCAGGCACTTCATACACATTACCGCCAATCCTCACAGTGGCTCGAGGCAGGTAGTGGTGTCTCATTTTATGGCATGGAAATCGACATTGAGAGGTTTGATAACTTGCCCAAGGTCACATCACTAATTAATGGGTATTTGAATCCAGGTCTGTAAAGCCTGTGTTCTTTCCCTCAGTGACTCTGACTAATGCTCCTTCCAACCTCCATGGGAGAGAGGCAACCTGTCACCCATGCAGGAGCAGGATTTGAACCCCGGGTTTACATCTAGCCTTGTGACCTCACACAAGTTACTGTCCTTGTCTGTACTTGTTTCCTCATATCTAAGATGTGGATAATAACAGTAGCCACCTCACAGGGTGTGGTTAAGATTAAATTAGTTACTATACATAAAGTGCTTAGACTCATGTCTGGTGCATTGGAATATTAATTACTTTTATCTTCATTACCATCATCATCATCATGTTGTTGTTCTTACTGTTTTCTTTTAAATATGTGAAAAATGTTTAATCTCACTGGTAAGCTAGAGAAATGCAAATTAAACAATATATTAGTATTTTTTTCTTTACAAATTAACACAACAGATCATTCAAAACCACTCTAATACTCAATGCTGATGAGGGGGCAGCAGGACAGGCATATTTTATTCTACTGCTGAAGGTGTAAATTGGCACAAAGTTCTTAAAGGCATTTTTTCAACATATGTGAGAAGATTTTTTAAATTGTTATTTAAAAAAATTCTTTTTTACTTGAGTGTAGTTGACACACAATGTTACATTAGTCTCAGGTGTACAACATAGTGATTCGAAAAGTTTATGTTATGCTATGCTCACCACAAATGTAGCTACCATCTGTCACTATACACTGCTATTAGGATATCATCGACTATATTCCTTGTGCTGTGCCTTTTATCCCCATGACTTATTCATTCCATAACTGGAAGCCTGTATCTCTCACTCCCCTTCACCCATTTTGCTCATCCCCCACATCCTTTCCCTATGGCAACCATCAGTTTGTTCTCTGTATTTACAAATCTGATTCTGCTTTTTGTTTGTTTATTCATTTTTTTTTTAATTCCACAGATGAATGAAATCATATGGTATTTGTATTTCTTGGTTAGACTGATGGTTGCCATGGGGGAAGGAGGTGGGGGATGGGCGAAATGGGTGAGGGGGAGTGGGAGATACAGACTTCCAGTTATGGAAGCACTTGTGTTGCTTCCATATCTTGGCTATTGTAAATCATGGTGCAATAAACATGGGGTGCATATATCTTTCTGAATTAATGTTTTCATTTTCTTTGGGTAAATACCCAGTCATGGAATTATTGGATCCTATGGTAGTTCTATTTTTAATTTTTTGAGTAACCTCCATACTATTTTCCACAATGGCTACACCAGTTTGCACTTCCACCAGCAGTGCATGAGGGTTCCTTTTTCTCCACATCCTCACCAACTCTTGTTATTTCCTGTCATTTTGATTTTAGCAATTCTAAAAGGTGTAAGGTGATATCTCATTGTGGTTTTGTTGTTGTTTGGGTTTTTTTTTTTTAAAGTAGGCTCCATGCCCAGCAGAGCCCAACGTGGGGCTTGAACTCACAGCCCAGAGATCAAGACCTGAGCTGAGATCAAGATGCTTAACCAACTGAACTGAGCCACCCAGGTGCCCCTCTCATTGTGGTTTTGATATGCATTGCCCTGATAATTAGTGATCCTGAGCATCTTTTCATGTATCTGTTGGCCATCTATATGTCTTCTTTGGAAAAATACCCATTTCAGTCCTCTGTCCATTTTTTAATTGGATTGTTTGGGTTTTTTGGTGTTGAGTTGTATAACTTCTTTATATACTTTGGATATTAACCCTTTATTGGATATATTATTTGCAGATATCTTCTCCCATTTAGTAGGTTGCCTTTTTGTTTTGTTGATGGTTTCCTCTACTGCGAAAAATGGTGTTCTTACTATTACATTCAAGGCAAACCAACCTTGCTGGCCACTTCCCAAACATAACGGTTACTTGATTTATGCCTTTTTCACACTGTTATCTGCTTGTCCCATCTCTTCCTAATCTAACATTATGACTAATATATATTGATGAGGCTGGTAGAAATAAATGCTCCTTATCTATTCAAAGCCACTCTCTTTCTTATTGTTGCATGATCTCTCCCTTTTTCTTATACCACCTACAACTCTTCTTTATTTTTCATCCTGTCTGTCTGCTTTTAGAGTTTTTCATGTACCTGTTTACCTTCTTACTACACAAAAAGCTTGCTGAGGGTAGAGACCATTCTGGGAACCATCATATACACAGTGTGGAGAACAGCAGGAGATGGACCCAGACAGTCCATGTTTAATTTCCAAGTCTGCCCCTTTACTATCTTGGCATTATTTAACTTCTCCGTGCCTTAGTTTTGCATCTGTAAAATGGACATGATAATAGGACCTAGTATGTGGAGTTGTTGGAGGATTAAATGCATATGCTTGGAATCATGTCTGAGGCAGAACAAGTGCTCAATAGTTTTAATATAATATTACATAGTCAGCACCAAATAAGTGTTAGTTTAATGAATGGAAGCCCTCATGAATCATGATTACTCACTAGACATTTGTCCGAGCTGTGCAGACTCTCTCTGGTTCTTATTTGGTACCATGAGGAATTATTTCCTAGAATTAGTTTTATCTTCGGGATGCTAATGGGATTGAGGGTAGTAGTGGTAATTGTTGAAATCTAATCTCTGAGTCAAAAAGTGAAGGTGTAGGTAAAGCTTGGAGAAATAAGGAAGAAAATAACCTTTGGCAGATGACTTTTTAAAACTTCTCCAGGAGTCAAACTGTTTCTGAGAGCACAGGTCCCCTCTGATGCCAACTGCAAACACCTCCCCCGCTGAGGGCATCTTGGGGCCATAGCAATAGCATTGTTTGGCTCGTAGTGCTTACATACAAAAAGGTGATCAAATATAAGTAGGTATGGGAGAAGCTGCAGTTGTCCAGTACATTTTGTGTTTCCCTAGAACTTTTTGCTCCCACCTGAAAGAGCAACACGGCTGCCATCATCCCATAGTCTCATTTACCTGTTGGTGCTTTGACCGCTCACTTTTGATCTCCTGCCCAATTTGAGCTCAGTCTCTAGCTCTCAGGATTTTGCAACTTCCCTCTCTTGGCTGGGGAGTTATACAGTATGTTTCTATACTTTTAGTGGTTACCCTAAGAATTACAACATGTGTTTTTAATTTGTCATAAGCTAATGTTAATCTATGCCTTTACCCTCCTTCTGAATAATATTCTGCCTCTTTGCCAAAATTATTGCATTATATCACATGGTACTAAAATCCATTTCTCTGGTCTAATGACAAGCCCTTCTGCCATTAAAGGGGCTATGTCAAGGCAGGAGAATAAGTTTCAGTTTTCATGCCAACATCAATCACTTAGTAAGAGGCAGAGTTCTGAAACAATCTTCAAGGTCAGAGGGGAAACTGAGCCCTGAAGTTTTAGGAGCCTAGGAGGAGCCCAGGAGAAATCAGAGATTAGATAAGAAGGTAATCAGAAATAAGTATCTTGCTAGAAAAATACAACCTACTAAGACTGAATCATGAAAATTGCAAATCTGAGCAGACCAATTATTAGTAAGGAGATTGAATCAGTAACTAAAGAAAATCCCAAGAAACAAAAGTCCAGGGCCACTTGGTTTCAGTGATGAATTCTACCAAACATTTAAAGAAAAATTAATTCCAATCCTTCCCAAACTCCTCCAAAAAACAAAAGAAAAGGAAACACTTATAAACTCATTTTATAAGTCAAAACCAGACTTGTTTTTTTAATAAGCCAAAATCAGACTATGTCTGATACCAAAACCAGACAAGGATGCCACAAGAAAAGAAAATTATAGGCCAATATCCTTAATAAACCTAGATGCAAAAATCCACAATAAAACATTGGCACACCAAATTCTACAACATATTAAAAAGGTCCCTGTGATCAAGTGAGATTTATTCCATGAATGCAAGGATGGCTCAAAATCTGCAAATCAATCATTGTGATATACCACATTAACAAAATGAACGACAAAAATTATATGCTCATCTCAATAGATGCAGAAAAAGCATTTGACAAAATTCAACATCCACTCATTAAAAAAACTTTCAACAAACTGGATATAGAGAGAACATCCCTCAATGTAATAAAGGTCATATAAGCCCACAGTTAACATCATACTCGAGTGTGAAAAGCTGAGAGCAATTCCTCTAGGTCAGGAACAAGACAAAGAAGCCCACTCGCACCACTTTTATTCAACACAGTATTGGACATTCTAGCCAGAGCAATTATGCAAGAAAAAGAAAAGGCATCCAAATCAGAAAGGAATAAGTAAAACTGTCTCTATTTGCAGATTATATGATATTATAAGTAGAAAACTCTGACTTCAAAAAACAGCTGTTAGAACTAACAAAGGAATCCAGTAAAGCTGCAGGATACAAAATCAATTTCCAAAAATTAGTTGCATTTCTATATACTAACAACAAACTATCAGAAAAAAAATTTTTTTTAAATCCCTTTTATAATTGCATTAAAAAGGATAAAATCCCTAGGGCTAAACTTAATCTGAGAGATGAAAGGAAGGTACACTGAAAACTATAAGATGTTGTTGAAAGGAATTGAAGAAGATACAAATAAATGGAAAGACATTCTATATTCATGGATTGGAAGAATTAATATTGTAAAAATGTGCATACTGCCCAAAGGCAACTACAGTTTAAATGCAATCCCTATCAAAATTCCAATGGCATATTTCACAGAAATAGAAAAAAACAATTCTAAAATTTGTGTGGAACCACAAAAGACTCTGAATAGCCAAAGCCACCTGGAGAAAGAACAAAACTGGAGGTATCACATGTCCTAATTTCAAACTATATTACCAAGCTATAATAATCAAAACAATATGTATTGTCATAAAAGCAGACACATAGGTGAATAGAACAGAATTGAGAGTGCAGAAATAAACCTACACATATGTGGTTAATTAACTTATGACAAAAGAGCCAAGAATACACAGTGGGAAAAAGCCTGTTTCTTCAATAAATGGTATTGGGAAAATTGGACAGCCACACATAAAAGAATAAAATTCGACCACTATTTTACACCATACACAAAAATCAACTCAAAATGGATTAAAAACTTGAACCTAAGACCTAAAACCATAAAACTCTTAAAGGAAAATGTAGAGGGTAAGCTCCTTGACATAGGCCTTAGCAATGATTTTTTTTTATTTTATTTTATAGCAAAAGCGAAGTCAACAAAAGAAAAAATAAACAAATGGGACTACACCAAACTAAAAAGCTTACTGTACAGCAAAGGAAATCATCAACAAACTGAAAAGACAATGTACAGAATGGGAGAATATTTCTGCAAATCATATATCTGGTAAGGGGTTAATACTCCCCAAATGTAAAGAACTCATACAAATCAACAGCAAAAGAAACAATCTGATCAAAAAATGGCCAGAGGAACTAAATGGACATTTTTTTCAAAGACATACAGGTACATAAATAGGTGCTCTACATCCCTGATCATTAGGGAAATGCAAATCAAAACCACAATGAGATACCACCTCACAGTTGTTAAAAGGGCTGCCATGAAAAAGGTAGGACAATTAGTGTTGGTGAGAATGTGGTGAAAAAGGAATGTTTGTGCACTGTTGGCGGGAATGCAAACTGGTACAACCACTGTGGAAAATAGTATGGAGCCTCCTCTAAAAATTGAAAACAGAGCTACCCTACGATCTAGTAATTCCACATCTGGGTATTTAAATGAAGGAAATGAAATCACTATCTTGAAAAGATATCCGCACCACTACACTCATCGAAGCATTATTTACATTAGCCAAAACATGGAAACAACCTGTGTGTGGCTGTGTGTGTGTGTGTACAGTGAAATAAGTCAGAGAAAGACAAATACTGGATGATATTCCACCTACATGTGGAATCTTAAAAAAAAAATTAATCGATACAGACAACAGATTGGTGGTTGCAAGGGGCAGAGTGGGAATATGTGAAGGTGGGGAAAAGGTACAAACTTCCAGTATAAGATAAATAAGTCATAGGGATGTGATGTACAGCATGATACAACACTGTATGGTATATTTGAAGGTTGCTAAGAGAGTAGATCTTAAAAGTTCTCATCACAAGAAAAAACAATTATAACTCAGTGATAGATGTTAACTAAACTTGCTGTGGTGATCATTTCACAATATATACCTACATCAAATCATTATGCTCTACACCTTGGACTAATCCAATGTTTCATGTCAATTACATCTCAATAAAATTGGGGGAAAGATTTGCCTAATGAAAGATCTTAGCAGCCCAAAATCTCCCCTGGGGTTGTTTTAGGGTTCCTGGATTACTGGTGACTCGGTGCAGTCTAAAAGCATTGCTCTCTAGGGGAGGGGGCTGGTCACGGTCAGAGGGGAACAACATACAAATGGAGGCCTGCGAGTGACGTCATCAGGATGGTTGCCATCACACTGGGGAGCGAACATGCAAAACAAGGAGTTAAGAAACAGAAAAGTGACCGAGAATACCTTTCTGAACAAGAAGGAAGGCTGTCCATCCTATGTGGTGCTTGCTTCTACGAATAAAATGTGGGACACCGTTTATGCTGACTAGGGTGGGAGTGGGGCTCAGTCTTGAGGTAGCCTTTGGAGGACTGGTTCTGCTTCTTCCCTTGATCTAAATGTCACAGATTTCGTTAAATCACTGTGACATAAGGTTGACTAAGAGATAATGGTGTTAGCCATCTGTGGTGAGTGGAATGTGGGGAAAAAGATAAATCCCCTGCTGGACACGAGCCTGTGAAACCTGAGACCCCAGGTTTCCCGACCCTACTAGGGAGCCCCTTGGAGTTCCTAGGGAATCCCTCCTCTATTCGGTTCATTTGCTCACAGGATTATCAACCCTCTGGGACACCCAAGAACAGGGAAGAACCAGACTTTCTTCCCTGCTTCCCATCTCAGAGTCGGGGGACGGCGGGGCGGTGGGGGGGGGGTGACTTTGAAACTACAGGGAGCAGACCATTAAGTAGAATGGGGTAAATCAACATGAAATCCAGAGAAGTAGGCATTCTCCAGAGGCAGATCCTGCACGCTGAGACTTGCAAATAAAGCTCCGGGAAGCCACTGGGTAAATACAAACCGAGAAAGCCAAGCCCTTCTTTAAATTGCTCTTAGAAGAGAAGTAACCACAAGATGACATTGCCCCCTGCCTCCTCCCTAGGCATAAAATGAACACACTGAAGGAGAAGCTTGACCTGAAAAAATATTAAATTTAATTGGTATCTAGTTCTTAATCTTTCTAGGTGCAAGCTGGGAACCACTGAGAATTGGTGTCTAACTGGACTGATATGCAAAATGAAGGTTTTCTCTGAGGCTCTGCCCCACCTCCCACTTGGTACTCTCAAAAGAAAAACAAAGATCGCTGATAATACCCTAAGTGTGAGTCACTCCCACGAACATTTACATTTAAATGAACCAAAACCTTCAAACTGAAGGACTTGTCTGAGAGAAAGATCTCTCGGCACCCAGACTCTGGGGCTTCACCTGGCGTTCCTGTGGCCCAAGATGGTTCTAGATAAAAATGATTGGGTGCCCCTATTTTGAGTGGCCAACTGAAGACAGTATAAATGAACACCATTTTTACGTCCTTTTACTGTTCCTGCCTCGACCCAGCTGTCCTCAAGCCTGAACAGCCTAAGCATTCATCCATCAGCCAATTTATTTCTGCATTCCTTCTGACTGGTGCAAAATTTAATCTAATTAAAAATGTAATCAGGTGAAGCAATCAACACAATATGGAAATCCAGGATTTCTACCCTTTGCATAATGTGCAAATAAGAAAAAAATATATTTACCTGAATAATTAGTAGTTTCAAAGTGTCTAATAATTACCACCTGCTGAGAACAAACTCTTGAAGAGGAGGGAAGATGGAATTAACTTAGGGGGCTGATCAAAAATGTGTTATGGATTACCTGTTTTAAAAAACAAAATCAACTGAATAAATTTGTGAATCGGGCAGGGGCCCATCTAGCAAATAGAGAGGCGCTCTGTCTGTGGAATTGAACAAAATGGAAGGTTTATATAGGAAGGAGGGTGGGCCAAGGAGTTATCAGCAAAAGAAAAGAAAGGATTGTTTATCAGCAAAAGAAAAAAACACAAGGATTGTTTCAGGCAATGTCACTTTCCCTTAGGGGGAAAAGGAGGGGGTTTTATCAAGCAGAATAAGTACCTCATCTTTTGGGGGAGAGGATGGAGAGGGCCAGGTGACAGACTACCTCCTTATGCTGGGCAGAAAATTCCTCACTGACCAGTTAAAATTACATTTCTGGGGGAAGTTGAACTTGTCTTAAGTGACACCATTTGGGGCCTATGGTTTTCTTTTTAACACCTGGTTGTTGGGGAATAATGAGGTGTCCACCTGACCAGAACCCCTGGCCCAGGTAGACCAGGAAAACCAGTGAAAGGACCAGGGCATAAAGGACAAAATAAAGGACATAAAGGACACACGGACATCAAGAATGCGCTAGGTTAACCATCTGTCCCTAACCGGCTTCATCTGACAGTCGGTCCAGGGGAAGAGGGAATGAATTTTGCCTCTGGAAGGTTTGTCTCAATCTCTACAACTCTGGGCAGGACCCTCAGTTTTCTTATCTGGCCAATGGGGCCCCAATCCCTACCTGTCCTTGTTGCTATAGGCACCGCCTGGAGTAACATATGTCCAAGCATGTGGTAAGCTCTAGAGTGCTACAGAGATGTTCTGGTTATATAGTAAACAGGCATAGAAGGAGGAAAGAGGTCCATGAATAAGTTTGGGCAGAGGGTATTGGATTAGTTCTGCAAAGTAGGTAAAGTCTGAGGAGCATAAGGATTTTAAATCTATGAGGACAAGGAAGGAACTCTGCTAAGCAGACAAAAATCACAGTGTTGATTCACTTATTTAAAAAATAATTTGCTCAACAAATGTCTGTTGTGTGTTTGATCCATATCAGGCAGAGGGGCAAATGCCTCAAGGCAAGAATGTGCCACGCATTCTGGAAACTTCTGAACAGAGCTGGGAGAGCATTCAAAGAAAGAGAGCCGGAGACAGAGAGGGAGAGAGAGGAGGGGAGAGAGTAGAGGCGCTTCTTGGAGTTCCTGGAGGGAACCCAGGAGAGGTTCCAGAGCTGTGCCAGGTCAGACAGCTAGATTACAAAAGCACATGGCGGGCTCAAGCCTGATGTGATTCTATGACCCCTGGTTCCTTTTCATGGTGGAAGTCCTGATCTCTTCTGGAAGCCTCTGACTTTTGCAAACTGCTCAGGATGGAGAGGATTCTAGGGAACAAAACGCATCTATCTGGGGAGAGTGCTACACAAGGGCAAAACCCAAGGCCCTTTTGAATAGCCCCTGTCAGCCCAAATCGGCTCGTGAGTGGCACCTGCAGCCAGGGGGTGGGCAGAGAGGCTTAAGCATACTCACTTCCAGCATGTTCTCAGTTTGGAAATAAGATGGGTACGATTTGTCCTCACTGTTTCTTCTCCCCCACATATACTACTGGGTAGAAGCAAGAGAAGGTTGTCCCCGTCGGGTGAATTGGTATGGTTGTAGAGATGGCTAGAGACTGGCAGGGCGTCAGGAGGCCTGGCTTCTATTGCTGTTCCCTTATAGGTGGGTGGTCTTATGACCTTGGGAAGTCACCTTGTCTTTCTGGGTATCTGTTCACTCACTTTTAAATGGAAGGTGTTGGGATTAGAGCTGTATCCTCACCTGGAAGGTGGCTGAGAGCGGGATGGGGCAATCAGCCTCTTAGAGGAGGGCAGGGCAGGTGTATGCAAATTAAGAATCCCATTCAGGAGTTTCAGTAACACTGGCTTCACCCTTCCCGCCAACCCCCCATGCACAATTTCTAACCACCCACCCAAGGTTGGATGTAAACACCGTTGTAGAAGCTTGTGGGCTAGATGAGGTGAGGAGGCTGGGGTTCCCCAGGAACCTGTCCCCTCACCCCAATGCCCCAAAATTCCATGTTGACTTTTTCAACTCCAGGATCATGTCACATCTGTGAAACAGACTCGATCTGCCTATCTCCAAAGAGGATTAACAAAAGACTGACACTTTATAGAAAACAGCTGAATCTTCAGTCTTTGAGGATGAGGAAATGCAAACCATTAATCGCCAAATTTCAGGGCATTGCAACCAAGTTGTAATTAAAACAATGAAGTCAATTGCCCTGGCACTGAACTGAAAATTTCCCCGGGGAGTTCCAGCACCCAAGCCTTGTGTGGAAATGAATCAGAGGGGAAATTTTCAAGTCTGGTCTCCTCTTTGGCTTTGATTCCAGTTTTCTCTTTCCACCCTCTCAGTAATGTGTGGTCCACCCTTGGCTGCCTCCCTCCTCCTCTGTCCCCATGCAGTCCCTCGTGGGGGCCACCCTGTCCTTCTGGCCCTCACTGGGCTCCCAGGTTCTGAGGCCCTGCTCTTGTCACAACCATTTCACTCATCCCTTCCTGTCAGTGAGTATTTCCAGCCTCTGTCACTCTCCTCAAACCTCCTTGTGCCTTCTTCATACAACGACCTTGCCTCTTACTCCACAGAGAATATGGAATCCATCTGCAAGCAGCATTCTCTTGTCCCTCTGCTCCCCAAGCCAGCTGGACCCCATCCTGTGGCCTCAGGGGTCTATGCCCTGGACCCTCTCCGGCAGCCACCTCTACCTGGGAGCCCCCACTTCTCCCTCTCCTGCCAGGTCATAAGCACCACATCCATGTGTAGCATTAAGAGGAAAGACTACGGTTCCTCAATAGGAAGAGAATCAAAACTCCCTTCTCGGCTGTCGGGCAATCCTTGACCAGAGGATGGGGCTAATGGCCTTCTCTTTCCGCCCTCCCCATAGTCACTTTGGCCATATGGAGCCCAGCTCAAGGGACGCTGCCCCCTGGTCTTGGCAGCCCGCCCAGCCCTTGGGTTGTGCGGCTCCTCTCTCTGGGCCTGGGGTGCCAGTTCCATGGGTGCCATCTTGTTTTCTGCTGGGATGGAGGAGGCTTCAGGGGCTCTGGGTCTTGAGGGTGGAAGGAGGGGACAGAAGAAAATGGCCCATGATCGTCCAGCCACCCAGTGAAACAACTGCAAGACAGACCAAGCTTTCTTTCCTTAGTATTCACGGTGGGATTTTGTTCATCGAGACCGTCTTTCTCCATTTTATCCTTTTCATTATCCTTGCTGGGTGTGTGGATGGGACACACACATCGCCAGGACATAGCAGAGGTGAACAAAATGCTGTCCTGTTATAGAGAGATGCTCTCCAGTGTTGTTGAAAAATAATCCTCTGATCTGCTGCCCACAACCCACTCATTCACTTGCCTTCCACCCCCACAGCACTTCCTGCTTGAAAAAGTGGACACATGAGCAGGCTGTCCGTGGCCTCTTGCCCACCCCCAGCTGCTCGCCAGCCCCAAACACCTTGCCTTTCAATGTTCCTCGAAAACTGCCTTATCCAAGTTTCCCAGTGCCCTCCAGTTAGTTGTTCAATTCAAGGCAGGGTTTTCAATTCTTCTGTTTGTTTGTTTGACTCTTCCAGAAACATCCTCTCTTCCAGTGCCCAGGCCATAGTGATCCTTGTTTCTTTTAATCTATAAGCTGATCCTTCCCAGAATTCTCTGGCTCTTAGATGCAAATATTTCTTGTCTGTTCTCACGACTCCAACCTACCATCGCCTCCCTTATAATTTTTAAACCTCAGTCTGTGACTCGGAACCTCCCCATGGAACTCTGGGCCCCCAAAGCTCAATACCTATTAAATGTCCTATCAGATGTCCCTCAGGCACTTCAAGCTCAGTCTTCCCAATGCTCAATCAAGCCCCAGATCGAACTTGCTGCCCTCTTTTCTAAATATTCTCCTCATGTTTTTTTTCTCTTTGAAAAGGCCACTGCCATTCATGATGTCACCCAAACTCACCTCCCATTTGTCTGGTCACCTTCTCTTCATCCACACCTGCCTTCTGTGAGGCCTTATCATCTTCCTGTAACAGACGCTCCTCCAGACACTCTCCATGGTGCTGCCAAGATAGATCATCTTTTTAAAACCACTCCTGGGATTTAGACCTGTCTAGGCCTCTCTATTGACCTTTGTCACTACAAAATCCAAATCTCTTGTCAAGGCCAAGAGGCTATTCTCAATCTCAGCAGGATGAAAAGCCAGGAGACCCAATGATACATAAGCTAAATAGTCACACTCCGATCTAAGCTGTCTGGGAGCAAAATCAAAAGTCAAAAGAACTTGGTTTTGTTTTTTAAATAAAGGAGACTAGTAGAGATACAGAAGATTCATAAACACCAGGTAGGCTGGTAGGAAGGCCAGAGTGAGCAGGACACAGCTGCAAGCAGGGCAGACCCTCAGCTACTTAGGTACACTCCCATCTTCCTCCCAAGTGTCTACGCCGACAGCTTCTGCAGTATGGTTACTATTCTCCCCTAGGGTTGCTCCTTTGAATTCATTGTTTTTATTCTTCTTGGGAAGTCCTCTGTTGCCTTGTAACTGTGTAATGCAGCTCTCCCATAACACGTGTTCAACAAGTACGTTACATACTCTTTGAATAAATGGATGAACGTGTCTCCTAGACGAGGGAGATTATAGCAACCTACTGGTACCCAGCAATAAATCAGCCTGGATGAATCTACACTTAAACTCAGTGATCAAGTGGTAGGACAAAGACGATAGAACTTTTATGGGGAGGAGAGGGGAGGAGTGGGTTCAGGGAAAGAGGAGGAAGATCCATAACAGGGTGTGATTCCAGAGAACATATTGGGACAGGCCCAGTGAAGTTCCATACTGAAGGCCTTCTGGAAAGTGCAAAGTTGCAAGATGTCTGGGGAGTAGTGGTGTGTGGTACAGTTGATGCAGAAATAGAAGACAAGGGCACCAGGTCCTCCGTGGTCTCATCTCACCCTGGCCCTCGCCAGTGCACCAGGGACAGGCCCACAAGACCTTCTCTTTCTGCTCCAGCCACACTGGCCTTGGTGGTTTCTGGAGCCCACCTGGTTCTCTGATCTTAGCGATCCTGGAATCAGGAGTGCCCTTCTCTCAAATTTTATTATTATTCAAGTATGGTGAGGCCAACAGGTCAGGAGATAATGGCATGGAAAAGAGGGTTTTTTCTCGCCATAGACTGAATGTCTGGGTGCTCCCCCTTCCCCATTCCTGGATTGGACACCTGATGCCTGATGTGATGGTATTTGGAGATGGGGCCTCTGGGATTCAGAGCCCCCGTGAATGGGACCAGTGCCCCTAGAGTTACCGGTAGGACATTCTGTGTTGTATGAATGGAGGTCTTGGTTCTTGGATTCCCCGTGGAAGATTTACATGAGTATCGGTGCTCAGCTAAAGACAGCCAGAAGGAAAGTCGTGAGCACAAGGCAAGGTCTTAAGGACAATGGGCTCTCAAGGTGGGGGAGTGCGCAGGCCCAGACGTGGCAACGGCCCTGATGCTGCAGGGGTTTTTTCTTTTTCTGGAAGCAGGGTCTTGAGTCATAGACAGGGTGGTCTCTCCTGGAGGCTGCTTCCAGTTATTTAGGGAACACCTCCCACAGATCGGGAGGGGGAGTTTTTGACCCTACAAGGTTTGTACCAAACCTCATGGCAGCCTTCCCCCATTAGGGGGGCCAAAACCTCAATGTAAGTGAATTATAATGAACCTAGGGGTCACCCTGGGGCAGAGGTAGAAGAAGAGAGGGCATGTTCTGCACCTGTGGCTCTTGGTCTGTTAGACCCCAGGGTCTTGGAAGCCACAAGGTCAGAATGTTGCACGCCCGGGCTTCTAATGTGTCCCCTATATATCACCGCCCTTGTCTCCAGCTCCTGTCTAATTACTGCCTACTCTGTCAAGAGCTCCCTTGCCTCTTCTGCTCTGTGAGGACACAGTAAGATGGCTATCTATGAGCCAGGAAGTGGGACCTCACCAGACCACGCCTTATTTGGCACCAGCCCTTCTTTCCAACATGGTACCATGGAAGATCTAATCGGCTTTACTAAACGATTCAAGAATCATTTAGTATGGCACCATGATGTTGGACTTCCAGCCTCCAGAACTGGCACCATGATGTTGGACTTCCAGCCTCCAGAACTACAAGAAATAAATGTTTATTGTTGATGAGCCACCTAGTCTCTGGAATTTTGTACCAGTGGCACAAGGCAGGTACCCTAAGAGTTACACTCACAGCTTTCAAGAGGAGGTGGATGCCACCCTAGGGGAGGCACCCGGGGAAGCACCAGGGCTGGTCAGGAGGCAGGTGGAGGAGAGGGGGAAATGTGGGCAAGAACCTTTATTGTAGTTCCCATGGGAAAGAACAGGTAGGGGAAGTAGGCTCAGGTTTGGCTATTTTGAGGGCTCCTGTACCCCAGCTGGGGTGATTAGGGCACAGGGATGGTGGCCCAGAGTGCGACAGAGGAATCCCAAGCAAGATCAAGAAAAGTAAATCCCTATGTTGACTCATCAGAGTGAACCTACAGAATACCCGACATAAAGCTCTTAAAAACAACTACAGGAAAAAAAAAAAAAGACAGTATAAAAAGTAAATACCGTTAGATTGACAGTACAATTCTCAATAGCAACAACAGAATGTAGACTACACTGGAATTTAATTTTAAAGTACTAAAAGAAGATAACTGATATCCTAGAAATCTATGTCAATATAAACATTTAAGAGTCAGGGGAAAACAAAGGTATTTTCAGACAAACAAGGATTAAAATAATTTTCTGCTAAGAGAGACTCACTGGAAGAATTAGGAAGTACGTGTTTCAGGGGTAAGGAAACTGAACCCGGAAGGAAAGAGTAAGCTGCAAGGAGGAAGAGGATGAAGGAGGAAATTCATAAACAAAGGAAAAAATCTGGAGAAACATTTGATGTAAAACAGATAGACCTTGAGCAACATTCCCACATTCATTCCTTCAACAACTATTTATTGAGCATATAAAATGTGCCAGCAATTGTTTTAGGGGTTGGTGAGACAATGGTGAATAAAACAGACCAAATGCCTGCCCTTATGAAGGTTATAAATAAATAAAATATTTAGTATGCTGCCGGAGGATATATATAAGGGGGAAAATCAAGCAGGGGCAGGGGATAAGAATGTTGGAAAGAAGGGCTGGGATAAATAAAACTCCATCCTTACGGTTGGAAGCTAGAGCACACATGGCTGCCAGGAAAACTGCACAAGCTCAAAATGGCGTCACTGAGGCCAAGTTGCAAACCCGGATCTTAATACCTAACCCCATTGCAGTTTCAACCTCCCCCAGAAATGGAAGTATCTTAATCGGTCAGTCAGGAATTTCCTGAGCAGAACCTATAGGGCCCTCTCGACCCACCAAAGGAAGATGAGGTCATCTTATCTGTCCCCCTAAGGGAAGGTGACCTTGCCTGAAAACAATCCTTTCTTTTCTTTTGCTGATAATTCCTTGCCCCATCCTCCTTCCTATAAAAACCTTCTATTTTGTACAACTCCTTCGAGCCCCCCTCTGGGGGAATGCTGCCCAATTCTTGAATCATTTAGTAAAGCCGATTAGATCTTCCAATGTACTTGGTTGAATTTTGTTTTTTAACCGGCGTAAGAACCTTTGGTTCTATCTCTGCCTTCACCATCTTAGAGGCAGCACTGCCTTTTCTTCCCCCCTCACCCAAAATGACTTAAAAAAGAGAAAAGAAAAGAAAGGGAAAGAAAAAAGAAAAGAAAAGGACATTATGAGCGGCCATCCCTGAGCTTTTTAAAAGGACAATCTGTGAAGATTAGTGGAAAGTCATGGGCAGTGAGGGGACTCGCCATCGGGCAATTTGGGGGTGGAGGACCATTGGTAGCCAATCCTATACTTCCCAGCTTTAGAGAAAAAGTAACCACCTAATTGGGCAGGGACCCATGGGACTGAGTGGGTCTTGATAAGTCGGAGTGTTACTAGAATTTAGCATTTGGAAGGGTTTGGGAAGAAGTGTGCTTAAATCAAACTCTTTTTGAGGGAAAGTAAGAAAGATTTTGTGGGTTGTGGCCAGTCGTAAATCTGTTTTAGTGCCAGAGTTTTTAAAAAAGTGGATTTTACAGTCTATAAATCAGTTTTATTTATGAACTTAAACTTGATCTATTTTCTAAGCATTTCTTTGCATAAAATAGGCTGAGCTAGCCTGGTGTTACTTGGACCATTAAGCCTCACAACTGTGAATATCAGAGGTCCCCAACTTATAAAACTTGAATTGGTCTAGTTTATAAGCAACATTTATGAACAGTTTCGAGGATGGCAGCTTCTCTCCCCTGACTTCCTGGCCACTTCTGGGAACGGCCCTCCCCACCCAGGTCCTGCTGTGTTGAGCCAGGTGGGGAACATCTCTGGTGGTCTGTACTGATGCAAGAGCCAGGGTCGTGAGAGGGGACACTGCTGCCCTGCTCACCTGGCCCCTTGGGACTGACATCCCTCTACCTCATGGGTGAAATTGTTAGGTAGAAGCTACACCTGCATGGTGGAAGGAATGCCTAGAGGCAGAGTCCCAAGTCCTTGAGCGGGGAATGATAGAGACATGAGCTAGAGGCAAGGATGGTGATAAATAAGCTACACATTAAAAGCCCAGGAGTGGGGCAGGGTGGGGGACATATCATATTTTACCCTTGTGGCTTCCAAGACCTTGGGCCCGATAGATCAAGAGCCACAGGTGCAGAACAGGTGCTCTCCTCTTCCACCTCTGCCCCAGGATTACCCCTAGACTCATTATAATGCATTTGCTTTGCGGGTACAGCTCCCTCCGAACCCAGTCCCAAGAAGAAAGGCTGCCTTGATGGTTGGGTGACAACCTTGAAGGGTCAAAAACTCCTTCTCCCAACCTGCGGGAGGAATTTCCCAAAAGATTGGAAACAGCCTCCATGAGAGACCACCCCACTGTGCGTCCCAGCTCCTCCCAGCCGAGAGAGACCCAATAATATCCAATGCCAGAACAATATAGGGGCCAGTTCCACCTAGAGGAACCTGCTCGCTCTCTCACCTTGAAAGTGTACTTCTGCTTTAATTAACTGCGTTATGCTGGCTACTTTCCTTTAGGCTGTCTTTATTAGAGCACGGATCCCCACATAAATCTCGTGAGGATTCCAAGGACCGAGACCTCCAGTCACACAACGCAGACTCTCCCACCGCCGACAAAATGCACTTTATTAAATAAACACTATGTTGGCAGTTCACTTTCATCCAAGTAAGGTCTCCATGGGAAAATGAATTCTGAGTTACAAACAGCTGAATTTAATCAATTTTTGCAATTCACTCTCACACGGGAGGGATGCAAACCTGATGACAATGACGTAAGAGCAAGCAGAAAGAGTCCCTGTCTCATTAAGGGGAATACGCTTCCCTTTCAACTGCCAGAATACTTGATCTAATCATGGAGAGCTGAACTTGGCTCTGGGAAGGGGGTGAGAAGAAGCTCGTGTCAATCAAGCTAAGGAGAATGCGTCTGCCTTCCACTACCGGGGAGGAGGGCTTCATCAAGTGCCTTAAGGAAACCAGCTCCCCAAACAGAGAAGGTGGGCCACACCCTAATTCTACCCTAAGCGAGCAATGGGTTATTTTCCCTTTGGGAGGGAGTGGGTGTGGGGCTGGCAGGGGTCAGCACCTGATCTGCCTTCCAGGAGCTAGGAGCTGGGATGCCTGCCACCTCTCTTGGCCTTGGGCAATGCCCTCCTAGAGGGTTTCAGGTCAGCTGTGAGTCAGGGTCAGTGGGGCTGAGTCTCTGTTCTCTTGTCCTCTGGGCCCTTGTGAGAACACACCTGGGAAGGACCACCGTTGACTGACTCAGGGATGTGAAACCTGAAGTCTCTTACCTCTGTTTTAAGGAGATGGGAACCTGTCTCCCCAAAAGGGGAAACCCGAGGGTAATAAATTCGGCTGTCTTTATGCCAAATGCAGAGTAATCTGATCATCAGCATCACCTGGGGAGCTTTAAAAAAAAGCATGCAGATATTTGGACCGCACCCCAGACACGCTGGATCCAGAATTCTGAGGTGGAGTCCAGGAATGTGTACTTTATCAACCTTCCCAGATGATTCAGATTATAAGCCAGATCAGGGAAAATCTGACATAAAGAATCCGAATAGAATTCTCACACTGGTCATTCAATCACTGAAATCCTCTTGACATGCAAAGAACTCATCTAAATCAATACGAAAAATATGAACAGTACTGTGGAAATTAAGAAGAAAGCAGTTTTATTTTTTAAAAAAGTACAAATCGTCAATAGCTACATGGAAAGATGTTCATCCTTACTACTGTACCGTTGAAGCAACCAGATGTGATTGTTTTTACACAACAAATTGGCAACGCTGAAAACACTGGATAATTCTTAGCATGGCTGGGTGTGAGGAAACCCACACTTTTGCATGCTGTTGGTGGGAATGTGAATTGATATAATGTGTTTGCAGAGTCATTTAATAATCTCCGCCAAAACTGTAAATAAATATTAAAGTTTTAAATACACATGGCTTTCGTGAAACAATTTCAAAGATCTTACTTTGCAGGTATATTTGGAGAAGCAAGCAAAGCATATAAGAATGGTCCTTGCAGCATTGTTTATCATAGCAAATTCTGGAAACAACCTAAATGTCCGTTAGTAGAAGACAGTATGTACATTAAGGTGCAACCACACAATGGATTCCTAGTCAACTGTTAAGAAGAATGAGCTAGATTTATAGTGCTGATATGGAACAATCTCTGGGAGATGCTATTTCATGAAAAAGCAATAAGTATGTTTGGGATTCATTTTGAGAAGAACAAAAATGGGTAGAAATGGGTATTGGTGCTTGTCTGTGCATAGAGTACTGAGAGGGGAACATGAGAAACTGTAAAATGAAGTTACTTCTAGAGATTGCGAATCAAGGTTTGGGTGAGAGAGGTGCTTTTATTTACTTTTCATTTGACAACTTCATAAATTATTTGAATTTTACCATGAGCGTGTGTTACTTTTGTAAGGCAACACAAGGCAAATAAATAAAGAAGTGAAAACTTACACATACACAGCCTCTGTGGGTACGGTGGCCCCATTTTCTGGTCTTGTTCCCCGTAGCAGACGCCCCTGGAAGGCCCACCACACCTCCTGGCCCACCCCCCGATTTTTGCAGCCATGAGTTTAGACTTAGTTCCAGCAATTAGCACTTGCCACAGGCCTGTGTCCTTCCACTTTCTACCTCAGGACCTTTACTGATGCCCTGAGTCTGACACCTGAGAGGTCCAGGGGCAAGCTTGGATAGGAAGTGGCTTGGTGGGTGAAGTTCCCACCCCTCAGAGCCGGGGCTCCAGGAGGCACTTTGCTGCCAGGGCCTGACACAGTCAAGCCTTGACAGCACCCCCTTCCTCTCCATCTCCCTCTCTCCACTCCCTCACTCCTGCTCTGCGGTCGATCCCCAAACAAGCCACCTCACCCACGTACTTGTCTCAGGATCTGCCTTGCAGGGAACCCCAGTGAAGTCTCTCCCACAAGAATGGCAAGTTCTTAGAAGCTGCTGTTCCCTCAGGCTCTGGTACTGGCAGCAGTGATCACATCAACAGTGACCAAGATTCAGCAACATGGCAGGCCCTCTGCTGCGTGGACAGCCCTATTTCGTCATGTGAAGTGGAAATTGTTCTGATGCCCATTCTACACTTGAGAAAACAGGGGGTGATGGGGGTCAGTGAGTCCGAGTTTCGGCGAGATCGATAAGTGGGCAGCGTTCCAGCTCCGGATGGGCCAGCTCGAGCTCCTCGGGCCCTTGCTTGTCGGGTGTGGTGCTTGCAGGCCACATCCTGTGGGGTTCCTGGTCAGCGGAAGTAAGAGACCAGTTACAAATCTAAGCCGGACAAAACCAGGCCAAGAGATTTGGATGCAAGAGTCAAGCACTCTGGGAACTGAGCGGTAAAGATGTAGAAGGCATTTCCTCTCGGAAGGGAGGAGTCCCTTCAGCGGGGATCCCGGGAATCATCCCTCTCTGCTGGGTCCATAGCCTTGGGCATAGGCTGGGTGTGGCATGCAAACTGGTGGGTGGGGGTGGGGGGGTTTCGAGTGACCAGCCTGACTCTGGGAAACAGGTGGGACTCCTCCAGGAAAGAGCTGGTGCAGAGGATGGAGACCTCATCTGAGGAGCGGTCTGAAGCTCCCCCAGAGCTCTTGTGGGCAAGGACTCCTGGTCACCGGTCCTCCCAATGAGAATATTCTTCAAACAGAAACCATAGTGTTTGTACACAAAGGCAGCTTCTGGATGAATCCCCAGCTCTTCCCTTCCTGGCCTGATCCCACCCCGAAATCCTCCCTCCCATTGATAATTTGGAACTCCCTCTGGAGAAGGTGAGCAAGGGGGAAGGGGGCACTGGCAAACCTGTCTGACCCTGTTTAGAAATTTCTAACAAGGCCCCGGTGGCAAGCCCTCTGGGGCTGGGGCCGCCCCATACAGGCTTCGAACGCGGCCCGTCTGTACGGGCCGCCCTGTGGGAGTCTAAGAGGACGGTCACTGCCAGACACAGCTCCTCGTCCTGAACCACAGGGTGTCCTCCCAAAATCTCATGCATGAGAGGTCTGAGGAGGGTGCCAAGCAAGAAGGCAATTCAGAAGGACAAAGGAAAACAATTTTATTAGCAAAGAGCGCCAAGACAGAATCATCTGTTCTTTTACACGGACCAAAGCTCCAGGTGTTCTTTGAGTAATATTTAATCAAAGGGGTGTTTCAGGTGGGTAGAGAAGCAAACATCTGACCCCGGGACTGACTAAAAGTCTCTCCAGGGAGGGCACCTGGGTGGCTCAGTTGGTTAAGCGACTGCCTTCGGCTCAGGTCATGATCCTGGAGTCCCGGGATGGAGTCCCGCATCGGGCTCCCTGCTTGGCAGGGAGTCTCTGCTTCTCCCTCTGACCCTCCTCCCTCTCATGCTCTCTGTCTCTCATTCTCTCTCTAATAAATAAATAAAATCTTTAAAAAAAAAAAAAAGTCTCTCCAGGGAAAACATCCTGGACATGAAAATCATTGATTCTCATGGGGTCCTGTCTCCATGGTCTTCAGAGAAGGGCAGAACAGTGAGCCTGAGGGCCTGTGGCCTGGCAAGGTCAGCAGGCAGTGATCCAGTGCCTTAAGGTTTCTGGTGCTCCAGAAAGCCCAGAACTCAGAGCAACCCTGATGGGTGCCTGAGCCCCCCGCGTAGAGCTTCCTCTAGAAGCTGAGGGTTCTGATCCTCTTTTGTGAGGCTAATACTTGGAGGGGGCCACGAGCCAGCCGTCTCTAGCTGGGCCAGCCCTGGCCTCTCCAAGGGATCGGCCACCTTCCCCTCTCTGCACACATGCTCAAGTTAGAAAAGAAAGCTAAGCTCCTGCAACCTCTGTCCGACAATCTGCAATCTGCTCGAACCACGAAGGAGGAAGAGAAGATGATTCATATTGTTATCTGAGGCCGGATGGAGACAAACACTCTGGGTGATAAGCAGCCACTGGAAAAAAATAGGAACTCCCATCCATGCCCTGCCCACTTGTGGCAAAACACAGTATTCTATCTGCCTCCTACCTGTCTTCTTTTAGGATTTGCTAATGGATCTTGGTTTCCTGCCATGTGGAAAAACCCTTATGATAATTCATTATTCTTCCAAAGAGTCTCCCTGGAAGAGGTTTCATGATCTAGAGTTCCAGTTTTCACGCTGGAGGAAAATCCCAGAAGGCTGAACATGACTATCTGGAGGACACATATCTGTGAGGAGCAGAAATGGTTTTAGTCTGAGAACACAGCATGTCGGAGCACCCTTTATGGACACCAGGACTGCCCTGAGATTTTCCCTCACGGGGGGTGGGCAGAGGGAGGGGCCTCCAGGGCCAGGCTGCAGAACATTCCGCTGCCATTTCTGAGGCCCCATGACATTGGCCTCCCCCATTTCTCTCTCTCTGGCCTGTGGCTTGACCTTGTGCCGAGTGTTGTGAACCAGTGGTCTCTTGTCCAACCTGTCCATCTCTGCTACAGCAGAGAACTGTTCTAACTCAACGTACCCATCTAAACGGGTCTGCATCCTCAGCTGCCTCCCCACCATGCACACACACACACACACACACACACGTTTCTCCTCTTTCCTTCCTTACTCAGCTAATAGTACAACCATCCTCCTGGTCACCCAGCCTCAAAACCTTAGCACCATCTATAATCTTGCCTCCCCCGAATCTGCCAAGTACAGGCCATTGGCAATCCCTGGTAGTCTACCTCCCACGTGTCTTCATGTCTTTTCATTCCATTTGGCTTTTCCAGAGTTCAGGTCTTCACCATGTCTCCCTTAGACAATGCAGCAGCCTCCAGATTTCACTGTTGCCTGCCCCCAACCTCCCCCACCCTGATCCATCTGCCCTGAGCCCCAGAGTCACCTTCAGAAAGTACAGTTGCCCAGCCCAGATCCCTTCCATGGCTCCTCGCTGTTGTAGTCGAGATGCTCTGCAATCCGGGGGGGGGGGGGGGGGGGGAAGGGGGGAATTCAGCATGGCGTGTGGGGTGAGCAGAGAGTTTTCCCCCTACTTGGCCCTTGTCGGAGGCTGGCAGGCGAGCAGTTAGCAAAAGAGAAGAAAGAAACTGCTAGGCCATTCACGTAATAATGCCCAGGAATTATGCTCTAAGGAAAGCACAGATGGTCTCACACCTGTTCCTCTCTGAGACACTTGAAGGAACAGGGCAGAGGGAGAAGCAAAGTGGGCCCAGGCAGGCCAGGGCAGGAGTGAGGAGAGCACCCACGGGCCCCTCCTTTTTCGGGTCAGTATTGATGCAAAATCAGGACAGAGCCTATAATGAGAGTCCAGTGAAAGGGGCACCGTGTCCCAGGTCCACTCAGGTCTAGGGGGATGATGGGCAGAGCGCAGTGGATTCCCTTCTTCACCTCCTACTTGTGGTGGAACCAGGGCAGAGATGAATCTGGGGAAAGAGAGATGGAGAGTCAAGGCGGGGGAGGTGGTTTGAGGACGGGGGACCTGGGACCAACTGACAACTCTGAGCAGGGACCAGCTCTTGTCTTAGCACCTCCTACACCAAGACTGGCACCCAGGCACCCTGGGGCCACCAGAGACCCTCCTGACACATGGCTTCCCTCTGTCTGTAAGGCTCTTCTCCATCTCTAAGTGTTAAAAGTCCAACCATCATTTGAGACCAGCTCAAGTGTTGCCTCCTCCAGGAAGTTTTCTTTGATTTCCTAAGTCAGGATTAACTTCCCCTCCTCTTCATTCCCTCGGTACTTTGTTCACCTATCAAACCACTTACCACGTTCATGTATTTTTGTACTACAGTGTGCAAACCCCCAGAAGCTGGCATAGTTCTAGACCACAGGTACTAAATAGATGCTTACTGAAGTGAATAAAGGAAAGAACGAACAAATGGAGATGGCGAAAGCTGCCTTTATCTGGACTCTTCTGCAGTAACCAGCGTGGTCTCACATTTCATTGCTTCTCAACAAACAGCTAACTTGTTCATTTCATGGAGCTTGTGATTATAATCATCTTATCTCGTGTCATGATTTTTTACCCACTTCCTACGGGGGAGAATAAAGGGAAATGCCCAGAACTTACTGCTAATACGTTTTCTGAACATTCCAGGCAGCGTCAATCATTTGGGGCTCTGTAACCTGCACTGGGGTACATGCAGAGGCCCAGCTGGTGGGCCTGCTTTCTTGGGGGGATGTGACACCTGGTCACATGAGCATTTTGGATTCTGTGGAGTACCTTTTGGTTATTTCCGAAACTATGCACATACTTGATCTGGTCTTCCCGACGTTGGAGGTGTAGGCAACATTGACCATGGCAGATTGGCTTTCTAGATGAAGAGAGGCACTTTTTTTTTTTTTTTAAGATTTTATTTATTTATTTGACAGAGACACAGCGAGAGAAGGAACACAAGCAGGGGGAGTGAGAGAGGGAGGAGCAGGGAGCCCGATGCAGGGCTCGATCCCAGGACCCTGAGATCATGACCTGAGCCAAAGGCAGACGCTTCACTGACTAAGCCACCCAGGCGCCCCAAGGAAAGGCACTTCTAAGGAGATAAAGGGCTTTCCCCGGGCCACAGATGCCATTGGCTAAAGATCTGGCCGTGCCCAGAGCCCAGGATGCTTCTTGTCCCATCTGAGGCAGAGCAAGTTGCCATCACACTTCCCAGTCCTTAATGACAGGGTTGCTGGGGTTGCCTCTTTCTCTTCCATGGAACAGAGGCTTGTTCGTGCCCCTGAGATCCTGAGGCAAGAAACCAGGACTAGTCTGGCTCCAGGCCAAGGCAATCTTGCTGTCCCCTCCGAGCAGCAGTAAAGCCTGGACACAGCCTGCGCCACCTGGGGCTTTGTCTAGAAACTTGCATGCACCCCCCAGCCCCCTGGGGGGGTGCGCATTACCCCCCTCTCAGGCTCAAAGTTTGACTTTCTTTTCAAACTCACAGCTTTTGCAAACCACTGGAGAGGAGAAATCAGTCTGGAATTTTAAGCCTCTCAGCATAGTTGGCTCTGCCTGCAAACCAGGGAGGCGAAAGGCAGTAATGGAATCACCCTCCAGTCTCCTCGATCCTGGGGTGGGGGCGGGGGGGGAGTTCAGATCAAGGCCCAGGGCTGCTGCCTGATGTCACTTCCTTGCAGATGGGGCCCTACGGCTCTCCCAGCTCCTCCCGCCGCACCGCTGCGAGGTGGGCTCACACTCAGGACAGCCTCCAGTTGTTAACGGCCCACTGCGTGCCCAGCCTTGTGCAAAGTGCTTGGAATGCGCGGTATCTCCGGTCACGCTCACAGTCACCTCGTGCATTCTCACTGAGGAGACAAAAGCTCAGAGTGTTCAAGGGACTTGCCCGAAGCACATACAAACCCACTCTGTCTGACTCCAGGCCTGAGCTCTTCAAGGGACCAGGTTTCAAGGTCTGGATACATGGGCCCCATGGGAAGAATGTGACCCAGAGATCTTGCCTCCTGGAAACCTCTTTTCTTCCTGCAAACTTATTCTAAGATCAGACACTTCTCCTGATGCACCGTTTTGTTCTTGCCTTGGATATAGGGTCTGACGTTAGCCCCTACCTGTTCTCGTAAGCCCAGCACCCTCATTTTCTAATGTCCGGGGTCATGGCCTCAAGACATAAAGGGATGGAGTGATCCAGCATGAGAGACTGGCAAATAGGGTGGAGTAGAGGTTGACAGTGGGACCTTGCAACTGGTCTGCCCAGGTCCAAGTGCTGGTCCCACTTGCTGTACGATTTAACCACTCGGTGCCTCAGTCTCCTTATCTGAGACATGGGGGTGCTAGGGGCTGAGTAGTATCTACCCTAATTCATATGTTGAAGTCCTAACCCCCCAGTGCCTTAGAATGTGACTATATTCAGAGATAGGGTCTTTAAAGAGGTAATTAAGGTAAAAAGAGGCCCTTAGGGTGAGTCCTGATCCGGTCTGACTGGTGTCCTTACAAGGAGGGGAAATTGGGACACGCAGAGAGACACCAGGGATGTGTGGGCACAGAGGAAAGGCCATGTGAGGACACATCAAGAGAGTAGCCGTCTGCATGCCAAGGGGATTGGCCTCCGGAGAAACCAACCCGGTATACCAACACCTTGATCTTGGACTAACAGCCTCCAGAACTAGGAGAAAATAGATGTTTGTTTAAGCCGCCCAGTCTGTGGTCCTTTGTTACAGCCGCCGCAGTCGACTAAGGCAGGGGTGTCCATAATTATAACCCTTCTGGACCCATTCTGGTTACATTCGTTCTGGAATCAGCCTGCCTGGGATCAGATCCCTGCTCAGGCATTTCCTACCTGTGTGATCCTGAGCAAGTCAGCTCCCTAAGCCTGGTGCTCAGCCTCTCGGATGAGGCTACTAAAGCCCCCCGCCTTGCAGGGCTGCTGTGAAGTCCGAAGAGTCTGTGTGCATTCAGTGGGGAAGACACAGAGTTAGCAAGTGTGTGAGCTGGGATCTGAACACAGCAACTGTAACCAGGATCACTCTATGGCAAGTCTGTATTTTTTTTTTCATAAACTGTATCTCCCCAGTCAATCAAGTGACCAGTTGTGTAATGCAGAGACAAAAGTACAGCAGCTCTCTGAGTGTTAACTCACAGGCAGGACTTGACTTTTCTCTGGTCCCCCCCCACCCCAGCCAGAGCAGGGGGCTCTGGGCAGCCACCTGCCTGCCCTCCTCAGCTTTCTGCAACCTCATCCCCTGGCTCAGGCTCCTTCCGCCTTCCAGCTCGTGCACGGCACAGGGCTTCCAGAGAAAATAACGGAAAAACCCCAGGATAAACACTAGTGATTTACCTCATGTTAGGCAAACCCTGAAAATGGGACCAAAAATAGCCCCGGCCGTTGCTCATTCGTCCAACGGAAGCAGCAGTTTCTCTCGTGGCTCGTGGCTCGTAAGGCATGTGGGGCTTGGGAAGTGGTGTTAACTCTTTCAGACCGTGCCCATGGAGCTGTGGGGGCTCCCGGCCTGGCGGGGGTGGGCACACGGGGCCGGTCCTGTTCCCTGGGGCAGGTGGGTAAGTGGACCTCCTCAGAAACCAGCTGGGCTCCTTTAGCACCAGCTCCCGGGTTTCCCATCTCATCCCGAGAAGCCAGAGCAAAGCCCTCGGTCAGAGCTCCACCCCTGCCTGGGGAGCAACCCAGAAAGCAGAGGATCGGCAAAACCCAGCCCTCTCTTCTCCCTCCCCGGCAGCTTGCACCAGTGGGGAGTGACCGTCCCGACGGGGAGACAGAGCTTCTGTTGACCTGGCCGGCTGGCTGGCTCACGGCTCCCCAGGATTTGGCCCTGGGCTCATCCTGGCACGTCGCTGCACCTCGTTGGCCGCATTACAAGAGCCTCACTTCAGCAGATACCTGTTGACTTTAGCTGTACCTTAGAAAGATTGCTAACAGACGCCCATGCTCTCTGTTTCCCAGCTGCCAAAGTCCACTGCAGGATGCATCCTCTTGCTTTCCTGTTGCTCCCCATGGGGCTGACTACTCCTCCGCTCTCCTACCTTGGCTCCAAGTAAATAATTCAACACAGGCCGAAATCAAAGATGAAGCCGAGAGAGAGAGAGAGAGAGAGAGAGAGAAAGAGAGAAAACAAGGGAGCAGCAATCCTGAATGCTGGATGCTCGTGTCTGCTTCTGCAAAAACAGTCACAGAGCCTCTGCAGGGCAGGTGCCCTTGCCAGGCTGGTCCCCGGTGGGGGTGGGGGGGCTGGGGCGGAGATGACCGCCGCCTGAGGTCTTTCCACTTTTACTCCATTGCCTCACTGTAGCAAAGACATTTCAGCTCCCGAGGGGAAGGCAGGGACTTCTGGAGGCAGCTCGACCAATATGCTGGATGTTTAGAAGAAAAAAGAAAAAAGAATAAAAATGTTTAGACAAAAGAAGAAAGAGAGAGGAGAAGGGGATTTTCACTACTTATTTCCTTTTTTCCCTTTGGCAGGACAAATGCAGAGAATGAATCGCCAAGATTCAAGCGTCTGCTCCAAGTGAGGCCGTTGAGTACAAATTCCCTATTTCCTTTCCCCTTTTCCTTCCCTTTTGGTTCATCATGGGAATGTCTGAATTTTCCCTTAGCGTGTCATGGCACAGGACTTCCCTTGGCAGTTGGCGAGAGCTGCTTCTGAAAACGTTCTGGTATTTCTCTGAGACCACTTCCCAGAGCTTCAGAAAACTGCACATGGTCCGAGTGACTCAGGTTCTTCCAGGGAAACTGCTCCGTCTTAATTTACCCATTTCACAGCTCAAAACAAGACACACAGAGAGAGGTTGCAGGCCCGCTTCAAGTAGGTCTGGCCCACATGTCCTGGGATCTGGAGCCTCCATGCAAGGGCAGCACAGGGGGGAAAGGCAGAAGAGACGCTGGGTTGACATGTCCTCCCCTAAAAGTTGTTATTACAGCTATTAAAACCCTAGGAAAGCCCTCATGGATGGGAAGCGATGGAGCAGAGATTTACTGCCTCCTTGGATGTCAGGGCATGGGATGGACCACCAGATCCGGAGTGGCAGACCCTGCTGGGCCGCCCACCATTGCCTCCACTCCACTGTCCCGGAGTGACGGGCAAGTCACTGCCCTCTCCGGACCCTTGCTCTGAGATGTTGCAGCAGCAGGGAGGGCCCAGAAGCTCCATGTGGGAGTCGCCGAGTTAGTAATGTGGTGCAGTATCCCCCCATCCTCTACAGTCTATATATTTATTTTTGACCAGCTCATGATAGCAAATACTTACATGGCCTTTACTCTGTGCTGGACCCTGTTCTAAACCTTTACATATCTTAATTCGTTTAATCCTTACAACAACTCGAGAGAGAGATGCTACTATTACCATTCCCATTTACAGAGGAGGATGAGGCACAGAGAGATTAAGGTTAAAAAAAGTGGGGCGCCTGGGTGGTTCAGATGGTTGAGCATCTGCCTTCGGCTTGGGTCATGATCCCAGGGTCCTGGGATCGAGTCCCGCATCGGGCTCCCTGCTCCTTGGGAGCCTGCTTCTCCCTCTGCCTTTCTCTCTCTCTCTCTCTCTCTCTCTCTCTCTCTCTCTCTGTCTCTCATGAATAAATAAATAAAATCTTTAAAAAAAAAAAAAAAAGGTTAAAAAAAGTGAACAGATGAAGAGATCAAGCCAGGAGAGATTATCTTCTCTGACTCAGTTAGATGGCAAGGGGCAGAGCTGGGCTGGGAATGCCGGCAGGAGTTATCCGGACTCCTGACTTTTCTCTCTGGAGGCTACACTGCCAATAGACTTATGTATCTTTAAAAAAAAAAAAAAAAATACTGCAGGGCATTTATAACACATATAGCGTATACTATATATATGAAAACATAGATATATATTCTTTCTTTCTTCAAATAGTAACATTTATATATTCTCCTTTTTTGCACCAAATACAAGAATGTGATCTTTCCATATCAATTTATTCATTTAAACAACTTCAGAGTATATTTCATTGTGTCAGCTGTAATTTATAACCTACCCCCTACTGATTCCCATTTAGGCTGCTTCCATTATTTTACTATTATGACAATGCTGCAATGAACATTCTTGTAGCTACATCATTTTGTGAAAGCGAAGCTGTAGCGATCCGACTGGCTCTCCCCTCAGGATGTTTATGCTCTAATCCCTCGAACTTGTGAAAATGCTACGCCCCCTGGCGAAAGGGACTTTGCAGATGTGATTACGATTATGCACCTTAAGAAAGAAAGGTTATCCTAGCTTCTCTGTGTTTACAGTTTAATCACATGAACCATTAAAAGTGCAGAACTTTTTCCAGTTAGAGGCAGGAGAGATGTGGGGATTCCAGAAAGATCTGAATCTTGAGAAGGTCTCAGTCCACCATTGGTGGCTTTAAAGATGGAGGGGACCATGAGTCAGGGTATGTGGGCAGCTTCTAGAAGCCAAGAATGAACCCTGGCCAACAGCCAGCAAAGAAAGGGGGACCTCAGCATTACAATTGCATGGAACTGAATTCTGCCAACAATCAGAATGAGCCTGGAACTAAATTTTTCCCCAGGACTCTATATAAGAGTCAGGCCACCCCTTGGTTTCAGCCTTGTGACCTGGAAGTGAGAAACGAGTGGAGCCTTCTAACTCTTCAAGCTACAGAACCACAAGATAATAAACCTGTGTTATTTTAAACACTGAATTTGTGGTAATCCATTACACAAGCAATAGAAAAACACACTGCGGAGTTAGTAGGAGAGCTGGGTCGAAGAGTATATGCATTCAGCATTTTGATAGATGCTGTCAAACTGCTCTCCTTGGAAGTATAACCAACTTACAATATCACCAGTTATATAGGAGGGGCTGATTCCCCACATCGTCACTCAGTATGTCATCAAACTTTCAGAACTTTGCCAGCTAGATATAGGAGATTGCCCTGAACTTGCACTTAGACAGCAAGACCCCTGCTTCAATGTAGATTCTACGTCCACTTGGAGTTGTTTTGGGTGCGGAGAGATTCCTGATAGAAAATGCCCGGGCTCTCTTGGGGCGCACCACTGTCAAACAGGCTTAGAGAGACAACTCACCTCCCCCTCCTCTGCGATGAGAGGCAGGTAGGGAAAGTTCTGGGATGGGCCCCAGCTTGGGTAGGAGAGCTTGGGGCTATAGAGCGTCCAGCCAAGGAAGACTAAAGTCAGTGACCCAAGCGCGGCCAGGCGCAAAGGAGGAGTCCAAGTGTTGTCTCCTTGGGAGGAAGGGGAGGACAAAGACAGTCTGAAGTAGCTGCAAAAGATGGGGCACAGGGCGCGTGTCTGTGAAGCGCAGAGGACAGTGGAATGCAGAGTACGGAACTGGAAGAGCCCGAAGGCCCTGCTGGGTTTGGACTCAGCAGTGAAAGGATTGTGAGCTCTGCACGAGAACTGGAAGGGAGGGGAGTCTGGCTGACTCAGAAACAGGAGCTCAGCCCCAGACACTGTGGGGTCCGTTCAAGGTGGGAATCAGAGGCCTCAGTCCCTCCTGGTCTGGCCAAGCCTGGAGCAAGAAGCAGATGGGAAGGCTGGGAGAGTGAGAAGCTATATGAGGGTCCAGAAGAAGGGAAACAAGCCTACACAAGACACAGCAGGGGCAGCTGTGGGAGGGGAACCAAGCCAAGCAGCTTCAACACATGGAGCGCCCCCTACGGGCGATGCTAGCGAGACTGTGAGAAAATCAGAGGGAGTTTGCTAGCTTTGACACGTTCCAGCCAGTCTTTCCAGAGAATCCATCCTGGTGGTACAAGAGCACACAGGAGGAAGAGTCTGGACTGTGGAGCCAGAAAGAACTGAATTCACATCCTGGCTCAGTCACTCACCAGCTATGAGACCTGCCTGAAGATGCCTACAGTCCTGGGGCTTCACTGTCTGTACCAGAAAATGGAAGTCATAAAACCTTTGGGCTATTGTAAGGATGAGAAATAAACATGCATATAAACACAATACACATACACATAGGTGCATGTACGTAACACATATATATTTATATACACACAGTGCATTTGCGAGCATACATATATGAGGCTTGTATATACACACTAGTACATATGTATGTACTATACACATGAAGCTATGCACATGTACATATATGTGCATGTATATACACATACATATATATACGCGGGTACACATACATGCATTGCAGAGAAAGTGAGCCTTTGTGTACATGGTAAGTACTCAGTAAATGCTAATCACTATAGTTTCAGAATCAATTAAAATGTATCTGAGGGACGCCTGGCTGGCTCAGTCAGTGGAGCAGGGGATTCTTGAGCTCAGGGTTGTGAGTTCGAGCCCCACGTGGGGTGTAGAGATGACTTAAGAATAAAATCTTTGAAAAATAATAAAATTATCTGAAAAATCACCTAGTGTATTTACAGATGGAAAACCAAGGCTCAGGAAAGTCTGATGATATACTCAGGGTCAGGCCACAAAAGACCCGAACACTGATCCCCCCCAACCCCCAGCATGGTGCATTTTCACTCTGCCGACCCCTTGTCTAGATGCCTGGGGACAATGACAAGCCCCCTTGAAGAGGCCAGGCTTCCTTTCCAGGGAGAGCACTGCTCCACTGGGACACTTCAGTTCCGTTTCAGAGCCGGATGGTTATGATGATGCTCCCCTCCACAGCCCCGTGTTCTCCTGCGGAGTTAGGATTTGGGCAATGAAATGCAGAACTCCCAGGGAAATGTCACCATGACAAAGGTTGCAGAACCAAGTCATTTTCTTTCTTGGGAAGAAATAGAAAGGATTAGTATAATTGACCTCTCCTTAGGGCAGAGTGAACTCTAGAGAAAATGAAACTTTGAAATGAGTCATTTCTAGATTATTTATCTAAGTGTCTCTCAAATGTCAGTTCACGCACTACTGTCCCAGAGTCACCTGGGTACCTGTTGGGACTACAAATTCCAGGGTCCCCCTTTGACCTGCTAAACTGAGTCTTGAGGGATGAGGTTTGGGATGCTGATTTTCGACAAGCTTCTGTGGGTGATTCGGATCTGTATCTGGGGCTGGATGCGGCTCCGGCATCCTTGAGAGAAGGCAGTCCTACAGGCAGCTTACCTGAGTGGCGGGAGCCCCCTACACCAGAGCCAGCCTGCTGTGGGGGCACTCGGCCCTTCCAGAAAGCTCTTTCCTCGGAGTCACACTCCTCCCTCTAACTGCCACCGGTTCAGCACGCTCTCCAGAAAAGTCAAACTCGACACTTTCATCAACATGACAGCCTTCGAGCATTCAGTGTCAGGCAGGCAGGTCTCATCTTTGCTGCTCCCCAAACTCCTCCTAGGGTGCGAAGATCTCTTTCTGCCTCTCAGCTGCCCTCGCTGCAGCTCCTTCCACATCTCTGTGCTCTTTGCATGCAGGGACCTGCTTCTTTCTATGTTGGAGCTAACTAAGGGCTCTGCCGTCACCACGCTTGTGAGCTCGAGAGGGCCAGCAGCTCGGTGTGTCACTCTGGTTGCACGGACGTTGGCAGGAGTCTTCTGCGGACGAGGACTTGATCCAGTGGTTGCTATGGTGTAGGAATGCCTCTCCTTTCCATTTGTACTCATCTTACCTGTAGGAGCAGACGTGGCTCTTGTTCTTAGCTCCCGAGGTCCCTCTCCGCCCCACAGTTACATGGTGGGAACGTTCCGTGGAGATGTGCGTTATGGATCAAGTTCTCCAGAAGCTTCTGTGCTCTCCGACACCAGATCTATAATTCAGGTGACCGGTGGAGTGTGGCTGTGGGGAACAGCATATGTAGCTGAGGAAACACTTTCAGGGACAGCTGAGGGATCAAAGATCAATTAATCCACTTGAGAGAAGACAAATTGCAAACTCAGAAAAGTGGCATTTCTTAGACTGCAGGGTTCGTTAGTAACTGAGTCAGAACTAGAACTTGTAAAAGGTATATGGCGTTTTATTATTTTATTGTGTTTTTCATCAGGTAACACGCACCAGTGGCTCAAAGATCAAAATGATGTAGCTCGATATACACGGAGATGCATCTACCGACCTCATCCCTGTCTACCTCCTTCCTCTCCCACCTGCTCCATCTTTACTTTCTTTTGTCTCCTTCTAGTATTTCTTCATGCAGATATAAGCAAATATAAGGGCATAGTATGATTTTCTACTCTTCTTTTTTGTCCCAAAGGTAACATATGGAATATACTATTCTATTTTAGGAAATCCTGGACAGCTTATAATCATAATTTTTTATAACAGCATTGCATGCAGTCCTTTCTATAGATGCATCATAGTACCTTTTAACAGTTTGACTAAGATGGAAGTCACGTACTATAACATTTACGTATTTAGAGTATATAATTCAGTTTTTAGTATATTCAGAGATGTACAACCTTTACACACAACCGTAGCTTCTCAACCAGTCACCTATGAAGAAACAACATGGGTTATTTCTAATCTGTTACTATTTAAAAAAAAGATGCAGGGAACATTCTAGTTTATGGCTCTTTGTGCAATTCGTGGGTACTTCTCTAGGACAAATGGCTGGGAGTAGAAGCACAGCAGGACTGAAGGCATGCACATCTGAAATTCTGGTGTCTACTTGTTCTCCAGGTCGATTGTACTACCTTTACCAACCATGAGGGAGAGGGCCCTTCCTCCCTGATGCCCCCCATCCCCCCACAGGCCAGTGTGGGACATTATTACTCTTGAAAATGTTTACTTATGTGAAAAGGAAAACATGTCATCTCATTGTAGCTTCAATTAGTCATCAATTATACCTTTATTCTAAAAATATGTTTTCTGTTGTGGTAGCCAGCCTCCAAGATGGCTCTGAATGATCTTAGCCAGTCTTGTCTGCTCCCCTCCCACAGTGAATCAGGGCTGACCGTATACCTCATAGAACATGGCAGGAGCAGGGGTATGACTTCTCTGGCCAGGTCATAAAATGCCCCTTCTTCACCTAGCCTCTAGGATCGCATGCTCGAGGGGAAGCCAGCTGCAGTCAGTGAAGGCATGCTATCAAGAAGCCCACGTGCAGAAAACCCACCAGCCAGCACCGGCTTGCCAGCCGGGTGAGTCAGCCCCTTCTGAGCAATTCTCTAGCCCCAGTCGAACCTCCAGATGACTGTGGCCCCAGATGGAATCTCACTGCAACCTCAGAAAAGCCTGGAGCCAAAACCATCCAACTGAGCCACTCCGGAATCCCTGCCTTCAGAAGCAAGAGAGATAATAAATGGTGTTTGTTGTCTTAAGCCCCTGGAGTGATTTGTTACGCGGTGGTAGATAACCAGTATATTCAATGATTGCACAGAGCATAACTGCTAACTCTTAGCATGTTTTAAAAGATGGCTTCATACAGAACGAGTTATAAATTCACATACCTTGATATAAATCAGTGCTTTTTATCTCAGCTTTAATTGTTATTAATGATCGCTTGCTCCTGTACTCTGCTTTAAAGAGAAAATATTAGGGGCCCCTGGGTGGCTCAGTCAGTTAAGCATCTGACTCTTGATTTCAGCTCAGGTCATGATCTCAGGGGCATGAGATCGAGCCAAGTGTCGGGCTCTGTGCAGAGCATGGAGCCTGCTTAAGATTCTCTCTCTCCCTCTCCTTCTACCCCTTCCCACCTCTCTAAAAAAAAAAAAAAAATTAAAGAGAAAATAGTAGCATGTGTATTTATACTCTTTAAGTGACACAGGGTGCCACATCTCATTCCTGGCTCCTGAATCCATCCCATCCATCCCAGCCCCACCCAACTTCGCAAGGCTTCCCAGGAGTTTTGGGTCAAAACTATTAATGCCTATCAAAAATTCTTCTTTTTTTTCCTGAGGTTTCCTACCATCTGTTCCACGGTACTTGCATTTCTAGTACAAGCGTTTCTAGACTTGTGCTCTGGCAGTGGCCCAAATTGCTTGATTGTTTCCCTTTCAAACAGGACAATGATTTTGTTTCATTTTGTTTTGTTTCCACCTGACCCACTTCTCCAGCCCAAGACCTGCCCTTTCTGGACTCCTTTTCACTGAACCATCATCTGTATTTTGCATTCACACGCATAGCTTAACAACAAATTGATGACAACCAGAAAATCATTCTTTTTTTTTTTTTTTTAAAGATTTTATTTATTTGAGAGAGAATGAGATAGAGAGAGAGAGCATGAGAGGGGGGAGGATCAGAGGGAGAAGCAGATTCCCTGCTGAGCAAGGAGCCTGATGTGGGACTCGATCCCGGGACTCCAGGATCATGACCTGAGCCGAAGGCAGTCGCTTAACCAACTGAGCCACCCAGGCGCCCAACAACCAGAAAATCAGTAGTTGGCACTGGCAGGTACTTTTGTCAGAAAACCTATTAATTTACAGCCACCTTCTACACTTAAAAAAGCAACTCAGTTCTAGAAGAGCCTGGTGAAGAAAGGGAACATTCACAGAGGGTTTCCTCATGAACCTGAGGCAGGCTGCTTGTCAATAAACACACGCCCTTCACTTGCACACAAGCTTGATGCAGAGGTTACTTCGCACAGAGCATTAAAGATTGATTGCACAACGGGCGCCTGGGTGGCTCAGTTGGTTAGGCGACTGCCTTCAGCTCAGGTCATGATCCTGGAGTCCCTGGATCGAGTCCCACATCGGGCTCCCTGCTCAACGGGGGGTCTGCTTCTCCCTCTGATCCTCTCCCCTCTCGTGCTCTCTGTCTCTCACCCTCTCTCTCTCAAATAATAAATAAATAAATAAAATCTTAAAGATTGATTGCACATCAACCACCCTGCTGGGGTTCCAGTAGTTCCAAGCTTGACTTTTCCAGAGACTATTACGAGTGGCCAGTTCTGTCTATTTCAAAAAGATCTAAGAACTCACTTTAAAAGACACATTTTAAAATAGGGATGTACAGGTACTTTCCTTGTGGCTACGATACCTTTTCCGTGTAGAGGCAACTTCTTCCACATGTGTCAAGGCTATGCTGACCAGTATGGTGGCCACTGGCCACATGCGGCTACTTCAATCTAAATTCAAAGTAATTCATATCAAACTAAGTTAAAAATTCAGTCCTTCAGTCACACTAACTACATTTTTTTTTAAAGATTTTATTTATTTATTTGAGAGAGAGAGAATGAGAGACAGAGAGCAGGAGAGGGAGGAGGGTCAGAGGGAGAAGCAGACTCCCCGCCGAGCAGGGAGCCCAATGCGGGACTCGATCCCGGGACTCCAGGATCATGACCTGAGCCGAAGGCAGTCGCTTAACCAACTGAGCCACTCAGGCGCCCCACTAACTACATTTTAAGCACTCAGGAGCCACATGTGGCTGGTGGGTCCTGGCCCCAAGACTGCAGATTATGTAGAACCATTCCAGAGTTTGGAAAGTTCTATTGGTCAGCTCTGGTTTCGAGTTTTGCCCGGTCCCTTTTGCGTGAAAACAAAAAGAACAAAGCATGCCCCCCTGCCGGAATTTTCTGACTCAGCTTTAGCTAGTATTTCCTGAGTAGGGAGAGTCAATGGTTAAAAATAATCAAATTTTGAAAATTGAGTACATGCAAAGCCAAGATGTAATTCTCTCTCTTCCCTGTTAAAAACAAATAACAACTGAAAAGGACACTAAGAAAACATGGGGTTCACTTACTGGGTGCTTGTGATATTTTGACAAATGGAGGAGAGGTAATGCTTTCCTACTTTATAGAAGCAATGTTTGCAAGAGCTAGTTAATGTTTGCAAATCCTACTGAAGGGAAAGCACAGTTACATAAGTGCCAAGTGCTATTTCATTATTTATTAACATCCTCATTAATAACAGGAAAGGGAATGCCTTGTTATAAAGGATTTTCTTCAGATATGTGAGCTTCAAAAATATATTTTATACATCCAACTCTTCTAGAATTTAAAAGGGGAAATAAAACAAACTCAAAAAAAGGAAAAAAAAGGATGCATGGAAAATCTGCCAGGAAAGTAGACACCATCCATTTATAAAGTACAAATAGTGCTATGTTTCCTAAGTTAGAGTCAAGAATATTCTTCAGGGAATACAGGTCACTTGAGGAACTTTTGTTAGCTTTCCTTGCTTAACAGAAACAAATCTATATGGGTGGTAGTGCCCTTAGCCAACCCCAATTACGAGCAAACAGCAACAATAAAATAATAGTGAACATTTATTGAAAACTTATGTCAGGCTCTGGTTAAGAGCTTCACATGCATTATCTCATTTAATCCTCTCAAGATCCAGAAGTCAGAAAGGATGGTAAGATAAGTAGACCCACTCTACAGATATGCCAACTGAGGCAACAGAGGCTTTCCTGAGAGTAGTGGGTAGCAGAGGACCGCAAAGTCTTGACAGGTAGAGTTCTACCTTCTGTGGAGGGATTTGATTCTGGTAGTTTCTGGAGGAAGCCCTGAGTGGAAGAGGATTAACATTTTATGCAGCCCAAGAGGGGAAACCATCCATGTGAGGCCTCCAAACTCAATGCCAGTTGAGACTGGGGTAGGTGATCTAGACAAGAGAAAATACTTTACAAATGAAAACACATATCATAGTGTCCTGAGGCCTCAGGGGTTTCCATTTGCTAAAAAGGACGACATTTAGAAAACCAGAATCCCTACTGAGGATCCTAATGTCTTCAGGAACAGTTGCTCAAAGTTTATAGGAAATGGAAGACAGTACTGAGAAAGTCAGAAGGTTAAATAACTCTTAATTACTATCCCCTTAAGTGATCACAAGGTGAAACATTTATGAAACCCTTTTCTGTGATAGAATACTTAAACAGACTTAGCAGCTCACTCTTACCACCTTCATGAAGCCCAAGGTTGCTAACCTTTCCATTAACATTTCACAAAACAGGAAGTCCCCCTCCCACCCCTCCCCAACACATGAATTTTGGAATATCTGAGAAGTCAGGTTCTGATGACCTCACCACCAGGGGTTGGGGGTGGGGGGCTGTGGATAAAATCTCCGAGAGTTTTTTGAACAATGTATGCTAAGGACAGTCTGGAAGGGTCTGTGGTGAGGGTGAGTGCTCTGTGACTCCCGTAGACAGGAAGGGCTAGCAGAATCCCACAGGGATTTCAGGGAGGAAGGGTTCTAAGAAGAGGGGACTCACAAGGGCTCTGGTTGCTCCTGAGGGGCCCCAGTGCTATGACAGCAAAAGTCCATCTTCGTCCTTCTCTGGAGAGCAGGGCTTTGGGGCTGAAAGGACCCCCAACTGAATGTAAGGGGGCAAATATTTAGGAAGCAAAGCCTGATCCTATCCCTGCATTTGGCTCCTCATCTTAATCATGGGGCTGTGAGTTCTCATCCATCTTGGGGTCACTCTCCCAGACTTGCACAAAGCTGACTGGGACCAGCTCCATTTCTGGTGAGTAACTTAAAGAGTGGAAATTGACGAAATTGGGAGGGGGGTGAAGGGGGGGCCCATCTTATTCTAGGTACCTAAGAGAGGAGGTAACCAGCCTTTGGCACATTTAAGCTCACTGATATTCACCCCAAGCCTTAATTATTTCCATGTAAATCACAGGAAGATTTTAGACAAGAATAGGTCAAGGAACCAAATTACTTTTACGTTCCAGAACTCCTTACTCTCTGACCCCTTATCTCAGCCTTTGATGTTCCCCTCTTAGAGCAAGGAGAGCAGCTTAAGTGCTGGGAAAAGCCTGGCTGCCTGGTGCCTGTGAAGTCTGAGTCCTGGGGTGAGTAATGGGATGTGGGCGCAAGATCTCCTTGCCAGTTGGAACTCGCAAATTTCTCCAGGAAAGCAATCTGTAGAGTAGGAGCTAACCGTTCGAAGACTTCTATTATTTGGTTCTTTTTGGCTTCTTTAGAAGTGGTTTCCACCCTCAAGGAGCTTGCAGTCCCCTGGGGCAGAGGAAAGACGCTTGGCTCTGTCTCCTGTATGTGTCCCTCACTGGACTGTAAGTTCCAAGAGGGCAGGAATCACCTGACCCATTCCCTGGGGGATGGCCTGCACCCAGGACAGGGTTAAGAAACATATCTAGTGTTACGGAACTTAGCAGGAGGACATCTTAACTACCACTGGGAGGACAAAGCAAAGATTTATAAAGAAGGTGCTGTGTAGTGTTCTTTTTTTTTTTTTTTAAAGATTTTATTTATTTATTTGACAGAGAGAGAGATAGCGAGAGCAGGAACACAAGCAGGGGGAGTGGGAGGGTGAGAAGCAGGCTTCCTGCCGAGCAGGGAGCCCGATGTGGGACTCGATCCCAGGACCCTGGGATCATGACCTGAGCCGAAGGCAGACGCTTAACGACTGAGCCACCCAGGCGCCCAGCTGTGTAGTGTTCTAATTGTCACCCAGTGAACTGAACCCAACAGTTAACTGAGCAGGTTCATCAACCTGCCCGATGTGAAGTTTCCAATTAGCAATGGAACCCATACCGAAACCCACCCCAGTATTTTATTTTAATTTAAAAGCATAACCTCTCTGAAAGCACATTTTACAAAATGCATGTACATTTCCTTTAATATTCAATTCCAGGTACTTTTATTTTATGCTTACAGTTTATGGACGGAATGGTTGCGGAGTGGCCTGGGTTTATTAGAATCAAGGGTCACCTGTGCCTGAGCCCGAGGCCCGACGCTTGATTTAGAAACAGAAGGTTGCAGCATGCTGGGCTGCATTGATCATTCATTCAGGAAGGTCTGTGGGTGACTATTGTGTGGGGAGACGGAGCTCTGATGAATGATGAGGCATCTTCGTTGAAGGCCGAAGTGAATCATCTTTGTGTGGCTCCTTGAAGGTGAGGCGATGGGTGAGGTGAGTTCTCAGTATGATGCCGCCCCCTTTTGAATCATGACAATGGACATGCCACAGATATTTATTTACCGAGCAATGTGCACAAGGCCTGTGCTGTTTAGTAAAGAGAGTATATAGTGAGTTGTGAGAAATGGTCCCTGCCTGGAAGGAGTTCATGCTCCATAGGAACACATCACCCGAAGGACAGATCATAGGAAGCAGTGAGAAGTGCCAAGAATATGTTGGTTCCCACCCACCGCCCCAGCCCTGCCCTCCCCAGTTCTCTGCTCCCAGCCCAGGCCCAGCCCAATTCCGATGGGCAGGACGTGTATAAAGAGCCCTAACCCCATTTGATTCCAGTATGCGTGGGATGTTGTACAAAACCCCAGAAGGGTCTGACATAGTAAATGCTCAGCAAGGGACTTTTTTTTTTTTTTAAGATTTTGTTTATTTATTTGAGAGAGAGAGAGGGAAAACATGAGTGGGGCGGTGGGGCAGAAGGAGAGGGAGAAGCAGACTCCCCGGTGAGCAGGGAGCCTGATGCGGGGCTCAATCCCAGGACCCTGGGACCATGACCTGAGCTGAAGGCAGACGCCCAACAACTGAGCCACCCAGGCATCCCTCGACAAGGGACTTTCGGATGCGCCCAGGAGGCAGGATAATAGGCACGCACAGAACACGCGGAAGTCAGGGTGGGAACCACTTAGGCAGGTCAGAGAAAGCCTTCTAGAATAAGAAAGTCTCAGCCCCAGTCTTGGAAGAGCTTGCCAGTGGGCGTGGGGGGCATTCCAGTCTGGGGGATGGCAGCGCACGTAAATGAGGAGGGTAGCAGGTAGGGCTGAGCTTGCATCTGGTTGGGGCTGGGTTGGGGCAGAAATCCAGGCCAGGCTTCAAGCGCCCGTCACGTGAGCTGCCCCGAGGGCACACACGGGGATCTACTTCCCTGCAGGCACTATGTGCACAGGATGCCTGGCACGAAGCGACAGTATGGGAAAGAGGCACAGCCTGGCTTTGTGGGGTGCGAGGGAGCAAGGGAATGAGTGAGTGAATGGGCTCTGGGTGCAATGATGAAGACCGACTCCGCCTCCTCCCTTGCCTGGACCTCCGCCCCTGCTGCACTGGAGCCCAGGGCTACAGGGACCTTGACTTGGCTGTGCATGAGCTGCGGGCCCCTCCCTGGCCAGGGAGGGGGCCTAGCAGTGTATGCATGCAGTCATATGGGTCTGTGATCTTTGTGTATTCTTTTTCTTTTCTTTTTTTTTTTTTTAAAGATTTTATTTATTTATTCATGAGAGATAGACAGAGAGAGAGGCAGAGGCAGAGGGAGAAGCAGGCTCCCCGCAGAGTGGGGAGCCCGATGCGGGACTCGATCCCAGGACCCTGGGATCATGACCTGAGCTGAAGGCAGACGCTTAACCGACTGAGCCACCCAGGCGTCCCTGTGTATTCTTTTTCTTGAAGTAGACTCTCAAATGGTATTAGCCTTAGGCCTTCCAACCCCCCCCCCCCCCCCCGGCTCTGCCCCTGCGTGTGAGCAAGATGTGGACGGTTATCAACCCGGGGCACCCAGGGGGTCCGGATCCACCGCCGTCCCACCCTCCTGCTGGCCAGCATGAGAGAGCTGCGCTTCCACTCTGGTCCTTCCCTCGGTCCAGCCGGCTACGCTAATGATCGGGCTCCAGGCAGGTCTCTGTGAAGACCAGACATATGCTCTGAATTGCAAGCCTACCCTTGGGTTGGAGGAGAGCAGGACTGAGGTCCTGAAAAACGGGCCAGTGAGGAGGCAGGAGGCAGAAAGCACAGAGCGGGGTCTGGGGCTGGTGGCTGGCTCTTGGCTGGCCTGAGGGGCTGCACAGAGGGGCGTGGGGAAGGGGGTTTCTGTCAAGCATTAGCTCCCCAAATCGCGGGCTAGAAATGGGAGCATAGCATCCTAAGGTGCAACTCTAAATGCATTCACAGGAATAAGCAGCACAGAGCAGCTCGGTACCGTGCTTCCCAGCTACGGAAAAGATGATCAGAGACCATATCGGAGATGCTGCCATGCCGGGCAGACGTGATGGATTCGCCCCGGGGAAGAGGTCTTGGTGGCAGCACCCCTCGTTGGCCGAGGAGGATCCACGCTGCCACTGGCTTTTTGGATGGAGTCCCAAAGCAAGAGGCTTGTGTCATCACAGAGGTATTAGAGAGTAGACAGTCCTCCCAGGGTAGAGATATAAATAGAGGCCTGCAGAAGGAGGAGAGGCTTGTCTAGACTTCAGAGCTGGCTTTGTGGCTTTGTATTGATCTGTTCTGCTACTGATAATTCTGCTTAGAAAATGCACCTGCTTGTCTTCTTGTTGATCCTTTGCCCTCATTTTGCCAGAGGGAGTTCTCACTTTTGCTGCCCTTGGGGTTCATTGCCAAGAGCTTTCTGGGCAACCAGCCATTTGTGGGGTGCATGACAAAGGGGCATACTCTTTTTTACTCTGGTCAGCTATCTGGCATATGTGTGCTACCGCTTCCAGAATGTTCTCAGCATGGCATTCAAAACTTTTTCTATTAACATTCCCCACCCTACACATGCCTTGACCAAGCCAAACCGCTGGCCTCCCCTAACCTGTATTTTCTGTTCTCCCACCTTTGCTCATGCTCTGTCTCTTTTGGGAACCCAAAACCCCATCACTGGGTCTATAAACCCACAACCCCTTCAAAAGCCATTTTATTCATGCAAACATTCAGAGTCTTCCAGAGAGTTCTCCTGATCCCCTACAGTCCTGAATCGCCAGCCAGGAGAGGAATGGAGGTGCAGGGGCCTGGGGACCACCAGTTTCTGACTACAGTTGCTGGGTTCACACTCCTTCCACTTTTGGGATCCCCCTGGGAACCCAGAGGCTGGACTTGACAGTGATTTTGGCTTGGAGGTCAAGCAGGTAAGACCTAGAGATCAGGGGCGCCTGGGTTGCTCAGTCTGTTAACTGCCTGGCTTGAGCTTGGGTCATGATCTCAGGGTCCTGGGATTCCCCCATCCCACGTGGGGCTCTGGCTCAGGGGGGAGTCCCTCTCCCTCTGTCCCTCTTCCTGCTTGGGCACACACACTCTCTCTCTCAAATAAATAAACAAATTAATAAATCTTAAAAAAAAAAGACCTAGAGATCAATTAGATGTTGCCAGATGACCACTAGGGGAGAGTTTTCATGGTCAATAAGTCAAAAGCAGAGAGAATGTTTAACTTTGGTAGCAGGTTGCATAACACAGTGGATGGAATGGGTTGGCTCGCTGATCTCTAGGCCAAAAGCACACAAAAGAGAAGTATGGATCTAGTTGGGAGATTTTATAAACCCTGATAGGCCCTCCTCCTAAGGAAGGCTAGAGAAATCTCTTGGGTTTAGGAAAGGACTTCTGTTTTAGCCAGAAGACTAAATTTTTTGAACTACTCTGGACAGTGGAAGTTCTAGTTAAAATAATAGGATTTTCAAAGTATTCACCATTCTTTCAGCATATATTGACTGAGTACCAGTGTGGCAGGCTCTAAGGTATGTGCCCAGACCTCCTTCCATGATGGGTCTGTTCTCCAGATGCTGGGGATGCTGCAGAAGCCACCTTCACCTGTCAGCCTCAGCTGCAGAGAGTCACCTCACCCAAAATCATGCTCCTTCCCAGGGCAGCCCACATACGGTGACCCATGAGTTTTGCGGGTATAGAGGATGGGGTGGATCTGAAGGGTCACTTTAGCTTTAGGGTTCCCTGTGCGGTTGACTGAGTCTGCTGTTGGGCTCAAATCCCAGTCTGCTGTTCCCTCTGCCCACTCCTGCTTCCTCCCCTCTCAGCCATATTGCTGATACCAGGGGCACTCCTTCAAACACATCCCACATGCCGAACTCCCACTCAGCGTCTGCTCACTGAGGAGTCCAGCCTTCAACAACCTGCTTTTTGACTAGCACTATAGATGATTACCAAGGATTTTTGATCTAGATTATACGTGTCTGAAAACTATTTAGAATTTCCCATGGATTCAGAATGTATATTCCCAGATCCCTAGAAATGTTCAGTCAACAGAAGAATGGATACTTGAACAAATCTTCAAACTGAATTGGAAGGCAACATGCCCAGGTCTCACTTTTCCTACGGATACCTCTCTGCTTCGTGTCCAGGTATGTTGGTTGAAGAAGGTGACTTCCCAGAGAGAGGAACATGGCTCTTCAGTGAGCACATATGGAATCCTTCAGTTATATTCTGACACCAAAGCCCAAAGCAGCTAGACGGTGGCTGAGCCAAGATTAGAAATGGAGTGTCCTCTGATCTGGTCCAGGACCCTCTCCATGACTTCTCTGAATTCGTCTTGGGAGCTCCTTGAAAATGTCAGGAGCTATTTCTGTTTTTCTAGTTGACAAATCCTGTTTCATGTAGCCTCACAAATCAGCAGGGACCCTTGCTTTGGCCTGCAGTGATAGTCACAGACAACAGTGTATTTGGTAAATGTTGCCATGCTTGGTACAGGGAGGTCCTCTGGTTGAGTGGCCAGACCAGGGCTCCCAGCGTTCAGACAGCATTCAGTGGCTGTTGAAGTGAAGAGAAGTGAGGGAGGCTGAGCCTGTGGAGTCAGTCACTGTCTCTTGCAACTTGGAACCCCAAGTGCAGGTGTAGATCTTTAAAAAACTATGTAAACATTCAATGTGCAATTTCCGATGTTTCAAGAAAAGAATAATTGGGCTAAGAGCCAGAAAATTTGGATTCTGGTCCTAGCTCTGCTGCTAACCAATTGTGAAATACAGGGTAAAACGATGCACTTATTCATAAAAATATCTGTCTTTTCATAGATAAAACGAAGGTGATGAATTAGATGCTATTTGAGGGTTTTATGGCTATACAAAGCTAGGGAGTGGTTTCTCTCTCTTTTAAAAAAGATTTTATTCATTCATTTGAGAGAGACAGACAGAGAGAGAGAGAGCATGAACAGAGGGAAGAGGCAGACGGAGAAGCAGACTCCCCGCTGAGCTGGAGTTTGACACGAAGCCCGATCCCAGGACCTGGAGATCACGACCTGAGCTAAAGGCAGACGCTTAACCATCTGAGCCATCCAGGTGCCCCCCCGTCTCTTTTTTAAGTTTTTATTTATTTAAGTAATCTCTACACCCAGTGTGGGGCTCAAACTCACAGTGCTGAGACCAAGAGTCACACACTCCTCCGGCTGAGCCAGCCAAGCACCCCGGGACGGGTTTCTCTTTTCAGAGACTTTGTTTAAATAGGTCATTCTATATATTTTTTTTAATTAATAGACTTTTATTTTGTAGAGCCATTTTGGTTTTGGGTTTCCATGTACCAGCTATTACAGAGTCGTACACAATAGTTCTGCCCCTGTAAACGTGGTCTGTGCTCTAGCTGTTGGTCTCTCCCTCCCCCAAACTCCTGGCAGCCACTGACCTTTTCACTGTCTCCAGAGTTTTGCCTTTTTCAGAATGTCTTATAGTTGGAACCATATAGTATGGAGCATTTTAAGATTGGCTTCTTTCACTTAGCGATATGCATTTAAGACCCCTCCCTTCCTTTCTGGGAGGAATAGCTCTTTTTTTTTTTTAATTGCTGAATAAGAATCCATTGTATGGATATAACACAATTTGTTTATCCATTCACCTGCTGAAGGACATTTTGGTTGCTTCCAAGTTTTGGCAATTATAAATAAAGCTGATATGAACATCCATGCACAGGTTTTTGTATGGATGTAAGTTTTCAACTCCTTTGGGTAAATACAAAGGAGCATGACTGCTGGATTGTATGGTAAGGGCATGTTTAGTTTTGTAAGAAACTTCCAGACTGTGTTCCAAAGCAGCTGTACCCAAGAGCAGTGAATGAGAGTTCCTATTGCTCCATATCCTTAAAGTATTCGTGTTGTTAGGGTTTTGGATTTTAACTGTTCTAATAGGTATGTAGTGGTATCTCATTTTAATTTGCATTTCCCTAATGACATATGATGTTGAGCATCTTATAATAGGATCATCTGCCGTCGGTGTATCTTCTTGGGTGAGATGTCTGTTTAGGTATTTTGCTTATTTTTAAATTGGGTTGTTGGGGTGCCTGGGTGGCTCAGTGGGTTAAGCGTCCAATTCTTGGTTTCAGCTCAGATCATGATCTCAGGATTGTGAGATCGAGTGCCGCATTGTGCTCCGTGTTCAGTGTGGAGTCTGCTTGAGATTCTCTCTCTTACTTTCCCTCCTCCTGCTTGTGCGTGCGCTCTCCCTCTCTAAAATAAATAAATAAAATATTTCAAAAAATAAATAAAATGGATTGTTTTCTTATCGTTGAGTTTTAAGAATTCTTTACATATTTTGGATACCAGTACTTTATCAGATGTGTGTTTTGGAAAGATTTTTCTTAATCTGTGGTTTGCATGTTCATTCTTTTATTTGCAGAGCAGTCATTTTTAATATTAACGAAGTCTACCTTATCAAGTCTTTCTTTCATGAGTCATGCTTCCAGTATTGTATCTGAAAAGTCATCAGAAAACCCAAGGTCACCTAGATTTTCTCCTATTTTATCTTCTAGAAGTTTTATACTTTTGCATTTTACATATAGGTTATGATTCATTTTAGAGTTAATTTTTGTAAAAGGTGGTAGTTCTGTGTCTATATTTTTTCTATATGAATGTCTAGTTATTTCAGCACCATTTGAAGAGAAGACTGTCATTTCTCTGTCAAAATTCCTTTGCTCCTGCCAAAGATCAGCTGACTATATTTGTGTGGATCTATTTCTGGGCTCTCTATTCTATCCCACTGATGCGTTTGTCTACTCTTTCACCAATACCACACTATCTTGGTTACCAGGAGCTTTATAGTAAGTCTTAAAGTCAGGTAGGATCAGTCCTCCAATTTTGTTCTTCTTTGATATTGTGTTGGGTATTCTGGGTCTTTTGCCTTTTTATAACACCTTTAGAATCAGTTTGTTGATACACACAAAATAATTTGCTTGGATTTTGATTGGGGCTGCTTTGAATCCATAGATTAATTTGGGAAGCACTAACATCTTGATAATATTGAGTCTTCTTATCCATGAACATGGAATATCTCCCCATTTATTTAGTTCTTTGATTTCATTCTTCAGAGTTTTATAGTTTTCCTCATATCTATATTATAATATCTTGTTAGACTTATGCTTAAGTATTTCTCTTTTTTGGTGTTAAATGCTATTGTGTTTTAAGTCTCAAATTGAAATTGTTCTTTGCTAGTACATAAGAAATGAATTGACCCATAAATTAATCTGATAATGTAGAAACTTACTAAAGTTCTAGTTTTTGTTGTTGATTTTTTGCGGTTTTCTACATGGACAATCATTTAATCTGTAAAGAAAGACAAGTCTCTTTCTTTCTTCCTAACCTATATACTTCTTATTTCCCTTTCTTGTCTCATTGCATTAGCTAGAATTTTCAGTATGATGTTTAATAGCAGGGGTGAGAGTGAACATCTTGACTTATTCCAGATCTTAGTTAGAAAGCTTTAGTTTCTCACCATATGATGTTAGCTGTAGATTATTTTTGGTAGACATTCTTTATCAAGTTCTGCTCTATTCCTAGTTTGCGGAGTTCTTTGTTTTTGTTTTTGTTTTGTTTTTTAATCATGAGCTAGTGTTAAATATTGTCAAATGATTTTTCTGCATCTATTGACATGATCCATGATTTTTCTTTTTTAGCCTGTTGTTATGATGGATTACTTTGTATTGGATGGATTACCTTGATTTTTGAATGTTAAACCAGCCTCACATACCTGGAATAAATCCCATTTGATTGTGATATTTAATTCTTTTTATACATTGTTGGATTTGATTTGAAAACTTTTTGTTGACAATTTTTGTATGTTTATAACAGATATTGGTCTTTAGTTTTCCTTTCTTTGTATATAATATTTTTATCTAGTTTTGGTATTAGAGTAATGCTAATCTCATAGAATGAGTTAGGAAGTATTCCTTCTGCTTCTATTTTCTTTCTTTTTTTTTTTTTTTAAATATTTTATTTATCTGACAGAGAGAGAGACAGTGAGAGAGGGAACACAAGCAGGGGGAGCGGGAGAGGGAGAAGCAGGCCTCCCACCGAGCAGGGAGCCCGACGCGGGGCTCGATCCCAGGACCCTGAGATCATGATCCGAGCCGAAGGCAGACGCCCAATGACTGAGCCACCCAGGCACCCCTCCTTCTATTTTCTTGAAGAAATTGTGGAGAATTGGTATAATTACTTCCTTAAAGATTTGGTAGAGTTCACTCATGAACTCATTTGTGTCTGGTACTTTCTGGCTTTGATGGTTATTAATTACTAATTCAATTTCTTATGTGAATATAGGCCTATTCAGATGATCTGTTACTCCTTGTGTGAGTTTTGGCAGATTGTGTCTTTCAAGAAATTGGTCTATTTCATTCAGGTTATTGAATTTGTGGGCATAGAGTTGTTCATAATATTCCTTTATAATTATTTTCATATCAGTGGGATCAGTAGTGATGGTCACCTTTCACTTCTGATAGTAATTTGTATCTTTACACTTTTTGTTTGTTGCTAACTTGGCTAGAGACATCAATTTTATTGATCTTTTCAAAGAAACACCCTTTGGTGTAGTTGATTTTATCTATTAATTTCCTATTCTAAATTTATTGATTTCTGCTCTTTTATTAATTTTTTTCTGCTTTTTTGGGGGGGTTTAATTTGCTCTCTTTCTTTTTTAGTTTCCTATGGTGGAAGCTTAGATTATTGATTTTAAATCTTTCTTTTTTTTCTAATATGTGTATTCAGTGCTATAAATTTACCTCTAAAGACTGCTTTTGATGCATCCCACAAATTTTGATATGCTATATTTTCATTTTCATTTAGTTTGAAATATTTTGAAATTTCTCTTGAGACTTATCTTTGATCCATATATACTTAGAAGTATGTTGTAACCTGTAAGTTTGGGGGTTTTCCAGCTATCCTTCTGTTATTGATTTCTAGTTTAACTTCACTGTAGTCTGAGAGAATACTTTGTATGATTTATGTTCTTTTAAATTCCTTAAGATGTGTGTTTTGTTCCAGAATATGGTCTATTTTGGTAAATGTTCTGTGTGAGCTTGAGAGGCATGCACTCTGCTATTGCTGGATGAAACACTCTATAGATACCAATTAAATCAATTGATTGATGGTGTTGTTCAGTTATATCCTACTGATTTTCCTCCTGCCAGATAATCTATCTGTTACCAATAAAAGGGTGTCAATTATAATAGTTGATTCCTATATTTCCTTGTGTATTTCTATCAGTTTTTGCCCCATGTATTTTGATGCTCTGTTTTTAGGCACATACACATTAAGGATTATTTTCTTCTCTTGGATAATTGACCCTTTATGTAATGACTCTCTTTATCCCTGATAACTTTCCTTGTTCTGCAGTCTGCTTAGTCTGAAATTAATAAAGCTACTCCCACTTTCTTTTGATTACTGTTAGCATGGTATATATTTTCCATTCCTTTACATTTAATCTATGTTTTTTATACTTACAGTGGGTTTCTATAGACAAAATATATTTGGGTATTTTGAAAATGTACTCAGAGTCTCTGATTTTAATTGGTATATTTTGGCCAGGGGAGTTTTAAATAAATATTTATATATTTGGATTAATATGTTCCATATTTGTTACTGTTTTCTATTCATTGTCCTTGTTCATTGTTTCTCCTCCTCCTCCTCTTCCATTCTTCCTCCTTCTCCTCTTCCTTGTTCTGCTTTCTACTTTTTTCTGCCTTCTCTGATTTTAATTGAACATTGTATAAGATTTCATGTTTTCTCTTCTTTTAGCACAGTATATATAGAGGGATACATATATCAGCAATTAAAGAAACAAAAACAAGGGAATGATTAAGGAAAATTCAGGATGGTGGTTCCCTAAGTTGATAACAGGGATTGCCTTGTGCCTGGGCATCAAAGAGGAGAGCAAGAAGCTTCCAAGACACCCAGGCAGAAGAAACTCTAATCCTTATGAACACTGAAGCCCTTGAATGGTGGGAGTAGGAGAGTCATGATTATTTCACAGTGCCACTGATTTGAGGGAAATACTTGATATTATCCTAGAATGTCCATGGGGAGGAGGGTGGTCTAACTTATTATAGCTGAGGGCTCATTCTGAAGAACTGGGACTAGGGGCTGGGCCACAGAGTGTTGAGTTTTCCTTTTCAGTTTGTAAAATAGAAATATTGAAGGAAAAGACAAACTACAGACTTGGCCAAAACAATTACAAATTCCATATATGTTAAAAGTATAGGACATAGAATATATAGAGAATTCTCAAAATTCAACAATAAGAAAGAAAGCAATCCCCACTCCACAATGGGGAAAAGATTTGAGTAGACAGTTCACCAAAGAAGATATACAGATAACAAGCACATGAAAAGATGCTCAACCCCATTAATCATTAAGAAAATACAAATTAAAATTGAATAAGATACCACAACACAGCTTTAAGAACGACTATAAACAACAACAAGAAGACAATATTAAGTGTTGGTGAGAATTTGGGGCAGCAGGAACTCTCACCCGTTGCTGGTGACCATGCAAAATGGTATAGCCTCTTTGAAAAACAGTCTAAGAGATTTTTTTATAGTTAAACATGCACTTACCAAATACAAAACTTGCATATCAACATTTATTGTTTATTTATTGCCAAAACTGGAAACTCAAGTGTTTTAACTAGTGAATGGATGAACATACTATAGTCCCTCCATACAATGGAATGCTACACAGAAATAAAAAAGCAAACATACAATAACATGGTGAATCTCAGTGCATTATGCTAAGTGAGAAAAGCCAGATTCAAAGGCGGTATCTTGTATAATTCCATTTATATGATGTTCTGGAGAAAGCAAAACTATAGGGACAGAAGGCAGAGTAGCCTGTGGCTGGGACTGGAGCAGGAGAGAATTGACTACAATAGTGTATGAAGGAACTCTATGGGGTGAGGAAACAGTGCTATATTTTGATTGTGGTAGTGGTTACATGATTGTATGCATTTGTCAAAAAACTCATACAGCTGCACACTAAAACAAGTGAATTTTTCTTTATGTAAATTATAGCTTACTAAAAAATATTATAGAAGTCTCCAAAGGTAAAAAAAAAAAAAAAATCACCTATCTCTGCACAGTTATAATCAGAATGCATATTATACTCATTGGCCTACCTTTTCTGTTCATGGTGTCACCCCCACAGAGTTCTTACCAGTGCCTACTGCATCATTTAAAAGAATCCCTATTCTAGGGAAGATACCCATTTCCCAGCATCCCCTCACTACACAGCTCTCCTTATCAATCTCACACTGGAGACTAAAATTAGAACTGATTATTCATTTTCTCCTAAAAGATTAGCAGGACTAATTTCATTTCTTATTACATGCTATTTTCCTATTTTCCTCTATCAACACAAGAAGTCCCTGACTTCCAGATTAGTCTAAAGTAGCCAGACTCTCCTGCTTTGGTTTCAGTTAGGAATTGTGTCCAGATGCTAGTAATAGAGACTGAACTACAGTGGTTAAACAATTAATGCCTTATTCTCCTACAATGTCATTAGGGACCCAGGCTATTTCAATATTTGTACAGATGGTTTTGAGAATATTTGGAGCTATTTTGTTATAATAGAAACCCAGAAATGGGTTAAAATATGTGTTTTTGTAGACTCTTGATTCATATTGATGCATTGCATTTCTAGTTGGGTGTGTCTATTCACAATAGCACTAGTAATATGTCAGAGTACCCACCTTATTGCAGAATGGGTATTAGAACGATTGCTTGTTGGGGGGCGCCTGGGTGGCTCAGTCGGTTAAGCGTCTGCCTTCCGCTCAGGTTGTGATCCCAGGGTCCTGGGATTGAGTCCTACATCGGGCTCCCTACTCGTCGGGTAGTCTGCCTCTCCCCTTCCTACCCCCCCGCCCCGCCACTTGTGAGCTCTCTCTCTCTCTCTTTCTCAAATAAATAAATAAAATCTTAAAAAAAAAAAAAGAAATATTGCTTGTTGGGTTGTAAAAAGAGGCTTACATTGTATAAATGATGAGCCTATGGCTGGTACATGTATTTTAGTCTCCTGACTCCAGGTCCTGTGCTCTTTTGCCAAGAAAATCTACAAAAATTATAAATAATTGTCTAGATCCTCTTTCCCTGCTTCCCTACCTCTTTCTCTCCTCTTTTCTTTCTTCTTTCCTTGCTTCCTCAGGTGTTCATTGGGGTCCCACAACGGGCCAGGCACTGGATATATTCTGTCATAGTGCCTTATTTTTGGGGAGATTTGATAGTCTTCTTGAAATGCTTTCCTCTTTGCCTTTTGGGACACCCATCTCTCCTGCTGCAGCATGGCTCTCTACCTGGGTGAAGGACAGGTGGGCAAATGGGTCAGAACAGGGGTGTCAGAGTCCCACTGGTGAGGCAAAGGGACTGTTAGGTTCCTATACAATAAACATTCTCCTTCTCTTCCTTCCTGATCATTCAGAGCAGCAATGTGCTTAGCTAAGGGCGGCCCCATATGAGATGAAAGTGTAAGTGGTTGAGTTGTTGGATGGCACTTTCAGGAAATCTTAAAAGGGAAATGACAGCTTGCTGAATTGTCCTGCCCTTTATTTCTTGTGCTTGTTGGGCATGTCTAAAGGTCAGGCCTTAGACCTCTTCTCTTCTCTAATACTCTCAGTTCCTAGGACTTTAAATGTCATCTCTAAATTGGCCACCTCCAAATGTGTGTCTCCAGCCCTGACTTCTCTCTGGAGCCTCAGATTGGCACACACACAATGGCCACCTCAACCTCTCCACGTGGATGACTAATAAGCAGCTCAAACCGAACTCGTCGAAAACAGAGCTTAATTTCACGCCTGAAACTCATCCTCCCCCGTTGTTTCCTTCTCAGCAAATGGCACCATCATTCACTCAAATGTTCGGGCCCAGATCCGGGAATCACACTGACCCTCCTCTTTTCCTCACGGAACACGTGCACGCCAGCAGCAACTACCCAAGCCTCTCCATCTGGCATCTGCTCCCGAGTTAGCACCTCTGCAATCCTTCCTGCTCTGTCACCTCCAGCTCTCACCTAGACTATGGAAGTAGCCTCTGAACACTTTTCCATTTATCTACTCTTGTCCCTGATAATCAATTCCCCTAACAGCATCTAGAAGGCTCTTTTAAAAAATATTCTTTCTCAAAACCTTCTCAAGTCTCCTATGAATCAAATTCCTCTCAAGGTCCTCTGGTGCCTGCTTGTCATGGAGGTCCCTCAGGGTCAACAGCTGTATCTCATTCATCTTTTCACATCAAACATAGAGACTGGCAGGTTGCAGATGATTTGTAAACATCTGTAGAAATGTTGATTGAATTCTGTCCCCTGTGCTAGGAAGAAAAAAATGATCTATGCCCACCACCACCCCTGCCCCTCAAAAGAAAACATGGCAGCAAATGACAACATTGTCGGGTCTAGGAGGAACGTCTTCTATGAAACTCTTCTGATGGCAACCTGTACTTCCCTACCCTATCTTGATAGCTTCATGGCAGTGCTTGGGTTATTTTTCCACCTTCTACACTTTGTGAGATTTCTTTTGAGTCCTTTTGCCTCTTTGGGGACACACTGTTGCTGGATATGAATAATTGAACACACCAAATTTGGATGATAAATTATGGATTACAGATGCTGAGTTATTTTGGCACTGTTGCTCTGTCTTGTGGCAACGCACTGGAATATTCAAATGTGTGTTTTAAATGATCTTCTGTTTCTTCTTGGAAAGAAAAGAGAAGAAAAGAGAAAATCCACCATAGCCCAGAGCATCTGGGAAGATTGCCACCTGCTCCGTCTCTCCTGGGCCATGGTGGCAGACATCACGGGAGCTTGATGTGCTCTGGGAACCAGCAGCATTTAACTGGGGGAACTTTGGAATAACCAGCACCGGGCTGGCCCTGATTACACACGCATCCTGTGTCCTTGGTGAGGGATGGGAGGATGGAGGTGGCTGTGGCTCAGGAAGAGCAGTGCCCCTTGGGCAAATCCCCACCTGCAGGCCTGTGTGATAGTGTCTGGCTGCGTATTTGCTGTAAGTTATTTAAAGTCCCCCTCAAATACGTGCTGTGGTTATAAAAATGTGCCATGTATTCTCTCTCCTGATGGAGACTGGTGTGTTTTTGAAATATGAGCCAATTGTTTAAGCCCAACCCCTAACACCAGACCATCATTGTCGGGACGGAGAGAAGGGGAGAGAAGTCTGAGGTGTGTATGCCTGTCAGCACTTTGAGGTCGTGGCAAGTTCCCCAAACTAGCCCATGATGAAGTGAGAGGAAGACTCGTGTGTGTCCTGGGGTGACGTGGAGCAGCGAGTGGCATCTTGTCGCTGTCACGGAACACACAGGAAGGGGGTCGCTGAGTTCTGGGGAAAGTGCATTAACATTTCATGAGAAGGGGGGGTCTTGTCATATTTCAAGATCCTTGGACTGGGGACTGTTGGCAGGAAAACCCAAGCAGGGAGGAGTCGGGGACAGCCCTGGGAAGGAAGAGCCAGGCTCTGGTCCCTGGGAATGCCGGCCAGGAGCCCACGGATGCCTTCCTCTTTCCTGGGCAAGAGGGATCCAGTGGCCTGCTAGACTTGGTCTGTATGGGTAAGGGGGAATGGAGCATCTACAATTGGCCTTAGTTCACTCTGGTGGCTGCCTAACAGAATCAGAAAGTTCCGGGGTGAAGCTGGGGACTGAACCAAGCAAATGCTAGAAGAGTCACAGGGAACTCTCAGGGGGTGGCCAGGAGGGTGGAAGGCAGGGGCTCAACATGTGATTTAGACACTGGGATACAGGGTAAGGAGCTCTGAATTGGCACCAGAAAACTACCTGTAATAAAAAAAAATGTGCCCCTAAGGCTTTTTAATAAGGTTCTTGTAGAAGGGAGACGGGGAAGAATGGAGTCCACGATAAGATCTGGGTTCTGATTCAGGCGCTGCTACCGGTTTGGCCTGAAGGCTTTGGCAAGTTATTTAACCTCTCTGAGCCACTGTTTCTCATTTGTACAATGGTGCTGAAAATCTACCTTTCAAGGTATTTTTTATTCTTTTTATATGTTTTTAAGTGGGCTCCACACTCAACGTGGGACTTAAACTTATGACCCTGAGATCAAGAGTCACAGGCTCTACCGACTGAGCCAGCCAGATGTCCCTCAAGGTATTTTTTTTAAGATTTATTTATTTACTTGAGAGAGAGAGGGAGAGAGAGCACGTGCACCAGCAGGGGGAGGGGCAGAGAGAAAGAGAGAGAATCTCAAGCAGACTTCAGACTGAGCGCAGAGCCTGACATGGGGCTCGATCTCATGACGATCATGACGTGGGCCAAAACCAAGGGTCAGACTCTCAACTGACTGAGCCATCCAGGTGCCCTCCTCAACGTGTTTTTAAAAAACTATACTAAAATACCCACAACATAAAATTTGCCATCGTAACTATTTTTGAGTATACAGTTCAGAGAGGATAAGCACATTCTCATTTTTGTGACCATCACCACCACCCATCTCCAGAACTCTTCCCATCTTACAAAACTGACCCTCCATCCCCATTAAACACTAACTTTCCATCCCCCCACCCCGACCTTGGAAACCACCATTCTACTTTCTGTATCTAGGACTTTACTCTAGGGACCTCGTACAAGTGGAATCATACAGTATATGTCTTTGTGACTGGCTTATTTCCTTTATCAGGCAAAGTTCATCCATGTTGTAGCATATATCAGAATTCCCTTCCATTTAAGGCAGGATAATATTCCATTGTGTATGTATACACACATATATCTCCCATTTTGTCTATCCATTCATCCATTAGTGGACACTTAGATTACTTCTCTACCTCTAGGCTATTATAAATAATACTGCTATAAACATGGGTGTACAAATACCTCTTAGAGTCCCTGCTTTCAATTTTTTTTTTTTTTTTTGGTACATATCCAAAGGTGGAATTGCTGGATCATATGGTGATTCTACTTTTAATTTTTGAGGAACTGCCATACTGTTTTCCACAGTGGCTGCGCCATTTTTATGTTCTCACCTATGGTGCATAAGGACTCGGATTTCTCCACATCAAAACCAACATTTACTTTCTAGTAGCCATCCTAATGGATGTGAAGTGATACCTTATTGTAGTTTCGATCTGCACTTCCTTAAGGATTATTGTTGTTGGGCATCTTTTTACATGCTTGTTGGCCATTTGTATATCTTCTTTGCAGAAATGTCTGTTCAACTCCTTTACCCATTTTAAAAATCAGGTTGTCTCTTTGTTGTTGAGTTGTAGGAATTCTTTATATATTCTGAATATTAACCCCTTGTCAGAGATATGATTTGTAATATTCTGAATATTAACGCCTTATTGGATATATGATTTGTAAGTATTTTCTCTTATTCTATAAGTTGCCTTTTCACTCTGTTGATTATGTCCTTTGATGCACAGAAGTTGTTAAATTTGATGTAGTCCAATTTACTATTTTTACTTTTGTTTCTTATGTTTTTGGTGTCATATCAAAAAAATCAATGCCAAATCTCTCGAGGTATTTTTGAAGATAAAATGAGATATGTGTGAAAGTCCTTGTAACTTATGAAGTAGTATAAAAATATTAAGAGTTATATAAGTACTCAAGTACTCAACATGCAGCCAAACCCTATAGGGATGCCTCAAAAATTATCAAAAAATTATTAGTCAAGATAGTAGATTGAAAATGCACATATTCTTTTTTTCCCTCCCTAAGCCTTACTAAAGAGACAATAAAAGGATTTTAAAAACCTGCTTGAGATATAATTTAAATACAATAAAATTCACCCATTTTATAAAGTTTGAAGCGTTTTCATAAATTTGTACATTGCTATAACCACCATCACAATCAAAATACAGAATATTTCTATCACCCAGATATTTCCCTTCTGCCTCTTGACAGGCAATCCACTAATAACTCTGTTCCCAGGAAACCGTTCATCTGCCTTCTGTCACTATAGGTTAGTTTTGTCTTTTTGAGACTTTTGTATCAAAGGAATCTTACAACATGAGGTCTTTTGAGTCTGGCTTTTTCCGCTCAGCGTGGTTTTGAGATTCATGCAAGTTGTAGCATATGTCAGTCATTCCTTCTGTTTTATTGCTGAATAAGATATCATAGTGTGGATAAACTAAATTTGTTCACCTGGTGTTGGAGACTTTGGCTCTTACGAATATGACATTTTTGTACAAGTATTTGTGTGGATATATATTTTCATTCTCTTAAGTAAGTTGAAGTCATAAGGTAAGCTGGATCATATGGTAAGTGTGTGTTTAACTTTTAAAGAAACAGTGAAGTGGTTGTACCAGCACCGTACAGGAATTCTAGTTCTATTTTACTGCTAACACTTGGTGAGGCCAGTCTCTTAAATTTCAGCCATTTTCATGGGTGTAATAACTCCTTGTGGTTCTAAGGATCATTTCCTTGATGATTAATGATGTTGAGCATTTTTCATGTGCTTTGCCACCTCTCTATCTTCTTGTGTGAGATGTCTGTCTGACCTCTGCCCAATTGCAAAGGGTTGTTTTGTTTCCTTGTTGTTCAGTTGTAAGGAATAATTGCATATAATTATTTCTCAAATGTGTATGTTGCAGATATTTTCTCCAAATCTATGACTTTTTTTACATCTTTGTTGAGGCATTACTGATATGTACCAAACTTCACATATTTGAAATTACAACTGATGGATTTTGACATAGCTATACACTTATGAAATCATTACTACAATCAAAGAAATGGGTATATCTATCACTCTTCAGAGTTTTTTTTAGATCACTTTTAAATGCATCCCTCCTGCCCTCTTTTGTATTGATCCAAATTTTAACTTGGCATAGCATTTATTTTTTCTACTTGAAGAATTTTCTTTTACATTTTTTGGTAGTACTGGTCTACTGGCGAAGAATTCTTGAAAATTTTATTTATCTGAAAAAGTATTTTACCTGCAATTTTTAAAGATGTTTTTCTGGGTAGAGAACTCTGACATTTTTTTTTTCTTTCAGCACTTTACCACATATTATTTCATTTTCTTCTGATTTGTGTAATTTCTAACAAGAAATCTGCAGTAATTCTTATCTTTATTACTTAATGTGTAAAGTATCTTTTTTCTCTGAAAGATTTTAATATTTTCTTTTCATCACTGATTTTCAGCCATTTGATTATGATGTGCCTTGGTGCGATTTTCTTTGTGTTTTCCTTCCTTGGGTTTTCTTGTTCTTGGATCTGTGGGTTTATAACTTTCATTAGATTTGGAAAAATCTTGGCATTTTTTTCTATCCCTTGCCCCTCCTCTCTGAATGGGACCCCAATCATTTGTATGTTATACTAATTTGCCAACAGGTCACACTGTTCATTGTTTTCAGTTTTTTCTCTCCCTGTATTTCATTGGATGGTCTTTTGTTGTTCTGACTTCAAGTTCACTCATCTTTTTTCTGCCAGGTCTAATCTGCCATTAATTTTTATCTCTGAAATTTTCATTTCAGACACTCTATTTTTTAGCCTTAAAAGTTCAATCCATTTTTTTATGTCTTCAAATTCCTGCCTCATTGTGTTTATATTTTTTAAATCCTATATGTATTTTTAATATGCAAGTAAGTAATTAAAATCTTTGCCACTTTCATCCGCTGTCATTTCTGTTGACCATTTCTATCGACCTATTTTTTTCCCTGGCTTTAGATCATGTATTCCTGCTTCTTCACATGTCCACCCATTTGCTATTGAATGCTTTACTTTGTGAACTTTATGCTTTGGACTTAAATCTGCTCCAAAGATAAGAACTTGATTTTTTTTTTAAGATTTTTTTTTTTATTTATTTGAGAGAGAGAGGGAGAGCAAGCAAGAGCACAAGAGCAGTGGGGAGGGGGAAGACTCCTTGCTGAGCAGGGAGCCCAGTGTGGGGCTCAAGCCCAGGAAGCTGGGATCTTGACCTGAGCTGAAGGCAGCCACTCAACCAACTGAGCCACCCAGGTGCCTCAGGAACTTGATTTTTTTTCTTAATCTGCTTTTTCGCTTTATTTTTTTAACAAATCTAGAGTATCTTTTGTTCTAGGGCTAGTTTAGTCTCACTCATAAAAGCATTTCATTTTAAGGCCCATTTTTCTTTTAGGTTTCTCCACTTATGGGGACTCAATGATTTCCTGCCTCTGTGATTCTTGTATGAATTTTGGGAATTGCTCAATTTGTAGCATCCCAGGAATTTTTCTTTCCCCAAAAGTTGGTTTTGCATAGCCTAATGGAGTTTAACCCTATTTGTGTGCAGCTTGGCATTCTTATACTCCAAGAGGATCTCTGTGCAGATTCCTAGACTTTCTCCATATATCTCCTGGCCTTGCCAGTACTCTGTCCTGCAGATTCTTGACTCCTTGTCCTCTTTAAACACTGATTTCTGACTCTTCAACTTTGTGACATTACTGGGATCTGTTGGATTTCCCTCTGTGCACTGTAGGCTGCAAATGGTCTCCAGGCAGAAAGCTAGAACAATCACAAGTCTCACCTTGGTCTTATACCAGGTCTTAGGGATCACAGTCCTGCACTATTATATCCAACGTTTAAAAACAGTAGTTTCATATATTTTGTCCAGTTTTTAATTTTTTTTCCTTATGGATAGAAGGTAACACAAATGGAATTCATTTTTCATGATCTGTGTGGTAGTGTCTTATTGCTGTAGCAAGTCACCGTGAATGCAGTGGCTTAACACAACACAAATGTATTATTTTAACAGTTCTGTGTGTTATGAGTCCAACATGGGTCTCATTGAGCTAAAATCAAGGTGTTGGCTGGCCTTATGACATCTTGGAAGCTCTGAAAACAATCCATTTTCTTGCCTTTTCTAGCTTCTAGAGGTCCCCTGCATTCCTTATGGGCTCCCTTTTCCATCCTCAAAGCGAGAGATGGTGGATAGATTCCTTCTCATGTTGCATCACTCTGACCTCCTCTTCTACTTTTTAGGACCCTTGTTGATTACATTGGGCTTACCTGTATAATCCAGGATAATCTCCCTATTTCAAGGTCAGCTGATTAGCAAACTTAATCCTACCTGCAACTGTAATTCCTCTTTGCCATCTAAACTACATATTCCCAGGCTCTGGGGATTAGGATGTAGACATTTGGGGGGGGGGACCTTTTTTTTCTCTTTTTTCTTTTTCCTTTTTTTTTTTTTTTTGCTAACCACAGTTGGAAAGCAGAGTCTGGAATTATAACATAAGCATAATTCCCCAGAAGGAGAGGAAGAACTGTAGAGAAGACAATGTCAACAAAATTTTGGAAGCAGGGAGGAATAGAAGATTTAAAGGTCTAGGAAAGGATAGTTTTTAGACCAGCAACAGAGCAAGCTGGGAAAGTAACTGGCTTAGCCTGCACAATCCTTAAGATACTCAGGAATTAGAGGTACCAGGTACGTCTGGTAGTATGGGCTGACGCAGGATGCTAAAATAAGGTATAATGACTGAGGGCCTATTCAAGAAGTAGTTAGAGTCCTAAACACCCTTTCGAACTCTGTTCAGTCAGTTCAGGTAAGTGTCCCCTTCAATGCTTGCACAAAGCATTGGGGTTTTATTCCCTAACCAGGTACCTTTCTTATTGAAATGGTTCAGCCAGAGTAAGCCCACCATGGACAAGCCCACCCATATGCTCAGAGCTGCCAGCCAGACTTACAGTCCTTGCTCTTAAATGCCACCAAGGAGCCAAGGAGTACCAGATATCAGGGAACTTGCATCACAAAAGACAAATAAGCATGCAAACTAACAAATAAATACAACACAGCTTGAAGGATGCAGGTTTTAAGAAAGGGAAATAATCAAAAATTCTCTTTAGTACCATCAGAGATACTGGAGAAGATACTGAAACTGTGAAATAGAAACAAGGTGTCCCCCCACCCCCATGGAAAAAAAAATCAGGAAATAAAAATTTAAAACAAAAACAAATGGTAGCAGAAAATTAAAACTCAAGAGAAAGGTTTGAAGATAGACTTAACAGAAATGTCACAGAAAGTAGAGAAAAAGGAAGTGGAAAACACGAATTCTGGGTTAAAAGGACCCATCTGGTACCCCTCACAATGAATGAAAATAAACACTCATCCTAGTGTACTAACGAGAAATTTCAGAACTGGGGACAAATAGAAGATTCTATACATTTTCAGGTGGGGAGGGGAGAACCTGGGCACATTCAAAAGATGGGACATCCAAATGACTCAGCAATCTCAACAGCAACACCAGAAGCTACAAGAAACTAAAGCAATGCTTTCAAAATTTGGAGGAAATAATTTCAACCTCAAATTCCATATTAGCAAACAATCAACCTAGCATGAAGATTAAAAGCTATGTATTATATTTTATATATTATATAAAAAGAATAAGACAACTATGGGTTGGAGAGTCCTAACATTGCTCCTTAGCAGTTCTCTCCCAAATTACCAACATTTGTATTGGCTTGAGCTTCCAATTCTGCAAACTACACTCTAGATGCCTGGTCAGGGAACTCCAGCGGAGTTCTCCCCTTCGGGACCAGAGAAATGAGCAAGTCAGCAGGAAATCTGCAGCCAGCTGGCGGTCCAGAGGTGAGATGCTTTGGATTTTGTAGCCGCCTCAAATCAGAGCACAGAGCTGTCTCCTCTGTCTAAGGCAGGCCCCCAAGTCTGCATGAGTCTGGGCCTGGAGCTAGAGGGGATAGGTTGACTACTTGTGAGCCACCACCATGGCTGTGTCCCATCCGAAACCTCTCCTACCCTGCCCACGCTGTCACTCCAGAGACAGAAGTACTCAGATCTCCTCTCTCAAAACCTCTGCTGTCCTAAGATACTAGTCTGCTCCATAATGATTTCTTTACCTGTTTGTCTCCATGCTTGCTAACCCCACTGCAGAAGGTGGCATTCTTGAGGGTAAGGACCTCATCTTGCTTTTCTCTGAATCCCTAGCCTCTAACGCAGACCGTGGTAGTTGGGGCTAGCCATGAATGGGCCTTCATCTGAAAAAATCCACCCATTATTTGTCCCTTCTTTCAACCCTGGCACGCATAGTTCTGGGACAACAGTAGACAAATTACACAACGTTCCTTGGACTTACATTCTAGAGAAGGAGAGAAACAATCGAACATAACTAACGTGGGCACTGGGCAAATGCCCACGTGGCCCTGGGATAGTCTGACCTTGTGCTGGAACAGAGCTCGGTGTTCTTGCGGCTTATCAGCCATAAACAGGGGTCCTCACTGTCATCTGTCACTCCGTTAGTTTAGAATCTTCCAGCAAGGAACCTGTATAGGTGTATTTTAGTGCAACTAATATTAGTACCCATGAGCAAACTATTGAATATGTAGGAGGAGTATGATTTATCCCTTAAGGGACTTGTTTTCTGTTTCTAAGAAAGAGACATAAAAGATAGCATTTTAATAAAATGTAGAAAGTTCTGTCTGTGCTAGAAACCAAGGTGCTGAGGGGTGTAGAGGACATTGAGAGAGGACTTCCTCGGTCTGGCCTCATCAGGATACCTGTCAGCTCTGCCATCACAGACAGGAAGACAAGACCATCAGCGCCCGCCCAGGAGTCCTCAGACGGGGCGGACAGAGACTGGGAAGCTGTTGGGCAAATCTCGGGGCTCCTGGCTTCAGGGCTCTCCGCAGTTCCATAAATACCGACAGGTCTGTCACGGAGCAACGCCGTGAAGTAGTTTCAACATGCCTGCTGGAGTCCTCGGCCCCGCTCTCCCCTCCCCCGCCACACCTCAGTCTCCTGCTTTTTTATGCTCCCTTACTCCCTCCCCACCATGCCTTGTCCCCCTAAAGGCTACTGGTCTTCCCATCCTGGCTTGTATCTCCCTATACTCCCTCCTTCATACAACACATGCACATCTCTTTAGGGAGCTGTATAAGGCAAGGTCTTGTTTGTGTAACTGGGATGTTGTACAAGCAGGACCTGTGGGATAGGTCCAAGCATGTTCGTTTTTAATCCTCCACTGTCCCTTTAAAATGCATTCAGTGGAGAAATTTTGTCCCCTCCTAATGGATAGAGACTCCCGCAGTTCCGTGGCTGTGCTTGGTTCATGTAGAAATAGGAAGCCTTAGTCATTTTACATGGCAAAACTCAGTGTCTGATAAAAAATCAGAATATCCTGTTTAATGCATTATTAATTCAAAGCGCAGATTTCTCCTGATTCTCCCCCAGCTCATATCCTTCTCAGGTGGGAGGCAGGAAGGCAAAGAGGGGTGGGGGATGTTCTTACTTGGCTGGTGCTCTTGGCTATTGTTCACTTGTTCTGGTGGCTGTTTAAAGTGGCCTCTTGATCTCCAGAACATCCCTGTAGGTTCCTGGGAGGCCTCTCCGTTCACTCATGCGATTGCAACCCTACAGCCCAGGTGAGGAGGTTCTTCTCTGAGTGGCTGTTCTCACTTCCCCTTGGCATCCGATTCCTAGCCCCCATCCTCACAGACCATCTGCAGCAAGGGACCACTCACTTTGGGGACCACCTTGTGGACAGGATTCCTTTTCAAAAATTCCAAGCGAGGATGCCTGGGTGGCTCAGTCGGTTAAGCATCTGCCTTTGGCTCAGGTCATGATCCCTGGGTCCTGATATCGAGTCCCACATCGGGCTCCCTGCTCAGTAGGGAGCCTGCTTCGCCCTCTACCTTTCCCCCCTGCTTAAGATCTCTTTCTCTCTCTCTCACATAAATAAATAAAATTAAAAAAACTTTCAAGCACTATTCCTCTTGGAGGCTCCGCCTCTGGTGCTGGGCTTCTTACACCCTGGTCCCTGTCCTAGAGGATTGCACGTTCTTCCCAGCTACTTCTCTCTTCTCTCTCCCTCTGCCATGTCCCTTCCAGGCCAATGGCCAGGGTCTTAAGTGGCTTTGGCATTACACACAAAATGCAATGTGAATGGTGTTCTCTGGGGCTGTGCCAAGGGCTGAGGCTGCGTGGGCGTGTGCTGGGCCCAGTGTGTGTGTTTCTCAGTTCCTAGAGGCAGATAATCGGGGCCCCTGAGGGTCTGTTGAAGCTGGCTCTCCCTAGGTGTGAGGCAAAAAAGGTGACCCTCTCAGAGCCCTCTTCTTGAAATGGGGGAATGGGACTCACCCAGAGGCGGCAGCTTTCTCCCAAGAAATCACTTTACAGGGCGCTTGGGTGGCTCAGTTGGTTAAGCGACTGCCTTCGGCTCAGGTCATGATCCTGGAGTCCAGGGATCGAGTTCCGCATAGGGCTCCCTGCTCGGCGGGGAGTCTGCTTCTCCCTCTGACCCTCCTCCCTCTCATGCTCTCTGTCCCTCATTCTCTCTCTCGCAAATAAATAAAATCTTAAAAAAAAAAAAAAAAGAAATCACTTTACAAAATCCTCCCCTTCTTCATGAGTCCTCCGCAGTTTTGTAACTTTTTAATAACTTCCTTGTGGGGTTGTTATTTAACGGACTCTTGACCTCTGATATTTAACAATTGAATGCATATGACACAGCTCCCTATTTAACATTTTGTTGCACGTCTGTGTTTGTTCTCAGTGAAATCCAATTATTACACTGTAACTTGCCCTTTTCATTTGTCAGTATCATGTCTGTCCCTACAGGCCCATAAATATAGACTACATTCTATCTTTTGCACAAAGAGATATAAATATATAAAGGAATTTATATAAATGGCAGGGCTGGTCCCACTAACGTGGGACAAACAAGGTGGACAGGTGGCAGAACTTAAGGAAGTGCTCATGTCAAGGTCAAGCCCATTACACTTTTTGTCTTTCATGCAGCCCTTTTATTTTTAGGAGGCAGTGTATTATAAAGAGCACAGACTCCGGAACCAGGTTGCCCAGGTTTGAATCCTGACTCTACCACTTGTTAGCTGTGTTAACTCTGGCAACTTTACTTTCTGTACTTCAGTTTCAGGATCTGGTAAATGGGTCAGTAATAGAATCTAACAGTATTTACCTATATCTATCTATCTATCTATCTATCTATCTATCTATCTATCTATACCAATAGATATAAATAATGTTTATATATTTAATTTATATATGTATATAAAATTTGGAGAGAGAGAATATATGTATATATAAATATATGTAAGTATGTACATATATAGACTGTGTGTGTGTGTGTAGAGAGAATACATACACACATATGTGTGTATCTATATCTGTCAGTGTCTGATACCTCAAAGACCTATATCAGTGCTAGCTATTTTGATTATTATTACTGTTAAATATACTTGCCTAATCCTCCTCTCTGTTCTTCCCCCCTTCAACTGCATGAGTTCCCCCCCGACCCCTCAAATGACAATTCATGTTAACAACTTGAGAATGTTCTCTTAAAAAAAAAAACTTTGTGCTCTGGGCGCCTGGTGGCTCAATCGGTTGAGCACCCGACTCTTCATTTCGGCTCAGGTCATGATCTCAGGATTGTGAGATCAAGCACCTCCCTGGGTTCCACACTCCAGGTGCTTGAGGATTCTCTCTCTCTCCCTCTGCACCTCCCCTGCTTGCACTCTCTCTCTCTCTAAAGAAATAAACAAAATTTTTAAACAAAAACAAAAAAACCTCCATGCTCGTTGACATATCAACTTTGTCATATATTAAATTCTCATTTGAAATAAAAATCTACTTCTGGACCATTTTTTCTGTCTAACAGATCTATTTGCTTATTCCTATGTCAATATAATATTGATTTGAGTACAGTAACTTTTAACTATGTGTGGATGTTTAGAAAAACAAGGCTTCATGTTTTTCTTCCAAATTTCTCTTGGTTATTTTCAGCTATTCGTTCTTCCAGGCGAACTTTAAGATAATTTTATCCAATTTCAGGGTGAAGAAAATTTTGTCAACATTCTCATTGAAATTATAAAGTTACTTAACAATGATACAGGAATTAATTTTTATGATATTAAATCTTCCCATCCATAGAAAGACATATCTGTTCCCTTATTTAGAACTCATTTTATATCTTTCAAATACATTTTAAGGTTTTCTTTATAGAGATACAACGCTTTCATCATTATATTTATTTGCGTGAATTTTACAGATAGCTTTTGTCACTATTATGAACAAAGTATTTTTTACTATTTCTTTCTCTGTATGAAAAGCAGCATATTAATTTTTGTAGACTCATCTTACATATAGCTACTTTGTTAAATTCCTTACCTAGATAAAAAAATTATGTCATCAGCAAGAGACAATTTTATTTTTCCTCTCTTAATATGTATTCCAATTATTTCATTTTCTTGCCTGATTGCATTTGCTAAAACCTCCACGGCACTGTTCAAGGAAAATAGCAGAGCTGTCATGCTTGTCTGGTTTCTGATGGTAATTGAAATGGTTTCAGAATTGCTATTTAGGATGATAGTGAATGAGACTATAAACAGCCTGTAACATATTTAAGTTGATCCTTATCCTTATCTTGTTTAGAATTCTTTTGAAAAATGGTGGCTGAACTTCATTAACTTTATTAACCTTTTCAAAGTCTATTGATACGACCACACAGATCTTCTCTTTTAATCTGTCGTGGCAATCAACTTCATGCATACATTTCTTGATATTTGGATCACCCCCACATTTCTAGACTAAAACTTACTTAGTCATAGTGTATTTCCTTTGATACATTGCTGTATTTTATTTGCTACTATTGGATCATAATTTCTGTTTTTATATTCATAATGAGACTGGGCTATAGTTTTTCTTTCTGTACTCTAAAAGATTTTTGTGTTAACTGTATAAAATAAATTAGAAAACCTTTTATCTTTTTCTATATATGGAACAATGTAACTATTACTGGAATTATCTGTTTTTTAAAAGGTTGGATAGAACCCAACTCTAAAGCCATCTGTTTTCAGTAGCTGTTTTAGTGATAAATTTTTATTCACCTTTCCTGTCTCTACTGTGGTAATTGTGTATGTAAGTTTCCCATTTCTTCCTAATTTTGTTATTATGTATTTCATTGAAAATCAGCCATTTCCCCTAGAGATTTCCTTCCTTCCTTCCTTCTATCCCTCCTTCCTTCCTCCCTTCCTTCCTCCCTTCTTTCCTTCCCTCCTTTTTCCTCCTAAATTAGGTTCAAGAAAATTAGTCATTTATTAGTCTCTTCAAAGACCAGATTTGGGAATTATTTATCCTTTCAAATTTTTGTTGTTGTTGTTTTCTATTTAATCCCTACTTTATATTTTGGATGATTTTGCTATACTTTCTTCCTCCTTTTGATAGATAAATACAACCTCAATTTTTAGATTTATTTTTTTAAAGGCATAAAAAGTTTTTGCTATGCGCAGAGATATTTGCAGAAAGTATAATCCTTTACATTGCTTTCTAGATCATTTATACTTTTTTTTCTAATTTTATTGACTTGTGATAGATAAAATGGCTTGTGAAAGTTCTACTTTTTCTTTGTGATTTAAGGATTCTATTGAGGCCAAAAGTTCTACTTTTTCTTTGTGATTTAAGGATTCTATTGAGGCCAAAAGTTCTACTTTTTCTTTGTGACTTAAGGATTCTATTGAGGCCAAGTGAGAAAAGACACACCTTGGTATATTTTGTTTATTTTTGCCTTTACATTTCCAAAATTGAGGTCTTTGCTTTGATTCTGTTTTTATCTGGTTAGTGAATTCTCAGGTGGTTCTTGTTGGATGCAATATATACGAGTTTGCCCATTGGACTTAGACGATATGACAGCCCTAGGTGTGTGGGTGATATATACACCAATTTCCTGCCAGTTCTCAAATATAGTTCTTACACAGTGACCAGAGAATAATAGCTGGGAAAAGGATTCTTGTATTGCAAGGTTTTTTTCTTTATAGTCCATAGGCATTAAATTACCATAGTAATTTATAGTAATTGGTAGTAATCTGCTACCAATCTGAAACTCTTTATAAATAGCTTGTCTTTACTGTCTGGAATCTTGTACTATTGTTTCTCTAGCCTCCAACCTATTTTGCTTCAGTTGTTCCTCTTCTAGACTGTCTCCATTACCCTAAGAGTGCATTTCAAGGTAGAAGGCCAACATGAAAAAAGTCCCTTAAGTGCTATCAGGGAGGGGGTTAGAATTTCTAGCCTGGCTTAAGCAGCTGAAAGCTCTTGGCTAGATTGCTGTCCGAACCCCGGCCCTGCAGTTCATGAGAATGGGGTGTGGGATAGTTTTTAATAAACATTTGTTGACAGACAGACTCACTATAAGGCTGTAGGATCTGCCACAATCACCAACAAACATTACTTTGGTTTAACAAGTTCCATATGTCACAATTTTCTCTGCTGGCTCAGAGGAACACTGCCAGTTCCTGATTTTAGGTAAGATCAGGCCATGCCTTTAGAGATAGGCTGATGGAAGGTCTAAATATGAATTATTTTTCATAAACATTCATGGAACATGCACAAATCATAAATGTACAGCTCAGCGAGTTATCACAATCAGAACACACCCATGGAACTACTGCTCACAAGAGACAGTGCATACCAGTTCCCCACATGCTCCCATATTCTCCTTCTGATCACTACCTCTTCCTCTCACATGATAGTTCTGCCTGTGTTTTGACTTTTATATAGAAGAAATTGTTTTGTATGTCCTCTTTTGTGTCTAGCTCCTTTTGCTCAACATTATGCTTGAGAGATTCCTCTATGCTGTTTCTTGCAGCTGGAGATTGTTCATTCTCATTGCTGAATATACCACCATTGACTCATCCACTCCACTGCTCACGGACACTGGGTTATTTCCAGTTTTTACTATTACGAATAATGCTGCTATAGATACTCTAAGAAATTTTCTCACTTCGTATTTCTACCTGAGATCCCAATTAGAGAAAGAGAAAGAAAGGCATCATGCTCATTTCTCACTCGCATACTTTAAAATTCCACAGATCTTAATTATGGATTGAATGTTTCTATCACCCCAAATCACATGTTGAAACCCTATGCCCCAATGTGATGGCATCTGGAGATGAGGCATTTGATAGGTGATTAGGTTCAGATGTGGCCATGGGAGTGGAGTCCTCATGATGGGCACAGGCAGAACTTCGGAATGGACTGGACTTGGATAACAAGATGGGAAAGAGTCAAAGATCGACATCAGGTCAGCACCTAGGGGAGTCATAACATCATTGTCGGAAATACAGATGTCAGGAAGTGGGGAGTTTGGGGAGTGAGGGTGACCAGAAGTTGGATTTTAACACCCTTCAGAAAAAAGAAAGCTGGGAACTACACTATTTTACTTATTTTATAAATGGGAAAATTAAGTCAGAGAAAGATGAGTCAACCTGTCCTCAATAAAAACACTAATTCCTAACAGGAGCTGATGTGAGAATTAAGGACTCCTGACTCCCCATCAGGGCATGAAATGAACTGCCATCTTAAAGGACTTCCATTGTTTTCTTTCAAAGGATGATGACACCGAGGATGTATTTCACTGTCCCCTCCTTTCAAAAGTGCCTCAGTTGCGGCATAGCCTTGCCCATGGGGAAGAGAAGATGGTCTTTCAAGAAAGCAATAAAAACATGAGGTATGGTGGCATCTGGAAATCATTTACCAATTAGAGGAGGAGCAACTTCCGGGAGCCAACATGGAGCCCTGGAAGGAATAACAGGTCCAGCAGAAGGTGTGCGGTTTGGGGCCTTGAGTTGGTGATTTGGTCAGAGCTGGGTCATCAGCCCTAAATTGGGGACCCTCAGGGGCACCCTCTGGGAAGCCGCTGCAGCCGGAAGAGGCTCGGGCACTGCGGAGGGGCTGACTGCGTTGCCCACACTTGGGGAAGCAGCCCAGGGAATGTAGGCAGCCAGAGGTCAGTGCGTGGCTGGCCACGCGGATCCGCCACGGATGGAGAAATATCTGGCGCACTGAGGGCTTTGCCCCCTTCACCCTCCAGCGTCTTACCAGAGCTGCACATTTGGCACTGATCTGAGGGATTCAAGTTTTGTTTCCTGGGCCCGTCCCCTGGAGAAGCATCATTGGAAGCCGTGGAATCAGGGATAGAAAGAGAAGGCTGAGCACAGAACCTGGGAAATAAAAAAACTGGCAAGTTGACACTCACATGACGTTCCCCCTCTCTCCTTCTGCTGCCATTGTTCCTCACGCTGTCACCTCATACACCCTCGCCATGACGTGCATATGACCTGCCATGACCTTGCCTCTTCCAGGAAGCCCTCTCCGTGTGCAACGTCCTCCTTGCTCCAACGCGCTCTGCATCCCGCCTAGCACGTTGTATTCTGCTCATCTATCTACAGATCTGTTCCTCTGCCTGGATTCTAATCTCCTGAGGGCAGGGACTCCGCCGTATTCATTTCTGTTTAGTCCACACATCTCAAGTTCTCCACGCTCCTGGTTCAAATGACCATAAGCCAAGCCCCCACTGTGTGTGCATGGATGAAGCCTGAGCCCCCCAAATGCTCTGTGCCTCCCCCAACGTCCCTCTTCCTCTTGCTCCAGGTGCTGCTCTGAGTGATTCTGTGCTAGTGGATGTCCTGTCCTGTCTCTTGTCCCCCACGCCTCTACCTCCTAAGCCTTTGATTCTACATAGTCCAGCTAACAAGAACCCACGATGTCCAATGACATTTTCTTAAACATTGAGGGTGACATTGGGTTAACATCAACCTAGGAACAGAAAGCTTCAGAAAACCAACCTCTCCAGGTCGAATATGGATGCTCCTGAAGTCCTCCCACCTTGCTTTGTCTCTGGGTCTCTTCCTCTGACCATCAGTCTTCTCGATTCTGGCTGGCAGCCACACTCCCCGGGATCCGCTCCAGCCCAAACAAGAATCTCCCATTTAAACCACCCCTCCCTGATGCTGCAGACACTGGAATATCTTCCCATTACTGTGTTATCCTCCCACAAGACCAAGGATGATGGTCTCTTTGTACAAATGGGCTGAGCAGTTCTGCACCTCTCCCAGTTCTGTGCCTACGCCCCCTGCCGTACCTTTGCAGAAGCAAGAAGTCCATTTAATGGATTCAGCGGTACCCCCCCTTCTCTGTGGAGGATACATTCCAAGATGCCTGAAACTGTACATAGTCCCAAACCCTATATATACTATATTTTTTCCTATACATACATACTTATGGTAAGATTAATCTATAAATTAGGCACAGCAAGAGATTAACTACTACAATAATAAAATAGAACAATATACCATAATAAAAGTTACATGAATGTGGTCTCTCTCTCTCTCTCTCTTAAAATATCTTATTGTCCTGCGCTCACGCTTCTTGCGATGATGAGAGATGATAAAATGCCCACATGATGAGAAGAAGCGATGTGCGTGACACAGGCAGGTGACGTAGCATTAGGCGACTATGGACCTTCTGACGATAGCTTGGAACATCATCTGCTTCCAGGCTGGTTGACTGCGGGTAACTGAAACCACGGAAAGCAAAACCCTGGGTAAGGGAGGGTACTGTATTCCAAAGATGTGCCATCCTTACAGGACAGGGGCCGGCTGCAGTTCATAAACCACACTTCCCCATCTTGTGTTTTTTCTCCATCATATTATTAAATTCAGAGCACTTAACAAGGTTGTCTGGGACATACTAAGTACACAATGATGTTGGTTGATTGAATTGATGAGCCTAATTTCCTTCATTATTCAATTTTGGTGGAAGATAAAACAGTATTTGTAACTTGTTTAATGAAATAATTAAGAGAGAGTGGCTACACAAATAGTGGGAAAGTTTTACGTTTATATCTTCTGACTTTGGCATTTATTAAAGCTGGCCAATTGATCATTTTTCAGCAGGCTATAAAAATGCAGTTTATGTCCTCAAAACCAATAAGCTTGTCTGATCCAAGTCAAAGAGCCCAGGCAGAGAGTGGGGGTCAGGAAAATGACCGTGACAGGCATAGGGTTAGAATTCCCTGTCTAAACCGTGGGAAGCCGGGCCTGGCCACAGTTGCGGGGCGTGGGGGTCGGGGCTGGACGGCATTCGCCCATGAACCAGAAAACAGAGCAGAGGGGAAATCAAGAAACAGGAAAATAGAGGGACGCCTGGGTGGCTCAGTTGGTTAAGCGACTGCCTTCGGCTCAGGTCATGATCCTGGAGTCCTGGGATCGAGTCCCACATGGGACTCCCTGCTCAGCAGGGAGTCTGCTTCTCCCTCTGACCCTCCCCCCTCTCATGCTCTATCTCATTCTCTCTCTCAAATAAATAAATAAAAAGAAAAAAAAAATTAAAAAAAAATAAAAGAAACAGGAAAATAGAGTAAAACTTTAGTCAAAGCTAACAGAGTGTCTGAGCCAGTGAGACAACTCTAGGTAGATCACGGGACAGTCTCTGGTACCCAGAACGCAAAGACTGAGGGGGTGAGGGGGAGTCAGAACCTCATGAGAGCCTGGGGGCTGGCTGCTGGGCTGAAACCGAGGGTATTTGCCATGGAGCAGCAAGGACCCAGAGGCCAAGAGAGCTCCAGCTAGTGTCAACCAGAAATGAGTGCTCAGAGTTGGCTTGAAAACTCCGGCAGGCTGCCAAAGACTGGGACAAAACCCAAGTGTCCACAGATAGGAGGATGTACACATAAAGTGGGCTTCACACAACACAGCAACGGAATGACCGAAGTCCAGCTGTGAAAACATGGCCGTTCCTCCCCTACTGGATCCCGAGCAAAAGAACGAGGACACAACGGAGTATGTCGATGGAATTTCATTTATTCAAAAACAGGCAAACAGAGCCTTACCTCTTAGATTTTAAACACATAGGTGGTAAAACTATAAAGAAAAAGGAGGACCTTATTAGACTAAAGAAGATAGTGAATTACCTCCAGAGGGACTCTTCACGGGGTGGATAATACCCTATTTCTTCACCTGGCTGGTGGTTACAAGAGTGTTTGCTTTGTATTTATTAAATTGTCCACATATGTTTTGTGCGCTTTTCTTTGTCAATGCTCTATTTCATAACTTTTAAAAAAGTGAGTCAAAGAAATCAAACAATTTAAAATTCTGCAACCAGTCCTTTTAAGGGAGGGTTCCAGTCATTGCTTCGCTCACCACCCATACCTGCCAATTTAGGCAGGCTCCCCACAGGCAAAACCTGCAGGCTTCTTGGCCCATTTATTAAACCAACAAACACATACCAGGAGCTTACTATGTGCTGGGCGCTGTGCTAGCCCCTGGGGGTTCAGGTCTGCTCCTTGCTCCCGTGGCGTCCGAGTGAAGAGAAAATTATGATACATAAGGCTTCCCTTTCCGCCTAGAATTTCTGGAAGCCCAGAGCTGAAGTTTGGCCTTATTTTTGGTAGCTGTCCCTATCATAGATTTTTGGATATAATTATCTCCCCACTCCCTCCCGTCTGCACCCCTTGCTTCATTATACAAGCTAAGTTTTTACTCATTAGTTTTGCAGGATCTGCCACATTTTACTGGAAGTCACTTCAGATCCTTTCGGGTGGTAGTCAGAGAAAATTAGTGAATAGCGGGAAGCCCCTGGCTCTCCTCTTGTCCTGCTCCCTCTTTGCACACGCCGGGCCCCTCCTTCTCCACTCTGCCCTTCCCCGAGCCTCGGCTTGCCCTTTCTGCCCCTCTCCATAAACCTCCACCCAGAAAGCAGTGCCCGATACTTGAGACATTTGGGGGGACACTCTTACTCTTTATACCTGTCACATTTTCCAATCCCTCAGTGTCAGAAGCCAACATGTGAACAGGCCTTCTTTCTCTTATCCGTCCCCCTCCCCCACCCTCCACCCCCCACCAGCAGAGTAAAGACTTTGGAAAGGGGAGCGGTGAGCTAGAATAGGAGCAGAGTTAATCCTGGATTTGTAGGCTGAATGCTTCCATTACCCCAGCAATAACGGCCTGGAGAGGGCCCTTCCAACAGAGATACACTTTAATTTACCTTTTTGAAACATGCTTCATCAGCTCCCAGAACACACTTCTCGTTGCTAAAAGATATGCTGGCAGGAAGCGTATTTCAAGGGACCAGGAATGCCCGCTGACTTCTGCTGTGGGAGGAGAGGTTATTTAAAACGGCGCCCCCCAAATGGATGCGCTGACTGGACCCCGGGCTTGCCTGGGGAGAATGTGCCTGGGGCCACTGTGGTTAGTCCAGGGCTCATTACAGCTTTTCTGGCATCTTCCCCCAAGGGCTTGTGAAGGGAGGGGGCGCTTCAGACACCAGGCTTTCTTTTATTCCCGTCACGTGATAAACCTATGCAGGCATCTTTGGAATGTGACCCTGCCAAGGATCCTGTTCCCTTTATGACTCCACCAGGCTTCTGGGCCATTTCCAAGACATTATCTGGAGAGAGAAAAATGTTCAGGGAGCTGGACCAAAAAAAAAAGTGCCTTCATTACGTTTAGAGCCATTTTCAGCATGATTGAAATAAGTCTGGGCTGTTGTGGGGAAATGGGCTGAGAGTTCTGTGCCGTATGGCTGGACCCTCTTGAGTTGGAAGAAGATGCCTTCAGAACGACAGTGTCAAGTCCTGAAAATGTGTGCAGCTTCCCCCAAACCACAAACCCTCTAGTGTTCCTGCACACGCACACACAAATGCACACACACACACATATGCATACACAAATGCCCACACTCAGGCCCATGTTCAAACACACAACCCTCTGCCTAAATGGATATATGGACGCAAAGGTCAGAAAGAGAAAGAGAAAGGTGGGAAGGGTATAATAGGAAAGACACTTTTAAGAAAACAATGCCTTTAGTACGAATATCCGGAGAAGCGTAGTAGATCCAGAGTTTACGGGTTCTCTATCATAAAAAGAACGCACTTCCACCATGATAAAATCACATCCAGAGTTTTGGAAGAGGTTGGGGCAAGCGTGCGCTGTGAGGCTTTAGTGATTTTATTTATTATTTTTATTTATTATTTTATTTATTTATTTATTTATTTGTTTGTTTGTTTATTTATTTATTTTGAGAGAGAGAGAGCGTAAGCTGGGAGAAGGGCAGAGAGAGAGGGAGAGAGAGAATCTCAAGCAGGCTCCACGCACAGCACAGAGCCCCATGCGGGCCTCTATCTCACAACCTTGAGATCATGACCTGAGCTGAAATCAAGAGTCGGATACTTAACCAACTGAGCCACCGAGGCGCCCCGCGTTGTATTCTTTTTATTCACATATTTTAAAGCTCTTTTATTAGATGCATGCATATTTAGTATTGTCATGTCCTCTTGAGGAATTGATTCCTTTATCATTAGGAAATAATCTTTTTATTCATGATAACAATATTTCCTCTAAAATCTATGTTTAATATAGGGAATCTAGCTTTCTTTTGGTCACTGCTAGCCCCATTTATCTTTTTCCATCTTTTTAACCTAATTGTGTGTATTAATATTTGAAGTGAGTTTCTCGTAGGCAGCCTATACTTGGGTCAATCTGACAACCTCCACCTTTTTTTTTTTTTTTTAAAGATTTTATTTATTTATTTGACAGAGAGAAACACAGCGAGAGAGGGAACACAAGCAGGGGAAGTGGGAGAGGGGAGAAGCAGGTTTCCCGCCAAGCAGAAAGCCGGATGCGGGGCTCGATCCCAGGATCCTGGGATCATGACCTGAGCCGAAGGCAGCCGCTTAACGACTGAGCCACCCAAGCGCCCCCAACCTCCACCTTTTTTTAATTGGGATGTTTAGAACATTTACATGACATTTAAGTATTTGTATGGTTAACTTTAAATTTATGATATCGCTGTTTGTTTTCTATTTGACCCATATGTTCTTTGTTCCTCCTTTTCTCTTTTCCTGCCTTCCTTTGAATTAATTGAATAATTTTATTATCCCATTTTAGCTCCTTTTGGCTTATTAACCATTACTCTTTGTTTTATTTTAGTGGTGAATTTAGAGTTCAAAGTGTACATCTCTAAGTTACTACAATGTAAGTCCAGGTGATATTAGTCACTTTATCCATAAGTATCTTATCACAGCATGCTTCCATTTCTCTGCTCTCCATCTTTGTGCTTTGTTGCCACACAATTTATTGCTTAAGGATATTTAAGTAATTTTAAGTCCTTCTATAATTACCCATATACATACCATTTTCACTGCTCTTTACAACTTTGTGCAAGCCCACATTTCCATCTGGTGTTATTTCTTTTGGTCTGAATGACTCTTTTAATATTTTTTGTAGTACAGGTCTGCTGGTGGTAAATTCTTTCAGCTTTTGTGTTTCTGAAAGTCTTTATTTTGCTTTCATTTTTTGAGAGATTCTTTTGCTGGGTATGGAATTCTAGTTTAATGATTTTCTTTTTTCTTTCAACATTTTAAAGATGTTGTCCTTTTTTTTTTAAGATTTTATTTATTTATTTGATAGAGAGAGACAGTGAGAGAGGAACACAAGCAGGGGGAGCGGGAGAGGGAGAAGCAGGCTTCCCGCTGAGCAGGGAGCCCGACATGGGGCTTGATCCCAGGACCCTGGGATCATGACCTGAGCCAAAGGCAGATGCTTAATGACTGAGCCACCCAGGGGCTCCTAAAGATGTTGTTCTATTGTCTTCTTGCTTACATTTTTCTGATGAGAAAATTGTTGGCATCCTTATCTTGTTTCTCTGTACATTTTCTTTTCTCTGATTCCTTTAAAATTTTCCCTTTATTGCTGTTTTTGGCAATTGATTATGATATGCCTTGGCGTCATTTTCCTTATTTTTCTTGTGCTTGGGATTAGCTTGTTGAAAAATACAATAAAGTTTGATTTGATTTTTTAAAATATCTTTCATGTCTCTATTTAACTCATTGAACATATGAAATAAATTATAATAAACATTTTATTTTTTATATTTTTAAAGATTTTATTTATTTATTTGACAGAGACACAGCGAGAGAGGGAACATAAGCAGGGGGTGTGGGAGAGGGAGAAGCAGGCTTCCCGTGGAGCAGGGAGCCCAATGTGGGGCTCGATCCCAGGTCTCCAGGATCATGACCTGAGCCAAAGGCAGACACTTAAAAACTGAGCTACCCAGGTGCCCCTATAATAAATACTTAAATGTCCTTGTCTGTTATTTCTAATATCTGTGTCAGTTCTAGATCGGTTTTGATTGATTTTTCTCTTCATTATATTTTACTGCTTATTTGTATATTTGTAATCTTTTACTGGATGCTATATATTGTGAATTTTACCTTGTTGGATGTTGGTTGATTTTGTATTTTTAGAAATATTTTTGAGTTGTGTTCTGGGATGCAGATAAGTTATTTGGAAATAATTTGATCCTTTCAAGTAATTCAATATTTATTAGGTTAAATTGGAGTAGTACTCAATCTGGGCCTAATTTCCCCCCACTTCTAGGGAAAGACTGTGCACTCTACCTGATGCCCTATGAATCAGAGGTTTTCTGGTTTGACTGGTAGGAGCAGGCACTATTCCCAGCCCCATGTGGAGCATGTGCACTCTTATCTGCCTCAGTGAGCTTCCTCACATCACCAGTACTCCGTTGAATACTCAGGGAGACCCTCACTGCAGGACTCCAGAGTCCTCCCTCTATGCAGCTCTCTCCCTTCTCTGGTACTTCGTCTGGTGACTCTGACCACCGTGTTTTCCTATTCTCAACTCCATCTCCTCAGTTCAGAAGGTTCTCCCGGGCTCTGTTTGCGTTCCATCTCCATGTGCCACAGCCTGGAAACTTCCACAGCTATAAGCTGGAACAACTGTAGGGCTCCCCTCCTTTGTTTCCCATCTCTAGGGACCAATGGCCCTTATTGCCTGACAGCCAGTGTCTTAAATACCATTGCTTCATATATTTCATCCTCTTTGGGGATAGTAAGTCTGGTGTCTGTCATCTATCTTGACTAGAAACAGAAGTCCTTCTTTGACTTTTTAATCTCATTTTATAGATGAGGAATCTGAGACTTCGAAGGATTAAGGAATTTGCTCAGGGTAATTCAGCTTGAAGCTGGGAAGTTCATGTTCATATTTGGGCAGTCCAGTGCCAGAGCCATGCTTTTAAGAGTTACTACTCTCGGGCACCTGGGTGGCTCAGTCAGTTAAGCATCTGCCTTCGGCTCAGGTCATGGTCCCAGGGTCCTGGGATCAAGTCCCACATCGGGCTCCTTGCTCAGCAGGGAGCCTGCTTCTCCCTCTCCCTCTACCCCTCCTCCCTGCTCGTGCTCTCTCTCTCTCTCAAATAAGTAAATAAAATCTTAAAAAAAAAAAAAAGAATTACTACTCTCTACTGCTTCTGTGGTCCACATGGTCTATGTAGATGACCTTATTCCATATTTGCAATAATATTCTAGAGTAAGCATTGTTATTCATTTGTGTGCTTAAAAAATATTTGTTGAGGGTCCTCTACATGCCACACCAATTCTAGGTGCTAGGAATGCAGCTGTAGGCAAGGTTTACTCAAGTCCTCTGACCTGTTAGAGCTAACATTCTAGCAGAAGGAAGAGACAGCACACAAGGCAAAAGAGTAAATAATAGAGCATGTGAGGCAGCAATATTCTAAGAACCATTTCAAACAGGGAAGAGGTATAGTGTGTGTGTGTGTGTGTGTGTGTGTGTTCGTGAAAGGGGATGGCAAGGCAGAGAGGGAGTTCAGGGAAAGCTTTACCAGGAAAGGAACATTTGCATAAGGACAGGAAGAAGTTTAGGGAGCAAACCATGAAGGAAAGAGCTGTTGGTATTTTATAGTGATAACAGTAAAAGGTATAATTAGTGAAACACCTGTGATAAGGGCTTTACGTGTACTATCTTCACACACAAAATGAAAAAGTTATTTTATTTCTAAAAGATAAATATATTTATTGGGTTTCTTAAGTTATTGAAAGTAGATGCTGGTTATAAAACAAAAATAAAGCCACATAGAAACACATGTAAATACAAGGTGAATATCTCCTTGTAATTAATCTCTTCTTATTCTCTCCCCCACATTCTCCTTGAGATAACCTTTATTAACTGTTGGATGAATCTTTCTATGCATTTGTAAACATACATGTGTAAAGATCCACATAAAATGGGTTTGTGATGTACATGCTGTCCTAGAACTTAGTCTTAGTCCCATTTCCTAAATGTGTCATGGACACATATACACATATACAGACTTTATCTTTTTCCACATTGCATACTTTATTTAATTCTTTGGGTTCAAATTTAGATTATGAACAATGTTTCGCTATTATACAAAATGCTACAAGAGACATCTTGCCCACATTTCTGATTGTGCCTGATACTTCCCATTTGCTTCTCCAGATTTAGAAAAAAAAAATGGAGCTGAGAAAAGTTAAGTAACTATTTGAAATTCTACCTACCATAGACAATAGAGTTCATTATAGGCTGTGTCAATATGTATCATTGGATTGTCTGTAACAATAATTAACTTTGTCATATAACCAAAAGTTCAATTCAATTAAACCACCAGTGTGCCTTTTGGACTGAACTCTCAGGCACGGCTCCGGGTATACACAACCCTAGTCAGCTTTTTCAGTCATGTCACCAGAATCGGCATGAGTCACAGTTTACATCTGAATTTATGGAAAATCAAAAGTATTCTGAGATAAAGCACGGGGAGGAAATCCTCCGAGTGGGGGTGTGCATTCATGCACCGACACCTCAGGGTGGGAATTGGGGGTCTTGGCATAAGATACCAAAGCATCAAAGTCAGCATTCGTACCTGGTTCTGGTCTTTCGTTTCTTTTTTTTTTTTTTAAAGATTTTATTTATTTATTTGAGACAGAATGAGAGAGAGAGAGAGAGCACATGAGAGGGGGGAGGGTCAGAGGGAGAAGCAGACTCCCCGCCGAGCAGGGAGCCCGATGCGGGACTCGATCCCGGGCCTCCAGGGTCATGACCTGAGCCAAAGGCAGTCGCTTAACCAACTGAGCCACCCAGGCGCCCCCTTTCATTTCTTAATTTACTGCTCTTCAGTTCCCATTTGCCTTTGCTTTTCCCTGAAGATGAGATCCTTGTGCAGCCCTTTTCTTTTCTGGAAAGTTCAGGGAAATTTCTCGTGAGCGCCACTCACCTAGAACTCCAGCGTTCATGATGGTCTCCTCTGTCTCTCAAACCTCAGTAACTACAAGAGTCAGGACTCTGTCGAGGACACATTCAGAAACTCCACCCAAACTAGCTCAAGTAACTGACAAATCCAGAAGGTGTCTGGCTTGGAAGGGTGTAATCCAGAGGTGAATGGTAGCTCTCTCTCTCTGACTCTCTCTCTCTCAATCTCTCACTCCTTCTCTCTCTCCCTCTAAGCCCCCTCTCAGCTTTCCATCACAGGTAAGCTCTCTCCACGTGGTGGGAAAGCTGTCCCCTAAGAGCTCTGTATTCATTCTTACTCTTCGTGACTCAGAAGGGAGTGCATCTCAGAGAGACTCTGATCAGCACGGCCTGGGCCCCATGGCCTCCTCAGTGGGGAAGGGAGATGCAGACAAACAGCATGCCAGCCACAACTCCTGGGGCGACCATGGACTTTTTGAGGGCCAACTCCTGTGTTGTTCATCCAGTTGCCCTGGACCTCTCAGTGCACGGCACAGAGCAGGGGCCCAGGACAGCGCTTTCTGATGTTCTCATTGAAAATGGAAGCATGAATTGCATCCAACCGCCCTGGCTTTCTTGATACTTATGCATACCCCCCTCCTTTAGGTTAAGCACATCCTGCAGAGAAGCCAGAAGTCTTGTTGTGGGTTCTTTATTGGGGGGTGGTTCTAGGTTTGTGGGGGTGAGGGGTTTGGGGATGGTGGTGGTAATCACAACAGTTCTGCAACAATAAAGGTATCTGGTGAAGACCTCTGTTCTTCCTGCTTGGGCTTCTTCGCTTTCCTGCTTTCCAATGCAACAAAGGTTTCGGGCATCCTCCTCATACCACTTTTCAATGCCAAACTAACCCAGAGAGCCACAGAGCGTTTGTCTGATAAAGGCTATGATGGTGTCATCTCTGCTTTTCTCTCTCTCTCTCTTTTTTTTTTTTTTTGCCTCTTCTCCTGGGGATTTGGCACACGAGCGGAATGGCCTTGTAACCTAACCGGCTAATAGAATCGTGCAGACTTCCCTGGCAATCTGAGATGATAACCGTCATAACCCGGCCTGGTGTCTGTCACCCGTAAAGGCTCTTAGGATTCAGAAAGTCAGGAGCCCTGCCTGCTCCAAGAGTTTGCTTTGTCTTCCAGAAAAATGAAAAGCAAATTTCTAAGAACTACAAAGGATACTGGAGGTTATTTGGATACCCCTGCTTGTCTGAGAGCTCAGGATGGTAACTTAATTAATCTGTCAAACAAGTTCATTAATTTATCAAATGCCATGAATTCCACTTGAGACAAGTTATTAGTGAAGAACCCCATGGATGTTATCCTTTACGGTCGAATATATGTAGCTTATCAAGCTCTAGTAATAAATCACATTTTTTCTCTCTTGCCAAAAGAAAAATCTATTTTTTTGAAATTGTTTAGAGGAGAAAACCACATATTGATTTAAAAATATATGTGAATAACCTAAGTCCCCAAACCCAACTATAATACGACAAAGAATAAAAAGGAATTAATGGAAGTTGGCAGGAACAAAGGAGGAAAAACTCCAGGAGAAAACCGCTACCTGCTCACAACAAAAAAAGTGAACCTGAGTCCAGGGGATTACAAAAGCAGTGCAGATGCCCTCATTCGGCCCTTCTAGGATAACACAACACTTCCTCCGCTGAGTGGAAAGGAAGAAATGCTCATTACTTTAATTTCCTTCTGGAAAACCATTAGTGGCTCCTGGACTGCAGTGGCTAGAGCCCAGGGAGGAAGGATGCTTACTGGAGGCAACAGGGAAAGAAATGTGTTCTCGTGAATGTTCCTGGCACCTCGTTCATCTCCCAGAAGGGCCCCCGGTGACTCTGCCAGCTCTGGATGCCTATCTCCCCAGGGAGCTCATGCGGGACTCGGCCTCCTGCCTCATCGCTCTGCTCTGGGACTGACAGAGACACAAGCATTTTCCAGATCACCACAGGGGCTTCGCAGCTGTGAACACCGGGATCCTTACAGTCTAATCATAACCGTGCTCAGAAGCTGTATGTGATTATAAACCACTCCCAGATAAAAGAAAATATTTTTAGAGAGGTTGCATCTATTTCTCATACATACTGACGCTGAATCATTCTTTTCCCTTTATTTCCTACCCCTTCTCCAGCCTATGACTTCTCCCCTCCCCCCTCCTCCACCCCAGTTCTTTACCGAGCCCGTGCACACCTGTTTCCAGGCCTACGTCTGATGGGATCCGTTTATCCTTGTCCTTTTCTTAGATAACAGCAGTTCGCTCTGCTTGTTCTCTCCCCTTTTCCACCATTTTTGCCAACTGGCTCTGGGTGCTCTGTATTGGCCCCCAAGAGCCTGTGCGCCCGGGGGCTTCTCTGACCACAGCAGCGGGAGGGTGATGCCCTGTGGCATCCAAAAGTCCTCTTCACCAGCACCCTGTGATAGAAAATGTGTCATGTGCTGGTTCTACTTTGGCTTTAATTTGCTCATTTCTTACAATCTCTTGAAAATCTTTCTAACCTATTTACCTTTTATCCAGTGATAACAATCTTTCCATAAAGAAGCAGCGTGGCTTAGGATTGAGAAGCAAGGACTCTGCAACCAGACCACCTCATTCATATTCCGGCTCTGCCACTGACTAGTTGTGTGACCTTGGGCAAATCACTTAACTTCTCTGTGTCTTATTGTCCTCAACTGTAAAATGGAGGTAATAATCATTATAGCTTCTTCATAGTGCTGTCCTGAAGACTGGATGTGAAACCCTCTGGGAACAGGACTGAGAATATAGTTAGTAATACTTAAGTGTATGATAAATAAAATTTTTTAAAAGTTCACCTTCAAAAATAACTTTAAAAACTTTCAGCTAAGACCTATACACAGTACAGAAGTCAGAAAAGATGTCCGAGCAAGAAAGGTATAAAAACAAGACACCTTTCCGGAGGCTCCGAGGACCCTTGGGGCCAACCTGCGGTTGATGCTGGTGTTGCTGAGTCAGCGCCCTTGGCAGAGCTTATGAACTGCCGGTGGGAGGAGAAATGCATGAGAACAGGGTTCCTGCCATGGGGTCAGGGTTACTTTGGTGCCCAGAGAGTCACAGCAAAGAAGCTGCAGGTTCGCGTGCACACCTAGCCTTAATGAAGAATGGGCAAACAGAGGTTCCAAATGTGTTGGCAAGCACCACTTTTACTCTTAGAGGCGGAGACCATCACAGGTGCCAGGGACCCCATCTCCGCAGGCTGGGAACGGAGCCGTGCGCTCTCCCCCTCTGCAGAGTCACCCCCTTACCTGTCCATCACACACCTTTGTGCAGGACTTTCCTGATGCCTGGTGTTAGGTCTCTTTGGCCTGTGTTTCTCTACTCTACCATTTTTTTTTCCTTTCTTTTCAAATTCTTAACACAGACTTTTATGCATTTAATTCACTTTTTTTTTTTTTTTTTTAGTGGCTAGAGCTGTGGGTTTTTGGTTTTGCTTTATGTGTTTTCCCATTATGATATTGACTAGCATCCCTACGAAACAAAGCAGAACAGCAGCTTTAAAAAACAAAAACAAAAACAGGAGGCACGGGAACCAAAGAGGGCTTGCAAACCAGCAACCCAAACTGTTGGAGAGTTGAAAAAAGAGACCTCCATTTTGGGCCCCAGGCAGGAGCTGGGTCCAGTCCAGCCAGGGAACAGGCGGAATATCAGCCTGAGGGGGCATCTGGTTAAGGCAGACAACGGTGAGGACCGGCATTATCTGGGGTATGGTTAAAGCAGAGGGTCCACACGCACCTTAGAGGGAAGTAAGGTGTGTATTCCTGTGTCTGCCGCACAACCCTGGGGTTCTGGGAGTTCTACCCCCAGGTTTGCAAGAGAAAATCCCAGGCCAGGGCACAGGTGGACAGAGTGACCTAATGGCTGAGACTTTGGCTTCTCAGCATCCAGAAATGGCAGTGTGCCACTACCTGAGAGCGAGAGTAGAGTTCAGGCAGCGAGGGACAAAGGACCTTGCTGGCTGCCACACCTGGGGGCAGGTAGGGAGATTGACAGAGGAGGAATTGCCCACCTGTGGGGCCACACACCCAGGCCTGTGGGGACTGGGCCAGCAAGATTCTGCAACTCCCCCACCTCAGTGACCTAAGGGGACTAAAAGTATGGGTGAGGGTCTATCTGTCATTTTTTTTTCTTTTTTTCTCTGTAGGTACATGATCTGGGGAATGCGTGCAGCACTCTCAAGCTTCACTTGTCCCACAGTCTGCTGGACCAACTTACCTGTAGGCAGACAGCTGTATATTGCAGGGCAATGGGAAACACCCCTTGTTTCCCCGCAAACATGCGCAGAGGGAGTTTCTCAAGGGTAGGGGCCATGTCTCATTTTTCTAAGTGCCCTTGGCACCCGGGATGTGGGAAAGTGATTTGTTGAAGGAAAAAAGGAAGGAAGGAAGGAAGGAAGGAAGGAAGGAAGGAAGGAAGGAAGGAAGGCCCTCCATCCCTACATTTAGAGGAAGGAAGAGAGGAAGAGAGGAAGGAGGGAAGGAAGGAAGGGGGGAAGGAAGGAAGGGAGGGAGGGAGGGAGGAAGGAAGGAAGGAAGGAAGGAAGGAAGGAAGGAAGGAAGGAAGGAAGGATGAATGATGGAGCCATTGACTTCCTGCACCTCAGAGTAAAGAAAAAAAAGGCATAAAGCTGTATATTCTGAGACAAGCATGTGTGAATGAGCTTAACCCTGAAACATCCGTAAAGCAGGTTGTTAACACACAAGTGAGTATGAGGGGAAGGGAGCTCAGAAGACCAGAGCCTGAGGATAGAAAATGCAGAATGATCCAGGGTCCTGAGATCGAACCCCACATCGGGCTCCTTGCTCAGCAGGAAGCCTGCTTCTCCCTCTGCCTGCTGTTCCCCCTGCTTGTGCTCTCTCTCTCTGTCAAATAAATAAATAAAAATCTTAAAAAAAAAAGGCACATCTGTAGATATGTGATTGTATAGTTTACCGCCCACTCAATACAATTTTGAGAGTAAGTTATAATGATTGAAATTATTGACTGAAAGCTGTTTTTTTATATTGATGGAACTACATATGGTTCCATTTTAAAAACTCTTTCACGAGAAAATTCTTCCTAAAAAGTAAAAATAGCATATATCCATGTACATTGAAGCAAAATTTATGAAGAACTTCTTTATATTGATTTGAACATTAAAAATAATATAAACAGACTTGTGGTTCTTGGCCCATATATGCACGTACTTTAATCAGTTTCTTGACCATATGTATCTCTAATTCTGTGTCTCTCTTACTTTTCTGAAAAATGGGTTGGTTTTTTTTTTTTTTTGCTTTTGTTTTTGTTTTTCTTCTTCCTTCTAGTGTGGTCTTACTATTTCAATTTTTTTTCACAGAATTGTTTACAATCTTCAAACTTGCATTTGAAGGTAAGTTAATTGGAAATTATTGGCATCTTTGATACTTTCCTATAGACTGTAACATTTTTGTTTAAGAAAATACTCTCTCTACAGGTGCAGAGGTACATAGGAAGCTCAGATCACATTCTGCTAAATGAAGGATATTCTCACTTCCAATCACTTGTGCCTTGAATATGTAAATGTGTCACCCAAATATTCATATAGGTGCTTTTCTGCCATTTTTCAGAGTACTTTTCTTTGAAAACATTTTTATACAACCAAATTTGTCAATTTCCTTTATGTTTTGCCAAATTCAGATGCTACAAAAATCATAGCCTTTCTCAATCTCATTTGATTCCAGTAAAATAAAATTTATCTAGTTAAAAATAAGAGCTCTGTCAAAGACTCCAAGTATTCAACAGCTCGAATATGCAATTTCAAAACTAAATCTTATACACTGTTTGAGCTCTTATCTTTTAATTTATTTAGGGCCTCTTTTGCTTCTTGAGAGATAAATTTGTCTTCCTATTTGCAAGTCTTGTTTTGAATAAATGCAATTCTCTGAAAGTATCAAAAGCTTTAAAAGAAGACTCTGGTGCTCCATGCATTGATTTCTGGGAATAAAGATTTCCAAAAGATTTTGAAAAAAAAATGTACCTCAAATTTAGAAGACTTACAAGACTTTTATATCAGCACTGACTACTTAGACTGATTTACAAATGAATTCTTCAAAGGTGAAAATATTTCTAATATCTGATTAGTTATGGCCAGTAAAGAAAGTTCATACTGTACCACAGAGGAATTTTTTATCCATGTCAGCTTTGTGCAGTTAAATTTTGTGGTTTAGTTACTGTACATAATATTATTTTAAAATTTTGATGACTGTCACTTCTATTTGATTGGTAGAATATCACAGCTTTTATAAATGTAATTATGAAATATGTGTGAACCACAACTAGGGCCAAATATGGTTTCTTTGGTTTTCCTAATTAGTAAAAGAGTAGTTTCTGAGCAAATACTAAGCTTCATCAAAATTTGTATCTGTGTATCACCTCACAAATAAATGATTTTCATTTTAATGTTGAACATTTTAACTGAATTTACAGTGGCATTTATGATGTCAACAGTTCCATCACTGACAGAGTGAACTTCTAAAAGCTTAGCTTTGATGCTCTGAAGTCTGAAAAAAATCACACCAATGTTGAGATTTGCTTAAATTATTTTATTTGAAGAATTTGAGGACACAGTTATAATAGTGGTATCATATACCAGTTTTCAATATTTCTTTTCTGCCAAACCAAGAGAAACCATATCATTTTGCTTTTCAAACACGAGTGAAAAGACTTAGAATTGCAAATAAGTAAAATTAATTTAGAAGACCAGTTATTAGATCTTAATGAAAGTCTTGCTTCCTAGAGTGATATGTAAAAATCCTTCTGCTCCTGTACATATTAAATTGTTTTGTTGGAACACGGTCTTCCTAAAGTCATGATTAACTTTCAAAGTAGATGCTGATGCCTTATCAGCTGGTTTAGTCTCCTGAATTCCACACGGTTAGTAATAGGGCTGCTCTGGTGGATGTTAAATACTGAAAAACATTTTGTGCAAGTTACATCAACTGTCTTAAGACATGGAAATTTGCTACTTAATTTTTTATTAAATATATACTTTGTATTGTTTTAGCTCATTCCTGAAAAAAAAGGTTTATTGTAAAATTAAAAGAAAAAAAGAACTGCCAAACAATAAAATAAGCAGTTCTAAACTTAGACCATACAATAAGACAAAACCACAGTAGCAAGAGCATTTAGATTATGCTCTCTTGCTTGAAGGCAGGGCTGCTTAGTCTGTGTTTCCCACACATCTGTCACATATATCTAATATATAATTTCTCCACTGCCACCGAGTCCACTGGCAGGGGCCTGCAGTTTTATGCCCTGACAGGCCACAGCATGGGAAATGGCCCAACTAGTTGATGCACCAAGTAACCACTAGAACAGAGACATTGACTGCTTTTGCCATCGCCTCAAGAGACTAAGAGGGGTTAGGTGTCCTTAGCTCCTTGGTACTGAGCACACACACATATATATATTTTTTTGCCACCAAAAGCCCCAGGCAATTGTACTTAAAGGAAGGAGTTTATTGAATCTGATTTGGAAAAGGACCAAGAAAATAGGTTGTTTCTATTCTTGTTTCAGATTTAGTCACCTAGTAGTGAGAATTCTCTTAATTTCACATGAACCTCTCACATTATTAAAGTCCATGGCAGAAGCTGAAATATAAGGACTTGTGAAATATCTCCTGCCTCATTTTAATATAATTAATAAGAATACTTTATTAAATATGGGAAAAGGCTAAATAGGATGATACATAATTTCAATAGGCATAAACTGGGAAACCAGGACGTAAGGGTCACCCAAACAGAAAACAGAGAGAAAATCCTACTAGATTTCCAAAAATAGAACAGAGAATGGTGCAAAACCAATGCTCAAAGAGTTCATGGCTAAAAATATTCCCAAACAGGTTAAAGACCTGAAGCCACTGGAATAATTGGGATGCTATCAAAATGGCAAAATAGTTTTTTATTGTCTTCCCCTGAAACAATGCCGATTTGACAGTCACCCACAAAGTGTGTTTGTGGAAGTCTGACAGTCCAGTAGAGAAGTTCCAGTGCACTGTCAGAGAAACAAATAAACAAAAACATTGGATGCATTGAAGAGGTCAGTCTAAGGACTGGAGGAGATGACTCCTTCTTTAAATGTATGAACAAAATGAGAAGTTCAACAGAGAGATAGACATCATAAAAAAAAGCCAAACAGGAATTCTGGAGCTGAAGATACAATGAATGAAATGAACAATTTCATATAGAACATCAACAACAGACCTGATCAAGCAGAAGAAAGAATATGTGAAGACAGATCATTTGAAATTAGCCATGTATCCCCTACATGAACAATGGGCTATAACTAAAAGAAATACTCTACACATCATTAGAGTGACAGAAGAGAAGAGAAGAAGAAGAGGGCAGAAAATTTATTTAAAGAAATAATGGCTGAGCACTTCCCAAATCTGGGGAGAGATTTGGACATCCAAGTTCATAAAGCTTATAGGTCTCCCCAACTTTTCAGCTCAAAATGATCTTCTCCAGGACACTATATATAATATAATATAATGTAGTGTAATGTAATAATATAATAAAACTGTCTAAAATCAAAAACCAACAGAGAATTTTAAGGGCAGGAAAAACAAAAACAACCTCACCTGCAAGAGAACTCCCATAAGGCTATCAGTGGATTTCTTAGCAGAAACCTTACAGGCCAGGAGTGCCTGGGATGATATATTCAACTGCCAACCAAGAATATTTTACCCAACAAAGTTTTCTTTCAGAAATAAAAGAGATAAAGATGTTCCCAGATAAACAAAAGCTGAGGGACCTCGTCACCGCTAGACGTGCCTTACAAGAAATGCTGAAAGGAGTTCCTCAAGCTGAAATGAAAGGATGCTAATTCTCAACATAAAAATATATGAAAATATAAAACACACTGGCACAGTTAAGTATATAGTCAAATTCAGAATACTCTAATACTATAGTATGGTGGTATGTTAGACACTTAGTTTTAATATAAAGGTTAAAGGACAAAAGTATTAAAATAGCTACAATAATTGTTAGTGGACACACAACATAAAAGCATGAAAATTACGTTTTTCATAACCAAAACCATAAAATGTTGGTAGGCAGACTAAAAGAGTAGAGTTTTTATATGTGATGAAAGTGAAAATGGCATCAGATTAAAATGGACGGATGTACAAGATATTTTATGTAAACCTCATGGTAACCACAAAGCAGTAATCTATAGTAGATATACAAAAGATAAAGAGAAGGAAATAGAACCATACCATCAGAAAACCATGAATTCACAAAGGAAGACAGCAGAAGAGGAAGAAAGGAACAAAGGAACTACAAAACAGTCAGAAAACAATAAGATGGCATTAGTAAGTTCTTACCTATGAATAATTACTGTAAATGTAAATAGATTAAATTCTTCAGTCAAAAGGAGTAGAGTGGTTGGATGAATGAATGGGAAAAAAAAAAACAAACCCAGATCCAACTATATGCTGCCTACAAGTGATTCATCTCAGCTTTAAAGAAACAAATAGACTCAAAATGAAAGGATGGAAAAAGATATTCCATGCAAATAGAAACAAAAGAGAGCAGGGGTAGCTATACTTATATCATACAAAATAGACTTTAAATCCAAAACTGTAACAAGAGACAGAGAAGGTCACTATACAATGATAAAGTGGTTAATTCATGAAGAGGATATATCAGTTGTAAACACACACGCACTAATTATTGGAGCACCTAAATATATTAAGCAAATACTAACAGGTCTGAAGGTAGGAATAGACAACACTAGAATAACAGTAAGAAACTTCAATACTGCACTGTCAACAATGCCTAGATCATCCAGTCAGAAAATCAATGAGGAACATTGGATTTGAATTATACTTTAGACCAAATGGACCTAACAGACATATAAATAACATTCTATCCAACAGCAGCAGAATATACATTCTTCTCAAGCACACACAAAACATTCTCCAGGATAGATCCTATGTTAGTTTACAAAACAATTCTGGCAAATTTAAGAAGATTGAAATCATACCATGTATCTTTTCTGACCACAGTGACATGAAACTAGGAATCAATAATAGGAGGAAAACTAGAAAATTTACTAATATGTGGAAATTAACATACCCAATGGGTCAAAGAAGAAAGTGAATGGGAAATCAAAAATATCTTGAAACAGATGAAAATGCAAACATAATATACCAAAATTTATGGGATGCAGCAAAAGCAGTTCTAATGGGAAAGTTTATTACAGCAAATATCTGCATTAAAAAAAACCCCAAAGATTTCAAATAAACAACTTAACTCTACACCTCAAGGAACAGAAAAACAAAAACAAACTAACCCCAAAGTCAGCAAAAGGAAGGAAATACTAAAGACCAGCAATAAATAAGAGACAAAAAAAAAGAAAGATCAATCAAACTAAGAGCTGGTTTTTTTGAAGAAATAAACAAAATTGACAAAACTTTAGCTAGACTAAAAATAGAGAGAAAAAGACTCAAATAAAATCAGAAACAAAAGAGGAGACATCTTGATATCACAGAAATACAAAGGATCATAAGAGACTGCTATGAACAATTATACACCAACACATTGGAAAACCTAGAAGAAAGGGATAAATTCCTAGAAACATATAACCTACTTAGACTGAATCAGGAAGTAATAGAAAATCTGAACAGACCAAAAATGAATAAGGAGATTGAATCAATAACCAAAAACTTCCCAACAAAGAAAAGCCCAGGACCAGATGGTTTCCCTGGTCAATTCCAGCAAACATTAAAGAAGAATTAATACCAATATTTTTTCAAACTCTTCTAAAAAAATTGAAGAGAAAAGAATGTTCATAGTAGCACTTTTTATAATAGCCTCAAACTGGAAACCACTCAAATGCCCAGCAAATGTAGAATGAATAAGCAAATCATGATATTTTCAACCAATGGAATCCTAAACAACAATGACACTATGCACACTACAACTAAATTCAAGTATATGAATGAATCTCACAAACAAAATGTTGAGCAAAAGTGCCTAGACGTCTACAAAAGACTATACACTGTATGATTCCATTTACGTAAAGTTTAAAAAGCCAAAACTCATGGATGGTGCTAGAATCAGGAGTCAGTGGGTGCATATGGGGCACCTCAAAGAAAATTTCAAGGCCAGATGGCTAAGTTAGTGAGTTCTACTCAACACTTAAGAAAGAGGTAATTTCGATCTTACACAAATTTCTCTCAGTTAATACAAAATAAGGGATTATTTCCCAACACATTTTAGGAGTCCTGCATTGTCTTGATGTGAAAACCTTAAGAAGAATAATAGCAAACTAAATCCATATATGGAAAAGAATAACACAGTATGACCAAATTGGGTTTATTGCAAGAATGCATGATCAGTTTAACCTTTGAAAATCCATCAACATAATTTGCAAAATTGAAACAACTTCTTCTCAATAAATGAAGAAAAATATCTGTTAAAATTCAACATTTGAGGGCGCCTGGGTGGCTCAATTGGTTAAGCAACTGCCTTCGGCTCAGGTCATGATCCTGGAGTCCTGGGATCGAGTCCCGCATCGGGCTCCCTGCTCAGAGAGGAGCCTGCTTCTCCCTCTGACCCTCCCCCCTCTCATGTACTCTCTCTCATTCTCGCTCTCTCAAATAAATAAATAAATCTTAAAAAAAAAATTCAACATTTGCTCATGACAAATCTCTTAGCTAACTAAGGTTAGGAAAAAAACTTTCTTCAATTGATACAAGACATAAATAAAACCTATATCAAAAATCACACTTAGTGTTGCAATGTGAAAAATACCCCCTCTGAGATCAGAAACAGACAGTGATGCCTGTTATCACCTCTTCTATTCAACATTGTGCTAGAATTCCTAAAAAATGGGGTAAAAAGCAAATAAACAAACACAAAATACATGTAATAATTATAGAAAAGTATGAAATATATCACATGATACGATTACATATACATAAGAATTTTAAATTATAGGTAAATAATTTGAGTGAATAAGTGAGTTTAGTAAGTGAGTTTTTCTGGATACAAGGTCAATTTTGTTTATTCACATATATTAAGGACAAAAAGAAAGTGAAATTTATGAAAAGAAACCATTCACAATAGGGGCACCTGGGTGGCTCAGATGGTTAAGCATCTGCCTTCGGCTCAGGTCATGCACCCGGGGTCCCGGGATCGAGCCCCACGTCTGGCTCCTGACTCGGCGGGGAGCCTGCTTCTCCCTTGCCCTCTGCCTCTCCCCTGCTCATGCTCTCGCTCTCTCTCTGTATCTCTCTGTTTCAAATGAATAAATAAAATCTTTAAAAAAAAAAAAAAGAAACCATTCACAATAATGCCAAAAGTATGAAAGATATAGGAATAGATCTAAGAAAAGTTGTGTAACTTCCATAAGAAAACTATAAAACATCATTAAGAGATATTAAAGATGGCCTAAATAAACACAATACAAAGTTCATAGATTGGAAAATTTAATATTGTAAAGATGTAAATCCTCCCCAGATAGATTAGTAGAGTCAATGCAATTCCAATCAAAATCTCAACAGTTCTCTTCCCCCACCCCAGAACTTGTTATGATTAATCTAAAATGTATATGAATGTTCAAAGAGCCAAGAGTGAGGTAGATGGACTTGTTCTATCAAAGTCAAGCCTTATTACAAAGCTATGGTAATTAAGAAAGTGTCCAATGAGATAGAAAAGAGAACCCAGAAACCAACCAACTTATTTTTGGATGCTTGATTTATGACAATTTTTGCACCTCAAAAGAATGGAAAAGGATAGTATTTTCAATAAATGGGACTGACGAGTGGATAAATAAGATGTGGTACACGCATACACGCACACACACACACACGCAATGGAATATTACTCAGCCATCAAAAAGAATGAAATCTTGGCATTTGCAATGACATGGATGGAACTAGAGGGTATTATGCTAAGCGAAATAAGTCAATCAGAGAAAGACAAATACCATATGATTTCACTCATATGTGGAATTTAAGAAATAAAATAGATGAACATGGGGGAGGAAAAAAAGAGAGGGGGCAGAACCAAGAAACAGACTCTGAACTCTAGAAAGCAAACTGATGGTTCCCTCAGAGGGAAGGGGGTGTGGAATGGAGTAAGTATGAGGATTAACAATTACACTCGTGATGAGCACTGGGTGTTGTATGTAAATGATGAATCACTAAATTGTACACCTGAAACTAATATTACACTGTATGTTAACTAACTGGAATTTAAAGAAAAAATTTCTTAAAAACCTAAAAAATAAAAACAAAACAAAAAAATAAATGAGACCAGGACAATTCAATATCTATTTGGGAAAATGATGCTTCCATAAAACATAAATAAAAATTAATTCCATTTTGATGATAGCTTTAAATGTGAAAGACAAAAAATAAAAGCTTTTAGAAAATCTATGAAGATATTTTGAGTTCAGTAGGAAAAGCTTACCAGAAGACACTAAAAGCACTAGTTATAAAGGAAGAGATTGATAAGTTGGATTCCATCACATTTAAGAACTTCTGTTCATTAGAAGACACCATAAAAAGACAAAAAATGCAAGCCACAGAATGTGAAAAATATTTCAACACTTAAATAACCACTAAGGGGCTCATATCTAAAGACACGAAAGAATTCTGTATATTAATGAGAAAAGGACATATGACCCAATACAAAAAAATGGGTAAGTGACTTGAATGGGCAAATCACAAGAGACGATATCCAAATGCTGATAAATATATCCACAACCTCGTTGGTAATCAAGGAAACGCAATTGAAATGTACAATAATGTACTTCTAATCACTCTCCAGAATTGCTAAAATTAAAAAGAGATAACACTAAATGTTGATGAGGATGTGGACCATCAGGCATCCCTATCTACTGCTAGAGAGAGTGTAAATTAGTACAATTTTGGAAAACAAATCTCCATTATCTATAAAAGTTGAATATATGCATATCCTTTAACCTGGCATTTCCACTCCTGATTATAGACCAATAGAAATGCACACATAAGTTTAGCAAGCGATTGCACAAAAAAGATCACAGCAGCATTATATTTATATATTTACAAAAGCCCAAACCTGGAGAGAGCCAGATGGACATCAGTAGAGTAGATGAATAGACAATAGAATGGATCAATATCGTTACCACAAAATATATTCATAGTACAGCAGTAAAACTGAGCAAAGCAGAGCCATATGCAACAAACACAGTGCTGAGCAAAAGAAGTCGTATGCAAGAGAGTAAAAAGGTATGATTCTATTTATACAGTTTAATAAATAGGAAATATAAAAACCGTGTTGCAAGTCAGGATACCAAAAAATAATGTAAGAAAAAGGAAGCCGGGATAATGGTTAGATTTGGAAGGAGAATACAATAATCGTCGGGAAAGGGTGGGGGTGATTCTAGAGTGCTGCAATAGTCTCTTTCTTGACCTGGAGTAGGTTACATTGCTGCTTGCTTTGTGGTGATTTATTGAGATGTCCAATTTTTGTTGTGTGCACCTTCCTGGTGTTTTTCAAGGCATTAGAGATAAGGGACTAAACAGAAAATTGCGATATCCCCATCACTGGGAGGGTTCCAATCCTAATGACATAGCTCCTGTATGTCCACATGAAGGCAAACAGGAGTTCCCTTTGAGAACAAGCTGACCATCAATACTTACCCCATTTTATTTTTATTTTGTCAGACTACAAAATAACCCAAGCTCATTGTAGTAAATTAGGAATGTATGGTAAAGTTTGAAAAAACCAAATAAATTTTAGTATCTCATCAATCAGAGACCATCACTGCTCACATTTGGGCTCTTTCCTTTTGGGTTTTTTCTTTGCATTTTTCTCTTCTAGTCATCCTATAATAGTTTTAAAAACCATCCTTCTTAAATCAGACTATCTCATTAAAAATTTCACATTTTAGAAAGTTCTTTGTAAGTATCATTTTGGGGGACCCACAATGTTTCACACAGTGGTTGTACTCTATTCTTACTGGAAGTTTAGGTTGCTCATAATTTTTCTATTTAATAAATAATTTTCTGGTCAAAATCTCACATAGAAATAATTGGCTTATGTTTTGGATTGTTGTTCTAGGTTAGATTACCTAGGAGGGAAATGACTAGAATAAACACAAACACTTTTAAGGCTCTTGACAAATATTTTCATGTCGCTCTTCTGAAAAGTAACCACAATTTAGAATGTCAAGTCAGAAATGGCTCTTGTCAGGAAAGGACAGTGAGAGCCTTGCCTGGGTATTGTGTCTCCAAATGTAACCAGCTGCGGATGATCCGTCAAGGGCAGGGCATCCTTCCCTGGGGCTCTGTGATGCTCTACCCCCCCACCCCGCCCCCGCCAGTTCCTCAATTATCACATTTGGAAGATCTGAAAATCTGAGCACTCACAAGACCCTCCCCACCCTGGCCTCTCCCATCATACACATATCCACACTCATGTATGTTCAGGCATGTACACATATACTATAGACAACAGAGAACACACACACTCACGCACACGGGGGGGCAATCTATCAGCTACAACCATTTTTACCCATGTTTGTAAATGATCCTGTCCACTCCTGCAGCACTTCTTCTATCTTTGCACTTTTATTAAGGTGGCCTTATTAAATCGCTTTTTGGTATTTGTAGCGTGTACTTTTATAGATGTACTATAACACTCATAACACCTGGGCGGGGGGAGGGGTATGGCACTATAAATAAAATATTCACTTACCACTGCAGCTAATAAAGTTCTTGTTCTCTACTTCTCTCTATATTTTTCTTTTTATCAGAGCCAAATCATGCAGCAAATGAAATCTAACATCTATGAGATTTCCCATATACATAATTTAGAGTATGAGCTGTAAAATTCCACTAAAGCAAAATAAAACATAAGATAAAGGAGTGCTTAGGGCGCCTGGGTGGCTCAGATGGTTAAGCGTCTGCCTTCGGCTCAGGTCATGATCCCAGGGTCCTGGGATCGAGTCCCGCATCAGGCTCTCTGCTCCTTGGGAGCCTGCTTCTCCCTCTGCCTCTCTCTCTCTGTCTCTCATGAATAAATAAATAAAAATCTTTAAAAAAAAAAAAAAAGATAAAGGAGTGCTTAAAATCCTCCAGATACACCAAGGGAGCCAACTGAAATATTTACCACTGCCTGGAGTCTGGTGGGTATTCCTTTTCGTCTCCTTTCCATTTGCCAGTATTTTGCCCTTCTGTTTCCCCCTTCACTCTTTCACCTTGAAAGGGCTCCAGAAAATTCCTTCTGTCTGGGCAGCTTTCACATTTGCTTTCTTTCAATTCAGCAGGCCTTGCGTGGCATCTGGCAGTGTGCTGAGTGCTGAGGCAGGTGGCGAGTACATAAAGGTAAATAACGCACAGCCCCTTCCTTTAAGGGTCTCGGAGTCTAGGGGTTAGCACGCAGGGGCAGATGGGCCACGACCCTGGCAGGCCATACCGCTGGTGGAATATTAGTGCCACCAAGGCAGAGGGGAGCAGATGGAACACACAGCCAAAGTCGGGACAAGAACTTCAGCCTACTCACCCTGTCTGCTTTTTTTCTAATTGATTATCTATTCTAGTAAATGCTAATAACCCTGAAATGGAGACCTCTAGGAACTCAGGAAGAAATACGTATCACCCTAGAGCTGAGTTAAAAAGAACAGCCTCCTCTCTGTCACTACTCATATGATCTCATGGTACATTTTAAAATATTTCTTGTATCCTTACGGGTGACCTCCTATATTTTTCTCAAAAAAGGAAAAATCCCTATTTATATGACCTTATAATACATTTACAAATATTTTTTTGTTTCTTTATGGACTCCCTATATTTTTCTTAAAGTAAAGAGAAATTCCCAGTTATATTATATTACCTCTTAATACATTTTAAAATATGATTTCTTATACCCTCATGGACGGTCTCCTATGTTTTTCTTCAAAGAAGGTTGCATTCTGGAATGAATGCTCTTCCTCAGTCCTCACGTGATAGCTAAGGTGGCCCTGGACTCTCCCATGGGGAAGATGATGTGAAGCTGACATGTACAGGCATACTGTGGACTCACGTGGATCATTCTTAGAAGGAGACAAATTGGAACAATAAGTTCAGAGCACACTGGTGTCTGGAGGGAAGATGTGTTTTGCAGAGATGACAACTCTTATATTCAGGGACATTCTGTAAAACATTGGGTGACAGGCATTTCACTTCTAGGAACCAGAAAGTGACTTACTAGTAGAAACCAGATCCTCCAAACCTTCTCTGAGAGGTAGGATCCTATTTTACATTTACTTCTCTGAATATTTTGAAGAGATTAATTCATTAGTTAATTAATCAAGTGTCCGTTCATTTGGTAAATGCCCTCCTTGGGCCATTAAAGTAGCTCTGGAAATACCAACAAGGTTCACCTTCACAGAGCCTTTGTGCTGGAGGGGAAAGCAGTTAATCAAGAAGAGGGCCTGCCAGTGAGTCAGTGAGGGCTGTGGATGCTGCTCTGGACATGGTGTGAGACAAGACTTCTCCGGAGGCATCTACTACAGAAGTGAAAACCAAAAAGAAATTGAGGAAACCGGGTGGCTGCTCAAGTTCCCTTTTGCTAGGGGTCTTAGTTTGCTCGGGCTGACAAAGGATCACAGATGGGGGGCCTTCAATGCAGACCTTTATTTCTCACACTTCTGGAGACTGAAAACCCAAGATTAAGGTGTTGGCAAGTGTGGGTCCTTCTGAGGCCATTTTCTCCCTGTGTCTCTACTGTGTCTTTGTCTCCTCTTATAAAAGTCAGATTGGGTAAGGGTCCATCTTTAAGAGCCTCATTTTAACTTAATTGCTGCTTTCAAGACCCTATCTCCCAATACAATCACACTCCAAGTACTCTGTGTTAGGACTTCAAAATAAGAATTTTGGGGGGCATGATTCAGCCCATACCACTAGTTATAATAATAAAATGAGCCCTTGGTTGAGAGCCTACTACAAGCTAGATACTTTCCCTACCCTACTTCTAAATGCTTACCATAGTCTGCAAGCTACCCTTGAGGAAACTGAAGTTTGGGGAATTTGAGTGACAAAGAGAGACAGAAAATTCTAGAAGCAGAATTAAAACTTAGCTTTACCTGCATTGAAATTCCTCACTGTGTTAAGCCTCTGGGAAGCCAGTGACAGAAGCCTGGTTTTCAGCAATAATTCTGTGGCCACAAATCAGGGCTGGTACTTGTAGACTGCGAGGTAGGTGAGGTTTTCTCTCCACTGGTCTCTACCCTGCATTTCCAGGAATGCAAGGAGGGCTGTGTGGTGGTGGTGAGCAGATGTGTTCAGCCAGGCTCTGTGATTGTCCAGCTCTGTGACCCTAGGCAAGTTCTTCAACAACTCCCAAGTTGTTCCATTTTCCCATTTGTAGAACTCTTCAAGGTTGGAGGGGTGGTGATTAAAAGAAAGAAGACATATGAAGTACCTGACATGGGATACATGTTCTCTTAACTACTGGGAACATAAGTTTCCTCTTCTGTAGACTGGGAATATTAATAGTTACTCTTTGGGACTTCTGAGATCTGTGATTGAGAGGACATCTGGAAAATGACAGGTGCACAGTGTTCATAAAAATGGCAGCCATCATTGTTATCAGTCTTTCCTTCCTTCCTTCCTTCCTTCCTTATGCTGCCTCTTTTCTATCCCACCATTTCCGCTCTATGGACCCTGCTTATCTACCCAAAGCCTTATCCCACCCTGGTGATACCTTGCTGTTCTTATGGATTACTCCGCCCTAACATGGATGCATTCCATGCCTATTTTTAGGAGCACCTCCTTCTAATGGGCAGGTGGGTCTCTGAGCAAGGTGGTGCATACTATCTGACTCTCAGAGCAAGCTGTCAGCGATTTCACAAGACAGCAGCAATCATCCAAGCCAGGGCTGGCAGCTAAAACAGTTAACTCCTGATTGATTAATTTAATCAAGACCTGGCCAACTCATAAATCGTTCAGGCATGGCATTAATTCAAAAGTTCTCTTGTTGGCTAATTGCTTAAGTGATTTTTAAAAATGTTTTAATGAACCACACTGCAATTGGATTCTGTGCTATTTATCTTTCTATCAACAAGAGAAAGGTGCATGAATGTGTGAAAAAAAAATAAAGCAAAGCAACTTAGGATCTGGAACTTGTGGGATTGGAAACTAGATCCACACCATTGCAAGCTTGCCCTGGCCAGGGTTTTAAAGCCATATCGAAAGCTTGAATTCTTTCACTCTTGCCTCACGTCACACATTCTGCTTGGAGTATGTGTCATAAGGATGCAGTGGTTCAAAAGTAAATAAACCTGTGTGAGCTTATCACTCTTATGCAAAAAATTTACCAGCCACAAAATACCAGGGGTGGTTTACAGGCTGACAATAAAACCTCTCTAGATTGCTGGATGAAGCCAGTTTTCCCGGGCATTGATGTCACCATGCCCACCCATCTCCGTACCCTCCACTTATGCCTGTTGCCATGTGTCTTCCAGAAAGGATCCAGAGGGAATTGTGGGAGGTTTTATAGGCTCAGGTGTCTGCAGAGGTGAGCAGAGTGAGAGCAAAGTAGATGGCAGTCCTGATGGGACCTCCCCATTACCCTGAGTCTGATGAAACAGGAAGTGGGAGAAGGAGAATGAGAGAAAAGGACAAAGCTACAAAGAAAGTGCTAGTAAGAGAGAAGAAAGGAATGAAAGACAAAGGGAGAGAGAGTTGTAGGCAAAGTGAAAGAGAAAGAATTAAAAAAATAGAAAATGATTACTCAAGAGAAAGAGCTAGAAATGTAGAACTAGGAATCAAGAGATAGAAAGAAAGATAGGGAAAAAATGAGAGATAGAATGTAAAAGAGAGAAGAGGAAAACAGAGATCGCAAGAAAAGAGGAGAAAGAGGAAAAAAATTGTGTGGGGGTGGGAGGGCGGGATAAAATCATCTGGTAACTTTATTTGTCAAGATAGCTCTCTGAAGTTAGCTCTTAGAGAAAGTTCCAGTTCACTGTTGCCGTCTCTGCATCCTCTCTTATGTTCAAAGTGTTGCTTACATAATGACTTCATTGATCTAACTCCTGGCTCAATTCAACATGTCTCTTGTACTACGACAGCAGAGACTTGGCACTTGAGCTCCGTGGAGTGTGACAGAAGTGTGGTGCCAAGTGCTTTTGCCCTGGTGTCTTCACTTGTAACCAGTGACTTTCACCTTCTATGTATTGGACTTTTTCAGGCTGCTGCGTAAAACGTTTGCCATCTCAGGAGACCCATGGCTCACTGCCATGGCGCAGAGAACTTGGGCAAGTTTGACGAGGAGCGGTCTACAGAAAGGCAAACAGTTGCATTTGGTCCCAGAAGGCCGTGGAAAGTAGAATTGATCACATGACATACATGTCCTAAAATGCTTACCACCTGTCATTCCTTTGTTTGTCCTTAAAGTCTGGGAAATTTTTCTTACTTAACTTTGAGTTTCCTTGTGGCCTCCGAAATACAGACATTGAAAAAAAAAAAAAGGCAATAGTCTTCATCTTTACACTGCGTATGTCAGGAGGGCACAGGTTGTATTATCGATTCCTCACACTTCAGTTGATGACTGCCCTGACTTAATTTTAGTGTAGTGTCATTTATCAACCTTTCCTTATGGTTAGTGGTTTCTGTGTTTTGCTTAAAAAAATCCTTACCAGGACACCTGGGTGACTCAGTAGGTTAAGCGTCTGCCTCCGGCTCAGGTCATGATCCCAGGGTCCGGGGATTGAGTCTGGCGTCGGGCTCTCTGCTCATCAGGGAGCCTGCTTCTTCCTCTCCCTCTGCCACTCCCCCTGCTTGTGCTCTGTCTCTCTGTCAAATAAATAAATAAAATCTTAAAAAAAAAACCCTTACCTAGTTCAGGGTCATAAGGAAATTCTCCTGTGTATGTTCATGAAGCTTTATTGTTTCACCTTTCACACTTAAATCTATAGTCTGCTGGGAATTTATTTCTGTACATGGTGTGAGGTAGTAGGAAAGGTCAAGGTTTGTTTTTTTTCTCCCATCCAAATATCTAAAACTGATGCTGTACCATTTGTTAAAAATCGATTATTTCCTATTGTTCTGCAGTGCTACTTCTAAACACATACATTCATGGGTCTGTTTCTGGACTCTCTTCTGCTCCATTGGTTTGTTTATTCTTGCACTAATACCACTCATTCTAGCTTTCCAAAAAATCTTGATTCCTTGCAGAGTAAGTCTTGCATGTTGAACTTTTTAAGAATGCCTTGGTAATTGCATTTCCCTATGAATTTTAGAATCAGCCTGTCGATTTCCACACAAATACATAGCCACACAAATCTGTGGGGATTTTTATGGGGATTTCACTGAATCTATCAATCAATTTGAGGGTAATATTTTTTACCAGGTTTTCTTCACTCCCTTTGTCTCTTTCTTTCTCTGCATATATTTCAATCCAGAGTCATTAACACATTCCTCCATTTATTTAGGTCTTCTTTAGTATATATATATACTTTTTTTTTTTTTTTTTTAGAGAGAGCACACAAACAGGGAGGGGCACGGGGAGAGGGAGAGAGAGACTCTTAAGCAGGATCCACACCCACCATGGAGCTTGATGCAGGGCTCAATCTCAGGACCCTTGAGATCATGACATGAGCCAAAATCAAGAGTTTCGTGCTTAACCGACTGAGCCACCCACGTGCCCCTCTCCCAGTATTGTTTTATTGCCTTGATTTATCTTCTATTAGATTTGGTTTTGTTTGATTTAATATGTTATTGTATATAAGTATCTGTTTTAAATTTTATTTTATGTTTATTGCTGCTCTATAGGAATGCAGTTATTTTTGTATTTTCTGTAGTGACCTTGTATTTAGCGATTTATTGCAATAATCTGTCTGTAAGTTTAAATTTTTTCTGTATATACAATTATGTTATTTGAAAAAGAGACGCTTGCAATTTCTGCCTTCCAATCCTTAATACCTTATATTTATTTTCATTGTTTTATTGGATTGGTTTGAACCACAAATAAAATGTTAAGTAGTGGTGGTGGTAGCAGACATCCTTATCCTGACCTCAGAAGGTTTTATAAAAGGACTTTTAATATTTCACTGTTAAGTATAATGTTTGCTGTAGGTTTAAAAATATAACAGATTATGAAATTTGCCTTCTTTTGTTGGTTTGTTAAGAATTTTTTAAAATTATAAATGGACATAGAATGTTATCAAGTGTGTTTTGTACCTATATTGAGGTAACTGTATGATTTTTTTTTTTATTCTATGTGATAATTCAATTGCAATTACCCTATTGATTTTCACATGTAAAGCTTGCCTTGTATTCTTGGAATAACCCACTTTGGTGATGCCATGTTATCTTTTTTTTTTTTTTAATTTTATTTATTTATTTGAGAGAGAGAGAATGAGAGAGAGCAAGCACATGAGAGGGGGGAGGGTCAGAGGGAGAAGCAGGCTCCCCGCCGAGCAGGGAGCCCGATGCGGGACTCGATCCCGGGACTCCAGGGTCATGACCTGAGCGGAAGGCAGTCGCTTAACCAACTGAGCCACCCAGGCGCCCGATGCCATGTTATCTTTTAAAATACATTGTTTGACTTGGTTTGCTAATATTTTATTGAGGATTGTTGCACAATTTGTGAGTGAGATTGGTCTGTAAGTTTCCTTTTTTATACTGTTTTTGTGGATTTCAGAATCAAGGTTGGACCAGCCTTATGAAACAAGTTAAGAGAAGTTCCCTCTTTTCCTATTTTTTGCAAGAATTTCTATTCTTTTAAGATGGGCATTATTTTTACTTCAATATTTGGTATGACTTGGCCGTGAAGCCTTCTGGGACTATAATTTTCTTTGTGAGAAAGATACCTTAAAGTTTTTTTTAAATGATTTTTTTGAGGTACAATTTACAAAGAGTAAAATTCATTCTTTTGAAGTGTACAGTTCAGGGAGTTTTCACAAATGTATATAGCTGTGAAACCACCATCAGAATCAGTATGTGGAACACTCCCGCCACACCAGAGGCTTCCCTTAACCTTCAAACCCCATGCCAGGCAACCAGGGCTCAGGCTTCTTTGCCCATCATTTTGCCTCTTCTGGAATGCTGTAGGAGTGAGATCATATGCATGCAGTCTTCTGAGTCTGGCTTCTTCCACTGAGCATAATGCCTGGGAGAGTCATCTGGTTGCTGCATGTGTCAGGGGTTTGTTCCTCTTTATTGCTCAGTGTTGCTAGTCAAGTAAATGAAGTACCACAATTTGCTTATCCATTCAGCAATACATGGACACTTGGATTGTTTCCCATTTGAGCTATTGGACTAAAAATATTCACCTGCAAGTCTTTCTGTGGACATACCTAGGAGTCAATAGCAAGGAGGGGTGACTACTCGACTACTCGAGAGTGGGATTGCTGGGTCATATGGCAAGTGTAGGTTTAACTTGACAAAAAAATGGCCAAACTTTTCCAAAGTGGCTCTTTTGCATTATCACCAGCATCTTCATCAACATTTGATATTGTAAGTTTTAAAAAAAACAACCATTTTAATTTGGGGAGTTTTAATATGCACTTTCCTAATGAAGAGTAACACTGAACATTGTTTCAATGTGCTTATTTGCCACATGTATAACCTCTCTAGTAAAGTATCTATTAAAATCTTTTGCTCAGTTTTTATAGGGTTGCCTTCTTAGAATTTAATTGGAAGAGTCATTTATATATTTTGGATACAGATCCTTTACCAGCTATGTGTTATACAAATATTTTCTTCCAGTCACTGACTTCTTTTTTAAAGAGCAGAAAATTTTAATTTTTTAAAAAAGATTTTATTTATTTATTTGACAGAGAGAGACACAGCGAAGAGAGGGAACACAAACAGGGGGAGTGGGAGAAGGAGAAGCAGGCTTCCCGCTGAGCAGGGAACCCGATGCGGGGCTTGATTCCAGGACCCTGGGATCATGACCTGAGCCGAAGGCAGACGCTTAATGACTGAGCCACCCAGACGCCCCATAAATTTTTAATTTTGATAAAGTCAAATTTTGTTTTTATTGCTCATGCTCTTAGTGTCTTAACTAAAAATACTTTGCCTTACCCAAGTGACAAAGGTGTTTCTATATTTTCTTCTAGAAATTTTAGTTTTAGCTTTCCCATTTAGCATGATTTTGAGTTAATTTATATATTGTAAGTGTTCAGTTGCTTCTTAAAGTATGTACAAAAGACTGTCATTTCTCCATTGAATTACCTTGTCACCTCTGTCAAAATTTAATGGAATATATGTGTGTGGGTCTATTTTCACACGCTCTATTTCTGTATGTCTATCCTTATGCCAAAATCACATTCTCGATTACTACAGCTTATAGTAAAACTTAAAATCAGATATTAGGGATCCTCTAACTTTCTTGTTCTTTTTCAAAACTTCTGTGTTCCAAATATTTTTGACAAATATCTTATCAATTTCTATGGAAGGAAAAAAAAAAAGGCCAGCTGGGATTTTGATTGGCTCTGCATTGAGTCTGTAAATCAATTTGGGGAAAACTGACATCTTAATAATAGTTTTCCTATCCATAAACACTATACACATTTATTTAGATCTTCTTTAATTTCTATCAGCAATGTTTTATAACTTTCTGCATCCAAGTTTTACACAGATCTTGTTGGGTTTATCCCTAAGCATTATACATTTTAATGTTATTATAAATAGTGTTCTAACATTTCAATTTTCAATGACTCATTGCTAGTATACACAAACAAAATTGATTTTTGTACTGTTTTACTCTTAAAATATCCACTTACTAATTCTAGTAATTATTAATGAGTACACTTACTAATTCTAGCTTTTTTTGTAGATTCTTTGAGATTTTCTACATAGAGGAGAGTGTCATCTGTGATTAAAGATAGGTTTCTTTCTTCCTTTCTGATGCCTTTTATTTCACACCCTTGGCCTACTGCACTGACAAAGGCCACTAGCACGATGTTGTAACAATCAGTGACAGCAGACATCCTTTTCTTGTTCGATCTTAGGACTAAAACATCCAGTCTTTTACTATTAAATAGGAGGTTAGCTGTAGGTTTCTTATAGAAAGGTCTGTTCTACTTCTAGTTTTCTGTGAGTTTTTATCATGAATGTAAGTTAAATTTTGTCAGATGCTTTTTCTGCATTTATTGAACTGGATCATGTGGGTTTTTTTCTTTTTACAATCTGTAGATAGGGTGAATTACAATTATTGATTTTTTTAAATTTTTATTTTATTATGTTATGTCACCATAACATTGATGTAGTGTTCCATGATTCATTGTTTGTGCATAACACCCAGTGTTCCATGCAGTATGTGCCCTCCTTAATACCCATCACCAGGCTAATCCATCCCCCGACCCCCCTCCTCTCTAAAACCCTCAGTTTGTTTCTCAGAGTCCATAGTCTCTCATGGTTTGTCTTACAATTATTGATTTTTTTTAAAGATTTTATTTATTTATTTGAGAGAGAATGAGAGAGAGCACATGAGAGGGGGGAGGGTTAGAGGGAGAAGCAGACTCCCTGCCGAGCAGGGACCCCGATGCGGGACTCGATCCAGGGACTCCAGGATCATGACCTGAGCCGAAGGCAGTCGCTTAACCAACTGAGCCACCCAGGTGCCCAATTATTGATTTTTTTAAATGTTGGACCAACCAAGCATTCTTAGAATAAAACTAACTTTGTCTTTTTAAATATATTGTAGAATTCAATTTGGTAATATTTTACTAGATATTTTTGTATTAATTTTCATCATGGGTATTACTCTGTAATTTTTTCTTTTCTCATAATATCTTTGTCTGGTTTTGGGATCAGGGTAATGCTAGCCTCATAGAATGAGTTGGGAAGTATTCCCTGTACTTCTTTATTTTTTTTCTGGAAGGTTTTATGTGGAATTGGTATTATTTCTGTCTTAATTGGTAGAATTTACCAGTGCAGCAATTTGGATGTGGAGTTTTCATAATGGAAAGATTTTAAGTATGAATGGAAAGATTATAACTATGAAGAAATATAATAAAGAAAAACAAATTTTCTTTATTAGATATAGGGCTATTCAGACTACCTACTTTTTCTTAGTTGAGTTCTGGTCATCTGGTGTTTACAAAGGAATTTGTTCCTTTCATTGAAGTTGTTGAATTTATGTTCAACAGTTTTACATAATATTTCCTTATATTTTATTGTAATAAAAATGCTCAATGTAATAAGAATGCTTCCATCCTTAACTTACAAATTTATTCACTTCTATCAGGTTTTCCTCTTGACAAATTTGTAAGTGTGTAATACAGCATTGTTACAGACCCACTGACCAGCAACTCCCCATTTCCCCCTTATTAACCACGTGTTTTCTGTTGGATCTGTAGTTATGTCCTCTTTCATTCCTGATATTGGTAATTCGTGTCTTCACTATATATATATCTTATTTTTCCCCTGATCAGTCTGCCTAAAAATTTAGCAATATTATTCTTTTCAAAGAATCAAGTTTTAGTTTCATTGATTTTCACTATAGTTTTTTGTTTTCAGATTCACTTATTTCTGTTATTATCTTTGTTATTTCCTTCCTTCTGCATACTTGGGTAATTTGCTCTTCTTTTTCCAATTTCTTAAGGTAGAAACTTGGATCATTTATTTGAAACCCTTTTTCTTTTCTAATATAAGCATTTAATGCTATAGATTTCCCTCTTTGCAAGGCTTTAGCTGTGTCCCACAGATTTGATCTGTTTTCTTTTTATTTTCATTCAATTCAAATTCTTCTTATCCTTCCTCTGAGTTCTCCTTTGACTGCTTATTTAGGAGTACTATGTTGTTTAATTTCAAGATATTTAGAGATTTTTCAGATATATCACTGTTACTGATTTCTTGTTTAATTCCATTGTCAAAGAAGATACTTAATTAAATTTTAATTCTTTTAAATTTTTGAGATTTGTTTCATGGCACAGAACATAATCCATGTGGTGAATATTCCATACATACATTTGGAAAGAATTCACATGCTTGAAAAGAATTCATCCATATTGGATGAAAGAATTCATCCAGTTGAAGAGAATGTGTGCTCTACTGTTGTCAGGTTGAACATTCTATAATTGTCACTTAGCTCAAGTTGGTTGATAACTTTGTTCAGCTCTTCTACATTCTTATTAATGTTATGTTTACTTGTTCTTTTAATTATGTAGAGAGGAGTGTTAAAGTCTACAAATAGGATTTTCACTTCTATCAGGTTTTCCTTCATGTGTTTAGAATCTGTTATTAGGTGCATACACAGTTAGGATTAAGTCTTTTTGATCAACTGTCCCCTCTTTCATTATGTAATATCTTTATCTGTAGTAATATTCATTGTTCGGAAATCTAATTTTTCTAAAATTAATGTAGCCACTTCCAGATTTTTTGATTAGTGTTTGCATAGAATATCTTTTTTCATCCTTTTGCTTTAACTTGCAAATTTATTTATATTTAATTGGTTTCTTGTAGAGAGTGCATCATTGGGTCTTGCTTTTTTATCCAAGTAGACAATTTCTGCCTTTAATTTTGTTTGTTTTTTTTTTAAAGATTTTATTTATTTATTTGACAGAGAGAGACACAGCGAGAGAGGGAACACAAGCAGGGGGAGTGGGAAAGGGAGAAGCAGGCTTCTGCCGAGCAGGGAGCCTGATGCAGGGCTCGATCCCAGGACCCTGGGATCATGACCTGAGCCGAAAGCAGATGGTCAACGACTCAGCCACCCAGGCGCCCCTGCCTTTAATTTTGTTTATTTAATCTATATTTAATGTAATTACTGATATGGTTAGATTTAAATCAATTATAGTATTCATATTGTCTCATCTGTCTTTTGTCCCCTTTTCTCTTTTCCTGTTTTTTTTTTGTATTTAAATTATGTTGTATGATTCCACTATTGGCTTATGAGTTATACTTCTTTGACAATTTATTTCATTCTTACTCTATGTACTACCATATATTCATTAATTTGTCAGAGTCTACTTTCAAACAATATTAGGCCACTTTGGGGTAGAGTATAATAACTTTGCAACACTAGATTGCCATTTTCTGCCTCCCATCCTTTGATCTGTTTTTGTCAGACACTTTACTTCTACATACGTTATAAGCTCCAAAATTCATTCCTACTCTTTTGCTTAGACAATTTTCTTATAAAACAATATAAAATAAGAATAATTGCTTTATATTTACCTTTAGTTTTACTATTTTTAGAGCTCTATATCTCTTTGCATAATAAAGCTCTTCATTTCCACCTGGTATTATTCTGCTGTCTCAAACTTCCCTTAACATCTCTTGTTGTTTAGATCTCCTGGCAATGAATTCTCTTAACTTTTGTTGTCTGAAAAAAAACCTTATTTTACCTTCATATTTGAAAGACATTTTCACTAGATATAGAGTTCTGGGTTGGCTTTTTTTCTTTCAGTACTATAAGGATGTGGTCCCATTGTCTTCTGGTTTGCCTACTTTCTGACAAAAAGTATGCTTGATATTCATGTCTTTGTTCCACTGTATTTAATGCCACTTTTTCCTCTGGCTTTTAAGATTTCCCTTTATCTTTGGTTTTCAGAAATTTGACATGTGCATGTGTGTGCATGTGTTATCCTACTTAGGATTCTTTGAATTTCTTGTATCTGTGCTTTGTTTTTTCATTACTATTTTTAAAATAAAATCTAAAATTCTCAGTCATTATCTCTTCTACTATTTATGTTTCTTCCTCTTTCTTCTCTCCTAAGACTCCAGTAATACATTTTTATTCCATTCGATATTGTCTCACAGCTCTTGAAGCTCTGGGCTTAGTTTTGTTGTTGTTGTTTTCTCCATATTTTTCTCTTTGTCCTGTATTAATCATTTCTATTGAATATCTTCCAAGTTCACTGATTCTTTCCTCAACAATGTCCAGTTCCCTTTTAAACCTATGAAAGGAATTCATGTCTGATGTCAAGTTCTTTTTTTCATTCCTAGTATTTCCATTTGACTATTTTTATTTACTTTTTTAAAAGATTTTATTTATTTGACAGAGAGAGACACAGTGAGAGAAGGAACACAAGCAAGGGCAGAGGGAAAGGGAGAAGTAGGCCCCTGCTGAGCAGGGAGCCCAACGTGGGGCTCGATCCCAGGACTCTGGGATCATGACCTGAGCCAAAGGCAGACGCCCAATGACTGAGCCACCCTGACACCCCTCCATTTGACTATTTTTAAAAAATCATTTCACCTCTTTGTTAAAATTCTCCATCTGTTCATCCATGTTGTCCACTTTTTCCAGTAGATTACTTATCAATCATAGTTATTATAAAGTCCTGTTTAATATTAACATCTGGGTCATTTCTTAGTCTAATTCTATTGATTGATTTACCTCTTAACAATGAGACTTTGTTTCTTTGGATTTTGTGTATTTTCATGGAATGATGACTTGGAATTTTTCATGGAATGATGACTATGATATTTGGAAAAACAGTGGAAACCAAAATAAATAATATTTATGCCCGGAAATGGGCACATCTCTTTTCCTGTCAGTTCATCAGTGTGTGTGTGTGTGTGTGTGTGTGTGTGTGTGTGTATCCTTCTAGTCAGTTGTTTAGCTCTGTTGTTATAGTCACTTTGGGGCACTACAGACTTTAATTTCCTCCAGGGGTAGCTGGGTTTCTTTTTTTCATTTTGCAGTGTCTGTGATATTAATGGATTTTTCTCAATGTTTCTGCTATTTTCTTAGCTTTCAGTGGTGCCAGCATGCCTACACCATAGAGGGGTATTTCTCTTGCTTCTTCCCTAGCAGTAGACTGCCATTTCTTGTAAGTTTATGTGAGACTCATGGTGAAGGCAAGACGGATTCTTATGTCTTCTCATCCAGCTCCTGCCTTTGGCAGGCCCTGTGCACCTCTCTTGGGAGTGGAGGTTTCTCATTTTTACTGTTCTATCCATTTCATCCCAAGGCAGCCAAACTGTGCCTTGCATGTGTGGTGTGTCTTTGAGACTCAATGGTGTGTGAGTTTTCTGCCCTTCCTCCAGCAAAAGATAGGTTGTGTTTCTATTCCTTGCTTACGAGTAGTGAATCTCTGCCTGTACTCTGGGGATAGGAGGTTTCCTTCCCCAGTGACTTAAGGCTTTTGCTTCTTAGGAGAAAAGGGTCTAGGAAGATGACAGGGTTTTGTGCAAGTCTCTCCGTGGCCACTGATTACTTCTGGCATGACTGTGGCACTAAGTGTAGCTATCTCTGGTCTTCTGCCCTGCTCCAGTAGTCCTTGTATATACTAAGTGGAGGCCCATGGATAAGACCTTGAGATTGAGTGCAGATTCCTCTTGTGTGTGGAGCTCCAAGCGATTTTAAATCAACATACTCATCCACACTTGGCCTTTATGAATTTGTTAAAATTAAGTCTGCTTTCTCCTGACTCATTTTAAGAGTGACTGCTGGCAAAAGTAAAGGAGCTTGTTTGAATCATCTCTCCTTAAAGGGGCTCATCACTTCAAATTCATTCTACCTGATTGCCTGGAAAGCTCAGGTCTCTGATGGGCTCAGAAAAGTTGTAACTTTGCAGAGTATCTGGCTTTTTATCATTGTTATAGTAGGAATGACATTCTCTGGTGGCTTTCTACATCCTAAACTGAAAATAGATCTCCTATGGGAAAGTTTTCATTAAAAAAAAACAATTTCTTTACTAGATATAGGACCATTCAAATTTTCTACTTCATCTTTAGTAAGTTTTGTTCTCCTATTAATTTTCTCATTTCCTCTCAATTTTCAAAATTTGGCATAAAGCTTCTTTTTTTAAAGATTTGTTTATTTATTTGAGAGAGAGAGAGCAAGTTGGGGGGAAGTGCAGAGGGAAAGAATCTTCAAGCAGACTCCCCACTGAGTGGGGAGCCCAACGCAAGATTCAGTCTCATGATCCATGAGATCACGACCTGAGCTGAAACCAAGAGTCAGATGCTCAACTGACTAAGCCACCCAGGAGCCCCTGGAATAAAGCTTTTAATAATATTCTGTTATTTTTTTACTTTAATAATTTAGGTTTAGTATTACTGTAACTTTTTACATTCCTGACATTCTTTAAGTTTTCTCTGTTTTTAACTTGTTCAGTTTTGAAAGAACCAACTCTCAGCTTTGGTGAGCTCTATTTTATATATTTTCTCTATTTTATTAATTTCTGTTCTCATCTAATTATTTTTCTTCTAGTTTCCTTGAATTTAATTTGCTGTTTATGTTCTAACTTCTTGCAATATATACTCATTAATTTTCAACTTTTTCTTTTAAAATATATGAATTTATCATTTCCTCCCACACATGGCTTAAGTTTTATATGAAATATTATCAATATCATTCAATTCACATTGCAATTTCTTCTTTAATCCATGGGTTATTTAGAAGTATATTTCTATTTTTCCGAACTAATGGAAATTTTCCATTTATCTTTTTGTTATTTATTTCTAGCTTAATTAATTTATAATCAGCTTTTATAATCTAGCATATGGTAAATTTTGTATTCTGAAAATTATACTGTACAGTTTTTAGTGAGTGAATTGCTTTATATCTGTACACATATACAAATAATAATTAGGTTAAGTTATTTCTTGTTTTGGCCAATTCTTCTATATCTTCACTAATCTATTTGTTCATTTGTTCTACCAATCACTGGGTGAGCTGAATGAAAAATCTTCCATTATGATTGTGAATTTGTCTATCCTCTTGTAGTTCGATGAAATTTTGCTTTATTTATTTTGAGTCTATTTATCATATTCAATTCTAAATTATAGTATCTTCCTAGTGAATTAACTCTTTTATTATTGTGAAGTGCTACCCTTTATATCTTATAATGTATTGTGCCTTAAAATATAATTTGTCTGGGGTTCCTGGGTGGCTCAGTTGGTTAAGCGTCTGCCTTCAGCTCAGGTCATGATCTCAGGGTCCTGGGATTGAGCCCCACATTGAGCCCCACTGTGAAGGGAGCCTGCTTGTTCCTTTCTCTCTGCCCCTCCCCTTGCTCATTCTCTCTCTCTCTCAAATAAATAAAATCTTTAATATAAAAAAAACCTTTATCATTTGTCTGATATTAATATAGCTACATCAGGTTTTTTGTTAGGATTTATATTTTGTATAAATATATACATTCTTATATATTAAATCAAATATGTATTTTTTTCATTCTTTTATTGTAACTTTTCTGTATATGTATATTTAAATTTTCTTTTGTAAATAACATGTTTGGTTTGGTTTTTAATCTAGTCTTCAATATCCTTGTCTTTTAGTTAGAATATTAAAACTATTTATATCTAATAGAAATCTATCATCAAACTGTTTTTTATTTGTCATTTCTATTTTTGTTTCATTTTCTTTCTGTCCTTCTTTCCTTTGGATAGATTTTTTAAAATCACATTTCTGTATTTTATTAGTTTACTTAAAAATGTTTTTATCTTAGAAATTATAACATGCAGCCATGTTTTATATTAGTAATATTATTATTAATAATCACATAATCAAATACTATTGTATAATTAAATATATTAATATCATTATGTAATTAACAATTACTGTTATATTAGTATGAAAAGAATATAAGTACTTTTATCTCTCCCCAAGTAAAGCAAGCACCTTAGAATACTTTTTTTTTTAAAGATTTTTTATTTATTCATAAGAGACAGAGAGAGAGAGAGGCAGAGGGGAAGCAGGCTCCCCGCTGAGCAGGGAGCCCGATGTGGGACTTGATCTGAGGACCCTGGGATCATGACCTGAGCTGAAGGCAGACGCTTAACCATCTGAGCCACCCAGGCGCCCGCACCTTAGAATACTTTAATTTAATTTACCTACCTCCTAAGTCTAGATCCTAGGTCATTTATCTACCTCCTAAGTTATCTACCTCCAGTTAGCTATTGGTGTTACATATTTTGATTTTCAATATTTTTAAAAATCTCACAAAGGCATTATAATTTTTAAGGTCAATATTTATTTAGATTTACCCACAGAGTTGCCCTTTATGTTGTTTTTCTTTCATTCCTGTGTCTCTGGGTTTCCATGTGGGTGGTTTCATTATTTTTATCCCTGAAAAACACCTTTTTGAGTATTTTGTAGTTCAGGTCTGCTGATGACAAATGCTCTAGTTTTTACTTATCTGAAAATGTGTTTATTTTACTTTCATTCATGAAGAAGATTTTTGCTGGATATAGGGATCTAGTGTAGTTATTTTCTTCAGCACTTTGACAGACAATGATAATGCCTCATTGTCTTCTGGATTCCATGTTTCTTTTGAGAAAATAATCATTAGTTTTATTATTGCTTCTGCCTCATTCTCTCTCTCCTCTTCTAGAACTCCAGTTACACATTTGTTAGTCATTTTCACTGTATCCACTATGTCTCCTATGCTTTTTCTGAATTGTCCATTCTTCTGTGATTCCAGGAAAATATTCTGAATATTTTCTTCTAACCTTTCTTCAAGTTCACTAATACTCTCTTAAGCTCTAATGTATTTCTTTTTCTAAAAGATTTATTTATTTTAGCAGGCACCTGGGTGGCTCTGTCAGTTAAACCTGTGCCTTTGGCTCAGGTGATGATCCCAGAGTCCTGGGATCAAGCCCTGTGTCAGGCTCCCTGCTCGGCAGGGAATCTGCTTCTCCTTCTCCCTGTCCCTCCCCTCCCTCAAATGAATAGATAAAATCTTTTTTAAAAAAGATTTATTTATTTGAGAGAGAGAGAGAGCTCACCCACGAGCAGGGGGAGGAGCAGAGGGAAAGGGAGGGAGAGAATCCTTGGGCAAGCTCCCTGATTAGCATGGAGCCTGACTCAGGGCTTAATCCCAGCACGCTGAGATCACAACCTGAGTCAAAACCAAGAGTCAGACACCCAACCGACTGAGCCACCCAGGCGCCCCAAGCTCTAATGTATTTCTAAATCCATCCTTTCAGTACTTAGTTTCAGTGATTGTATTTTTCTATTTTAGAATGTTCCATATAGTTACTTTTTAAATAGCTTCCAGCTCTCTGCCAAAACTCCCAATCTTGTCTCTTCTTGAACATATTAAAAACAGTGAGTTTAAAATTCATGTTAGATAACTTCATTATCTGGAACACTTGTGGGTCTGCTCCTATTATCTGTAGTTTCTTTTGATTTTTAAAAAAATTGTGTTGGCCCCTCTCTTTGAATTCATGTCATTTTTTAACTTATATGCCTGACATTAATGTGAAAAATTTTACAGACAATTTGAGGCTCTGGATATCTTTTTCTAAGGAGGATCATATCTGCGTCTGGCAGGTAGGTAAGGGTACTGTCAATCCCAGATGAGTTTAATTCAAACATAGGTTGAAATGATTCAAAGTTGAGCTTCAGAGCCTATAAGAACTGATTTATTTCTAGTTCACCATTACTTTTAGGATGCAAAAAAACTCAAAACCTAAGGGATTTATTATGGCTACTTCTTTTGGTGAGCCAAAGCTTGAATTTGTCCTCCTAGTCCCTGGCCAACTCAGCCTCCTCTTCTGGAACTGCAGATATTCCCTGGGCAAAAGTGGTCCTAAATGCCTTGCTCACTTCTCTGGGTTCTTTTCTTTTAGATGTTAACCAAGTGATTTTTCACTGTTCTCTGTTGCCTGCAAATTATACATACACATTTTTCCAAATTTTTTAATTGTTCCCAGTGGAAAGGTTTCTCCAAATTTCCACTCTGTCACCTCTGGAGATAAAAGTTCATCCCTGCTCTCAAAGAAACAGGTGAAACACCTTGACCTAGTCACCAGCGCCTGTGTAGAATAGATTATTCTTAGTCCCACTCTTCCGAGTTATTATTAGTTTGTCTGATGACCCCAACTACTGAACTCTCTTGGACTCTGAACTCAACTGTTTGGCTCAAATCTGGACTCTTATTAGCTGTATGTTCATGGGCATTAATTAGCTTATTTATACCTCTCTTTCATCATTTGTAAAACATATATAACAGGGTTGCTACAAGGATTGAATGAGTATGTTAATTAACATAATGATCTTAGACTGGTGTCTGTCATATAGTAAAAGCTCAAAAAGTTGGCTATTAATATTCTTTACTTGATTAACCTGAAGATACAGCTTAAAATATGACCTTCTTCTACTTCCAAACCAGGTGAAAAGTCAAGGAGTTTGTATAGTGAGAGACTTTCTGATTTTGAAGATTAAGTATCTAGTCAAAGAAGATGAAACTCTTTGCTCAAAGTATATGACTTAGATTGCAAAAGAAGAGTTCTGGAATGGCATGTGCTATTTTTTAGTAGTATGGTAATGATAAATTACATCCAAGGATCTCAGTTTGCTCATCTGTAAAGTAGGATTATTACAGTGCTGGCTGTGCCTGCTTCACAAAGCCGTTATAAAGTCATAGCTGGGAAAGTACTTGAAAAATTATAAAGTGCAATAGGTGTATGGGTATGATTTCTGTGATCATTTATTAATGCCACCTATCAGAAATTTCCTGAACCTTCTTATTTAAAATAGGAAGATCAGGGGCGCCTGGGTGGCTCAGTCAGTTAAGCAACTGACTCTTGATTTCAGCTCAGGTCATGATCTCAGGATCGTGAGATCAAGCCCCATGCCAGGCTCCACACTGAGCGTGGAGCCTGCTTAAGACTCTCTCTCTCCCCCTGCCTTTGCTCCCACCCCTCCCCTCTCTCTCTCTAAAATAAATAAATTAATTAATAATAATAATAATAAAGTGTGTCAATTTAAAATGAAATAAAATAGGAAGATCAGAAGTCAAACTTCTGGAGTAGATGTACTTACTTGAGTGCATGGTCTGCACACACATGCAGGACTGGCTTGCTGAAAAGAGAAAGAATATCTGATTTCAATCTTTCGTATGAATAGTTCTGCCCTACAGTCCCTGTTGCAAGCAGCTCATCCTACGATGAGTTTCCCGAAGCAGGGAAACTCAATTGTTCTAACATTCTCACTCCTCCCCAGGGGACTGAGGCTGTCAGTGGAGTAATGAGAAAGAGGAACAAAGATGGGAAAAGACCAGCAGCTCTTCACAAAGCTGTGGCCCTCCTTGCCCCCACCCCCAAGCCACCTGCTGAAGGGAGGGATGTTGAAAGAACCACATTTTCCATTCCTCAAAGCCAAACAAGCGCAGAGAATCAGCTGAGCCTCCCTAAATCGGTGCCTGATGGGGAAATCAAAAGCTGAACCCACTGAAAGGCCGCATCTGTTAAATGAATCCACAGCCTGAGAACCAAATCAAAACAGATATGCTTAAACAGCAGGGACCCCTCCCACAGAGGGACACATCTACCTCCATGTCCGAGACACATCTTCTCTCTGCCAGGAGATCTGGCCAGATTATTAGAACCATGCACTTCCATCAGGGACTCCCAGGGTCTCCAGAGCCCCAACCCTCCTCATATCACTTACCTGCTTCATGTCAGGGAGTCCAGCACAGTCCCCGCCTGAAGCTGTCCATGAAGGGGCAGATGCAGTCATGGAGGCCAGTTAGACTCAGTGGCTCTCATTCCACAGGTCTCCTTCATTCCGGTTCCTGTCCACGGGCTCGGCCCCCAGCTGGCTCAAGAACGTTAAGTCCTGGCCGTTCTCCAAGGCCTGGCTCAGCTGACACTTCTAGAGGCTTCCTCAGTCTCTGGGACAAGCCTATCACTTCTTTGTCTCTTCCCACATGTCTTTGAAAACCTCTACCACAGAGAATGCCAGGCGTCCACCAGCTGGCTCCTGGGAGTTTATAAATTTCCTGCACTTTTATGCAGATTTTCCCATATGGGCATCTGTACATTTTTTTCTGAGGAGAAAAAAGTCACTTTTATCAGGTTTCAGAGAAGTCTGTGCCCTAAAAATGTTTAAGATAAATATGAATACAACTCTACTTCAGTGTAACCTTGAGAGTAAGAAATGTGTTGTGATGGACAGTTGTAAGCCTGTCTCTCTTGCTAACCTAGAACAACCGGCCAAGGTGATGCCACCGAGGGGTAGCCTAGAATATAATGCTCACTAAATATTTGTTAGATCAATGCTGGGTCTCTCAACCCTTGGAAAGGCTGGGCCAACAGGATTTGAAAGACATCAAACGCAGCTCTTTTCAGTACAAGAGGTACTTGAAACTCCCCTACAGACACCCACCCCCACACACGCCCAGCCCCACGCGAATACCGACACACAAGCCTGATCAGCTTCAGCCACCTCAGAATGCCCCATCCCCAAATCCTCCAGCAGAGTAGGACTCCTACAGACATCCAGGAAGCTCTGCAAGGTGATTCGGTCATGATTCCTAAAAGGAACCACAAAACCACAGAATCCCTCCCTTACCATCTTGATTTGCCAGCCTCCATTCCCTCTTTCTCCCACCCTGCTCCAAAGCCAGCAAATTTTGCTGGAGAAAGCCACAAAAGTACTGATGGAGCTGTCCCACACCCGTGACTTGCCTGGGCCTTGGCGCCATTACTCACCTCTGTGAGGTGACACTCTATAACACCCTACCTGTAGAAGTTCCGTTAGACTCCATTCCCTTCAGGGCAATCCCCCTGCCTCTTCTCTACCCTTCCACCTCTCTGCCTAAGTGATAGTTGGGCTCCTCACCTTGAGTTTCCTCAAATTTCCTCCACCTGAACATCTCTACCATCTCTCTCTTCCTACAGGCCAGTTTCTGAGGAAGGATGGCCCCTCCAGCTTGCCATGGTTAACCTCCCACTTGCCTTTTTAACATTTTACTATGAAAATTTTCAAATATATATAAAAGCAACTGCAATATTAAAATGGGTCCCCATATGTCCATGACCTAGATCTATCTGTTAACATTTTCCATATTTGTTGGCTCACTTTTTCCTTGCTGAAATATTATGAAGACGCACATATCACATTTACTCTAAATACTTTGGTACGTGACTGTAAAGTATAAAGACATATGCGGACCTGTGATAGTGATGATATCACACCACAGCAAACAAACTAACAGTGATTCCTTAGTAACGTCTAATACCACTCTCCATTCAAATTTCCCTCATTGTCCCCCGAAAATGTGTTTTGCAATTGCTTTGCTTGAGACAGAATTCAAATAAGGACCATACTTTGCATTTGGTTCTTATATATCCTTAAATGTTGTTTAAGTCTTTTTTTTTTTTAAAAAAGATCTTATTTATTTATTTGACAGAGAGAGAGACAGCGAGAGAGGGAACACAAGTAGGGGGAGTGGGAGAGGGAGAAGCAGGCCTCCTGCAGAGCAGGGAGCCCGATGCGGGGCTCGATCCCAGGACCCTGGGACCATGACCCGAGTCGAAGGCAGAGGCTTAACGACTGAGCCGCCCAGGTGCCCCAGTGTTGTTTAAGTCTTAAGCTGCTCTCCATTCTCTGCCCCCTGCCCCCATGTCTCTTTCCCGGGCACTGCCCAGTGGCCAAGACTATTTAGGATGTCTGATGTAATGCTCCACTTTCTGGATGTGTCTGATTCCTTAGTCTGTCATTTAACTCATTCATCTGTGCCCCATATTTCCTGTCAACCAGAAGTTTGAAGAGGCTTGACTGGTTCTCAAGCTCTGGTGAGCGTTAGTCTTAGCTGTGGAACATGGTAGAAGCATAGAGGCCTGGGCCCAAACCTGCCTTGGTGAAAAGAGAAACCAAATCAAACACAGATGTGCTTAAACAGCAGGGACCCCTCCCACAGAGGGACACATCTACCTCCATGTCCTAGACACGTCTTCTCTCTGCCAGGAGAGAAGCTCTTCAGGGCCCTCTGACACCGTGTTCCCCACTAGCTCTTCAGGGCCCTCTGACACCACGGCAACAGGGGATGTCTCGTGGATCATTCTCGTGCACCCACTTTAGTGATGCTGATACTGACAAGGGGTGTGGGTGGTGACAGGCTGACCCCCCCACCCCCAATGTCAAGTCCTATCTGCTCCTTTGACTTTCTTTTCATCTTGTCCAGATTCCTTAGGACATTTTTCCATGAATTATTTTCATTTTCTCTTATTTCTTCAACTTCTCTTCTATGGACTTTCTCTTTCAAAAAAGAAAGAAAGAAAGGAGAGGAAAAGAAAAGAAAAATCATGTTTATTGCAGTGTGGCTTATAATAGTAAAGAAATGGATAAAACGTAAATGTCCAAAGAGGGAATTGGCTATATACTTTATTGAATAAAATCATCTGCAGCCACTAAAAATTACATCATACAAAAATATCTGACCGCAAGAAGAAACATTCCTGCTACAAATTGAAAACAAAGCTGCAAGACAGACATGTAAATACAAAGTAGCCGTATCGTGTGTAGCTACCTCATTTTTGAGGAAATAGTCTTACATGCAACAGATCTACCGCCAACACCTGCTAGAGAACAAGCATAAGGTCCAGGCAGCTGTGAGTTTATCTGGGTGGTGGCATTGGGCAAGAATTTCATTTCTGTCTCTAGCTTTTCTACAATTTCTAAATCCTTCTAAAATGGGCACGCATTAATTCTGGAACCAGAAAACTGTGTTAATTAAAACAACAGAAAACATTTCTTTTCTTGATTTGGTGTCCCCCTCAAGTTAGCATCCAAACAATCTACACCTTCCCCCCTGCGTTTCTTGAATGAGTTGTTGATACTTAGTTTCCCTGCACTTTTGTCCCATTCATTCCTCTTGTACTCCTGCGTGGTACTCTGTTTCCAGTCTCAGCAGTCTACAGACAGTGCTCTCTTCAGCGTTTATTTGCCCCAAATCCCTGCTTTCACCTTGACCTCTCTGAAGCATTTGGAAGTGTTGACATTATTAAATTCTTTCTCTTTCTTGACATGGTCTCCTCCCTTTCCTCCCACAGAATTACTCATTTTCCTGCACATATTTACTGAATACTTGACAGTGTTCTAGGCCCCTGGGATCCATCAGTGAAAAGAGGCAGATAAAAAACTCTGGACCCGTGGGGCTTACGTTCTGGTGGGAGGAAGCAAAAGAAATAATAAGTGTAAGAAATAAGTTACATGGTATTGAAGGTGATAAGGGCTGTGGGAAACACAAACCATGGTAAGAGGTATCTGGGTTCAGGGCAGTCTGCGGTGGTTCTAATAGGGTGGGGGCTAAGCCTCATGTGAAAAGGATATTTGGGCAGACTCGAGGGAGGTGAGACGAATCACCGGGAATCAGTAGGGGAACCAGGGAAAGACGGGTCCAGGCAGAACACCAGTTGGTGCAGGCCGGAAGCCCATATGGCAAGGGTGGCTGGGAGAGCAGTGGGAGGTGGGATCTGAGAAGGGGGAGCTTCCCTGAAGACTGGGCTCTTGGAGTGAACTCCAGAGCTGCTGAGGACTTGGAGATATGTAGTAGAATCTGACTTCAAGGCGTTCAAGCAGAAGCAGGGAGACCCGTGAGCCGGGTCTGCAAGGTAGCAGGTGGAAATAAGTGCCGGGATTCTGGATCTGGCTTGAGGACAGAGCCCACCCTGTATTGCTCAGTCCTTTGCTGCCCTGTCTTTTTCCTGATCCCTAAGAACTGGCTCCCTTCTCTTTTTCTCTGCAGTCTGTCCCTTTGTAAATCCAGCCACTTCGGTGGCTCACATAAGTTCCCGCAGTCAGGCGGGGCAGGTGCTCCATCTTCTTCCAGCTCAGAGCCCCATCCTGAGATCCTCCGGTGGGACACCATGGCTGATCTTTCTATCTCTTGGATATAGGTTCAAACCAGGAACTAAGTAGCTTGCTCTCAGTCTCTGAGTGAGTCAGGACAGCTCTGTCCTGTCTTAAGAACAGAAGCGGGCCCTTTGGACTCTCATTTAGAATCAGGAGGACAGTACTTCACAGAGCGCATTCATATCTAGTATCCCATTATTTAATTTGATCAAATAACAATAACCAGCAATAACCCCGGGATATGGCATGGCAGGTGCAATTACACTCGCTTATGAGTTCAGTAACAAATCAACAAATCGAGTGACTTACTCAGTGACGGTGGTAGTGAGTGGTGGAGATGGGACTAAAACTCAGGTCTCCTGGCTCCTCATCAATGGTACCAGTCTCTGGGAAGCCTGGGGCCCTCATCGCAGCAAGGACCATCCTAAAGCATAAGTAAGAGCATCGGGGTTGCTGTGCTTTCTGGCAAAGAAATAACTGAAAACAAGCAAATTTTCAGGGCTGGTCAACATGCTCTGGTGCCCAGGCTCAGACGGAGTCCCTCCTCAAAGCCCCCAGCTTGGGCTGCCCCTTGTCCTCCTGCTTCCCAGGGGACGCGAGACCCTGCCTGTCCCCATCTATCCGTAATCTATGCCAGGACACTATCCTGCCACCAAGAGACGCCCCTTCTCTTTGCACTTTATTTTGCTATTAGGAGAGGGAAATGAGATACCAGCTCAAGTTTAACTCTGGGAGTGCAGAGTAGAGACAGACTACAGCTGGTTGTGGGAAGCCGGGAGGCTCTGCGGCTGGAAATGGCCTTCAAACTGAATGGATGATGAAGGCTGAAGGCGATACTACACTTGGGCTATAATTAATTCAGAATTTGAAATGGGGAGAAACCTGACTTGTTTCAAGCTGGGCAAACCAGAGGCTGCCTTAGGGCTGCAATTCCCTCTCACATTCCTATCAAAACTATGTACCTCGAAAAAGCTCCCTTCCACCACAGAGGCCCTTCTCTCTGACCCGTTTCCCATTATTCAAGCAATTAGTACGCAGCTGATGTTCCAAGAGATTAATGATCTGTTGGTGGGAGGAAGGCGGACATTATGGGCTGGTTCCCTGGTGTCGTCCGAGCTCTGTTCTCCCTAGGTGCTGCCCTCCGTGCCATCCAGGTGAGCACTCGGGTTCTGGGGAAGCTCTTTGCTTTGTTGGACTCAGCCCCTCCCCCTCAAGTTGGCCTCCTGAGGAGGGGCGGGGCTTTCACTGACCAGCCCAGCAGTTGGAGGCGGAGCTTCAGCCGGGGGCCTGGAGCTGTTCCGGGAAGGTTGGAACTCCTGGCCGAAGCAAGGGGCTGCTGCCTTGTTAGGTTTCTGAGGGACCTCCACAGGAAGGATTTCCTCTTTCCCTCTGCCCAAATGGCACACTTGGGCACCTTCTAGAACAGATTAGAGAGAATCAGGTGAGAAGAGAACCCTTTCTCTTAAGAGAGCCAACAGAATGCTCTTCTTAAACATTGAGAATCAGGTGAGAAGAGAACCCTTTCTCTTAAGAGAGCCAACAGAATGCTCTTCTTAAGCATGGAGACCGTGAAATTGGACATATCTCTGAGGTCCGTGCTCTGAAAGATAGGAAGGGCATGAAAAGAAAAAAATGTATATTGATGCACTAAATCCAATCAGAGGGGACGGTGGCCTGCTGGAGGGCTGACCGGTCTGTGACAAGTCAGCAGAATGAGGTCATGTGTAATGCAAGTGCAGGTGAGGCACATGGGGAGACACCCTGTTTGGAGAATATTGGCGCGTGACCGTAAGGCCGGGATCCACCTCGCAGTCAAGGTCACCGGTAAGAACCCAGGCCATATTGCAGCCAGAGATCTACTCGGCACTAAAAACGCCTCAGTTAACTGAGAGGCAACCACAAAAATTGTATGAGAAAATAACCTAAAAGTTGTTTGGAATTGATCCCCTAGTAGGGAAACATCTTTCAATCACAGAAAGACCTGCATTTAAATTTAGAAACGCTTAAGAGAATCAACCCCTAGTGAGACTATTTTGTGGTTGAGTTGTTGAGAGATCATTTTCCATGGGTTTCTCATATTTCGGCACATCTTGTGAGCAGATGCATGACTGCCTGTCTTCTGGACTATGTTTTCAAGGATGGGTGGTGAACAGCTATGGAAAACAGAGACAGTGTTCCCCCAGAACAAAGGGCAGGTTTGTTTACTGTCCAGTACAAGACACATAAGGCCATCCTCCACAGCAAAAGTGAAGCAGATGCACTGTCCATTAGAAAAGATTTGGGTACCCTAAGTTCAGGGCTCCCCTCCTATAACCCATTGTGTGGGCAAGTGTCACTTGGCTCTTTTCACACCACCCTACGGGATTGGGACTTGAGGACTGGAATAAATGCTGATACTCTGGTTACTATTTCTATGAGTAACTAAGTCCTTTATCTCTGACTCAGAAGTTTCATGTCTTTTGTTAGCATCCACCAAACCAGTTATTTTGAAAGTAGGCTAAAATTTCAGACTCTTCACAATTCTTGACATAAGTATTCAATCCATATTTAGTATTTAAGTTCTTATAGTACTTAGGAAATTTTGGCATATGCAAGTAATGGGCCAGCCTTGTGATTTCATATTGAAATTACATGATATAAATTTGTGATTTTTAGTTTCAAATTTACCAAATGTATAGAGTGTAAGAATATTTAAGAAGACCTAGATTCATCTTGTTTATAATTGTAATGCATTAGACTTATGAAAATCATCTACAGACCCTGGAAAGCAAATGTTTGAATGAGTTCAACAACTCAGTTTGTAATTGGGACCACATTTTTAGGATGCTTTAAATTTTCTGTTAAAAATTTTAGATGGATTTCTACTTCTACCTAGTATGTAGAGAGCTGGAAATCTCTCTTCTCTAACAGTGAGAATGAGCTAAGTAATAGTGTTATGTGGTGAATGATGGTAGAGATATGGAATCACTGTGTTGTGCACCCAAAACTAATGTAATATTGTGTGGCAACTATACTCACATTTTTTTAAATGCCGAATAATTAATACAAAATGACTTCTCTTGAATTCACCGGAGAAATGACACCACAGGACTAAGTAGCCCTCTGCCTTCTTTAAATTTTTGAGGTGACATTCTAACCCAGAATGAGACATTATTTCTGATTTTTTATCTTAACCAGAATGAGAACGTTTCAAGAGTTTCCACTTGGTTTTTCTTAGCATTGTGGCTCTTACTCCATAAGAATGCTCTACCAGCTGTCACGGGTGTCCATTCCAAGTATAAACTCAGGGACCAGGGAAATGAACACCAGGTAGGGTGTGGATCCACTGAACTCACTATGAGATGGATTTAGAGTCAGAAGTTCCCACACATCAGCAGGAGGGTTGTGATGGCACTTTGGGTCTTGTGGTATTGGTTTTAGCTTGGATCTTGTATCCATAGCTCTTCAAAGATCTAAGTCATTCCTTTTCCTCAGGAGAAATAGCCATAGGTCCTTTTAGTGACAGATGAAGGGAAAAATCACTACTGTATATGCTTGCTGTGATGTGGCGAGGTGTTTCCTCAAGGACACCCAGGCTCCCCTTCAGTGATTAGCTCTGGGTCTGACAACGAGTTCAGGTCTGGAAACTGGGCAAAGGATCATGGCTTTCCATTGCAACAGCTGACATCAGTCTTTGGCTCACCTGCTCTTCATCTTCGGTTACACAGTTCAAGCAACATGCTGCAATCTGACCACTAGGAACACCACGGTCTCTTAGTTACAGCTTCCTGATTCCTGCAAATAAGGGTCTGGGCTGCCATTGCAACCTTTCTGCTCTCGTAGTCATTTGTCTGCCTTGTCTTTTTTTTTTTTTAAAGATTTTATTTATTTGTTTGAGAGAGAGAGAATGAGAGACAGCATGAGAGGGAGGAGGATCAGAGGGAGAAGCAGGCTCCCCGCCGAGCAGGGAGCCCGATGTGGGACTCGATCCCAGGACTCCAGGATCATGATCTGAGCGGAAGGCAGTTGCTTAACCAACTGAGCCACCCAGGCGCCCTTGCTTTGTCTTTGATGGTTGAGCCCTGCCAACTGTGCTGTGCTCTTCTTGAAGGCTGTCATTCTCAGTGACCCAGGGGAGCCCAGACCCACAGCAGCCCAGAAGGGACGGTCACCAGGAGCTTCTCAACAACGTTGGTGACCCCCCTGACTGGCATATTGCTTATCTTACTAGTGAAGAGCTTGGGCTTTCCCAGAGACTTGTTAGTTGGTAGACTCTGATCTTACATAATAACTCTATTTTTGTATGCCTGCCTCCCTGAGCCTTCTACCCTTTCTGCTGCCAAGGGAGTTCTGGCATTAATATCTCATTTTGTTGAGGCCATCTTTATTACCAAGCTGCAGGGCACTGTCTCAGCAGCAGATTGGGGTAGCTCTAATTGTCCTTGCGAGGACGCTAAACCCTGAATCATGGGAGAGTGCCCACATGTCAATAAAGTCTCCCTTCTCTAGCCTTATATTTTCCTCCCACACCAGTAATCTCAAGATTCATTCCCAGATGGGACTTCCTGGATCGTGTGGGTACATGTGAGCTGGGTTCTGTGGCCCTTTCTGAAGAAAGAAAGCACTTCTCTCATCTGCCATGCTGAGATATGCTAGGCCTAATTATTGGCCTACAACAGGGATTGGCCAGCTGCGGCCCCTGGGTCAAATACAGCCTGTTTTTGTAAATAAAGTGTTATTAGGAATCCAGCCATACCCCTTCATCTACATATTAGTGAAGCTGTTTTTGTGATGCAGTGCAGGAGTTATGACAGAGGTTGTATGGCCTGCAAAACCCAAGATATTTGCTCTCTGTCCCTTTACAGAAAAAGTGTGCCAACCCCTGGCCCAGAAGCTGTGAGGCCTGGGGGAGGAAGTCTTGAGAAGGGCAAGTATCATCTTACAAGGCACCTGCCTCAGGTGAGACCTCCAATCGCCTTGGGGCAAAGGGAGGCTGCTGTCCTCTAGAAGGAAGGATAGGCCTCTTCTGCAAGTCCAGGGAGGACCCAGAAATCTGAGGATTGAAGGTTCTTGAGCACATCTACCCAGATGTCCCATTCCAGGTTCTTGGGTCCCACTCCCTTATTGAGCCCTAGGTTTCGGCAAAGGATACTTGCTGTGGTGGGGCGCCTGGGTGGCTCAGTCGCTGGGCGTCTGCCTTTGGCTCAGGTCATGGTCCCGGGGTTCTGGGTTCAAGCCCCGCGTCGGGCTCCCTGCTCAGCCGGAGCCTGCTTCTCCCTCTCCTCCCCGATTGTGATCTCTCTCGCTATCTCTGTCACTAGCACTCTCAAATAAAATAAATAAATAAAATCTTTAAAAAAAAAAAAAGGATACTTGCTGTGGCCATAAATTCAGACATTGCTACACTTTCATCGGGTCCAAAGCCATGTTTACAGCAGGATGTGCCACTTGGCCCCAGCAGGTGACAGTCCTTTTCCATGCTACCGCAGAGACCTCCTGTTCCAATTTTGTGCCCACTTCAATGGTTGGCTGACTTGGGTCTACTGTGGTCTTCCTTTGGTGCACTGGTATGCCCAACAATCCCTAGTGATCTCCACCATCACCCACCATACCTCCCCAAAGCTAGTGACCCTGGGTAAGCCGGTGCACTTTCTGGCACCTGCATCACATCTGGTACTCATCAGGCTTTGGTCAGAAGTGATAAACCACACCAATTACTTCTACATAGTAAAAGGTATTGAGGAACTGGACAGGTAAAAAGGGAACATTGAGACCCATCATCTTGCTTTGCTCAGAACTACGATGATGTCAGGACGGAACGTCCTGCATTCTGGGAAACCCTTTAGTCGCAGGCAAACCGGAACAGTTGGCCACCCTTCCTATGGTGTCACAGAAGTAGTAATTGCAGGAAGCAACTAAGACCACAAGACTCAGGAAGATTTCGTCTGAGTAGGGGGCACCAACCACCTGGCGCTCGTGTGTCCGAGGGGATGCCATGAAACTGGTTATGGGAAAAATCACGAACTGGAACCAACTGTTCCTATTTTGGAACAAAGTTCACCTCCAGAAGGAAGAGTCACTGCTGAGTGACCCTGGCAGTGATGGGAAGCAAGCAGGAAGGAGTAAGTCCCTTCTTCTGCGCCCAGCCCCCAGTTTTCCTCCAGCATCCCACGGACTCCCAGAGCCTAACTAGGGGCAGTTGGCCAAGGAAATCTACTGTTGAGAGTCCCAGCAGCAGCATCACAGGGCAGGGTCTGGAAGATCCATCTACACCTGGTACATGGCAGGTTGCTAGGCTGGGTTGCAGTTGCTTGATAACCAGCACACATCCCAGGTATTCACAGGAGAGGAGAGTCTTCCTGATCATGATGCTACAGCATGCCAGGGGGGCTCACTCCCCATTCCCCAACAAGAACCAGGTCCTTGTTGCCAACCAACAAATGACCCAAGACCTAGGATCTACTGCTAGGACCTTCTAATACCAACTGTCTTAGTTTGGACTCCCCAGTCTGACCCCAAGGCAAGGGTTTGAGCACAAGTGGCTTATTTGGGAGGTGGAGGGACAAATAGAGTGTTATCAGCCAGCTGCCACCGTGGGGGACTGCAGGGAAGCTTTTGCCTCCAGGACCACGGCAGGCACCTCGTAGGCTTCTGAGCATGGGGAGGGGTTCATTGTGCCTGCCGTAGCACTGGCCACAGCTGTGCAAAGTGGCTGTTGATGGGGCAGCCACCAAACAGGCAGGAGGAGAAAGATGTGAGGTCTGTGGTCCACACGAGTGAGGTTCCTGAGAGACCCAGTAAATAAGAAGACCATAGCAGGTGGGGGAGGGGCTGCGCAGGGTTTAGGGACTGTTCCAGTCTTACCCTACCTGGGGGCAAAGTGACCTTCCGTGCCCGCAGAAAAAGGCTTCAGGCAAAGAGATGCAGATGCTGGTGTCTGGAAGTTGGCTGGAGCACCCCCAAAGTGGAAGGCCCGGGGACTGCAGGCAGAGCACCCACAGCTTCCGCCCCAGGGGGGCAGGAAGAATGGACAGCTGAGCTCAGTCGGAACGACAGCGCCCACTCCTCATGCCGCAGGCTTCTGCTAACGCTCTGCATGTGTCACCTCCAGCGCTCCCCACGAGCCGGGGGACTTGCGCTATTATTATTTTCATTTTACAGATAAGAAAACCAAAGCTTCGAGAGGTTCGACAACTTGCCCAGAGTAGTGGCCAATGCGGACTTGGTCCTAGGTCTGTGCGACCCAGAGCCAGCATGCTCCCGTGCCCTGTTGTTGCGGCCTGTCCCACCAGAGGCACACAGGCTGGCAGACACACGCACATCTCCATCTCCCCCACATGCCAGGCTTGCAGGACAGAGGCTCGGTGGGCCACTTGCCAACCCCAGGCGGACTCATCCCTGGTGATGCTACAGCGCTGACTCTCTTCACGGCAGTCAAGCAGATGGGGCTGGCTGTGCTGAGCAGCAGAAAACACCCAATTTGCCTGGGTCTTTTCTCTGTTTTTTTTTTTTTTTTTTTTTTTAAAGATTTTATTTATTTGTCAGAGGGAGAAAGAGAAAGAGCACAAGCAGGGGGAGCGGCAGGCAGAGGGAGAAGCAGATCTCCCTGCTGAGCAAGGACCCGATGTGGGACTCGATCCCAGGACCCTGGGATCATGATCTGAGCCGAAGGCAGACACCTAACCATCTGAGCCACCCAGGCGTCCCACCTTCTCTGGTTATTGAGCAAGCCTAGGAAAAGAGCAAATCCTACCCAAACTGACTACCCTCTTGCTGGGAGTGGTTTATGATGATGATGATGTCAGGATGCTGGGAGAATCGACTTTGCAAGAGTCTTTTTTGGCTCTTTGATTCCCACATTCCATAATGTTTATGGTGACAGCTCTATGGACTGGGGAGCAGATAAGACTTAAGTCCCTTTTAGATGAGACACTTGACTTCAGTCCCTCCCTCAAAACCTGTTCACAAATTGGCAAGGCCACCCAGTGTGTAATACAGGATGAGAGAGTCTCCAATCTGGTTGATCTAGAGATTTCTTGATGATCTTTTTTGTTTTTTCTTTTCTTCACAGCTTAATTAAAACACACACAAAAGCAGAGAGAATAGTAAAATCAACCCCCATGAGCTCATCACTCAGCTTTGGCCATTGTCAACTCATGACCACTCTAATTTGCCCACACACTCCCTGGTCCCCAGATTATTTAGAAGCTACTCCCACATCATATCTCTGTGGTGCTCTTCTAAAAATATTGATTCCTAAGCTACTCCCTCTGAATTTTCTGATTCAGCAAGTCAGGAATGGGGGCTGAGAATTCATGCTTTTTCAATTCCCCAGGTTTGGGAACTTACAGTATAAAGAAATGAGCATAGGTTTTACTGCAAACAGATCCTGGTCTGAGTCCTGGCTTTGCCCAAGTGATGCAACTTTGGGTGAAAATTTAAAACTTTTAGACTTTTTGTCTTGAAGAATCACCACTCTGTGAACTTGTGGTCCACTAAGACCCTCTGTTATTTTTCATATTAAATAAATGCTATCAAATCTAGTGTCCCTCAGCCTTCCCTTGTCTTGGTATTAGGGTGGGGATGGGGGCTGGGTTACTTGGGAGCTATCCTGTTTTGAGGTGGTTGTGTCTACAAAATCTCCCCAACTTGCATTTCCCATCCCCATGCCATGTCCCCATCCTTCTGCATCCCCTTCTGATCTTTGTAGCTTCCTTGCTTCCCTTGTTCTGTTCATTCAGACTCTCCCTGCCCAGCTCCCTGGAAGACTAAAAAAGTGAAACTACCCCTCGGTGGTCTTCAGTCACAAAATTCTTTGACCTAGCCTCCAAGACCAACTTGCATTTGGTCCAGGTTGCTCACCACCTCTTTAACCAAAACCGATCCTTAATTTCCGTGGCTGGCATTCAGTCACTTGATGCTCATAAAAAAAGAAAGCAAGCTTCACTAAGCTGCAGTACCAGGAGGCCTGCTAGCTTTTGGTGTGCTCAGCATTTTTTGAATGAAGACTGCAGCTATTTACGATGAATAAAGCTTCTTTTTTGTTGTTTTGTTATTTAATTAAATGGAGTTCAGAGAGAAGGAAAATAAATAAACAAGAGGAGCAAGTTGGGACCCACATTTGCACTATAATGAGGAAGGAGAGATTTCCTGAGGCAGAACACCTTTTACAACAGAATACAACTTCATTTAGTGCAACATTGCCCCTACAAATTGTGTTCTCAGTTGTTCTGGGTAGTTAAATGCAAGCTTTCATAGCAACAACTAACAGCAGAGAAAGACCCTGAGAAGCGCAGGTCTGAGAGAGAACTTCAGTGGGGATTGGGAAACCATAGCATGTTAGAATTGAAAGGAACCGCAACAGACTCATCTTATGCCTGAACCACCGAAGGCACAGAGATAACATTACTTGTTCAGAGTTCCAGAGCTGGTTGGTGGAAGAGCACAGACCTGCGTTCCGAGTTCCTGACCAGTGCTTTTTCCATTGAGAGGTTTTAATGCAGAGGTTAAAAGGGTGGACTGCATGGACAGACCACCTGGGTTCAAACCCCAGCTCTGCCCCTTCCTGGCTGTACTATGATCTTGGGCAAATTAGCAAATGTCATGGGGCCTTGTCAGGGTTCCAACAGAAGCAGATGGTACATCCAAATTAGGATAATTGGAGGGGGCTATTCACAGAGGGATTCATTCCTGTGGGCAGAGTATAGGGAACTCCAGGGGCTGGTGGAGGAACCCAGGGCGGGCAACCACCCTAGGCTGGAAAGAATGAGGAGCGGGAGCCCTGAAGAAGAGAGAGCCTTGTGAGCAGCCGTGTCCTCAGGCTAGGAGACGCACACAGCCAGGGCCACCTTGCAGGGGGGAAGCAAGGGGAGCAGGTGCACTCTCTCCATCCCTCCGTTCTCCTCACTGGCTAAACACAGCCAAAGCCGTACAATCTGGAAGCCTGTTGATGGATCTTATATGGCCGAGGTAAGGTGAGCAAGTGGTTCTGTAGGATCTAACAATAACCATCCACTGTAAGTGGGAATCATAATGGAACCAACCCATAGGTTGCTGTGAAGAGTGAGAATGGAATAGATGCAAAGTGCCCGGATAGTGCTCTCTCTCCTGGACAGACAGCACTATGGGACTTTATACACATAGTAAGCCCTATGTTAATGTTAGCTGTTGTTATCAGCTCAGAGGAAGCCATGATCATTCTAGTCAGGAGACACAAAGAAGGGCTGCCCCATGCAAGTGCTGGTAATGGTTCTAGGTTCCTTCCTCCCCAGCTCACCCTGTCTTCTTGGAGAGAGTCAAGGTCTACACGGAAGGCACACGAAGACTGAAGAGAAGCCTGAGACCATCACTGAGCCTGAAGTTGGGAAACGGATTATACTAAAAGGAGTGGCTTGAGGATTTTGTTCTCAGTCGAGAGAATAGATGAGTTCAATCCTAAGCTTCAACGTGGGCTGGTCAGTGGCCGGAGGGTGAGGACAGACATGTCCCCATGCTCTGCTGTCAGCTACCAAAGTCTGGGGCCATTCCACGTCTGGGATCACCCGACCTACCCCTGGAAAGGAGGCAAATCCTGTTGTCCGGGAGATTTTAAGGCAAGTGATTCCATGTCATTGTGGGCTGTTCGGAGCCACTGGAGAGAAAGAAATGGGCCATTTGTCTGCTTAAGAATGAAGACAGGACCCAGCACAGTCTCGACTGAGGTGCTGGGCCACTGCCTTTGCCCCTCTTGGCAGCACGGTGATGGAGGAGAGCGCGAAGACCAGAGTTGGCCTAACATGGATGGCGGCTGCCCTCAGCTCAAAGGGTGTGGGGCTTTCCTACTCCTATTCCGGGGACGGTGGGTTGTGGGTGGACAGAGCATGGACATGGAGAGACCACCTGCTCATTATCCTCTGTGCCATCCCAGGGGGCAGACCCTGCTCGAGCCCCTGCTGGTTGGGGAGTAAGGAGTCGGACCAGGCGATACTCAGTCCTGTCCCCTCTCAGCTCTGGCATTTTACTTTGCATTCCGTTTGTGAGCTTAAACAGGCGATGGTTCCTAGGTCCTAGAAAGACAGAAGAACATCTTGGGAATGACAGCTCTGAGAATCGAGAGCAGGACAGTCAGGGATGGTGGGCACCCGTCAGTTTACCCTGCTTTCGAAACTTCCCGGCTCAGGCCCCGCTCCGTAGTTGACAAGCAGCTACAATGCAGGGCACAAGATGGAAAGTAAACTTTTCTTTTCCTCACAGTCAGAAGTAGCCACTCTTGGCCATACCTCTGGCCCTATGCAGGAGAAAAGCAAGACACAAAAGTGTATGTTTGCTGTGATTGAAATTTTGGGAGAAAAAATATATCAAGGGTTATTTCTGGCTGATGAAAGAACAGGTAAACTTACATCTTCTTCCTTATACTTCGTGTGCTTACATTTTATTTTCATGGTGATTCTGAGTTATGGTAGTATTTAAAGACTGTGAGTCTCCCTCTGCTATTTTCAACCAAGGTCATCTCTTGAACCTTCTCTATGAGCCAAATATCTCATGGAAAACAAGGAACTCCCCCTGCCACCTCTCTGAGCCATGGAAAAATACCTTCCAGCAATAACAGAAGCCTGGTTGTCATTTCACCCAGCAAAACCACAGCTTTGTCTTGTCAGGGTCCTCTCATTATCCCAAGCCCAAACACCGTGCTATTTATCATGACACCTCTCGTGGATTTGTCACTCATCCGTAAAACCAGAAGCAACATCATGTAGCTAAAATTTCAAAAGCTTTCAAAGTCTTTGTCCTTAAATTCTAGAGCCTCCTTGGTTTTATCTGGGCACATGACCACTGGACTAGATCTGCAGGCCTGCCTATCAGACCGATGTGAAATTATAACCAAGTCTAGGCAAATAAATGTGAGCAACACCAGTCTTATTAAAGATCACCTCATTCATGGTAAGGCCACTTGCCTCAGACAGTGCTCTTCCCTGCAAAGACATGGATATTGTAAGGATCCAGCTTCAACCATGCAGATGAGGACGGCACCCTAAGACGTCACAGGGCTGCATGACGGAAGAAGCCAGGGTCTCTGAATGACATTGTGGAGCAGAGCCACCCCGCTTTCCTGGGCCTCTGACCTCCAGTCTGTTACACGAGAAAGAAAGAAGCTTCCAACTTGTGTAACTCACTGTTCTTTAGGTATCTTTGTTACAGCACCTTAGCTTCTGCCCTAACTAATGCAGCAAGCTAGTCCTGACTTGAGATTCTTACTCCGTAATTCCCTCACTGTGTGTCCTTGGGCAGGTTATTTATATATTCTGGGCTGTAATTCCCTCCACCAGTAAATTGGAAGTATCAGCATCTATCTTGAATGGTTTTGAGAATTAGAATAATGCACATATAATATGTTAGACAGTGCCAGGCACACGGCAAGGTCACAGGACAATTACAGTGTAGGAGTGATTGCTCGTGTAATAACAGCAAGCCTTTTGCATGCTCAGCTTCTATGAACATCTGATTCTTCTCTTTGAGGAAAACTTACCTTTCCAGGGAAGTGTGTGCCGGTCAGTTGATCCTACCCCCCGCCCCATTCTGCCTCCCTCCTCCGGTCTTCATTCCCTCACACCTCACCTGCACCCAGTTCCTGCTGCTAGACAAGTTATGGCCTCAATCCCATCCATGTGTCAAAGCCTTTCCCCACTTGATCTTCCAGGCCCTGTCCAGTTAGAATCCTTGTCTTTTTCCTGTAGAAATGGCTGCTTGGGCCCTCCCTGACCCACCCTTTGTACCCTTCTGCCTAACTTAACTTAATTAACTTAACTCACTTTGACTTACAATTAACTTAACAACTTAAGGTCTGAGCCCACTCGTTTCTGCCCCCGCCTTCTCTTGCTGCTTTTCTCTTCACTGATACCCCTTCTAGTTCATCCTCATTTCTCAATTTCTAGATTCCCTTGGCTGGAAAACACAGACAGGCCTGCCTAGAAAAGCTGCCAGCCACACAGCGCCATGCGGCAAGCTGCGCAAGCATCAGGTAGCCATGATGAGAGGCGCAGGCTCGGGCTCAAATCCTGACACTGCTATCCTGGGTTCAAGTCCTGGCCTTGCCATGTTTTAGGAACATGGCCGTGTCCAAATTCCTTAATCTCCATGCCTTGGCTTCCGCACTGTAATATGAGGGAAGACAGCAGTGCCTTCTTCATAGGGTTGCTGAGGCTTAAAAGATGCTAAGCATTAAAATACTTAAAAGAGGAAATGAAAAAGATTTACAAACTGATACAATAGAAACACAAAAAAATCATAGGAAACTACTATGAGCAGTTACATGCCAACAAATTGGACAAACCTAGAGAAGTGAATGAATTCCTAGAAACATACAATCTTCCAAGCCTGAATCATGATGAAATAGAAAATCTGAGCAGACCAATTACTAGTAAGGAGATTAAATCAGTAATCAAAAACCTCCCAACAAACAAAAGTCCCAGGCCAGATGGTTTCACTGATGAATTCTACCAAACGTTCAAAGAAAATTAATAACAATCCTTCTCAAACTCTTCCAAAAAATAGAAGAGGAGGGAATCCTTCCAAATTCATTTTATGAGGCCAGCAATATGCTGGTACCAAAACCAAACAAGGATCCACCAGAGAAGAAAATTATAAGCCAATGTCCCTGATGAACATAGATGCAAAAATCCTCAACAAAATATTAGCAAATTTAGATTCAAATTTAATACACTGAAAGGATCATACGGTATGATCAAGTGGGATTTATTCCAGGGATGTAAAGATGGTTCAACATCCCCCAAATCAGTCAATGTGATATCCCATATTAGCAAAATGAAGGATGAAATCATTGTGATCATCTCAATAGATGTAGAAAAAGCATCTGAGGAAATTCAACAACCATTCGTGATAAAAACTCTTAACAAATTAGGCATAGAAGAAACATATCTCAATGCAGTAAAGGCTGTATATGACAAGCCCACAGTTAATATCATACTCAGTGGTGAGAAGCTGCAAACATTTCCTCTTAAATCAGGAACAAGAAAAGGATGCCCACTCTCACCATTTTTATTTAACATAGTATTGGAAGTCCTAGTCAGAGTAGTTAGGCAAGAAAAACAAATAAAAGGCATCCAAATTGGAAAAGAAGAAGTAAAACTGTCAATCTTTGGATATGACATGATACTATATAGAAAACACTAAAGAGTCCATCAGGAAACTGTTAGAACTCATAAACAAATTCAGTAAAGTTGCAGATACAAAACCAATACTCTGAAATCTGTTGCATTTCTATACACTAAACTATTGGAAAGAGAAATGAAGAAAACAATCCCATTTACATTTGCATCAGAAAGAATAAAATACCTAGGAATAAATTTAAGTAAGAAGGTGAAGGACCTCTATATTGAAAAGTACATGACCTTAAAGAAAGAAATTGAAGACAACACAAATAAGTGGAAAGATATTCTGTGTTCATGGATTGGAAGACTCAACAGTGTTAAAATGTCCATACTACCTAACATAATCGACAGGTTCAGTGCAATCCCTGTCAAAGTTCCAATGGCATTTTTCACAAAAATAGAACAAACAATCCTAAAATCTGTATGGAAGCACAAAAGACTCCAATAGCCTTAGCAATCTTGAGATAGAAAACCAAAGCTAGAGGCATCATGCTCCTTGATTTCAAATTATGTTACAAAGGTGTAGTCATTAAAACAGTATGGTATTGGCATAAAAACAGACACATAGATCAATGGAACAGAATAGAGAGCTCAGAAATAAAACTATGCATTAATGGTCAATTAATTTATGACAAAGGAGCTAGGAATATACAATGGGGAAAGGACAATCTCTTCAATAAATGCTCTTAGGAAAACTGGACAGCCATATGAAAAAAAGAAATGTAACTCAACCATTTTCTTACACCATACATGAAAATTTACTTAAAATAGAATAAAGACAAAGACCTGAAACTGTAAAACTCCTAGAAGAAATCATAGGTGACAAGCTTCTTCACATGATTTTTTGAATCTGACATCAAAAGCAAAAAAAAACAACAGCAAAAATAAGCAAGTAGGACTCTATCAAACTAAAAGTCTTCTGCACAGCAAAGTAAACCATCAGCGAAATGCAAAAGCAACCTACTGATGGGAGAAAATATTTGCAGCTGATAAGGGGCTAATATCCAAAAGAATCCATACTACTCAACAGCAGAAAAAAAACCCCAAAACTCCCCAAACCCCATGTAATCTGATTTAAAAAGGGGCAGAAGATCTGAATAGACATTTTCCAAAGAACACTTATAGATGGTCAATAGGTACATGAAAGGATGCTCAACATCATTCATCATCAGGAAATACACACTCATTAGAATGGCGAGAATAAAAAAGAGAAGAAACAACAAGTGTTGGCAAGGATGTGGAGAAAAAGGAACCCTTGCGCACTGTTGGTGGGAATGTAAATTGGTGCAGCCACTTTGGAAAACAGTTTGGAGGTTCCTCAAAAAGTTAAAAAATAGAACTACCCTATGATCCAGCAATTTCACTCCTGGGTATTTATTCAAAGAAAATGAAAACACTAACTTGAAAAGAGATCTGCACCCCTGTGTTCACTGCAGCATTATGTAAGCAATAGCCAAGATTTGGAAGCAACCTAAGTGTCCACTAACACATGAATGTAAATATACATTTGACCCTTGAACGATGCAGGGGTTAGGGATGTCAACCCCCTGTGGAGTAAAAAATCTGTGTATCACTCTTGACTCCCCCAAAACTGAACTATTAATAGCCTACTGTTGACCAGAAGCCTTACCACTAACAAATACTTGATTAACACATATTTTGTATGTTATATGTATTAAATACTATATTCTTATAATAAAGTAAGCTAGAGAAAAGAAAATGTTATAACAAAACTCATTAGGAAAAGAAAATATGTTTGCAGTACCGTAATGTAGAAAATCCATGTGTAAGTGGACTTGTGCAGTTCAAACCCTTGTTATGTAAGGGTCAACCGTATATACAATGGAATACTATTCTGCCATTAAAAACAGATCTTGCTTGTGTGTCAACTATACTCAAAAAAATTACAAGTGAAGAAAAGGAAAATAAAGGGAAAAAAAATTGTCCTATTCAGGATTACTGTTTTAACAACCGTCAAAGTACTTAAGGGAATTGTCACATTTAAAATATTATCCATTTTCCTTTTATATAAAAGCAGGTCTCCTAAATTTGCTCTTTTCTCTTGGTCAGTGACTGGCAGGAGAATGCTACCTAGCAGATAGTTTTAGAAAAAATGAACATCTTCAAAGTAAAAGTGATTTTTTACAAAGAGTAAAACTGTTCACAATGAGTAAAAATGGAATTTTTTTGAAAAGAACCTTTGCTATGGGGTTTCAAAATAAGTTTTTGGAAATGTTACTGTTCATCATCTTGTGTATTTGTTTTGTTGCTGAAATAAAATATTGCTCACATATGAAGAAGAAACAGATCTTGCCATTTGTGACCACTTGAATGGACATCAAGGGTATTATACTAAGTGAAATGACTCAGACAGAGAAAGACAAAACCCAGTTCTTGATACAAAGAACAGATTGGTAGTTGCCAGGGATGGGGGATGGCATGTAGGGGAAATGGGTGAAGGGGGTCAAAATATAAAAAGAAAAAGATATTAAAAACAAACTCCTGAATACAAGCCCACAATAAAGCTAAAAGGAAAACTAGGAACCGGGTAAAAAAATTTCTACATAATAGGTTAAATGTTAATTTGTTAAATTTAAGAAGCATTCTTTTTTTTTAAGATTTATTTATTTATTTGTTTGAGAGAGAGAGAGAGAGAGAATGTAGTGTGGAGGGGTAGAGGGAATCTTAAGCAGACTCCATGCTGAGCGCAGAGCCCGACATGGGACTCGATCTTATGACTCCAAGATCATGACCTGAATTGAAGCCTAGAGTCAGATGCTCAACCGACTGAGCCACCCAGGTGCCCCTGTAAGAAACATTCTTATAAATAAATAATTAAAATTAGAAACAACCTAAATACCAGGGGGATGATGAAATAAATTATGGGCATTATAAAACAAAAATATCTAGTCTTAAAAAAGGAGGTGCTTAAATAAAAATCTAACCAGTGGGCAACTCTGAGGTCTTCAGTAACATAAAGAAAAACATTCAGTATATATATAAATACTCAGGACAGTGTCTGGCACCCAGGGTTATCGAGGAGGCACTCAGTAGATTTTAGGTGGTTTCTATCCTCATGTCCCTGTCCCCTCTTCTCCGGTATAGTCTAGTCCCTAGGATAGCAGTGGGATATGCAGTGAAAATCCAGAGCTTCTCAGAAACCTGTGGCATGGAATTGGAGGAAGGGAAGGGGGGCAAACAGCCCCCACTCAGAGGGGCACAGCTAAGGACAGACTTTTGGACAGGTTAACCCTCCCTGCCTAAAAACCTTCGTGGTCTCCCCTCTTCACACCCTCCACTCCACCGCCTTCACTTTGCCTGGAACTCACCCGTCAGAGATTTCTCTGGGCTAACAAGCATCCTGTCAGAATGCAAACCCTCCTGGAAGGGTTTCTTTCACAGTCTAAGTTCTTTCTTCCACCAGCATGATTATTTCACGTGCACCGAGAGCCTGGAGCCTGGACCTGTGGCTAGCAGGAAAGGGAGAGGGGAGGGTAGGCAGCCACGCGTAAGATGTTGCAGTGAGGAGCTAAGGGTGATTCAGACGAGGGTCCCATCACCCAGAGTCTATGGAGAGGAGCGCAGGAGGGCAAGAAGTGCAGAAAGCCCAAGACAAATGTCTTTGATTTCAAAATGCTGCTTAAAACAGGGTGCCCTTAAAGAGTAGGAAAGGAAAAGATTTCACATGAAAGGAAAGGTTGTAACTAAACCATCTTGATTCCTGCCCTTGCTCCTTCTACCCTGTTCCTTCTACCCACTGCCCCCCAACCCCATCCTCAGCCCTGGCTGACCCTCAGTTTGGAACTCACTGTGGGGTTTTGATTCTCTTTCAGTTACTACACTTAGCTTCAGAATTTGCCCTGGTCCCAAAGTCAGTTCTTAGATGCTAACTTAACTACCAGTCCTCATGCCTGGCTTTCATCTCAGCCATTTTGTTTATTCCTCTTGTATGAGCCTTTCTCAACCACGGGCAACCGTGGGAGTCCACTGGGCTGGGTCACCTGCCCGGTGTCGATGGCCATCTGCTTCTGCCTCTGGTCAACCTGTCCAGGTGAGCATCTATACTGGGCATCACTCTGAAAGCTCCATCTCTGCACACTGACTGGGTAGTCCCTGTCCCAGGACGTGGGATGAGGGGCATCCTCTTCTTGTCTTCCTTTCTCCTAAACTAGATGACATCTGCCCCCAGGACCAATGACTCTGGCTGGTTTTCTAAATACTTTTATTTTAGCTACATTAGAGCTTAGATGAATTTTTGCTATTATTATTACTGTGGCCAGTGAAGTTAACCACTAAGCATATTATTTCTTTAGGGAAATAATGCAAGTTCCAAACAACCAGCCTAAAATGAACTTTGAGAAACCATTCATGTTAAATGAACTTTTGAAAAACTCTCTATGCACTTGTTTACAAGATTAGGAAGCAAGTAGATATCATTTGATGGGCCTTAGTGTTATTTCTGTCCCCACGTAGCGTACAATTAGCATTCAAGCCACATACCAACTTCACCAAGACCAGAAGCTGAAGTATAAATACCACTCAAGTGAGGTTATTTAGATCCTCAATCAGATCGACCCGATCTGAGCCAATTATTTTTCTGGCAGAGTTAATTAGAATGTGTCTAAAATGAGTGAGATGTGAAAGGCAACTTTCCATTACTTATTCCGCTACCCGTCGCCTTAAAGCTGGAGTCTTGTCCTTAATTTCACATTACAAGTACCTTCTAGAAAGGATCAGGTCTACATGTAGCCTTTTAAAATTAAAACCATATTACGTTCCTGATAATTTCAGCCAAAATATTAAACTGGGTAGAAAGTTAATCACACGTACGTAGGAAGAATTACAAGAGAAAAATAGAAGTTCCAGGGAAGAAGCAAGGCTGGGAAAAGAGCAAGGAATGATCTCCATAGATCTTTGCTTCCCTCACTTCAGAGCCTGAAGCTTTTGAACCGATGCAGCAGAAGTCTGAGAATCTTCTGTGCTGTCAGTTTCCATCCCACATCCGGCTTTTTTGTTTGACATCAGGGTACATCACCTAACATCACCCAACAAGAGCATGTCACCCTCCACAGTCCTCAGGCTTGCCACTTGTGAAATGGGAATATGCCCTGTTTTATAGACTTGAGTTTATGGTTCGTGTTGTTCTGACCTTGGAACACTTTTGACAAATAAAAACATGAGAAATTGTTTTCAGGGCAAACAACTCATTTACTCAAAAAAGAAAAATAGCGAAAGAGAAAGAAGCCAAAAGCAAGATCAGTGATTCATCTGACCTTGAACTAGAAAGGACACAAAGCATATGCTAGCAAAGGGCTTCCTCATGTGTTCCTGACTCTGTGTTATAAGAATCCAAGCAGAAGAAGCACAAGATGACCAAGTACCTACCCTACCCAGCCCGAGTGTGGGTCTCAAGCCCAGTCTCTTTCTTGGCCTTTTCTCATGGGAAGGAGAGGTTCTGAATGCTGATTTCTGTCTTAAAGCACAAGACACACTTTAAACATCTTGTGTATCGTGTGTGAAGAAGTTAAGGGTATGTGTGGTGTGTGTGTGTGTGTGTGTAGGAGGGGAGGGAAGGGAAGGAGACTGTGTGTGGTATGTGTCTCCAGGAGATGCAAAGAAATCAGCAAAATAGCAAGCATATTTTCTGCCTTCCAGGTGCTCAGCTGTGCAGAAAATGACTAGGGTGCACGTAGAATACACACCCGTGGGCTGAGACCCAGGGCGGCTCTGTAGAGCTTGGTGAATGTGAGCACCTGGCATCAAGCTGCGCTGGTCTGGAGGGACTTCCTGGGGGAGGAAACCTTCCAACAGATGTAGAAGAGAGGGGCCTTTCAGGGCAGAAGGTCAGGCAATCTACAAGGCTCCATGGATTCTGGTTATAGGCAGTTTATTTTTTTCCTTTTTAAAAAATACAAAAACATCTATTATGTTAAAAATCTTACAGACAGCACACAAATTATTACTGTACGTGCATTTTGATAAGGTGAACCACCCAGATAACCACTATTAAGATAAAGAAATAGAACATTTCAAACCCCACCGTCCCCGCCCCCACTCTTTCCTGGTCACTACCATCACCCCAAAGGAGACTGTCTTCTTGCTTCTATCACCAGTGGCTTATTTGGGCTGTTTCTCAATTTATGTATAAATTGTATAATATGGTATTTCCTGTTTTGTGTATGGCTTCTTTTGCTCAACCTTATATTCTATAGGCTATAATCCATGATGTTGCAGGCAGCAACAATTTAGTCCATTCTCAATATCAAAATGTATCACAATCTCTTTATCCATTTTACTACTGATGGAAATTTGGGTTGCTTCCTGTTACAATGAACACTCCTTTAGATATTTCTTGGTGCACATAAATGTACATTTCTCTTGATTGTGTGCCTAGGAGTGGAATTTCCTGGTCATAGGGTTATAGGAAGATTTCTAAAGAAATCCAGCAAGATACTGGGGACAGAATAAAGCTGAGCTGGACAGATCTGGATTGGGGTCTCACCTCCTGTCGTGCTGGCCCAAGATCTTGTACAAGATCTGGTGCATTGACCAGAGCAGGCCCTGCAAAGTCACTGTGATTTCTCACTATCCCAAGGAACCCACTCCAGACCCCGTTTTCTCCATCAGCTCCTGCTCCATTTTACTCCCTTGAACTGCATAAAAGAGGTGCCAATACTCACTGTCTCCCATGCTCTTGAACTCACCCCAACTAGGCCCTTGCCCTCACCACTCCAAGGTCACAATGACCCACGTTGCCAAACCTCTAGGTCAGACCATATTCAGCAGCATGCGGAGCGGTCACCCCTCTGCTTCGTCAGGTGCCTCCTTCACGGGGCTTCAGTAATGTCACAGGCTCGTCTGTCCTTTCATTTCGCTGGCCACTCTTTCTCAGACTGTTTTGCCGATTCAATCCCTTCCCCAAACCCGAGGTGCCACAGAGCCCCTGACTCAGACCTTGGCCTTTTTCCTTTCTGTCAAGTCTCACTCAGCAGATGAACTCTTAGGGGATCATGCCTTCCAATACTATCTCTATGTTGCTGACTGCCAAGTATCTATCTTCCACCCAGACCACTTCCCTGACCTCCAGACCCGTCAGTCAAACTGCCTGGTCCACCCCTCCCCTTGGATAAGCTATTGGTCATCTCAAACTTCACACAACCCAAACTAACATCCTGATATTCCCTCCCCAAATTAGCAACTCCGGTAGGCCTTCCTTTCTCAGTTGATGACAACTGAATTCTTCCAGTTGCTCAGGCAAAATCTGTGGACTCACTCTCCGCACCTCTGTCCTTCTGTCACTCCCCACATCTGGTCCAACTGCAAATGCAATTGGCTCCACCTTCAAAATACATCCATAATTCGACCACCTTTCTCCAGCACGAGTACCATCATCCTGAAGCAAGTCACTGCCGTCTCTCACCTGGGTCATTGCAAGAGCCTGCTAAGTGGTCTCCCTACTTCTGCCCTTGCCCACCCAGCCTCCCCACAACACCCAGCCGTCTGAACACAGCAGGAGAGAAATCCTGCTGAGACGCAATGTCCTTCCAATGACTCTCATCCCACTCCAAGTGAAGACCTATGTTCTTACAGAGACCTGAAGGGCTTGTGCCCTCCATACTCCCCCCCTCACCTTTTTGACTTCTTCTCACTCCACTCCAGGCATACCGGCTCCTTAAGGAGCATGCCAGGGGCTCTCCTGTCTGTAGTCCTGTGCACCTGCTGCTAGCTCTACCTGGATTGCTTTCCCACCGGAGAGACCATGGCTCTCTCCCTCCTTGCTCTCCCACACACACTAACATTTCACACTGTCTTTGCTTTATTTTTCTCCTAACACATACTGCTACTGACATACCATAAATTTTTCTCATTTATTATTTATTATCTGGCTCTCTCCTCTAGGATGTAAGCTCAGTGAGAGAAGGGAGTTTTGTTCGTTTGTTCAACACGATCTGTAGGTGGTTCCCACCTGGAGGAAGTGGGCTGCAGATGCTAAGTCGCCATTTGCAGGCATAGAAGGGGGAGGGCATTCCATGCAAGAATCTCAGGGGAAGATGGAGCACCTAGAATGGTGCCTCACACAACCAAGTCACTGTCCCCCCCCCAAAGAATTTATTTAGTGAATGAGTGAACCAATCAATGGATTCATGACGATGAAGAGATCATGTTTATGGAAGAGCCCAATTCATAGTGGGAGCTCAGAACAGTGTTGGTTTCCTCAACATTTCCCTTGGTCACTTGGGAGCGAACCTGAGCTTTCCGTGCCCGAGTTGTGACTGTTATTTGTACGTGGGGCAGCTCCCAGGGAGCCCTGCTGGGCGCCGGCACAGTGTGTAGCGAGTGTCCTACAGTTTCTGCCCGGCTACCTGAGTGTCTCTCTCTGACTCTCTGGATCTCTCTGGGAGCAAAGCCTCCAGAAGTGGCCATTTAAGGAGCAACTGCTCCCACACATCTCAGCTCCACAGTCAGAATGGATTCCGATGGTGAGGAGGGCGGAGACCGAGACACATGGGGTCTCTGGACGCCTGAGGTGGGGAAGTCCATGCCACCGAGGAGAATGCACATGGGGGGTCCTAGGAGTCACTTTGCACAGGTCACTTCTCACCTGGGTTCAGCCTGCTCTACTCCCCCAGGAGGCAGAGCTTCTGCACTGTCCATATCCTCCGAAGGTGACACATGGCATTTCTCCATGTGTCCACCAGGTCACTGGGGCCAGCACCCCAGGGGGTGGCCGTGTTCCACCTCCCCCCGAGGTTCCCACCTGCGATGTCTTCCCCTCTATGCCACCTCCAGGTGGTCACCACCTCCAGAGAGTCGCACCCTGGCCATTTTCATTTGCCCTCATGGCACATTACCTACCTACCCTGCTTCCGTCACTGGACTGAGCTCCATGAGCAGACCATGCTGATTCATGCCCCCTCACCTTGCATGATGTGCTTAAAGAATGACAGAAAGGAATAAATGAAATTGGTTCTTTTAGAGCAAAGAGAGAGTATGAGTTACATATCTGTTAATGTGGTGAGGAACAAGGTAGGAGGAAGGCAAAACTACCTCGTCGGCTCCATATACCATTCTATCCTTTGGGTAACATGATAAATGGATTCACTTGGGCAACACTTCGCCTCCCATGTTTTTCCATAAAGTCCTCTTCACTGCAGCCATGTGGCATTTGGACATCTATCCCACGAGAAGACGTTCTAACCACAGCATTCTGCATGGTGCCCGCAGGGAGGACCGTTGTTGCAGTAATGAGGGAAATACACGGTGGGGACAGCTCATCGGCAGTGCTGGTAAGTATTTATAGAAGCGAGCGGCTAGCCGAACACACCTGACAGCTGAATCAGTACCGGAAAACTGGGATCTCCACCTGGTGTTAGGTGCAAAGGTGTCCGGCTGTCAAGCCAGAGCTTGGCCTCCTGCTCCCCACCGATCTAGTTTCCCAAGTGGTGCCAACACAAGACCAACACCTCATCTCGTTTCTTGGTGCCCAGTGAGGGTGACCCCACATGAGGCCGGAAAGCCTTCCCACTCCGTCACCATTTCTTGCTGTCGAGAAGTTACCTGTGGCTTCCCATTGAATCTGTGGTCCAAGCCAAGAAATAAGCCTTAGGGACAACCTGCCCTTCAAAGATTTCACGTGCCTCCCAGGAAATCTTTGCCTTGTGCCCCTGCCCATTGGAACACTGGAAATTGGGTCTGGGGAAGGAGGGAAGGGTCTGGACAGGTCTGGAAGGGTCTGGAAGGCAGGTGTGAGTGGCCTTTAGGCAAAGCCTCTTCAGACTGACTGTCAGTGCATGCATTTCACTCTCAGCCATGCAGACTCAGAAGCCCAGAGCTGCAAGGACCACGCCATCTCTCTAGTCCCCCCGGGTTGAGCTCCGTCCTCTTCTCCCAGGAGGAAATGGAGGCCCAGGGCTGTCGACGGTGTCGCTGAAGGACACAGAGAGTGTTAACTCAGTTGGTCAACCTCTGTCCTCTACACAAACCCCACACGTGACCCAACAGGGGGAGACCGTGTGGGTGCACGCGCATGTGCGCGCCTGTGTGGTGTGTATGGGTGTGTGTGGGTGTGTGGTGCCCAGCACCCGCCCAGGCCAAGTCTCTGCCCTCAGCTGAGGAATGGGAGCAGAGCAGAGGGCTCCAGAACCCTACAGATGCCCCGCCATTCCCCCAGACATTCCAATATAATTGGCTTGGCATGGAACCTGGGTCTCGACATTTAAAATATCTCCTAAGGTGATTCTAACGTATAGCCAGGCCTGAGGACTCCTGGCCCAAATGACCACCAAGCTTCCATCAACCCGAGCCTTGCAAGGGTCTGTGATTCCACAGGCACAAGCTTCCGTCTGTCCTGCCCCGAGCTCGGCTGGGGAGGGCGGGTCTCCCGGGCCGATCACAGCATCTCCCTCCTCCCCTCCTCCTATCCAGTTCCCTTTCCTCCAGAGATCTTGTGCAGTCCCCTGGCTCCTCAGAGCCACCTGCACCCCACTGTGTTCTACCGGGGCCCAACCTTTGTGCGGGCCTTTCCTTTGTCCCTCCCAGGAATGATCCACTCCAACCTCCAGGGAGGTTTGGGCTAATCTCTGAGTGATGTTAAGGGCTGAAATTGGCTTGATATGTAACCCTTCTCATATAACGCTCTGTTGTGGATTGAATCGTGCCCCCCAAATTCCTATGTTGAAACCCTAACCCCTCAGAATGTGACCTTATTTGGTGCCTTGGTCAGTTCAGGCTGCTATAACAAAATACCACAGACTGGGTGGCTTATGAACAACAGAAATTTGTTCCTCACAATTTTGGAAGCTGGAAATCCACGATCAAGGTGTCAGCATGGTCACATCATACCAGTGGGACCGCTCCTCCTGGTTCCTAGGCAGCACCTTCTCACTGGGTTCTCACATGGGAGAAGAGTGAGGGAGTTGTGGGGTCTTATAAGAGCACCAATCCCATCATGAGATCCCGCCCCCATGACCTAAGCACCTCCCAAAGGCCCCACCTCTTAACACCATCACTTTTAGAGGTTAGGATTTCATCATATGAGTTGGGGGTGGGGCACAAATACTCAGACCACAGCATTTGGAGACAAGGTCTTTACAGAGGTAATCAAGATGGGGTCATTAGGGCAAGCCCTACACCAATATGCCTGGCATCCTTATAAAAGGGGGAATTTGGAAACAGACATATACACAGGAAGAAGGCCGTGTGAAGATGAAGTCGGCCATATACACACCAGGGAGAGAGGCCTGGGACAGATCCTTCCCCCACAGCCCTCGAAGGGACCAACCCTGCCAACACCTTGATTTTGGACTTTGAGCCTCCAGAACTGTGAGACAATAAATCTCTGTTGTCGAAGCCCCCCCAGCCTGTGGTATTTTGTCACTGCAGGCCCTGTGGTAGCCTAATGTCCTTCTATAAGGCTAGATCCACAGTGCCCAGCACAGAAAAATGGCATCTTGTAAGTGTCCGGTAAGGGCTTGTGGGAATAATGTGTATTTCCCCTTACATATGCCTCTGCTCCATGACTCAATGGACAGATTGACTCTGTGATCCTCAGGGACCCGTCACAGTGCCATGACAAAGGAGGAGCCCTCCTCGGCTCCTCACATCACAGGTGGAGACCGTGACTACTCTGCTAGACATTGGCTCTTCCCAGGCGTCTTTTCTATCTCTGCTATCAGCTATGAAGTCACCCCTGACCCTGAGTTACCTCACTACTCGTCCCTGCCTTGTTGCTTTGCTACCATCCAGATTCCCTACCTTGTTAAGCTATTGCTGTTTCACGAACTCAGTCCACAGTCTGGACCACAGCAACAAGGGGGAAATTGGCTCGTTCACCAACACAGATGCTGGGGTGACTGTGAGGGGGGCCGGTGACACGGACGGCAAGGAAATGCACCAAGAGTGAAGCAACAAGCAGGACAGTGTTGATTCACCCTCCAAGGAAGGAGAGGGGCCAGACATCTAGAGAAATGCCGGCCCCGAGTTTCTGTCAGGCTGGGCCTTTTAAGGGGTTTTGAAGGATGTGAGAGGGTTGCAGCTGTGCCCGTGGGGTCGGGGTGGAGGGACGGGGTGACTCTTGGCCAGGTAGAGCAGGAGGTCAGCCTAGAGAAGAGTCTGTTTTGTAGTGGGGGTTTACTTTCTGAGAATGTAGGCACCGTGACCTAGAAAAACAAAGAGTTAGGGCCAAGCCCAGACACCTGTGAGTTTTGTCAATGTGGCTGCCTGAGGGGGGAGGTGTGTCTTTGAATAGGTTCCTTTCAGTTGCAAAGGTGAGGGCATGACCCAAGCCCCTCGGACATCACCAGGGGACCAAGAGGGGAAGATTGGGTCGCCATACACCAGGGGGGTGGTAGCACAGGTCGCAGGCTGTGGAGGGCCAAGAAGCAGGCTTTATCTAAAGCTAGGATTTTCTGGGGAGCTTGGAAGGTTGGTAAGCATCAGCCAGATGACAAGATCTGAGTGGTCATCCAATTTAGCCTCCTGGACTGAAAAGAAGTGTCAGAGCCCAAACCAGGACCCAGGGCTCCTGGCTCCCACTCCCAATCCTTGGTTGCTCTCCAGGGGCCCGTGTTTGGTGGTAGAGCCCAGAGTCACCTCAAGCCCTCGGGCTGGCGGTGCACGGGGTGTTAGGACCCCAGCTGAGGCAGGGGATTCCATGTGGGCACAGGGAGCTCCATCCTCTTCTCTGTCCTCACATTGTTATCCTAGGTCTGCCCAGAAGTCTCCAAAAACATGTGGCTGGAGCATCACAAACCCATTCTCCCTGTGGGCAAAACAAGGCATAGAACCTGGGCCTTGGGGAGGCTCTCGGTCAGCACCACATCTCTGTTGGCCATTAGTCACCAGCCTTCCACCGCTGAGCGGCAGTGCCTTAAAGACTTGCACAACCCACTCAGGCTTTCCGGGGTAAAATGATAACAGCTTCCCGAGTAGCAGATAATTGAAACATTAACTCCCACTTAGATTTAGCAGGCAGTCAAAAAAAATCTCCCTCCCCCGCTTTTCTATTCCTACACCGGGCTCTCGATCTGGGACCCCACAAAGCCATGAGGCCTGACGATGAGAAGACACTTGGAGGATAGAGAAGTGCCAGTGCCATCACGTTCCCTTCTCGCCGCCGTTCCCGTTCCGAGATGCTTTCTCATTCTTTGTGTGTGGGAATGAGAGAGGACAGATGTTACTATTCCCTGAGAGTCTAAGTAATATATTCAAGGTCATGTTGCAACCGTGAAAAAAAAAATCCACCCCAGTTGCTTCTCTTGGTCCTTGAAACAAACCCTTGACTGCCCAGACTTTGACATCAGTAAGCCATAAGCCATTCTTCTGTTTTCCTAAATGCCTGGAAAAGTAATTAAATGGGATGTGATCAATAAGAAAGAATGAGGCCGGGCAGGTCAGCCTGACGTTCCTTCCACGCTCAGTACCTTCCCCTGAGGTGAAGCGGCTCCGTGGATGGTTTTCCCAGCGATTTTTCCCCGTCCGCGCGCCTCTGCGGACCCCAGCCAGGGAAGGGACTGCGCTGGGAGAAGGCCCAGAAGCTGCTTCTTTGAGGTTGACTTTCCAATGGTTCCGTCAAGCCCCATTAAAGGCCTGCCAGCCCCCGAGAACAGATCGCAGACCACCCGATGCCTTGTTTTCAAGTGTTTTAAATTGCAAGAGGATAAAGGGAAAGGTATCGCGTGAGGTACGTACCTCCACAGGGGAAGAGATCTCCGCCAGTCCGTGCCCAGTAGAGAAAGTGGATCACTGACAGGGAGCTGGGAACCAGGTTGCGTTCACTTTTAACATCTTGTGGCCAGTTTTTACTATTTTTAAAATGCAACTTTTGGCATGTCCCTCTTTTGCTCAGAAATCCCTGGTGGGCACAGCCCGTTGCCTACAAGTTACAAGTGTATAGTGCTTTCTGTTTGGAAACTCGAGGGCAAGGAATTTTACTGCCTGGGAGGTCACCCCAAGCCAGCAGAGGGTCAACGACTCTGTCCTCTACCCTGATCTTGTATGTTCCTCCGCATGCAAATGTCTGCCTCCACCACTGGACTGCGAGCTCAGTGTGGGAAGAGATTGTCCTATTTGTATTTCTGTCCCCAACACCTAGCCCTGCACCAGCCCAGAGTGGGCCCTCACCAAGGCCTGCGGAGATGAATGCAATGGCTCCTTCCTCTGGTCTTCAAAGCCTGTCACAAGTTAGCCCAAGCTCACTCCCAACCTTGTCCCCACTTTCATTTCCCTGCACAAACCCTCTGACCTGCCAAGCTGAGCTGGTTTATATTCCTCAAACAAGCCGCTCTAATTCCCACCTCTGCCCTATTTACTCCCCTTTCTGCTCCTGGAATTCCTTCCAGGTCTGCAAGCCAAGCTTGTGTCCCCCCCCACCTCCGCACAGCCCCCTGGGTGCCGTGTCCACCGCCCAGCCCCCACCCCCACCACAGGCACCCGCTGTCCACCAGGCAGTGGCACTTGGAGTAAATAATACCATCTCGGCGAAGCCCTCCCCGATTTTCCTAGCACACGGGGCCAGTTTATTCTCTTTCTATGCCAGACACTGTTTTCCCAGTTGGGGGTCATGGTCCTTCTGCCCCCACCGCCGATGTCCTGCATCCCCTAATCGGTGGGTCCCAAAATTTCGGTTGTCTAAGAATCACCAAGGAGCACACGGGAAAGGCAGATTCCACGCCATAGGTCTAGGCAGAGGCCCGGAATCTGAATTCCCTCTGGTGTTTTATTCTCATGCCAACAGTCCAGGGTCTCGCTTTGAAAAACGGACTTGCAAGTATCCGATAAGTGTTTGCTGATGGACAGACTTATGGGACCACACCCTGCACCTCCTTTCCCAGAGTGCCCCATTTCCATTTCCTAGTCCTATTGGTGGGGGTTTGTTTCAAGGCAGATGAGGTGACAGCAGGTGCAGGTAAGGGAGTGCGAGGCAGGGGCCCGGCCTCCCGACAGAGGTCTCCAGGTGCTCTGGGCCACGGAGGGGCCCCAGCTGGAAGAGGCCCCTCAGCGCCAATCCTCACCAGGTAATGTTCTTCTCTTTGGCTCTCTTGTTCTCTCAGACTCCTGCTCACACTTCTCTCAGGCTCCGCCTCAAACCACCAGCCGCTGCTTGACTGCATGATCCGCATTCACCCCCAAAGCTGCTCTCTCAGAGGTGGTCTGCAGTGGGCACCCCGATTGGGGAGCAGTGCTCTGCACAGGTGTGCAGGAGTACCACGGCCAAGGGGCACCACCTGACAGATGGCAGGTGGGGTCTGGTTCCAATGACACCACTACATTAGGATGATTTCCTGCATGGAGAACGCGGGCTCCTTCCAGCTTGCATGAGGATGCTACAAGGCCCCCAGGGCTGTGAGCTGTGGGACACAAGATCCAGTGGTTCTGTCCTCTGTCCTTGTCCTGAGAGAGTCATCACCAGTGTCTGCCCCCCCCCCCCCACACGAAGCTCTCTGCTGCAGTGTCACCTCCTCCGGAATCTAGGAGTGATGAGCACTGGAATAACAGCTTGACAATTCCCGCTCTCTCTCCGGGCCCAACCACACCCCCGCCAGCCGCCTCACGTACATGCTTTCCCCAGGTCATTCCATCCCATACTGTGGCTTCCCTTAGGCCCGTGTGTGGGAATGAGAGAGGACAGATGTGTGTGGGTAAAACACAACCCTGGACTCAGTGAGTCAGATCGTCTCACAGCATTTCTCAAAGGTGAGAGCTACTGTGAAAATCTCAGAAAAGATTTTTGGAAGCCTGAAACCTCTGGATTGTAAAGCACCTATCTGGTCAGAGCCACTTGTGTTAAAGATAACAGCAAAAGAAAACAGTAATAATGTTAGTGCGTTAGTGTGTGGTGTGTTCCAAGCACTGTTCTAAACCCCGCAGGTGTACAAACCCCTTTAATCCTCAAGTCAACCATCTGAAGAGGGGCATTGTTGCCCCCATTTTACAGATGAGGACACTGAGGCCCAGACAGGTTAAAAGGACATGCCCAAATTCTCTCAAATACTGTGTGACAGAGACAGGGTTTAAGCCCAGGTAGCCTTGCTTCAGATTACAAGAGACCTGAGATCAGACTCTAGTTAGCCAGTGACCTAATCAAACCTTGTGGCCTTGGCTTATAGGTCCCCACTCAGTCCAATCCCACCCCCCTCAGACCCACTCACCTCTGCAGGCCATTCATACACCGCATTCATCTCTGTCCTTCACCTCAGTCACATTAGCTTTCTGTAAGTTTCTCATGTGTCCATGTCCCCTCTGGCCACAGGACCTTTGCACATGCTGTTATCTGCCTGAAGCACTCTTCTCAACCCCTTTTCCTCCAGTAACATGGTTCCTCCTTCTGGACTCTACTGAGTGTCTTGTCCACAGGGAAGCCTTCCCTACCCTCCTTGTTGTTGAATAAATAACTCAATGGCTGGATGGACGGATCTCCCGAATCCCAAACCGTATTTTCCTGGGATTCTGTGCTTTTTTCCCCTCCACTGTAGCTGAGAAAAATAGCCCTAGTCATGGCAAAACGGGCCTGGTATTCCATCTACAGGGTACAGGAAAAAAAGCTACTGCCTTTCTTTCTGGTTTAAATTTCTCTTTATTCTCTCTGTAAATCTAGACAAGTATTCGCATTTCATTAAATTGATTCAGATTGAATCTAAATGAAGGTTAAATATAATTTTCTGAATGCTCTCAAGCTGTAATTCCTGTGTCTAAATAAAAAATAACAAACAATTGAATTTGAGGCGATGGGTGAGATTTCATTTAGTAGTTTCAAATCCTCCACATTTGTTACACATAATCAGATCTGCCACAGAAAGTATTTGTATGCTTCCTGTACTTGGGCTGCATTTTGACCTGGTTTCTCTGCAGATACACTGTAGACATTTAGGACCCCTGCGCCTTGGGTGGAAAAGGGAGAAAGGGAGGCGCCAGGGATCTGAACACCTAGCAATATCTTCCTACAATCCCTGGTGGGGCATGAGGCGGGGCACAGGGCCCTTGGGATTCTGCACAGAGAGGCTCTCATCACTCGAGTCCTTGCTGTGACAGTCACCTGAGCCCACTTGTTTTTTGTTTGGTAAAAATCACTCAGTGAACATGGTTCGGTGCACTCAGATGCCAGCTCTTGGGATGATATTAAATCTCCCTCCTGGATACAAAGTCTCCTGTTAAAAAGCGATCAAAATAATCCTCGGGAACAGGTGGACGATAAATTAATGAACACAATGTTTTCCTTCAAATTGAACTGGGGAAAAAATTCATTACTGGGCAAATGAGTAACAAAGAGGAATCCCCCCCCTCCCACAGCCTCTGAGCCCTCTGCTGTTTCGTTCTCCCGAAATCTAATTTCCATGAAACACTTCGGGGAAGTGCACATCGCCAGTGTAAGAACTTCTTAGCAGGCGTGCTAATACGAACACCATAATTCCATGGTAAAGAATTAAAGGCCTGGGACTGACAGGGACAGTATTTCAGAGGGGCCCACGGTTGGTTCCCAGACACTGTTAATAACCCCCATCCAGACTGGATGCCGACTGAGCTGGGGGATTAGACCCCCCGAAGGTAGATATAAGTTTTATTTATAGGCACATACACAGCTCGGTATGTACAAATACATAAAATCTTTATTTTCAATAATATAGATGCTATGCCTGCCTGGAATATAAATAAACCTTCCTGGGCCAGCCAGTGTCCTCTGCAGAGTTTGCAAGGTCTAGAACCCTCTGCGGTGTCACTCCTGCAGCTATTTATAGGGTCCTCACACCTGCTTGAAGCTGAGTAATGGTGGCATGCCCCGTGACAGTCAAGAGCGTTACTGCCCGCCTCCTAAATCACCCCTCTTGGGAGTCCACGTGCTGGCTTTCCTTCTCCTCCTCGCCTGGCCTGGCTCGCAGGAGACAGGACAGCTGCTTCTCCTTGGCTCGGGGCAGATGTGGCCGGGGACCGCTCAGCCCATTGGGGCAAGGGGGGGAAGGAAGGAAGGTTTGCTAGGCCCTCGCCACCAGCCACCCTGTGCTGGGCGACATACAGTGAATTCTCTGAACAACCTGGGAGTTTAGCAATTGCCATCCCTGTCTTGAATGTGGGGGAAAGGGGGCTCAGAGGTTCTGTTTCTTCTCTCCGAGACAAACTACGGATCCCTGGCTGCCAGAAGCCAGCTATGCCCGGCCCAGTGGCCCTGCTTTGCTCCCAGCATTTGTTATCACTGTCCACTTAGTGCTACTTGATTTTCTTTATCCCCCTTCGTTTTCAGTAGTCAGCCAGAGACTGATCTGCGTTCGGGAAGGAAGCAGGGTATGCTCCAGGGGGGCAGGGGCCGGAAAGGAGCAGGCGAGCTTCACCCTCCTGGACTGCGTGACCTAGGGGGGCACGTGGAACCCCTCTTGTTGGAGGAGGTCGTTTGAGAGGATATGACTGCCCCTTGACCCCAGGGCTGGAACTAGGCAGTCAGAGCCTCCTCACCCCCTCCCTGATCCTTGGAATGCTCGCTCCGCCCACGGTTCCCACAGTGGGAACCATTCCAAGGACACGGCCTTGAGAGAGCAAGGTGTTGTTGAGACCGTCTTGACAGTATATGTGACTGAACCCCATTAAGACCTCTATATAAACCTTTACGATTCTGGCAGGCAGGTGTGGAGACCTACTTGTCGTGTGGCCTCCTAAGTAAGTTCCCTCACGCATGAAGCCTGCCACATACCCATCCGGAGCGGCTGCCTCTTTCTTTGATCTTTCCTTGGCTTTCATGTGCAGGGACCCGTTTGCAAACCAACGCCTCTAAAGCACCCTTCCTGTTTCCTCATTGGTAAGGGGAGGACGCTACTCCCAGTGTCCGGGGCTGAGCCCTGACCGGCCCAGCAGAGGCCAGAGTCTTGGGTGCACCTCACGCCTCTGCCCCTTACGAGGCTTCCTATGTCTGACAGATCATTCCATCGCTCTGAGCCCGGCTTCCTCATCAGTGAGGTGGGAATCCGCATCTTCCCCACAACTTCGTATCTATAGTAGCGAACACTGGAGGCAACTAATTTAGAATTTGAAAGTAGAAGTGGCCATACAAATGTAAGCCATGTACTCTGTTTCGGGGACTCAAGAAACAAACGTACACCTGTTAGGATGGCTATTACGGAAAAGAAAAGGACACGGTCATTAACAAGCATTGGTGAGGACGTGGAGAAACTGGAACCCTGTGCGCTGTTGGCGGGATGTAAAAAGATGCATAAAAGGATGCATAAAAGAATGTAAAAGGGTGCAGTACAGAGGTTCCTCAAAAAATTAAACGTACAATTACCAGCAATTCCACTTCTGGGCCTACACCCAAACGAATTGAAAGCAGGGACTCAGACACGCGTATGCCTGTGTTCCTAGCAGCGTGATTCACTAGGGCTAAGAGGTGGAAGCCACCCACGTGTCCATCGATGGATGTGTGGCTAAACAAAATGTCAGATAGCCAAAGAATGGGATGTTGTTCAACCTTAAAAAGGAAGGAAATTCTGACCCGGCTACAACACGGATGGATCTTGAAGACGTGATGCTGACAAATAAGCCAGTCACAAAAGGACAAATACTGCATGATACCACGTACATGCAGGTACTAGCTTAGAGACCGAAGGCAGAGTTAATGGGGGGCTGTGGGAGCTGGGGGAGGGGAAGAAGGAGCCCTTCAATGGGGACAGAGCTTCAGTTTTGCCCAATGAAGAGAGTTCTGGAGTTGGATGGTGGTGATGGTTGCAAGACACCATGAATGTGCTTAATGCCCCTGAACTTCAAAATGGGCTCGATGGTAGTTTTTATGTTATGTGTGTTTTATCACAATTAAAAATAAAAATTGAAAAGCAAATGATGAAAAGCCCCTGCCCTCCAGGTGCTCGCGTCTCTCCCTGTCTCCTCTTCAAGGTCCCACTCACCTCTTGGCTCCCCCTTCTCCACCTCTGCCTGCTTCTCTCAGCCGGGCCCAGCTTAGCCCCAGAGGCTGATCCCCTCAACAGCACAGTCCTGTCTCAGACCTAGTGACTTAGGCAACAAGAAGGCTTTGTGAGGACAGCTCATGATGGTGGGAGGGAAATGGCCTTGGGGCCAGGCTCCGCCCAGGGTTCCAGCTCTCGCTCTGCCCCTTCTTTGCTGGTGCCCGCTGCCAAGTCTCCCGGCCTGTCCGGGCTGCAGGTGTCTCCCCTTTCAACTGGAGGTGAGGACAGTTTGGTTTTTTTTTTAAAGATTTTATTTATTTATTTGAGAGAGAGAGAATGAGAGAGAGCAGGAGAGGGAGGAGGGTCAGAGGGAGAAGCAGACTCCCTGCCGAGCAGGGAGCCCGATGCGGGACTCGATCCCGGGACTCCAGGATCATGACCTGAGCCGAAGGCAGTCGCTTAACCAACTGAGCCACCCAGGCGCCCCATTTTTTTTTTTAAAGATTTTATTTATTTATTTGAGAGAGAGAGAATGAGAGACAGAGAGCATGAGAGGGAGGAGGGTCAGAGGGAGAAGCAGACTCCCTGCCGAGCAGGGAGCCCGAGAGGACAGGTTTAATGCCTGAAAGTCTCAGAACAGAGCGGGCACACCCGAGCTCTTGGTCAGCATTGGCGATTACCATCATACGTCGGAAAAGACAGAAGGATCCGCTGCCTTGCCTCAGCTTCCAGGGAGAGGAGGTGGGCCCTGCTGGGAAAGTTGGGTTCACCTTTTCCAAGGCAGCCCGGCGACCTTGCTCCGCCCGCGCAATGTGGGACCCGCAGGATCATTCCCTGAGCGGATCGTCTGCTTCACCCCACTCGTCCCTCTCCCCAGGGGCAGGGGAGACCGCCTCATCCGGTGGGCGGAGGGGAAGGCAGGGGAGCAATCCTCTGCTCCCCGCATCCCATTCCTCCCCAGGAGCTCCCTGGATTTGTGACAACATGCTCGCCTCCCACGTCCCGCCCCACCTCGCCCGCCCTGGAAGAGGCTGAACGGCACCCAAGCAGGACAGTGACCCAGAGCAGCAAGCATGACCCGGGCCCGTGGGTGCTGTTGGCACAGCCAGAGCCTCGCATGTCGTCATGCAAATATGAAAATCGCGATTTACGCAGTTTATCGCATAGCTGGCTTCCATCGCTAGATCCAGAAGAAAGTGCTCTACATTGTAAGCAAATAGGAAGGTCGGGCTAAAAGGCCAGTGGTTTGAGCAATGGATGTGGCTCGAAGAAGCTTCTCAAAGCTGCAAGTAGTTGAGAGGTAGAGACTCGAGCATTATCTAGGAGTTGATGGTGCCGTCGTTCTGGAAAATCCACCTGAGCGAGCAAGTGGCCATTAACCGGAAGCAGACATTTTAGATGGAGAAGCTGAGCCCTGGGTCTAGTGAAGCGGGTGCCAAGGGGCCTACGGGGGGCAGGGTCGTCGCTCCGCAGCCTTTGCTGCTGTTAGTGGAAAGGAATTAACTCTGTGTTTGGGTGGAGATGAATATGCTCTCACATAAGTCAGGAACCAAGGCCTGGGGCCTGCCGTGACCCCAGCTGCACATCCACCCCAGCCTGCCCCCAATATCCCACACGTGGACGTAGCTAAGGCCAAACAACCTGGCTTTGGGTGATGGAGGATGTGACTGGCCTGCTGAGGACCCCGTCCCCGGGAGTAGGAAGACGGTTTTCTCCAAAGTGAGAATACATCCTGGAAAAGAGAGATTCCACAGCAGGACCTGGCACCTAGACCACCAGGCTGTGCCCACCAGCTCTCTATGCCACTTAGAATCTTCTGGGCCCCACCATTTCCTGCAGCCACCTGTCCTCAGGTTCCCATGGCCTATCCCGGCAGCCTGACTGGGCCTGCTTCGGGCTGAGGAGTGAAATGGCCCAAGGAACCCTCCCCGCCCCGCAACATGCGCAGACACACAGGACGTCACAGTCCCCAGCGGGCAGTCCCGAGGCATTTGCTCCCCTGGCGGGTCCCATGGGTCACAGCATTAGCCACTCAGAGCCGTAGCCAAGTGGATAGCACATCCCTTGGTGGCATTCCCTTTTTCCTGTCCACATGCATTCCTCTCCCTGCTCCCTTGGATCCCGAAAGACTTCATCTCAGGCTCTGCCTCTCAGGAGCCCAGGCAGAGACACAGGGACGAGTGGGGTGAGGGGAACGCTCTTTCTCTCTTGGATCTTAGAGGCTGTTGCTAAACTCAGAAGGGCTCCATTGTGCTTGGGGCACTCCTGCTGGTGAAGGTAACTGTCCCCCGACACTTGGAGGCAGCCCCAGAGCTGGTAGGAAGGGAAAGTCCCTGGGGATGAACATACCTAGCAGCACGTGGGAGCTCCAGTCATCCTGAAGGTTCTGGTTAAATGCAGAGGAGGCAGGAGTGTGAGGGAGGGGTTACGAGTGGACAGCCAGGGGTAAAATCCTACTCTGCCGTTGCTAATCTATAACTTTGGGCAAATGACTGAACCTCAGCTCACCTGGAAAATGATGATGTTCCTTCATTACCTGATATAATCAAGCAATTTTATGAAGTATTTAACTGGACACCCAGTAATGCTTAAGTAGTGGATATTATGATGGGTCTTTTCTTTGACTTTGGCTCCCCTGTGACAGAGAGCTGAGTTTTAGATGCTGATTGTTCCTTTGTTCTAGAAAACAACCTGAATGAAGAAGTCTCCAACCGTTGTCCTTGGAGGAAGCCATAAAGGAACCACTGACCCCAACCTGGATACTGCATATTCAAGAGAGCTGTTCTTTTTGTTTGGTCAATACACCGTTGTTGGGCCTGGTGAAGTCAAAGCTCCCTCTCTGCAGATTTGTGCCTTGGGCCTGAGTGGGGAGGGGAGCGCAGCCCAGGGGAGATCAGCGGGCCAGAGGGAAATATCTGGAAACACAGTCACGCCTTGGTGGAGGTAGAGGTAGAGACGGCAACGGACAGCGAGCTCGGGGAAAGCACTTCCTGGGGACACCTGTGCGACACGGGATGGAAGGGAGCTGAAAGGAGAGGGCACTCAGGCCTCATTTTCCTTCTGGAAGCTGGGCGTCCACCTACGAGCGACGTCATTGCTTGCTGCTGGCAATGCTTACAGAGCCTGGGGATTTAATTCACCATCGGCGGCCGCCGCAGCCTGACGGAGGGTCGCTGGACGCGGCCAGGCTGGCCTTGTAAGAATTACACAAACTAGTCCTGCTTCCACCAGCCACAGGCTGACAGCGCAGCCACCTGACAGCGACGGGGGGCCCGCTGCGGGTGAAATTGCAAAACCAAGCATTCGTGGGATATTCAAGACTTTAAAACAAAGACCTTGGATCTAGAGTGTTTGTTTTTGTTCCACATTGAATATGTGCTCATGTTAGAGCCCCGGACAGGACAGGAGGAAGCAAAAATCACCTGCCTTCCTGCCTTCCAGATACAGCTTCTGACAGCTCTTCTTCTATTCATTTTTTCCTGCACATTTCAACTCTTTTTAGGAGACTGCGGTCATCTCATATACATAGATTTTTCTGATGGGCTTTTTCTATGAGAGTATTTCTCTTTTTATTAGATTTTTTAAAATGGTAATAGTCCGTGTCATTCCACGTTATGGCTCTCTACCCTTTATTTAACTAGTTCCCTATTGTTTGATCATTTAAGCTTTTCCCAATTTTTGTGATAATTAACATTTCAGTGGCTATCTTGATACGAAATTCTTTGCCTTTCCCCCTGGTTCTCAGGAGTTGAATTACCAGAACTAGTGACCCCAACCCAGTAAAGCCTCTGGCCCCGTGCTATCCAATTCACCTTCAGCAAGTTTGACTCCCGCCATTTCTACTATTGCTTTTGTTACCTTCAAGCGAAACCAATGTGTAAGTCAGCCAGTGGGGGTGGGCCACTTTCATTGCACTCTCCTGGGCTTCGGACTTCCGGTTAAGACTCCATTGAGAGAGCTAAGTTAAAGGAACTCAAAATGCCCACCCTGGTCCCTTTCAGGATGCACCTTCCAACCTCCTGGGAACCAGGCTAGACAAGAATGGACATTCCAAGGGCTTCCCCTACCTCCAGGTGACAAGCCCTGAGAGTTTTCTGGTGTGTGTGAGGGGGCTGCTGCCCAGGTTGGGGAACAAGGGAATAGCCCAGCTTGTCCCAGACAGCCTGATGAGCCTGGGTCTTCCAGGTCCCTGTCCCCGCTTGATTTTTGGTGCTAAACCATGCTTCTGAGAGATGCCAGGTGTGCTGAATCTGAATCACCTCCCCACTCCGGGTTTCCTGCATAAACAGGGCCCTTTTGAGCACTGGAGCTGGAATCATGGGAGGTTCTGGTGGCTCAGCTGTGAGCCCATTGGCTGTGGAGCCCTCTGTGGGCTCAGCTGGGACAAACCAGGGCAGCTTTTGGGCCCCGCCCCCTCCCTCCCCTCAGCTGGAATCTTCTCACCTCAGCAGGGGACTGGTGGGGAGAAGGGCTGGATCAGTGTTCTCTAAGAGAAATCTTAAAAGACGTTAAAAACATGGCTCTCAAGCAAAATAGAATGAACAGGCACCCACAATTTTATTCAGCTCATCAATTAAGGAGAGCCAGAAAGTTGGAAATGCTGATTCAAATGGCATTTGAAGTACTGGGATTTATAATGTCTATTGGGAAAGACACACTAAAACAGATTTTTAATGTTTGAGACAAATCCAGTTAATGTCCTACGGAGCAATAAATCCTGGTTCTCTCTTCTCGCTGGACAGGAACCATTTGCGTCTCCACTGGACAAACATCTGCAATGTACCATGGAACTTCACAGACTCTGAGCCCTTAGTTAATAGTAAATGTCAAAGTCAGACAACAGCCCATCCTCCTAGAAATATGGAAAATCTTCTGGTCGGCCTCTGAAACAAAACTTTCAGGTGAGGTTGGAAATACACCCAATCATCCTCTTGGACTTATTTCCAGATTTTGGAGTTTTTATTAAACTTGCAAGCTTATAAGCACCCCTGCAAAAACAACTCAAGTCATGCACTCTGCCATGCTAGCCCAGCAAGATCAGGGACCTTGATGCATGAAAGCATCCCTAGACCTTGGAGGAGAGTAGTCATCACGCCAGCAGGTACTCTGCCCAGAGTCTTCATCTTACATGAGGTGATGTGGTCCTTAACTTTCTCGTTTTTCATATATTTATGTGTTTTGTATCTCCAAGCACATTGCAAACCTTTTGATGGCAGAGTGCATGACTTATAAATCCATAGACTTTTAGAAATATAGATACTTTGAGATTTTTAGTCCAATGCTCTCATTTATTGGATAGGCTGTACCTCAGCTTTATTAAAGGACTTGCCTAAACCCAACTGGCTAGAATGTGCAGAACCAGGAGAAACTCAAGGCCTCTAGATCCTTGCCCCAGGTTATGCTCAGGCTTCTTCCTCCACCCCAGGCACACTTTTGAATGTGGTGTATATGGGTGAGATGAAGGAAGGAAGGAAGGAAGGAAGGAAGGAAGGAAGGAAGGAAGGAAGGAAGGAAGGAAGGAAGGAAGATGTTTGGGTGGGTGGATGGGTGAGTGGGTAGGTGGATGGAGGGGTGGGTAGATGGGTGGATGGGTGAATGGGTGGGTAGGTGGGTAGGTAGAAGGATGGGTGAATGGGTGGATAAATGAGTGGATGGGTAGGTGGGCAGTCGAGTGAATGAATGGATAGATAGTAAATATAGTATTTAAATTTAAAGGAGAAAAGAACTTGTGACCAAAAATACAGTTATTCTCTTTTCTGGGGAAAAAAGACAAAATTAATTCTAACTTTACAGAATTTCTTCCCCACTATCCTGCTCTTGAATATTTTTTTGTGTTAAGGACAGGCAGCCTCCAAGGGGATGGAGGACGTAGGTGGTGATGCCTTCATCATTTGCATGGTTCTCGACCCCGGCTGCGCATTGGAGTTTCCTGGTACTAGTCTCCTCTGCAGGCCAATTGAATCAAAACCCCTAGGAATGGGGTCCTGGCATCACATTTGTGTTACAGCTCTTCAGGATAATAATCACTGACAGTTGCAATAGAGGTTGACAAGTCCAGGGGCCAACGTCTGGCTGGGCCTGCCTTTGACTGGGAAGAGCCTCTGTGCCAGGGGGTTAGTGGGACTTGACAGCTCTGCTCGGCTCCCTGAGCTCTGAACTACTCAGCCGAAAAACAGGACCTTTCTCCAGGCCACCACGGATGGGCCGGAGCTGGCAGACCTTGCTCGGGCTGACGAGGAAACCCCCCTCTTAGGGAAGAGTGAGTGGAAGGCTGTTCAATGACTCTTGCTAGGAGTCAGCCTCCAAGAGGTAAGAGTTGGCATTGCTGCCTAAGAAAAATCTGGTTTCAGGAGAAAACTGCAGCCCAGCCTCTTAGCCCCCTGCTGGGGCCCCGCAGAGAACCTCAGCATTGGAGGGGAGTGGAGCCCACGGTCTACATAGAGTATTCCTGTGTGGTCATCTTTTAATTTGTACTTACGAACCTCTAAGATCTCCCTGTGGAGCTTAACCTTTTATCAAGATTTGCTACGAGAAGGGGACATGTGACCGTGTCTGAATCCTTTGTGACACCGCTTTGAAGATACTGTCCGCTACGTGATTTCGCCACATAAGAGGAACCTTGACAACACGTCCCTAGAAGGGGCCATGGCAGGAAAATGTTTCTTTCTTTGAACACATGGGCAATCCTTGAATCGGACAATTAGAACCGTTCTGCTTTTAGGTGAAGACAAACAGCCACTCTTCTTTCTCCATCAGCTTACCTCCTGCTAGCCGGGCCTCTTGGAGAAGCAGCTTCTGTTCTCCTGAGCTCGGCATCGAACCCTCAGCCACATGATTCTTCATCTGCCCTTTCAGTTTTTTCTGCATAAGTATTTAATAGGTGCCTATGGGAGGCCAGGCCCTTGACATATATGATTTCATTTAAACTGGGCCCAAGAGCATCCCATACTGTGAACTCCTGCGGGAACATGCACCTGCCACGGTTGGCACTTGGCCAGTTTTTACAGGCATCTAGATCATTCCTGTAGAGGCAGCTGCTGGTTGAGAGAAGGAAGTTCGGGAGCCCCCTGCCCCCTCCTCACGGAGCTGTGGGGCCTGGAGCTTCTCCTCTCCCCATCTCCTCATGCCCTTCTCTGTGTCCCAACTTCCGCAGGCCTCAGTTTACCCTGCAGACCCCAGCCTTGCTAGCCTGCCCTGAGGCACACAGCAGGACCTGGGCTCCACAGCTCATCGAGCAAACTCACATGGAAGAGGAACTGGCTGACCCTGCCTGGGTCCACCCTGGTCCAGTGGGCTCTGGCCACAAGGCTGGGCCTGACCTGCAAACAGGGACGCCAGGGCAGAGGGTGGGTGAGGGCCGCAGGAGGATGAGGGCTGTCATACAGATGCACTGAAATCCTGGGAGGTGCCAGGTGCAACACATGGCACCAAGTCGAGGTTCAGTATCACGCGGTTCTTGTTGGACCAGTGTAGCTGGTCCGGGTGTAGCTCAGGGTCTAATCATGACAGAAGCAGTGAGTGCATCATTGGCAACAATTAGAAGATTTGGTAACATTTTCCAGTCTAAAAATCAATCGACTTTATTAGGTATAATGTATACATGATGAGCTGCACTCATTTGAAGTATATGATTTGATGAGCTTTGACACCACTTTGCTCACTTTGATGAGCAAAGATAAAGACCGAACTGCATCATTCCAAAACGCTCCCTCCTGCCCCGTCATGGTCCACTTTCTCTTTACCCCCTACCTCAGGCAGCCACTAATCTGCTTCTGTCACTAGAGATTCACTTGAGGTTTCTAGAATTTTATATACATGAAATCATACCATGTGTACTCTTGGGTCTGGCTTCTCTCCCTCAGGCTAATCGTTTTGAGATCCATCCACGGTGTGGTGTGTGTCAGAAGTGCGTTCCTTTTCTTTACTGAGTAATAGTATTCCCGCATACGGACGCTGCTCATTTGCTCATTGATTTGGCCCAGCGAGTGCTCAGCAGGAAAGGGCAGGGGGTCGGCCCTGGGACAGAGTAGTGAATGCAGGTGCAGTCTGCCTTCATCGGGCTGACCCACACCCTCGTGGGAAGTCAGACATCAAGCACCCAGCTTGTTATCTGATGACCGCCATCTTAAGGGCTACAAGGCCTTGAGATACGGGGCTTTGTGAGGACCAAAGAGGTAGGCTTGTGGGAGGAACATTCGAGCCAAGATATGAAGGAGGTGTCCCCTAGACAAAGCGGTCAGAGCGGCACCTGGGTGGATGGACTGGCCTGGTGCAAGTTCTAGGGGAGGGAGGGAAGCTGGTGGGTTAAGTAGGGTTGAACAGTGCCTGGCTTGGCAGTGTTTGCATTATCCAAGTGACAGAAGGGTTTTTAAGCAGAGGGTAAAGCCATGGGAGACCCACCAGTGAGGTGCTATTGCCATAACCAGGGCAGAGCCAGCAATGGTGTAACTTAGAGTCAGGACACGAGGACAAGGATGGAGGGATTTGCGGACCATTTGGCATAGAGAATGTACTGAGGTTTAGGATCCCACAGCCAGGTGTTGGAGGGACCCCAATGCCTGGAGGAGGCCTGGCCGGCGGTGATCCCTGGGCTCCCTAGCCGAGATGCTGGGCTTCCTCCCTAGTCTGGTCAGCCCAGGTGGCCATAGCAAATACCACAGACAGCGGGGGTTAAACAACAGACATTCACTTCTCACAATTCCGGAAGCTGGGAAGTCCAATATCAAGGTACCAGCGGACCTGGTGTCTGGTGAGGGTCCACGACCTTCTCCCTGTATCCTCACATAGCAAAGAGCAGAGAGAGAAAGAAAGCAAGCTCTCTCCTGTCTTCTTATAAAGACATTAATCCCATCATGGGGGCTCTACCCTCCTGACCTAATCACCTCCCAAAGGCCCGCCTCCTAATGCCATTGCCTTGGGGATTTGGGCTTCAATATATAAATTTGTGATGGAGGCAGGGAGGGACTGACCCATAAACATTCAGTCCATAAAACTCCTTCACCTCCTGTCCTGGGTTTCCCGGTTGCTCCGTCTGGAAGCCCAACCTCTCTGTGACTGTGGCTGTGTGTCCACCCCAATCACCATTCATGGCTGGACTGCGGCCGGGTGCCCAGCCCAGCTCTTCAACTCCTCCTATGGGAGGCCGGCTCCTGCATCCCACATTCCCAGGCTCGAGAGTAAGGCTTTCTGGAAACCCCAGGGCTCTGGATTCACTCTGCCACGACTCATGATAGGCCTCCCCCGCTGAAATTATCAAAAATAGCTCATTGGCCCCAGGGTCTTTCTCTCCACCCAGACGCAAGTCTGTGGCTCTCACGGAAGCTTCAGTCCAGTGGCTTCACTCCAGACCACGGGAGTCTCTCCACAACCCTAACATTTGGTCCACCCCCGCCCCGGGTTCTCTCACTCCTGTTCTGTTGCTTCAGCCCTGGCCCTTGCCACTAACCCCAGACATTTCTCTCTGTTGACCTTATCTATTGACCCATTTTCCAGTGTTGCCACTGGGCACTGCCCTTGGGATATGTTTGGTCCCATGCCCAGTACCCCACAGGGCCAGTCTTGTTCCCTGCTGGCCCTTCCCTGAGCCCCAGACCACTGAACCCTGAGACAGCCTGGAGGGAAGGAGGACTGTGGCCTCTCATTGCCCCCCACTGCAGGGTGCCCTGGCACCAAGCTTACCTGGACCACTGTTGACAGGTTGGCTTCACCCTCTGACACCCAGCCCTGCTCTGGTCCACCGCCCTGGCCAAGGGCACTCGTGTGGTCCAGCTGTTCCCCCAGCTCCTTGACCTCTGCCTCTGGCCTTGCTGCTGAGTCCTACTGCTCCTTGATCCTGAGGACCCCAGACTTCTCTTATAACCAGGAGGGCACGTAACCCAGCTGACGCAATCAGAAATCCATACCTGCGAAGACCACGTGAGTCCAGGCTCACATATACATGGAACACTCAGAGATCGGCAGACAAGGACTGGACGGGAGTCAAACATGACTAAAAGACTGGATTCACGTGCAGTCTGTTTTTGCCAGCAAGTCTACATAAGACCTGGCTTCATGATATCCTCTATATGGAATTTCACTTCACGGCTCAAAATGACCTACTTAATTACCTGCGGCTTCATTTGCCACGATTAATGGCTCAGGGCCACTAAGGTAACACGTGACAACGGTCGTTTATTTACAGGAAACTGATGGTGGCTACATGAGGAAGCCAAATCGTCCCATTTGTTTATAAATCTGATCAAAGATGTAAAACATGGATTTTTTTTTTTTTTAAGATTTTATTTATTTGCGAGAGAGAGAATGAGAGACAGAGAGCATGAGAGGGAGGAGGGTCAGAGGGAGAAGCAGACCCCCTGCCGAGCAGGGAGCCCGATGCGGGACTTGATCCCGGGACTCCAGGATCATGACCTGAGCCGAAGGCAGTCACTTAACCAACTGAGCCACCCAGGCGCCCATAAAACATGGATTTTAACTAAATACCTTAGACAGGCCAAAGCCACAGGCCAAGGAAGCCAGTTTTCACTCCAGAGCCAGATGATCGTCGAGGTTCCTTGCAGCCGTCCATCCGGCCCCACGGTCCCTCTTCAGCCATGAGAGCCGACCCACGTCCTCTCTGTGGCGCACGTCCAACCAGGTGCCCTGCTTTTTTGTTTTCCTGCCAGCATGGCATTAATGTATGTCTACTTCATGATATTTAATGCTTCTAGTTAAACTGACTTCTTCGAGGAGGAAAGACTCATTTGCACGCGAATGCAAACAGAACAAGCATTAAGTACATACTGGAAGGAGGAAGGAAGGAGTTTACCATTTATCAAGACAGCGATGGAGACACCGCATTTTCCACAGGAAAGCACTGGCACTGGTCCTTCATGCTGATGCAGCACTTAACAATTGGCTGGGGCTGCCACAGACGTGATCGCTCTGTATCAAGAGCGCTTCGATGATGTGACTTTCATGCCCGTGCTAAGTGGCAGGGTCTTTGCCAGGGAGTCACGGGACCCGCTTGTGCCTACCCCAGCTCCAAAACCAGCCCCGTTCAAGCCTGTGTTCCACTCTGTGCCTCCAGAAACAAATCCTTGATTCTCACTCCTGCCCCCCATGGGGCAAGAGGCTAATGAAGCACTAAGTAAGTAATTTACTCTCTACGTTTTGGAAGAAGGGGATTAGGACCCAGGTTGTGGCCTCCTGACTTTAGATCCCAAAAAGCCTAGTGCTCCAGCCTAATGTGAAGTCTGGGGTTGTGCTACTCGACACTTAGGCCGGGCTCGCCAGAACCTGAGACTTTTTAAAAATAGGAAGGAAATATTATTTCTCCTGGTCACCATTTAGAAATAACTCAACCTATTTTCCACTGACGTCCCTAAAAATGCTATTACTAAGCTAAAAACAAACAGAAAATGTTGGATTCTAATGGAAGATGCTTCCCAAATGAGGATGCAACCAGATATTGCACATAGAGTGGTAGGGTCTGGGATGCTCAAGCTAGAGAGGACCAGGGAGACCCCCTAGCCCCATGTTCCCATTTGACAGATGGGCACACTGAAGCCCAGATGCCAGAATGGCTGCCTGAGGCCAGGAGCTCTGGGAAGTGTGCAGAGCCTGGGTTCGACTCCAGGCCTTCTGACTCCCAGACCCGAGTTCTTCCACCACCTGTGCCTCTCCAATGGGACACACGTCCCCCGGGGAGTCAGGAGGTGGTGACCCCAGGGTCGTGCAGAGCCCAGGCCACCCACGCCATCCACACCATCTGGAGCATCAATTCTACCTGACGTGTTTTAGGGAAAACGTGGCTATTAAAGAAAAACACACAGGCATCTCTTGATTAGAATGAAAACCTCGCATGAACTTTCAAGTTAACACAAAGTTCTACACATAAACTTCAGCTACGTGGTAGGCCAGGATCGGCTGGACCCCAAGCCCAACCACGCTGGGGTAGCGATAGTTGGCTAGGGACGAGGTGGCAAAGGTGGAAAAGGGCAGCACTCTACCACTCTCCACCCTTGGGATGGAGGAGCATGCATCGTTCAGCTGATGCTTCTGCTAGTTCTAGAAGACTTGAGAAGGGTGGGTAATGAAAGTCTTCCTGACCCCTCCGCGAAGCATCTTTGAAACAGAGGTGCTATTTCTTTCCACTGGCAACACAGCTCCCAGCTGAGCAAAGGCCGCTCTTGAGGAAGGGGCTGCCCCTGAGCCCGACCCGAGCCTGGCCACAGATGGCCTGGTCCTGTGGCCGCTCCTGAGCCCCGGGGCCGGTAGCAGAAATGGTTTCCTCCCATCCTCCCAGAGAGCTCCTGAAGGGTGCAGGCGGCTCCTCTCACAGAGGGGAGAAAGAACTTGCACACTCTGCCAGAAGAAATGTTTAAGGAAAACTAGCATGTTCTGGACAAGGGAGCAAGTCTGTGTTTTTCAGTTAAGGACCTTAAAAAACTCTGCACATTCATCATCAATCAGTGTGAAGGTCAAGTTTGCTTTCATATCATATTCATGATGGATTTGCTTATTTAAATAAACACCACGAGGCTCTGGCTAACACGGTGGAAGAACCTGTGTGTAAGGAAAGAAAATCCATACATGAGGAGGGGGGAAATGAGAGGACAGAGAAAGGAAGAGGTGAGACTGGGGAGCTCAGGGACCCAGGACACTGAGATGCTCTCTGCGGGGACCTCCCCGGGGCAGAGACAGGCCATAGCCCTTACAATGACTGCTCTGTATCTTCACAACATCTAGGACATCCTTTCCTGGAAAAGTCTTCCTCCTTCCTCAAGGAGAGGCACATGCTAATGAGTTTAATGTTCCCAACCGGAGTTTTTACGGAGGAGATCGTGTACTCCTTCTGCCTGGCACCACCTTCACCACCCTGGACCCCTGGCCCTCACCTCCTCAGCTGTTTGCACTGCTGACCTTCTCAGCAAGGCCTCCTGTAACTGACCTCTTGCAAACCAATCCCCATTCCTTTTTTTTTAAAGATTTTATTTATTTATTTGAGAGGGGGAGGGGAGTACAAGCGGTGGGGGAGGGGCAGAGGGAGAGGGAGAAGCAGGCTCCCCGCTGAGCAGGGAGCCTGATGCCTGACCCGATCCCAGGACCCTGAGATCATGACCTGAGCCAAAGGTAGATGCTTAACCGACTGAGCCACCCAGGCGCCCATCCCCATTCCTGACATTCTTCTATCTCCTGTATGTGCTTTATTTTTCTATTGAGCAGTAATCACTGTTTATTTCTAAATATTTACTTATTTATAGTTTAAAATTTTTGCCTTTCTGCATTAGCATGCTAACTCCGTGAAAGCGGGGATTGCCGTCTTGTTTTCTTTACTGGATACCCGTGGAACTGAGCCCACCACATAGGTTGTATTTGAAACTTCCATTTTCTTTTCTTTTCTTTTTAAAGATTTTTTATTTATTTATTTGACAGAGAGAGAGAGAAAGACCACAAGCAAGGGGAGGAGCAGACAGAGGGAGAGGGAGAAGCAGGCTCCCCGCTGAGCAGGGAGCCTGATGCGGGGCTCGATCCCAGGACCCTGAGATCATGACCTGAGCTGAAGGCAGTTGCTTAACCGACTAAGCCACCCAAGCACCCCTGAAACTTCCATTTTCTAAAGTACCTTCTTGTACAGAACACCTAAAGATGATGGGGGAAATATTTAAAACATCCTTTTGAATACATGGCTGAGATTACAGCAATAAGCACAAATCTGGGAGCCTTGGAATCTGTATTTTTGATCTCTGGTGACAGACAGCAGAGTCAGTAGAGTATATATCAAGAGGAGACATCACCAGATGTCTGCTCAGGCTGGGAGGTCAAGTCAGGAATTCTCATTTCTGAAGGGTGACAGCTCTCCTAGGTGAACTGGGAAAAGCCCATGCTGCACAGGGATTTGGAAGAGATCATTGTCTGCCTTTGCCTTGGTTCAGAGATAAGCAGAAAAAAATAAAAGATATGCCTCCTGAAAATTCCTAGCTCCTAGCCAGCACTCAGAGATTTGAAGTCCAAGTTCCCATTGTACGAATGGCCTTAAAACTGCCAAAAAATATTTAACCAACTGAGCCACCCAGGCGCCCTGCCAAAAAATATTTAAAGTGATCCCAGATTGGTCCTTCCTGCAGATCCTGGCAGAAGGAAGTATACATTCTTCCTGGAGAGCACATCTCTAAGAAGTCCAAAGGACTTGAGCTCACAGTCAAAGGTCACTAAATGAAAATGAATAAAGAAACAAAAACAGACTCTTAAATACAGAGAACAAACGGGTGGTTGCCGGAGGAGGGGGGGCGGGCGGCGGTGAAACGAATAAAGGAGATTAAGAGTATACTTATTGTGATGAGCACTGAGTAATGTATAAAATTGTTGAATCATTATATTGTGCACCTGAAACTATATAACACTGTATGTTTTTTATTAACTTTTTAATTTTAATTCCAGTAGAGTTAATATAGAGTGTTATATTAGTTTTGGGTGTACAATATAGTGATTCAACGATTCTACATATTAATCAGTGCTCATCAGGGTAAGTGTCCTCTTTAATCCCCATCGCCAGTTTCACCCCTCCCCCCACCCACTTCCCTCTGGTAACCAGCAGTTTGTTATCTATGGTTCTCTACGGTTAAGAGTCTGATTCTTGGGGCGCCTGAGTGGCTCAGTCGTTAAGCGTCTGCCTTTGGCTCAGGTCATGATCCCGGCATCCTGGGATTGAGCCCCGCATCGGGCTCCCTGCTCCGCAGGAAGCCTGCTTCTCCCTCCCTCTCCCACTCCCCCTGCTTGTGTTCCCTCTCTCGCTGTGTCTGTCAAATAAATAAATAAAAATCTTTAAAAAAAAAAAAGAGTCTGATTCTTGATCTGTCTCTCCCTCTCTTTTTTCCTTTGTTCATTTGTTTTGTTTCTTGAATTCCACATATGAGTGAAATCATGAGTGAATCTCTGGCTGACTTATTTCACTTGGCGTTAGACTCCCTAGATCCATCCATGTTGTTGCAAAAGGCAAGGTTTCATTCTTTCTTATGGCTACATAATATTCATATATATGAATATATTATAGCCATATGATTTATATATATATATATATATCCATTCATCTATCAGTGGACACTTGGGCCACTTCCGTAATTTGGCTTTTGTAAATAATGCTGCAAAAAACATGGGGGTGCATGTATCCCTTTGAATTAGTGTTTTTGTGTTTTTTGGGTAAATATCCAATAGTGCTATTACTAGATCATTGGTTAGTTCTATTTTTACCTTTTTGAGGAAACATCACACTGTTTTCCAGAATGACTATACCAGTTTGCATTCCTACCAACGGTGCAAGAGGGCTTCTTTTTCTTCACATCTTCACCAGTGCTTGTTGTTTCTTGTGTTTTTTATTTTAGCCATTCTGACAAGTATGAGGTGATATTTCATTGTGGTTTTGATTTGCATTTCCCTGATGATCAGGGATGTTGAGCATCTTTTCACATGTGGGCCATCTGGATATTTTTGGAGAAATGTCTGTTCATGTCTTCTGCCCATTTGTTAATTGGGTTATTTGTTTTCTGAGTGTTGAGTTATATCAGTTCTTTATATATTTTGGATACTAATCTTTCATTGGGTATGTCATTTGCAAATATCTTCTCCCATTTAGTAGGCTGCCTTTTAGCTTAGAATATAACACTGTATGTTAATTATACTCCAGTAACAAAGGAATTCAATAGAGTTCTATTTACTTTGAGTAACTAATCAAAAAACAAAATAGGAAAAAAATCATACTCATAATAAAAAAAGAATAAAAATAAATAAATAAAACCAAAGACCTAGAGACTGAAGATAAGTAAAGTTTGTAATTCAGTGAATTCCATGAAAATCTGCAGTTAAAGCTTCTACCCTGCTCCATTTCTTTTTTTTTTTTAAGGTTTTTTTTAAAGATTTTATTTATTTATTTGAGAGAGAGGCAAAGGGATAAGGACAAGCAGACTCCCTGCTGAACAGGGAGCCCAATGCAGGGCTTGATCCCAGGACCCCAGGATCATGACCCGAGTGGAAGGCAGGTGCTAAACTGACTGAGCCATTCAGGTTACCTCCTTACTCCGTTTCTAATAACAACTTAATTGCATTGGATTAAGGCAAGATAAGTATGACCACATTTTTTTAAATAATACTTTTAAGGTTCAGGAAATCTAATATAAGTATACCTTGCATTTATATAGTGATTTATACTTTACAGAGAACTTTCACATACATTATCTCATTTATCTCATAAAACAGTGCTAATTCTTTAAGTAATCATTTAAATTTAGAATTTAAACAAAACTGGGAAGAAAAAAATGCTTAAGACACTAAATATATGAGTAAACAGCCACTGTGAGGGAATCAGTAGAACCTCAAACTACAAAATAAGCATTGAAAAACAAGAAGTAAGACAATCATCAGGTACAGAAACTAAGGATATTATGTTTAAAGAAATAAAAGGGAAGCTACAAACTACAAAATAAGTGTTGCAAAAACAAGTAGGACAATCATCAGGTACAGAAAACTAAGGATATTATGTTTAAAGAAATAAAAGGGAAGCTACAAACTACAAAATAAGTGTTGCAAAAACAAGTAGGACAATCATCAGGTACAGAAAACTAAGGATATTATGTCTAAAGAAATAAAAGGGAATATTAGAAAAATACAGAACCATAGAACAAGAGGTTATAAAATCACTAGGCAGATCCTGAGAGGACCAAATAGAACTTTTAGAAAGGAAAAATAGAATTGATATTACCAACTCGAAGCATGAGTTAAATAGCATATAAGATACAACCAAGGAGAGAATTAGTGAAGTGGAACGTAGATATAAGAAATAGCAAACTAAACAAGAGAGAGAGAGAGACAAAGATGGAAAATATGAAAAGGATGTGTCAAGAGAAATGAAGGATGAAGAAAAAGATCCAAAATACATCTTTTTAGAATATCAGAAGGACATCACAGAAACAGTGGAGAAAAACCACTCTTTGTGGAAATAATGACCAAGAATTTTCCAGAACTGATGAAAGACACCAATACTCAGATTCCTCAGATCAAGCAATACCAAAGAATCTCAAGCAGAATAAATAAAAAGAAATGCACACACAGACAGACTGCAAAACCCTAAAACATGCCCTCCCTCTGCTCCAAAGCTTTAAAAGTTCCTGGACAAGAAGATATATTACTGACAAGGGAGTAACAATTCAAAGGAATCAACAGTAATAGTATCCAGAAAACAACAGAACAATACTTACAATGTTCTAAGAGAAAATATCTGTTATACAGGACTGAGTAGGCTGGTAACAAATGAAGCCAAATATCAGTGTCTTACTACCACCAAGGTTTATTTCATGCTTACCCTAAATATCCTACAAATCAGGTAACCCTCTAAGGCAACTTCCCACTATCCAGGGACTCATGAATCCAGGATTGCTACATCTTGTGTCTACACCATCTCAGCACATGGCCTGCAGAACCAACAAAGAAGGAAAGGAAAAAACCAGAGTCATGCTGGGTATTCTCGGGGCCTCAGCCCAGAAATGACATGTGACTTCTGTTCATAATCCATTGGCCAGAACTAGTCACATAACCCCACCCAAATGCAAAGGAGGATGCACGGGTATGTGTGCGTGGCAGGGGACGAAATATAAATATTCAGGGAGCATTACCTCCTGCCACTCTTTCAAGAATGACATCAGAGTAAAAACATTTTCAGATAAACCAAAGCTGATAGAATCTATTACCAACAGATTTTCATTAAAGAAACTTCCTAAAAAGGATATCATTTAGGAATAGGGGAAATAATCCTCTCAAAATTTCTCAGGTACAAAAAGGAATGGTAGACAAGTGCATGGCAGATGTGGAAAAAAATCCAAATAATTATTAACTGTATAAAACAATAGCAATGGGGCTTACTCTGTGAGGTTAAAAAAAAGCTCAAGCTGGAACCCAAATCCTGGACACATAGAGCAAAATCCTGGAAGGGTATGAATGACATTACAGGGTTTTATGTGTTTTATAGTTTCCTTTTAGTGTTCTAGAGGAGTCTGTTAAGTTGAATATAGACACTAAAATATCTAAGATAACTACTAAAATAACAGAACTAAAATGCAGAACTTCCAGGGCACAGAGAATGTGACTCTTGATCTCAGTGCTGTGAGTCTGAGCCCCACGTTGGGTGTAGAGATTACTTGAAAATAAAATCTTTTTTAAAAAACTAAAAAATAAAATAAAATAACATGCATAACTTCCAAACTGTTGGGGGGTGGGGATACAATCAATGCAACAGAAGGCAAGAAAGGATGGGGATGGGGGGATGGGCAGACAGGAGAGAGAAAACAGTACAAAATACAATAGTATAAATGAAAAAAATCTTATCAGTAATCAAAACAAATGTCAATGACAAAACTCAAACTAATAGACAAAGGTGATCAGATCATGTTTACTTAGATCCAGCGGTTTCTTATCTGTGAGAGAGATCATAGTAGTGAACATACACATGTCCTATGTGCTAAGCACTGTTCTGAGTGCACTAGAGATGTTAATTTCATTCACTCGCAGAAGCCCAATGGGACAGGCACTATTTTGATAAGAAAGCCAAGTCTCAAAGAAGTTAAATAGCTTGGTCATATAACTTGAGCGGCAAAGTGGTGACTTGAACCCAGGCAAACTCTTCCTAGAGTCTGTACTTTTTACCTCTCTATAATACCACCTCTTACAGAAGGCCCCAGAAAGGAGGAAAGTGAAGTAACAGAGAAAGATGCATCAGGCAAATATTAACCAAAAGAAAGCTGGCATAATTACATTTATATTGGACTTTCAGGGAAAAAGTATTATTGAAGATAAAGAGATAAAAAGTACAATTCACTAGAAGCTTTAATAGTTTCAGACTTGTACATCCTTCATAACATCATTTTAAAATACACGGAGTAAAAATTGACAGAACTACAAAGAAAGGCTGACAAATACACCGTCAGAGTGGGATACTTTAACATACCTCTCTTGGTAGACAGAAAAATCAATAAGGATGTAGAACATTTGAACAGGTTTGATCTGCGGGAGACATATGGAACATACTACCCAAAAACTCAAGAACACACATGCTTTTCCATGTATACATGGAACATTCATAAAAATTGATCAACATAGTAGACCATCAAACATCACTGAACAAAGTTCAAAGAATCATCATCCAAACCAGTTACTGACCACAATGCAATTACCTTAGAGATCAATAATAGTTCACAGCTAAAAATAGTGCCTTGATCAGAGGACAACAGCTCAGAGGAAGGATGTGTGAGGTGAAACCAAGGAAGCGGCACTGGGCATGAGAAAGGAGGATGGATTCTATAGATGTTTCTAATATCAGCAAAGGAGCTGAAGACATCACCAAAGTTTATAGCTCAGGCAACCCGAGGTTGACACGGCCATTAATCAAGAGCTAGGGAGAGCTGAAGGAGAAGAGGTTTGAAGGGACAAGATAAAGTCATATCAGCTACCGCAAGGAGACGAGGCGGGATGAAGGTTTGAAAACAGAACATCAGCACTGACTTCAGTGAGAGCAATTTCATTAGTGAACGGAGCGGCGGGGGCTGAATCCAGGCTGGACCAGTTGGAGGAATGAATGAGAAGGAGGCAAGCAAGTCAGTAAGTGTGGACCTCTCTTCTAAAAAATGTAATAAGGAAAGAAAAGAGGATACCAAGGAAGGAAGGATTTATTGTCTGTTTTTGTCTATAGTTTTGAATGGGAAGGACAAATGGGAAGACAAAAGGAAAGTGGCTGTGAGCATAGCCCCCAAGGGGGTCCGGGATCACCTCTAATGCTTTCCTGCCATCACTGCTGCTCATGGTCTACTCCGCCCTTAAACTCATGAGTGGCTGTGGGGCTGGAGGGGTGTGGCCAAACCCACGCATCTGTCCTCCACCATCACCATATTCCCTTGCCGGCCCCCTCCCCTTCAACAAACCTCTGCCATTTCTAGGTCCCAGCTCTGGGAGTCATTCCCGACACTCGTGACAACAACCCCCCATGTCTCAGGTGCCACTGGGCTCTGCTGCCTCCCACAAGGGGCAGGAAAGCGCCAGAGCGAGATGGGGTAAGGTGGGACACGATGCAGAAGGACAGTGGCTTCATGGTGTCCTTGGGAACACACACTGCTCTTCTTGGTCCCCACTGATTGGTCCTTTTTAAAACTACTACAATATTGAATGGATTGCAGTGGGGTGGGGCAAGAAAATGCTCACATTAACGTGTGCGGGCAATTTGAAAATGGCATTGTGTCAGGGCCAAGTATAACAGACAGCTAAAATCAAGGCTGCATCTATTCGATTTCCTCTTTTGTAGTCGCAGGATGTCAGGAATATTATGTTGGAGGATAATGAAACTACACTGTGCAGCAGAAGAGCCCAAAATTGTTATAATTACCACTGTAATTGTTAGTCAACCCCTTAATGCAGGAACACAATGGAGCCAAATTATGTTGCCTTAAAGTGGTGATCGGATTCTTTTCCCATTTCTTGGTGCCATTGTCTGCCTTCCAGTGCTCCTGTTCTGTGTTCCCCCTCCTCTCTCTCCTCTCAGGCTCCTGAGCTTGCCCGGGATCTCTCCGCAACCCCTGCCAAACACATACCTTCCCCTTCTGAGGCTCTCATGTCCTTGCCTTTGTCAAGGCTTGCTCACAGCCTGCTTTAATAATTTTATTCTTATTAAAATTTAATATATGTACATGGTACACATAACATACATTCATTGTAGAAAAGCAAAAGGAAGGAAATAAGAAATCATTTGTAATCCTCCCAACCAGGAGATATCCACTGTAGGTTAACACTTTCGTGCATATAATTCTCTTCTTTCTATGTGCACTATATATGCGTACATGTATAAAACTTAATTGTTCATCTGGTGCCTGAATTGCTCATAACTAGCTTTGCTAAGAAAGATCCTCAGACAGGTACTTGAAGTAGATAAAAGTTGGGAGGGTCCTATCCCACCATCCCAGCCCTGGGAGTCAATGGGGAAGCTGCTGTGAATAGCCCGGAACAGGGAATGTATTGCTCCCAGAGCGGGGGAGGGAGAAACAGAGAAGGAAGAGCAGAATGGCCCAAGGCTGCACACTGTGTGACTTCTTCCTGACCCCTCCAAATCCTCTATAAGTCTGCTGAATTCCAAAAAGTCTGGTGTGAGTAACTTCTGTGTTGTGGAAATGAAAGAAGAGCTCAGGTCCACATCAGTAAACAGTGGCTGAGGCAGCCCTTGAGAAAGATGGAGCCCCAGAACCAAAGATCTGAAGGAGGCTAAGCCCCTGCCCCAGTCTGCACCCCAGGAATCGGCAGCCATCTCGCAGGGAGGATTAAGGGACTCATGGTAACTCCATCCAGCGCTCCACAGATGGGGAAGCCACCTGCCATCTTCCCATATGCATACGCGCATGCACGCTCGCACCCACAACCACATCCACACCCACACACACACACACACATTTTTTTCCTGAAAAAAACAGGATCCTATTACTTTTAATCTACAAATGATTACAATTGTGATGATTAGCTTTGCTTCACCAGTGCATACATAACCTGCGATCCAAGTCTATACCGACCGTCCCCCTCTGCGAGCAGCAATGCTGGACTGGAAAAACGACCACACCAGCCGAACCTGGGCAAATGATCTTAATAACCAATGAGAAAATTGTGATTGTTTAGTGACTTTTAAAAAATTTTATGAAAACATTGAAAGCTCTCTTGCTGTTGGCTATAAATGTATAGGGAAATGAAAACTGGTAAAAACTTGTATTTATTTAGCACACGGTAACTTAAAACATTAGAAACACTGACAGGGTGTTTTATTTCTTTGTAACAAACTTAGGAGAAGGAGGTTGAACAGCCACTTATGCTACTTCTATGTGACACGATGAGTCATATGGCTTACCAAACCAAGCACATCTTTTTGATGCTTTGGCAAAGTGTCATATTCCCTTCTAAGTTTGGATCAAGTCCCAACAGTGTGTCTTTTTTTTTTTTTTAAGATTTTATTTATTTATTTGACAGAGAGACAGCGAGAGAGGGAACACAAGCAGGGGGGAGTGGGAGAGGGAGAAGCAGGCTTCCCGCGGAGCAGGGAGCCCGATGCGGGACTCGATCCCAGGACCCTGGGGTCATGATCTGAGCCGAAGGCAGATGCTTAACCGACTGAGCCACCCAGGCGCCCCCCCACCCCCCAACAGTGTGTCTTTTGTGCTTTCAAGGTCATGAGATACCTCGGAAAGCTCCTTCAATGTAAAGTTTCTGCTAGTGTCGCTTCCTTGTTGACATCCATTGGACTTCTCCCGGATGGCCACGTGCCACAGACCTAGGCCTGCTCTTCTAAAGTCACTCTGCTGTCGGCATTTACAGATCTTCTAATCTTCAATTGCAATCCTCCATTTCATTTCAATCTTCAATTTCATTTTTGCTTCTTTGCTGAGCTTTCATCTTTGTCGGCCAATTCCCTCTTTCAACCACCCATTTTGGTAAAATGGCACATGGGTTCATCGCTGGGCTATGGGAAGGCAGCACGGCTGCATCTCTACTGTGTCTGCATGTAAACAGAAATGCTGAGTAACAGATGCATGGTGATCAGCTGCCCAAGACTTTGAAAGACATGGTCACCAGTCATGATGGGCTTTTGTCATTTACTTAGTAACGAGCTGTGAAGAGTTATTTTTTTTTTTTAAAGATTTTATTTATTTGACAGAGAGAGACACCGCGAGAGAGGGAACACAAGCAGGGGGAGTGGGAGAGGGAGAAGCAGGTTTCCCGCGGAGCAGGGAGCCCGATGCGGGGCTCGATCCCAGGACCCTGGGATCATGAACTCAGCCGAAGGCAGACGCTTAACTGAGCCACCCAGGCACCCCTGAAGAGCTACTTTATACAGTTACTCATAATTGATACAAGTGGTCACTGGGAGATGAGCTGTGTTGTTGAGGGGCTCGCCTTATTTTGCTAACTGCATGAATGAAAGTTGTGCGTATCAGTACCATGCAAAAAGCAAGGACTGTCTGTACAATGTATTGCCTATGCTTAGGGTAGAAGAAGTAAAAGTTAGTTTAGAAGTCTTTGTTCATTTCTCACTTGGGAGTCTCCTCTTGTCTCTAGTTTTTATTTTTTCCCTCCCCAGTTTCGGCTTTTCTTATTTTGGGTCATCTGGTCCCCCACCCCCACCCCTTCTCCCTTCCTTAGGTTTCTTGTCTTCTTGCCTTTGTTTGGGACACCTGAGAAATCAAGTTCCAGGGAGTGAGTGGACTCGCAGATGGAACCCTACACTCCTCATGGGCCGAACACACTAGACTCGTTCCCTGAAGGATGAAACATGGGAGGCTAACTCTCTAAATCAAAGGCACAAAATCATGTCCGATCCAAAAAACCAAGAGCTAGACACCATGGAGTGTCAATAGACTCTTTCCAGGTATCGTCACTGTGTTTCTATTTGTAGAAGAACACACTGAAAAGGTGCCATTCATCATTCTGCTGAGGAGTGAGTACAAAGATGGAAGAGGAGAGACACAGAGGACTTGAGGGGTCTTAGAAAATGTACTACATAGCAGGAAATGGGGACAGCAAATGCAAACTCTTAATTCCTCTCTGGGGAGTGAGGAAGCAGCAGAGCGAGGCGTTCTTGGGGACAAACCCCTTCTGTGTGCCATAGACTCATTTTGTAGTTATTCTGATCACCTAGTCCTTTGTACAGAGGGGACATTCCTCCAGTGTTGGTTCCACAGAGAAAGGACTCCTGGTTTGACCGCATCTGGTGACAGAAGCCCAGGTTATTCTAATTTCTTCAGGGCAGGCATGCTGTGGTCTTTTATAAAATAAAGAAAATTACCCCCAGCTGACCCCCCAGAAGGGTAGCCAGTTGGCAATCTTAAAGGCTCTTGGGAGAAAACAAGTCATTTGATTTATAGATTATAGGCTAAGTAGGTAAGGAGTGGAGGCAAATGTGTCTCTCTGAAGTCCGATCAATCTCATAAAGTCCTGATAGGCACTGAAACAACCAGGCTAGAGGCAGAAGGTGTTTGTTTTGCTCTGATAATAGGCTACCCCAGCAAACCATTTGGCGCCTGCTTCAGGGAGCTGGTGGATCAGAGGCAGAAGCCTGAAGTATCTGGGAGGAATTCAAGAAGATTTGAAGAGGAAAACAAAATCTCATGCATTAAATCCCAGCATCAAGCTGACTTGGACTTGTTATAATTCTCTCTTCACCTGCTTCCAATGATCTCCTTCCTAGGGGAAAAAAAGGAATCAGAGACAGCTGATGCCCTATGAAGTTATTTTAAATGCAAAACCGACAGACAGAAGGCTTTATACCATTTACAAGAGATACTGCCCCCAAAGCACTCTGCATTTTGCTTAATGGCTACTCTCCCAACCCTCCTTCAGATGCCGTGAGCAGGGAGTGAGAGGCCATGAAGGTGGTCCCAGTCATATGATACTCCAATCCTTGAGATTTGGGGCATTGGGCAGGAAACATCTTTGGCAACATAGCCTTCTCCTATGAGTTCAGAAGTCATTTTCTCCAATTCAGAAAAAAAAAAAAAGAAAGGTAGGGGTAGGGGGGTGGGGGACAGTCTTACAAAAAATGTTATCTGCTTTATAAATCTCTTTATATGAAAAAATTGCAAAGGCAAAGCCATTAAGTCATACTCAAAAGTTTAATGGCTACATCTGTTTAAATTAAATAAAATTGATTAGATTATAGATGATCATAAAGATGGAGACCGCAAGTGTCTGGAAACATCTAATTTTCTTACTTGCTTAAAGGTCGTGGTTCTTAGTGGTCCATAGACCAACACCATTACTGGTGGATCTTATTAAGGATACAGAATCCTTACCTTTACCCCTGGAAGGACTAAACCAGTACTCAGGGAAATAGCATCCAGGAATCCACATTTTAACCACTGTTATGCTCACTCAATATTGACACCTCCTGCTTCAGGGGAATCTTTGAGAGCCATGGCAATGGCCAGTGCTCCAGACACTGTCAGGAAACTCACTACTTAGATCTGGACCAGCTTCATTACTTGACTCCTCTGCTTTTAGCAACATCTTCCTTGTATACAAAGTTGCAACAACAGCCTTTGGGCCTTAGATCTGCTTTCTAGATATTTATAGACCAAATATGCTTCGCTTAAGATAATGAGCCTCTCACCCACGTGCCCAGCAGGCTGTGGCCTCTCATGCTGAAGGAATAAACGTGTGTGAGTGGGACCGGACAACTATCCCCAGAAACCAGACTCTGGTGCTCAACTCCGTCAAGAGATTCTTGTCCTGGTGGTAAGATGACCAGCAGTTCCAGTTTTCCCAGGGCTGAAGCGTTTCCCAAGGCAGAGGACTTTCTGTTTTAAAACCAGGAAAGTCCCAGGCGAACTGGGAGTTGGTCACCCTACATGGTGGTACTACCACACTCTAGCAAATTTCACCAGAGACCGAGGAACCAGTGTCCTGATTTATTTATTCTACACTGAGAAGTATAATTGCCAAATGTGTGATTAGTCAACTCAATGTTTTGATGGAAAAGTCCACTTCAGATTTCAGTTGTAAGTCTCAGGGACCCCCCACACATCAGACCAATGGGCTCTAAATTCGGAGGTTCCCACAAACCCCCTTCAGTTTTGATAATTCACTAGAATGACTCACAGAACTCAGGAAAGCTTTACTATAAAAGCTACAACTCAGCAACAGCCAAATGGAAGAGATTTACAGGGTAAGCTATGGGGGATGGCAGACCCAGAGTTTCCATGCCCTCTCATGGAATCCAGGGTGCCACCCTCCCAGTACATCCATGTATTTGCCAACCAGGAAGCTCTGTTTCAGTGTATCTATTAAAGTTTCATCATGTATGATTGATTAAACCCTTGGCCAAGTGACTGAACTCAATCTCCAGCCCTTTTCCCAGGAATTGGGGTGGGCTGATAGTTCTAACCCTCTAATCATGTGATTGGTTTTTCTGGGATAAGCCCCCAGCCAGAAGCTGCATAGAGTACGCGCCCCCCACCCCCCCACACCCAGGGCCAAGACTCACCTCATTAGCATAAACTCCAGTGTGACTGAAAGGGGCTTGTTGTAAATAACAAAAGACACTCCTGTCAGTCAGAAAATTCCAAGGGTTTTAGGAGCTCTGTGCCAGACACCAGGGAAAAAGACCAAATACCCTTTTTATTATGCCACACACCCATAACCATACAAGAAGAGACCTGCTGAGGAGACAAGAGCACTCTTGTCAGCCGATGAGGGCATTCTCTTCCAACACAGGGCTGTAAGAGCATTCAACATTTATATCACACTTTGACGCTTCTCTGATTCAGTTACCATATTATACATCCTAATGTTGATAAAATTTAACAAATCTCCATCATGGCAGCTTGGAAGCAAAGCCTCTTGCTAGGAGACACCTTAGCCTCAGCAGTGAAGCTCTTAGGACATCTCTGAGGGTAGAGGGATTTTCTGCAGCTGGATGATGTCATTCATTTCTCTCTTATCCCCCAATCCTAGGAGTGCATCCTATTTAGAGTTAGCATCTCCCTGACCATACACTGGCCTTTCTCAAGACCGTTTTTCAAATTGTGATATTATTTTTCATTGAAAAAAATTGGAAAATAAGCACAAGTTTAAATAAGTTGTGAGGAAATACCAAATACAACATCCTGCAGCCACAGAAGTGATGTTTACCTTTTAATGACATGGGAGAGTGTTCACAATATTATGTGAAGCACATGCTTCCAAAAAAGTCTGCAAAGAAATGTATTTGTATGTTAACAGCTGTTATCACTAGGGCGATGAAATGAGAGTTGTTTCTCATTTTCTTCTCTATGCTTTCCTTTCTCCTCTATTTTTTTCCTACAATGATCATGCATAATTTTTATAACCAGGAAAAAATATATTAATATATTAGGCAATATAAGTGGATGTGTTCTGACTTGTCCCTTACCTAGCCCTGCTAACGTGATTTTACCTCTGCTCTTTGGGCTCCTGCCTTCTTTCTGGAGCCTCTTTCAGTGTGGTCTCATGTGAGTGCCCATCCCTGAGGTTACACTCTGCCCCCCTCATTGCCTCCAGACCTCAAGAGAAAGCCTGACATTGTATTGTACTTTCTCCCATCCCCACCCCCACCCCCACAACAATTTGGCAAACCTTCCTCAAAATCTGTTTCCACTAAATTCTGCCACATGAGGAAGCACTGTCAGGAGGAAATTGGACATGTAGGGAGGTAAATAAGTTAATCAACAAAAATCCATTGTATTTTCATTCTAGACCCATCAGTACGTATATGAGTAGATCATCTTATGTCACCAGAGAGCAGTCCACACTGATAAACATTGTCTCTGCAGGCCTGAAGGCCATGAGGAGCCCAGTTCCAAGAAGACCTTATTTTCACAGGAAATTTCCCCCCTTAATCAATTCAAGATTATGTTCAACAAGCACTTATTGAGCATCTATTGTATACCAGGCCCTGGAGATGAAAAGAAATAATCCCATTCAACATAATGACAGACACAGGATGTACTAAAGAAATGTGTGTTGAATAAAAACAGCAAGTAAGAAAATAGGCTTACCTAAATCTAGCCAACTAGCCAGAGACAAAAGAAAAACTAAAACCTGAATCTCCCCATTATCTGATAACCTAAACTTACACAACTAAGTAAATCTCATCGACCTTGCCACCACAGTGACGACCCCTCTGGCCTTCCCCACATCCCTTCTGGGCAGTCCTTCCAGGCCTCCCTCTTTCTTCTGGCTAACTCCATGCACCAAAGTTCAGAAGACCCAGCTCTTCTGAGCCCAAGTGACTTCTTAGGGTCCTTGTCAAGATGACGTACCTGAAGATAGCTTTTCAATGTTCAGTGACAGTGTGTTCCCCCAAGCCTTCATTTCTTGAAGTCAGTGGTTCTCAGCGCCCCCCAGAGGACACTTGGTGTGTCTGGAGATCTTTTTTGGTCATCACAACCCGGGGAGAGTATGCTGCTCCCATGTAGCGGGTAGAGTCCAGGGATGATGCTAAACCTTCTGCAATGCACAAGACAGACCCCATAACAAAGAATAGTCCAGCCCCAAGTGTCAAAAATGCCACTACTGAGAAACCCACTCCGAGTGAAGCCTCCCAAGATGACTCTACAGATACTCCCTGACTTTGGTTCTCCCTCACCACTCCTATAAATTCACTCTACTGACCTAAAATTCCCTGAACATATATAGCCTAGAGCTCAGCACCATGCCCCAGGGACACTGTGATGTGTGCTGAGCTCAGCCCTCTGCCACATCAGTGGCAACAGCTCAATCCCTCGGGCTCTGAGGCTCGGCCCAAGTCCATCGTGGGCACTGTCACTTGTGAACTGTGGGACTTCGGGTGTGGCGATTAGCTTTGATGTTCCCACCTTTAAATTGTTCTGAGCAGCAAAAAATAGTGAAAAAGTATGAAATAGCAACCCCATCTCTGGAGGAATTGGGAAGATTTATCACAATCCATGTGATATACTTAAGGAGAATGCTGGTCACAGTCAGGAGCCCAGTAAATGCCCGCTGACGATAATAATGCTTTAAGCTACCGTAAGGTTTGACACTCTCCTTTTAGGAATTGTTTGTTCCTAAAACCAATTATCTTTATGAGATTTTGGAGAGCTAAACTGAAATCTTTTAACTGAAAAACATAGTTCTTGCCCATAAGCCCAGGGAAGAGGGGGCAGAGGTGGGACACGCACCAGAACTACCAAATATGGGTATTAGTTCAAACAAACAAGCAACAGGAACTGGGAATTTTCTCTTTTGTTCTATTTTTAAATTTAAGTTAGAATTTCAAACAAATTTCTGTACTGATTAATGTACTTGTAGTTTGCTTTTGGCCCAATCAGCCGGGGTCCCCTATACGCAGCTCAGGTTTGGGCGCCGTGAAGATGCCTGGCATCCAGGCCAGTCAACAGGAAGCAGCCTCCATGGCATCTTCTGCTTAGCCAGGGGGTGGGGGGGAGAGCTATCTGCCTGGCAAGGGCTGGGGTTGTAAGCCCGTGCCTGTGCTTCTCAAGAAGCACCTGTTTTTCTTCATTTATTCATCCAACAAACAATATTACTGAGTGCCTGCAAAGAGCCACATCTTGCCTTCACTTCCTACCCTGCCAACCACCTGGTGTTGCATCTGAAAAACTTTCAGATCTTTCATACAATAAAAATTCATTTTCCCAAGCCAAGAGAGAAAAGGTAAACAAGAAAAGATGTAGAATTTGCTTTGCTACAATAACCCTTGAGGTATATACTGATTCACAGCTTACAAAACACCTCTACTCCCGTTATATCTCATTCTATCTATTTTCCTGGCTTCCCCTCTGGCTGTCAAGGGAAGCTGCCTAGAGGGTAGATGCATACCCTCATTACCACCTTTATTATTACTCATACCCAGTAAACAGCAATGACCATTCCATTCTCAAAGTCAATAACATTGCAGCTGAGCCAGCGAAGACAATTTCAAAGGTCAGAATCACCTTTCTCTTGCTTAGTCACTGGAGAAACAACGCTCTGCTGATCCCTCCAACTCTAGACTGCAACAAGGAAGATGCCCCATGGCTGCCGCCCAGAAGGCAAGTGCTCCCAGCTTTGCAGGACTTTTGGAGGGAAATGTTGGCCTGTAGGTAAAGCCAAGTGGGAACAAGGACAGTGGATGTCAAAGACAACCTGAGCCTCCAACTTCCTATATTAAGAACAGAGGCAACTAACCGACTTCAAAAGTGAATTGGAGGCTCAGCCGGCAATGGGGGTAGGGTTGAACCACGAAGCTGCCGTGGCTGGATGGGCACCAGCTGGGTGCAGACCCGTGCTCGGGAATCCCCGACTCTGAAAGGACCCCAATCAATAGGAGGACCATGAGTTAATCCTGTTTTTTAGTATGCAGTGAAGGTATAGACACCAAGACCTGGAGCCAGGTGTCAGAGAGAGTGCTCTTTATGGGATCGTGTGCATCCTACGTGCTTTCAGAATATGATCTCCTTAAAGCAAGATCTCCTTTGCATCTCCCCACAAAAGCTTGTGCAATGTCTCACCCAGAGCAGATGCTCAGTACTACCTTCTGGATCCAGATCAGCCTCTTCTTCCACAGACCTACCCCCTTTCCTAACTCTCTCCCAGCCCAGAGGGCTCTCATCCCTGACTCTGGGTGATCCCGGAAGACATATGGGATTAAAAAGAAGACAAAGAAGTAAGAAAAGGGGGTAAAAGAGCAAGAGAACTGTCATAGCTTGGCCAGACCCCTTCATGGCATGGTTAGCTGGGCAGAAACAGGGCGATTATGGGCAACCAGCACCCGAAAGAGCCAGGACAAGGGATGTAACACAGGAGCCTGGGACCCACATAGATGTGGGCTCCAGAACAGACGCCAGGTAGCTCAGGTGCTGCAGAGGCTGAGAGACACCTCAGTCTGTCCAAATCGGAAGTGGCCAGTGCCAAATCAACCCTTCAGGGCGACGAGCCCCAGTGAGGGTCCAGGCAGTGAGAAGACACTTGAGAACCAGAAGGGCAGGAGCTCAGTCCAGAAGGTGAAGCCCCACAGGAGGATCTGGATCCCATTACGTAGGCTCGAGTCCAGGGAGAACTCCAGGTGCAGGGTGCTGGGAAAGGGGGGCCTGGATGGAAGACCAAGTGCAGCCTTGTCCCAGAGGGAGGGGAACCAACACCTTCCCAGGGAGGGGCTGAGAAGGAAGCCTCTGGGGACTAACATTTCCTGTCCCTTTCAAGGTCTTTCTCTTATGGGCTCTTCCCATAGTGGAAAGAGTGGTTTATGTGGTGAAAGGTAGGAGTCAGATGTCCACGTAGGCAGGCAGAGCCCAAAAGCCCACTCCTCTCTCTCTGCATGCTCTCTGCTCCGCTATTTGGGGAGCAGCCTTGGTTAGTTTAGCAAAGATTTGGCAAGTGTCCACTTTGCATTCTCCACAAGAGACCAGAGCTCACCGGAAACCCCTTGTTGGCCTCAGGTCCAGGCTGAGCCCTCAGAGCTGGCTTAATTGGAGAGTGCCCATGAAGCTGCTCTCCTTGTGCCCATGTCTCAGCTGGCGGGAGCCCATGGCGGAGGGGGGGGAGGTTTGCTGAGCACTGAGCACCTGCAAAACAGAGCAGCCAGTTGGGAATTTGTAGAGGGGCCACCTCGGTGCCAGAGAACCAGAAGGCTTGGCCCTGAGTCTGTGCGTCTGGTCCCGAGCGTGGCTGGCAGCAAACACGTAGGCCTGGGGCAGGATGTGTCCGATGCCTGGTCTAGAGAAGTATTTAAAGCTGAGCCCTCCTGGGCGACGGGGGAGGATGAGAACTGGCGCAGAGGACATATGTTATATTCTGTCTGTGGGGACTGGTCCCTACCTCTGGGGTCATCAGCTGTGAGGACCTGGGAACAGTAGAGACAAATGGAGTAAGTCAGGGAGGGGGGGCGTAGGGGAGGAGCAAACATAGCTTGTGGTGGGGGTGGAGGAAGGGGCAGAGAAGAGAAGGTGCCTTTCCCATATGTGCTGCCCAACAAACCAGACATTTCATAGGCCACTAAGACCTCCTGTAGTCCCTCCACCCAGCCTGCATCCCTTGTTGGCAGTCCAGGAGGCCTCCAGGGGGAGGCTGGCTCACAGACACAGGGGTCCTGGAGTCCTGGGCTTCTAGTTCTTCAGCTCAGCAGAGCAACTTCCCGCAGTGGACCTCTCCGCAGCTACATAAGCAGAAACACAAAGGCTCACTGAGAGAGAGTTTAAATTGCTGATTTTAGACTTCTTAGCCACAACTCCATTCTCCAAGTGTAGCCAAAGGGGGAGCCAGAAAAGCTTCCTTATCGGGAAACCAGATGCCTTCTAGGCAAAGCAGGAGGCCAGATCACGCTTGATGCTACAAGGGAGTCTGCCCATAGGGACCACGAACCCCAGAACTGGGCTCCCTGCAGGGATCTGAGGGACGGAACTAGAGATTTCAAGGGTCCTATGTGGCCTGCAGCAGGGGTGAGGTGGAGGAGAGCACACAGTTCTCTAGAAACCCTGAGAGAGAAAGCTTAGAAAGTTGCACATCAAAAAGGGAACTGGTTCGATCTTGTGATACAGTAAAAAAACATGGGACCTAAAATCAATCCCCACCCCCTCTGTCTCTCTCTTCAGTGTAAACATATGTACATAGTTTTAAAAGTCAAATGGTACCAAAAGACTCTACAAAGCATCAGTGCCCTGCCCTTCATCATCTCCCCGGACCCTCCTCAGAGGCAAGCCCTCTCAAATCATCTAGCTTTTCCCCTTGCTTTTAACTTCTTCATTTCTAAATAATATGCATATAGTGCTAAATCCTAATTCATCCATTTTAGACACAGCTGACTTCCTGCTGAGGGAGAGAAGGATTTAGTACTCCTGCTCTACCTTCCACTCCAACTGCAACACATCTCCCAACATTTATGTCACAATTCTTAAGACAATAAGCAGTGTTTACAATACTATGACTACGAATATGATTCCTTATTAAGCCAAAAAGTCCATTGTGACCCCACCTCCTTTCTTCTAGAACTTCCTTTCTTTCTTCCTGGAGTTAATCATTGCTTTGTTTTTTCATTTGTCAAATTTTCTGTGTTCTAATGGTTACTTCACCCCGCCCCAAAAGAATTCAAAATCAATAGCATTATTTATGTATACTCAAATACAGAGATTCCATTTTGGGCTCCTGCTGGAGAATTCCTCCCAGAGAACTCCAACGCCCTGCACCAGTCTGCAGGCTGAGTATTACCCTGAGATGTCCCTTGGCCATTCCCTGTGTTGAATCATCCGTTATCTAGGTGCCATCTTCCTCTTTCTTGATTAATTTCCTTCATTTGCTGAAGCACATCTTCCTAAGGAAAGTACATCAGAGGTAAAATATTTGAGTTTTTGGTTTTCTGAAAATGTCTTTCTCTTACCCTTGCTCTTGATTAATACTTTGCCTGAGGGTAGAATTGTGGCTCAAAGTCATTGTCCCTCAGAATATTAAAGGCATTGTATCATTATCTTTTGTCTCTCAGTTGTGCTATTAAGAAGTTCAATGCTGTTCTGATTTAAAATCCTTTATATATCAACACACATGCACACTCACACACCCCCATGCACACACACACATCATACCTGGAATCTTTTAGAAGTATTCTCCTTACCCCTGGTAATTCTAAATGATGATGTGACACTTCTTTTTTTTTTTTTTTCAAGATTTATTTATTTATTTATTGGGGGGAGGGGCAGTGGGAGAGAGAGAGAGAATCTGAAGCAGACTCCCCACTGAGCACGGAGCCTGACGAGGGGCTCGATCCCACAACCCTGAGATCACAACCTGAGCCAAAACCAAGAGTCCAATGCTCAACTGACAGAGCCCCCACTTTTTCAGAGATTCATTATTATGGGCATCCTGTGTCCCCTTTCAACTTAAAGCTTCTCCCCCTCAGTACCAAATATCATGGCTTTGATAATTTCCTCTTCACCAACTTCTCTGTGCAGATCTCTCTCTCTCTAGAGTTTCTCTTCCTCAGACATTGAAACTCCTAGATTGTTTGTTTCTAATCTCTCTTTTTCTACTTGCCACGGTTTTGTTTTGTTGTCCAATTCCAATTCCTTGGGATCTTTTTTCCAACTTTATCCTCCAATCCTGCTAATGAAGCTTTTGCATTTATTTTCTGTTTTTCATATCCTGGTTTTAATTTCCAAGAGGTCTTTCATATTCCCTGAAGATATTAAGAGGTTTTGGTTTTTTTAGTTTTCTGCCTCCTGCATTATCTATGCTTCCTCTGGGCTCCTTTTTCCTGTTTATTTTCTTTTATCTCTCTTTTTGATATTGAAGACTTCCCTCAAATACTGTCTTATATTAAAAATTTGGACAACAAAAAGCTGACCACAAGTTGTATTATGTGTGGAAGGGCTTGGACACTCTCCACAAGATGGCTGGTGACAGTCTGTGTTTTCAACAGAGGGAACCCCAAGTGTCAGCAACCATCTATCTTGAGAGAGGCCTTTTCCTCTATTCTCCTACCTAGAGATTGCAGGTTGAGCAGAATGCAAGTCTGGCTGCCAGCATTTAAGAATGATCTGAGTGAGGTTCCACCATTTATCTTCTTCCACCATATCACCCTGCCACTCCCCACTCTCTTCGGGGTCCCCAGTCAGCTTTTCCCGAGTATAAACCAACTATCTGTTCCCAGGTGGAGTGAGAGACACCAGACTGCAGATGCGAGAGCAGGTGTGGGGATTTAACTACATATGTGCAGAAAGCATAATCCCTATGTCATACCTCACCCCCGTTTTCTATGGGACTTTGCACTTTCCAAGTCCTGAGGCTTTTTGAGGACTTGGGCAAATTATTTCGTTCCTTATATGTATAAGTGATCTTTTAAGTACACTAATTCCTTAAACTCTGCCTTAGACACTCAAGCTAAGGATCCTTCTATTCCTGTTAGTCAGTAACTTTCCATCCAGAAAAAATATGTTGACACTTCTTATCAGCTATTGTCAATTTTCCAAACCTCTTTTTTCTTGCAGATTATAGTTTTTTTCTTTTAGAGTTTTGGGGTGGTGAGAAAATTGATTCTGTGGTCAGTCTGCCCTGTCTTCAGACCCTGTCCTGAGAATCAGGCAAGGCTCTGCCATTTATTAACAACCAGATCTAAGGCAAGTTATTTGCCACTCCAAGCCTCAGTTCCCTCATCTGTAAAATTGTGAGACTAATGTCTGTCCTACACAGGTCTCAGTTCTCTTCTGGTGATTAAATGAGATAATGTATATAAAAGTACTTGCAATACTAAAGAATCCACTAAAAAAAAAAAAACTATTAGAGCCAATAAACAAGTTCAGCAAAGTTGCAGGATACAAACCAATATACAAAAATCTATTATATTTCTATATACTACTAACAAACAACTCAAAAATAAAATTAAGAAAACAAAATATCATTTAAAATTGCATGAAAAAGAAAAAAATTAGGGATAAATTTAATAAAAAGAAGAGCGAAACTTGTACACTGAAAACTACAAACCATTAGAAGAAATGATCTAAATAGATGGAAGGGCATGCCATGGTCATAGATTGGAATGGTTCATCTACAGATTAAAAACAATCTCTATCAAAATCCCAACTGGATTTTTGTGGAAAATGACAAGCTGATCCTAAAATGTGTATGGGAATGCAAGGGATTCAGAATAGCCAAAAACAATAGAGAAAAAGAACAAAGTAGAAAGACTCACACTTTCTGACTTCAAACTTTACTATCAAGCTACAACAACCAAGACTGTGGTACTAACATAATCATATATATCAATGGAATAGAAGTGAGATCCTAAAAAATAGACCTTTACATTTATGGTCAATTGATTTTTGGCAAGGGTGCCACGACCATTCAATGGGGAAGAATAAACTTTTCAACTATACAGGGACAGCTATATATCCACATGCAAAAGAATGAATTTGTACCTCTTTCTCACACAATACACATAAACTAACTCAAAATGGATTATCGACCTAAATGTAAGAGCTAAAACCATAAAACTCTTGGATGAAAACGAAGGAGTAAATCTTTGTAACTTTGGGTTAGGCAATAGTTTCTTAGGTATGACACCAAAAACACAAGCCAAAAAAGGAAACAATAGATAAATTGGACTTTATGAAGATTAAAAATGCTGTATTGCAGAGAAAAATCATCAAGAAAGTGAAAAGATGACACAGAGCCTGGGAGAAATTATTTGCAAGCCTATAAGGCACATATATCCTGTATATATAATGAGCTATTACAACTCAATAATAGAAAGACAAATAACCCAATAAAAAAATGGGCAAAGATTCTGAATAGATAGTTCTCCACAAAGAGATATGCAAATGACCAATAAGCATATGAAAAGATACTCAACATCATTAGTCATTAGAGAAATACAAATCAAAAGCCCATTACATATCACTTTATACCCAACAGAACGGCTGTAGTAAAATTCAAAATATATATTTGGTCTTTCTCCCCAGTTCTTGGCACAGGGTTCCCAAAATCTTCAGAATTTCCCAAGTGATAAGAGTTTCTTTTGTTATTCATAATGAGCTCCTTATGACCACACCTCCATTTTTATTGTTGTGGTGACTCTTTGTGGACCCCCAGATAGCCTCAGGATAGGGGCTGGTTCCCAGAGGAACCAACCACATGATTAGAGGGTTAGAAAATACTGACGCCCACCCTGCTCCTCCAGGGAGGAGAGAGGGAGATTGACTTCAATCACCAATGGCCAAAGATTTAATCAGTTGTGAGTATTCAATGGAACTTTGATAAAAAACACTGAAACAAAGAAGCTAAGAGAACTTCTGGGTTGGTGAACACATTGACATGCTGGGGTATGGCATGCCCGGAGAGAGCATGAAGGCACTGTGCCCCTATTCCCATACTTGGTCGATGCATCTCTTCCATTTGGCTGCCCTTAAGTTGTATTTTTTTAAATAAAAATGTGATCATAAGTTATCCTGAGAGCTATCCTGAGTTTTGTGAATCATTCTAGCCCATTATTGAACCTAAGGTGAGGTCACGGAAAACCCCGAATGTGTAGTCAGCTGGGCAGAAGTTGCCTGGGGACCCTATTTGCATCTGGTGTGTGAACCAGGGGCAGTCTTGTGGGACTGAGCCCTTAAACCTGTGGGGTCTACACTAACTCCAGGTAGATAGTGTCAGAATTGAGTTGAATTATAGGACAACCAGTTGAAGTCAGAAAACTGGAGCATTGGTTGTTATTTGGAAAACCAAACAATGGCTATGATTTTATTTAAAGGCAGTAATAAGTGTTGACGAGGATGTAGAGATATTGGAACACTTGCACACTGCTGGTGAGAATGTAAAATGGAGCAGTCGCGTTGAAAAACATTTTGGCAGGTTCCTCGAAATGTGAACTGTACAGTTACCGTATGATCCAGCAACTCCACTCCTAGGGATACATCCAAGAGAAATGAAAACATCTATCTACAAAAGACTTGTACATGAATGTTCCCAGTGGCTTTATTCATAATAGCCAAAAAGTATAAGGGACAAGTCAAATGTGGTATATTCATTCAGTGGAGTATGATTCAGCAATAAAAGGGGCTGAAGAGCTGATACATGTTATAACATGGAAAACGTTGAAAACATCATGTGCTTACGTGAAAGAAGCCAGCCACAAAAGACCCTTTGCTGTATGATACCATGTATACGCAATGTCCATAATAGGCAAATCTATAGAGACGGAAAGTAGACTAATGGTGACCTAAGTCTGGGAATGAAGGCTAGGGGTAGGTAACGGGAAGTGACTGCTATACAGGTATGGAGTTTCTTTTGGGGGTGAAAATAAATGTCCTAAAATTAGACCGTGGTTACGGAAGCACAACCCTGAGACTATATGAAAACTACTGAACTGTACACTTTAAATGGGTGAGTTGTATGGTTATATGAATTACATATCAACAGAACTGTGTTTACAGTTTTTAGTTTGTAAAACTGTGAAATTAAATACGAAAGCTAAGCTTTTACTTAACATTATTATTGGTAAAACAGAGTAACAGAATAGGTTATTCTGTTTTATTTCTAGGTTATTTCTAATAGGCTTTTTCTAAATGATTAGAAATCCTTTCAGTCACTATTCTTAAGTATTTTTTGACAATTATTTCTCAGCTCCTCTCTAGGTTGCTGTTCAGAAACACAATTTCACAGATGAAACCAACTGTTTCACACTGGAGCCTCCTAGACACGGGGAGCTGTGATGGGGCAACTGGCGTTTAGGATCACCTGTGTATGTGGTCCCCAAGTAAGCTCCTGTTTGAGCTAAATCTCACATCTTTAATGGTCCCAGAAAACTCCCTACTGAGTGGAACAGTGTGCTTCACATCTCAGAAATCAAAGGCTCAAGTTCCAATAAAAATGCTGCTCACAAAGACACTTGATATTAAACTTTCAGCTCAATTTCCTGACGAATCATCAGAGCCACAAAATGGAGAAAGTAATCATTCTTCCAGAGTCACAGTGATAACTGGCTGGAGGCACAGACTCTTTCTAAATTCACTAGTGTGAGCCCGGAAGCATCCTGCAAGAGAACACCTACTCGATGATGAAAATTTGACTGTAAGCTCAAAGTAGGAGTGGGCTCAGGAAGGGAGTGGGCCGAGGTGTGCCTGGGGCACCCGCTGGGCGCAGTCTTGTAGGAAATGCAGGAAAGCGATACAAGAAAATGGCCCTCTCTTCACCATCCTGAGATAACCACGGGTAACATTTGTAACACATGCTCCCGGATATGCATATGTGTGTGTGGAAAGTATGTTATTTTATTTTGCAAAAATGAAGTCATACCGTAAATACAGTTCCACAGCCTGTATTAGTCACTTAGCCATGTGTTATGGGAATCTATTGATATCATTTAAAATGAGTTTGGTGTATTCCACTGAATCATGATACTTCCATTTTACCAATCCCCCCTGGTTGGATATTTAAAATTTAAGTCGGGTTTGGTTGTTTACTATGATAGACAAGTCTTCAGTGAATGTCCTCCATGGAGCATCCCAATATTCACGCTCCTCACGGTCCCTGGTCTCTTCTGGTAGCCGTTTTTTTCCCCTCAGGGAGAAGGGTACCATTCTTCTTATAAATCCTGGCTGTAATAACGTTTGGTGCTGGAATCAGACATAGAAACCGGGGCTATGAGTGGTCAGGAATTCAGGCAAGAAGTCACAGAAAAAGGCACAGAATAATTAATGTTTTATGGAGAGCAGACTATTCTAGACACTTTCTGAAGATAACATCCTAAGCCCTCACTTAATAGAAGAGTAAACTGAGGCCCAGAGTACATAGTGGAGCTTATCTTCGTATCTGACACTAAAGCTTGGAGAAGGAACGAAGGTGTAGGACCCTCAGGCAGCTGGGGAAGGAAGAAGACCCGAGGCCCAAGGGGTAAAGTCGGCCCTGGGATTTGCCTGGGAACGCTTGGCCACCAGCACTCCCAAGGGCACAGGACCCTCAGCCCCCTTCCAACATCCGAGGGTGGGCCCCCATGAAGTGTTCCCATGCTCATATATTTTGGGAAAATTTGTCAAATTAAGATAATTTTGGCTCTTTTTCTTAAAGAGGGTCCCCATAAGTCGTTTTCTGCTTCAAGCCCCACAAACTTCATAGAGTTGCTGGTGTCGAAATTTTTTACCCAGCAGTGAGCGGGGCCTTCATGGGAGCTGGGGGGCTGCAGGAGAGGTCCTTTCATGGAGGCATTGTGTTCAAACCTGCTTATCCACATCACAGTCTGAGCTTTATTATTCCGTACACCTCAACGAAGGGGCACTGCTAAGATTTAGGTTTGGCTTTTATAGATTCTCATCCTGGATACAAGGACAGACTACACATACCTCTGAAAAGAACCCAAACTGCCACCACATTTCCCAAAGGGCATTAGGCTCCTGCTCCTGAATTCAATAGTAAATTATGGCAGAGAAGAAGGTTGAGAAGACATATTTTTTAAATGTCCCATTCCAGAAACTTCCGGCTCTTGGTTGGTTGATGCTCACAAGTAAAGTCAATCCAGGTGGTCAGCCCTAGAGGGCTGTTCTGTCTAGATACCAGCCATCTCGATGATGCTCCTTAATGGGCCATGAAAAAGTTGCCCCTTTAGCTTCCTGTAGCAGGTGACTGTCATAGATTGTTCGAGAAAAGATTTAGCTGTGGTTGGGAAAGATTTCTGAATTCAAATAAAAGGAATTATAATCGACCCCTTTGAAAACTCAGAGGTTTTATTTATTTATTTTTTTTGACCAATATGCTTTCCCTACATCTTTAGTCTGTTTGTTTAGTTACCTCTGACATAATTTTACCCCCCTCCCCATTTCAGCCCATACTCTTATTTGGTGCTCAACAGTCCTCTACAGACAAGGTTTTTGCCCCTTGTTCACAGCTTGTAGCCAAATCTTGGCTGTCAGTGCCTCCTGAGAGTCCTAGAGGCAGAGTGGTTCTGCTTTAATCCCATAAAAATGGAGTTTGTGAAAAAATGGAGGTCCGAGTCCTCGGCTGTAGGGAGGCTGTTCCCTGTGGCAGTACGAGGACAGTACCTTCGGGAATGCACAAGTAAGTCAGAGGCCTCATTGTCCCTGTCCTCCTGTGGGAGCTGGTGGCTGGACATAAGCCAGGTAACGGCATAGTGTGAAGGCGCAGCCTGGGTGGGTCAGGGTCCTGAACTAGCCCACAAATGGCAGTGGGCTGGGCACCTGCCACAGAGGCCAGAAGCGAGTCCAGGCTAGCAGAGGTAGAACCACAGGGCCAGGGAGCCCACGCGTGGTTCTGGCAGCGGTACTGGACAGTGCAAACGTGGAATAATGGCATCTCCCACTGTGGGCCAAGAACGGAGCCACGGATTCCAGGCTTGGGTTGATCTGGTTGGCCCATTCAGCAGGGCCAGCTAACTAAGGATGCCTTCCCTGTATCAATGCAGATAAGGAAACCAAAGCTCAAGGTGATACAGCCAGGAAGTTGGAGCTGAGATTCAAACCAGCTGTGTGCGTGACAGCAGAGAGAATAAAAGAGAGTAAGCATCGCTAAGACGGTTATTTGAAATGAAGCTGGAGGACATTGAGGACGTGGGGCGTGACTTCTGTCTCAAATTCTTGGAATTTCTGCTGAACTCCGCTAAAAGCCAAAGCATCTACTATATGATAAAATGAACATAAATGGACTTTCTGCCTAACACTAGCCCCAGCAGCCAATCACATATAGATTAGTGTAACTGTAGCTACACCAGCACCAATCACATTTCGTTCAAAACAACTTACGTAAATTCCCTCTTTCCTCTTTAGAAACCCCAACCTCCTTTGTCTCTCCAGAGCATGCTTTTGAGTCTGTGTCTCTTGGATGGCAATCCCTAAGACCCCAAGTAAATAGACATCTTCTGTGTTGCGGCTTGCACTTTGGTCTTTGGTTGGGAGACATGTGAGTCCAGCACTGAACCAGGCTGCTGCCTCCTCCAGCAATGAGAAAACATTAAGGCTCACAGATGACAGGGGCTCGGGGAAGGCAGAGCTGTGGGGTGGAAGTGGTCGTTGAAGGGGTCATTCGTGAGGGTGGGAGTGCGCAGGAAGGAATGCCTTCCCCTCAGAAGAACACTGGCCACCCGCGGCTGACAGGTGCAGGGACCACGGACACAGGATGGACGCAAGACCCCCCGCAGAAGGTGTTGCGTTTGGTCTTTGTTGACAAGAATAATGGGAAGGAGGAGTGAAGATCGTCAGACTGGGTGTTTGCTGCCTTAACAAAGTACCACACTTGGGGGAGGGGGGCTTCGACAACAAACATTTCTTGTCTCCAGTTCCGGAGGCTGGAAGTCTGCGATCGAGGCGTCAGCGGGGTTCGCTCCCTCGGAGGCGTCTCTCCTTGCTGTGCAGGTGGCCGCCTTCTCCCGGTGTCCTCGTAGGGTCGTCCCTCTGTGTGTGTCTGTGTCCTAATTGTCTCTTCTCAGACAGTCACCAGTCCTATTAAGTTAGGGCCCACCCTAATGACCTCATTTTAACTGAAACACCTCTTTAAAAGGCGTTTTAGCTCCAAATACAGTTATATTCTGAGGGGCTGGGGTTAGGACTGCAGCATATGAATTAGGCGGGGGGACACAATTCAGCCATAATACTCTGACAGAGGACAGATGGTTTCTGTTGGTGGCCGACGAGGGCGCATCACGCAGTGGTCACTATCCAGGGGGATGCCAAGGGCTGCAGCTTGTCTGGTGAGACTTTCCTGCCAGGTTTCCCGCCACAGGTATTTGGAACTGCACCCGGGGTCCTGAGCTCATGGGACTGTGTGGGGCCTCTTTGCAGAAAGGGCCTCTCCCCGAATGCAAACACACGGTTGGTGGTGTTCCAAACTCCAGACGTCGCCCAGGCCCGACACACTCATCTGGACCCCGCTTTCGCAGGCTCCCGGCTGGTGGCAGAGAAGTGACACAGTGTGGCCCTCGGAAGATGGAGAGCGGACCTCCTAGCTGGGCACGCAGCAGAGTGAGCTCCTGGGAGAGTCAGGTTTTCGGGCAGGGTAGGAGGAAACCATTGCTTCCCGGGCCCGGGGCATATTAGGTGCCCTCACATCGGTTTCCTCGCTTGATCGCTAGCACGGCCTGAAGACTCAGGTCTGACCCCTGTTTTTACAGATGGGCAAGGAAGGCTCAGCAAGGACACCTGCCTGCAGCTACCCAGCTTGCACAGCCCAGAGCCAAACAGTTAAGTCTTAACGGGCCTGACCACAAAGCCCATGTCGGTCCATTCTATGACCGCTAATTAGAGCAAAACCTGAAAGGACTGTAAGAACTCTCTCCCTCTCTTTCCCAAATACTGACACCCTCCACCCTGAGCTGCTCACCCTGCCCATCGACCCATGCTTGGCAGCACCTTCGCACCCGTGCATGCTGTCCCCTCTGTCTGCCAACCGCCCGATTCAACTCAGGTAATACCCTCTGGGAGAGGCTTCCCACACTCTTGGCTCCCCCGTCCTCCTGCAGCAGCTGGTTCAAACTTCTCTGATGGAATTGATGACATTTTAATGAACCCTTCACTCACACCGTCCTTGCCCCTGGGCTGTTAGTTTTGCAGGGACTGGTATGGAGCTTCCGTCATCTCTGCCGCCACAGTGTGGCCCAGTGGCTGGCACATAGGAGGAGCTCAAAGAGAGAGGAAATATGATTGCAGACCCCCTGCCTAGTTTGACCCATAGCCTTTCATGTCCCCTGGCCTCCCACCAGCCTTCCTGGAGAATTCTAAGCAGCCCCATCAGAGGCCCATGCCTGGGCCACAGCCCCAGATCTGCCTTCTACCTTCTATCCCGTGCTTGCCTTGCTTTTGCTATCCCACCTTCCTGCTGCCCTGACCCAATGCCCTCCACCTCTACCTGTCCTAGGCTCACTAAGAGCCAGGAGAAATTATTTCAGGTCTATAGATGCCATGATTTCAGGAGATTTCAGGAGGAAATCTCCTTTCACAAACTAACTGCAAACAACAATCACTCTGCTTGGGAAGCAATGAGACCATCCATCTGTGAGATGTCCAACACAAAAATAGCACTGTTTATTGCTTTTAGTTCATATTTAGCTTTTGAAAAACATACTTGTTTTTAAATAACCCCATATTAAAAAAATGCACAGAAGATCTGAATAGATGTTTTTTCCAAAGAAGACATACAGATGACCAACAGACCAGAGAAGGTCTAAGCATCTTTAAGAAAAGATGCTCAACGTCACTAATTATTAGAGAAATGCAAGTCAAAACCACAATGAGCTATCACTTTACACCTGTTAGAATGGCTATTATCAAAAAGTCAAGAAATAACAAGTGCTGGTGAGGATGTGCAGAAGAAGGGACCCTCGTGCACTCTTGGTGGGAATGCGAATTGGTGCAACCACTGTGGAAAACAGTATGGAGATTCCTCAAACAATTAAGAATAGAACTACCATATGATCTAACTATTCTGCTTCTCAGTATTTATCTGAAGAAAACAAAAACACTAAACCAAAAAGATATATGCACCCCTATGTTCATTGCAGTATTAATCACAATAGCCAATATATGGAAGCAACCGAAGTGTCCATTAAATAGATGAATGGATAAAGATATGGTGTACACACACACACACACACACACACACACACACACACACTGGAATATTACTCAGCCATAAAAGAAGAATGAGATCTTGCCATTTGTGACAACATGGATGGACCTTGAGGGTATTATGCTAAGTGAAATAAGACAGACAGAGAAAGACAAATACCATATGGTTTCACTCATATGTGGAATCTAAAAAAACCAAAACAAATGAACAAACTCATTGATGCAGAGAACAGATTAATGGTTACCAGAGGGGAAGGGGTACAGGCAAAATGGGTGAAGGGGGTGAATTGCCTGGTGATGGATGGTAACTAGAGTTTTGATGGATGATCACTTTGTAATGTATACAGATGTCAAATTATAATATTGCCTACCTGGAACTTATACAATGTTATATACAAGTGTTTTCTCAAAAAAATAGATGAGGACTGCCCTAGTGAAGGACTGCCCCATATCACCAACCCACAGAATTGTGAACTAAATAAATGGTTGCTATTTTACTTCGTTAACAAACAAACAAAAACTTGCTTATTGAAGAGGATAGATCTGTTAAGTGTTTTTACCACAGTAACATTAAACAACAACAACAACAACAACAACTTGTCCTTATTTTCTAAATTTTCTATGGACGATATGCATTGTTTTGCAATGAGGTATAAAATTACTTTTAAAATCTCAAAATAAGATTATTTTGATATGTACATTTTACAGACATTAAAACTTACAGGTGTTAAATGAACCTTAATGTCACATTAGAATCGCCAACACAGTTTATACTGTGACCGAACTTCAGATCTAGAAGTAGCAGGGCTAAAGAACTTAAAAGGTTATAGGATTCACATGCCTTTTTCCTCCCTTTTCCAACATTCCCCTGGCTGCACAGTGACAGATGAAGGAAAGGTAACTGTCTCTATTTAACCCCCTTTCTGGGGCAGCCCTGCTTCTGGGGCTTACACTGTCTGGCCCTGGGAGCCTCTGAGTGGCAGTATCCACTGCTGTGACCTTCTTGAAGAACACCATTCAGCCTCCCTTGACTTCTTCTATCCCCTGAAAAGCCCATTCTTGACCCTCCATCTCCTAGCGTCTTGGAGTGGGATCCCTGACCCAGCCAACAGCTCCCAGGTATAGAGTATAGCAAGCTAGCTCAAACCTGCTAGGCTGTATGATTTCCACTCCATCCCGGACACATATATCCTGGCCGCACCAAACTCTGAGCTAGCCTGCTGCCCCCTGGCTTGCGCCCACTCTACCATTTTTCTCCCCAACTAGGAATCTGCGCCTGGGTAGGTTGCCTTCAGCCCTGTGCTTAGGGGCAGGGGACCCCGCAAAGCACTGCACCTTAGGACATGTCATATTTTCTTTATTAGGGTGCCCCCATAGACTGAGTTACCCTGGACTTGCACACTTTTAGAAAGCACCCTGCCATCTCCGCTTCTGACAGGAAGCTCCAACCTTGAGAAGCAATTCTCTCAGAGGCCCCCTCAATAGGCTCAGCGGAAGGAAGGAAATCACCTCTTAAACTGAACATCATACTTTGTACAGGGGTACAACCACAGGGATCCTTTCCCTGTCTCTCCCGCCTCAGCCTCGCCTACAGCCTGGAGAGAGAGGTTCGGGGTGAGGAGGGGCCAGTTCTGCTGCAGGCCCAGGTTGCTGGCAGTCCCTGGCAACTCTCTCGGGGGTGTGCGGAACCAAACCCCGCTTGCCTTTAGCTCTAAAGATGTGGCCCCAATTCCAGGACAAGAGAAAAGGGCCCAGTCAGCAGTCTCCAGGAGAAGGAAGTGCTGCTGCCTGGGGTGGGGGTGGGGGGGCAGGGGGGGAGCCCAGTGAGGAATTCTGGAAAAACATGGGGGATCATGAAGTCCCTGAGTGTCCTGGTCAGCGCGAGCATGACGAGTGGTCTCAACAGGAAGAAGGTCGGTGCCAGAGGGGAGTAAAATTCAATCCCCTATTGCGTCTAAGAGCCACATAATGAGTATCTTCGGGTGTCCCCCATCTTCTTTTTGTGTTCTTGTACGAGAAGTGGCCTGTCTCACAGAGGATTCACAGACAAAGAGAGAGCTGCCCTTCACGGATGAGGACAGTGCTGCTGAGGAAGCTCATTTCTGAGACAGGGGCCCATCCTCGGCAGGAAGAGCAAACAGACGGTTCTAAAGGAGGAGGCTCAAGCCGTCTGACTCGTTGGCCACACCCACTCAGACCCTATGGATAGGGCACTGTCCAGAAAGATTGTAAATTGCTTCAAAAGTACAAGATCTGTATTAATAACCCTGTACAGCTCTCTGGTGCTATCTAAATGCTAAGTAGAACAGAAATTACTCTGGAGTATTCTCTCACCCGAATGATCTCCCAGATAGAAATGTTTTTGGTAAGTCAACACAACATTTAAAATAAAGCAGCCTCAGCCCTTGCAGTTCTGACCACAGGACACAATGTATTGAACCAAAGGTTAAACTCCAATCGATTAAGGTCTTTCTTTGCCTTTATCCTCCTCTGGATCCATTGTATTGCAGCGAATCTAAGATTAGCCCCTGGATTCCTTTCACTGGAGCGCCTGTTGTTCTGTTGTTGGCACATTCGCATGATGCTCCCCCGGGCGAGGAGGCCAGAACTGGAACTTTATATACCTTCCTTGGAACACCAACTAAGGTGATTAAAATAAAACTCTCACCCACACACACTGTCTCTCAGAATAAATTTGGGGTCACGAAAGGTTTCAGTTTGGTTTCCGGTGATTTCATTTTGGCTAAATGCAAGGGTCTTGTTTCCCCAGATTTGCCAGGTTTTAGTAGCATATATACTGTCATCCTTTGTATCTAAGATGGCTGGATGCATTGGACTTGGAGGGATGGTCGGTTTTTTTTTTAAAGATTTTATTTATTTGAGAGAGAGAGCGAGAGAGAGCATGGGGGGGGCGGCAGGAGAGGGAGAAGCAGGCTCCCCGCTGAGCCCAACTCTGCCCATGTCTGCCTCTTTCCTTCCGCCATCATCAATGCTCCATCTTCCACCTCACATTCCCTGGGTCTTCAGTCGTATTCCCATGTGCTCACGTGTTGGAAGTCTCACTGTTACCATGATTTCCAGGTGTGCTTTCCCTCTTGTTCTCTCGGTGCCTCATCCTGAGCTGACATCTTAAGCATCTCTTCAGTCCTACAAATCCTGTCAAACGCTTTGTGGTCAAAAATGGAGTTTCCTTCCTATCTTCTTTTTTCCGTTCAGCTCCCTCTCCTTAAATTCTGTCTTGAACGGTAATACCTTTAAAGTTCATAAGCTTAGAAGGGAATTTGAAATCCCTTGGCTAGTCTTGCTGATGATCTTATTTCTCCAAATTAAACATATGGTTAGATGGAATACTACCCTAGGCTTAAATTTGACCAACAATTGGCTGGATGCTGTGGCCCTCTAATTTTTGGCCAAAAATAATGCTTTTACTGTTTTTGTAAAATAAACATTGGCTCATTAATAAAAATTCAAGCAATAAAGAAAAGCAAAAAGAAGAAAATGAAGTAATCCCCAGTGATAATCAGTGTCAACATTTGGTGACATTCATCCCAAACATCTCTCTTTGCCTTTACAGTTGACCCTTGAAGAACACAGGGGTTGGGGGTGCCAACCCCCTGTGCAGGCAAAAATCTGTACTATATACTGTGTTCTTACAATAAAGTCACCCACAGAAAAGGAAATGTTATAAAGAAAATCATAAGGAAAACACATTCACAGTTCTGTATTGTATTTATTAAAAAAAAAATCTGCATCTAAGTGGACCCATGCAATTCATACCCACGTTGTTCAAGGGTCCACTGCATATAAAAAGACAGTTTGATGAATGGATAAATAGATACGTGGATAGATGGTTAGAAAATGCTGCTCCCAAGATGTTAGTTCCTTAACTATCTCATCACATTTAAGAAAAAAGGCTACAAAAATCATTTAAAAAGCTGGACTCATTTCTTTAAAGTACATGTTGCAGCTTCAGACAATATTGATTACTTGCTATGAGAGACAAGATATCCAGTATTCTTAAGCCTTCCTCCCGTGTCCTCTTGTCCCTACCTCCCAACATTTGTTCTGTGCATTATTATTACTATCAGAGGGCTCCTGACATTCATGTTCTGCTGCACAGTTGCGACTCTCCCAGTGGCTTTATCTTAGTTCTACAGTTAAACAAATTCAGCATTCGTGTTTGTTTGGTGACCACAGTTTTCCTATTTCTAAATTCTTCATTTTGATTCACCTCTCAAGCAGCTACATTTTATCACTGGGCAGTTTTTATCAAGAAGCTTATGAGAGTCACATACGCTAAATTTTTTGCTTGTGAATGTCCACCTGTTGTCTTTATATTTAAATGACCACTGGGGCCAATATTCTTCAGGAGCTTTTTCCTACAGAATTCTATGGATATTGCTCCATTTCCTCTCTGCACTCTTCTTTTAAAAATGAGTGTATATTCTTTTTGATTTATCCAAAGGATACAAACATAGTGATTTGAAGGGGCACATGCACCCCAATGTTTATAGCAGCAATGTCCACAATAGCCAAAATATGAAAAGAGCCCAGGTGTCCATCGACAGAGGAACAGATAAAAAAGATGTAGTTCATATATACAATGGAATAATACTCAGCCATCAGAAAGAATGAAATCTTGCCATTTGCAAAGAGGTGGATGGAACTAAAGGGTATTATGCTAAGTGAAATAAGTCAATCAGAGAAAGACAATTACCATATGATTTCGCTGATATGTGGAATTTAAGAAACAAAACAGATAAACATAGGGGAAGGGATGGAAAAATAAAATAAGACAAAAACAGAGAGGAAGATAAACCATAAGAGACACTTAACCATAGGGAACAAGGTGAGGGTTGCTGGAGTGGAGGTGGGTGGGGGAATGGGGTAATTGGGTGATGGGCATGAAGGAGGGCTTGATGTAATGAGCACTGGGAGTTGTATGCAACTGAGGAATTGCTAAATTCTACCCCTGAAACTAATATTAAAAAATAAATAAATAAAATAAAAATGGGTGTATATTCTTACTAAGTTCACCTGTAGTTTCAAATACTCATGGGGAATATGCTGATTTAAGGATTATAATTTTTTCCATACTTCTGTATTTTGAATGCGATATAATGTTCCTCTTTTTCACTTGCGGGGGGGGGGAGGGGATCTTGGGGGGAGGGGCAAGTTTGCCGAGTTGCCAGGCCATTTTCTTTCCATCTTGTTCATACTTAACACAGTTCTAGCTAAACATTCTATTTTTTTGATACATTAGGAGTGACTTTTCAGTGGTACATATCCCTCCCTATGTTAATCCCCTTGTTCCTTCTTCCCCCAGAGTTACAATTTGTGGTGTGAGTATTGTTTTCTACTGCCTTTTCTGAAGCCTGAGGGCATGCGAGTGGTAGAGCAGGGAGGTTGCTACTGGGGGAACCAGGACTCAACTCCCTCTCTTCTGAGAGCTCACGAAATGCTCTGTATTAAATGCCTGTTCCTTAAGCTAGAGATAGGTCCCATTTTGGTAAGCTTCTGCTCTTTCTTCTGACTCAGCCCAGATCCCTGGGAAGTTTTTGAACTCTTGCAGTTGGACCATATTTTACACTTGTCCAATGAGGAGAATGTTAGGCATTTCAGACATGGACCCTAGACCCTTTCAGCCATATCTTCATACATTCAACAAACACTTACTGGCATTTACTCTCTAAAAAGACTTCAACTGGCATGACAGAGACCTGTCCGTTTCACCACTGCCTTCAACCCTAACCTCCTATCCCTTTTGTTCCCCTACCTTCCCCTCCCTGTGGGCCCCAACGAATCAACAAACTGCAAAGTTTGCAAAAACAGTTCTTGAAAGTGCTGTTCTTAACAGGCACTAGGATGGGGCCGTGTCCACAATCCTTTCATGAAAACTGGGACACATTTCAAACCTATAAAAGACCAAAACCTTTTCCTGACCCAAACCACCAGGACATGCCACCTGTCTTTCCTTCACCCTGCAGATTTCCAACCCTGCTTTGACTGGGAAGTGACCTGGTTTTCAGGTGCTCTCTGACATGCATCAGCTGAATGAAGCCTTCAATCTCTACTTGAGTCCCTTCTGTTGTTTCTTCAGACAACACAACGGAAGTCATAATGCCAGACCCTAGGCATGCAAAGGTGGATAAGACACACTCCATGTAAGGAAGACAAACATCAATGAATAAATACAATATAGAAATACGGAGATGATTCTTTTTGTTTCTTTAAGAATTGACATGCAAATAAGCCAAATAATCGGGAAAAAGTGACATCTTCACAAAAGAATTTCCACAAACTCACAAACTCCAAAAGGCAAAGCATCAGAGACAAGATACAGGATGTCGCTGGGATCTGCACCAGATGCTAGGTTGTCTGTATACTTCTACAGCATCCTCTATGTGTCCAAGTAAGGTCCCCGTAAGTGCTCTTGAGTTTTGTAAGAGAGCATTTTCTTATCACTGGGACAAAAAATGTGATTCCTATTTCTGTCATATACTGAGCACACTGAGAGATTGCCTCTCTATGAAATACCACTTCTCTCCAAGCTGTCTCCACTGAAGGGCCCTCAGAAGGACAGTGTGTGTGCCTCCGCCAGTCACCACACTTACAGTGGGGTCTGCCAGGGCAGTACGCCACCATATCCCTCGTGGAAATTATGTATGTAAGCAAAAGAACGAGACAGTGAAAAATTCTTCTAAATCCCTTGAGGTATCCCAGCAGTTTATTTATGGGTTGACTGGTTTGCTTTGATGGATGGCTCAGCCCAGTTGTTGCTCACTATATCTGACACTGCTAAGATCTGTGAGAGATTGGTTCACGAGAAAAACATGGTCCAACTGTGTCTGTGTTGCCACTGATCTCAAAAGCCAGATGCCCTGAACAGGTTTAGAGGCACAGTTTCTTTGGGCAAGGGAACGGAATGTGCTTTTCCTGTGGAGCAAGAAAATAAGCAAAATTTTACCCAAACCAGCTCTCAACAAGCTCATAATAGAAGGTGCTGTAATTGCCGAAAGAGAGGCTTAGAATTCAATGGCACAACTAATCACTGCTCCAGCGGAGAGGACGTGGCAGCAAATGCTGCCGGCCCAATTCCTTTCCATGCAAGAAAATGGCAGCCATCCTAGAAATAGCCAGAATAGCTGTACTTACTAATCTGCTACTGCTGGTTATCAGATTGGCTGAAAGAAGACTTCAACACATGAGTAGAATTAGGACCAGCTGGTGGTTAGAGGTCACTTGGCTTCCTTTCAAAGCTAATCAAGAGCCCACCTAAATGCCTTTCAAAGGCCATATAACCCCACTAAGGGGAAGTCCCTTCTGGGACAACATGAGCTCCCACCCAGAATAGCCCACAAGCTTCCTGCATATGGCTTCCTACTGCATTTCCCTGAGTAATAGCTTGCAAAATATTTATGGTGACAAATGGGGTGGAAAGGAGAGAAAGTGGACTTCTCCAAATGGGCATGTGTAGTGGGGGCTCCTACATAGATTTTCAACCCCAAGAGAGGCCCTCCAGCTCCTCAGTCCACCCTCCCAGAAGTTCCTGTCATGGAGTGGAAACCCACTGACTAATTCAAGTAAAGGGGCAGGGCTGAACCTGTGAAGATAGAGAGGCTGGAGTCCTGTTAACACCGAGACTAGATGAGGGTCCACATTCCCCTTAGCCCTATGACTACAAAGAGCAATATGTGGGGCATAAACAACATTTTTGAGTCTGGGGTCTCCATTCTATTTGTGAGGAAGTACTGCATTCTGTTTTATGACTCCTTGAGATCAGTGTCTATGGCAGAAAGGGGAGGAGAAATGTGATATGCTTGGTGTGGAAGGATGACCATCACATCTTTGGATGGAGAGATTTGTTGCTCTCTTTATGAGTTTTAGGGTGGGAATGAGCATTAGTGGAATCCAGCTTGGAAATCTGTCTGGTAAGCTCAGAGATGCACCAGTGTTTGCTTATCTCTTGGTGGAAGATCCCTTTTATAGGCATCATTCAGAAGTGCATTCTCCTAGACCTCTCTTGGTTTTCTTACCTTCTTTACTTCTCCACTGTCAAAAATTACTATGTGCTTAATTTTGTAGGACATAACATGTGACTGAATAATCAGTTTCAGGGTTTAGATTTAAGTGCTACCGAATATTAGAGAAGGAAGAGATCACCAGAAATCTGGCTGGTGAAATCTGATCATCATAATAGTGCTAAGACTTGAGATGAGCATCCATTTATTGAGCACTTTCCATGTGTCAAAGACTCTGCTAAATGCGATATGATTTTTTAAATTTAAATCCTCACAACATCATTTGGAAATAACTAACATTATCCTCATTTTAAAGATAAGAACATTGACGCTCTTAGAGGCTACCCAACTTGCCTAAGATATGTCTTGGTTAGATAAGAGAGAAGGTGGTCATTCCTAATGGGCAAACTTCTGAGCACTGCTCCTTCACACACAGACATGCATGCGCATGTGCACACACACTCTCTCTCTCTCTCTTTCAGGGATCAAAGGCACTAGCCTAGCAGGTCAGTGCGTGGTTTGGAGCTCAGTGGCATTGGGTTAGTATTGGTGTCCTTGAAGAGAATCAGAGCTAGAGAGCTAGTGTCCTGCTGAAACCGCCTGGGCTGAACTGGAAAATGAAGGTCAGTTAATAAGCACCTTCACACCCAATGTGTAAGAGGGGAGGCAGAAACCAGATATAAGCCAAAATGGAACCAGAGAAAACCAGAATGAAGCAGAAGTGAGGTCATGAGTAAAAGATTCTACAGTGAAACTCTTCAAATAGAGCTAAAGGGGCAGATGCTGTCCATGATGGGTCAATGGATGTAGTCTGTCTGTCTTGGACTTGAAGATAAATAGCTGGAGTGGACCCGACAGAGACAAAGAAACGGAAGTAAAACTGGACCTGGCAGGACACAGAATGGCCTCACTGAGGCAAAGTGCAGGCCTGCAGAGCATGGGGGACACAAAGTTGAAGGCAAGGCCAGATTAGGAGTTTGGATTCAAAGCTCAATATAGGAAGTCAGTAGAGAGAAATGTGTTTTTGGTTTTTCAGCTTCTAACAATTCAACCTGGACCTATATTTTTGACAAAGTAACTTCTAAATGTGAAAACATTGCTAATACTTTCAGAATTAAGTTTGGTTTGCAATTTGATCAGTGAACATGAGAGAGACCATTTATTGGTGTCAAAACGCAATTTCCCTGTGACTTACCTCTTTAAGTATTAGAGATAGACAAGACTTTATATTCAGATGAGACTTCCACAGCTAATCTTCTGTCACTCTAAAAGTAATTTACTCTCAAGTGGATAAAACTACATATGTTTTTGGACAGGGATTTAAATTGTCAAATTCTCTTCTTGTGTAGTCACTCAAAAACTGCTCATTTCTACTTCTAAGACGTGGTCTTTACTTTAATGATCACATGCCACTGATTTCCCCCAACATCCTGGTCCATTGTTCAATAAGTATACGCAACACTAGAATATAGAAAATATTTAAATGATATTCTATCCTGGTCTTGGATGACAAATCCCTAGAAAACAGGACCATGTCTCTCACCTGATTAGCTGGCACTATTAAAAGCTCAAAGCTATCTTTTGTTTATGATGAGTCAAAAATCTGTCTTAGGTCCCCCTGTAGACTATTCAAGGATACTGACATTTGCACATTCAATCAGGACACTTTGGAAGGGCATGTAGTCTTGTGAGAGATGTTGACGCAGGCTTACCAAAGGAAGAAACACTGCTTTACTTCTTTCTCCCCCAAGAGGAACATGGAAATTTAGGCCTCATGATTGGTGCAGATTCAGCTTGCCATTTAACAGACCACTAACAAAAGGCTTTGTGGCCCTGTGCTTCTACAGCATTTTCCTCCCTAGATAAATTTCTTTCTTCTCACCTTCCAAGCATTTCTTAAAATGTAGGCTTTTCATGAACCCCCATTTTCTCACCACTTCCTCATGTCTTCATTCTGTCCAGTCAGACTTTTGGCCATGATTCAATTGAGCATGCTCCCACAAAACTCACGAGTGACCTGTGATCACCATGTCAATGTGTTGTGTCCCTCCCCCTCATCCCCCTCCTCCTCTCCTTCGTGATCTCTCTGCAGCATTTGTCACTCTTCACTGCCTTCTTCATGAAGCTCCCTCCTCTCTGAGCTTCCCGTACCCTTTTCTCCCCTTGGTTCTCCTTGAATCTTCTCGATCTTACCATCTAGGGCTGCTTTACTGACCTCCTTCCCTCTCCCATCCCTGTAGTAGAGATATTGTCTCCAAGATTATCTCCTTGTCCTTCTCCTCTTCTTACCCCAGTATCAGTCTTTGGGTGATGAAATTCTTGCCCATGCCTACGTGTTAATGCCTTCCATGAAGATATCTCCTAAATCAATACCATTTACTCTCTCTAATCTCAGCAGCTTCATATTTCCTGTCTGGCATACATCTCTCTACCTGGATTGCCTTTGGAGCCTCAAACTCATGACTTTCAGTTTGATCCTGGCTGCCAGATATACCGAGAGCTCATCTTTGGAAGAAGACAGCAAGAGGGGTCCCTTCTGCAGCAACCGTGGAGTGAGGGCTGGGAATACTGGCCTGACCAGCTTGGGCAGGTGCCCCTCCTCAGGAGGAGTAGGCAATCCTATACCAAATTAAAACCAGCATAGAAAACTCAAGTCTGACCCAGACCTGCATTCACAACCCAGAAAGCTCTGATGTAGCCGATCAATATTTGGTCCATCTGGGTCCTAAACCAGAGAGAATTATTTTGGATGAAGTAAAGGATGCCAAAAGCAAAGTCCAGTTCAGTGGGTAAAGGGACTGACAGAAACTCCTCAAGAAGACCAGGACACCATGGAGAGTCAGGGCAGAGATCCACGGTATTACATATATGGTGGATGAGTTTAAAGAGACTGAAGGTCCCTATTCACATAAGAACCCAGCACCCAGACTCTGGGAGGGCAGCAGATCAATTCTGGACACCACTCACTAGGAAGAAGCAGCTTCAAATGGACACCAACCCATTACTGACTTTCATTGTTCTAGAGCCCAGGGAGGGCTCAGCTTGCAAGGAGCAGACATCATTTGGCAGCTGGGATGAGCAAGGTCAGGTGGAACCCCCCCTTCTAAAATGAAACTCATTTTCAGAGTCACCCCCACACCAACCCACCTCCAGATTTTCCTTTCTCTAATGAGGGCCTGGAATCACTTTTGACTCCAAAGTCATACCCTTTGTTCCATCAGTTGTCAAGTCCAGTTGGTTGTTAATACTCCAGTTCATTCCAAAGAGGATTTGAAGTAACTTGCAAAGGTGCATACATTATAACAAGACTTAAAAACAAGTGAGGGAGCAACTGGGTGGCTCAGTCAGTTAAGCCTCTGGCTTCAACTCAGGTTATGATCATGGCAAGCCCAACGTCAGGCTCCATGCTCAACAGGGAGTCTGCTTGGGGATTCTCTCTCTCTCCCTCTGCCCCTTCCCCTTGCTTATGCTCTCTCTCTCCCTCTCAACTCTCAAATAAATAAATAAATAAAATCTTTTAAAAAAAAGTAAGTTAGGATAAGGGGGTGGGGAGAAAATGAGGAAGAGAAAAATAAGATAAAGGCAGGAATATGACATAAAACATGTGTGCCCTGATGCCCCTCACTGAAGCCGATCTGTAAGTTTGGTTTGGAGATCTTAGCACCTAACACAAAGAGGAAGCTAATCATGTCACTAATCATGATGACCCAAAGATGAAAACAAAGAATTGCTCAAGAGAAGCACAGCGATGCCTGGTACCATGACTTCAGAAAATAAGTGCATGGGAAGTTTCAGACCGAGAGCCTGGGATGGTGTGGGAAAGAATGGAAGGATCACAAGGCTACTTCTCATGTCCCTCAGGGGAGGTGCAGGGCATTAGACCAGATCTCTATTTGGTAAGAGTTTCTTCTATTGTAGGTTCTTTCTTTAAATTGTCACTTGACTCCACTTTCCCTTTTCATGACTTTCTTCCTTAAACCACCCCCACAGCCTCCCCTGAGACTATCCTGCACCACTGCCCGTCCCCACTTCACAAACCTGGCCCCATGAGGCACACCCTCCACCTCACCCCTTCACAGGCCCGGTCCCCAGCCCCCCATCCCACCACCACCCTGCTCCAGCCTCCACTCCTGCTGCATGGACCATTCATTTCTCCCAAAATGCCCATTCTTTCTGACTTCACAGATTTATTCTCTGTAATGGTTGATTTTATGTGTCATCTTGGCTGGGCCATGGTGCCCAGATAGTTGGTCAAACATTCTTCTGGATGTTCCTGTTAAAGTATTTTCTGGATATATTTACATTTAAATCAGTGCACTCTGACTAAAGCAAACTGCTCTTCATAGTGTGGGTGGGCCTCATCTAATCAGCTGAAGGTCTTAAGAAAAAGACTGAGGTCCCCGTCCCTCTTACTGAAGAGAGACCCAAACTGCAATTCTTTCTTGGGCCTCCAGCCTTGTTGGCCTGCCCTGCAGTCTTCGGACTCAGCCACCCCCCAGAATTTCAATTCCTTAAAATCAGTTCTCTCTCTATTCCTCCCTTCACATCCTACTGGTCCTGTTTCTTGGGAGAACCCAGACTAACACACTCTCCTGGTTCCTTCTTTCTCCACTACCCTCTTCCAACATTCCTGCCAGTCAAACTCTGATCCATGCTTCAAGAGTTTTGCTGTGGGCACCTCCCAATTCCTTGTGACACATGTGTGACCAGCCCCCTGTCTGAGCTGAGCTGCAGTCATGCTCTGCCTGTCTGAAAGTTATCAATTTCTGGCTCCTGACTTTGATGGAGCATCAGCCCTATGAAGGCAGAGATTCTTGGCCCGGAGTTAGGCACCCAGTATATATGTAAAGATACTCAGAGAACTTCCCCACTGAGAACCACTTCAAAATGTATCTTCCCAGAGCATACATCAAGTATATCAGCCCCAAATCTACATTTTGTGAAGGTAATTTAGAGCAAGAAAGGTTGTTTGGGTAGTGATTCAATCATAAAAATGAATAAAGGACCCTGACGTTTCGGATGTCTTTTTCTGCAGCCCTGGGTCGTTACAGATGGGGGCAGACCAGGAGGTTCTTCCTTCATTAACGAATAAAAATCCATGTGGTGAGACAAAGAAAAGCTGGGACAAGCTGCAGTTAACTGCTCCCAGTGGGAGCCCAGTCAGGGTCCTAGTGTGTGCAGCCACCTAGTGGCCTGGGACCCCCCAGGAGGGCCCTCGGGAGTCACTGGCAGCTTGTCTGGCTGTGCCACCCACATGCCAGTCTTCCTGCCGGAAGGGGAGACACGGCAACGCGCAGCCGTGCAAATCCCCTCCTGGCAGCCAAGTTGCAGCCTGGGGGAGCTGGCAGATGGAGCCTGGTGGATTCCTCGCCACTGCAAGCTCGGCTCAAAAGCTCCTTTGGAAGCAATGATTCTGGCACCTCACAGAGTGCACGGCCTACCACTGAGGGCATAAAATTAATAATGCATACTTAGCATTTAGGTACCATTGGCAGGTTGGCCAAATCAGTAGTGCTTGAATTTTCTATTTCTTCCAGAGGTTGCTTCCCAGAGAGATTTATTGTTGAGCTGCTGATAATGAAGCCGGTATTAAGGGGAACTGGCAAGGCATGAGTCACCCTCCTGTCGGGGGCTGAGAACAAAAACCAGCTAGAGTTTAGCCCCAAAGACACACCAGCACTGCAACCATCAACCGACAGGGGAGGGGCGGGAGGCAGGCAGTTCGGTCCCACTGCCTCTAACCCAGCCTGTTTCTTATCTGAAGACGAAGGAAGTGGGCCATAGGATCCTTTTAGTCCCTTTCATGTCGAACCGCCTGCATCGTGGCCACTTCTTGAGGCCGGAGAATGGAAGATTCAGGCAGAGTTCATGACCTCCAGGGACTGTTGTTCGTTCCTGCCTCGCTGACCAACCTCAACAGTGAGGTCGCCGCTTCCTCCGTGGGCTCCGAGTGCCTGTGGCCAGGCAGGCGGGGCCCTGGAGAAGGGTCCTGTGGAATTCTAGGAACAGAAAGGCAGGTCCATACCCTCTACTTTGCTGGCAGGCAGGTAACCAACAGAAGTGGCTTCTGGATGCGGGGCCTCTGGGTGGATTTCGCTGATTCTTCATCCAGGTCACTGGGCACTGTGGTGTGGCACGGTGCCTTCGGCCAGGCATGGACAGTTAGCTGCCAGAGACAAATGGCATCCAGGTTCTTCACAAGGGAGACCGTCTGCAAGTCCCGGTCTTCCCCCCCACCCGGGGTGGAGGGACAGTCCCACCTAGCGCTCTGCACGAGTAGCCTGTGTCTTCCAGTATCTCCCCGATTCCAGGTGGGAACATCGAATGGCCCGTCCCCAGGAGGATGAGCCTCAGCAAGACATGTGAACACACCAACTAGGTCTGGGGAAGTGTCCCCCCATCCCTTCCCCATCGGCGGCAGAGAGGGATGATTACCACGCAACGCCCACTGTCCCCTGCAAAACCCTGCGTCGTCAGGGCGGCCAGAGATCCCAGCTAGAGGACACCCCCAGGGCCCCCTCAGACCACAGGACCACATGTGCTGGGGCTGTGGGACAAAGCTCTCCGAGAACAGGCTTCAGTGGAAGTGTGTCCTCACGGATGTCTGGGGAGGTTCCTTGAAAGAGAGACACATCAACGAGCAAAACCCCTTTGCTTTCCCTCCGTCCCCTTCTCCCTGGAATGTCGATGGAATGCCGGCAGTCCGGCAGTCCCTGGGGACCACAAGGCAACCTGAAGAATGGATGCTCGCGTTGGGGGTGGGTGGTGGTGAAGGTGGCGTCGGTGACCCACAGCAGCCTGCCTCCACCTGCCCCTGAGCTTCTGCGGGAGGAAAATCAACTCCAACAGGAGAAGATTCACAATTCATTTGAGTTTTCTCTTAAATATCACCAAATGCGATCCTCACCACTGGGCCACCCCAGGCAACCACCACACGTTGGGGACGTTGGGGACGTGAGCAAGCCACCTCTACTGTGAGCTGAAGCCGGTTTGGGTGGCGATGGAAGGGCCCCCACCGACCCAGCAGCTTGGGCCCCGCGTGCTCCGCTCCCGGGCCCTCCTGAACAGGCCCCATCCTGCTCTGTAACGCTCCACCGCCCCCTCCTTCCCCTCCTTTCCTCCCTCCCCTCCTTCCCAGGCGAGCAGACTCGAGCCAGATCAGTGCCTGGCTTTTGTGTTGTGTTTTTCGTTCTCACCAGGAGGGATGAGGGAAGCTCTGTGGGCCCCTTGTCCAGGCAACAAGAAGGCGCCAGAATCAGAGCTGGAACCAAGGTGGAAGAGGCACAAAGCTTGGGCCCACAGGAAGGGGGCGGCACACAATAGATGAAACAGATAAATAAAGAACAGAGGCCCTTGCAAAAAAAAAAAAAAACCCTACACTGCAAATGCCAGGAGGTAAAGATTGTTACCATGGCGATGCAGGGCTTGGGGCTGGGACAGCAGAAGCGCTGGCCAAGAGAGGGGGTGCCCGGCAGAGGTTCCCCTCTCTCCCACCTCTGCCTTCCCAAGACAGATGAAGATCCCCAAAGCCCAGCAGAGGACAGGATGCCCTGACCCCACCAGGCCCTTCAGCGAGTCCTGAGCTGTCTTTTGTTTGTTTGGAAGAGAGGCAGTGGGGCCCAGAGATCCAACGATGCTCTTCCATCATGCTTGCCTCTGAGACTGCTCTCTTCTGAGTCCACCGTTTGGAGTCAGGCTCCCCCCACCCCACCCCTGCTGTGGTGCTGGGCAAAAGAATCTCACTCTTCCAGCCTTCCTCCTTGTCTTTCCATTTTATTTGCTGCTGGAGTCCCTCCTTACGGAAGGCTGTGTGACAGGAGTGAAAACTTCCCACGCCCAAAAATGTGGCACTCCATTTCCTACAACGGCCTTGAATTGGCCCGGGTACCGCCTCTCCTGTTCACAGTGGGAGTCAGGAAAGGCAGGACCCCAAGGAAGAGGACTCAAGTTCATCAGATAAAGGAAGCTCAGTCAGGTTAGTTTCAAACTGTCTCTCTCACGGTCACTGTTTCTTTGAGGTAAATGCCCCAACTTTAGGGTTTGTCCACCACCTCTCCCTAGCCCCTGTGGGAGTGTGTTAGGGAAAGGGACCACTCCAGTGATCTGGAGGCTGGTGAGGATGGGCCTTGGGCCCACAGGTGTGACCTGTGTGTTCCCGGGATGCGAGGCCTCCTCAGGAACATTCCTTGGGCTCCATCACTAGGCAACCCACTGCACTTGCTATCAGGTCTGCAGGGGAGAGGCTGTGGCCAGTCGCTCACACATTTTGCACCTGGAGGGCCCCACTCACTGGCCTACCCCATTTCTGCCACCTCTCAACATCAACCATGTACCTGAGCTAGCCCCAGCTTAGGCCATCACCCCACAACCTCTGCAACGGGGTCACCTCGCACTTTGCCACTGCAGCTCTCCCCAGCTCTCCGCATTCAGTTTCCTTCCAACCACAAATGAGCAGCTCTCCCTGCCTTAACACATGGTCCCACCACCTCTTGTTTGCTGTGCCCTCACCACATTGTGGTAGGGTGCAGTGATGTTGCGGAGTCCCACAGAAAGAACAATGGGGAAGGTCCTCTTCCCTTTGCTCTCCTTGGCCTCTCTGAGATGTCTTCCGTTCACCACCATCTCCCCTGGCTATTTGTCTCAGAGGGAAGAGTCAGGACCCTCACACTGGACGGTTACTACCCTTTCGCTCCAAACCAGAGGATTTCCATTTGCCCTTCCTGCTTGCAGGAGGGTACAGATTTACTCTCCAGCACGGCTGCCTTCTTTCCTACCTTAGGGACCTCAGTGGTGTGAATGGTAGCAACCCCTTCATTCTCTCTGGAATCTCTTGTGGCTTAGTCTAGATGGTAGAATGAGTCCAATGAAGGAAGCCACGTATACATCACAAAGCATTTCAAACTTACTAATAATTTTCTTTGAAGTAATATTGAATCACAGCTATAACATCTATGAATTAAAGGATATGTCAATTAGAAATACTTTATTGATCAATACTATTAAACCTTTGAATATTTTACAAGCTAGAAATGTTTATAAACATATCCCTGTGTAAGTATATTTACATACCTAGAAACCTTTTATAAGACACCAAAATTCTACTGGTCTAAACAAGCTGGCTGGGCATATCCATCAGAAATTCACTTGCCTCTAATGGAAACCTCATTAACGGGACTTCAAACACAAGTGCTAATGGTAGTCACGTATCAGAGTCTGAGTCTGGGCAGTCCAAGGTTGGAGCAGCTGCTCAACAAATCTGTTGGGAGACCAAGTGTCATTCCAACTTCCTCTTTCATCATCCCCAGAATGTTGGCATTCATCCTTAAGCTTGTTGCCTCTTAGTACAAAATGGCTGCAGCACCTCCAGACCTCACACCCATGTTTTGGCCAGAAATACGAAGGAAGAACCAAAAAGGAAGGGAAGACATCAGAGTCAGGAAAGCAAATCTTTCTGGAAACTCTCAAAAAAATTTTTTTCAAAACAAAACATTTGTATTTGGTCCATCAGAGCCTGAGTCTGGAAACCACCTACAGAGAATCACCCCACAGGGATGGGGACAACTGACAACTCTGACACTTGTCTCTGTCAGAAGAGGGGCCATATTTACAGGGTTAAAAATATTCGCAGCTTGCGGGTGGAGCAAGATGGCGGAGGAGTAGGAGACCTGAATTTCATCTCCTCTCAGGAATTCAGCTGGATAGGGATCAAACCATTCTGAACACCTACAAACTCAACAGGAGATTGAAGAAAAGAATAGCAACAACTCTCTGAACAGAAAAGCGACCACTTTCTGGAAGGTAAGACGTGCGGAGAAGTGAATCCGAGGCGATATTCGGGAGGATAGATGGTGGGGGAGGGGGCCTCCCTCGGCCACTTCTGGCAAGTGATAGAGCCGCGGAGCACAAAATTGGAACTTTTAGAAGTCTGCTCCGCTGAAGGACGTCGCTCCGGTGGCTAAGTGGGGGGTGGAACCCTCGTGGGACAGTGTGGTCTCAGGACCCTCGGGGTCACAGAAAGACCAGGGGTGCCTGAATGTGGCAGAGCTCCCAGGTAATGGAGCAGGGAAGCCGGCTGCAGAGGTGGAGCCCAGGCGCGGGCTCTCAGATCGGGGTTGCCATAAACCGTGATCCGCGGCACAGTCGGGCCACTGCTCCTCCAGCAGGGACCCAACAAGCGGCAGATCTGGGGAGACTCACCTTTCTCCCCCGGGAGGAGAGGCGTGGGAGTGCACCGCAGGGATCTGCTGGGTTTGGAGACTCCACACCCGGTCAGGTGCCAGAGATAGAAACACTCGGTCACAGGCCGGGTGAGCACGGAGTGTGGCCGGAGACCGGGGAGATGGGAGTGACTGACGGCTTTTCTCTGGGGGCTCACTGAGGAGCTGGGCCCCGAGTTCTCCGGGGGCGGAGATTGGGAGGCCGCCATTTTCACTCTCCGCCTCCAAAGCTGTACGGAAAGCCTGAAGGGAACAAAAGCTCCAGAGAGCAAACTGGAGCAGATTACTTAGCCCGGACCGGGCAAGGGCGGGGCACTTCCGCCTCCGGCAAAGACATTTGGGAACCATGGCAACAGGCCCCTCCCCCAGAAGACCAGCGAGAACAGCCAGCCAAGACCAAGTTTACCGATCAATGAGAACAGCAGAACTCCAGCGCTAGGGGAATACTGCACATAGAATTCATGGCTTTTCTACCATGATTCTTTAGTCTTTCAAAGTTAATTTTTTTTTAACTGTCTTTTTTCTTTTTTGAATTTTTTTTTTCCCTTTCTCAACAAACATCTTATCAATCCCTTTTTTAAAAAAAACATTTTTATTTTTCATTTTTAGAGTCATAGTCTATCCCTTCATAGTAGTTACCCGTATTTTTGGCATATATATATAAGTTGTTTTCTCTTTAAAATTTTGAGATAGTTTCTTCTAACAGATCAAAATATACCCTAAATCTCTAGTATATGGTTTTTTTCTACTCCCCTGCCTGATCACATTCTCTCCCTTTTTTTTTCTTTTTTCTTTTTTTAAATCCTCTTCTTTCTTTTTTCAAACAACTTCTTATCAATTCCTTTTATAAAATTTTTTATAATTTCCATCTTTACAGTCATATTCCATCCCTTCATCATATCAACCCTTATTTTTGTACATATATAAGTTTCTCTTTCTTTAAAATTTTGGGAGACACTTTCTTCTAACAGACAAAAATACACCCAAAATCTAGTGTGTGGCACTGATCTATATACCAGCCTGATCATATTTGATCACATTCTGGTTTTTTTGTTGTTGTTTTGTTTTGTTCTGTTTTTGTCTGTTTTTATCTGTATCTTTTTCTTTTTCTTTTTTTTCTTTTTCTTTTTTCTCTTTCCCTTTCTTTTCCCACTGCTTCAGGTCTTTTCTGATTTGTTTAGAGTATATTTTCTGGGGACATTGTTACCCTGCTAGCATTTTGTTCTCTCATTAATCTGTTCTCCTCTGCACAAAATGACAAGATGGAAAAAATCACCTCAACAAAAAGAACAAGAGGTAGTACCGACTGCCAGGGACCTACTCAATACGGACATTAGTATGATGTCAGATCTAGAGTTCAGAATCATCACTTTAAAGATACTAGCTGGGCTTGAAAAAAGCATGGAAGTTATTAGAGAAACCCTTTCTGGAGAAGTAAAAGAACGAAAATCTAATCAAGTTGAAATCAAAAAGGCTATTAATGAGGTGCAAACAAATATGGGGGCATTAACTGCTAGGATAAATGAGGCAGAAGAGAGAATCAGTGATATAGAAGACCAAATGATGGAAAATAAAGAAGCTGAGAAAAAGAGAGATAAACAACTACTGGATCACGAAGGCAGAATTCGAGAGATAAGCGATACCATAAGACAAAACAACATTAGAATAATTGGGATCCCAGAAGAAGAAAGAGAGACAGGGGCAGAAGGTATAATGGAGCAAATTATAGCAGAGAACTTCCCTAATTTGGGGAAGGAAACAGGCATCAAAATCCAGGAAGCACAGAGAACCCCTCTCAAAATCAATAAAAATAGGTCAACACCCCAACATCTAATAGTAAAACTTACGAGTCTCATAGACAAAGAGAAAATCCTGAAAGCAGCTCCGGAGAAGAGATATGTAACCTACAATGGTAGAAACATTAGATTGGCAACAGACCTATCCACAGAGACCTGGCAGGCCAGAAAGGACTGGCAGGATATATTCAGAGCACTAAATGAGAAAAATATGCAGCCAAGAATACTATATGCAGCTTGGCTGTCATTGAAAATTGAAGGAGAGATAAAAAGCTTCCAGGACAAACAAAAACTAAAGGAATTTGCAAACACAAAACCAGCCCTACAAGAAATATTGAAAGGGGTCCTCTAAGCAAAGAGAGACCCTAAAAGCAACATAGACCAGAAAGGAACACAGACAATATACGGTAACAGTCACCTTACAGGCAATACAATGGCACTAAATTCCTTTCAATAGTTACCCTGAATGTAAATGGGCTAAATGCCCCAATCAAAAGACACAGGCTATCAGATTGGATTAAAAAACAAGACCCATCGATATGCTGTCTGCAAGAGACTCATTTTAGAACCAAAGGCACCCCCAGATTGAAAGTGAGGGGGTGGAAAACCATTTACCATGCTAATGGACACCAAAAGAAAGCTGGGGTGGCAATCCTTATATCAGACAAATTAGATTTTAAACCAAAGACTGTAATAAGAGATGAGGAAGGACACTATATCCTACTTAAAGGGTCTATCCAACAAGAAGATCTAACAATTGTAAATATCTATGCCCCTAACATGGGAGCAGCCAATTATATAAGGCAATTAATAACAAAAGCAAAGAAACACATCAACAACAATACAATAATAGTAGGGGACTTTAACACCCCCCTCACTGAAATGGACAGATCGTCTAAGCAAAAGATCAACAAGGAAATAAAGACTTTAAATGACACACTGGACCAAATGGACTTCACAGACATATTCAAAACACTCCATCCCAAAGCAACGGAATACACATTCTTCTCTAGTGCCCATGGAACATTCTCCAGAATAGATCACATCCTAGGTCATAAATCAGGTCTCAACCAGTACCAAAAGATTGGGATCATTCCCTGCCTATTTTCAGACCACAGTGCTTTGAAACTAGAACTCAATCACAAGAGGAAAGTCTGAAAGAACTCAAATACATGGAGGCTAAAGAGCATCCTACTGAAGAATGAATGGGTCAACCAGGAAATTAAAGAAGAATTAAAAAAAATTCATGGAAACCAATGAAAATGAAAACACAACTACTCAAAATCTTTGGGATGCAGCAAAGGCAGTCCTAAGAGGAAAGTATATAGCAATACAAGCCTTTCTCAAGAAACAAGAAAGGTCTCAAGTACACAACCTAACCCTACACCTAAAGGAGCTGGAGAAAGAACAGCAAATAAAGCCTAAACCCAGCAGGAGAAGAGAAATAATAAAGATCAGAGCAGAAATCAATGAAATAGAAACCAAAAGAACAGTAGGACAGATCAACGAAATTAGGAGCTGGTTCTTTGAAAGAATTAACAAGATTGATAAACCCCTGGCCAGACTTATCAAAAAGAAAAGAGAAATGACTCAAATCAACAAAATCATGAATGAAAGAGGAGAGATCACAACCAACACCAAAGAAATACAAACAATTATAAGAACATATTTTGAGCAACTCGATGCCAGCAAATTAGATAACTTGGAAGAAATGGATGCATTCCTAGAGATGTATCAAGTACCAAAACTGAACCAGAAAGAAATAGAAAACCTGAACAGACCTATAACCACTAAGGAAATTGAAGCAGTCACCAAAAATCTCCCAACAAACAAAAGCCCAGGGCCAGATGGCTTCCCAGGGGAATTCTACCAAACATTTAAAGAAGATTTAATACCTATTCTTCTGAAACTGTTCCAAAAAATAGAAATGGAAGGAAAACTTCCAAACTCATTTTATGAGGCCAGCATTACCTTGATCCCAAAACCAAAGACCCCATCAAAAGGAGAATTACAGACCAATATCCCTGATGAACATGGATGCAAAAATTCTCACCAAAATACTAGCCAATAGGATCCAACGGTACATTAAAAGGATTATTCACCACGACAAGTGGGATTTATCCCTGGGCTGCAAGGTTGGTTCAACATCCGCAGATCAATCAACATGATACAATACATTAACAAAAGAAAGAACGAGAATCATATGATCCTCTCAATAGATGCAGAAAAAGCATTTGACAAAGTACAGCATCCTTTCTTGATCAAAACTCTTCAGAGTATAGGCATAGAGGGTACATACCTCAATATCATAAAAGCCATCTATGAAAAACCTACAGCAAATATCATTCTCAATGGGGAAAAACTGAGAGCTTTCCCCCTAAGGTCAGGAATGTCCACTATCACCACTGCTATTCAACATAGTACTGGAAGTCCTAGCCACAGCAATCAGACAACAAAAAGAAATCAAAGGCATCCAAATTGGCAAAGAAGAAGTCAAACTCTCACTCTTTGCAGACGATATGATACTTTATGTGGAAAACCCCAAAGACTCCACCCCAAAACTGCTAGAACTCATACAGGAATTCAGGAAAGTGGCAGAATATAAAATCAATGCACAGAAATCAGTGGCATTCCTATACACCAACAACAAGACAGAAGAAAGAGAAATTAAGGAGTTGATCCCATTTACAATTGCACCCAAAACCATAAGATACCTAGGAATAAATCTAACCAAAGAGGCAAAGGATCTGTACGCAGAAAACTATAAAATACTCATGAAAGAAATTGAGGAAGACACAAAGAAATGGAAAAACGTTCCATGCTCATGGATTGGAAGAACAAATATTGTGAAGATGTCAATGCTACCTAGAGCAATCTATACATTCAATGCAATCCCCATCAAAATACCATCCACTTTTTTCAAAGAAATGGAACAAATAATCCTAAAATTTGTATGGAACCAGAAAAGACCCCAAATAGCCAGAGGAATGTTGAAAAAGAAAAGCAAAGCTGGCGGCATCACAATTCCGGACTTCCAGCTCTATTACAAAGCTGTCATCATCAAGACAGTATGGTACTGGCACAAAAACAGGCACATAGATCAATGGAACAGAATAGAGAGCCCAGAAATGGACCCTCATATGGTCAACTAATCTTCGACAAAGCAGGAAAGAATGTCCAAAAGGAAAAAGTCTCTTCAACAAATGGTGTTGGGAAAATTGGATAGCCACATGCAGAAGAATGAAACTGGACCATTTCCTTACACACAAAAATAGACTCAAAATGGATGAAAAACCTCAATGTGAGACAGGAGTCCATCAAAATCCTAAAGGGGAACACAGGCAGCAACCTCTTCGACCTCAGCCACAGCAGCTTCTTCCTAGAAACATCGCCAAAGGCAAGGGAAGCAAGGGCAAAAATGAACTATTGGGACTTCATCAAGATAAAAAGCTTTTGCAAAGCAAAGGAAACAGTCAACAAAACCAAAAGACAACCGACAGAATGGGAGAAGATATTTGCAAATGACATATCAGATAAAGGGCTAGTATCCAAAATCTATAAAGAACTCATCAAACTCAACACCCAAAGAACAAAGAATCCAATCAAGAAATGGGCAGAAGACATGAACAGACATTTCTGCAAAGAAGACATCCAAATGGCCAACAGACACATGAAAAAGTGTTCAATATTGCTCGGCATCAGGGAAATCCAAATCAAAACCTCAATGAGATACCACCTCACACCAGTCAGAATGGTTAAAATTAACAAGTCAGGAAACGACAGCTGTTGGTGGGGATGCGGAGAAAGGGGAACCCTCCTACACTGTTGGTGGGAATGCAAGCTGGTGCAGCCACTCTGGAAAACAGTATGGAGGTTCCTCAAAAAGTTGAAAATAGAGCTACCATATGATCCAGCAATTGCACTACTGGGTATTTACCCCAAAGATACAAAAGTAGGGATCCGAAAGGGTACGTGCACCCCAATGTTTATAGCAGCAATGTCCACAATAGCCAAACTGTGGAAAGAACCAAGATGTCCATCGACAGATGAATGGATAAAGAAGAAGTGGTATATATATACAATGGAATATTATGCAGCCATCAAAAGGAATGAGAGCTTGCCATTTGCAACGATGTGGATGGAACTGGAGGGTATTATGTTGAGTGAAATAAGTCAAACAGAGAAAGACATGTATCATATGACCTCACTAACATGAGGAATTCTTAATCGCAGGAAACAAACTGAGGGTTGCTGGAGTGGGGGGTGGGGTGGGAAGGATGGGGTGACTGAGTGATAGACACTGGGGAGGGTATGTGCTCTGGTAAGCGCTGTGAATTGTACAAGACTGTTGAATCTCAGATCTGTACCTCTGAAACAAATAATGCAATATATGTTAAGAAAAAAAAAAAAAGAAGAAGGTAGCAGGAGGGGAAGAATGAAGGGGGGGAACTCAGAGGGGTAGACGAACCATGAAAGACGATGGACTCTGAAAAACAAACTGAGGGTTCTAGAGGGGAGGGGGGTGGGAGGATGCGTTAGCCTGGTGATGGGTATTGAGGAGGGCACATTCTGCATGGAGCCCTGGGTGTTAGGCACAAACAATGAATCATGGAACACTACATCTAAAACTAATTATGTAATGTATGGGGATTAACATAAGAATAAAAAAATTTAAAAAAAATATTCACAGTTCAGAGGAATAGGAAGAAATAAAAAGGGGGGCTAAGGGGGAGAATGAAGAGCCTCCCAGTGTTTCTCTAGTAATAAAAACCCTACAAGCCCCACGGAAAGTGAGGGACCCTAGGCTGGGCCATTGGACAGAACTGTATTGAATAGCTATTCCCAACTACAAGGAATTCTGATAAAACAAGGGTTTTTAGCTACCACTCTGAACATAACTAGAGTTTATATAGTTAAAAGGAGGGGGGATGGAGGAACCAGAATAAATACTGGGTAGGCAGCTGACATTGTCTACCAGGTGTGGGATTAGGATAAGATATCAATCTCTCTGGGCCTCAGTTTCTTCAGTTATCAAATGAGTATTGGGCTAGATAGGAGAAGTCCAAAATTTTTCATCCAAGAGCTCCTAATAGTAGATGATAGCCAATGCCTTACCCTATTCCCGTTTCAGAGAGAAAGCCCACAAAGGACCACGAAATTCCACTGAGGCTTCATATTTCATCTTGAAAACTCACGAGTTTTTTCATTCTAGGACATATGTTAATATAATTATAAAATATAAATATATGTTTTGAATCTACATGTAAAGTTGTTAAGAGGTTTGTCCCGAGACCACATACACCACCTCCTCAGGGCACGTGCACCCAAGTTTGAGGAACTCTTGCATTCAACACGAAGTAAGAAGGGATTTTCCAGTTTCCGCCATGGAAGGACTTGTGAGCCAGGCATTTGGAGAGGAGTGTGAAACCGGGGAGAGCAGGTGGCTGGTCCTGCTGAGGTCTGAACCAGAGCTTCCTTTTAGAAAATACACCAGTTGGTCTCTGTGAATGTGCGCCAATATATGCAGCTGTCCTCCATGTCCTAGAACTTGGATCTCTGCCTCATAAACACTCATCGCTTTGGCTGATGCTCTATCGGTCGGAGACTTCTTGATTTAACGTTGCGGATAGTGATGGCCCTATTCACCAGGTGACGTAGGAGGGCCTGTTGCTTCTTTCCCAAGATCCATGAGCAATACAGACCTGCCCAGGTGTCCTCAAGACCAGTGTCAGAGAAGCAAACCTTCTCTGTAAGCAGCAGCTTCTCCTTACTTGGCCCGCCCTCCTTAGTTCCATCCTTCCTATCCACACACCCAGGAGGAAGAGCTACAGGGGGATCTCAGGGCAGGAGGGAGGGCAATGTGCCCCTCCCCACCTGCATTCCTTCTTACCCAATGGAATCAAGTAAAGCTCTTTGTGCCTGGCTACATCAAAACTTAGTCCTCTCTCCCCAAGGTTAAGAGTTTCTTAAAATACCCATTTTGAGTACTAGTGATGATAAGAAACCATTGATTTTGAGAGGAGGAGTGTCAATAAATATTCCCCTAAGCTGTGTTGCAGAGAACATCCTGGAGATGCTAAGGCGACAGTGAGGTGGGGCAGAAGGCACCCTGTGGAGAGACACAGCATTCTGTGGAACTCCTCAGGCAGATTCTCAGTGCACATCTTCATGTTAAAGACTCCGGAAAATTCTGTAGAAAGGAGACCTATTCAACTTCAGGAAGCCCAGGATTTCCTAAACTCCTATGAATGCAGAACTCTTTTTCATTGCTCACCTGTTAACCACGAAAGGAATGTGTTTCGTGGAAGAGAGCTTTAGGAGACACCGTTCAGTCCGGCTAGACTTTAGTGGACAGTGGTCCATAGTCACACACGTTGTGCAAGCTCCCATGAAACCTTCTCTACTGTCTGAGATATGAAAGGAGAAGCCATGGGTTTTACCTTTTATTCTCAGCTGATGTTCTGCTCCATAAAGCCTTGGGTCAGCTATCTCTTATTTTGTCCCATCTGCAAAGCAAGGATGACAATCCTTACTGTACAAAAACACAGTGGAAGTTACTAGTGAAGTGTTTTAAGAAGGAAATGCTGATCTTTTATCCAAAGGACACGTGGCATCTTGGTACGGACAGGTCTTACTTAACTGTGCTCTGGCTTGGATTTGGACCAAAATGTAGCATGTTACAATTTACAAAGACTTGATTTTAAATTACGTGACTCTGAAAATTAAGCTTGTGATTAGCAGCAAAAAAGGGAAAGAGAAGAAAAAGGAACAGGAAGGGGATGAATTGAAAAAAGAAGTAACTGAGTGGAAGATGAAAAGAAGGGAGGACTGGGGCGGGGGCTTCTCAAAGACTTTAGTCGCCCAGACACACTCAGAATGTCCTCGATTTACACGCTGGGTTGCCTGTTCCTCCCTTCTCTGCAACAGCTCATGAAATACCTGTGGGTTTTAATGCCTTTTTAAAAAACAAAAACCAAGAAGGAGCCAAAGAGAATATCAGATGCTGCTCTTGTTATGTCAGCGAAGATTTTCCCCACTAATCCAATCTAATCAGATTGGATGAAGGATCCGCAGAAGTGGGGTGCACACAGATGCACCATGTATCTCGGTCTGCGGTGGGGCAACAAGAAGCCACCAGGAGGTAAAGGAGAGCAAACGGAGGATGCATAGACAGAGAAAAGGGTGAGGCCGGCAGGGTGGCTGCCCATAGGAACCCTTTCTCCTTTTTCCTGAGTTGGGGGGAAAGAAAATAAGAAGCACTATTTTGTGAAATTTAAGACTGCCATTGACCTCTGGGCCATTTCAAATGGTCTTAAATGGAAAAGGTCAGGGATAAATAAATAAACAGTAAGTAAATAATAAACACAAAGAACAAAAGGAAGATGGTATGGAAGGACCCGGGATACCAGGTCAGAAGATCTGGGTTCCAACTCGAATCCTGGCAGCTGAATCTTTATGTGCCTGGGATCCCCACGCCTCCCAGAGCCTCGATTTCCACATCGACGAGATAAGGGTAATGGTGTGTTTCTCACAGGCTTGTGAAAAGCAGTTGTGATCCCATGGGTGCACATTTACTGTCCCCCCTACATGCGATGGTAAGTGGGGTCAGATTTCCTGTCCCCTCCTTGCCCGTTGTTGCTCACCAGATCGAGCTGAGGACACTGGAATGAGGTTTAAAACACAGCAGCCTACCAGGAGTCATTCATCACATCATTTCAAATCACTCATGGCGACTCCATCGTGCTGCTAAAGACTATAATCATCTTGATGCTTTTTCTGCTTTTAAACATAAATATTTTAGACTAGGGAACATGACCAGCAGCCAGTTCTTTAAAACCTCCCACATGAGGAACACAGCTAGTAAAAGAGGTTTGATAATGCACGAGCTGGTGTTAAAAACATTGAAATATAATGAAGTTACCGACAACTTCCTCTTTGTTCATACTATCTGGGCTTCTGATTTTACTACTTTCTTTTAGGTCTGCTCAATGACAGGCTTATAAAAAAAACTAAATTTTTAAAGATCACTAAGATTAGCATTTTGATGTATTTCCTTTTAATCAAGAACGAAAGGAGATGCCACCACTGTCCCCATGAAGCCAGGCTCCATCGCTTCCCCAGTCCCAGGAACAGCCCTGCCTATCTAAGATTAGGAAGTCCAGGTTAATGGGCACACCCAACAGGAGGTCTCCCTGGAGACCTGCTTTTTCCAATGAGTCCTGGTCCTGGCTGAAACCCTACCATTTGGGCCCTGCCTTCCCCTTCTGATTGCGATTTTCTTCCTGCCTTCTTCTCCCACCCTATGGGCCATTTCTCTTCCTAGTCTGTCATCTTATCCCATCTGACCTGCTCCAAGGAAGGCCCCCTGCTTTCTATCCTCCTCCTGCCTTTCAGGCCAAGCCATCAAGTTGGTCCTTGGTATCAACTTGTCCATCCAGGCCCCTGCCTATCTAGCTCAGCCTGAAACCCACCCCACCAGGCATATCCTGACCCCAACATGGGTAAGGCCATCCCAGACCCTGAGAACACCTGTAGACTGATCCGGGAGAGAATTTTCCTAGGACTATCAGGAAGCAACATTAAGGGATGCAGAGCCTTTGGCTTGGAAGGAGGCTGCAAGGTGGAGAAGCAAGTCCAGGCATGACCAGAGCTAAAGAGTTAGCAAGCCCAGACTGATGGATTGAAGGCATTGTGGTCCCTTCCCCCAGAGAACCAGACTCCCTTTTCTTGGTCCTCCTATAGTCTTTCTCTTCCCACCCCACTTTCCTCCCTTTCTTTGACCTGTCTTCCCTTTTTTCCCTTCTAAAGGCTAAGCAATGGTAAGATTAATTGGATTCACTGGAAGCCATCTACAAATCTGAATGGAAGCTCGGGAGACATGCCCTTATGAAAAAGAAAACAAAGTAACAGGAGAGATAAATCTAAGGAAGCTGGGGCTTTCAAAATGTATCCACTGAAGGCAGGACGTAAGACTAGAATAAGATAAAAGCCATCATCTGAGGCCATGGCCTTCAGTTACCACCAATGTACAGGTTTTCCACTCCAGCTTCTCCTCTGAGCTCACACCTGTCCCCTGGCTGATACCTGACACCTCGACAATCTCAAAATGACACATCGAAGGTAACACTTGGCTCTTTCACCCCAAACTCAATCCTCATCTGGGCTTCCATTCTCAATCCATCCTCCTGGACACGCCAGAAATCTGAAAGTGGTTTTGGACCCCTCCCTTCCTTTCCCTGGGAAGCATATTCCACCTGTAGCCAAGTCCAGTTGAGGTTGTTACCTAAATAGCTCGTGAAATCGTTTGCTTCTTGCCACTCATACATAGTCCACCCTTGTCCAAGTTGCAATCATGTCTCGCCTGTTGTAAACACCTCCCTCACTTGCCTTTCTGTACAGTGGGGGCTTCCCTCCATTCCACTGTGGATAACATAGCTATAGTCATCTTTTCAGAACATAAATCTGTACGAGCACATTTGACACACACACACACACACACACACTTAAAAGCCTCCTTTTTTACTGCGGTATAATTGACATAGGACCTTATATCAGTTTCAGGTGTACAACATAATGAGTCAGTATTTGTATGATCACCATGATAAGTCTAGTTAATATCCATCACCATACATAGTTACCAAAAAACTTTTTTTTTCTTGTGATAAGAACTTTTAAAATCTACCCTCAGGGCAGCTGACTCTCCATTCAGGCTCAGGTCATGATCTCAGCATTGTGATATCAAGCCCCATGTCAGGCTCCACGCTCAGCGCAGAGTCTGCCTAAGACTCTCTCTGCCCCTCCCCGCCTCAAATAAATAATCTTTTAAATAAATAAAATCTACCCTCTTAGCAACTTTCAAATGTGCAATACAGTATGAATAACTATAGTCACCATGCTATATATCACATCCCCAGGAGTTATTTATTTTATAACTGGAAGTTTGTTCTTTTTCATTCCCTTCACCCATTTCATAAACGCCCCTCACCCTTGCCTTGGCAACCACTAATCAATTCTCTGTATCTATGAACTTGCTGTTTTTTATTCCACATGTAAGTGAGATCAGACGGTATTTGTCTTTCTCTGTCTAATGCTTAACGCCCTCAAAGTTCCTCCATGTTGTCACAAAGGGCAAGATTTCATTTTAAGAGCATTTTTCTCTTTATTCTAATAACTGTTTCTTCTTATTATCCAGAAGATAAAGATCAAAATCTTTAACAGGGCCTGGGGAGTCCAGTCCTGTGGGGAACAGAACTAATCTACCAGGCTTCACCTTATACCACGTCCCTTATTTTATGTACTCTGAACACACTGGGCTTCTTTCAGCCCTTCTAACCAGGCATGTCCCTTCCCAGGTGGCATTTTAGTGCCTGCAGCTTCTCCTGCCTAGGAAAGGGTTCTCCCACCCTCCTGCTCTCGGCCTTGGTTACTCTTCTTTTCCATCTCAGCTCCATCCCTCTCCTCAGGGAAGCCTTCTTCCCCCCACCCCATCTCCTGGATTACATCAATTACCCCCTCCCATCTCCCTGTAATTCCTTCTGTAACCAAGCACATTAGTAATTCTACATTTTATTTTAGTGTTTTTAATTAATATCCATCTCATCGAGCTGTGGACTGCTGTGTCCTCTCTTTTTTCTGCTCTGCCTTATATTCCTAGCACTTGGCACAGGCTGCCACAGTTCAATATTAATGGCAGATATTACCAAAAGGGTTGCATAGCCTTGGGAAGATGCCTGTAGCTCTGTACCCTGGGGCTCAGTTCTTCCTTCTGTAAAGTGGGCATGGTAAAAGTGCTTCCCAGGAGACTGTAACTATAAAAGATATGCAGGTCTGTTGTTAATGTTTGCTTGCACAAAAGTTCAGGCAATGAACCTGAACCCTTTAAATATATTGTTCTTGATTTCTGCATTAAATGCTTTAACTATATATATTTTAGCCTTCTCAATATTTCTAAGTACCAACAGTGTACCCAGAATTGTCCAAGGTATAATGGTTATGATTTGTGCCCAGGAAACTTACAGTTGTATAAGACTGAAATTAATCCCAGTGGAATCAAATAACAATATTTAGGTCTTCTGAGGTGCGTAAACTCATTTATCATCTACCTTTCATTTTACAGTCCCAACCTGGAGAAGCAGTCTCTATTATCTCTACAGACAGAGAACCAGAAGCAAATAAATGTGGCAACACTTGCCCACAGGCAGAGTCAGAAACAGAAAAGGGAATGATAATCATAATAATTTGCATTTGTGAAGCGCTTTCCCCCCTGAAAAATCCAAAGCTCTTAGCAATGCACAATTTAATTCATCATTACAAAAGTGCTATGAGGTTAAACAAGAAGTATTGATATCCCTAAGAGGGAAAAGTTTTAAAATATAGCTGTGTAGCTAACTTCATAACCATGCAGTTAGATTGGATAAAAAAATCATATTTTGCATCACACTCACATATGGCTTATTAGGAACTCAGTGAGAGTTCCAAGGCAGAGTAAATTACTCAGTCAGGGTTCTCCCGCTCTATCTCTTGCTTCCTGCTCCCCGAGTTTAACCAGAGCAAAAAACACAGGGTAGGCATTTAAGGGAATGCATGTGAATGTGAACTCAGTCAAACATGACTCTTCTCTATACTTAGCACTGTGACCCTAGGTGAGAAACTTAACCTTGAATGAGCCTCTTTTCTCATTAGTAGAATGGGTATAATAACTCAACTGCATGTATAAATTAAATATTAAAAAGAGAGCGGGTGTTCAGCATGGTGTCTGGGGGACCAAATAGCTGTTTAATAGTGGTTGATATTAATATTTATATCTATCAGTAATAATAAATGGTTTTTGCGGGGTTTTTTTAAGTTGCAAACAAATGGCCAAGTTAATTAGGCAAGAAATTCTGAAGACCAAACATTTGCATGGAGTTCAGGTAAACGTGCAGAGGGGGTCAGTTGAGACTAACTAGCAGGCTCCATCCTCCCACGGGGTCCCAAATTCTCATTTAAGGGCATCACTCTTCCCCACTCCATTTCCAATGGAACTCATATTCGGTGGATCTGTGGCCAAAGCTGAAGAGGGCTTTCCCCAGGTTGGACCTCAGGGATAGGGAGCAAATGTGGAGAAAGATGGCACCTGGGAGACTTTCTCAAATCAACCCAAAGAAAAGGTCAAAAAACAAAGCAAGAATAAGGCAAGTTCTATCCTTGGGGATCTGCCAGAGATGCCCCTGAGGGAATATTTCTGGGGACTAATGACTGAAAGAGTAAGAAGCTGAAGAAAAATGCTTTTCTGGGAACACCAAAACCAAACCTTCCCTGGAAGACAACCAGGAAACTTCCACACCACCCAAGATGTAGCACACTGTCTGAAACTCCATCTGTTAGGGAAACTCCTATCAGGCAAACAGAATGCCTTCTTTAAAACATGAAAGCCTTGGGGCGCCTGGGTGGCTCAGTCTTTAAGCGTCTGCCTTCGGCTCAGGTCATGATCCCCAGGGTCCCGGGATCGAGCCCCGCACTGAGCCCCGCATTGAGCCCCACATTGGGCTCCCTGCTCCGCAGGAAGCCTGCTTCTCCCTCTCTCACTCCCCCTGCTTGTGTTCCCTCTCTGTCTGTCTCTCTCTGTCTGCCAAATAAATAAATATATGAAATCTTTAGAAAATAAAAAAACACGAAAACCTTTGGTGAGCAGAAGTGGGCACTCTACAGTTTACTGCTTACTGCCAAATAGTTCAATCCCATGCTCTTGTCCTAATATCTCGCTGAGAATGGAAGTTTCAGAGAATCAAGTCACTTTGGAAGTGATGGCACCATTTGTCAGGAGTCCATAAAGGAGGGAGTCAGTGAAAGCCCAAGAGGCTGCATCATGGACCAGAAAGCTCCTCAGAGTGTGAAAGACTTTTCATATATAATTTAAGCTGGAAATTGTTTTCTTCTGGAGCAATTAAAGAAGAAATAAGAAAAAGAAATAAAAAGCATCCAAATTAGAAAGTATGAAGTAAAATGATCACGATCTTATAGGCAGAAAACCCTAAAGATTATACACCACACACACACACACACACAAATTGTTGGAATAAATGAATTCAGCAAAGTTGCAGGATACAAAATCAACACACAAAAATCACTTGCATTCTTATATATTAACAATGAGCCATTAGAAAAGGAAATTCAGAAAACAATTCCATTTCCTGTTGTATCAAAAAATAAAAGAAAATAAAATATTTAGGGGTAAACTTAACCAAAGAGGCAAAAGAGTTGTACCCTGAAAACCACAAAATGTTGCTACAAGAAATTAAGAAGATACAAATTAATGGTAAAATATCCAGTGTTCACAGATTCCAAGTCTTAATATTGTTAACATGACAGTATTGACCAAAGTGATCTACAAGTTCAGTGCAATCACTATCAATATTCCAATGACAGTTTCTACAGAAATAGATAAATCCATACTAAAATGCATATGAAATCTCAAAGGACAAAACAATCTTAAAAAAGAAAAAGGGGGGCACCTGGGTGACAGTTGGTTAAGCGTCCAACTCTTGATATCGGCTCAAGTCATGATCTCAGGGTCATGAGATCAAGCCCCATGTAGGGCACTGTGATGGGCATGGAGCCTGCTTAATATTCTCTCTCTCCCTCTCCCTTTGCCCCTCCCCAACCTTTTTCTCTTAAAAAGAAAAAAAAGGAGGAAGAAGAAGGAAATTGGAAGTTTCACACTCCAAAACTTATTACAAAGTTATAATCAAAATAGTATTGTTCTGGCATAAATACAGACTTATAGACAAATGGAATGGTCCAGAAATAAACTCTCACATATGTGGTCAAATGATTTTCAATAAGAATTCCAAGACCATTCAATGAGGAAAGGGCAGTCTACAACAAACGGTGCTGGGAAAACTGGATATCCACATGCAAATGAATGAAGCTAAACCCAAACCTTACAACATATAAAAAATTTGACTGAAAATGTATCATAATTGTAAATATAAGAGCTAAAAACCATAAAACTCTTTGAGAACAGACAGGGCGAAGCTCATGACATTGGATTTGATTTCTAGAATATGGTACCAAAAGCACAGGCAATAAAAGAAAAATATAAATTGGACCACATCAAATTTTAAAACTTTTATGCATTGAAGGACAGAGTCAACAAAGTGGAATGGCGACCCTCTCAATGGGAGAAAATACTTGCAAATCGTGAGTTCCAAGGCAGAGTAAATTACTCAGTCAGGGTTCTCCCGCTCTATCTCTTGCTTCCTGCTCCCCGAGTTTAACCAGAGCAAAAAACACAGGGTAGGCATTTAAGGGAATGCATGTGAATGTGAACTCAGTCAAACATGACTCTTCTCTATACTTAGCACTGTGACCCTAGGTGAGAAACTTAACCTTGAATGAGCCTCTTTTCTCATTAGTAGAATGGGTATAATAACTCAACTGCATGTATAAATTAAATATTAAAAAGAGAGCGGGTGTTCAGCATGGTGTCTGGACCAAATAGCTGTTTAATAGGGGTTATATAATAAGGGGTTATATTCAGAATATACAAAGGACTCCTGCAACTCAATAACAAAACCAAATAGCCTGATTAAAAATGGGCAAAGGATTTCTCCAAAGATAAATGAATGGTCAATAAGCACATGAAAAGGTGACCAATCACTAGGGAAATGCAAATCAAAACAGCAAATCAAAATTATTAAAAAGAAAAGAAAAGAAGGAAAAAGAAAGAAGAAAGAAAGAAAGAAAGAAAGAAAGAAAGAAAGAAAGAAAGAAAGAAAGAAAGAAAGAAAAGAAAGAGGGAGAGAGGGAGGGAGGAAGGAAGGAAGAAAGAAAGAAAAAAAGAAAGAAAGAAAGAAAGAAAGAAAGAAAGAAAGAAAGAAAGAAAGAAAGAAAGAAAGAAAGAAAGAAAGAAAAGAAAGAAAGAAAGAAAGGAGGGAGGGGGGAGGAAGGAAATGAAGGAAGGAAGGGAAGGAAGGAAAAGAAGGGAAGGAAGAAAATAACAAGTGTTAGCGAGGATGTGGGGAAATTGGAGCGCACATGCACTGCTGGTAAGAATGTAAAATGGTGCAGCCCTTGTGGAAAACAGTCTGGTGGTTCCTCAAAAAGTTAAACCTAGAATTACTATGTGATCCAGAAATTCCACTTCCGGGTATATAACCAAAAGAAATGAAAGCAATAATTTGAACAGATATTTTTGCACACATATTCATAGCAGCATTATTCACAATAGCCAATATGTGGAACAACCCCAGTGTCCATCAATGCACGGATAAACAAAATGTCATATATGCATGCAATGGAATACCATTCAGTCTTAAATAGGGAAGGAAATGTTGACATTTGCTACCATATGGATGAATCTTGAAGATACTCTGCAAAATGAAATAAGCCAGTCACAAAAGGACAAATATCATTTGAGTCCACTTACATGAGGTACCTAGATAGTCAAATTCACAGAAACAGAAAATAGAAGGCTGGTTCTTAGGGGCTAGAGGAATGGGGATGTGGGGGGATTACTGTTTAATGGCTACAGAGTTTCAGTTTGAGATGATAAAAAAAGTTCTCGAAATGGATAATGGTAGGAGTTAAACAACGTTGTAAGTGCACTTAATGCCAAAAAAAACATACACTTAAAATGGTAAATTTTATGTTACATATCTTTTATCACAATGAAAAAAAATTATGAAACATTTAGGTGTAAATCTAATGAAACATATACAGGAATTGTATATTGAAAACAACACAACGCTGATGAAAGAAATTTTTAGAAGATCTAAATATAGAGAGAAATATACTATGTTCACGGGTTAGAAGAATCAGCCTAGTAGAGATGTCATTTCTCCCCAAATTAATATACAGATTTATCATAATTCCTATCAAAATCCCTGCAAGAGTTTTTGTAAGTATAAATAACGTTACTCTAAACTTTATATAGAAAGGCAAACAAACTTGAAGAACCAACACAACTTTGATAAAGAAGAATAAAGTTGGAGGAATCAATCTACCCAATTTCAAGACTTATAGTACAGCTACAGTAATCAAAATTCTGTGGTATTGGCAGAAGCACAGACTTACAGATCAATAGACCAAAATAGAGAACTCAGAAATAAACCCATACAAATATGCCCAACTGATTTTTTACAAAGGTGCAAAAGCAATTCAGTGAAGAAGGATACCCTTTTCAACAAATGGTACTGGAATATTTGGACATACAAGCATCTGGACTACTAGCAAAAAAAAAAAAAGAAAGAAGGAAAGAAAGAAAGAAAAGGAATCATGATCTAAGTCTCATACCTTATATAAAAATTAATTCAAAATGGATCACAGACTTAAATGTAAAAAATGTAAAATAGAAAACTATAGGAGAAAATCATCAGGATCTAGAGTTAGACAGAGTTCTTAGACTTGACTCTAAAAGCATGATCCATAAACAGAAAAAAATTATACCTTTTTCATCAAAATTTAAAACTTTTGCTCTGCGAAAGACTTTGTTAAGAGGGTGAAAAGACCAGCTATAGCCTGACAGAAAATATTTGCAAACCGTACATCTGACCAAAAAACCTAGTATCTAGAATATATGAAGAACTTAACAGTAAAAAATACACAAATCAATTAGAAAATGGTCAAAAAATATGAAGACACATTTCACCAAAGAGGATATATAGGTGGCAAATAAGCACAAGAAAAGATATTCAACATCACTAGCAATTAGGGAAGTGCAAATTAAAACCACATTGTGCTATCACTCCACATTGATTAGAAAGACTAAAAAAAAAAGTGTAACACCAAATGCTAGTGAGGATGTGGAGAAACTGTCAATCACATATTGCTGGTAATAATGTAAAATGGTAGGGCTACTCTGGAAAACAGTTTGGATACCTCTCAGCATCACAATGAGAAAAGAGCAGTTGTAAGTGGATATTATGTGAGTGGACAGGCTGAGTTCTGCTGTGGTAACAAACCACACAAAAATGTTAGTGCTTACCCAACAAAATAGTCTTTGTTCATGGGAGCGACTCACAGATGGAGGCTGACAGAGGCTCTGTGTCAACACATACTCTCCCAGTCACCAAGGCAGGACAAGGAGAACTCACAAACTATATTAATTCTACAAGTTTCTGCCCTGAAGTGGCCCACAGTGCTTCTGCTGCCATTGACACCCATCTTCTGACAGGGAGGGGCTCCATCATTCAGGTGTTTGAGTCAAAAGAAAGAATGCTTGCTTGCAAAGGGCTGAGGAAGCGGTTTAGTTAGAATCTGATTACAGTAGTCCCCCTTATCTGCAGGGGAACATCCAAGACCCCTTGTGGATGCCTGAAACCACAGATAGTACCGATCCCCATGCATACTGTTTTTTCCTATACATTAATCCTATAATAGAATTTAATTTATAAATTAGGCACTGTAAGAGATTAGCAATAATAATAAAACAGAATAATTACAACAATAAACTGTAAAAAAAGTTATGTGAATGTCATCTCTCTCTCTCAAAACATCTTATTGTCCTCTACTCCTCATCTTGTGAGATGATAAAATGCCTACATGATGAGATGAAGTGAGGTGAAAGGTGGCATTAGGCTTCTACTGACCCGACAGTATGTCAGAAGGAGGATCATCTTCTTGCAGATCACAGTCGACCATGGGTAATTGAAACCACAGAAAATGAAACAGAGGATAGGAGGGGACTAGTAGTGTCTTACTCAAACTCACCTTGAATGAAAAATAAAGGACCTGGGAAAATTCTTTTGCCTAATACTTGTCAGATATTTCTGAGTTCCTAGCTCCCTGCTTTATTTTTTTTTTTAAGATTTTATTTATTTGAGAGTGAGAGAACACAAGTGGGGGGGTAAGGGTAGAGGGAGAAAGAGAAGCTGACTCCCCACTGAACAGGGAGCCCGATGTGGGATTCGATCCCAAGACCCTGGGATCATGACCCGAGCTGAAGGCAAATGCTTAACCCACTGAGCCACCCAGGTGCCCCTGGAGCAGTTAAGCGACCAAGTCTTGGTTTAGGCTCGGGTCGTGATCCTGGGGTCCTGAGATTGAGCCCCGCATCAGGCTCTGCATTCAGTGGGGGAGTCTGCTTAAGACTCTCCTTCTCCCTCTGCGCCCCCGCACTCTCTCTCTCTCTCAAATAAATAAATCCTTAAAAAAAAAACAACAATTGAATCGAGTACAATAGGATACTAGTTTCATCTTGGCCATACATTAAGAATAGCATTCATGGGACTGTTCCCTGTCATGAAGGATGCTGCCCGCCAGGCACCGTGGCTGAAGGAGCAGAAGCTCTGCAACCACGGCACCTCTCTCTCTGTCGGCCACTGCTGAGAAGTCCAAGTGGGCGCCCACCTCATGACAGTCATTCTTCAGGCTGGCCTTTGACCCATGCCTTGATGAAAAAGAGAAACAGGCTGTATCCACTCACATTTCTCAGGAATCTGAATGTAGAAATGCTTATAGGAAAAGAAGCAATTAGCAGAGGAAGTAAAACCCGTAAGGTCATGATGACGAAAGATGGCAGGCAGCCACAGTATGAAAGATGGCGGGCAGCCACAGTAGGCCATGAGAAAGCCCGAGTTACTAGCAAATGAAACTCTGGAGCAGAGAGAAGAGAGTGGAGCCAATGGGCAGAGGCAGATGGAGGGAAGGGAAGAGCCTGGAACTCTGAAGGAAACACGGCAGCCTAACAATTAACCCAGAGCCTTGTGCGGCTTCCACCTCTAGCGGCTGATCCTCCCATCTTCCCAAACAAAGACAGTTCTCTCCCTAAGAGGCAGGGAAGCCTAATGCCACCACGACTGCTAGCTGTTAACATGCCTCTTTCTCACCCTGCTACAGATTAAAGCACAGCCTACCCTAGTCCTCTAAGCCTATCAAAGGGATTAGAAATCTGCTGTTCCAACTACCAAAAAAAAAAACCTACCAAATCAATAGCCAGGGTCGATTCTGCATGACCTCAGTTCCCACTGGCCCCATCAGACAGAATGATGGCCTCTGTAATACACAGAAAGGTCTCGGCCCGTTGCGGCCACGTACTGACAACCTCCATGTCAGCAGAGCATTAGGACTCTGCTTGTCTCAGATCTGTGCCCCCAGTGAGCCCCACTAACTTCGACACTACACACACACCAGCAAGGACAAAACACACTGGCTGTCAGCTCTGTCCAAGTCACAAGCTCCCTGGGCCTCTGTGTTCTCATCAGCAAAACAGTGGACCTGGACTAGAAGAGCTGATCTGAACGAGACCCCAGAGAGCCCGAGCACTGGTGTGGTGTGCAGGGAGCATGGAAGCCGGCCCGGGAGACGGGAGACGAGGGAGCAGGGCTGAGTGCCAGCCCTACCCACACCCCCATCTCTAACAGAAGCAGCTCGACTTTGACCCATCTTCATACTGGGCTCCATGTTCAGCGTGCAATGAAAGAAATGTTTCCATTGCTGAAAGTGCTTGAAAATCATGTGTCTAGCCGATCTCTAAATTCCCATCAGCAGCTTCTATCTGTCTACAGCAACACATTTGTTATTCGAAGAGCAACTGTTTCTGCAACACTTAGCAGACCCATATGACTTCAAGTCAAAAGGTACACCCAGGGGGATCTGATCCAGGAGCTGGGGAGCTGGGGAAGGGGTAGCAGGGCTGGCTCAATGCATATCCAAGTCCACAGCAGCCTGTGACCCACATGGTCCCTCTGCTAAGAGTAGGGCCCAGCCTGTAGCTGGGGAAGGGGTGCTAAGTGGGATAGGGGCCTGTCTTCCTCCCTAGACTAACTCCCTCACTGTCTCTCCGTATTTATTCCCTTCTCCTCCTCCTCTTCCTCCTCCTTCTTCTTCTTCTGTAACAGAATCCCATTATGTAAGTCAGCCAGTGCTACCCAGAATAAAAGACATTTCCCAGCCACCCCCCCCCAGCCATTTGTAAACAAAGGACTACATTGCAGACAATGAGATATAAGCAAAAGTGTTGTCTGGGACTTCTGGGCAAGGTTTTGAACAAGGGGACCGTGTCTGATGCTCAGCAGCCATCTTATACCTCGGAGACCGTCACTAAAATGACAGAACGATAGGTGAGGGGGAGCCTCAGTCCCCAGTGACCTCAGAGACACCATAACAGCCTGCACCACGCTTCTAGATTCCCTACGTGCGAGGGACATAAACTTTAATCTTGTTTAACCACTGTTATTTTGAGTCTGAGATCACATTGCGTTTGACCCAATCTGGCAAATAATGCCCTGAAGTAGCATCCAGTAGTAACAAGAGAACCTAAAATGTAATAATTACTGGAGGAGGTCAGACAGCAGGTGATAACAACAGACTGTCACTGAAAGATGGGTGGGCCTTGTTATGCAGGAGCACGTTTGGTGAAACAATCACCTATGGTTCCTTGGATGAGAGACTGCAAGCTGAGATCTGTGTGTAGAAGGACTGGAGGAGGGGTGCCTGGGGGGCTCAGTGGGTGAAGCTTCTGCCTTCTGCTCAGGTCATCATGCCAGGGTCCTGGGATTGAGTCCTGCATCAGGCTCACTGCTCAGCAGGGAGCCGGCTTCTCCCTCTTGCCCCTTCCGCCCTCCTGTGCTCTCTCTTTCTCTCTCAAATAAATAAATAAAATCTTTAAAAGAGAGAGAGAAGAAGAAGAAGGATTGGTGGAGAGAATTCAGTTGGCAGGTGGTGACTGCAGTGGCTTCGGCATGGGTCCCCTTGCCGAGGCCCACGCTCTTCCCTGAACGCCCTGGCCCTAGGTTTCCAGCGGCGGGGGGGGGGGGGGGGGGGGCTGGCCACAGGAGAGATTCCTGGAAGACTGGCAGGGGGCCAGGAGCAGCAGGTTCTGTGGCTCACACACACCATCGGGGAGCTGCGGACTCACTCCCTGGGTACAAGGCTGCAGCTGGATCTGCTCCACTCCCCACCCCCGCTCCTCCCCCAGAGATAGACCTCTAGCTTCATAGCCATGCAACCCATGCACGGCTCTCACTTAGGAGAGCCCTGCTCTTGATGAATGCCCTGCTGTCGCACTCTTGAAATTCTTAATTTGTGAACAAGTGGCCCTGCACTTTCACTTTGCCCTGGATCCAGAAAAGTATATAGGCCGTCCTGCCCCTCTGGTTAGACCCTGATGCAGTCTTCTTGTTCCCCTTTTAACAAAGCCCTGTGAGAGATGGAGAGAGAGCGAGCTCACACAGAGTGATCCAGCCCTGGGAGGAGAAGAGAAAACAGCAGAGCCGAGGGAGGGACTATCTGCCCGCGGCCCCTGCTTTTGCACCCCTGACGAAGCATGACAAGGGGTAGCTGGAAAACAGCCATTTCGAGGAAATGAGATGACCATCTGCACATGGAAGAGGGGACCTGCTGGCAAGACTAAGATTAGCCTCACGGCCAAGTGCCCTGTTTCGACGGCCTTCAACCTGAGCCATCAGCAAACAGTAAACGACAGGAGTCTGCAGGCTGAACCAGTAGGCGCAGACAAGACCTGTGGCTGGTGATTCCCACGCAAAACGAACTGAAAGAAGATAAGCTAAAAGGGTACTAACCTTTTCGGGAAAGTGTTGTTCTGAAGAAATCCCAATGTGGCCGGCAAGAGCCATGCGGGCTCCCTGCCGGGGCGGCCACGGGTTTTCCGCCGTCCCCTTTTCTGATGCTCGCCGGATTTATGTGCTTCCTGTTGCTTCTCCGCCAAGAGCGGTTGGACAAGGACCGACATCTGTTTTTCCGTTTGTGGGCAACATCTGGGGCCGCCAGAACACCAGCGGCAGGTGCGGGTGCGTCGGCGGCACCGCGCTCCTCCCGACAGCCGCGCGCACCGCAAACACGGTGAGGCCGGGGGTGCTCGGTGAGCTCGCCCACGTCCATCGTCCCTTTCCTTCTTGGGAACAAAATCCCACTGGGCCCGGAAGAAAAGATCGTGTTCGTCAGCCTTCTAGTGCAAGGTGGGGTCATAGGACTTCAATTGTGACCGAGGATGTGTGAGCAGAAAGGTTGTACAGGACTTCAGGGGAATCTCCTTGGAAGGTACAGGGGATGTGCCCTTCTTTGCCTCCTTCCTGCTGACTGGAATGGAGCGTGGTGTCTGAGGCCGACGCAGCCATTTTGGATCATGAAGGCACATCCTAGGTGGGTAGGTGGGCAAAGTAGGAATATAGATCCCTGGGTGGGGAGCGGGGGGTGTGGAACCACCATACTAGACCTGAACTCCAGACCACTCTCAGATGAGAGAAGAGTAAGTCTTTAGCTTGTTCAAATTACTGTTAGTTGGGGTCCTCTTTCACTGGTAGCCTGGCCTCCAAGCTAATACAGTCCAGTGGCCCAGAATTCTAGCTGTTCCCCAGAATCCAAGTTTAGCTTGAGAATCTGAGCACATCACCAGACTACGCTTCCTATCTCCCTTGTAATTAGAGATGGCCATGGGTGACAGAACTCTAGCCATGGGAACACAAATGGCTTTTAGGACACGGTTGGGACTCCTTCATCCTCTTTGTCCTCTTCTTCGAGCTAGATGTGGACAAAAATAATGCCCTAGATGATGGGGGAATCACAAACTAAAGGGAGCCAGAGTCCCAGAATCACTGAATGAAGCAGGATTCCCTAACAACCAGAAACGATCACTGGATCTAACTGTGTGAGGAAGAAATAACATTCTAACATGCTTGACCTATTATCCATTTGGAATCTCTTTGTTAAAGGAGTCTAGCCTTTCCTCTCACGGGCCCACAGGGAAAAGGCTAAGCAGCACAAGAATAGAGGGTGTTGGGCCCCAGTTGTGAGAACTTCAGTTCTGAGTTCTAATTCTAGCAGAGAACTTGGAAGAGGAGCACTGATCAGGAAACCTGACCCAAAATCCTGTCATGCAGACAAGACAGTCTGCCTGGCTGGGGGGAAATTACAGTTCAACAGGCTCTTAGATAATTAAGATTCACTCCATGTTCACTGAGCAGCAGCATAAGGCAGACTGCACTTGCTGGCCAGGCTGAGCCCTCTGATATAGGGGCTGCTTGGCTGGCAGAGACCAGGCACTGGGCAGAGCCCAGGATGAAAACTGAGAGAGCCTCAGGGAGCTAGAGACTGACCATGTTGACTTCACTGGGGAGTTAAGTTATGATCAGCCTGTACCTACAGGCCGGGCCCTAGAGTTCTTGCTAGGAATGAGCTAACCATATGAGCACCAAACATGGTCCACAAGCTAAATCAACATGGAAACCATTCTACTTACAACATTTTGATTTAGAAACTTTTATAGCTCCAACAAAAGTATAGCATAGTGGTTAGTCTCCAAACCAGTTCCTGCCATTCAAATTCCGAACCTGTGACTTACCAGAAGCTAAGCCAACTAGGCCGTCACTTCTCTGAGCTGCAGTTTACCCATCTATAAAATGGAGATCATTAACATACCTTCCTCAGAAGCTTGTAGAGTTAAGGGAAGTAATGCATACAAAATACTAGTATGGGGGCACCTGGGTGGCTTAGTCAGTGAAGCATCTGCCTTTGGCTCAGGTCATGATCCCAGGGTCCTGGGATTGAGCCCCGCATGGGGCTCCCTGCTCAGCAGAGAGTCTGCTTCTGCCTCTGCCCCTCCCCCTGTTCATGTGCTCTTTCTCGCTCTCAAATAAATAAATAAAATCTTTAAAAAAAAAAAAAACACTAGCATGAACCCTGGTATATGGTAAGCACTCAAAAGCCACTACTTATTAATATTAAGGCCATAGTGTATGACTTTAGTACACTTTACAGCAAAAATACATCAACTCCACTGCCACCATTGGATGGCATTAACATTGCTTATATAATCTCATTTTAGACAAAGAGACCTATAAACTGCCATTTGAAATCCAACCTTTTGTAAGTACAGTAGCATCTGTGATCTATTTTGCACATATATACGCAATAATATTTCAGATAAATATGCATGCCATTGTGCTTAGTAAACTGCAGGTCCTTTAAAAATCTATGTGGATTTATGATCACTTGGCATATAATCTCCTCAATCAATATTCATTCACTTATCCAGCAGATATCTGTGAAGGACCCATGAGGTGCCAGGCACTGGGCTGGGCTCTGAGAATGATGGAGAACAAGATGGCAGGGTTCTCACCCTCCCAGAACTTGAATCCCAGTGAGAGTACCAAAAAGGCCACTACTATTGCTGTGGTAGGTCAGCAGCATTCTTGGACAATGTATAGCAGTCCTGATGTTCAGAAAGTCAAAATCCTTGAGTTATTTGAAGTTTTTCTCCTCTCTGTGACTCTCTTGTCCCATCAGATGCTTTCTAGTAATGCTGACTTGGCTCCTAAGACCATCTTTGATATCACTTTCTTTGCCTGAATCTAAATATAGATGCTTCCTCCAAGGTTCTCACATGAGCTGGTATGAGGGAAACTTACCTCTGAAAATCCCCAGTGGTTCATCTTTCCCTACTGATGCTTGCTCATTTGGGAAACACCTCTTCTTCTGAAAAAGAAATTGAGATTTTTTTTTTTTGGAGATCTGTCTGCACCCTGTTGGATCTACAACTCTTTTTCCACATTCTCCTCCTTTCAGACAGGCAGACTTCTGGGAGTGTCAGCACATCCTGAGGTTGTGGAACACAGGGCCAAATAATCCACAGACTGGAGGAAACCACAAGGAAGCAGAACTATGAGTAGAAAAGGACTTTTCAACTTTCACATTCAAGCTAATCTGGAACCAGCTACAGTGACAACTACAGTGGTGACATTGTACCCTGGTGACCAAGAACCAGCTCAACAATTTAGCCAATTCCAGGATCAGATGGGGAGTGGACATGGATGAACTTAGTGGTCTTTTAACCCTGAGATGCAGACCTTGGGACTTCTGCATAGCAGGTGGAGAGAGGAGGGACACGGACCCTCATAGAACCAATCTGGAAAGTACAACTGATAGAAGCTAAAAGGTTAAAGATGCTTTGCTTTAGGGAAGCACAAAAAGCGCTGACCTTCCATAGGTGGACAGGTAACTGCCCAACTTCAAGGTAGATCTTTTCTGTTTGTTAGCCCATGGCAAAGCCTGGAAGGCAGAGAGATCCCATCGATCCTGTTATTCCTGGAACTCTTGGCATCCCCCCTTCCCAACCTCTAGAGTCAGTGCTACTAATAACCTTCACTGTGATAATTGACTATGTGTGTGTGTGTGAGAGAGAGAGAGAGATGGATAAATATCCACCTAATCTTTGACTGACCCTGAATCATTAAATGATTCAGAATCCACAAGGCACTATCTCATTCTATTCTGAATTCTCACTACTAAGCCCGGTGCTCAGCACCATATTGTTGCTCTATGAGTGTCGAGCCTCAGGTAGCTCTCTGTCATATCTACCGTATCTACTCCTCCTCCCTTGCAGGTTGGGGTGGGGGGTGGCAGGGTTCTGGCAGCTTACAGCGCCTGCCCCACCTTGTCAGGAGTGAGGGCCTGAGGACCCCTCCTCTCCCTGCTAACAGGGTAGAGCCCTTATCAGCGGCAGCCAGCCAGTCCTGGGCTGGGCTCCCATGCTCTGGAAAAATGCAGCATCATAAAGTAATCACACTGTTTGTAATTCAGACATCCCTGTTGTGACTACATTTAAATTACTGCATTATAACCAACTTGCATCGTCTTGTTATGATTTAAAGCCTACCAACTTCAACTAATTAAAAAAACAATCTGATGAGCTGAGGGGAAGAGTCTTGCTACGTGGTTCACATTTGTGCGGTGGGCCCAAACTTAGTTTTCTTGGTGATGCTCACAGACACCCCAAGAGTCTGTGTTGTCCCAGAGTCCAGAGGAGAAGTCACCAGACACTTTAGGTCACTAAGGGGTGGCTATGTGGGAGGGACATGAAGGTCTTTTCCTTAGTCACCAAGCACATCCTCACGTACTCCGCGTGTGCTGAGCACAGCGCATTCCCAGCACCATGCAGAACGGGTAGTCCTAAGTGTGGGCCTGTCTCTCAAGGGGCTTCTAGATTGGCTCAAGAGAAAAAACAAACACAGATGCAATAATGTAAGTAAAGTACTGGATTGCGTGGTGATGACAATACATGGAATAAAAACTGAACCATTAAAAACAGTGCTTCGTGGGGAGATGGGAGGAAAGTGCCCCCATCACACCAATCTTAGTGACAGAGGCATCATTGCAACTCACATCTATTTGGCAATCGGGCAATAGAAGTTCAATACTGTTGAATCACTATATTGTACACCTGAAACTAATATAACACTGGGTTCAACCAGAATTAAAATGAAAACTTAAACACAATTTAAAAAATAAAAATTTTAGGAATGCCTAGTGGCTGAGTCAATTAATCATCTGCCTTAGGCTCAGGTCATGATCCCAGGGTCCTGGAATCGAGTCCTGCATCGGGCTCCCTACTCAGCAGGGAGACTGCTTCTCCCTCTGCCTGCTGCTCCCTCTGTTTGTTCTCTCTCTCTCTCTCTGAGACAGATAAATAAAATATTTTTAAAAACTAATTAATTAGTTAATTAAAATAAAAAATAAAAAATTTTAAAAATAAGTTAATATATCAAATGAAAGACCACACAGCCAGGATTCAAATCCAAGTCTTCCAGCTCTAAGATCTCTGTCCTTTCCACCACACCGTATTTCACAGACATGTTAGAAATTTCAGTAGTCACTCTTCATCATGTTTGGAAGGGGGACAAAAAGAGAGTTTCAGCCTTCTTTGATAGGACGGTTATATTTGTGGAATCCACATTATTGACCAGAAGAGTGGGCAAAGCTGGACTTGCCAACTTACGTGAGCCAATGTCTTTGTCCACGTACACTGCCCAGTCCCTACTACTCGGTCTCTCTCCCTCCCTTCCATTCTCGGGGATGTCTTGAGGAAGCAGCCCCTTTGTAACTTCAGATCTTCTCTTCACTTTTCTTCTCCCCAAAGGAAACTTCCACAGGTTGGGATGAGCAGCAGAGGTTCCATCTCGTGTGTGCCGCTTAGCCCACAACCACCTTTCTGTTCTCTCCCTCCGTTCCGATTGCTGTTCTGTTCCTTAGTCTACCAAACGATGTTTAGATTCCAGTGGCAAGTGCTGTACGCTCAGCAACGGAATATGGGAAGTGGGCGGATTCATTTGGAGCTGCGTGAAAATTGTGTGCATCTGTTTTCAAAATCATCTGTGGCTGAGGGTGTCCCATTTTTTACCCAAATTTTTCACCTTGTGACAGCTAACCCCTTTCTCTGCATCCAGAATTTCAGTGGGGCTCTAATCAAAACCATTTTTGCTATACAGTCTTTCAACTGATTAACTTTTACAAAAGCCTATATCCAAGGGGCAATTCAAGATGTTGTGTTGGCATTAGCACAGTGTCTGAGGCTGTCTCCTTTTCCCTTATGTGTGCAGTAAAAACTTTTATACTGCATGTTCAGAAGGGGAAAAAATAAATTACCCATAATAGGAAATTAAGAGGAACTGCCATAGAATTGCCATCATAAATTAGATAAGCCGTCAGGAAAATATGATGGAATGGGCTGCTATGGAAAAGCTTATTTCTCTGGGTGCATTTATTTTTCATGAGTTTTTATTATTTAGTAGCTTTATATTCAATCAATGTGCCTCCATCTGTCATAGATGGCCAGGGTTTTTTCCAGGAAGAACTGGGGGAGGCTGCCCACCTATACTCTGCCTGAAATCATGAAGGGATTTGTAGAGGAATGTTTTAAGAAATCAAAAAAGCATCTGCTTCCAAGGAGCTACTGCAAAGGCATTTTAATGAACTTCCCAACAAGCCAAGAGGAAATTTAGAAACTTACAGAACTGAAACAAGAAGCCTGTCGATACAATAACTTTTGTTAGACCTTTCACCCAAGATGTGCCAGGTACTTTAGATTTATGGATTATTCTAGGTACCTTTTTCTAGATTGTTTTTCTAGGTTATTCCAGGTTCTTTAGAATTTAAACACCACCAAATGTTAAACCAAGAGCTGAAAAAATCCTGCCAAGCCAACGAAATGTCTTTGAGAGAACCGTGCTCCTCTAGGCAACTTCCGCCTTATGCCTCAAAGACTGGAGGAGTAAGGGGGTGGGGGAGTCTTCTCTCCTTGGCCTTGGCTAGATTCATCTTGTGTTTTCCTGTCTCTGAAAAAGATTGTGCTGCCTTGGGAGACGTGGCCACCATAGCTGCTCTCCGTCGGATGCTCCCTCACCGGGACTGGATATCCAGCACTCAAGAAGGCTTCTTCATCCTGTCTTATAGAGGATCCATCATCCCAGGTTGCAAAGTACTGAAAGCAAAAGGCTGCAGATGGAAAAAGGGGTTATCAGAGCATGACAACTCTTCCTCTCTTATGAAAGTTGTCTGACTCACTGAGCTCATGGGGACGGTTGTTCTTGGGTGACCCAATACCCTGATTTTCATAGAGGTTTTTCTTTTTCTTATTACAGGGCATTGCACTTGGTGTTATTGGAACAAAAATGCTAACATTACCACTGCCTTGAAAGGACCTTGCTACAGAAGAAAATCTTAGATAAAAATCCCAGGATTTGATAAAAATAGGAAATCAGCACAAAACAAACAAAAGAGCAATTTTGCAGTTCTCCCCACCCCCTCCTCACATCTTACTTCTCTCTAACCCACTCCTGGCATTGCGGTAAAGCCTGGAAGACTTCTCTGATGACACAAGACAGGGTGACAAAGCCAAAGACCTAGCTTCAGAGGCAGGAGGCTTGAGGTCTGACTGCACCCACTGTGGGCCTCATGGGCCTGGCAAGTCGTCCAACAATCCTGGGCCTGGCTCAAAAGTGTTTTGTTCTGCAATTCTGGTCTTTGTGAGTTTTTCTGTGAGGTTTTAATGTTCCTTATACATACATGTCAATCCCACCCTTGTGGTGGGCTCTGTGTAACAGAAGGAGAAACACACTTAACCCCTCATTCATTCATTCAGCCAACAAATATTAATCACCCATTATAATTTTTAATAGAATAAAAAGATAAGGACAAGAAAGACAACAGTTATCATAATCATATACAGAAAATGTACAGTAGTATCAGTCAGGGCTCACAATTGCAAACAAAGTACCCACTGAGTTTTATTTAAAAAGAAAGGGATTTATTTGAGGATGTGAGGGGCTTATAGACCTTCGGCAGCCAGGAATAGGCCCAGCCACCCAGAAGGGCTGCTCTCGCAAAGCCTCCTCACTCTGCCCAGCGGCAGCCACTCCGTCCTGGGCTCCAACCGCACACTGAAGGACCATGGGTCAGACACCAAGAGCCTCGGAACAGGCAGGCCTTCCACGGACCCACTTGCCCAACAGTGGTGAATCCCATGGCCAATAAGTAAATAAACAGACAAATGAAAACGTCTTTGGAAAATCTTTTATCAAGAGCTGGTCACCAATTTTCTTTGGAATTCAATTGGAAATACAGGAAACTTGTGACAATCTATATCTTTTTAAAAATTACTGTAAAAAACATATTCATTACGTTTGGTGGGTTTTTTTAGGTCAAATACAAATTAAATGTTTAATTCATAGGAAAATATTTAAGAACTTTAAGTGTATTTAGTAAAATATCCTCAAAGTAAATATTACAAAATTTGAGAGAATTATAAAGCAAAAGGAAAGATGTATTGCCATGATATGATTGAGCAATGCCATTAACATGGAATCAACAATTGAATAAGAAAAATACCAAACAGAACAGTATGAAGTTAAAAAAAATCCAACCTATTTCTCATCCAACCCATTTCCACTCCCACTGTTAACAGTTTTGTCTGTTTATTTCACACATTTTCATGGATATACATATATATAATATAAATATATTTTTTCATGCCAAACCACTTTACAGATTACTTTATTCATTTAACAATATATCATGAAAATATTTTATGTAAGTACAGATTTACGTTATTTAAAAATATTTTATTATGAAAAATTTCAAAGGAAAAAAAAACATAAAAATCAAGAGAATAGTATAATGAAACAAAATTATAAGCCCAAATTCAATACAATCAGTTCCAATTCATCTACATCACCACCTATTCTCCCATCCCTGGAATATTTTGAAGCAAACCCCAGGTATCACATCATTTCATCTGTAACTATGTCAATAGGTGTCTCTAAAACAAGAGCCAGTTGGCAAAGTGACAGATAAGGTCTCTGTCATATAAGGTCTTAAATCTGCCAATGGAGTGAGTGCACAAGGGCCAGAGACAAGAGACAAATGGGAATGGCTGTGTTCCAACCAACTTTATTTACACAACATGCTGTGGGCCACACTTGGCCCACAGACCATGGTTTGCCAATCCCTGCTCTAAAAGATACAAGCTTTGGGGTGCCTGGGTGGCTCAGTCGTTAAGTGTCTGCCTTCGGCTCAGGTCATGATCCCAGGGTCCTGGGATCGAGCCCCGCCTCAGGCTCCCTGCTCTGCGGGAAGCCTGCTTCTCCCTCTCCCACTCCCCCTGCTTGTGTTCCCTCTCTCGCTATGTCTCTGTCTGTCAAATAAATAAATAAAATCTTTAAGGGGTGCCTGGGTGGCTCAGATGGTTAAGCGTCTGCCTTCGGCTCAGGTCATGATCCCAGGGTCCTGGGATCGAGCCCCGCCTCAGGCTCCCTGCTCTGCGGGAAGCCTGCTTCTCCCTCTCCCACTCCCCCTGCTTGTGTTCCCTCTCTCGCTATGTCTCTGTCTGTCAAATAAATAAATAAAATCTTTAAGGGGTGCCTGGGTGGCTCAGATGGTTAAGCGTCTGCCTTCGGCTCAGGTCATGATTCCAGGGTCCTGGGATCGAGTCCCGCATCGGACTCCCTGCTCCGCGGGAAGCCTGCTTCTCCCTCTGCCTCTCTCTCTCTCTCTCTCTCTCTCTCTCTGTCTCTCATGAATAAATAAATAAATAAAATCTTTAAAAAAAATAAAAAAAATAAAATCTTTAAAATAAATAAATAAATAAAAATTTTCCTTTGTCTACTATTTGGTTATTCTGAAATGAAGATCATACAAGAAACCTGAAATAGATTTCTGATGCTTTCCTTTAATTTACTTGTTTTCAAGATAATGAAATGGTTCCCTGAAACCTTCCAAAGATATCCAATGAAGGTTTCTTCCTTTTTGATGTCATTATGAACCTATAGATTTAAACACTGCAGCTGCTATCCTTATTGATGCTGAAATTGTCCCATCTTTGATCAATGAGAACTTGTTCAAATTAGGTCTTCAGTCCTTTGGACATAATTCTAGTATTATTTCATGGCATCTTTTCTTTCTGGTATGAAAAAATTTCTAGGCTCATTTGTGCCCCAGACCTGGAAGCAATCATTTCTCCAGAGTCCTGGTTCCTTCTAGTGACATTTAGAGAACATCATCTAGATTGTAGGGGTGCTTACTGCTACTGGGTTGGTCTTTGTGTCTAGGGTTTTGGGTGGATAGAGCTAAAAAAATATGTTTTATTTTGTTGAGGATAAAATACATTATGGGTTCATACTGATATTTCCAATTCAAATTTAGAGCTACAGGGCTTTTATATAACATCAACAATTTTACATTTGTTTTTCTTTTCAAACTTGCCAAAAAAAATTCAATTCTCAACACCACCAGCATAATTACTTTTCCTATAACAAAACACACAAAAGTCTCCAAATAATAATATCAACCTTACTATCAACAATATGATTACTGAAAACAGTTTAATATCCTGGGGGTTTTCTTATTTGGTTGGGTGTTTTGGTTTGGTCTATATCCTTAGGGCATATCCCCAGAAGGGATGTACAGTAAATTATTCTGTTTTAGAGTTAATTGGAATAATTCCTTTTCAGAAGTATGTCCCACCTAGGAACAGTTTCATTTGTTTTGTTTTACTTTCAATTTTCAATGATTCATTTTTTTTTTCATTTATTTAGCTTTGTTTTAGAATTCTTCATAATGCTTACATGATTCCAAAGTTAAATATACAAAATAAGGTATATTCAAAAAAGTCTAATTTCTACGTTCTCTCAATATTGCCTCCCTCTCTTTTAGATAACCATTTTGAATGCTTTATCCTTCTGTCTTTTTCTTTAAAAGATTTTGTTTATTTATTTTAGACAGAGAGAGAGAGCACACACAGGAGCAGAGGGAGGAGCAGAGGGAGAGAGACAAGCAGACTCCTTGCTGAGCATGGAACCCGAAGTGGGGCTTGATCCCACATCATGAGATCATGACCTGAGGCAAAATCAAGAGTCTGTCGCTTAATGGACTGAGCCACCCAGGTGTCCGTCCTTCCATTTTTTTTAAATATAAGCAAAAATATGTATATTTTTTGTGTTTCTTCTTTTCTTGGTTGAACAACCTTCTGCATACATCTACAAGGAGGATATAATAGGCAGTGTTCCCCCAAAATTTGATCATGAAACTTTTTTTGAAAGGAGCGTCCCAAAGGGTAAATATTGGGCAAAACTCATTTGGGAAATGCTGCAACAATTCATAGAGAAAAGAAAAAAATCTACAGATGCTCAGTAAATATACATCAGCTGAAAACAGTTTTTCTTCTCCACAAAGTAAAGGGGTCTCTTTGTTTTGCATTTCATGAAGTCTCCTCCTCAATTCACAATCCTCTTCAAGAATAAGATTTCCATGACTCTTCTGCTAAGAACACTCCACCATGGAACTGTGATTGACAGTTTGTAACTGTGATTGCAAAGTCCTACAACACTGCAATTTCTTGACTCCTCACACAGCAGGTGGGTTCTCCACTGACACTTTTTTCCTTCAATGCCAGTCACCTCTGAACAGGATTACTTTCTGGCATTGGGAGCTGTCCTCAATCACAAACGATCACAAAATAATCCAGGAAGACATATTCCCAGTGTTTTACTTCTATTCTCATCTTCTTCAGTTTCATTAAGTAACATGAAAGTCCAATGTTCTCTCCTTGCTCACAGGTCCAAGTGCACATCCTGCTCTGAAGAAGCCCTACAGTGGGCCTGTTTGTCAGAGTACTCATTCTTTGTCCCCAGGGACTCCTCTTTTGTAGTTCCTTTATCTGTAGTTAAAAGAATTCTGTCTTTGCTCCATGCACCAGTGGTGGTTAGTGTTTGGACAGAAAATAGGAAGATTTGACTCCTCACTGGTGATACATCAAAAGGAAATTAGTAAAGGATTCTGAGCAGCACTCAGTCGACCTGAATTCTTGAATTCTTGCTGAGATGGGGCTTTTAGGAACCCTGATGAAGAGATCAACCCTGCTCTATGTTTCTACTGAGCTTTTCAATACAGCACTAAGGCAAGTTGGCTAATATAACAACCCAGCATGAATGACTACAAAGTTAAAATTGTGTCCCTAGAGAGCTCACTGAGACGGAGATGAGTATTTCATGAAAAAGGCCAGATCACTGTAGAGGCAAAAGTTCATTTAAATCAGTATTTGTAGTTGCCAGTGTGTCAGCCAGCAAAGTATAGTTGTCATTTTGCTTTGACTCTAGCTGTTTTCCTTCAGGGCTGTTCTTGTTCCTGTGTCTGAATGTCTCCCTGTTCGAGGCCTTCAGCACCTAATCCTGAGTATACTTTCTACACAAAGTCTAGGCAGCCTGCTAAGGGAAAGTAATTCTTGTACCCAATACCCTATCACCTCTTACTCACACTCTCATTCCTTTACCTTCCATCTGGTCCTGAAGGACAATTGCTTTCTCACTGGCCCTGCCTATGTGCCTGAGATGGAATTATATAGGTTCACATCAGGATATACCAACTAGGATCCTTAGCTGGTGTTTTTCCAAGAATAGTCCACACAACACCTGTATCAGAATCACCTTAGGATGCCTATTAAAATACTAATTATGAGGTCCCACCCTAGACCTTCTGAGTCAAGATCTTTTGTAGGAGGCCAAGAATCTGCCCTTTTAATGAACACTTGAACACTTCCCTTCGCATTAGAAGTTAAGAACCACTGACCCAGCCCTTCTTATTTGTAGATCTGGCTGTTGAGCATCACTTCAGCTAATCTCTGTTTCTCTAGAAAGCCTTTTTTATATGCGCAGAGTAAGTAGCCCCATCTGCCTCACACCTATAGGCTCATACTATTAAATCATTGCTATAAATTTACTTTACCCCAAACAGTCCCATGAACGTAACACATATCTCTATAGTTATTTTTAGGTCTCATCAAAAGAGACTTCCACTTATAAAAATAAGAAAACAGAGTCCAAAATTGCCTTCTCCCATTAAAAAAAGAAAAGAAAAATGAACAAACTGCTTTAAAACCTTGGAAATGGCACTAAATTAGTCTTAGGATAAAAACTCTAGACCTACTCTATAAGAGCTTAAAAGCAAGCTCTGAAAGGACCAAACTGATTGCAAGTATTTGACTGCCTGTCAGATCAAACTCCAACACACTTTAAAGGAATAAAATAATATTCAGCATTCAACAGTGAAAAAATTTGCAATGTCCTACATCTAATAAAAAAATTACTAGATTTCCGGGACACCTGGGTGGCTCAGTCATTAGGCGTCTGCCTAATGACTCCCAGAGTCCTGGGATCAAGCCCCACATCGGGCTCCCTGCTCGGCGGGAAGCCTGCTTCTCCTTCTCCCACTCCCCCTGCTTGTGTTCCCTCTCTATGTCTCTCTCTGTCAAATAAAAATAAAATCTTTTTAAAAATTACTAGATTTCCAAGAAACAGAAAAAAATGTGATAATCAGTAGAAAAATCAGTCAATAGAAAAAGATCCAGAAATAATAGGGAAAATGGAATATGCAAACAAAACCATTAAAGCAGACATATAAATGTGTGATAGCTCAAAGATTTAAAGGAAAACATGAGGATAATGAGGAGAGAAGTGAAAGGTATAAAAGAGAAGCAAATGAGAAATATAACATCTGAAATGAAAATTTTACTGAGTGGAATTTACAAATTAAACATCCTAGAAAAGAACAGCAAGGAACTTAAATTCAAAATGAAGCACAAAATTCCCTCAAACACCCATCAACAGAATGACTAGGAGGAGGAGCCCCCAAAACAGAAAAGACTCAGAGATTATGACTTATGCTGCAGATTTACAAATGGATGCAGATATAACCAAGATGTCAGAGATGGAATTCAAGCTAGCAATTGTGAAGACAATGGCTAGAATGGAGAAATCAATTAATGGCAACATAGAGTCTCTAAGGGCAGAAATAAAAGGTGATTTGGCAGAACTTAAAAATGCTATCAATGAGATCCAATCCAATCTAGATAATCTAACAGCTAGGGTAACTGAGACAGAAGAGAGAATAAGCGATCTGGAAGACAGTATAATAGATAAAAAGGGAAAAGAGGAGGCCAGGGAAAAACAACTCAGAATCCATGAAAATAGAATCAGAGAAATAAGTGACACCATGAGGTGTTCCAATGTCAGAATCATTGGAATCCCAGAGGGAGTGGAGAGAGAGAGAGGGCTAGAAGATGTATTTGAGCAAATTGTAGCTGAGAACTTCCCTAATCTGGGGAATGAAACAAACATTCGAGTCCTAGAGGCAGAGAGGACCCCTCCTAAGATCAAGGAAAACAGGCCAACACCCTGGCATGTAATAGTAAAACTTGCAAATCTTAGAACCAAGGAAACCATCTTAAGGGCAGTTAGGGGGAAGAGAGTCCTTATGTACAGAGGGAGGAACATCAGAATAACGTCAGACCTATCCACAGAGACCTGGCAAGCCAGAAAGCCTGGCAAGACATATTCAGGGTACTAAATGAGAAGAACATGCAGCCAAGAATACTTTATCCGGCAAGGCTTTCATTTAGAATGGATGGAGAGATGCAGAGCTTCCACCACCGGCAGAAGTTGAAAAAATATGTGACCACTAAGCTGGCCCTGCAAGAAATATTAAGGGGGGTTCTATAAAAGGAGAAAGACCCCAAGAGTGATCTACAACAGAAATTTACAGGGACAATCTATAAAAACAAAATGAAGCACAAAAGAAAAAAAGTGATTTAAAAAATAAAAAGAACCTCAGTGATCTGCAGGACTTTATCAAGTAGTATAGCATAAATTCAATTAGAATATAAACATAATTAGAATCCAAAAAAGAAGGAGGATTGAAAAAAAATTTTGAAGAAATAATGCCTGAGGGAGATTTCCTGGAACATGTCAAAGTAGGAGAATCCTAAACTCAACTTGCCCCACAAACAAACCTAGATAACAACCACATCAGTGAAACTAACCCAGAAAATGACTGGAAGATGGGCAGAACACTTTCCACAGTTAATTGGAGAGAGGAAGCCACATCAAAAAAGGTAGAAGGGGCAGAGACATGGTCAGGAACTAACTCCTGATTCAACCAACCACAAATGGGAGGGACACCACAAGCACAGAGACGAGAAGTAGACCCCACACCAGGCACCCCAGACACAGGGGTCTGCAGGTCTTTCCTGCACTGGAAAGACAAATCCCCATAACACTTGGCTTTGAAAGCTAGCAGGACTTAACTTTGCAAGTTTTTGCAATCAGCAGGGCTTAACTCTGGGCACTTCAAAAATCAGCAGGCTTAGCTCTGGGAGAGCTGGAGGGCAATAGGAAACTGAGTCCCTGCCCTTATAGACACAGCATAACAAACAACTCTGAGGAGATACACCATAGAAGCAGTGGCTTGAAAAGTACCTTGGGTATACATGAAGAAGATTTATTTATTAACCTCAGAATGTGTGCTAGAGGGGCAAAGACCTTTAGGAGACTTCTTCAAGAACAGAAGAGCTGGCATGTGCCATTTCTCTTCCCTCCCCCAGCCTAGCCAGCCAGACACTTGCAGGAACAAGCACAAACACCTTACACCTACCTTGTTAACACCATACACCCTACCCCATATTCTCCTATGTATCTGCCCATGCAACCTACCCCACTCAGCAGTCACCCTTAAAAAGTGGCTCCTGCCACATCACTTCCAGAAAGCAGCCCTGGCAGGGACCTGAGTCATTCCAAAGTGACTCCTACCCTGCAGAGAGAGAAATATAACCACACACACATACCAGTTCAACTGCAGCCCCAGGAGACAACTAATCTGACTGCTGGCCCTGCCCACCAACAAAAAGCTCTCAGGGGGCAGCACAGAGAGAGAGCCCTGCAATTTTGTGTGATTGCAGCCCCAGCAAATGGGTGGAGAGCAGGCATCTGGTCTGGGTGCTGACACTGTCCAACTACAAGCAACTTCAGATTGGCCCCTTAAGAGAGCAGGGACCAAACCCTGCCCACAACAAGCAAAGTGGGCCAATACAACCAACTGAACTGAAGGCAAATGTGCTAAGCCACAATACTAGGGTGCAAACAAGCTACATAGGAAACGCTTCTGAAGTTCCTGGTTCTGGTAAGCAGGAGACATTGTGCTACAGGGCACCACCACAGAACCTCTTCTTCATAAGGTCACTACTTATAAAGATCACAAGATGTTGCCAATTTACCTAATGCATTGAAACAAACACAGAGAGCACGACAAAATGGAAAAAGGAATAGGTCCCAAATGAAAGAACAGCAAAACAAGAGCAAGAGAGCTCATTGAAATGAAGATAAGCAATATGCCTGATAAGGAATTCAAAGTAATGGTCATAGAGATACTCACTGGACTTGGGAAGAGTGGATGATCTCAGTGAGATCTCTAACAAAGAGATAGAAAATATTAAAAAGAACCAATCACATATGAATGAAACCATATGATAATTATCTTTCTCTGCCTGACTTATTTCACTTAGCATAATCCCCTCCAGTTCCATCCATGTTGATGTAAATGGTGGGTATTCATCATTTCTGATGGCTAAGTAATATTCCATTGTATATATGGACCACATCTTCTTTATCCATTCATCTGTTGAAGGGCATCTTGGCTCCTTCCACAGTTTGGCTATTGAGGACATTGCTGCTATGAACATTGAGAAGCATATGTCCCTTCTTTCCACTACATCTGTATCTTTGGGGTAAATACCCAGTAGTGCAATTGCTGGGTTGTAGAGTAGCCCTATTTTTAACGTCTTGAGGAACCTCCATACTATTTTCCAGAATGGCTGGCTTTCCCACCAACAGTGGAAGAGAGTTCCCTTTTCTCCACATCCTCGCCAACATTTGTTGTTTCCTGCCTTGTTAATTTTTGCTGTTCTAACTGGTGTAAAGTGGTATCTAATGGGGTAACCAGGTGATGGGTATTAAGGAGGGCACATGTTGTGATGAGCACTGGGTGTTATAGACAACCAATGAATTGTTGAACACTACATCAAAAACTAATGATGTACTATATTTTGGCTAACTGAACATAAAAACAAAACAAAAATAAATAAATAAAAATGCAAAAAAAAACTAATCAGAGATAAAGAACTCAATAACTGAAATTAAAAATACACTAGAGGAAATCAACAGCAGATTAGAGGAGGAAGAAGAATGGGTCAGTGACCTGGAAAACCAGAGTAATGGAAAGTAATTAGCAGAACAACAAAAACAAAACACAAAATAAGAATAGGCTAAGGGAATTCAGTGACATCATTATATCATCAAGCATAATAACATTTGCATAACAGGGATCCCAGGAAAAGAGAGAGAAAAGGAGGCAGAAAATTTATTTGAAGAAATAATACATGACAATTTCTCTAATCTGGAAAAGGAAACAGATATTCAGATCCAGGAGCCACAGAGAGTCCCCAGCAAAACCACACCAAGATGGTCCTCACCAAGACACATAATAATTAAAATGGCAAAACATAGTGATAAAGAGAGAATTTTAATAGCAGCAAGAGAAAAGAAAATGGTTACATACAAAGGAAACCTCATGAGGCTATCAACTGATTTTTCAGTAGAAACTTCTAAGGAGTGGCATGATAAGTGCCAAAGGAAAAAACCTGCAACCAAGAATACCCTACCCAGCAAGGCTGTCATTCACAATAGAAGGAGAGATAAAGAATTTCCCATACAAACAAAGTTAAGGAGTTCATCACCACTAAACCAGCTTTACAAGAAATGTTAAAGAAAAGAGTGAAAAGGCCATAATCAGAGTAAGAAAATTATGAAAGGAAAAAAATTTCACAGGTAAGTACAAACATAATAAAAGCAGTAGATTAATCACTTATAAAACTAATGCAGAGGTTAAAGCATAAAGCAATAAGAGCAGTTATATCTATAAAAATAAGTTGGGGGTGCCTGGGTGGCTCAGTCAGTTGAGCATCCAACTCTTCATTTTGGCTCAGGTCATGATCTCAGGGTCGTGAGATCAAGCCCTGCATTGGGCTCTGTGCTCAGTGTGGAATCTGCTCTCTCCCTCTCTCTCTGACCCTCCCCCTGCTCTCTCTCTCTCAAATAAAGAAATCTTTAAAAAAATCAGTCAAGGGATCCACAAAATGAAAGATGTAGAGTATGTTATACTTATATTGAACAAAATAGATTTTAAAACAGACTGTAAAAAGAGACAAAAAGGGACACTACATAATGATAAAGGGAACAATCCAACAAGAGGATATAACACTTGTAAATATTTATGCACCCAACATGGGAGCACCTAATACATAAAGCAACTATTAACAGACATAAAGGAAGAAATTAACACTAATAAAATAATAGTAGGGAATGTTAACACCTCATTTACATCAATGGACAGTTCAAACAGAAAATCAACAAGGAAACAGTGGCTTTGAGTGACACATTGGACCAGATGGATCTAACAATATATTCAGAACATTCCAACCAAAAATAGCCAAATACACATTTTTTTAAAGTGTACATGGAACATCATCTACAATAGATCATGTTAGGCCACAAAACAAATCTCAATACATTCAAAAAGACTGAAATCATATTATGCATCTTTTCTGACCACATGTTATGAAACTAGAAATCAAACACAAGAAAAAATCTGGAAAGAACACAAATACATGGAGGTTAAATAACATGCCAGTAAACAATGAATGGGCCAACCAAGAAATCAAAGAGGAAATGAAAAATACATTAAAATAAATGACAATTAAAACACAATGATCCAAAATCTTTGGGATGCAGCAAAAGCTGTTCTAAGAGGAAAGATTATAACAATATAGACCTAACTCATGAAATAAGAAAAATCTCAAATGAACAACATAACCTTACATCTAAAGGAGCTGGATAAAGAAGAACAAACAAAGCCTGAAGCCAGCAGAAGGAAGGAAATAATAAAGATTAGAACTGAAATAAATGAAACAGAAACTAAAAAAAAATAATAGAACAGAGTAATGCATCCAGAAGGTCAACAAAATTGATAAACCTTTAGCCAGATTCATGAAAGAAAGAAAGAAAGAAAGAAAGAAAGAAAGAAAGAAAGAAAGAAAGAAAGAAAGAAAGAATTCAAATAAATAAAGTCAGAAATGAAGAATGATACTCTACACTGAAAACCCTAAAGACTCCACCAAAAAACTATTAGAACTGATCAATGAATTCAGTAAGGTTGCAGGATACAAAATTAAAATACAGAAATCAATTGCATTTCTATACACTAATAATGAAGCAGCAGAAAGAGAAATTCAGAAAACAATTCCATTTACAATTGTACCAATAATAATAATAATAATAAGAGGGGCGCCTGGGTGGCTCAGTCGTTAAGCATCTGCCTTCAGCTCAGGTCATGATCTCAGGGTCCTGGGATCGAGCCCTGCATTGGGCTCCCTGCTTGGCGGGAAGCCTGCTTCTCCCTCTCCCACTACCCCTGCTTATGTTCCCTCTATCACTGTGTCTTTCTCTGTCAAATAAATAAATAAAATCTTTTTTAAAAAATTAAAAAATAATAATAATAAGATACCTAGGAATAAACTTAACCAGGGAGGTGAAAGCCCTGTACTCTGATAACAATAAAACATTGATAAAAGAAATTGAAGACAACACAAATGACGAGCTATTCCATGCTAATGGACTGGAAAAGCCAACACTGTTAAAATGTCCATACTACTGAAAAAGCCTACAGATTTAATACAATCCCTATCAAAAAGAAACAGCATTTTGGGGGTATCTGGATGGCTTAGTCTGCTAAGCGTCCAACTAGGTTTCAGCTCAGGTCATGATCTCATAGGTCATGGTATCGAGCCCTGTGTTGGGCTCTGTGCTCAGTGGGCAGTCCACTTGAAAATTCTCTCTCTGCCCCCCCAACCTGAAATAAATAAATCTTTTTTTTTTAAAGGCATTTTTCACAGAAGTAGAACAAATAATTCTGACATTTGTATAGAACCAGAAAAGACCCCAAATACTCAAAGCTATCTTGAAAAAGAAGAACAAAACTGGAGGTATCACAATCCCAGATTTCAAGATATACTACAAAGTTGTAATAATCAAAACAGTATGGTATGGGCCCCAAAACAGACACACAAATCAATGGAACAGTATAGAGAGCCCAGAAATAAACCCACACTTACATGGTCAATTAATCTATGACAAAGTAGGCAAGAATATATATGGCACTGGGAAAACTGTACAGCTACATGCAAAAGAATGGAACTGGACCACTATCTTAATACCATACACAAAAATAAACTCAAAATTTATTAAAGACTTAAATGTGAGACATGAAACCATAAAATTCCCAGAAGAAAACATATACAATAATTTCTTTGACATTAGCTGTAGCAACATTTTTTTTAAATAAATGTCTCTTCTAGCAAGGGAAACAAAACCAAAATTAAACTATTGGGACTACACCAAAATAAAAAGCTTTTACACAGTGAAGGAAATCATCAACAAAACAAAAAGGCAAAAACAATGAATCATGGATCACTACATCAAAAACTAATGATGTATTTTATGGTGACTAACATAACAATAAAATTTAATTGATTTTTTTAAAAAAGGCAACCTACTGAATGGATGAATATATTTGCAAATAATATAACCAATAAAGGACTGATATCAAAAATACATGAAGAACTTACACAACTCAACACCATAAAAACAAACAATCCAATTAAAAAATGGGCAGAGGACCTGAATAGACATTTTTCCACAGAAGACATACAGATGGCCAACAGACACTGGAAATATCCTCAACATCACTCATCATCAGGGAAATGTAAATTAAAACCACAATTAGATATTACTTTACACCTGTCAGAATGGCTGGAATAAAAAAAAAAAAAGAAATAATAAGTATTAACAAGGATGTGGGAGAAAAGGGAACCCTCATGCACTGTTGGTAGGAATGCAAACTGATGCAGCCACCATGGAAAACAGTATGGAGGTTCCTTTAAAAATTTAAGATAGATAGATAGATAGATAGATAGATAGATAGATAGATAGATAGATAGAATTACTATATGACCCAGTAATTCCAGTACTGGGGTATTTACCCAAAGAAAATGAAAATACTAATTCAGAAAGATACATGCACCCCTATGTTTATTGCAGCATTATTTACAATAGCCAAGATATGGAAGCCACCCAAGTGTCCATCAACAGACAAATGGATAGAGATGTGGTAGATATATACAAGGGAATATTACTCAATCATAAAAAAGAATGAAATCTTGCCATTTGCAACAACATGGATAGACCTAGAGTATAATGCTGTGAAATAAGTCAGTCAGAGAAAGACAAATATCATATGATTTCACTCATATGTGCAATTTAAGAAACAAAACGAATGAACAAAGAAAAGAAGACAAACCAAAATATGGACACTTAAATACAGAGAAAAAAATTGGTAGTTGGCAGACGGGAGGTGAGTGGGAGGATGGCTGAAATAGATAAAAGGGATAAAAGTGTATGCTTATCATGTTAAGCACTGAGAAATGTATAGACTCATTGAATCATTTATTGTACACTTGAAACTAATATAACACTATATGTTCATTATACCTGAATTAAAAGAAAAGAATGCCTGAAATTCTTCTAAAATTCATGAAAACTTTAAACCCACAGATCCAAGAAGCTTAACAAACCCCAATCAGCACAATAAATACAATGAAAACCACATCAAGGAACACTATAATCAAACTGAAAACTGTGATAAAGATAAAAATCATAAAAGTAGCTAGAGAAAAAAGGCATGTTACAAACAAAGGAATAAAGATATTACTACAAACTTCTTGCCAGAAATTATGGAAGCCTAAAGACAATAGAGCAATATATGTTAAGTGCTGAAAGAAATAAAGGAAAACTATCAACTAGAATTTTATGCCCAATGCAAAAATAAAGGTGAAATAAAGACTTTCAGATGAGCAAAAGCTGAAAGAATTTCTCAACAGGCAGACACACTACAAGAAATGTAATTCTTCATGAAATTCTTCAGGCAGAAGGAAACCAATGGAACTTGGATCTACACAAAAGAATGAAAAATGCCAGGAATGGTAATATATAGGTAAACATAAGGCATTTTTCTTATTTTTAATTTTCTAAAAAAAGAATTGACCATTTAAATCAAAATAGCAACAATAAATTATGGAAGCTCAACATATATAAAAGTAAAATCCATTAAAACAATAGCATAAAGGATAGAAGAGGGAAATGGGAGAACACTGTTGTTAGGGCACCTGGATGGCTCAGTCATTGGGCATCTGCCTTTGGCTCAGATCATGATCCCAGAGTCCTGGGATCGAGCCCCACACTGGGCTCCCTGCTCTGCGGGAGGCCTGCTTCTCCCTCTCCCTCTGCCCCTGCTTGTGTTCCCTCTTTCGCTGTGTCTCTCTCTGTCAAATAAATAAAATCTTAAAAAAAAAAAAAGAATACTGTTGTGAGTTTCTTACACTATACTTGAAGGAGTTTAATATTATTTGTAAGTAAATTTTAATATGTTAAAAATGCATATTTTATACCTGAGCCACAATTAAAAATAAAACAGAAATATCTAACAAGCAATAGTGGAATAACATGGAATCCTAGAAATATAACAATTAATCCAAAGAAAGCAGGAAAAGTGGGAAAAGAACAATATGGGATAAAAAGAAAACAAATAGGAACATTGTATACGTAATTCCAACAATATCAATAATTATATTACATAATCTAAACACTACTATATAAAGGCAGTTACTGCCAGACTAGATTTTTAAAAATCATAATTTAATCATATGCAATCTATAAGATATTCATATTAAAATAAAAAGGCATAAGTAGGTTAGAAGTAAAAGAATGGGAAAATATAAATCATACAAACAATCCCTCCCCCCAAAAAAGCTGGCAAGCTAAAGTGGCTATATTAATATCAGAAAAGTAGATCTCAGAACAATAAATACATCAGGAGGGGGCTCCTGGGTGGCTCAGTCAATTAAAACATCTGACTCTTGGTTTCAGCTCAGGTCATGATCTCGGGGTCCTGGGATTGAGCCCCACGTCAGGTTTCATGCCCAGCAAGGAGTCTGCTTGTCCCTCTCCCTCTGCTCCTCTCTCTCTCTCTCTCTTTCTCTCTCTCAAATAAATAAATAAAATCTTTAAATAATATATACATACATACACACATACATATATATATACATACATACATACACCAGGAATAAAGATGGACATTTTATATTGATAGAGGGGATCAATTCATCAGGAAGAGATAACAATTCTACATATACAAGCACTTAAAACAAAGTTTCAAAAAACAAAAAGCAAAACTGATAGAATTTAAATGAGAAATAGGCAAACCCACTATTATAATTGAAGATTCCTTCACTCCTCTCTCAGTAATTGATAGAACAAGTAAACAGAAAATTAGTAAAGATATATGAAACTTGAACAATATATAAAATAGGATGTTCACTAGGACTGTTGCTTTGGAATTGGCACTAGGGTCTATACCTGAAAACAATGGGCTCTAAGTATCTCATATTCTAAAGATATCTGCAAAAATTGGAGCCAGTATGGTCTTATTAAAAGACAACCAAATTAGCCCTCCTCCTCCCTACCATTATTCTAACTACCATCCACCTGCCTCATCACCAGCCCATATGAGAGAACAGTTGTCAAGGGAGAAAATGAAAGTTGTATGTCTCTGGCCTTGGGAGGAGTCTGAGGTTCACATTTAAGAGGCTTCCCCTAGAACAAAGCCCAGTTTTTGGAGGGAGCCCCAAGAAAATCCCTTGTAGAGCCTGAGAAAGAAAGACTACCATCTCTCTCCTCCCTGGATCCTTGCTGAGCTGTAAACCAGCAAGCCGACAATGATGCAGCCACCAGAATGGAGAATAATGAGAGAATTATTGAGAGAGCTTGATCTGTAGCCCTGGGTGTTGTGTGGCACTTGTGAGTTTGATAAAGGCACTTCCTTCTCTAGAAATTTCTGGAGGCACAAAGCTTTAGGAGTAGCTAAGAAAAATCTGTGACAGTGGTCAAGATGGGGAGTCTTAACATCCTGAGGCAATTGAGAGTCAGAAGAGAGAAGCCCAGTCCCAATGGCCCCACAGGCAAGGAGCCCAGAGGATAGAGGTGACAAGGATATGGATGCCAAGATGATGTCCATGTGCCATGAAAGACCACTCTCAAGTCAGGATCATGAGATCTCTGCCTCTCTTTCTCTTCCAGTCCCAACACCACAGGAGCTGGGAATTGAGAACAGGTGGAAGTTGAGAGACTAATGATTTCTAAAATCAGACCTCCAAATAAACCTTCCTTCTAAGATGCTGCCCTGAGGACACAAGGATCAACCCACATCCTCACCCTCTTAAGTGAGGCCTCTGGGTTCTGCTGGGGCTGGGGGAAAGGGATTTCAATTTCAGATTGAAATCAGATCTAAGCCTGGAGTTTCAATAACTGAAAGTCACTGGAAACCTATGGGATTGGGCCAAAAATGTTACTAATGTAAAAAATGGGGGGGACTTGACAGAGCACAGTGATTGAAAAAAAAAAAATTTCACGTTAATATCCCATTGAGTTCCTAGTGCTGAACAAAACCAGATTGAGTATTACTGTGTATCCAAATAGTGCACATATTTGTCAATTTTAATGGCTTTTCATCATATTGGTATGTATTACATTATATTTATAAGCAATGATGTGCTTAATAATGTACCTATTATTGAACATTTGGGTTATTTCCTTTTTTTTTTTTTCCTCTTAGGAAAAAGGTTGCTATAAACATCTTGGTATAAATTGCTCTATTTTTCTTCTTAGCTATTTCCTTAGGTATATGCCCCAGGACTCCCTTCCTATGCAATTCCCAGACTCACTTCTTTCCCTGTTACTCTATTGTGACATCCCATCAGCACATCAAATTGTATGAGTTGACTTTCCTTCGGTTGTAGGTGACAGCTCTCAATTCAGACTGGCTTGTACACAAAAGAGAACTTACTGGCTTATACAACTCAAAGTCCGAGGATAAAGCTGACAACAGGCCCTTCCATCCAAAGGCTCAGAGGACAGCCATCCAGCCATTTCTCCAACAGCTTTGCTCTGCTTTTCTCTGAGTCGATTTCATTCTCCAGCTGACATGCCCCAGGGAATCGTGATGGTGTCCGCAGCTCTCAACCTCATACCCACAATACTGTGGAAGGAATCATATCTTTCTCAGAAGCTCCGGCAAACATCTTTATTCATCTCATTGGCTCCACATGAGTTATGTGCCATCCCTGAACCAATCACAGTGGGCAAGCAGGTAAAACACAATGACAGGCTTAAAGTAGGTATGGCTGGGTGAGTGGTCAATTCATTCACGTGGTAGAAATGAGGAAAAGATGTTTCCTAAGGAACAGTTGGACTATTGTTATCAGAAAATGGAAGTATGGATTCTGGGTACCAAACAATATATGTCCACTACACCCATGAATGCCTTTCTTTTTCTAGAACTGTAAACACTGAGGGTAGGGATTATATGGACATCACCATTGCATTCACCACAGCCAGAACTGAACTTCTCTATCAGAGAAGGTAAATGTTTAGTGACCATTCATTGAATAAACAAATTCCCCAAAGTAGAATAGCCAGGTTAGAGGAAATAAACTTTTTTCTAAAGATTTAATTTATTTATTTGACAGAAAGAGAAAGAGAGAGAGAGGGCACAAGCAGGGGGAGGGGCAGGCAGAGGGAGAGTAAGAAGCAGGCTCCCCGCTGAGCAGGGAGCCCAACTCGGGGCTCGATCCCAGACTCTGGGATCATGACCTGAGCCAAAGCAGACACTTAATCAACTGAGCCACCCAGGCACCTCAGAAACAAACTTTCTCTAAGATCTTATTACATGTTGTCAGATTTTCTCCAGAAGAAAAAAGGTATCAATGTATAATAAAATCATAATAAAAGTATAGTATAATTGTAATGTATATTAGGATAGCTATTTCTCCAAAATATTGCCAACACTGAGTTTTGTCATTTTGATTCATTCCTGGTAATACAGTAAGTCTTCAGCAGATTTTTAAGCTGCTTTATTTTAGATGAATTTAGTCATTAACAAAGTTGATCATTTGCCCAACACTAAAATATATCAATTTGGCCTATTGTTTTTGTTTTTGCTTTTGTTTTGTTTTTTTCCATATTTAATTGAAATCTTTATTTTTCTTAGGCAAAATATCTTTCTCTTTATGGGGCTTTAATACCTGTAACATTATTAGTCATTTTTTCTTTTTTTATTTTATTTTATTATGTTATGTTAATCACCATATATTACATCATTAGTTTTTGATGTAGTGTTCCATGATTCATTGTTTGCATATAACACCCAGTGCTCCACTCAATATGTGCCCTCTTTAATACCCATCACCAGGCTAACCCATCCCCCCCACCCCCCTCCCCTCTAGAACCCTCAGTTTGTTTCCCAGAGTCCATAGCCTCTCATGGTTCGTCTCCCCCTCCAATCCCCCCCCTTCATTTTTCCCTTCCTACTACCTTTTTTTTTTTTAACATATAATGTATTATTTGTTTCAGAGGTACAGGTCTGTGATTCATCAGTCTTACACAGTTCACAGCGCTCACCATAGCACATACCCTCCCCAATATCTATCACCCAGCCACCCCATCCCTCCCACTGCCCCCCACTCCAGCAACCCTCAGTTTGTTTCCTGAGATTAAGTATTCCTCATATCAGTGAGATCATGTGATACATGTCTTTAAAGGACATTCAGTAAGATTTTATTTTTTTAAGATTTATTTATTTAATTGAAAGAGAGAGAGCACGCGCATGCACGCTCATGAGTGGGTGGAGGGCAGATGCAGAGGGAAAGAATTGTCAAGCAGACTCTCCACTGAGCATGGAGACCAAAATGGGGCTTGATTCCCGGACCCTGAGATCATGATTTGAGCAGGGATCAAGAGTCAGACGCTTAACTGAGCCACCCAGGCGTCCCTCAGTAAGTTTTTATAAATCCCTTTTCCCATGTTACATCTTCCAGTGTATTTTCACAGTGATTGGTCTATGAGGATTTTTTAAATTGTAGTAAAATACATATAATATACAATTTACCATCTTAACTATTTTTAAGTGTAAGTTCAGTAGTGTTAAGTATATTCACATTGTTATGAAGACAATCTCCAGAATTCTTTTCAACTTGCAAAACTAAAATTTTATACCCATGAAACCACTCTCTATTCCTCCTTTCACCCAGCATCCTGCAACCACTACTCAACTTTCTATCCCTGTGAACTTGACTACCCGAGGTACCTCATATCAATGGAATCATACTGTATTTGTCTTGTGTGACTGGCTTCTTTCACTCTGCGTAATGTTCTCAAGGTTCATCCATGTTGTAGCTTGTGTCAGGATTTCCTTCCCTTTTTCGGCTGAATAATATCCACTGTATGTGTATATCACATTTTGTTCATTTATTCATCCATCCAGGGACACGGGTCATTTTCACCTTTTGGCTATTGTAAATAATGCTGCTACGAACATGCGTGTACAAATATCTATTCAAGACTTTGTTTACCATAGTGGCTACTCCATTTCACATTCCCACCAACAGTGCATAAGGGTCCCAATTCTCCATATTCTTGCCTACATTTGTTGTTTTCTGGGTTTGTTTTTACTGCAGCCATCCTAATGGGTATGATCTGAGTATTTGATATCCCATAAAAAAGATGTGGAGCACAAGGTGGGTAGCAATGTATTAAAGGTGTCAAGAGGGAATTTCTGCCAAGAAATCCTACCTTTTAACATATGTGACAGTAGCAAAGAGAGAATAATGGAAAAGGAAAATAAACAAGAGGACAAATGATAGAAATATCATACATTTCAAGGGAGACATTCAGTGTGTAGGAGAAAGGAAGAGTAAAAGTAAAGAAACCACTGGCTGCAAGTCCTTTGCAGGCCGCCAGCAATAAGGACAGCAGAAATATCAGCAGAAATATCTTGAGAAAAGAAAACAGAGAATGATGGATTTATTCATTTATTTATTGAGCTTGCCCTAGATGTCAGGCATTGTTCAAGACACTGAAGACTACACCATTGAATAAAACAGACAAATTGGTCCTTCACAGAGCTTTCATCGTAATGGTAGGAGATTAATAATTAAATAAACATACAGCATTACAGATGGGGAGCTCTATGGAGAATGATACAGGGCAAGGATAAAAGGGAGTATGTCATCAGGGGGTGGCCCATGTTCTTATTTATACAGAAAGATGAGGAAAGGATCCTCTATTACAGTGACATTTGAACATAGGTCTGAAGGAAGAGAGAGAATGAGAGGAAGTGAGCCATGCAGTATCTGGGGAAAGAAATCCAAGCAGAAGAAAGAGAATGTGCAAAAGCCCTGGGGCAGTAACAAGCTTAAGCATGTTGGAGGAATAGTAAGGAGACCAGTGTGGCTTAAAGGGATGGATGAAGGGAAAGTGTTAGGAAGTGGTGTCAGTGAGTAGGAGGGTGCCAAATCGTGTTAGAGACTTGGGCTCTTATTCTGACTGAGCTGGCAAGACATTAGGGAGTTGGAATGGAGAAGAGGCGTGACCTGATTTATGTTTTTAAAATATCATTTAGTCAGACTATTTGGGCAAGAAGAGAAGACTGTCTGCGGCTGAATTAGAAGCAGAAAAACCAGTTAGGAGGTGACTGCCATAATCCAGGACAGATGGTAGTAGCTGGGACAAGGGTACAAGTGATGGCAGTGGAAGGAAGCTGTCCAAGCTCAGATACATTTTGAAAGTTGAACTGTCAACACTGGGTGATGGTTTGGATGTGCAGTGTGAGAAAAAGAGAGGGTTCAAGGACAAGTCTGGACTTCTGCCTGAGCAGCTGTAGGACTGGATTGCCATTTCCTGAGAAGAGGAGGAACTGATGTGGTGAGAGAAACCAGGAGCTGGCTAGAAGTGTGGCAGTTGAATAGGCCGCTCAGGGAGAAGGTCAGGGCTAGAAAGGCAGCCCAGGACACAGCCCCAGCCACCTCTGACTTCTGACTGTGAACTGTTGCCAGCAACCTGCTTGAGAAAGATTGGAAACTACAGCATAACTCACATCCCTCACGTTTATATGCTATAAGGTATCGATAACATAGGCTTGCATAGGTGCAAAACTTAGAACTTGGTAACAATTATATGTATGTTTATATATAATGTAACAACATATTTTCAAGTAATATCTTCCTGTAAAGACTAGATCTTCTGTGTGATCCACATCTTGCCTACCTCTCCATCCTCTTCTCCTTGCTCTCTATTCATATTGTCTTCCTGTTGGCTTCTCAAATCTTCCATGCTTCCTCTCACCACAGGGCCTTTGCACATGCTTTACCCTCCACCCAGAGCCTCATGCCCTTATTCACTCTCCAGGAAACTCCTCCAGCACATCTTTCAGATCTCAGTTCCTACATCTCTTCCTTGGTAAACCTTACCCACAGCCTCAGCCTAAGCCAGGTCCCTGTACTCTAGGCCATCCCAGAAGTGCCAATCCCTCTTTCCAGTGATAGTTTTATATTTATTTTAGTAATTACTTGATTAATATCCCTCTCACTCATTAGAATATAAGAATAATATAGGATTTTGTTCAGAATAGTTTTTTAGGAAATTGCCTGTATCCAGCACAGATACTCAATTATTGTTGAATCAGTGAATTAAGTGGGAAGAAATTCAGACATAAGATTTTCCCTTAATTGTTTGAGAAATACAAAGGACAAATGTGGTTGCTAAGGTTTAAGTCCTTTACTTCAATACTAATAATCCCTGAAAAACTATGCTAAAGTAAAAAATACGAAAACTTTTTAATGCATTTATGTATTATAAGAGGATTATATTTCCAAAGAGATAAAAAATTGTAAAATTGCTCCTTACGCCAGGACTTTTTGACTTGGTATTTGATGACATTTTCAGCATTCTGTACAATTTTTAAATTTTGTCCTTTTTCTTTCACAGTTGAATACACTCTCAACTAGCCTGACTCTAAAAAACATGCAACTGAGACTAAAGTTTCCTCTGTCAGCATACCTAATGATTTGCATTATTGTTTCAATCAAATTAAGTTTATTAGACCTATACTCCTCTTTGTATTTAAGAGGTGATTGCTAAAGGGGAGGTGGATGAGGGGATGGGCAATATAGATGAAGGGGATTAAGAGGTACAAACTTCCAATTATAAAATAAATAAGTCACGGAGATGAAAAGTACAGCATATGGAATATAGTCAGTAATACAGTCATAATGTTGTATAGTGACAGATAATGACTACACTTGTGGTAAGCACTGAATAATGTATAGAATTGTTAAATCACTATGTTAAATCATCTGAAGCTAATATAACATTGTATGTCAACTAAACTTCAATAATACATTTTTTAAAAAGACCTATCCTCTTCATCACTATTATTGACTTTCATCTTCCTTTCATTTTTATAAAATAATAAGGACAAATGCAATAAAATATTTAACTGCATACACTATTGTACAGACATTAATGGTGACAGTACCCAAGTATTGCTGTTGGCTTCCAGGCCAGGTCCCACTAAGCTGCAGATCAAAATGCTCACCTATCATGGAGCATCAATGCAAGAGGAAAAGAAAACTTACTAGTTTTCTTAAAGATTGTATTCTTCAAAGATCGCAAATATTTTCATTATATAGCAATTCCATAATTTATGTGACTATTTACTTAAAATTTTTTTTACTATAGTTGACACATGACATTAGTTTCAGGTGTACAATATAGGGATTCAACACTCTATACATTATGCTATGCTCACCACAGGTGTAGGTACCATCTGTCACCATGCAGCACTATTATAATACCATTAAATATATTCCCTATGCTGTAACTTTTATTACCATGATTTATTCATTCCATAACTGAAAGTCTGTACCTTCTACCCCCCTTCACTCATTTTGCCCAGCAACCCTCTCCCCTCTGGCAACTAGCAGTTTGTTCCCTGTCTTTATAGGTCTGACTCTGATTAAAAAACAAACACACTGGGGCGCCTGGGTGGCTCAGTCGTTAAGCGTCTGCCTTCGGCTCAGGTCATGATCCCAGGGTCCTGGGATCGAGCCCCGCGTCGGGCTCCCTGCTCTGCGGGAGGCCTGCTTCTCCCTCTCCCACTCCCCCTGCTTGTGTTCCTTATTAGCATTTCTAATAAGGAACTGTGTCTCTCTCTGTCAAATAAATAAATAAAAATCTTTTAAAAAAAAAAACACACACACTAATTGTTAAGAACAAGAGAGTTAAATAATTATAAGTAGGATAAAATGTCATAAGTAATAAAAAAAGATACTAATCATCTGGTGGTGGAGAAAGAAGTATAAAGCTAAAATAAAAACCACAATAAAGTGCTCTGGTATAGGACCCCAACAGTGATTTGGGGAAAGTGATTCTAAGCTGATTGATCATAAAAAGCCACTTGGATTATGTGGAATTTAAAAAAGGTCATGGAGGGGCACCTGGGTGGCTCAGTCGTTAGGCATCTGCCTTCAGCTCAGGTCATGATCCCAGGGTCTTGGGATCGAGCCCCGCATAGGGCTCTCTGCTCAGCAGGAAGCCTGCTTCTTCCTCTCCCACTCCCCCTGCTTGTCTTCCCTCTCTCGCTGTCTCTCTCTGTCAAATAAATAAATAAATAATTTTTAAAAAAGAAATAAACAAGGTCACGGAAAAAAGTTGACAAGGCAATAGCAGAAAGAGATCAACCCAGGAATAACATCTTAGAAGAAAGGAGAATAGGAAACTCCAGAAATCCATCTTTCCACCTATACAACTATTAAACTGGCTGGAACAGTCAAACACTTGCAGCACTCAGGGAAGACCTTGATGAAGAGGCCAGTGAATTTCAGCCTCTTTGCATGGTAGAGATTACCAGCTACTATGGCAAGCCTCTGTGCAGATGCTGGCCTGCATTTCTTGGGTGGCTTGTTGGAACTTGTTGTTGCAATAGCACCTTCTCTTCCAAATATCAAGGCTGTGTGTTCTGATTGCTGATTGCTCCTTTTGAGAACTCAAGGGCTGGCAGCCATTGTTTCAATCTTCATGGGCTGGAGTGGCTTCCAGGGAACTTAAAGACAAGACACTCCTTAATTGAAACAAAAAACATTTGACAAATGTCAACACCATTTCATGATAAAATAACACTCCACAAACCAGTAAAAGAAGGAAACTTCCTAGCATAATAAAGGCCACATGAAAAACTCTCACCTAACATCATATTCAATCAATTCATATTCTGTCAAAGACTGAAAGCTTCTCCCCTAAGATTGGGAACAAGACAAGGATGCCCACTTTGCAACTAATATTCAACATATTACTGAAAGTTCTAGCCAGAGCAAATAGGCAAGAAAAAGAAATTAAAAGCATCTAAATTGGAAAGGAAGAAGTAAAATTATCTCTATTCACAGATGACATGATCTCACAGGTAGAAAGCCCTAAGGACTCCACCAAAAAGAAAAAAAAGAAAAGAAAAATTGTTAGAGCCAATAAATGAATGCAGCAAATTTCAGTATGCAAAATCAACACTCAAAAATTAATTGCATTTCTGTAACTAGAAATGAACAACTCAAAAAGGAAACCAAGAAACAATTCCATTTACAATATCATCAAAAAGAATTAAATACTTAGGAATAAATTTAAGCAAGAAGGCAAAAGACTTGCAAAAAGGAATTTTTAAAGACTTAAATAAATGGAAAGGTGTCCCATGGTCATAGATCAGAAGACTTAATACTGTTAATACAACAATACTAGTGATCTACAGATTCAGTACAATCCCTATCAAAATTCCAATGGTTTTTTTGCAGAAATAGAAAAACCCATCCCAAAATTCATATGTAATCTCAAACAACACTGAATAGCCAAATCAATCTTTAAAAAGAAGAGCAAAGTTAGAGAACTTTCACTTCTTGATTTCAAAACTTAGTACAAAACAACACTAATCAAAACAGAATGGTACTGGTATAAGGGAAGACATATAGACAAATTGACTAGAATAGAGAGCCCAGAAATAAACTCTCACATATATGGTCAATTGATTACCAACAAGATTGCCAAGACCACTACTGGGCATTTAACCCAAAGAAAATGAAAACACAACTTGAAAAGATACATGTCCCCTATATATATGGCAGCATTATTTATAAAAGCCAAGATATGGAGGCAACCTAAATGTCCAGCAATAGACGAAGATGTGGTATACACACACAAAGGAATATTACTCAGCCACAAAAAGGAATGAGATCTTGCCACCTGCAACAACATGGATGGACCTAGGAGGTATTATGCTAAGTGAAATAAGGCAGAGAAAGACAAATACCACATGATTTCACATATATGTGGAATCTAAAAGCCAAAAGAAATGAACCAAAAGACAAACAAGGCAGAAACAGACCCCCCTACAAAGAACAAACTGGTGGTTGCCAGAGGGGAGGGGATAGAGGGATGGGCAAAATGAGTGAAGGGGAGTGGGACGTACAGGCTTCCAGTTATGGAATGGATAAGTCATGGGGATAAAAGATATAGCATAGAGAATATAGTCAATGGTATTCTAATAGTGTTATATGGTGACAGATGGTAGTTATGTTCGTGGTGAGCACAGCATACATATAGTTGTCGAATCACTATGTTGTACACCTCAGACTAATGTAGCACTGTGTATAAACTATACTTCAATTAAAAAAATAGTAAAATTTTTCAATAAAAAATTTTTAAGAAGATTGCCAAGACTATTCAATGGGGAAAAATTGTCTTTTCAAAAAATGGAGCTGGGAAAACAGGATATCCACATGCAAAACAATGTAGTTGGACTCATACCTCATACTATACAAAAACTAACTCAAAATGAATCAAAGACATAAATTTAAAAGCTAAATCAATAAACTCTTAGAAGAACACATGGAGGAAAAGCTTCACGACTTTGGATTTGGTAATGATTTCTTGGATATGACACCAAAAGTACAGGCAACAAAAGAAAAAAATTGATAAATTAGACTTCAACAAAATTTTAAAACTTTGTGAATTAAAGGATGCTATCAACAGAGTGACAGGACAATGCACAGAATGGAAGAAAATATTTCAAATCGTGTATCTCATAAGTGGTTAATATGTAGAATATATAAAGGTCTTCTAAAACTCAACAGCAACAACAATAAACCCAATTCAAAATGGGCAAAGGATTTGGAAAAACATTTCTCCAAAAAAGACATACACATGGCCAATAAGCACATAAAAGATGTCAACATCTGGGCACCTGGGTGGCTCAGTCGGTTAAGCGTCTGCCTTTGGCTCAGGTCATGATCTCAGGGTCCTGGGATGGAGTCCCACATTGGGCTCCCTGCTCAGTGGGGAGTCTGCTTCTCCTTCTCACTCTCCCTCTGTGCTCTCCTTCTCTTTATCTCTCTCTCAAGTAAATAAATAAAAACTTAAAAAAATTAAAGATGTCAACATCCTTAGTCATTAGAGAAATGTAAATCCAAACACAGTAAGACACCATTTCACATCCATTAGGATAGCTATTAAGGAAAATCAGAAAAGAACAAGTGCTGGTGAGGAGTGAAGCAACCAGAACTCTTGTGCACTGCTGCTGGGAACGTGAAATGCTGCCTCCACTGTGGAACACCATGTGGAGGTTCCTCGGAAAGTTAAACATAGAAGTACCACATGATCCAACAACCCCACTCCTAGGTAGATGCCCAAAAGAACTGAAAGCAGGCCCTCAAACAGGTATTTGTACACCAACATTTATAGTAGCATTATATACAATAGCCAAAGGGTGGAAATAATCTCAACATCCATGAACAGATGAATGGATAAAGAAAATGTGGCATAGCCATACAATGGAATTATCTAACCATAAAAAGAAATAAAATTCTGATACATGCTACAAAATGGATAAATCCTGAAAATGGTATGCTAGACAAAATTAGCCAGACATAAAAGGATAAATACAATAGGATTCCACTGATATGAGGTACACAGAACAGGCAAATAAAGTAGGATGGAAGTAACCCAGGGTTGCCAGGAATGGGAATGAAGAGTTATTGTTTAATGGATACAGAGTTTCTATTTGGGATGACGAGAATTTCTGGAAATGGCTCATGGTGGTGGTTACAAAAACACTGTGAACGTACTTAATGCCATTGCATTGTTCAATTAAAATGGTTAAAATGGTAAACGTTGATGTGTATTAAGGAGGGCACAGGCGGTGATGAGCACTGGGTGTTACACGCAACTAATGAATCGGTGAACATCACATCAAAACCTAATGAGGTACTATATGTTGGCTAATTGAACATAATAATAAAAAAATTTTTAAATGGTAAATGTTATATTTTGTATTTTACCACCATATGTAAACAAAACAAAATAAAATAAGGGGATCAACCCAGGCAGAGGCTGAAGGATGATGCTTCTTGCCAGCACTGTGAAGAGCACGTAAGTTTGGATGTCCCCCAAGAGCCAGGAGTACTGCCCTATTTGGCAGAGGAGAGGAGCTGCAGGGGCCTGTGGAGGTAGCCTGCCAGCTGGACCTAAAGTCAGGAAGAGGTATCTGAGTCTGCCTAGAGCATCAGGACCAGGACAGGGCATCAGGCACATCAACAAAACGTAGTCTCTAGGATGGTAGACACCCTCTCTGCATTCATCATTTTATCGCTAGCTCCTGACACAAAATGGACACTCAGTAGGTATTTGTTGAATGAATGAATCAATCAATCAATCAATCAATACTGAAATCGCTCTCAAACAATATAATAATGTATGATATCAGAATGTATCTGCATGTATCAGAATCCCTGGAGGGCTTGTCAAAACACAGGTTGCTGGGCCCAGAGCTCCTGATTCAATAGACTGGGGATGGGGCCTGAGAATTTGCATTTCTTACAAGTTCTCAGGTTATGCTGATGCTGCTAGTCTGGGACCACTGATTTAGAAGAAACAATTTCCATGGAACAAATAATCCTAAAATTTGTATGGAACCAGAAAAGACCCCAAATAGCCAGAGGAATGTTGAAAAGGAAAAGCAAAGCTGGTGGCATCACAATTCCCGACTTCAGGCTCTATTACAAAGCTGTCATCATCAAGACAGTATGGTACTGGCACAAAAACAGACACATAGATGAATGGAACAGAATAGAGAGCCCAGAAATGGACCCTCAACTCTATGGTCAACTAATCTTCGACAAAGCAGGAAAGAATGTCCAATGAAAAAAGACAGTCTCTTCAACAAATGGTGTTGGGAAAATTGGACAGCCACATGCAAAAGAATAAAACTGGACCATTTCCTTACACCACACACAAAAATAGACTCAAAATGGATGAAAAACCTCAACGTGAGACAGGAGTCCATCAAAATCCTAAAGGGAAACACAGGCAGCAACCTCTTCAGCCTCAGCCACAGCAACTTCTTCCTAGAAACATTGCCAAAGGCAAGGGAAGCAAGGGCAAAAATGAACTATTGGGACTTCATCAAGATAAAAAGCTTTTGCAAAGCAAAGGAAACAGTCAACAAAACCAAAAGACAACCAACAGAATGGGAGAAGATATTTGCAAATGACATATCAGATAAAGGGCTAGTATCCAAAATCTATAAAGAACTCATCAAACTCAACACCCAAAGAACAAAGAATCCAATCAAGAAATGGGCAGAAGACATGAACAGACATTTCTACAAAGAGGACATCCAAATGGCCAACAGACATATGAAAAAGTGCTCAACATCACTCGGCATCAGGGAAACCGAAATCAAAACCTCAATGAGATATCATCTCACACCAGTCAGAATGGCTAAAATTAACAAGTCAGGAAATGACAGATGTTGGCAGGATGTGGAGAAAGCGGAACCCTTCCACACTGTTGGTGGGAATGCAAGCTGGTGTAGCCACTCTGGAAAACAGTATGGAGGTTCCTCAAAAAGTTGAAAATAGAGCTACCCTACAACCCAGCAATTGCCCTACTGGGTATTTACCCCAAAGATACAAATGTAGTGATCTGAAGGGGTACATGCATCCCAATGTTTATAGCAGCAATGTCCACAATAGCCAAACTATGGGAAGAGCCAAGATGTCCATCAACAGATGAATGGATAAAGAAGATGTGGTATATATCTACAATGGACTATTATGTAGCCATCAAAAAAATGAAATCTTACCATTTGCAAAGCCGTGGATGGAACTAGAGGGTATTATGCTAAGCAAAGTAAGTCAATCAGAGAAAGATAAGTATTATATGATCTCACTGATATGAGGAATTTGAGAAACAAGACAGAGGACCATAGGGGAAGGGAGGAAAAAATGAAACAAGATGAAACCAGAGAGGGAGACAAACCATAAGAGACTCTTAGTCTCAGGGAACAAACTGAGGGTTGCTGGAGTGGTGGGGGGTGGGAGGGATGGAGTGGCTGGGTGATGGACATTGGGGAGGGTATGTGCTATGGTGAGCACTGTGAATTGTGTAAGACTGATGAATCACAGACCTATACCTCTGAAACAAATAATACATTATATGTTTAAAAAAAAAAAGAGATAGTAGGAAGGGAAAAATGAAGGGGGGGAATCAGAGGGGGAGAAGAACCATGAGAGACTATGGACTCTGAGAAACAAACAGAGGGTTCTAGAAGGGAGGGGGGTAGGGGGATGGGTTAGCCCGGTGATGGGTATTAAGGAGGGCACGTTCTGCATGGAGCACTGGGTGTTATACACAAACAATGAATCATGGAACACTACATCAAAAACTAATGATGTAATGTATGGTAACTAACATAACATAATAAAATTAAATTTAAAAAAAGAAACAATTTCCATAATTGAAAGACCAGCTCCTTACTCAAATTTCTGTGTTAATATGTAAACCCCTAGGTTATTGTAAAAAAAAAAAAAAAAAGAAAAAGCCCAGGCTGAGGAACCCAAAACATGATTGAGATTGAATTTCTTGCTACCCTGAGTGGGAGATGTTGAAAGCCAAATTTAATTAGACTTAAGAAAAAGAAATATGGCTTTTCTTGTGTATGATTGTTAAAATTTTACTCAATAAATGGGTGAAGAAACCAATTCATGAAGAAAGCAAATCCTCAGTGAGATCCCACACAGGCAAAAAGAGAGGCAGACTGAAATTCTGAGTGTTCTGCTAACTAGCTGTATGACTTTGGTGAAATATGCAACCTTTCTGGATTTCAAATACCGTACCTATAAAACAGAGATGATTGCAGCAAACTCATGGGGCTTATCATAAACATATCAGGTGAGATAGAGTAAGTAAAATATAGGAGAAACTCTCTTACCCAATTTCTACTTAAACAACTGGCCAGTTTAACCATCTCTCTTCCTGACCTAAGCCTATTGGTCGAGGCCAGCAGCAGGCTCACAGCCCACATGCCTTTCCCTGTCCTTCCCTGTCCTCCTGCTCCCACCAATGGAGTGAAAGTTATTCCACAATCAGGTGCATCTACTATCAAACCTGTTTGCTAGTTGCATTTTATATTGTAACTATGTAATTTAACTAAATATTACTTAAATCCATGAAATACGAGTGCAAAAAGAAAGACCATTATTGTTTCTGTGAAAAATAACTTGAATGCTTTGGGAAGTCTCCATAAAGGCAAGTTGCTAAAATAAATTACTATCAGATTACATGTACAAGAGCCACCTTGAGGAAGAGTTGGTGGGAACAGTAAAAATCTAGAAAGATTCTGCTCTATTGCTACCACATATCTTTCAGTGTTTGCTCCACTTTAAAGACTCCTAACCTGGAAATCTTAGATAATGGATCACAGATGTGGTTTATGCAAGAATAAGGATCTAGAATGCAGTCAGGCATCGTCCTCAAAGAAGGGATCTCGGCCACAAATCAATAGTTTGGCAAAGAAATGTACAGATTTATGCTTTCACTTAAAGTAGAAGTTTAAGGTCTGAGTACAACACTTTGTATGATTCCCTGCTTCCACTGACTTTTTTTTTTATTATGTTATGTTAATCACCATACATTACATCATTAGTCTTTGATGTAGTGTCCTCCACTGACCTTTTAACAGACCAAAATACCAGTCCTAGTCACGTCCGATAAGAAGTGCTCACAGCGCTTGGCAATCGCTAAATGTTCCTTCTCCCACTACCACCCGCTACCACCTTGAAAGGTCGATCTGGTTTCACACCCAAATGCCATTCCTGTTCTTTAACATTTCATCGGTAAATACACCCTGCTGAAGTGTCTTCACATTGCACCAAACCAGTGCTATTTGCAGAGAACATTTGAGGCCCAGGACATTTCGATTTGACACATTCCAAAAGCCTTACTCCCATCACTCAGCAGAATCCAGGGAGGCCTGGGGAAGGTGCCGGTGCAGAGACCGATCATGAATAGTCATGCAACTTTTAATAAAAATACCAACACCTAGCCTTTACACAGCACTCTAATGAGGATGAGCCCTTCGAAGATATAAGGTAATCTCCTGGCACCCCTCTGAGCTGGGTCAGTGTTATTCTTTTCCACTTAGAAGGTTAGGAAGTAGAACGCAGGAAGGTTAATTGCACTTGATCTTAGCCAAAAGGCCGAGAAGCGATTGAACACAGGAAGGTTAATTGACTTGCTTAAGTAGGCACTACAAGTTAATAGCAGAGATGGAGTGAGACTTCAGGCTGCCTAGGTCGTCAGCTGTCCTCCCTGGTCTCGGGTTTTTTGGTTTGCTTCCTTTCCCAAAAGCTTATATGTGTTTTCTGACCTCAGTAACACATTTATATAAAATATGTGTGTGTGCACGTGTGTCTATGCATCTATGTATACATGTCTTTCCTCCTTCGGGAGAAAGCCTGGAGAGGAAAGAGTGCGGGTGATGTTTCCTCAAGCTTCATTCTCCGCAGACCCTCAGAGGACTGGACAGAGCTCCGCCCTGCCCCAGCCTTTCTGCATTCCCTGCTAACTTGTTTCTCAGACAAAGGACCAGAGGCCAGGGCCACTGCAGGTACCTTCCCAGGCCACCCGCAGCGATGAGAAAAGCCTGGAGAAGCAGCCCAATCTGGAGGAAGGACTGCCGCCTACAGACAAACTCCCCAGAAGGCCTGGTGAGCTTGCCCTGTGCAATTCCTGGAACTTGGGATAGTCAGGCCTACCTATACTTAAAACATCCTATTGTGTGAAAATAGGACTCCTTGGTGCCTGTGAACATCCCTACCCACTCTGCCCATGCCACAGTTCTGATGCTCAGATAGGCTGGTCATGAACTGTGGCGGTGCCATGTTAAGGTATTTGCATGGTATGAGGGCTTTCTCTGGAGGAAGTTATGCAAACGTCAGCTAAGCCTGAGGAGCAACAGGTTGGCCACAGACAGAATATAATCAGGGTATGTGGAATTTGAGAAACAAGACAGAAGTTCATAGCGGAAGAGAGGGAAAAATGAAACAAGACAAAACCAGAGAGGGAGACAAACCATAAGAGACTCTTAGTCTCAGGAAACAAACTGAGGGTTGCTGGAGTGGTGGGGGGTGGAAGGGATGGGGTGGCTGGGTGATGGACACTGGGGAGGGTATGTGATATGGTGAGCACTGTGAATTGTGTAAGACTGTCGAATCACAGACCTGTACCTCTGAAACAAATAATACATTATATGTTAAAAAAAAATAAAATAAAATATATAAAATAAATAAAAATTTAAAAAAAAAGAAAGAAAGATTTAGGATATTCCGGGCCAAAGAGAGCATTCATTTGGTCTGCTTCTAGTCCAACTGTTGTCCTGAGCCTCCTTTTGGGACCTGGGTTTCTATTTTGTTCCTCGAATCTCTGATGTACTCATGTGACTCCTATCTCGTTCACTGTCATTTTGGCTCTGTGTCTAAACTGTCATCACAGAACATTTAAGATCTACTCTCTTAGCAACTTTCAAGTATACAATATTGTTAACTATAGTCTGATATAAGGAATGGACGCCACCATGGTGCCAAGTAAAGGGGCAGCAGACGTGGTATCTTTTTTTATTCTAGCAGGGATAACAAAACTAGTGTAAAGAATAATATCAAAATGTATAACCATTTACCCACTCATCCATTCAATAAATATTATGTGAATATTTTTTAAAAAGAATATAATCAGGGAAGACTGATAAGATCCTATCGTCTCTTCCAGGCCCAACCCTGTGAGCCTCTGGGAACAACATTCATTCACCCACAAGTGTCTATCAAGCACCAAGCACCAATGTGGGCTCCGGCACTCAGGAAGAAACCCCCACTAACCAGGAGAAGTAGGAAGAAGGAGGCAGGAATAGACCAGTAAAATGAAGGAAGAGGAGATTGAAGGTGTCACACGGACTTGGTAGAGTGTCTGTGGCTGCCCAGCACTGACTGGGCGGTAAGACTCAGGCTGGTAAGTCCCGAGTGCCATCCCAGGACTCTACCCATGGCCCAGCACCACTTCCTCCTGATCCTGTGTTTCCTGCTCCCAAACTTCAGAGGTCCTCTGAGGGTGATGGCCTTGCCCCACAAGGACGGTGGGGCCCTGTGTCATACAGAACCAGCAGGAACTTAGTAAAATCCCTCATTTTGGTCTTGGTAAAGCAGGAAATTGGGAAGGAACTTCAACTCCCTTGTTTCTCAATTAACTTGGATTTTCTGGGCCACATGTGGGATCACCCACAGGTCAGGTGTTCTTCTCTACTCCTAGCCTGGGATCGATTTAAAGTACGCCAGATCATTATTAGCAAAAAGACAAGAGGAAAGGGACCCCTTGCACACTGTCTGTGGGAATGCAAACTGGTGCAGCCACTGTGGAGGTTCCTCAAAAAATTAAAAATACAACTACCATATGATCCAGCAATTGGTATTTATCCAAAGGAAATGATACCTTAAAGAGATAGCTGCACCCGCCCCCATGCACGGCAGCATTATTCATAACAGGTAAGACATGGAAACAACCTAAATGGAAAAGAAAACATGATTTTAAAGATTTTATTTATTTATTTGAGAGAGAGAGAGCATGCGTGTGAGCGGGGTTGGGGGTGGGCAGAGGGAGAGGGAAAGACTCTGTGCTGAGTGTGGAGGAGCCCCACATAGGACTCAACCCCAGGACCCTGAGATCATGATCTGAGCCAAAATCAAGAGTCAGATGCTTAACCGACTGAGCCACCCAGGCACCCCAAGAAAATATGATTTTATATATATATATATGATTTTTTATAAAAATATGATTTGTATATACATGTATATACATACATACACATAACACACATTTATGTATGCACACATACAACCATAATAAAGAATGCAATTCTGCCATTTGCAACAACATTGATGGACCCTGAAGGCATTATGTTAAGTGAAATAAATTCAGGCAGGGAAAGACAAATATTGTCTGATCTCATTTCTATGTGGAATCTAAAAAAGCTGAACTCATAGAAGCAGAGAGTAGACTGGTGGTTGCCAGGGGCTAGGGGCTGAGGAAAATGGGAAGATGCTGCCCAAAAGGCATAAACTTCCAGTTCTAAGATGAGTAAGTTCTGGAGATTTAATGTATGGCATGGTGACTATAGTCAACAATATTGTATACTTGAAAGTTGTTAAGAGAGTAGACCTTAAATGTTCTCACTACACACACACAAGGTAGTCACACACACACACACACACACATACACACACAAGTGAGATGACTAACACTGTGGAAATAATTTCACAATATATACATATGTCAAAGCATCACATTTTATACCTTAAACTTACACAATGTTATATGTCAATTATATCTCAATCAAGCTAGAAAAAATGAGTATGCCATATCACAGGAATGCTAACATTTACAAATGAGTCCTCCCATAACTCTTTAAAAATACCATATTCTGAAAGGCAGCATTGTGAAGCTGAAGAAACACTGACAGTTCTTAGATTTAAGGAGACCCGGAATCCCAGCTCTGTTTACAAATCAGTTTGGGGCCAGTCGCTTCATCACAAACACACACACACACACACACACACACACCTCAGTTTGTTCATTTTACCCCCATACTTCAGGTGTGCATTTCCAAAGGTATGTTGAACCCATTGGTTTCTGGGTCCCTGCTTCTCAGGAAAATTAAGGGTAGCTCCTTCATTTCCTACCTCTATAAAAACAACAACCATTAGAATCTCTCTATTTGCTTTAGTATGTTGCCAGACCCATTTTCTACACTCTGCTCTGGACTGGAAGCTGGCAGTTGGTGAGGTGGCAGGGAAACACTCCCATTCATCCTGTCTTGTTCATTTAAAGGAGGCAACAGCCCTGTGATGGAGGCCATGGTGCCCCCAGGCCCACCAAGGCTTCAGGAGGTTGGCTGTGAGCCTCAGCTGAGCTCCTCTTTGAGAACTGCCCTTGCTTGAAGGAAATGCCAAGGTTACACATCCCCCTTGGGAACAGCCTCATCAGGTGGGAGGACAATGGCCCAGGCCCCTGGCCTCATTTTAGGACAATTCAGAGGACTATCCGAGTTGCAGAGTCCCTATGAGATATCTGTACCAAGGCCATTGGTAGAACTGCATCACAGCCCAGCTCCCCCTTCTGCTTCCCTCTTCCCCTCACAGGTGCTGTTCCCCCAGAGCACTCCCCCAGGTGACCCCCCGCATGCAGTCACCATCTCAGAGTCTGTCTCTCAGCAAAGAATCTAAGACAGCTACCCACCCACACCCACATACAGGCCTGCCTTAAGCAAGGCTTGGTTCAAACATCTCAGAGTGACAGACAACGGGCACACTTCCACCCACACCTTTCAGTGAAAGGATGACTAACTACTTTCTGTGCTCAGGTTGGGGGGTGTGTGTGTGTGTGTGTGTGTGTTTTAATCTATTCCGGAAGAACGGAGAACAAACTGGGTGATGTCCTATATGTAATTGACTATGAGATTAGGTCAGGTGGGCTAATTAAGACTCACTCACTGCCATCTCCTGAGATGAAAGCTACTCTGGGGCTGGCATGGAAAACAATTAGCCCTACTTGAGTTCAAACAGCTTATGTGAGCTGAGAGAGCCCATTTCCCCTTCTGGAGCCATTAATTAATGAGTCTAGCACTTTCCCCCATCCCTCATTCCTGTCATAACTTCTTTCACTGCTGGCATCAATTGTCATTCTGTGCAGTTCTCCAACTGACAGCACAAATGCAAAATTGGAGAGAATATCACAGGAAGAGGGCACACTGTGACCGGGGATGTTAACATCTGTTTCTGTGGAGATGCTCCTTTTGCTTGGAAGCATATCACAGCCTAGCTAATGTGAGGAGCCGTGGTCTTGAAAGACGCCAGCAAGAAACCCAGAGGCACTGAAAATCCTCACTAATATAAATGAGTGTGGCTTACATTTGGCAGGGGTAGGGAAACAGTGTTTTTAAGTGAGAAGATCTGAAACACTGTAGGTGAAACGAGAGGCCTCCCTTCACAGGTATGTATGTGAACCACTCAGATCCTGGTGATGAATGCTAGAGGCTTGTAATTACCCACATCAACAGCTCTTTTGAATCGACCTGGTTATTTGTAAACAAGGTTACCCACTGTCACTTTCATTTGCACTATTGCCAAAAGAGATGCACTACTTTCTCCTAGTGCCTTTTTTCTTTATGCCTGTGGTTGTGATGTTAGGTTTCTCCAAAGCTGTAATACAGAACAAAGAGAGAAGTTAGAAGGCAGTTCAGCTGGAGATTTCTAGAGATTCTGCAGATATCAGATCAGTCTTGGGGGTGGGGGGTTTTGAAGTCACACCAGCCAAGGCCATGCAGAGACTGAGTTGTAAAGGAGACCACTGATGTACAGCTAGGGAGTGAGAGAGTGAGGTGGGAGGAGGGAGATAAACATTTGTATAGACAGAAGCATTCAAAGGAAGCATGACACTTCCTCACCAAGCAAGTTATCTGAAAGAGTAATTGGAAGATTAAGCAGAGAATCAGAGCAAAGGGAGTTTTGTAGGTTATTTATCCAGTCTAGGGAAGAATGAAGAATGATCTCAATGCTCTCCTAGAGTTTACTTTGTTGTTATTATAACTTTAATCTCTTCTAACTTTAGAGTCCCTTTCTCTCCCCATTAGACAGTGCTAAGCACAAAAGTTTTGCTTCTGAACTCCTCTTTTCCTATGCTCCATATAAACTACCACCCCAGGGTTGGCATTTACCATAAATGTTGCAATTACTAAGATTACTATTTATCATATACAATTGACCTTTGAATAACATGGATTTGAACTACGTGGATCCATTTATACATGGATTTTTTTTTCAATAAATACAGTACAGTACTGTAAATGTATTTTCTCTTCCTTATGATTTTCTTAATAAATTTTCTTTTCTCTACCTTACTTTATAACAAGAATATAGTATATAATATACTATATCCTTTCTCCAGGAAAGAGTCCTTGTTTCCACATGGCTTTCTAAGATGATGAGAATAGTGGAAGCACTTCTGGAGTGACAGAATAAAGACTTCCAAAATTCTGTGACAGAGTAAAGACTTCCAAAATTCTGCCCCTTTATAAAAGAACTAGAAAACTGGCAAAAACAAAACAAAGCACAACACAACACAAAAATAACAAAACAGATCAATGCTTTAGAACTCTGAAAAATAACTAAAGACTTGAAACAATCCAGTGAATATTTATTCAAGAAAAACAGCTGAATATCAGTAAGAAGAATAAGCTTTGTAGCACTTTAAGTTATCCTGATTCCACTACCATCTTCCCAGCTCCACAATAGCCTTGAACAACAACTGTCTAACAATACTGTAGCTGTGGAAAATCAGCAGCCTAACAGCCACTTGCGAGAGCAGAATGGGTTTGGTGCACCCTCAAAGACCTATCCCCAGAGAATTATCACTATGTAAACAGTCTGACAGCTCAAAATCCCCATTCTCAGGACTTGTCTTTATTTAGCCTGACTCAGAGCTCACTCACTGCAGGCAGTCCTATCCTCAGGGTATTTGTCAAAAACGATCAGCAGCAATTGTTTAATATCTCAGCTGCCTTAGTCAGCATTACTAGTAGAAATGATAAGAGGCTGACCAAAAAAGTTAAAAGGAAAAACTGGAGAATGAAATATTTGTAGGGGGCCCTGAAAATTTCTAATATAATACTGGGAATCTAGAAGGCCACGCACATGTGCAGGGTTATATGCATGCCCAGGAAATACTGAGAATGCCCTAATTTCTTCCATCTGGTTAATTTCAGGCTTAGCACAGCAAGAAATGAAGACTAAGAAAGAGTTGTAAACTGCCTCCTGGTACCATTGATGGCATACCTCAACACACACACACACACACACACAGAGAGTCGTTGGCAAAGGCTGGGAGTCATACTAGTTCAAGGCATTTAAAGAAATCTGTCCAATCATTAGCTGACCACTAAGTTAACCAAACACAAATTTCAATGGCTTCACATAACAAAGAATACAGATTTTATAGATTTAGTCCAGGAAAGTCTCCAAAATAAACAGCAATAACTACAAACAGAAACAATAAACCCTGAGGAACAGGAGGAATCTTATTTCCAGAGTTACCACATTATACTATTTAATGTCCAATTTCAAAGAAAAAAATTACAAGACATGTAGAGAAACAGGAGAGTGGCCCATATATGGTTAAAATAAGCATTCTCTATAAACAGCCACTGAGGAAGCCCAAATATTGGACTTACTAGAAAAAGATCTTAGATGAGATATTATAAATATGTTCAAAAAACAAAAGGAAACCACATCTAAATTTTTTTTTTAAATCGTGAGAATGATGCCTCACCAAATAGAGTTTCTCTATAAATAGAAAGAAATTATTTTTTAAAGGACCAAACAAATTCTTGAGTTGAAAAGTACAAAAGTTGAAATGAAAATTCACTAGAGAGGTTCAACAGAAGAGTCGAATTGGCAGAATAAAGAATCAGTGAACTTGAAGTCAGGCCAACTGAGATCATCCAGTGTGCAGAAGAGAAAGGTAAAAGAATGAAGAAAAATAAATAGAGCCTGTGAGACATCATCAGGCATACTAGCATACACACAAGAGAAGAGAGAAAAAGAAGAGAAAGAGCATTTGAAGAAATGGCCAAATACTCAAATTTGATTAAAACGATTAATCTGCATATCTAAAAAACTCAATAAACTCCAAGTAGGATATATCAAAGAGATTCACACTGAGACACACCACAGTCAAACTGTCAAAAGACAAGATAAAGAGAGAATCTTAAAAGCAGCAAGAGAAACAACTCATCACATACAAGGGCTCGCCAGTAAGATTAACATCTGAATTCTCATCAGGAAACTTGGGGGCTAGAAGCTAGTAGGATGACATATTCAAAGTGCTGAAATAAAAAGACAATCAAGAATTTCACATCCAGAAAAACTATCTTTTGAAAAACAAAGAAGGAATTAAGGTATTTCTAGAAAAACAAAAACAGAGAATTCATCACTAGCAGACTGGCCCTATAAGAAATACTAAAGGGAATCCTTTAGGATGAAATGAAAACACACTATAAAATAACCTGAATTCACATGAAAAAATAAAGAGTACCAATAATAATAACTACACAGGTAAATATGACAATATGAATGTATTTTGTTAGTCTTCTCCTATCTGATTTAAAAGGCAGCTGCATAAAGCAATAATTATGAAACCGTGTTGATAGGCTAGTAATGTATAAGGATATAATTTGTATTATAATAACAGTACAGAGAAGTGGGGGACACAGACCTATATTGGAACAGTTTTTGTATATTATGAAATTGAGTTAGTTTTAATCTGAACCACGTTGTTTTAAATTAAGATGTTAATTGTAATCCTCAGGGACACCACTAAGAAATAACTTAAAAAAATAGTAAAAGAAACAAGGAAATAGGAGTAATATATAAGAAAATCTCTAACTAAAAAGAAGGCAGTAATGAAGAAATAGAAGAACAAAAAAATACATAAGACATGCCAAAAACAAATAACAAAATGGCAGATGTCAATCTACCTCATCAATAATTACATTAAATATAAATGGACCAAACACGCCAATCAAAAACAGGGATGACTGGCAGCATGGTTTAATAAAAAAATAAAACTACGGTCCAACTATATATGCTGTGTACAAGAGACACACTTTAGATTCAAGACACAGTAAGTTGAAACTAAACGAATGGAAAAAGATATACCATATAAAGAATACCCAAAAGACAGCTGGAATGACTACACAGACAAAATAGTCTAAGACAAAAGTTGTTACTAGAACTACATTACTACATTTTATAACCATAAGAGGAATAACCCAGCAGGAAAACATAACAATTATAAACCTATATGCACCTAACAAGGGAGCCCAAAATACATAAAGGAAAACTGACAGAATTGAAAGGAAAATAAAAAATTCAACAATAATAGTTGAAGACTTTAACACATTACATTCAGTAATGGATAGAACAACTCCTAGCAAAATGTCAACAAAGAAATAGAGGATTAGAGCTATTTCTTCCCTAGTTGGAAGACATTCTGAGTATACCTTATCATCCGTGTCCCATGAGAGCGAAGATAAAAGAGGGGTCCAAAGCAAAAAATGGATCTGGAGCAGCAAAAGGGAGTCTTTCTGCCCCCAGCAATTTACCAGATGCCTGTCCTTGATCCATATCAACACTTCTCATTAGGGGGGGAGAAAGCTGGGTTGGAAGTGGGGACCTTGACTTTTTCTTAAAAATCAGAGAGTACCCTGTCCTCATCTTTCTACACAAGATTGACTACCTATTATTTAGAGAGATTGAGGCATTAGAGAATGACATCAGCCTCCCAGAACTCCTGAAAATGTTATGTATGGCAAAATCATTTACCTAGACAGGCAGGGAATACCTGGAAGTGATCGTAAGGCTACCACCTTCAATTTAGAAACCTGGTATGATATATATATCTTGGGAAAATATATGAAAAAAAGGGGAGTATGCAAAATTTAATCAGACACCAATAGAAGAAAAAATAGTTAATTTAAAATTAATTTAAATTATAATAAATTATTTTTACTAATTAATACAAATTGAAGGATTTTTCCCTGATTTGAAGGGGCCTATATTTTTTTCTACCCATAAATGTCTGAACAAAAGCTGCTGCTTTTTCTCCCCTCAAAGATTACAAACATTTTGCTATGTCACTGGGCAAGCAGTGATGGATTGATATAAGTTCAACACTCCACTGGGGAAAGCATTGCTGCATAAATTAAAGCTAAGTTTCTCTTACTTGTAATTTATTGACCATTTCCTTCAATCAAGTCCACTTAAGGGCTTTAATTGGTTTCCAATGTAGTTTAATGACTTCATGTGCTGTCCTCATAGAACAGTACTTTTTAGCACTTTAAATACCTTTATAATCCTCAATTAGTTAATCTTCACAACACCCAATGAGGTTATATGAGAATTATTCCATTTTTACAGAAGATTCAATGGAGGGCTTCTAGTACAATAGTGCACATCAAAATCATCAAGGTTATTTGTTAGAAGATTCATGGGCTCCATCCCCCAAAAATCTTTGATTCAATAGGTCTGAGACTTACCACCCTGTATTTTAAATAACCAGTCCTGATGAGGATAGCAAAGAACCACATTTTGAAAAACACTATCTTTATCCACAAATGTCTAGATAGAGAAATCTTTTGTTTTAAAAAATATAGCAGACTATCTACCTTGACTTCCACCCTACAAGATTACTTTCATCTTACATTGTAAAGTATATTCAGTGCTGGATAATACATAAGACAACTTTTAAACACAATAAATCTGGGGAGACATTAAGGAATGACTAAAGGACAACACTTCAAGAAAGTGAGAACTGAAGAGGTAGGTGAGAAATTAAAGCCAACTTTCACCTTGAAAGCATTTGCTAGATCACTGAATTTTAGTGTCAGTTTTTATGCCCTCAAAGGACCACAAGACACAAGAGAAAAAGACCAGGGCCTACCCAAGGTGGTGAATTTACTAGGAGACACTCCCATTATGCTAGGATCCCAGAGAGCTATACTCTCAATGCAAGCGTGAATCAGAAGTACATCTGTCCTCATCCACAGCTGACTATAAGCAAAACTGCTGACTCACATTGGCCCTTGATGGACAAGGGGAAAAAGCTACCCTAAGATTTATACCCGCGTGATACTTCTCACATAGATGCAACCCAAATTCATACCACCTGTATAGTTTGGAAAACCTCAAACTAAACCTTTTTAAAAACCAGGTCCTGGGATCAATCCAACAAGAGGATATAACACTTCTAAATATTTATGCTACCAGTATACAAAGTAAATATTAACAGACCTAAAGAAAGAAATAGTAATACAATAATAGTAGGGGACTTTAATACTTCATTTTCAACAAGGGATAAAGCTGACAGAAAATCAATAAGAAAACATAGGCCTTAACACATTTGACTTAACATATGATTTAACAGACATATACAGAACATTCAATCCAAGATCAACAGAATACACATTTTTCTCAAGCACACATGGAACATTCTTACGACAGATCATATGTTATGCCACAAAATGTGTCTTAATAAATTTAAGAAGATTTAAATCATATTAAGTCTCTTTTCAAATTACAATGGTATGAAACCAGAAATCAACTAAAAGGAAAAAAAACTGGAAAATGTGTAAATATGTGGAGATTAGACAACATGCCACTAAATAAACAATGGATCAAAGAAAACCTTAAAAGAGAGGTCAAAAAAATATCCTGAGACAAATGAAAATGGAAACATAACAACTAAAACTTATTAGATGAAAGTCCAGGACCAGATGGATTCACAGGTGAATTCTACCAAACATTTAAAGAGTTAATACCTATAGAAGAGAAAGGAAAGCTTCCAAATACACTCTATGAGGCCAGCCTTACCCTGATACCAAAACCAAAGACACCAAAAAAGAAGAAAACTATAGGCCAGAATCCTCGATGAACACAGATGCAAATATCCTCAACAAAATATTAGCAAACCACATTCAACAATACATTAAAAGGATCATTCACCTGATCAAGAAGGATTTATTCTGGATGCTTCAATATTCACCAATCAATCAAGGAATTACACCACATTAACAAAACAAAGGATAAAAATATTATCTCAGTAGATGCAGAAAAAGCATTTGACAAAATCCAACAACGATTCATGATAAAAACTTTTAGTGGGGTTGCCTGGGTGGCTCAGTCAGTTAAGCATCTGCCTTCGGCTCAGGTCATGATCCCAGGGTCCTGGGATCAAGCCCCGCATCAGGCTCCCTGCTCCACAGGAAGCCTGCTTCTCCCTCTCCCACTCCCCCTGCTTATGTTCCCTCTTTCGCTGTGTCTTTCTCTGTCAAATAAATAAATAAAATATTTTAAAAAAAACTTTCAGTGAAGTGGGTTTAGAGGGAATATACCTCAACACAATAAAGGCCACATATAAAAAACCCACAGCTAATACCATACTCAATGGTAAAAAAAAAAAAACTGAAAGCTTTTCCTCTAAGATCAGGAACAAGACAAGGATGTCCACTCTCACCACTTTTATTCAACATAGTACTGAAAGTACTAGCTGCAGCAATCAGATGAAAGGAAGAAAAAGAAAGAAAGAAAGAAAGAAAGAAAGAAAGAAAGAAAGAAAGAAAGAAAGAAAGAACATCCAAATTGGTAAGGAAGAAGTTAAACTTTCACTATTTGCAGATGACATGATACTCTATACAGAAAACCCTAAAGACTCTACCAAAAAACTATTAGAACTGGTCAATGAATTCAGTGAAGTTGCAGGATACAAAATTAATATACAGAAATCAATTGCATTTCTATACACTAATAATGAAGTAGAAAAAAGAGAAATTCAGAAAACAATTCCATTCACAAGTGTACCAAAAAGAATAAGATACCTAGGAATAAACTTAACCAGGGAGGTGAAAGCCCTGTACTCTGAAAACTATAGAACACTGATAAAAGAAATTGAAAACAACACAAACAAATGAAAAGTCATTCCATGCTCATGGATTGGAAAAAACAATACTGTTAAAATGTCCATACTACTCAAAGCAATCTACAGATTCATTGCAACCCTTATCAAAATGCCAATAGCATTTTCACACAACTAGAACAAATAATCCTAAAGTTTGTATGGAACCACAAAAGACCCCAAACAGCCAAAGCAATCTTAAGAAAGAAGAACTAAACTGGATGTATCATAATTCCAGATTTCAAGATATACCACAAAGCTATAATAATCAAAACACTATAGTACTACCACAAAAACAGACACACAGATCAATGGAACAGAATAGAGAGCCCAGAAATAAACCTATGCATTTATGGTCAATTAATCTATGACAAAGCAGGCAAGAATATACAATGGGGAAAATGTATCTCTTCAATAAATGGTGCTAAGAAAACTGGACAGTTACAGGCAAAAGAAAGAAAGAAAAGAAAGAAAGAAAGAAAGAAAGAAAGAAAGAAAGAAAGAAAGAAAGAAAGAAAGAAAAGAAAAAAGAAACTAGACCACTTTCTTATACCATACACAAAAATAAACTCAAATGGATTAAACACCTAAATGTGAGACCTGAAGCCATAAAACTCCTAGAAGAAAACATAGACAGTAATTTCTTTGACATTACTAGATTTGGAATTTGACATATTTTTCAAGATATGTTTCCTCTGTCAAAGGAAACAAAAGCAAAATTAAACTATTGGGACAATACCAAAATAAAAAGCTTTTACACAGTGAAGGAAACCATCAACAAAACAAAAAGGCAACCTACTGAATGGGTGGAGATATTTGCAAATGATATACCAATAAGGGGTTAATATCCAAAATATATAAAGAACTTATACAACTTAACACCAAAAAAACACAAATAATCTGATTAAAAATGGGCACAGAGTCTGAATAGACATTTTTCCAAAGAAGACATACAGATGGCAAATGGACATAAGATGCTCAACATCACTCATCATCAGGAAAATGCAAATTAAAACCACCATGAGCTATCACTCTCCACCTATCAGAATGGCTAGAATCAAGAAGACAAGAAATAACAAATGTTTGTGAGGATATGGAAAAAGAACCCTTGTACACTTCTGGTAGGAGTGTAAATTGGTGCACTCACTACAGAAAACAGCATGGAGTTTCCTCAAAAACATTAAAATAGAAATACCATATGATGGTACTGTAGATGGAATTACTAATCCACTACTGGGGTATTTACCCAAAGAAAACAAAAACTAACTCAAAAAGACATATGCACCCTTATGTTTATTTTTTTTAATATTTTATTTATTTATCTGACAGAGAGAGAGATGGCAAGAGCAGGAACACAAGCAGGGGGAGTGGGGAGGGAGAAGCAGGATTCCTGTGGAGCAGGGAGCCCGATGCGGGGCTTGATCCCAGGACCCTGGGATCATGACCTGAGCTGAAGGCAGACACTTAATGAATGAGCCACCCAGATGCCCCACCCTTATGTTTATTGCAGCATTCTTTACAATAGCCAAGACATGGAAGCAACCCAAGTGTCCATCAACAGATGAATGGAAAAAGAAGATGTGGTATGTATATACAATGGAGTATTACTCAGCCATCAAAAGGATAAGATACTGTCATCTACAACAACATGGATGGACCTAAAGGGTATTATGCTAAGGGAAATAAGTCAGAGAAAGACAAATACCATATGATTTCACTTATATGTGGAATCTACAAAACCAAAATAAGCAAATAAACAAAAAGCAGAAACAGACCCATAAATAAAGAGAATAAACTGATGGTTGCCAGAGGGTAGGGGAATGGGCAAAATGGGTGAAGGGGAGTGGGAGATATAAGCTTCCAGTTATGGAATGAATAAGTCATGCAAATAAAAGGTACAGCATAGGGAATATAGTCAATGGTATTGTAATAGCTTGGATAGTAATGGACAGTAGATACACTTGTGGTGAACATAGCATAATATAGAGTTTTTGAATCACTATGTTGTACACCTGAAACTAATGTAACATTGTGTATCAACTATAATCAACTATATTTCAATTAAAAAAAAAACGTATGGGATGCAGCAAAAGCAGTTTTAAGGGGGAAGTTCAGGGCACCTGGGTGGCTCAATCAGTTAAGCATCCAACTTTTCATTTTGGCTCAGGTCATGATCTCAGGGTTGTGAGATCAAGCCCCATGCCAGGCTTCGTGCTGAGGGTGGAGCCTGCTTATGATTCTCTCTCACCCTCTCTCTCTGCCCCTCCTCCCCCTTCCTCTAAAAAAGGGAGGGGCAATGTTTATAGAAATAAATGCCTACACCAAGAACAATCTCAAATAAAGAACCTAACTTTACACCTCAAGAAACTAGGAAAATAAGCCCAGCCTTAGTAGAGGGAAGGAAATAACAAAGATCCAAGTAGAAATAAATAAAATAAAGACTTAAAAAGACAATAGAAACGATTAATGTTTATCTTTTCAAAAAAACCAGCTCCTAGTTTCCATTGATCTTTTGGTTTCATTCCTATGTGGAACAAAAGGAATATTGTGGAGGGCCACAGGGGAAGGGAGGGAAAACTGAACAGGAATAAATCAGAGAGGGAGACCAACCATGAGAGACTCTGGACTCCAGGAAACAAACTGAAGTTTACAGAGGGGAAGGGGCTGGGAGCTGGGGTAACTGGGTGATGGGTATTAAGGAGGGCACGTGATGAGCACTGGGTGTTATATGCAACTAATGAACTGTTGAACACTACATCAAAAACTTACGATGTACTATATGCTGGCTAACTGAACATAAGAAAATTAATTAATTAATTAATTTTAAAAAAAAGTCTCTAGAGACAAAAAATAAATCAGTTGTTGCCTGGGGCTGAAACTAGGAATGGGAATGGCTGAAAATGGGTATCAGGAAACTTCTTGGGGTGATGGAAATGTTTAAAAATTGGATTGTGGTGGTTGTTGCACAGCTCTATAAATTTGCTAAAAATAATTGTACACTTACAACAGGCAAATTCTGTGATGTGTAAATTATGACTTAAGTTGATTTAAAAAGCCTGAAAAATCACAAATTCACATTTTTATTTCATACTAATAAATGGAGGTAATAAATATATATTCAGGGGATTTGAAAAAAATTGACAAACTTAGCTTGACTCACCAAGAGAAAAAAAGAGAGAGGACTCAAATAAAATCAAAAATGAAAGAGGAGATGTTAACAACTGATGCCACAGAAATACAACACTATTATGAAAAATTATACACCCACAAATTGGACAACCTAACAGAAGTGGATAGGCTTCTGGAACATACAACCTACCAAGACTGAATCATGAAGAATCTCAACAGGCCAATTACTTATAAGGAGACTGAATCAGTAATCAAAAACCTCCCAACAAAAAAGGTCCAGGATTAGATGGTTTCCCTCATGAACTCTACCAAACATTTAAAGAATTAATATCAATCCTTCTCAAACTCTTCCAAAAAAAAATAAAACACAAAGGAATACCCCCAAAGTCTTATATGAGGCCACAGTTAACATGATACCAAAACCAGACAAGAATGCCACAAAAAAAGGAAATTACAGGATAATATGCTTGATAAACACAGATGCAAAAACTTCAACAAAGTATTAGCAAAGTAAATTCAACAATACACTGAAAGGACATACACTATGATCAAGTGGAATTTATTCCAGGTTCACAAGAATGGTTCAACATTCACAAATCGATTAATATGATACATCACATTAACAAAAGAAAGGATAAAATCATATGATCATATGAACAGATAGATAAAGCATTTGACAAAATTCAACACCCATTTATGGTTAAAAAAAAAAACTCTCAACAAAACAACAGCCAACATTACACTCACTTCTAAGATCAGGAACAAAACAATGATGCCCACTCTCATCACTTTTATTTAGCACAGGGTGAGAAATGGTGTGTGTGGGGGGTGGTTAGCCGGGGATGGGTATTAAGGAGGGCACGTACTGCATGGAGCACTGGGTGTTATATGAAAACAATGAATCGTGGATCACTACACCAAAAACTAATGATGTACTGTATGGTGACTAACATAACAAAATAAAATCAAATTTAAAAAAAAAGAAAGAAAGAAATCCTAGCCAGAATGATTAGGTAAAAGAAAAGAAAAGAGAAGGGAAGGGGGAGGGAGGGAGGAAGGGAGGGAGGAAGGAAGGAATGAAGGGAGAGGGAGGGGAACAAATCAGGAAGAAAGAGGTAAAGTTGTCTCTATTGGCAGATGACATGATTTTATATAGCAACTTCATGAAAAAGCTGTTAGACCTCATCAACAAATTCAGCAAAGTTACAGGACAAAAAAATCAATACACAAAATCTGTTTCATTTCTATGCACTAATAACAAATTATCAGAAAGAGAAATTAAGAAAATAATTCCATTTAAAATTGCATCCAAAAAAAAATACCCAGGGATAAATTTAACCAAGAAGGCGAAAGACCCCCACACTGAAAACTATCAGGTATTAGTAAAGAAAGTGAAGAAAAAACAAATAAATAGAAAGATATTCCATGCTCATGGATTGGAAGAATTAATATTATTAAAATGTCCATACGACTCACAGCAATCTATAGATTCAGTGCAATCCCTATTAAAATTCCAATGGTATTTATCACAGAACTAGAACAAATAATGCTAAATTTGTATGGAACCACAAAAGACCCTGAATAGCCAAAGCAATCTTGAGAAACAAGAACAAAGCTAGAGGCATTATGCTCCCTGATTTTAAACTATTACAAAGCTAGAGTAATCAAAATAATATGGTATTTACATTTAAAACACACAAATAGACCAATGAAACAGGATAGAGAACCCAGAAATAAGCCCATGCATATACAGCCAATTCATTTACAACAAAGGTGCCAAGAATATACGGGGAAGAAATCAAGGTCTCTCTAGTCAATGGTCCTGGGGAAACTGGACAGCCACATGCTGAAGAATGAAACTAAAACACTATCTTACACCATAGACAAAAATCAACCCAAAATGGATTAAAGACTTGAATGTAAGACCTAAAACCATAAAACTCCTAGAAGAAAACATAGGCAAAAAGCTCCTTGATATTGGTTTTAGCAAAGATTTTTTGATATGACACCAAAAGCACAAGAAACAAAAGCAAAAATAAACAAGTGGGGCTATTTCAAACTAAAACTTTTCTACACAGCAAAAGAAACAACCAACAAAATGAAATGGCAACATACAGAATGAGAGGAAATATTTGAAAGCCATATATCTTTTAAGGGTTTAATATCCAAAATATAAGGAGCTCATACAACTCAATAGTAAAACAACAACAAACCAAAAAACCCAATTAATAAATGGGCAGAGGATATAAATAGACATTTTTCCAAAGAAGACACACAGAGGGCCAACGGGTACATGAAAAGGTACTCAAAATCACGGATCATCAAGGAAATGCAAATCAAAACTACAATGAGATCACCTCAGACATTTAATTTTTTAATTTAAATTCATTAACATATAGTATATTATTAGTTTCAGAGGTAGAGTTCAGTGATTCATCAATTGTATATAACATCCAGTGCTCATTACATCACGTGCCCTCCTTAATGTCCATCACCCAGTTATCCCATCCCCCCACCCCCCTCCCCTCCAGTAACCCTCAGTTTGTTTCCTATGATTAACAGTCTCTTATGGTTTGTCTCCCTCTCTGATTTCATCTTGCTTTATTTTTCCCTCCCTTCCCCTATGCTCCTCTGTTTTGTTTGTTAAAGTCCACATATGAGTGAAATCATGTAATTGTCTTTCTCTGATTGACTTATTTTGCTTAGCATAATACCCTCTAGTTCCATCCATGTCATTGCAAATGGCAAGATTTCTTTTTTTTTTTTTGATGGCTGAGTAATATTCCATTGTGTGTGTATATACCACATCTTTATCCATTCATCTGTCAATGGATATCTGGGCTCTTTCCATAGTTTGGCTATTGTGGACATTGCTGCTATAAACGTTGGAGTGCAGGTGCCCCTTTGGATCACTATATTTGAATGGCTATTATCAAAAAGGCAATAAACAAGTGTTGTTCAGGATGTAGAAGGGAACCCTCGTGCACTGTTGGTGGGAATTTAAATTAGTGCAGCCACTATGGAAAACAGTTATGGAGGTTCCTCAAAAAAAAATTAAAATTAAAAATAGAACTACTGTAAGATTCAGCAATCCTTTTCTGTGTATTTATCTGAAGGAAATGAAAACACTCTCTTGAAAAGATATATGAACTCCTATATTCATTGCAGCATGATTTATAATAGCCAAAATATGCAAACAACCTAAACTAAATGTCCATCAGTGGATGAATGAATAAAAAAAGATGTGGTGTATGCCACACCACACAATGGGATATTATTACACACAATGGGATATTATTCATCCATAAAAAGAAGGAAAGCTTGCCATTTGCAAAATATGAATTGACCTTGAAGGCATTATAATAAGTTAAAGAAGTTAGACAGAGAAAGACAAATACCATATGATCTCTCTTACATACTGAATCTAAAAAACCCACAAAAACCAAAGCTGAAACAAAACACTACCAAACTCACAGATTCAGAGAACAGACTGGTGGTTGCCAGAGGTGTGGGGCGGGGTGTGGATGAAATGGGTAACGGGTGTCAAAAGGTACAAACTTCCAGTTATAAAATAAACCCTGGGCATGTGATGTACAGCATGGTTACTATAGTTAATAATACTGTATTGTATATTTGAAAGTTGCTAAGAGAATAGATCTTAAAAGTTCTCATCATAAGAAAAAAAATACATAACTGTGTGTGGTGATGGATGTTAACTAAACTAGACTTAAATAAAGTAAAATAAAATAAAATAAAACTAGACTTACTGTTGTGATCATTTTGCAATATATACAAATACCAAATTATTATGTTGTATACCTAATTCAAGTAATATAATGTTAATGTCAAGAAGTAATAATGTAATAATAATTAATACAATGTTATATGGCAATTATATCTCAAAAAAAACAGGTTCTGAGTTAATAGTGCCCCAGGCAACTGACATGTACAAACCTTTCCTGGAGAAAACCACTTTCAGTGGAGAACTCAAAGAATTTCTACAGATAAATTCCCAACAATCATGAGCTCACAAATAAAAATATCATTTAATACCAAGGAAATCCATGAGTTAGAGCCAGAACAAAAAACAAACAACAGAATCAGATCCACAAAGAATTCTAAAATTGTAATTATTAGACATATATAAAAGCATATATGTAAAAACTTTAAAGAATAAAAATTTTATATGACTGAGGCTTGAAAATTTAAAAATATAATAATTTAAATTTAAAGATCTATATTGGGTTTAACAGCAGATGAGACACATGAAAAGAGAATTATAGAATGAAAAATGTGAAAAAATATGTAGAATGAGGTATAAAGAACAAGAAAAAGAAAATTTGAAAGATAAAAGAAAAAATAGTAAGGTCTAACAAATGTCTAATTGGGATTTCAAAAGAAGAAACAGAAATAGAGTCAGAGGCAGTATTTAAAGTGATAGTAGATAAAAATATTCTAAACTTAGCTTTTGCAGGCCATCCTCTTGGTGTTACCACTACTCAACTCCGCTGTTGCAGGGTGAAAAGAGTTACAATATGTGAATAAATGATCAAGGCTGTATTCTAATAAAATTATATTTACTAAAACCATTGGTGGGTTAGATTTGGTACGTGGGCTAGTTTGTTGACTCCTGACATAGGCAAAAAGAAATTAAAAGCAACTAGAGAGGAAAGACCGATTACCTATAAAGAAATGACACTTAGATTGGTATTTCACTTCTCAGTAGCAACAATTAAGACAGCAGAATCATGTCCTCAATGTGCTGACAGAAAAAAATCACCAACCCAAAGTTCTATCAGTCAAAATAACTTTCACAGATGGAAAGAAGAAAAAAAGTAATTTCTTAAAAACAAAAACTGAAGTTAGCCACAAACACATCCTTGCTTCAGAAACAAATTCTGAAGGATATATTTCAAGCACCAGGAAAGTGATCCCAGATAAAAGGTCTTAAAAAAAAAGAAAAGGAAAAAGAAATGATGAGAATTAAAATATAAGAAAATTATTAGAAATATGACAAGATTTGTTTTATGGCCCAGAATATAATCTACCTTAATGAAATTTCTTTGGGCAATTGAAAAGAATATGTACTGTGCTCTTGTTAGGTAGAGTATTCTACAAATGTCAATTAGGTCAAATTGTATTGTATTATCTATTGCTATCTATTATCAATTGTATTATCTATTGCTGCATCACAAATTACCCCCAAACAATAAACATTTATTATTTCACAAAGTTTCTGAAGGAATCTGGAAGTGGCTTAGCTAGGTGGTTCAGTGTCTCTTATGGCATTGTCTCTCAAGCTATTGCCCAGAGCTGCAGTCTCTGAAGACTTGACTGGAGCTCAAGGATCCATTTCCAAGCTCTGTCACATGACTATTGGCAGGAGGCCTTAGTTCCTTAGTTCCAGGCCTCTCCATAGGGCAGTTCACATGATGGCTTCCCCCACAGTGAGCAATCCAAGAGAGAGAACATGAGCATGCAGGATAGAAACCACAGTCTTTAATAACCTAAACCTAAAAGTAACATACCATCACCTCTGCTATATGATATAGGGCTCTCAGATCAACACTGGTATGATATGACTACACATAGGTAGGGATACCAGAAGGCAGGACCAGATCCCACAATTGTGTTTTTCTAGTTTCTATATCCTTACTGATTTTGTTTGGTCTGCTTGTTCTGCCAATCACTGAAAGAGGAATGTTGACATTTCCAATTATAATTGTGATTATGTCTGTTTCTCCTTTCAGTTTTATCATTTTTTGCTTTATGTATTTTGGAACTGTGTTTTTAGATACATACACATTTAGGACTGTTACATCTTCTTAATCTACTCCACCCTTTATCATTACAGGAAGTCCTTCCTTATCCCTGGTTTGGAAATTGACTTTGTCTGATACTAATATAACCACCTCTGACTTCTTTTGTTTACTGTTTTCATCCAATTACTTTGATCCTGTTACAGGGGGGTCTTACATTCTTGGGGTTTTGATCCCCCTCTTCCATTTTCAAAGCCAGCAATGGTGGGCAGAGTCTCTCGTGCTGGCATTTTTCCAGTTCTCTGCAGCCAGAAAAGTTCTCCACTGTTAAGGACTCATGTGTTTACATTAGGCCCACCTGGATAATCCAGAATAAATCTCCCCATCTCAAGGCCCTTAACCTTGAGGACCTTCATCTCTTCAAAGAGCTTTTTGTGTGACTGCTGCTCCCACATTTTGATCTCTCTGGGGTATTAGCAAGAGGTTGTACAGCCGCACCCTCAGTTGACCTGCAGTCGGAATTCAATGACTTCAACTTTATGAGGCCTTCAAAAAGTTGTATCGTTGTAGATTATCTGGATTCTTCTCATCAAGGTAAGAGCAGCATGCTCTTACAGCTTTCTACATCCTAACCAACGGTGGAAACTCTACTTAATATTTAACAATAACACTTTTTAAAGAAACGGGGAAAAAATGACACTGTTGATTGTGAGGTGAGCCAGCGTAGGTGCTAATCACGTAACTGAGAAGTTATGTGTAAATGTATCCAAATACATTTTTAAAAAAAACTGTGGTAGACAGTTTTCTCTTGATTAATTTTTTTAAAAGCTAAATACAAAGATATGATTCCTGGTTAAACCATCACCATGCCCTCATAGGCTGGCATATTTGACTCCATCTGGTAAGCAAGATAAATGGTCTCTGGAGTACCTTTAGCTCCATTGACCTTCATTGCCAGAATTAGCACAATATGTTCATGGATTAACATACAACACATCCTTCTCTCTCCCCCATTATGAACATCATCCCCACCCCAAGGCTGGGGACAAGGTGACACCAGCATTTACAATAAAGGACAATATATGTTGACAGCTAGCAAAATCTATCCTAAAGTCTGGGGACCAAAGACGATATCTTCCCTGAATCCTAATTTTTTCCCCAAAAAGAGACAAACACAACATTCTAATCTAGTACTCTAAAGGGCAGGTATTTGTTTCTGTCACAGATATAGAGTTAGAAGGAACCCCAAATGTACTTCCTTGCCCCAAGCAAAGCCAATATAAATTGGTTTGTGGAGTATCTATCAAGACTGGGAACAGGGCTTTCTATACATATATAAATAGCAAATTTGTTCCTCTTTTGGGCTGAGTCTATGTGCAAGAACAATTATTCATTTTTATGGCATCTTTTTCTGTTATTTTTTCCACATATTTAATGGAAATAACTAAAATTTATGTAAACTATAATCAGTTATTATATGACCTCAAGTCATTGCTACATGGCAGGGATTTTTTCCTCTTAAAACTTCTGAGAAACTGTTGGGGTCAAGGCAAGGAAGAAAGAAACGACATCAAAAATTAAAGAAGGAGTTTAATCTCTGCCAAGCCACAATCAGGGGTCCCAGCTGGCCTGAAATCAATGGCTGGTTCTCTTTCATTGGTATGGAAATTTCTTGTTTCCTCAGCATTTATGCTCCTGGGGAAGCTATGTAGCACAGTTCTCACAGAAGTCCTAGGGGATACATGGTCTTGTGCAGTGTGTGTTTATGAAATTGAGGCCAGCCAAGGATGAGGGTATTTGAGGTCACCTGGGTCTGTGCACAGCAATAATTTGGAAGATGTGTCTTTGGTTCCATAGTTGTGCCTGTTTAAGTCTGGCCTTGTGTGGAGTCCCAGAGGAGAAAAAAATGTTTAAAAGGAGGAAGAAGATACAAAAAAGAACATCTCATCCCAGTGCCACCATGACAGTTTTGCCAGCTACTGCCCAGAGTATGCTGGTTTAGTTGTTCAACTCCCTATGATAAATGTGCGGTCCAATTATGGGAAAAGGATATATCCCATGTAGATGAGTAAAAGTGGGGTCCCAGCACTGTCTAGATGTATATGAACTCTATATCTAACACTATCACACTATCAGACTATAAGACTCACATTGTATCCCTACTGGACCAATGCAGAAACCAGCTCATATAGGCTAAGTCACTTATACAGGTAAGACAGCTAGTAAGTGGCAAAACAAGGATTCAACACAAAGAAAGCCCTGCCTCCTTTGAGGGCACCAACTGCCTCTGTCCTAAAGAAGTACATTTCCACTCTCACCCCCAAGAAGCAGCTCTACCCGACAGGGAGAAAAGCAGCATATAATCCTGTAACAGCCTCACTGGGCAGGTCCGATTTTGCCTGGGGTATTTTGGGGATTTCCAATTATGTGGTCTTTATCTGTCCTGTTTGAGACACTCTGTCGAAGTTGATGTTTCTTCAGAAAATGTAAAGTGCTAGCTTTGTCCAAACCCTCAATTAAGAAATGCAGCTTTAACACTTTGGCCAAGGTCACCCTGCTTTTCGCGAGAGAGCCGCTCCTGAGACCCAAGGTTCCCAAGCTCTCCAAGGTAGCTCTATCAGTATGTACTCGGCCTGGTCTGAGGAAGCCTCACACAGCCAGAAGCCTCAAGCTTTGGGCTGACTTCTGCAAGATGTCAGATGTCAACATCAGATTGAGTAAGAAAAAAATTTCCCTTCCAACCGGAAACGTTGCATGAATTCCCAGCTTGGAAGGTCCTTGCTATATACAGTAGAGCCACCTAAAAGCCTTGAAGAGAGCCAGCATCTGCTAAAACAGAATCCTGCATTCCTCCTTTGGTACAAGGCAATGGATGAGCTGGCAGGCACCCACCTTCACAGCATGGACCAAAAATCAGGTGGTGACTTGAGGAATGCCCCTCCCAGCTTCGCCTACCTGAATCCTACCCCTTCGTTGAGACCTAAGTCAAGCTTTGCCCCTTCCTGATGCTTTCTTGACTAGCTAGGCCTTTCCAGTGATTCCTCCATCTTCTGAAATGGACGCACCTTTATTGCAGCTATCATCCTTGTGGCAGTGCATCAGGCCCCTCCACTATTATGATGGCTCTTTTCTTGCTGCCCAAAGCTCTTACTTGGTTGTAAGCATTATTCTCTGAGTGCAGGTCATGTCTTACACACATCTGGTCTCCATAGTTCCTAACACATAGCTCCCACTGATAGAAGCTTGTTTGTTAGGTCCTCACTATTTTGTTTGGGCACCTAATCCAATCTGGTAACTTGGGCACCTAATCCAATTTGGTAACTTACAAGGGTTGAGTGTAAGAAGAGGGCAAACAGGATAGCGAGGCTTTGGTGTGGCTATCCGTGGAGTCTGTTACATCCTTAGAGCTGGTGGCTGGGGAAGGGTCTGGCAGCTCTGCAGCATGGGGAAGGGTACAGGTGAAGACACTCCTCAGCTGTTCGGGGGTTCATTCCAGCTCTACCTCTCTCTAGCCACACAGCTTTGGGCAAGGCCTCATTTTTTGTTTCCTCATGTCTAGCCTGTCAATACCAATAGTACCCACCTAAATGGCCCTTTGGGAGGGCTAAAGGACATAATGCATGGAAGTGATCTGCACAGAGCAGAGCTCAATAAATGTTAGCTATTTCGATTCTCCTCTCTTGCACTTATCATCCTTTGCTGTCGTATATTCATTTGTGTGGTTATTTGACTAACAACTGTCTTTTCCGCTAAAAGACATGCTTGGTGAAGCCAGAAGCTCTGTTTTGCTCATCTCTGTACTTCAATGACTCCCAGCATACTATCCAGCACACAGTAGATAATTGGTAAATATTTGGTAAATATGTGAATGTACGAGTGAATTGAAGGCACTTAATAAATGTTTGCTAGATGATTCTGGAAATGTTGCTAATGTTGTTTCTCAACCTAGGTGCTGATTACATCCAGAAGGCAATACCCATATGTTTCAAAATGTGCAAGTCCAGCAGATCAGGAGATAACTTTGATCAAAAAGGTAGTTGATTACAGTCCCCAAGAAGAGGGGACTTGCCCTGGGGCAGGGGAGTACATGGCTGGCCTTTGAGCACGCTGTGCATAGGGCTTTCTGTGATGGAAATCAACCCAGTGCACTTTACCAGATGGGGGAGGAAAGCACTTACAAGGTTTCCAGGAAATATGACTCCTGACCTGAGGTGGGTTTTTTTAAAGATTTTATTTGAGAGAGAGAGAGCGCACAAGCAGTGTAAAGGGCAGAGGGAGAAGCAGATTCCCTACTGAGCAGGAAGCCCAACATGGACTTGATCCCGGGACTCCAGGACCATGACCCAAGCTGAAGGCAGACGCTTAACTGACTGAGCCACCCAGGCGTCCCTGACCTGAGTTTTGAAGGACAGATAGGAGTTGTCTGGGCAAGGGGCTAGTGATCTGTGCAAAGACAAAAAACATGCACAGAGTGGAAATGCAGGGCAGGCATATGCCTGAAAGACCCCAACGTGTCAGTGGGATGTCAGAGATGGTGCTGGAGAGGTGCAAGGGGCCAGGCCATTCTCTAACAGACTCTAGAAGAGTCCAGAATTCATTCTCAGTGATCAAATTCTGTTATTTGGTACACCCTGGCCATTTGAAAGAGCCAAATTCCAACCACAAACATATGAGGTAACTTCCCATTACTTGTATTTTCAGGTGCCAGGGGTTAAATCTTGAAACTAAAAAGCTTGCCTTTGGCTTTGCTGGGAAAACCTGAAGCGCTCTGTCTCTGTAGGACCAGCTGTTCATCAAATCCAGCTGTCTCTCCCAGCTACATTGCTCACCAAGAGGCAGGGCTCTGCTGCGGACAAAGGGAGGCAGAGGGTGAAGCCTGCCTTGGCCCCTTCCCACTGCAAATTAACCCTGGCATACCCACACCGACTCACTATCTGGCAATGGCCACTCCAACAGCTGTGGGCCGTTAGTCCTGAAGACATCGTCTCTCCTCCTGATTCCCATCAGTGTGATCAGCAAAGGGGAGGATGAGCATGTTTCTGTGCTTAGCCCAGCACTCTGGCTCTTGCCGCCTCTTCATTCAGCTCTGACTTCACCACCTACCTGGAGCTGACGGAGGCCTGCCTCCCAGAGTTCTGCCCCCAACAGAGGCAGGACCCCCAGAACAAGTTCTCAGCCCCGGCCTCCCACCATTGCCCAAGGAGCTTCTGATTCTGACAGACTGGGTAGGCAGAGCCCCTCTGGGTCCTCAAAGCACCACGGTGAGTTGAAGCCCTGCCAGAACTAAGATCCGCAGCTTCATCAATCTCTGTATTCTCTTCCAGCTGTCCTGCCAGTGGGTCTTTGACAGGACAAATGGGAAAGGAGTTAGCCCTCTCCCACTCCCACTAGCCAAATACAGTTCTTCACATAGCTAAGGATAATGCACTCTACATGTTTTCAAAGAGCTTTCATATACTTGTTTTATTTCACTCTGCGCATCAAAGCCCCACACTGTGCTTAAAGCCATTGGTGCCTCAAATTGTAACCAATTAAAGGTAGATTTGGAACTGGGCATCTTGTCTCCATGGCTCCTAGTCTGGTACACTTCCTACCCTATCACATAGCTGTGTGTCAATTCTATTAGCATGGTTATGCTTTCAATTAATGACTATCTCTGTGGAGAAAGCTATCCAATGGCTAATCCCCAGCTTATGTGGAACTGCCCATAAGTAGCCCTCATCAACTGCAGAGCCACAGGAAAATCAGGGTCACTGCCTCCAAGCCCTGGCCAATGTAAAATGCCTTCACAACAGCCAGGAAAGGGAATTCACCAAGGCTGACAGAACCTCCTGCACTCTGAGGGAAAACATCAGCTGAGAGGCCTAAGGAGAAACTGATGTGCGACTGATGGAATCAGGAGCAGTTTTTGTTGAGGGATCAGAAGCCCACACAAGCTAATGTGATATGTTTACGATATAGAGGAATCTAACAGAGCCCAACTTGACCCAAGAAGTACAGCTGGGCCTCAAGGAAAACAGGAGAATAAACAACAACCCTTCTCTCTCTCTCTCTCTCCCCCTCCACTCATCTCTCATCTTGGCCTCTTTCTGTATGTCTGGTCCCTTATCTTCCCTGTATCATGGTTTCTCTGAATGCTCAGGGCTTATACTTCCTTATCCTTTCAGCCTGTTTATTGCTTTGTCTCACATGCCTCAGCATGAGCCTTGGCTCTATCTGTACCTGGACCCTACAGCTACCAAGTAAGTCCCTGGAATTGAACATGTCCCAATTCCAGATGCTGAGAAAGTGGATCTAGTGGTTTAGCTAGGCTGGCAGGGCCCATCCCCAATCCACTCATCTGACTCCTGGGGGACTGGGACACATGGAATGTCACCTAGATCCACTCTTCAGTAGAGACCAATTCCTTAGAACTGAGCCTAGATAAGGACTCCCATGCGTCTACCTCAGAAAGAAAGGCAAGGCCTCAGTTCTAGAGGCCACTAAATAAACAGGCTGTCAAGCAGTGTTGGAACATGGGTTAGAAAAATGGATAGTGGGGCGCCTGGGTGGCTCAGTCAGTTAAGCAGCCACTCTTGATTTTGGCTCAGGTCATGATCTCAGGGTTGTGAGATTGAGCCCTGAGTCAAGCTCCTGGCTCAGCAGGGAATCTGCATGAGATTCTCTCTCTCCCTCTCCCTCTGCCCCTACCCTTCACGTGTTCTCTCTCTCTCTCTCCAAAATAAATAAATAAAGCTTAAAAAAAAGGAAAACACTAGAACACAGAATCTATCAGATTACATCCTCACTGAGGAAGTGGTTGTCTAGACCAGTGATTATAAATCACTTTTAATAAATGAAATTATTCAAGTAGAGCAAAATGCCTCATTTCTCAACAAACCTTACTAGAAAAAAAAAAGCCCCACCAGATTCAATAAGAAGATGGGCCTACTTTAGATGAGACTCTAAAACCTGAGTAAGCATGAAAAGCCCTGCACTGGGACTCAGGGGACCTGGGTATTAATTCAGGCTATGTGATGAACTTTCAATCTGGCAGTCCCTCCTTCTTTGTCTTGCTAACTCCTAGCCAATTTTATTTCCAAGACTCAGCTCCGGGAAGTTTCACTTTGCACTCCCATGGGACCCTCTACATAACCCCATCATGGCAACTTCACATTGTTCTGAAATTGTTGGCTTACCACCAATCTCTCTCACTAGAAGTAAGTTCCTTTAGCACGGAGCCTCTATTTTTATCCCCAGATATATCCCAGTGCTTTCCACATGCTCGACATACAGCAGGCACTCAATAAATGTTTTCAACTGAACTGATTTTACATGCTTATCTGTGCCACAAATAAAGACACACATGTTGCTGTCTGGATGGAAACACTGAGACTTCTTGAGTAGGAAGAGGGTCACCACTGGATGGACATTGCAGAGGCCATGAGACAGCACTCCAAAGCACTGTCAGCCCTTCCTGGGACACTGATTTCTCCACCTGTAAAATGAGGAAGAAATTGCATACTCTTAGACTGGAAATCAATATATCCATACCACCACAGGTTCTTTCCAAGGCACATTTTACTACAAAAGGAAAGTCTGCATGTAAAAACAAATAGCAGAGTGATGTCAGAAAAATGACAGAATAGGAAGCCCTAAGCTCTCATCTCTCCCACAGAAACATTAAAAAACAAGCAGAAACTGACAGAACAAATTTTGTAAGAACTCTGGAAAACAGTCAAAAGTTTACAACAACCAAGTGAAAGCTGGATCAAGAAAAAGGCACTTCAAAATTCTACAAGGCTTTTCTAGCTATTTTGTATGCCCTCCCCCACCCCTTCCCTGTGTAACAGCAGTCTTAAAGTGGCAACAGTCTTAAAGTGGCCCCAGTCTTAAAGCAGCAATGGTCTTAGTGACAAAAAGCTTAAAGAGGCAACAGCCTAAGTTCCCAGTATTGGCCAATTTCTCTGGTTCTAGAAGGAGCAGAGCACACTTTATTTGCAAATTCTTGTGTCTATCACATATATCTGAGCCACATGTCTCTTCTAACCTACTAGAGACTTCCTGAAGGGCTGATGCAAAGTGCTACTCTCTGTTTCACCTAACTCAGAACTCAGACCAAAAAAGCTCAAAAACATTGGAAACTGAATTAACAACCTTTAGATGCCTGGAAAAAAGATTACAGTCCAACATGCAATAGACAACCTAAGGCAAAGCTGTACAGAGTTCCTCTAGGAAATTAGGACATTCAAAAGCAACCAGGGAATCTAGGGGGTGCCTGGGTGGCTCAGTTGTTAAGTGTCTGCCTTCGGCTCAGGTCATGATCCCAGGATCCTGGGATGGAGCCCCGTATGGGCTCCCTGCTCAGCGGGAAGCCTGCTTCTCCCTCTCCCACTCCCCCTGTTTGTGTTCCCTCTCTCGCTGTTTCTCTCTGTCAAAAAATAAATAAAATCTTAAAAAAAAAAAGCAACCAGGGAATCTAGACAGACACAAGGATTCCTAAGGCAAGATGCATTCTCAGAAAAGACCTGAGAAGAAACTAAGCTTTCACCTTGAACTGATGCTTAGGCACAGTGCAGGTCTGCCTAAAAGTTAAAGGAGAACCCAGGCACAGAACCAATTTGCAAAGAGTCAGAGAGCTCCTGGCTTTTAAAGAATTCCCTGTCAAACCATCAGCTGAATAAAGGCTAAGGAACAGAGACTTTTGTGACCATATCAACATGAACACAGTCTTTGAAATAATACTTTGGGAATGTCACTAAACAAACACACTACTATAGCCTTCGACAACTAAAAAAGCCAGCAAATCCTTGGGAAAGGGAAGAATTTGGCTTCCAGAGTTACCACATAATAATAGTCAAGTGTACAATTTTCAGTGAAAAATCTTAAGGCATACAAAGAAACATGAAAGTATGGCTCAGCCAAGGTAACAAAATTAACTGAAACTATCCCTGAGGAAGGCCAGAAATCAGACTTACTAGACAAAGATTTTTTAAATTGTCTAAAATATGATCAAACCACCAAAGGAAAATATGAACAAAGAATGAAAGAAAATCAGGAAAACAATGTATGAACAGAATGACAATACCAATAAAGAGGTATAAATTATTTTTAAAAAACTGAAATTCTAGAGCTAGAAAGTACAATAACAGAAATGAAAAGTTCACCAGAGGGCTCAAAAGCAGATTTAAGCAGGCAGAAGAAAGAATCAGCAAATTTCAAAATAGGACAATTGAAATTGTCAAGTCTGAGGAGAACAAAATAATGAAGAAAATGAATAAAGAAAAAATAATGAAGAAAAGAGAATAAAGCCTAAAAGGCCTTTGGGATACTATCCAGTAGAGCAACATACACATTATGGGATTCCCAGAAGGAGAAGAGGGAGAAAGAAGAAACAATATTTGAAGAAATAATTGTTGAAAACTTCCCAAATTTCATCAAAGACATGAATGTACAGATCCAAGAAACTCAAACACTAATAGGATAAACACCAAGAGACCCACACATAGACACATCATAAGCAAACTGACAAAAGACAAAGTGAATATTAAAAGCAAAAGAGAGAAGTGGCTCTCTCTCAATTTAGCTCATAATCACACTAGAGAATAACTTAAAGCCATAAGAAAAAATAAAGAATATTGGTAAAGGTAACTACAGAGGTAAATATAAAAGGCCAGCAAATGTAAGAGCTAGTGTTATTGTAATTTTGGTATGGTTTATAAATTCTCTCTTTTTCCTATATGATTTAATAAGCAAATATATTGAGCAATAGTTATAATTCTATGTTAATGGACATAAAAATGCAAAAAGATATAATTTGTGATTATAGCTATATAAAAGGGAAAGACAGATGTATAGAAGCAGGGTATTGTACATTATTGAAAATAAGTTGGCATTATTAAAGTTTTGTTGTTGTAAGTTTAAGGTGTTTGTAATGATCCCCATTAATCCAGCAATATCCTGATAGCAAAGCCAGATAAAGACATCACAAGAGAAAACCATAGACCAATAACCTTTATAAACAGTATGCAAAATCCTCAACAAAATACTAGCAAACCAAATTAAGCAGCATATTAAAAGGAAATACCCCATGGCCAAGTTGGATTTGTTCTTGGAATATAAGGATGGTTCAGCATACAAAAATCAACCAATATATCACATTACTAGAATGAAGGGTGGAAACTTCATGATTATCTCAATGCAGAAAAAAATCTGAATAAATTCAACATCCTTTTATGACAAAAACATTCAATAAACTGTAAGTAGAAGGAAACATCTTCAATATGACAAGAGCCATAGATAAAAAATGCACAGCTAACATACTCAATGGTGGAAGACTAAAAGCTTTTCCTCTCAGATGAGAATAAGATGTCTACTTTCTCTACTTCTATTCAACATAATACTAGATATTCTAGCCAGAGAAATTAGCCAAGAAAAATAAACTAAAGGCATCAAATGGAAAAGAAGTAAAATTATCTCTGTTCACAGATGACATGTTCTTATGGGTAGAAAACCTTTAAAGATTCCACTCAAAAAACCCTGTTAATGGGGTGCCTGGGTGGCTCAGCCGTTAAGTGTCTGCCTCGGCTCAGGTCATGATCCCAGGATCCTGGGATCAAGCCCCGCATCGGGTTCCCTGCTCAGTGGGGAGCCTTCTTCTCCCTCTCCCACTCCCCCTGCTTGTGTTCCTTCTCTCGCTGTGTCTCTCTCTGTCAGATAAATAAATACAATCTTAAAAAAAAAAAAACCCTGTTAAAACTAATAAATGAATTAAGCAAAGGTGCAGGAAACAAAATCAACACTCGAAAATCAGTTGTGTTTCTATACATGGGCAACGAACAACCCAAAAAGGAAATTAAGAAAACAATTACACTTACAATAGCATGAAAAAGAATAAAATACTCAGGAAAAGTTTAGCAAAGGAGATGAAAGGCTTTACACTGAAAATTGCAAAACATTCTGAAGAAAATGAAACATAAATAAGAGAGATGTCTCATGTTCATAGATTAAAAGACATTATATTGTTTAGATACTCAAAGCAACCTATAGATTCACTCAATCCCTATAAGATCCCAATAGCATTTTAAAATAGAAAAAATATTAGAAAATAGAAAAAACATAGAATCTCAAAGGACCTTGAGTATCCACAACAATCTTAAGAAAGAAAAACAAAGCTGGAAGCCTCATACTTCCTGAATCAAAACATTTACAAAGCTATAGTAATAAAGCGGTATGGTACTTGCATAAAGACAGACATATGGCATAATGAAGAGACAGCTCAGAAATAAACCCTCACATATATGGTCAAATGATGTTTGACAAGGGTGCCAAGGATATTCGATGGGGAAAAGATAGTTTCTTTAACAAATGGTGTTGGAAAAACTGAATATCCACATGGAAAAGAATGAGTTGGACACTTACATTATATTAAAAAATTAACACAAAATGTATCAAAGACCAAATTCAAGAGCTCAAGCTATAAAACAGGAGAAAACATATAGGAAAAGCCTCGTGACATTGGATTTGGCACTGATTTCTTGGATATGACACCAAAAGCATAGGTAACAAAGAAAAAAATAGATAAATTGGACTTCATCAGAATTTAAAACTTTTATGCATCAAAGAATACCATCAAGAGAGTGAAAAGAAATGCACAAAATGGGAGAAAACATTTGCAAATCATACATCTGATAAAGGTTTAATAAGAATACATATAAAGAACTCCTACAACTCAACAATGACAATAAAGACTCAATTCAAAAATGGGCAAAACCCATGAGTAGGCATTCCTCCAAAGAAGATATACAAACGGATGATAAGTACATAAAAGCTGTTCAACATCATATTCATTAGAAAAATGCAATTCAAAACCACAATGAAACACCACTTCAAACCCATTACAATGTCGATTATTAAAAAAAAAAAAAAGAATACAATTATTGTTGACAAAGATGTGGAGAAAGCAGAACCCTCTTGTATTTCTGATGGGAATGTAAAATGATGCAGCTGCTGTGGAAAACAGTTTGGCAGTTCCTCAAATAGTTAAACATAGACTTACAATGTGGTCCAGAAATGCAGCTCATAGGTGTATACTCAAAGAATTGAAAGGAGGTATTCAAATAGATGCTTCTCCTCCAATATTCACAGCAGGTTTATTCACAACAGCCAAAAGGTGGAAACAACTAAGTGTCCCTCAATAGATAAATGGATACACAAAATGTGATACACACATACAACAGAATATTATTCAGCCTTAAAAAGGAAGAAAGTCCTCACCCATGCTACAACGTGGATGTACCTTGAAGACATTACACTGAATGAAATAAGTCAGACACAAAAGGACAAATATGGTATGATTCCACTTATAGGAAGTAACTAGAGAGGTCAAATTCATAGATAGAAAGTATAATACTGGTTACTAGGGGATGAGAGGAGGGAATAATGAATTCTTGTCTGACGGGTATCGAATTTCAATTTGGGATGCTGAAAAGGTTTTGGAAGTAGATAGTGGTGATAGTTAGACAACATAGTGAATGAACTTAATGCCACTGAATTATACAACAAAAAATGGTTAAAATGGTAAATTTTATATGATATGTATTTTACCACAATATTTAAAAATTAAAATAAAATTAAGAGATCACCCCAGGTGGAAGGTGCAGGCAGGTTCTTCTTCTCAGGACAGTAAAAGGCATAAAAAATTTGGATGTCCCTGGGGTGCCTGCGTGGCTCAGTCAGTTAAGCAACCAACTCTTGATTTCGGCTCAGGTCATGATCTCAGGGTTGTAAAATCAAGCCCCATTGTTGAGCTCTGCACCTGGAGTGGAGTCTGCTTGAGAGTTTCTCTCTCTCTCTCCCTTTGCCCCTCCCCCTGCTTAGCAGAAGGGGATTAACTGTAGGCATCTGCAAAAGCAGGCTGCTGACTCAGTCTGCAATCAGGGAGCTCTGAGCTTACATTGCACCCCACCTTTTGGCTATTGTGATAATATGGCTATGAACACTGGCAAATATTTGAGTCCCTGTTTTCAATTCTCTTGGGGATATACTTAGAAGTGGAATTTCTGGCTCATTTAGTAATTCTATATTTAGCTTTTTGAGGAACCATCAAACCGTTTCCCACAGTGGCTATACCATTTTACAAATGCACCCTCCCAGAAATGTAAAAGAGCTCAAATTTCTCCACATCTCCACCAACACTTGTTATTTTCCTCTGTTTTGATTATATCCATGCTAATGAGTGTAACATGGTATCTCACTGTGGTTTTGATTTGCATTTCCCCAATGATCGTGATACTGAGTATCTTTTCATGTGCATATTGGCCATTCATATGTCTTCTCTAGGAAAATGCCTACTCAAGTCTTTTGACCATTTTTAAATTGGGTTATTTGTTTTGTTATTGTTGTTGAGTTTTAGGTGTTCTTTATATATTCTGAATATTAAGCCCTTATCAGATATAGGCTTTGAAAATATTTCCTCCCATTCTGTAGGCTGCCTTTTGAACATCTTGATAATGTTCTTTGACACACAGAAGTCTTTAATTTTGATGAAATCCAGTTTCTCTGTTTTCTTTCTTTTGTTGTTCATACTTTTGGTATCATATCTAATAATCTATTACCTAACCCAAGGTCATTAAGGTGTACTCATTAAGAGTTTTATGGGTTTAGCTCTTATATTTAGGTCATTGATCCACTTTTAGTTAATTTTGTATATTGTGTGATATAGGGGTCCAATTTCATTCTTTTGCATGTAGAAATCCAGTTTTCCCAGAACCATTTATTGAAGAGATTGTACTTTCACCATATAATGGATTTGGCACCCTTGTCTGAAACCAATTGGCCATAGATGTATGGGTTTATTTCTGGATTCTCAATTCTTTTCAGTCGTCTGTGTCTGTCTTTAGGCCATTACCACACCATTTTGATTACTGTGGCTTTGTAGTAAATTTTGAAATCAAGAGGTATAAGTCTTTCACTTTCGTTCTTCTTTTTAAATATTGTTTTGGTCTTTTGGAGTCCCTTGAGATTCCATAGGAATATTGAGGTGGTGTTTCTATTTCTGCAAAAACAAAAGCAAAAACACCACAATGGGATTTTACAGGGATTGCACTGAATGTAAATTGCTTGAGTAGTATTGTCATCTTAAGGATATTAAGTCTTCTTGTGACATAAACATGTAATTGGCCCAATCATCAAAGCAGGGAAAGGAAACATTATTGGAACCTGTTTCCTGGGGACAGTAATAAACCCTTCCAACCATGCTGTGCCAGGAATCAGAGAGAGCAAGTAGAAGCAGGACCACAGATTAACAAGAATCCTTGATCCATTCTTTTATTTCACAATTCGCCACATGATGTGCTAGGCACTAAAGTTCAAAGACAAGATATACCTCATGCTCTTGTGAACCTCAAAGTCAAGTGGGGTATGTGTTAGGATCTTTCAGGTTACAGCAGATACTCACTAAAACTAACTTGAGAACAAGGGGGTGTTTACTGTAAGAATGGCAGCCAGGCCTCAGAAGAAGTGAGGAACCAGGAACTAGAAGGCTTTAAGGTACTCAGGACGCCCTCCACTACCATCTCTTGTATCTATGTCTTTCTGAACATCTGCTTCCTTCTGTTTCTTACATATTGGCTTCTACTGCTCTTCCCATCTGTATGGTAGCAAATGTGGCCAAAGATATTAATCATATTTGCACATTACTGGTCTAGACATGTCTCTCTGTCTGTCCCAAATCCAAATTCCTAGGAAGAGACATTGAGGACAAGTCTCCATCCACAAATTCCTCAACTATGGCCTAAGTAAGGGATAATAATTGGCCTGCATTAGCTGCCTTCTCCTGGTCCAATTAACTATAACCAGGGAGATAGGATCATCTAGCACAGACAGCTACAAACAGCCCACCATGGCTACCATGTGGATTTGAGAGGCAAAATAGACAAACCAAGAAGTATCCACCATGGTGGGTGGGAAGCATTAGAATATAATTAATGGTACAGTGTGCTAAAGTTTGGTGGTAAGCCGAGTGCTATAGGACCATATCAGAGGGGCCCTAGAATCTGTATAGTAGGGGCAGAGAGGGAGATGCCATATTGAATACAGCAGCTACATACAAGGTTGAGCTATGTTTTTGTTTTTTCTTTTTAAAAATATTTTAATTTAAATATTAATATTTAAATTAATAATTAATTAATTTAATTAAATATATTAATATTAAGTAAATTCGTATTTAAAATATTTGATTTACATATTTCTTTAAGGGATCCCTGAGTGGCTCAGTCAGTTAAGCAGCTACCTTCAGCTCAGGTCATGATCCCAGGGTCCTAGGATCGAGTCCTGTATCAGGTTCCTTGCTACTCGGAGAGCCTGCTTCTCCTCTGCCTACCACTCCCCTGCTTGTGCTTGCTCTCTGTCCCTCTCTCCCTCTCTCTCTGACAAATAAATAAAATCTTAAAAAATATATTTTATTTATTTATTTGACAGAGAGAGAGAGCACAAGCAGGGGGAGTGGCAGAGAGGGAGAAGCAGACTCTCTGCTGAGCAGGGAGCCTGACACAGGGCTCAAACCCAGGACCATGAGATCATGACCTGAGCCAAAGGCAGACACTTCACCAACTGAGCCACCCAGGCATCCCTGTTTTTTATTTTCTAAAACCAAAACCAAGGAAGACAATTACAGCAAGGTGAAGATGGGACACACAGGCCCTGAGGTGGGTCAGAGGGAGCTGGAAGGACTCGCAGTTCCAGTTCTCAGAGCTAGTAACATGCAGATTGAACACTAAGACCAAGTCTATCCAATTCAAAAGCCCATGCTCTTTCCTCTACTCATCACTGCAACTCTTTGGGTAGAAAAATATTTTGCTAATCTGAGCAACTATGAAAAAGAAAAGCTCTATAAAGTTATGAATTTGTTTGTTTACCAATATAATGCCTTGTTTTTATACAGTTTCTGAGAGGCATATACAAATACATTATTTTCAAAAATTACTAATCAAACATTTACCATATGGCAGGTATGTGCTAAAGCTTTTAACTACACTATTTATTGCATTTTATTTGCAATAACCCTTTACAGTAGGTAGTATTATTACCTCCATTTTTATTTAAAGATTTTATTTATTTAATTGACAGAGAGAGAGAGATCACAAGTAGGCAGACAGGCAGGCAGGCAGGCAGAGACAGAGGGAGAAGCAGACTTCCCGCTGAGCAGGGAGCCCGATGCAGGGCTCAATCCCAGGATGCTGCGATCATGACCTGCGTTGAAGGCAGACACTTAACCGACTGAGCCACCCAGGTGCCCCTACCTCCATTTTTTAAAAGATTTTATTTATTTATTTGAGAGAGAGAGAGCTAGAGAGAGAGCACAAGCAGGGGGAGTGGCAGAGGGAGAGGGAGAAGTCTTCCCCACTGAGCAGGGAGCTGGAAGCAGGGCTGGATCCAAGACCCCGAGATCATGACCTGAGCTGAAGGCAGATGTTTAAGCAACTGAGCCACCCAGGCACCCCCTACCTCCATTTTTTGGATGAAAAAACTGGGATTTGAAGAATGTTTTAAGTAATTGCACAATGTGATACAGCTAATAGGAGGCAAGCTAGAATTCAAGTCAAGTTTGAGTCCTCAAGCTCTTAACTGTTAGGCTAGTTAAAAAGTCAAGGTAAAGGGAAAACATGATTAAGAAATTAAATCCTGATTATCCCCTAGAATTATATTCCATATTGTCCTGATTAGAAGCCAGGAATAAGCCAAAAGATTCCTAGTAGACAAATCAAAAAAGGAAGAACACTAGTTGTTAAGAGTCACAATATCCTTAAGATTAGTACAAATTTAGCATAGCCCCAATTTTTCTGAAACTGAGAGAATATTACCCTTGAGTCTTCATAAAGAGAATAATACTGTGTGATGTCATGGATAATGTCCTGACAACATCTTTATAGTTAACACTCATATGATGAGTTTTATAACTCATACTCTTGCAATTCACACACTTAATTGCAGTCAGCATAAAGCCAAAGAACATGTGAGTTTAGGAAGTTCTGTGTGAGGCCAAACTAATGCAGTCCAATTCGCAGCTCCCCTGAAGAACTGGCTAGAACCAAGGTGTGTGAGTGTGTGTGTGTGTACATAGATTGCATTTCCTTCAGGGAATCCTCCACACATATTTGAACAAGAATTGTACAGTGAGTCCTAGTTGGGATTTCTGAGATAAACCTGCAGGGTGGATAGTCTATGTTGCTGATTAAAAGCAGAGACCCAAAGAGAGATGTGGCTTAAAATTATGGCACCAAGAAACATTTACCTGCATGGATGGTCACCCTAGCTACATGGAATAATTTGGGTTTGATCAATATTATCTCATAAGATGTTAAAAAGCAATATTCTATGAAAATTATTTTAAGAATATGTGAAATACAAATTTATATGCCAATGCTACTTTGTGTTCCCTCAATTGTTTTGAAAATAAAGATGGTGATTCTTACTATTTAATTGCACACAGGAAAAATACATTTTAATAATCTAATAAACAATGACCAGTGTCTACAATCAGAATACAGACAGAAACAAACTGAGGGTTCTAGAGGGGAGGGGGGTGGGAGGATGGGTTAGCCTGGTGATGGGCATTAAAGAGGGCACGTTCTGCATGGAGCACTGGGTGTTATGCACAAACAATGAATCATGGAACACTACATCAAAAACTAACGATGTAATGTATGGTGATTAACATAACAATAAAAAATTTTTTTAAAAAAGAATACAGATAGAAGCTAATAAAGCAGCTCCCTATTGGCATAACTTTGATCATTCGATACGAAACTGTTCTTTGAAAGATTTTCCTCTCTTCTTTATAATGGAAATAAAGTGCCTTATAAATGAAATTTTTATTAGGTATTGAAAGAAAGCAATGAAAATAAAAAAAAACTTGGAATGAAGTGAAATTGTTGAGGAAGAAGTATTAGTAGAACATACATCAAAATATATGAAGATGTCAAATAAAGTATTACTTGGAATGTCAGCCAGGTAGTAGTCTGCTTACAGCTTAAAATAGAAAACAAAATATTCAGATGTTTCTATTTAAGTTAGAAATAAGATTAGGGGCGCCTGGGTGGTTCAGTCGTTAAGCGTCTGCCTTCGGCTCAGGTCATGATCCCAGGGTCCTGGGATCAAGCCCCACATCGGGCTCCCTGCTCTGCGGGAGGCCTGCTTCTCCCTCTCCCACTCCCCCTGCTTGTGTTCCCTCTCTCGCTGTGTCTCTCTCTGTCAAATAAATAAATAAAATCTTTTAAAAAAAAAAAAAGAAAAGAAATAAGATTAAAAATTAATACACTTACTGCTATAAAGTGAAGAATTCACGATTTGGCTCATCAAAAAGTATCCCTGGATTTCAACATAAAAGCAAAACTATTAAGTCCACTTGAGAATCATCTGTGATAGTTTTTGGTCATGAAGTGATTTTCATAATACAGACTGAAATTAATGGTGGCTAAATCCAAGGACTCTGCAAAAATGGAATGTATTGAGTGTAAATCTTAATGAGAAAAAATGGGATGATAATTAGTGAAAATGGGGCTGATGTCTTTATAGAACTAATTAGAGAAACCAGAAAAAGTTCCCCAAAGAAAACTGGGGACCTATACCAGCTTTTTAAAAATGATTTTGACTGCTATGATATAAGATACAGGAATTATAATATTGATGTTTAAGTTATGATGCTGATTTTAGGAAAATTCTTGAATTTCAGGATTAACTAGAATTTTACAAATTTAGTCAAAATACTCTTTCTTCTAGACTCATTCACATATTCCTCTGCAATCACAGCTGAATGGTAGGTAGGTTAATCCCCACTGCATCACTACAGTGTGAGCTCCATGAGGGCAGACTTGTCCGTTTGCCTCACTGTTGTACTTCCAGCACCTACAAGAGTATGGCACATAATTGCTGCTCAAGAAGTATCTGTTAAAAGAATGAATGCTTTTGAGTGAGTAAATGATGTCATATAGATGCAGAAGTAAATGCCTGCCAAAAGTTGGAAATAAGGTTAACCTCCGGGAATGAAACTAATAAGATATACGAAAAGACCATAGCTATCTGTAAAAAATAATCCAAAAGCTTGCCTATATATGTGAGAAGGGGGGGATTTGGGACTCCTGAGTATCATTAAGATATGGGAGATAGTATCAGGGAGTTGTGATATAAACATGACTGCATCTAGAGGGGAGGGGGGTGGGAAGATGGGTTAGCCTGGTGATGGCTATTAAAGAGGGCACGTACTGCATAGAACACTGGGTGTTATGCACAAACAATGAATCATGGAACACTACATCAAAAACTAATGATGTAATGTATAGTGATTAACATAACAATAAAAAATTGAATAAAATAATATGACTGCAACCAAAAAAATAGAAGACTAATTTTTTATATACTGCTGGGAAAAAAAATGGTGTAACCAAATAGGATCTGGGAAATAAGGGATCAGAAATGAAGAATTTTTAACTTTTCAGGGTTCCCTGGGTGGCACAGTTGATTGGGCGTATGATTTTTTATTTCGGCTCAGGTCATAGTCTCAGGGTCGTGAGATCGAGCCCTGCATCACGCTCTGCACTGCGCATGGAGCCTGCCTAAGATTCTCTCTCTCCCTCTCCCTCTGCCCCTCGCACCCTCCATGCACACACATGCTCTCTCTAAAAAAGAGAAAAATTTTTTTTTAATTTCTCTGTTGAATTACTATATGGTACACTTGAAACTAATATAACACTGTATATTAATTATACTGGAATTAAAATAAAATAAAATAAGGATAAGTAAATAAATAAATAAAAACCAGGTTTTTGAACTATATAGCATCTCTGGTAAACAAAAATTGAGATTACAGATGTTATTTTCCTTAAATTAAAACTACACATATCTGGAAGGAAAAATCTCAAATTATAAAAAAGATAATTTCTAAACACAAAAAATAAGAATTTTTAATTTTTCTGATTCCCTTACTAACAAGAAAGTAAGCTTTATGAGGGAAGAGATTTTTTTTTTGTTTGGATGGATGGATGCATGGATGGGTGGATAGATGAAGGCACAGACAATTCTTTCATTCATTTATTCCTGCATGGAAGAATTTGTCCATGTTAATCCAGTATGAGCCAGGAGAAAGAATCACTGAATCTGTCAGACAGAGGGCTGGTCACCAGAATGACATTTGCTATTTTGGGGCAGAGATGGTTTACCCAGCTTTACCATAACTCAGTTCAGCTAATAAACATTTATTGACTATCTACTACTGAATAGGTCTCAAATGAGATGTCAAGACTCATGGGTGTTCATTAGGATATAGATCAGTTGGCTGTGATTAAAACCAAAAATCAGTGTCCTCAGCAACAGATGACTGTGTTTCTCTCACACACATACATCCAGACCACACTGTGGCTCTGTTCCACGAAGTTACTCCAGGAACAGTCCGTTTGTAGTCAGGTTAGATTAAGTTATGATGCAGGACCACCACCCCGAAATCTCAATGTATTTTTCTGGTTCCTTCCCCCTGCTCATGGAGCAGCTGCTACAGGCCTGACTGTTCTCTGGCAAGCTACTTCAAGTGGTGGTGCAAGGATCTCGACTGAATCAATGTTTTTGTCAAGCACAAGGCCAAGGCGAGGCCAAGGTGCCCCCTTCCTGATGTCCTCACCACACAGCCTGAAAGGATGAACCCTTAAACCAAAGGCCAGGTGACTGCAACACAATGTTGTGGGACACCCAGTGGCGGAGCCGCTAACTGCAAACGTTGACCCTTTATTCCAAGGGGCTGAGGCAGGAAGCGAAACCACTCAGAACCCCAGAAGCAATGGGAAACTGCCTCACAACCTAGGAAGGGAGAGAGAGAGGCTTGAGCATGGGTCTGGGAGGGCTCCACACAAGCCCCCCATCCTCTCCTATTGCAGAAGGATCCAAGATGTACTAGCAAGACAGATTCACTGCATGTCAAGCCTCATGTGGGGCTGTTCCCTACACCCGCAACCCCACCATCTCCACCTGCACCAGAGAAGAACACAGACTGGAAGGTTGTGTGTGCTTCGGCCCAGAAGTGAGCCTACGTCACAATTGACCACGGCTCTGCTGAACTGTCAGGAAAGGTGGGTGCCTGAGGATATCTGGTGAGCTACGGCACTCAAGATGCAGGACCCAGGCTCTTCCCCTGGTCACTGACCATCCCCAGGGCATTTGTCTTGTCTGCATGGCCAGGTTGGCTGCCCTGTAGGCAGCAGGAAAAAGAACCCATTTCCCTTCCTTTTAAGGGAATGACCCTGAAGATGCACACACTACTTCGGCTCAGAGCCCACCAGCCACATGGTCGCACGAGGTAGGCTAGGAAGTGTAGCCTTTCTCTTCAGGGGTCACATACCTGGTAAAATTCTGTCACTGTGGAAGGGAGGACAGATACCAGGGGCAGAGAGTAGAATCATTCCTAAGGTATTTTCTGGGTACTCTGGCTCCAGTAAAAGTTAAAACACTGATGTTTGTGAAGGATTTTTTTTTTTTGCAATTTGCAAATTGTATATACCTCTCATTGTCTTTTGTCTTGACACGACTCTGAGTGAAGAACAAGGCATAGAGCTGCAGCTACCACATCGGGGTAAATGAGCATAGCTTTAGTGGACCGATGAACTTCACCAGGCAAGTATGCCACAGCAGGTGGAGCAGGTCAGAGAAATGCACAGAAACACCCTATAATTAGGTGGACAGGGAGTGCATCAGCCTGGGCACAGGCTCAGAGTCATGGATTAAAAAGCCATGTGTGAGACCTGCAAGCAGACTGGTATTGTCAGCATCTAAAGCACAGAGGAATGGCATGGAAAGATCTATGTGAAATAATCCTTTATGGCCATGCAGCTCCTTTTATACAAATAATATCCTTACCCAGCAAACCCCAGATGATGAACCAGCTTTCCAAAGACTCTGAAACTGGGTAAGAGCTCACTGTCTTCCTTAATAGAGCAAATCTGGTAGTCACTGTCAATGGATCTTGTCCATTGTAAATCTCCTTCAGGTTTGATGATCATGACATTCTGAGTTAGATCTAAGAACCTAGTCAATGCTGGGTTCCCTGATACAGTGAAGTTTCTGAAACTGCTAAGTGGATGCACGTCACCAGAACATAGGAATCCTGTTATGGGCCTGCCCAGTACAGGCAGCCCCTGGCACCACCTTAGCATTTCTGTCAAGGGCATGTGTGTTTCATGACAACAGAAGGTTAGCCTGCAATGTGTGGTCTCGTGGCTTGAATGTGCATGTATACACCAGAATGACTGCCTGTCAACTCAAAGGTGCAACATGATAGCAGGCATGTCCATACAGCCATGCATTTGAGACAGGAGGTGCTTCTAAAGTCACCAAGAATCACAGAAACTCTTAGGGCAAATAAGCATAGAAATCCCCAAATGCCTTTTCCCTAGCACTCAAAAATAAGACCATCAGTATTTCTGATTTAACATCTCTGGTTTGAGATTCATATATATAAGGGGAGAAAGGGAAGCAGATCTCCTGCCAACAGCTACAATGGAAATAAAATAATAAAACTTAACAAAAAACCCAAATCAGAAATACATTTTAAATATAATCAAAGGTACCTAGTGCCCTGCCTATCAATTTTCTTAAGTGATCTTCTCGTGTTCAGTGGAAATTACAGACATAGCTATCCTCGATAAATGTGTAATTTGGATGGAGAAAAGCCCAGAGCTGGCATAAAATTCATCTCTATCAGTTGGTGTTTAGATGTTTCTAAAAAGAAGTAGAGCAGAAACAATTTTGAAGCTCCCAGAAAGTGAGCTGTTTCAAAGAGGTAGCAAATAAAAATGAAACACCTGCAAAAACCACAGAGAAACATCTGTAGCATCAAAAGCTCCCAGCCACCTGGGGGGACAGTTTGATCCCAGTAGGATTGTGTCCACTTTAAGGAACCAAAGAGTCTTTCTTTTTCTGTGTTAAAATATCCTTCATTGCTTAGAGCTAGGGATAGAAACTCAAGTCTAATGACCCAAGGGCAAGGACCACAAAGAGAACAAGGGAGGTCAAGACTTTCTTCAATTTCATTATGTATGTTACTATTGTTGGTGCTCTTATAAACCCCAACTTCTATTCTTTTAAGAGTGGCTTCAGTGTCTGCAATGAAAACCCACCAAACCCCTTCCCCATACAATGTGACTTCTCAGTATAAGTGTCCTTCTCCTTTTGTCACTCTGTCCCAAGAGAACGGGATGATTTGTCTGATCACTAGAGTTTCTTAAACCTTGACATCTTAAAACATCAGCATCCCCATTTCCCAAGGAAATCTCCATAAGAACCATATCTAATAATAAACCCCCCTTAGATATCTGCATTGTTCTCATCAAATACAGAACATGTTCTCCCCACCATCTAGTTCTTGCTTGTCTTTAATAATAACAGCTTCGAAGAATGCCTCATGATTTTTTCTTTCTTTTATGACACTGACTTTTTGAAGAGTTTTACAGAGTGCCCCAAAGATAGATGTCTCCATTCCTTGACTTTCTAAAAGTTCGGTCTAGAGCAATGCTGTCCACGAGAAATATGATGTGTGTCACACATGTAATTTAAAAAATTTTAGTAGCCACATTTTTAAGACTTTAAAACAGGTGATGTTAATTTTAATAACATACTTTATTTAACTCACTATATCTAAAATCTTATCATTTCCACACTTAATCAGTACTTTAAAAGCTATTGATGAAACAATACATGATTTTACATGATTTCTTCATAATAAGTCTTCTAAATGTGGAACACACTTTATATGTAGAACACATCTCAATAGGGACTAGTCCCATTTCAAGTGCTCAGCAGCCACACATGGCTAGCTAATGGCTACCATGTTGAACAGTACTGGTCTAGACACTTGATTACATTACAGGTAAAAATTTTGGTGGCAATTATCTAAGTGATGGTGTGTGAGCAGACCACTACTTGATGATGTTTATTGTTAATACGGCCAGATCTCTCTGTGATACAGATACCTTCCTCCCTCTTTGTCCTCAGTAAGTAATCCTTGAGGTGATACTTTGGCATCATACAAATATTCTTCTTGGGACGATTGGAAAATCTGAATGTAGACCGGACATTAGATAACTTCATGGAATTAGTTTGATTTTTCTTAGCTAAGATAAGGACATTGCAACAATGTAGGATAATGTCCTTATTACTAGGAGCAGGAATGAAACATCATGATGTTTGCAACTTATTTTCACACTGTATTAGCAAAAATGTTATATATGTATATGTGCAGATATAGATAAATTGATACGTTCAAAAAGAGATAAAGCAAATATGTCAAATATTTACAATTCTTAAAAATCTAGGTACAGAGTATATGGGTATCTATTGTGCTATATTTTCAATCTTTCTATAATTTTGAAATTTTTTACAATAAAAAGCTGAGGCAAAATTTTTGAACTAATAAATAATAGCACTTATTTCTTCCAGAGACTGTACAAAAAAGTGTTAAAAGTCTTTCATACATTATCACTTTTAATCCCTGAAACAACCATATGAGGTAGGTGCTATATCATCCGACTTTTCCAGACAGAGAAAACAAGGAGCAGAGAGGTTAGGTGATTTGCACAAAGTTATGCAGAGTTTAATGAATGACAAGACTGAATTGAGTATGTGTGACTTAGAATCCAAGTTTTGAAAGTTCACAAAAGTATCTTGCCCCCTCAGCATTCAAAAGAAAATTATAGTTCAGGGAAGTCCCTCTTCTAGGTCTTTCCAAACTCCATCTTTATTCTATTTTTTTAAAGATTTTATTTATTTATTTTTTTTTTAAAGATTTTTATTTATTTGTTTAACACAGAGAGAGAAAGCACAAGTAGGCAGAGCAGCAGAGAGAGGGAGAGGGAGAAGCAGGCTCTCCGCCGAGCAGGGAGCCTGATGCGGGGCTCGATCCCAGGAACCTGGGACCACGACCTGAGCCGAAGGCAGCCGCTTAACGACTAAGCCACCCAGGCGCCCCAAGATTTTATTTATTTATTTGAGAGAAACAGTGAGTGAGAGAGAGAGAGTGCGAGCATGAACAGGGGGAGAGGGAGGAGGCCCCTGGGATGACCTCAGCCGAAGGCAGACACTTAGCTGACCGAGCCACCCAAGTGCCCCTCCATCTTTATTCTAAAGACCCAGAAGCAGTGGGATGTGAACTCAGAGAAACTATAATCTGGACTCAGGACCCTGCTGGCGAGGTCACCCACCATGATTGCAGCGAGGGCGCTGACCTACTCCCAGGACCAGACCCACTGCATCTTCTCACTTATGCAATAAGCCTTTGGTCGGTCTCATGTCTCCAGGAACTATAATGATTTTCTCCAACCACCCACAGGCAAAGGGCCAACGCAAGTCATTTCAAAGACTAGTGGGAAGGTTGGATTTCCACTCACTCCTCTCTAATGGGTTACGGAGTAGTGATGATGGGAACTATAAGTTACTACGTATTGAACACTTGCTGTATGCCAGACACTGTTCTGAGTGCTCTTCATAAAGGACTTAACTGAATTCTCCTAACAACTCGGTGAGGCATGTTCTAGAAGGAAAACGAGGCACAGCAGTCGTAGGTACTAAGTACAGCCTGGATAACATAATTCCTGGGCGCCTACTTCTCACCACTGCATGGCAAGATGGAAGGTGGCCTCCCCAGCGTTTGTTACACTGGAATGGGGGTGAAGGCACGCCTGGCCGTGAGTGCCTTAGCAGCAGCCACGGCACCACACAGCCCTCTGGGGAAGGGAGGGGAGGACTGGCAGAGAGAGCATTCACACCTGTTGAACTCCTTCTATGTGCTATATTGGGTGAAGCCCTTCAAAATCCATTATCTTGTTTCAAGTACACGACCACTCTAGGGGTAATTAATAATTATCTCCATTTCATAGATGAGAAAACAGGACTCAGGAAATTAAGTCACCTCCCCAGAGTCTCATAATTAAGAAGTGGTTCCTGCCACATAGTAATAGTTAACAAATGTTTGCTAAATGAAAGCACAAGTAGTTTCATGAGTTAAAAAATAAAAAATACAGAGACTGCCATACCTGCCATAAGCTAAATGTAGCTGCTTGTCAAAAGGAAGACTATGGCTCAGTGCCTGAGGCTCCCATGTCAAAACAGAGGCAGCCCTGACACTGGGGCATGCTGGGAGTGCCTGGCAGAAGGAGGGAGTAAGCTAAGAGAAGCAATGGGAAAGAAAGGGAAAGAACCTAGGGCCAAATCCTCACATCCGAGCAGGCACAAGAAACCCAAGGCAATACCAGCTACCTCCAAAAAACAAGAGTCTGGAACAAAACCTGGGGGCAGGTGGGGAGGAAAGGGGCCCCAGAGCAGTGACTGCTCACGAAGAGGTATCTGAGCCGTACTTCAAGGTGCCCAGGCTGGGGCATAGGGTCAAGTGGCATGGGAGACCCCTGGTCACTATGGAAAAGCAGGTGAGCAGAACTCCCCCCGGAGCTGAGAGAAAAAGGTGCCTGCTCTGCATGGCCACAGGATCCTGGGTATAGGCTCTGCAAGCAGAAGTCAGGTCAGATTCTGTCCCTGACTTGTTCCTTCAGCCAGGAACTTTTGGGCATTGGGCAAACTGTACACACCAGCCCGGAAAGTTAACCAGGTTAGTCAAAGAATCTGTATCGGACACCTCTTGGTCCCCCCGCAGAGCTCTGTGTACATTTCCGACTCTAGGAATTTTGAACTCTTGCAGACACGGCCTCTCCTCCTACACCACTGCTTCCCCTGATGGAGGCCTCCGCCTCAGCCCCTACCTGATGCCCACACAATGCAGAGGCAGGACAGAGGCCAAGACAGGAACATGCCTTCCTACTAGCTCCCTCCTCTGCTTCAGGGCCTGTGTCCTCACTCCTGCTCCGGAGTGGACTCCATAAGAAAATGAGATCACACACAGCCTCTGTCTCACAGTCTGCTTTCTGGGGAGCCCAGGCTAAGACAGAATAAATGGAAGCCACAGGCCCACTCCTCAGAAAACTTCACATATGAACTGAGGCATGAGGGCTCTGTGACTTTGGACACCCTTATAGGTCACCTTAAGAATGTGACCTTGGGGGACCTGGGTGGCTCAGTTGTTAAGCGTCTGCCTTCGGCTCAGGTCATGATCCCAGGGTCCTGGGATTGAGCCCCGCATCGGACTCCCTGTTTGGCGGGAAGCCTGCTTCTCCCTCTCCCACTTCCCCTGCTTGTGCTCCCTCTCTTGCTGTGTCTCTCTCTGTCAAATAAATAAAATCTTAAAAAAAAAAAAAGAATGTGACCTTAAGGGGCGCCTGGGTGGCTCAGTTAAGCATCTGCCTTTGGCTCAGGTCATGATCTTGGTTGTGGGATCAAGCCCCGCATCAAGCCCCCTGCTCAGCTGGGAGTCTGCTTCTCCCTCTCCCTCTGCCCCTCCCCGCTGCTCATGCATGCTCTCTCTCTAATAAATTAATAAAATCTTAAAAAAAAAAAAAAAAAAGAACATGACCTTAAGGAGAAAAGGTAGAGGTTATGGTTTCTAAATTGAAGCACTTCTTTTTCTTATCCTTGGACACGTGCCAGGACTTCTGACTCCAGGAAAACTCAGAAGTTGGTCATGGAGAGGGGAGCTCAACATAGCACTCAGCAGCCTCAAAACATTCACCAGAAGCTAAAACCAAGCAGGAGTGAAGCAGCTGTCAAAAATTACCAAAGAACTGGATGAGGGTTTAAAACGGCTTTTGAGTTGGAAGAGGGTGTTTCTCCCCCGCTGCTCCAGCTCTTGACCAGTATCCCAATCTCAGCATACACAGTCTTTTTCCAAAATGCCCTTGGTGTTTTAGCAAAAAGCATCAAAATTGTTCTGTAAGATAAAAGGTTCATTACAAAACCTTCCGTAGTCCAGAAGCCCACCCAGATCATAGTTCCTGCAGCCCTGCATGCAGCCATCCAAATCACCACACATGCCCCGCCCCCCAACTCCTGCACCAGGAAGGAAAATGCCACTGGGGTTTTGGGGCAATTTCTGTAAGTCACTTCCAACCCAGGTATCCTGAAAGGAGAAACATTTGCCCTTCTGGAGACTTTGAAAGGAACCTTTACAGTGCTCCCTCCTCTCCTCTAAGAGGGGAAGGAGAAGCCCCCTGGCCACATGCCTACATCTGCGATGAGTATGCATTTAAGGGGCTGGAAGAAACCATTAGCGATCACTGAATGCACAGCTAATGCAACAGTCTTGGACATGCATGCTAATCATTTTGACAACCTGTCAGCTGAAAACCAACAGTGGCATCCAAATGCCACCTAGAGAATCCTGAGAGACCAGCAGGTCGTTAGGTCTGTCCTGTGCCCCTGCTCCATGCAAAGGCATGGCGGACAGAGGGGATGGCTGCTTTAAATGCACTCCCACTCCTCTGAATATTTCCTCCTCTCTTCAGGGCTCCTCTGAAAAAGAGCATTTCCAGCACCCCATGCCAGAGCCAGCTGCAGGACATGTGGCCAGGAGCTTCATCAGACCATCAAATCTGGCAGAACTGTCTTCCACCTGCTCTCAAATCTGAGTGACAACCAAAACAAGGTGCCTAGCAAGCAGGTTCCAAAAAAGCTCAGCCTCTGGGACTGAAAGCAGCCCTCCTGACATGTGCTGGATTAGGGATGATGCATCTGGAAATTGTGACAACCAGGAAACTAAAACAAAGCAAAACGAAACACAATGCTAGTGTCACATTTCCCCAGTTTGATTGCAATGTAAGCTGTTGGCCTTAAGTGGAATGACGACACAATTCAGCGTCAAGCCTCAGTAACATCCCCTGTGGGAAACAGCGGCCTCTGCAGATTCCGGCCGTGAGGCTGCACACAGGGGATGCAAAATCTCATTGGCCCCTTCACTTGTTCTTTCAAATATTTATTCTACAAAGATGCATTTGTTGACATTTATAGAGGCGGGAGGGTGGAGCACAGGTTTTCAAACTGCTCTGCTGAAAACCCAGAGTTCCCAGGGGGTCTTCATTCAACAAATACGAACTGAACACCTTCTATGTGCCAGGCACTGTTCTGGGTGGGTGCTGAGATACAGCAATGAACAGCACAAACAACCCATGTCTGTGTGGATCTTAACTTCTAGTGGGAGAGAGGACACCAAACAAGTTTAGTAAGTAAAATACATAGTAAATTGGAAAGTAATAGTAATAATAATTAGCAGTAGTAGTGATAATAGGAAAAAGTAATAAAGCAGGCAAAGGGGATAGGATGGTCAAAGCAGGGAGGGTGGGACTTTAGATTGGGTTTCTAGGGAAGGCTTCCCAGAGAGACTTTCGAGTAAAGCTCTGAAAGAAAAGGAGACGCTGGTAGTCCAGCCGATCAAGGGAGGGAGGGAAGGGAGGGGAGTACAGGGGAGAAAAATGAAGGCAGAGCCAGGGAAGTGGGGGGAGGAGGGAGGGGGGTGGGGAGGAGGTGGTAAGGGAAGGGAGGGAAGGCAGATCAGAGAGGGAGGACAAGGGAGGGAGGACAGAGCAGGCTGTGCCAGGTGACCCAGTTTTTCAACTATGGTAGCCCTTTCATCTGTTCAAAATACTGATGTTCTGCATTGGTTTTTGTTTTGGAAAATTGTTCACTGCTAAAAAGAGTAGGGGTGGGGGGAGGGTTGAAAACCCACGTGCAGTACAAAGGCTTTGGCATAAGACAGTGCTGGATTCAATTCCCAGGTTGGTCACTTGTGGCCTGAGTTTCCTAGAGCTCTCACTTCTCACTCTGTGTGCACCCAGCATGGGGAGACTTGGAGAAGGAGCAATTGGTCTAGGCTTTGGAACTTACCAGAGCACAGTGGATGGTTTCCCTGTCCCTACTATGGTTTAGGCTGCACTTGTGGGAAGCATGGACATGGGACCTGCCTTCAAGGAATGTGCCAGCCAGTAAGCAAGTTGAGATGATGCATACAAAGGCAGCATCAGGCCATGGCGAACTAGAGAGTTCATCACCAGAAGCCATTATCTTCAGCTACAGGGGCCAGGAGGAGGCAACCCCAGAATGAGGCTGCAAGCAAGGGCAGCTTTTTAACACAGGATATGAATCAGGGAGGACACTGCAGGTAGAGGGGACAGCATATACAAGGTGCAGGTTTAACAAGCAGGATGTGTTTGAGAGATGACAGAGAAATCACCTTGGTGAAGGTCCCTCCTTGACAGCTGGGAAGATCAGAGATGGAGTGTAGTCTGATCATAGAGAGCTTCTAGTGCCAGGATAAAGGGTCTGTTTTTAGAAGACAAAGGGTCCTTGAAGATTTTCAAGCAAGGCGGAGCTACAATCATTAAGGCGATTTAGAACAATACACGGGATGACAGGAGGCAGCAAGAGAAAGGAGGAAAGATGGGGGCTGGTGCAGCAACACAGATGCTGGTAAAGAGAGCTCAAACCGGGCGCCTGTATGGCTCAGTTGGTTAAGCGACTGCCTTTGGCTCAGGTCATGATCCTGGAGTCCCTGGATCAAGTCCCGCATCGGGCTCCCTGCTCGGCAGGGAGTCTGCTTCTCCCTCCGACCCTCGCCCCTCTCATGTGCTCTCTCTCTCTCATTCTCTCTGTCTCAAATAAATAAATAAAATCTAAAAAAAAAAAAAAAAAAAGATAGCTCAAACCAAAGGAGTTAGGAGGAGTCTGGAGGACCCAAGGTGAAAAATCCACTCTGTCCTCTCAGGCTGTCAACTCAAGAAACAAGGCAAGGTGGTTCAGTGTAGAAATTGGGCAATTTGAGGGGTGCCTGGATGGTTCAGTTGGTTAAGCGTCTGCCTTCAGCTCAGGTCATGATCCCAGGGTCCTGGGATCGAGCCCTGCATCGGGCTCCCTGCTCCGCGGGGAGTCTGCTTCTCCTCTCCCTCTGCCTGCTGCTCCCCCTGCTTGTGCGCTAATAAATAAATCTTGAAAGAAAGAAAGAAGAAAGAAAGAAAGAAAGAAAGAAAGAAAGAAAGAAAGAAAGAAAGAAAGAAAGAAAAAGAAAGAAAGAAAGAAAGAAAGAAAGAAAGAAAGAAAGAAAGAAAGAAAGAAAGAAAGGAGGGAAGGAGGGAGGGAGGGAGGGAGGGAGGGAGGGAGGGAGGAAGGAAGGAAGGAAGGAAGGAGAGAGAAAGAGGGAGAAAGAGAGAAACAAATCGGGCAATTTGAGAGAATCTTGCACAGAGGCAAGTGGTGACATCAGAGGAATGGAAGGGGGGTGGGGGTGGGGAGAAGGTCAAAAGAGAACTGCCAAGGACTGATCCTAGGGGACACGAACATTTCAGCATGGGAGAGAAAAAGGAGCCAGTGGAGGTAAGAAAGCATCAGAGATATGGGAGTCCCTAGAAATAGAAGAGTCAGAGAAGCTAATGGTGGGCCCAACAAACCAAAGGTGCCTCATACCAACAAGATCAAGGACCAACCAGACAGCCATGACATTAGGTGGTTAAAATTGATCCAATTACCTTTCAGAGGGCAGTTTCAATGGGGAGGATTATCAAGATAATATCAAGATGATACAACAAATGTAAGCTACTCCTATTTGGTTGGCAGTCAAGACGGTGATTTGGGAGGATAACAGGAATAATATTCAAAATTTTTTATATTAAGGGTATCTGTGTGTGTCTATAAACAGAAAGGAAAGTGACAGAGATTCAAGAGACAGAAGGGATATTGTGAGAAGACTGGAAACAGATTGTTTGACTCATTTCATCTGTGACACAAGCTCAAAGAGGGCTTAGAAGGAACACCAGCACACGCTGCATGTCCACAGAATACTGGACATTGAACGCTGTGGGCATCCACACTCATGCACACGACAGCAATCACCTAAGTCTTTAAAAGTGGCCACAGTTGGTAAAAGTGAGCACAGCTACGTTCTCCACCGTGACGTTGCTACATCCCTGCGCATTTGGGTGGCTTCCCTCAGGACTCCTCCCCTGGGGGCTTAGCACCAATGTGGCATCAGCCAGGCATTCACTACAGCATCTTCCATGGTCCCATTTTTCTGAATGTGTCTCTCATCCCACACACCAGGTGAGGCTGGTCCCACTGCGTGTGGCATGGTCAGCACTGAATCGCCTCCCTCAGTCGTCCTGGGTAATGAAAACCTCTCCTGCTCATATCGGTTATGTCCATTATGGAGCATCTTACAGACCACTTTCTCTTGTCCATAGATTTATGTTCTACAATCAACCAGAACTTCATACTAAAACCCTACAATAAACCCATCACCAGTAACTCATAACGTCTCAAAACTATGTTGCCTCATGGATACTTCTTCCCCTGATTAAAAAAAGAAAGGTATTTTCCTCCAAACCGGTGGACCCAGCTGAGGAGGTAACAGGGTTTTGTGCAGAATCATCACCAGGATCCTATTACCCTCTCTAGCAACAAAGCTTGTCCCCCTGGAGTAGGGCAGGGGTGGGAGGGGGGGGGCTGAACACAGGAGGATAACCAGGGGCATCTCCAGAGCTTGACAAAGTGACAACAGCCAAAGGAGGGAGATGCTAGACACACGGAAGTGAATAGGGGCATGGTGGACAGTGGCAACAGGGAATAAGCTGGGTGGAGGGACAAGAGGGCAGACTGAGATGAGGTGGCACGGAGGGGGAAGGGACATTTGCTCCTTGGAGAGACTGATGGCTGAAGGAGAGCAGAGGTGGAGACCTGGAAATGTGAGGCCGGAGTGTCAAAAGGGTCTTCACTGGAGACACTGAGGCTACAAAGGATAGCAGGAGGAAACAAGAGGGGAGACTGGGCACAGAGCAGAGAGCTGGGAGCTGCAGGCACAGACGCAGCCGGCTGGCGAGGAGCCTGGAGCAGAAGCTTCTGTTGCGGATGGCAGCAATGTCCCGAACAACACTATGGGGACGAAAGATCCCTCAGGCCCCACGGCCCAGGCGGCCGACAGAAGTCACACCCATGAGAGAGACAATGGTTACCTACAGGCTGAGCAGGAAAGGAAGAACGGGAAAAGGAAAAGAGAAAGAAACTTGAGCCCCTCCGAAGGGAGAGAATGAAAAAGAGAAAGGGAGAGTGTTGAGAAGACACAACAGGGAACGAAGAATCAAACCCAGGTAGGACTGCTGCCTCTGCAGTGGATTTTACGAGACTGAAAGCATAAAGATGGGAGCTTATTAGACAAAAGAGACAGGGCTGTAGCCTGGCACATGAGCAATCAATGTGAACTCTTTGGACAATTCGACCCCGACACTTCCAGGTCTGCACATGCTCTCCTTGACGTCTTTTCTTCTTAAGCCTTTTCCTTCCACAGCATCAGGCAGTTTCCAAAGCAGCAGAGAGGGTGTGGCAAGAAAGCAAGGGAGATCGTGTGGAAGGTCCGCATTTCAGGAAGGTGAAGAGGAAGACAGGCTGTTAAGACCTACCCACTGTGGTCCATGGGTGGTGGTCAAGGTCAAGGCTGGGAAGGGGGCAGTTTGCAGTGTCTCCTCTACCAGCCAGCACCTCCCCTGTGGCTCCTGCAAAGTCCCATCCCAGACAGTGCCCCCCCCCGCCCCCCGCGGCCACAATTAAGCCTTCTCCATCCCAGCTTCCCCCACATTGGCCCCTCCCTTCAGGTGCCTTATCTCTGCCCAAACCAGTCTGACAAGTGACTTCAGAGCAGGCCTCCTAAAAGCCCCTCCCCTTCCATCAGGTAGGTCTCAGTTCAAATGTCACCTCCCCAGGATGGCCTCCTCCCCACCAGCCCCTGAACTTGTTTTCTCTGCTTCCCATCCCTGTGACCACACCCCCAGATGATCGTGCCTATCTGATTGCTGGCTCCTTGTCCACATCCCATGCCAGAAAGCAAGCTCTATGAACCAGGAGTACGGCCCCAGCACTTGGCAGAATACGGAAGAAAGTGATGCGCACTTGTGAAATGAATGTACAGCCAGGGCCTTGCAGTACAGAGGCGTTTGGTGCCACGGTGGATCCAATGGGGTCCTGCTCAAGTCTTTCACTGTCACCCTGAAAGCCTCGCGCTCTGCCCTGCAGACACCTAGCCTGGGCCAGCTCTCACTGCCCGTGAGATCTACTCTAATCAAATGAAAATACAGAGCATAGCTGCCCTTGTTACCACTAAAAGAAAAGTTTCCTCTTCCCCATTAATCAGCAAAATAGAGTTGAAAATTATTCTTTCCTGAGGGAGGTTTAGAGTTCCCCGAGCAATGACGGTGAGGAGGGGGCACAGCGTTTCTCAGGAACAGGCATACTGCAGAACTATGCAGGAAGGCCACAGGGCTGATAGCCTTCTTTCCCTCGTTCCCCTCATTCCAGGGAGCACTTTATACACAGGTGTCTGCGCTGGCTTCGACGAGGCACGGGAGGGGCCCTCAGTTGCGGCCCGCAGTGCCACCGTGAGGACGTCCGGGGAACTGCTTCGTGTTGGTCTGCACTCCGTGAACATTCCCGAGGCAGGAGAAAACCAATTACTGCTAATCTCTGGCCACGGTGGGCTCCTGGCAGAAAAAAATAGTTACAACTTCATGAGGGAATTCTGAGACCAGCGACCCTCCTGTCTGGGCATTTGACCAAAACGGTAAAACCAAGAACATGGTTTTAATTCCAGCTTTGTTTACAGCCTGTGTCCTTGAAAGGTCACCTGCTTGCCCCAACACACCATCTCCAGGTGTGAACAAGAAATAACGTCATCAACCTCTCTTAGAGAATTCTTCAGGGAATGGGACACAGAAACAATATCTCATCACTACAGCATATTAAGCAAAAAGATGCGAGACCACCTGAATCCACTTTGGGTTACCAGAGCTTAGAAACCTCTACACACATACCGTCTAGACAGAGGGAAAGAAACGGATCAAGCATGTAGCATGCAAAGCAGAACCATCTCCTCAACTCAGTCACCCGATGCAAGAAACAAAATCAAATCTGGGGCATGAAAAATGAGCTATTTCTCTTAGGTAGCCAAAAAAATCCATTTTATATTGTCTGTTCCAATTATACGTGTCTGAAAAAGTAGGGTAAAAACAAGCCTTTTGTTTAGGTATGATCGTTCAAATAATTTAAGTCTGTACTTCAGGAGAATTCCAACATAAATTCCACAAACATAGTGCGTAAGAAAAATATTCCAATTGAGAAACAGGTTACTATTACATAAGAAACCTAATTACATGAATATAATTTATACAAGAAATAAAAATGGTGAATATGAAAAACGTATAATCTCCAGCTAACTAAAGAAATTCAAGACAAAATAACATTTCTCTATCAAGGAAACATAACACCAAGAGAATCAATTAAAGTTGATTCACTGGTGAGAAAATAAACTAGTACACTTTCTAGAAGGTAATTTGGCAATATTTCTATAAATCCTTAAAAGTGCATAGGATTTTTTGACAAACTATACAATTATGGGAGTTCATCTTACGGAAGTAAAGATAGAAGGAGTCAGTTGCAAGCACCATGTGTAAAAGAAAGTTTGGAAAGATCCCGATGTCTAACCATGGGAGATTTATTAAACAGCTGTATCTACTCAATGGAGGACTATGCAGCCATTAAAAAGTATGTCAAATGTCTTTATGGACCCAAAAATGTTACTGTAGTATTACATAGGAAAAAGCTAAGTAACTAAAACAAAACAAAAATGCATTTAAGATCCAATTTGGCAACTATGTATTTACTTATATGTGTATCTAGACAGATAAATAGCTGCACAGCAAAGAGATGGAAACAAGGTACTCAAGATGACAGAGGATCTCTGTGTAGCTGATACTAGGGGTGTTTTGTTAAATTTTTTCCTTTTTATTTTTATTTTCTGAGATTACTACAATAAAATATACTGCTTAAGTAACTAAAAAAGAGTATTTCTGGGGCGCCTGGGTGGCTCAGTTGGTTAAGCGACTGCCTTCGGCTCAGGTCATGATCCTGGAGTCCCTGGATCGAGTCCCGCATCGGGCTCCCTGCTCGGCAGGGAGTCTGCTTTGCCCTCTGACCCTATCCCCTCTCATGTGTTCTCTCTCATTCTCTCTCTCTCAAATAAATAAATAAAATCTTTAAAAAAAAAAAAAAAAAAAAAAACTTTAAAAAAAAAAAAAATAAAAATAAAAAAAGAGTATTTCTTAGACTGAAAAAAAAAAAACCAATTCCAAAATAAACTTGAGAGAGCTAAAGCAGGAAGAGCAGCAGAGCAGGCAGGATATAACGGAGCACTGAAGAGGTGGACCCACATCACACAGGCCACCCACCTCTGCCCCGGAGAAGGCACCTCAGTGTCTCAAAGCTCTAACTGTCCCCAGCCCCCATCAGAAGGTATACTTGGAGGGAAGGTAGAACAAGTGACATTTCAAGAACACTGCCCATGTTACTTGGAGAATATAAAAGGCAAAGATATTTAAATGGGATTTAATTATATAGCCATGCACCGAGGTAGTTTCCCCCTGGGAGAAGAGACACCAAACCACTGGATGAGAGAGTCAAGAATTACATTTGGAATGGCCACAAGAGAGATGCAGCAATTTTTTTTATTAAATTCACTTTATTCTGGGGTCAATTATCAAGATTCTATTTGCAATACATACTGCTTAAAAAGATATGTTAAAAAATATTCAGTGTGAAAAACATGGCTATAAAATACAGTATACATTATATAAACCCAAAGTGTATTCCACATATCTCAACATCACAAATTAGAACACCTTCAGTCTCTCCTTCTTCAGCTCTTTTGGACCAGAGAGTCAAAGCCACTCCATAGTAACGCCAGCAGCACTTCCGGAACACAGGCTCAAACCGTGTATCTTCTCTCTCCTTCGTGTTTTGCCTTGTGGTATTTCACATAATCATTGTACAGCTCCTTAAAGATGTCTCTCACCCCCGGCTGCAGGGAGACCCGCAGGAACTGGACGTCCGGCTCAATGCAGAGGTCCAGGATGAGGTAAATGCCTTCCTGCAGAAGGCCCTTCACCGCCGGATACAAGGTGACCTGTCAAAGGACATGCCCTCTGTGAGAGCAAACACACAGACCAAGCCCTCCGAAGACCTGACAAGGAGTTTCAAGTTCGGCCCCCAACTTGAGAAAAGACATCCCTTTTAAATTATCATTTTGCACAGAAATAAATATTTGTATCTTAAAAGTTTGTGTTTTAGGGAAATAAAAGCCAACTCGAGTGACAAAAGCCTGGAATAAAACCTCACAAAATCACAGGGGTAGCTCCGCTATTTGGTGAATGATGCCTAGCAGGGGCATTTAAAAACTGGAATCTTTAAACTTACAAATCTTATGAGAGCCATCTGCACACTGTGCCAAATGCTTCGCCATGACCAATCGCATGGGAAGCTGCACTAACATGGGATAAGGACAGCAATGTTCACTGTGACTGACTCCCCCCGCCCCCTGCCAGCAAGGCAGGCGGCCGGGTGGGCTCCAACACTCCGCAAACGGATCTTTGATAGGCCTATATTAGTAATTAGATCATATCATATCCAAACAAATCGGATGTGATTTATGATTACCCTTAATACATCTTTTTATTTCTATCAACAACAGCTCAATGGGACCTGAATTTCTAACTGCCCCTGAATGGCTGAATCGGTTCTTGAGACTAGAGATGTCTTTCTTCCCTTTTTCTCTTCTGGGTTAACTAAAACCTGGGGAACAGAAGGAAGAGTGGGCAGTCTGGCTCCAGCTGGGCTGACTGGTGGATATTGCGCACAGACTTGCAGATCAGAGATTCAGACTACTGTCTAGACAAAAAGACCGACAGAGCAGGCTCTACACGCATCTGCCACAACCATTCAGGTTGCAGCTGAACCTGGCTCTGAACCGTCTGAATACCCCAGGAGCTGAAACCAAAAAGCAACTGGAAGGTTCCAGCAGACAGGCCAGGGATTTGGCAGATTCTTTATTAATGTCTTAAGGGCCTACAAGAGTGAAAGCCCCTCTGCAAACACGTAGCTTCTGGGGAGGATATATGGTATTCACTCGGAGAAGTCGGATTCACCAAAGCAACCCCTGGGAGGCCTGTACCTAGAGAGGCAGTCTGTTTCTGTCACTAAGATGGTGCTGTTTTTCAGTTACGGTCATTTTCACATGAGAGCTCAAAAAATTTCTGACAATGATCTTAACTTTTACTGTTTATAGATGATAAGAACACTCAAGGACTGAAGGTGGAACTGTCTGTGATTTCAGCGGAAAGCATTAGAGAAGGAAGGAAAAATAAAACAAAACAAAAAAACAAATATGTCCTGAATCTTACCAGCCAGGTGAGGACCCTGTAAGCTGACCACTCATTTATTCATCTAATCAGCACTCACTAAACAGATAACTCCACTTCCAAGAGCAAAGGAGCGGAAGTAACTGTCTCAATGACAGCACGGAGAGCTGAAGCCCGCCAGTCAGAGGCCAGGGCCCATGAGCTCCACCATTCCCTCACACGGGGGCTCCTCAGTCGAAGGACGGCGCCGAGCACACAGCCCTGCTGGGTCACAGGAAGGCCTGCAGTATCTGGCCTACACAACCACTGTGCATCTTTATGTTTCAGCCCACTTATTTATAAAACAAAGGGGAAAAACTCAGTTTCTATGACACTAAGATCACCAACCAACGAATGAAAACATCTCTAAGTAGCATAAAAGGACCTTACACAGGACAAGCAGTACAAACTATTTACTCTAGGCTGTCAACATAGATAGATGTAAGTTTGACCAGTGCCCAGGATTTCCCCTGGCACATCCCCACCGTGACACATTACTGCATGGAGGGTACAAGGTCTGTAGGAGTCACTGCGTGTCCTGCCTGATGTGGTCTCACCAGGTCACTGCCAGACCTTCACCCATACCCACTCCACAGGGCTACCAGGAGATTGCAAAGGAGATTCACTTAGCTATCTAGCATTTAATTAAACTTACAAATGTCTTTCCGGTCTGGAAATATTTCCAGTTCTCAGGAGAAGCCTCTAATACATATGGAATATTTTCTTCATTACTGAGTTAAAAAACAAATGAAAGATAAAACATAAAGACTCTTGCCAATGAATTCTGGGATGCTACAGCCTTAGATAATTCCCAAGGCCTTTGACTTGCAAGATTAAAAATAAAAAAATAACTGAGAAGCATAAATTAGACATGAATAATGAAGCCAGGAAACCAGAGACTTTTCATAAAATAAATCTCAGAATAATAGTTAGTGACTTAAGGGTTCAAATTATCACCTCTTTTCTTGGCCTTTAGTTAAGTGATATTACTATCTCTCATTTTATTTTTCACTGAAACACAAAATAATGCCAGGTTTTCTTTCAGCAAAGGCTTACATATCAATGACTTGAGTGCCTGTGAAATACCAAGATTCTGTAAAAACGCTAAGAAATTCCAAGGAAACCAAACACGAAGCCCATCTTTCATTCAAAGGCTGACTTGAAGGGGTCCTCACATGTTGCCCCCACCCCTCCACACACCATGCCTTGTGAGGACCCCGTGCATACCCACGGGGCAGGGTGCATACTACAGCCCCACCCCCACCCCAGCCCTCTCAAATCCGGCCAAGTGCCCACCCACATGACAGGCATCTGCACTGGTTGAGGCAAGCAAGGCCAGCATGCCTGAAAATTATTTAAGAGTTCTAGATTCATCCTGAAAGAGGGTCAGAATGAAAATGGATGCAACACCAGATTTTCTGAGAAAGCTCATTCAGCTCAATCTCCCTTGAGAAATCTCTTAACGTAACAAGTTTACCAGCGGTTTTAACATTATTCTTACAAGATTTACAAAGGAGGGCTATTCTACTAAGAGCAACATAAACAACACAGACGTATATATCTACACCTGCAAAAGTAGATACACACAGAAACATACTGTACTCTAAGCCTCTGACATTCAATTTAAACCAAGTAAGATATGAAGTCTTCACTTCAGGGGTCACACAGGGTCTTGTGGAATTTTGGAAATAACATGCTAACATTCCAAAGTGAGACCACTGCTGAACAATGAATTAATTATCCAGAATATGAAATCAAAGAGTCAGGTTAAATAGGACAAAGATACTTTTGTTTAAAGGAGCTGAATGAATCTGCCAGTATCTCTACCACGTCATCTACTTTGAGTGTCTGAGAGCAGCTGACTCACACGCATGATGCACTCCGAGAGGATAAACCAAGGAACTCCTGCTGTTGGGGTCCCGAGACCCTTCTTCCTCGTCACCATTAAGCCTAGCCCTAGGAGAGCTCCTGTTCTTAAACCTGGGAGGCATTTCAGCTCGCTCATTACTCCAGAAACTGACCAAAACAGGCCCCAGAGCTTGTGCTGCAGCAAGAAGGGAGAGCTAGCCGTCACGGAGCGCCTTCTAGGTACCAGGCACCACCAGCCCTTTCAATGTCGCCTCACTCCGTCATCCTGCTAACCCTGCAGGGCTGCTGTGGAACCCTGCAGATGGGCAGGACAGCCTGCTATGATGCATGGTTCGGGACCATCAGGCCCAAGATATCGCGTGCCACTATGGTTGAGAAGCCCTGCTACCAAGGACTACAAATGAAAGCACTTGGTGAGAGGGGGCAAGCTGTTTACCTTCTGCACCTCCGTGACATACTGAGCCACCATAAAGGGGGAAAACACCGTGAACTCTTCGGCCCGAGCTGCAATGTGGCTGTACATCCTTTCCACCAGGCGGGCACACTCAAGGACCACCGACAGATCATCTGTACTTCCTATGGAAGCAAAGTGTTTCCAAACTGATTAGTCCAAAACCCATGCATTTTAACCCTTCTAACTTTATACATTTAATACAGCTGAAAATTATTCAAGTCTTCCCTTTTTCCCAGACTCATTAATTATCTTATTCCACAGACAGAATGAGGGAGAGATGTCCAAATATTTATCTGTATTACAAAGGAAAGAACACTTAAAATACTCGAATATGTGTGTTTTTTTAGGAGTCTAGAAGAATCAAAAATTTTAAGATGAAATCTATGATTGCTCTGTATTTTAAAAAAAGGTGGAGATGTATAAGAAAGGTTTAAATTAGAAAATTATCTTTAAAAAACATGGTTTTTTACATCATAGGACTTTAAAGATAAGATGGCCTAATTATACCTTTGCCTCCTTATGTTTCAGATATCATGCAGGCAGACATATACAAGACTCAGATATAAGACTTCTTAAAACCTTGAATATATAAACATGTTACATATATGCAATTTTTCTAGATACAATATAATTTTGTGAAATTATATAAATTTCTAACACTCACTGGACATTTCAAAAGGCAAGTACTTTAATGAAGCACTTGAATATCTACTCTGTACCATTTCTTCCCTCTTTTCAGAGTGCTCAGCACATATATGCAGTTCAGTGAATACCTGGCATTTATTATTTCAGCTACACAGTTAATGTGTGGTTATTAAGAGTGCATTAGATACCAACAAGAAGAGTAAACAGTTAAAACTCTACTCAGTTAAGCTATGAACACATCAGAGAACCGAGTCTTGGCAGATGGGAGGTAACTGAGCTGCACCAACATGGACACAGCAGAGCCACGCTCGTGAAACATGCCCCCACACTCCCTCAGGACACACGACAAAGGACACATGTACAACTACACACGGGACACGCCTGTGGCAGCGTGTGACAAGGGCTCTGCTCCCCCACTGCTCAGCAAGGGCTGGACCAGAGCCTTCCCTACACTGCCATTTCCCATCTCCTGTCCAGGCAGACATCACTAGTAAAAACAGGGATTCTTCTTGCTGAGCTCAAACAGGACCACGACCTTAGGGGCCTCAACACAATGCTACAGCTAGCCACCACCAACTGACCAAGGCTAGCTTGGGAGATGGAACCTGTTTCCCTACCCTGTTCCTAAACATAGTCACAATTTTACACTGACACCAATATTACATCGCTCTGCACCAGGCCTGGGAGAAAGCAAAAGACCTCATTGTGCCACTGACTGATCTCAAAACCAGGCAGAATAATTTGGGAATTATAGTCCAGTGTTAACTATACCTTTTCTCTTTTCTCAATAGTTACTTGGTTTAAGTAGCGTAAATCTACAAGTCCGAACCCATCAAAGTGGTTCACTCAGCGGGGAGGGGGGCTGAGTACCACTCATATGTTTCCAGTTAGTCCAGAACTGCTGCCACAGGCTCTTCCTGGACACCCTCCAAGCTAAGTCATAAAGCCCTCCTTGTTGGTCCCAGAGCATTCCATCAGGTACCACGCTATGCAAATTTGAAAGAGCACAATATAGACCACCTCAATTTATATGCAAATTTTTAAATAATGAGACTCTCCCCCAAATTAGAAATTGAGCAAGAATCAACAACCTTCAAGGCTGAAAACAAGCTGTACACATAATTTATGCTATCACCATATGGCAGCTCACTTCACTGGTAAACAAACACAACCTTGCCAAGATAAGACTGAAATGATGACTTGCCAGACCTCATCCCTTTAATAAAATGAAATAGCTCTGTAACTGCCCGTTCTTCTTTAACTTCCCCATCAAACTAGGAACTCCTTTAGGGCAAGAACGGAATTGTCACTTTATTATTTTTTTTAATTTTATTTTTTTAAAGATTTTATTTATTTATTTATTTGACAGACAGACACAGCGAGAGAGGGAACACAAGCAGGGGGAGTGGGAGAGGGAGAAGCAGGCTTCCTGCCGAGCAGAGAGCCCGATGCAGGTCTTGATCCCAGGACCCTGAGCTGAAGGCAGACGCTTAACGACTGAGCCACCCAGGCACCCCTTGTCACTTTATAACCCCTCTACATGAGAATAAACATTTCCTGAATCTAGATACTTTCCCCCCCGTCCAGGAAAAGAACTATTTCAATTAGAAAATCACAAATGCACTCACTGTTTTGGACATAGCAAAAAAAAAAAAAAAAATGGTGACAGCTTGAAATTTTTTAGAAAATTGTTTTGGGTATTCATTTAATGATCTGAACATTTCTTACTTAAACTCAACTGAGTGGTTTTATTTTCTGTAACATAAGAGGCCGGAGACATCATAAGATAAACACATTTGAAATCATGTATCTGATACTGTTACTTTGAATTACCTTTGTCTTTCTGCCTCCCTTCGTGCATAACTGAAAACACCAATCTATTGAAACAGTTCAAGAAGGAAGGAATGGCTTTCAGCATCACCTGTAATAATAATAGAAAAAAAGAATATAAAAACATGTAATTGCTTATTTCAAGTTCTACTTTATTTTTTTAAACTTTTATTTAGGGGCACCTGGGTGGCTCAGTCGTTAAGTGTCTGCCTTTGGCTCAGGTCATGGTCCCAGAAGTTCTGGGATTGAGCCCCACATCGGGCTCCCTGCTCAGCGGGAAGCCTGCTTGTCCCTCTCCCACTCCCCCTGCTTGTGTTCTCTCTCTCGCTGTCTCTCTCTGTCAAATAAATAAAAATCTAAAAAAAATAAATAAACTCTTATTCAAATTTAATTAATTAACATATAATGTATTATTGGTTTCAAAGGTACAGGCCTGTGATTCATCAGTCTCATATAATACCCAGTGCTCCTTAATGCCCATCACCCAGTTACCCCATCCCTCCATCTCCCTCCCCTCCAGCAACCCTCAGTTTGTTTCCTATGATTAAGAGTCTCTTGGTTTGTCTCTACTTTAAAGGAGAGCATGTTTATTTCCTTCTTAACCATATCTATCAGGATGCTCAAAACAGCGTGGCAACTTCTTTTGCCTGAACTTTCTAGGGAAATAGCTCACCCACCTTACTTGCTCTTTAACATTTGTTTTAATGGTTTGGGATAGGGCTTCTAACTTTAGGAATCTAATGGAGTGATCTCAGTTTAGAATCCGCTTAATCTGTTACTATAAGCTATTACCAGTGCATTCTGGAAATGGGTAGAAATAAACAACAGAAGCAACAATAGCAACATATTCAAGTGTAATTGGCATTAGAAAGAGGTTACATTAAGCAAATCCATTTAGAAGAAGGACCCAAACTTCTCATTTTTTAGTGATGAAAAGGTCTGGTTGGGTTTTATCTTAAAGAATAATATAAAAATTTTAAATTATGTTTCTTTCATATGCAACCACCTTTTAGATCATGATCAAAACAACACACTACCCAATAAAGCAGCCATGAGCTACATGAGGTTACTTTAACTAAAATTCAGTTCCTAGTCATACAGCTCCTAGGCCACATTTCAAGTGGTCAAGACACGTGTGGCCTGTGATTACTGTGCTGGACCATACAGACACAGAACATATCCAACAGTGCTTTAAAGATCTACTGGCCAGTCCTGCTCTTTTCTCAGAATTCTCAGAATGAACAAAGACTAAATCAAGAGTTGAGATTTTTTCCTTTGGTATAATTTATCCAACCAAATTCCTGATAGCATAACATCCCGTTCTTCACATCAAATTACTGACATCCACAGCATGCTCTGAAAGAAGTCATTTTTGCAAAAGTATTCCAGAGCTTCATCAAACTTCCTAAGGTCCCCTCGTAAGCCTCTGCTATCATATTGATTAAAAGCACACAAATCCAGAGCCAGACTATTTGAGTTCACACCCTGGCTTAATATGGCACCAGCTGCTGATCGTTCTGCTGGGTACACTGACTGAACGGACCTCATGCTATCCCCTTTAGATTTACTTAAGCAGATTCTAGCCTGGTGCTTTTATCAACTCAACTATGCACAGGGCCAACAGTGTGATCATGCACCACATGGGGCCCCTATCCCCCACTCTAACCCACAGTGAGTGGGAGTGTGATTATTAGTCACATCATTCTTTATTGCAACCACCATGTCATTATCCCTGTCAATTTTCTCCTTTCATTAAATTGTCTAATTCTGCTAAATGGTCATTTGTCAATGGTTCTGCAAGAGATTCCCACAGCTTTCTAATATTACTTTTCATCAACTGCATGAAATCCTGCATCTTTTGCAAGATGGGCAATTTCAGTTTGTAATTGATATATATTGCATTTATATTGTATGGTCACATAAAAATCTAACAATCAACAGAGAGATTTAGAACAAAGATGCTCACAAGATAGGCAGGGCCAAAGGCACTGGAGTGAGGCCCAGTGTCATAAGTGCTTACTTTACCAGACAATAAATTTTTTAAAAATGGCGCTGCTATCAGGTCTCTACCTTGAGAACATTAAAACACTTAAAAATATTTGAATATGCCTGTGTATATGTGTATATATCTTATTTATGACATCCCACGCATCACATGTACAGCAGTGGTGCAGCGGAAAGAACATGGGCCAAAGAATCAACAGTCCTGAAGCTAAGATTTAGACTCAGCTAGGCGGCACTGGTCAAATCACTTAGCAGCTCTGAGCCTCAGTTTATCAATAAAATGGACTACCATCTACTTTACAGACTTGCTGTAGGGGTGAAATGAGACACATAGCAAATGTTCAACAGATGGCAGCTGAATCTTTTCTGTGGGACAATTATTCCTACTCAGTTCAATTTCAAAGGTAGCATACTATAAAACTGGAACTCAGGAAGCCTCACTCCCTACACCCATCTGAGTTATAAACCCTTGAAGACATCTAAGCAAATGAGTGAGATTTTAAATGTGTGGTCTGCAAAAACAGAACAATTTGTAATGAGCTTCCTTAAATAGCTAGTATACAAACACTATCTAAGTGTCAGACCCAACAAAGATGAAACTCAAACAGCCTGATGTGAAGATCAAACATTTTTGTGCTTGATAAACCACTGTGACCCTGGACATTACTGGAACCAAAAAGTGTGCTTAGCAAATCACTGTTTTTATTATCTTCCAATAGTAAAGCTCTACTGCTGCTGAAATTACTCTGCCTCATGCCTTGCTCCTCCTCCTCACCTTCGGATGACACTGCAGGATGGAGAAGAGCACATTGTGTACCCGCAGAAAGATGCTCCCATACTCAGGGGGCTTCAGGTGGTCCAAAGGGACTGTCAGCAGGATGCTGAAGGCCAGGCTGACATGGTGCGGGTTGCTGATGGTCTCCTCCCCCTGTCGAAGCAAGGCTGCCAGGACGTCCAAAATAGGCCCCACAACCGCCAGGGGCACAGGCTGTTCCTGACAAGCCTCTCGGTTTTGCAGCTACAGGAAAAGAAGGAACAAAGGAAAGAAAATGAAGGCGATTCTCTAAAGAAAGAATACAAAAACTGAAGTAGACAAAGGTAAGAATGTCCAAAATGTACTTATGCGGTCAGAAAGCACTTTGAAAAAAGAAGGCCAGTGTTCAATCTCTGAAGGCGACCTACTGAGGACTTGCCCATTTTGGTCCATGCTTTTTGTTGGACTCATCAACCACGAAGAGAAAGAACTTCTTACAAGAGTTGACTCATCCAATTTCTCAGAACAGGAAAACTTCACATCAGACATACATAACAATATTTTCCCAAAAAGATGATTAGTTGTAAGTATCTATAATTAAAGTTCATTTGTTACATTTCTTAAAAATCAGCTCTAGGGACACCTAGGTGGCTCAGTCGTTAAGCATCTGCCTTCAGCTCAGGTCATGGTCCCAGGGTCCTGGGATTGAGCCCCGCATCGGGCTCCCTACTCCACGGGAAGCCTGCTTCTCCCTCTCCCTCTGCCTGCCGCTCCCCCTGCTTATGCTCTCTCTCTCTCCAACAAATAAATAAATAAGACCTTTAAAAAAAAAATCAGCTCTAGTTAAGATATTCAATTACTGTTCTAGAGAATAAAGAGAACAGGCTCAAGATGAGGGCTAACTCAAAGTTCTACCCCCCTAACCTGGGAGAGCTCACCTGTCACCCTCGTCCTCAGGCTACAGGTGTAAATAGCAGCCCTGATGCAGCCTGCTGGGGCCTCACACAGCGCTCCGGTGGCCTGGGGACTCCAACTGTGCTGACTTCATGCTGGTAAATCTACTTTTAGATTTACCTATGTGGTTTCTAGCCTACTGTCTCTATTAATGCAGCCCTACTGTGCACACCACCGACACTGATTGCCTAACACATGAGTCCCTCTCCCCCCACCCCCCAATTCCCTGCACTCTTCCTCCTGACACCTACTACACACACCAGGGAAAGATGAGATTCAGCCACTAATGCAGATTCCCAGGAAAACAACAAAGCAACAAAACAGAATAGGAGGGAACAATATGTTTACCCCTTAGGTCCTTCTGCCCTGAGAAGATGCTAATCCAGGGCAATTCTCTCAGGTGGCACAAGTGAATTAAAGCTGATAATCATGGTAAAGTAGATATTGATCTTTCAAACCCAAGTGCAAGAATACTGACTGGAGACTCTCCAGATGGCAAAAACACTCAGACAGTCCCAGTCAAAACTAGGTTTTTGTGCTAGTCAAACAAAAAGTCATGTGACTACCATGTATATTCACCAGGTGCCAAAATTTAACAATTGGGTTAACAATTCAACAATAATCTATCTGCAACATTACTGTCCCATTCTATAAAGCCATTCTTTTCTCACTATATCATAGATTTTAAACATATACAACCCCCCTACAAATGAACAAATGCGCTAAATTGACCAGAGAATTTGGTGGGGACAAAAGAAAGCCCCAGAATTCCTTCTCATCTCATCTACATTCAACGGGCTTCCACAGGAGCCCCATCTTATCACTGCACGCCTCCTATTACTGCCTGCCTAATGCTTCCCGGGCTCCTCGACACCCCCTCACACCACCTCTCCGTCACATCTGGAGCTGACACCAGCGTTTGCAGACACACAAAAGCACATACAGTACACACACTGACAGAAAAGCATCCTGCCGGCAGCCATCATCAGGACGGAGTGCCCAGAAACATACTCTGCATAAAACCAGAGATGGCAGAAGCCAAAATGCAGCCTTTTGTCTGCAGAGGAACAGGGATGATGAGATGAAGTGAGATGAAGGGCACCGCCCAAGGGTACTCACAGTGAGAGCCGTGACTATCTGGGGGCACGCACACCAGAACAGACTCGCTTTCTCTCCGCCGAGTGGGCAGTTCAGGAGCAACCTGGTCAATGTAACAGCTGACAAAATGGCCTGAGAGAAAAGGGATAAAAACTTAGCAGAAATAGCTAGCTCTCTCTTAAGAAGTCCATCTTGGGAAGAAACCCAGTCACTGGTGCTAAAGAGAGAGAGCAGAAACCATTAGAACCCTGGTGTCGGGGCATGGACAAGACCTGGTTTGGGCTCAGTCCTGAGGGTGAGGACCCTTCCACCACCAGGCAGACAGGAAATAAATGCATAAGATGAGCAGAACTGTGGCCAAGGGGGAGGCCTTTTCAGTAGCATCTCACTAAACCAAGCATGGAAATGAGCCAGGATAGTGAAATAAAAGAAGGCCACACATGGACACAGCAACCTAATTACAGAGATCCCACCCTGTCAAGATAGTGTGGAAAGAGGCGGCAAGCTATAACCTACCTACGCAAGAACAGGACATGCTCGTGGATAACAGGAGGAGTCAGGGGAAAACCGGGACAAAGTGAAACAATTAGATTAGGTGCTACGATTGCAGGTGATGGTTTTAAACCATGAGGAAGGAACTATGTGGGAAGGGAACTCACTTTATTGAGTGCCTATGTCAATAAACATCCAACCCTTGCTGGCATTTTACACCATCAAATTTCAGCCTCGTGCCAGCCCTTCCCCCCCAACACTGCAGCCCCACAACCCATACAATTCTGGCCTCAGCCCTCTGCTCTCAGCTTCTTTCCCATCTCTCCCTCCCTGATTAGCCATACCCCTATGTATGGCTACCCCCCCCAGCAGCCCCGCCCTCTCCCGAGCTGGGGGCTCACTTTCCTGCCCACCTGCAGGACGTCTGTACCCACATAGGGCCTGCACACTGGCGCCTCCCTTGCTGTCTACCTCTCACACCCACACCACCTCTGCCCTGCTGTGCACACAACGCCCTCCTCCCTCTCTCCATAGCAACGGCCCCCCCATCCAAATCCTCTCCAGCTCTGAATGCTCAGGCTCCAGCCTCGCCTCCTCCATAAACCTTCTGACTGACTGGTTTAAATAGAAATCTACAGTGAGGCCTTCTCAAAGCTGGGGCCCAATCGTGCTGCAAATGCACACAATGAAAACTTCCAGAGAGAGGGGAAAGTGCCACGGACAATGAGGAGGGGACTGGTGGCTCTGGTCCAGCTGGGGCTCCTTGCTCACATACAGGAGATGTGAGTTCTCCCTGCTGCCCCTCTGTGGCCTCGATTACCCTCTCCAGCTCTCCTCCCATCCAAATCAAAACCCAAGCTTGAGTGCTGATTATAACTGCAAGTCAAGAAGCCACTCATGGGGCAGAAAAAGCTCAGAACCAGAAGACGTGGGCTGTGTTGCTGGCTCTGAGATACTTAGCTCTGTGACATTCTTCCTGTGCAAGCAGGGACATCTGACCAGTCCAGTGCACAGGGTTGTTTAGCAGACCAAATTCCAGCATGTAAGCTCCATAGAGAGGCTCTCCAAAATATGTAATGCCAAATGCAAATGCAGGGCTTTATTAGCAACTACCAAATAAACTAAGGTGCAAAGGACTGCAGGGCAGCTTGCTAATCGGAGTGATTTTCAAACAGAATCAGGGCTATGTGACCAAGTGAAGTAAAATTTTTAAAAAGTACAATGGGAGATGTCTTACATAAGATGAGCAGAATTTAACTTTTTTCTAATATGTCAATTATAAATATACAATACTTTATATTTCATATAATAAGCACCCATAGCGGGCGCCTGGGTGGCTCAGTTGGTTAAGCGACTGCCTTCGGCTCAGGTCATGATCCTGGAGTCCCTGGATCGAGTCCCGCATCAGGCTCCCTGCTCGGCAGGGAGTCTGCTTCTCCCTCTGACCCTCCCCCCTCTCATGTACTCGCTCTGTCTCATTCTCTCTCTCTCAAATAAATAAATAAAATCTTAAAAAAAAAAAAAAATAAGCACCCATAGCTGTAATTTGAAAAAGTTCCTCTTTAAAAAATAAGGCCCCCTTATACTAAAGTCCCAGGCCTCTCCACAGGCCAGGGCTACCTCCATAAACACCCCCTTGGGGTTTGATCTTATGTGTTTAATTTTAGGGGTGACATCGCATCTCAAATAAGTTTCCCCACTTGAGCTATTATTTATGTGCCTGCCATACAAGGGAGAAAAGGAGTACCCACCTGCAGATCGGCTTTCCACATGTTACTGATGTCTAATCCTTGGAGAATACACCGCATCACCATCCTAAAGTCCTCTGTTGTCCCAACTTCTAACATCTGGGTGAACAAGACTCCCAAATGAGGTTCAATATCCTGAATTACCTCAACTGGAACTGCAGGATCTATGTGGAGAAGAAACGAAAACTGCTGAGATATGATAGAAAAGGGGCAGGTGAAATATACTAGAATAACCACATGATGAATGGGGCCCCAGCCCTTAAAAGCATGATTTGAGAGGCATGGAAATACTCATGGAGCAAGCAGAGAAGGCGGGGCACATGCCACAGAGCAATAGTGCTCTGTTGCACACAGCTGACCCGTGCAGAGTGCACACACAGCACAGGGAAGGGGAAAGCCTGAGAGGATGATGACAATGGTCAGCAGTGCTGAACGCTGGACTATGGAACACAGGTGATTGCTACTTTCTCTATACTTTTTTCTACTTTCCTTGTACAGGTATACCTCAGAGACAGGACAGGTTCAGTTCCAGACCACCGCAATGAGGCAAATATTGCAATAAAATGAATCAAATGAATTTCTGGGTTACCCAGAGCAGATAAAAGTTACGTTTACACTATACTGTGGTCTACTAAGTGTACAATAGCATTACGTCCAAAATACAATGCACGTACCTTAATTTAAACATACTTTCTTGCTGGAAAATGCTAACCACCATCTAGCTTTCTGAGTCTTAGTCACTGATCACAGATCATCATAACAAATGTAGTAACGAAGAAGTTTGAGATATCGCAAGATTTACCAAAATGTGACAGAGCTACAAAGAAGCAAATGCTGCTGGAAAAATGGTGCCAACAGACTTGCCTGAGCAAGGCTGCCCCAAGCCTGCAAACTGTAAAAAACGGGAGTATCTGTGAAGCTCAATAAAGAAGAGCACAATAAAATTAGGCATGCCCATATTCTTTTGTAAAATCAGTAGGAACACAGGCGTGGCATGGTACGTTGAGAGAGATGAGAATGTTGAAGACATTAAAAGAGCTCCAAACTTTCAGGGCCTATCTGCCTCAGTCATCCAGGTGTTTCCCACTTGATGCGGGAAAGCCTTCTTCTTTTTTTTCTTTAAGAATTTTATTTATTTATTTGAGAGTGAGAGAGAGCAAGAGAGATCAGAAGGAGAGGGAAAAGCAGATTTGCCGCTGAGCCAGGAGCCCGATGTGGGGCTTGAGCCCAGGACCCCGAGATCATGACCTGAGCAGAAGGCAAACCCTTAACCGACTGAGCCACCCAGGCACCCCTTGATGCAGGAAAGCCTTCTAATGGCCCCAGGGTTTCATACTAGAGCCCGAAGTCAGGGCATTTAAGGCCTTTTATTGTCTGATGCCAGCTTACCTTCCCAGCCATATTTCAGCCCAGACTGTTCCACATTGCCAGAATACCTTCCCATGTCTCAGTCTTCGCTCACTTCGTAAGTACTGAGGGTGGAGGGGACAACAGGCTTTGAGAGTTAAAGACCTCGGCCAAAAGTGTCCTACAAGCTGTAAGATCCTGGACTCATGAGCTGTCTGAGCCTCCATTCCCTCATCAGTGAAATGGGCATAAAGCACTAACTCCCGTGGTTGGCAAATAAAAGAAGGAGCACTGCAGTGTCCGCCACATGGAAGGCTCAACATCATCACTCCCCACTGTCTCCACCCACCCTGCCTATCCCTCAAAGGCCACTGCCAACTACTGCTTTGCCTATACACACTCTCAACCCACAGTCCCCTAGTTCTGGTGTACTTGACAGCATTTCACTGTTCTGCAATTTGTGTGATTTGTGTGAATGTCTGTTACTTGATTAGATAGGTCAAAATCAACACTGCATTCACGTCCAGAGTAGAACATGGCTCCACATATATATGAAACATTTGTAAAAGTAATTGTTTTTTTGTGATTGAACTGAAGTAGTCTATTCTACTGTCGGAAAGCATTCCTAACAAATGCTCACTTTTACGAGGGGAAACCTACCTGAAACACCCCTGAGGACACAGAGGGCCACACTCTGGTTATCATAGCCACCTTAACTCTCCCTCTCCCCACTCAAAGCTTTGGGCCCTCCTCAATGGGCATTTCTTCCAGACCTCTCACTCCAGTCCCTTTTCTAGACAAAGTCTAGCAGCTCAAGGCTATGACGCCTGGACCCAAGAGCAACACCTGAGCCCATGGTCTGAGGGCCAGCGGGGCAGATGGCCTCGGCCCCCTGACTGCCACAACTGAGGCTCTGTCCCTGGAGCCAGAGGTGCCCCAAGTCAACGGACATATAGTTAGGACTTAGAGGCCACCTCAAGTCAAGAGGATTGGAAGGAAAAGAAGGATCTGTTTAACAAAGGGGAACAGAGGTCAGAGCTTCAGACCACCAGCTGCCATTTCTTAGATGACTGATTTAGGACACTGTAACTAGTGTTAATAAAAGACTAAATTCTAGCCTCCACTAAGGTGAACACCATTCCCTAAAAGAGTCGCTGACATAATAAGACAGAACATGTGACACGAAAGCCTTTTCAGTCAATCCACAATCAAGGCGGGGATAGAAAGGCTATTGAAAGGGAAACAACAGCAGTGTTATTCTGGCCTCAACACTTCAGTTCTGGCGCTGGCCCGGGCAGCTTTGCTTCCTACAAGGCCCTATTTTACGCTCTTGTATCTGAGCACGCCTGCAGCCCCATCTGTGGCTCCTCCCGGCCTGTCACAGCTTCTCCACTGAGAAACATTAATCGGCATTCGTTCTGAGAGCTAGGGACTCCCCAGTCTCACCTCTAAGGACTGTCCTAAGCCCAACCCGTCAGGAACAACCAAAACAAAAAGAAAACAAACTTCACCAACTTGAAACAGTGCTATCTTGAAACAGAGACAAATCTGGCCCACTGGCCTTTGAGCTAGGGAATAGCAGATATTGAACACTTCTGCACAAAGACGTGGGCTAGGTTTGCAGTCCTGATTGGCTGGCCCAGAAGAATGACATCAAACTAAAAGACCAAGATGACAGCTAAGCTTCTGCCTTATTAGCACCCACAGCCCAATGATGGCCAGGCACCACACTGAGACTAGGAGTGGGAGTCTGGCCCTCAAGGAATTTTATGACGTTCCCTATAAATTAAGTCAGTTGCATTTTTTAAGTTGACAAGTTTTAGATCTTTCTTAAGTCACTGAAGATGGCACTGAAAATCAGATACAAAAGAGCCTACTAAGAAGGATGAAATTATACATGTTGCCCATCCAGGGCCAGGACAGATAAAGGCTAAAAAAGATAGAAGTAATAGATTTCAAAACTATAACCTAGAACAATCTCCAAAATAAATGAAAAACTAAAGTGCCAAACAATATACCTAGAAGGTTACTATTTGTGTACAAAGCAGAACTGTGAGGGTCACTGCTTATCCGTGCAGAGAATGCAGATACTAGAAATGAGTTCCTGGGAGTGGATGGTGGGGGATTTCCTCCTGGTTCACTGGCCTGTACCTTCTGAAATGAACACCTGTTCCAAAAGGGTGTGGGGGATGGGGGGGCACTCACCTTGCCAGTGGCTTACTTGTTTTTACCAAAAGCTGTATAGCACAGAATTAGCTCAAGATAAAATACCTTACCTGCAAGAACTTTTCTCACAGAATGAAACATGGAGGTAAAAACAGAATCCTTCTTGGGATGTAGTTCTGGGGCCAAAAAGAACAGAGTTAAAAACCGCATGGCCGCCTGGAAACACTGACTGTCTCCTGCAAGAGCCGGCAACTCTGACAGTAGTTGAGAGTAAACGTTCTGGTAGAAGGCGGTATGGGACAGTGGCATCCTGTCTGTCATCCGGGAAATCTCTGTCCTGTGCCTGGAGTGCTGGCCCACATCCGCCTCCAAAAGCGTGCTGACCGACGCGATGAAGACGGAGGGAAGGCGCTGGCCCTGCGCTCCCTGTACCCAGCAGAGCTGCAGCACAGCTCCCGTGTGCAGAATGGCCTTCTGCAGCAGTTCGGACAGCGCTTCTGGGGCCTCATGTTGCTGCTTCCGCTCTCTGACAAAAGGCCCCAGGACTTGGCACAACTTGGTTAAAGACACCAGAAGGAGCTGCCGGCCCCAAGGATTCTGATTTTCCACCTGTGTGCCTGCAGTTGCTTCAGTGTACAGTTTGTGGAGGAATCCAGTGATTTTCCTGAAATTGAGCACCAAGCTGAGCTTCATCTGGATAAGCATCTGCATTAGTTGTTCTAAGAATGCCCCTATCACTTGGAGGAATTCCAACCAAGAGGGGTCATCCATATTAACAGGAAATCTACTACTGGCTTTGAACAACGAGGTCAACATAATCTCAAAAATATCACTAACATACATAATCTTGAGCACTGAGTGAGCACTTCTGCCTCTCTGCAGGTAACCAAGAAGCCGGTAGCAAGTCATCAAAAACTTGAGGGTCACTGAGGAGGAGCAAGAGCTCCCCAGCTTGGTGATGGCCACGGACAATAATAGAAAAAAATAATGCACATGATAGGGAGTCAAGAGGCTGTCCAGTTGCAGAGTAGAAATAACTTCCAAAAGTCCCAAGATGCTCTCTAATTGTTCTCCCTCCAGCTGAATGGGGAAGTCACTCTTGACCAAGGACAGTAAGTTTTGGGCAATTTCTCCTTTTGGTTCTACACTTTCAGGTCCGACTTTTGCAAATCTGTTTTCCCAAAAAGCCACCACCATGTGGTCCTTTTCAAAAAGCCAGGGCAGTTGTTGACTGAGAAGACTCGGGTCACTCTGGACCCCAGAACACAGGATGCTAGTACATCCTTCAGTTAGGCATATTAAGAAAGCAGAATGAAGGGACTGCATTTCTGGAAAGAGAGGGCTATGAAGGACAGCGCTGGATATTTTCTCAAGTGTGATGCTTGGTTCTTCATCTGCTGAGCCTTCCTGGGCTTTGCTCACTGGTAAAGTTCTTAGCAGCACACTGGCCAGCGATCTCACATCATCTGGACAAAGATAGGATATCAAAATTGCGAGATTCGACACAATCAGGTGCCAGTGAGCTACAGGGTATGTGAGTGCACGCACTGTCCCAGCCTGGCCATCCCAGGAAGCTGCTGTCCCTCGATTCAAGCTTTCTCTGCCAGAACCAAGAATGTAGGCAGCATCACACCTCAAACTGCAGAGGGCTTCTTCAGACTGGAAACTAGCTTGCATTAAAGTCCTTTTCATTCTCTGCAGGTAGAGCTGTTCCAAACAATACCTGCCAAGAGAGTCAAACTGAGCTGTAAACTTTTCTATCTTCTTCCAATGGCATGTTTCAACACCTGGGAGCAACAAGGGGAGGTTTGAGATCTCTAGAGCAACATCTGTAAGAGCCCCAGACACAGAGTGATACTGGCTACAGTTTATACTGAGCATGGCGTCAACCTGGGCCCAAGTGTAAGAGAGCAAGAGTGCAGAGTCACTGATCTTCTGTAGCCAGAGCTCAAGCTCTGGGCCCTGGGGGTCCAGGAGAAGGTCCAACAGGGGCCTCACAAGCTCTCGGAGCATCCTCTCCATCGTGCACTGCATTCGTCTGATGACGGGCAGAGGGGTGCTGCTGTCCAGGCTCCTCATATTGAACATGATGCAGTGCAGCAGTGAGCCCAGGGACAGTGACTTCAAGGCCATGTCAGCATCACCCCTCAAATAAGGTAAGACCAAAGACTGGAACTTCTCCAACACGAGGGACCATGTGTCCAAGATCTGACTCGGAGGCAACTCCAGGAGGCACTCACTAAGCACCCTGGAGGGGCCCGAGGTCAGCACAGGCTGCCTCAGCACCTCAGCAGCTGGACGACAGATCACCCCCAGAATCTCCGCAAACAACCGCGGCACTTGTCGCAGTTTGACATACGTCTGGAAGAGAGTGTGAAGAAGTGCCTCCTGTGCTTTTCTGGTTCGAAAGTCTGTCACTTCTGCATCAATCCAAGCTGAGGCCAACAGGTCATCCAGGTCTGGCTCCAAAATCAAATGATTCAGAGACATCAAAGCCTTGAGGCAGCGGAACCAGGCCGGCACAGATGCTTGTGAATGGTTTATCAGTAGCTCAGCCAAATGGCGGTAAAAGTGGAATTGAGCCTCTCCGTGCCGGATCCTATCAGCAGCAATGTTGTAGATATTGTTGTTGGCCACTGAGTTGAGCAGCTGTTCTACAACCAGGAGTTCTGTGGTCCAATCTGATGTGGCCAGAGCTTTTAGCTGCTCCTCCTGCAGGTGCGAAATCCTCAAGCAGCCGAACAGCCTGGGGAGTACCTGGAAGCAGAGAAGCTGGTTCCCCTCCTTGAAGTAAGACTCTAAAAAGAGCTTATACAGCAAGGCCACTGAGTTGGCTACAACAGCAGCATGAAGGGACGGTTCACAGTAGCCAGCATCTACCAGCCTGGCAATCACAGTGTCCATAGGAGCTAGAAGATTCTTCATGGCCCCTATCTTCTTGTCCCCTTCCTGCTGGTCCAACAGCTCCTCTTTGTAGGACGAGAGTAACTCGGGCTGAAAAGCTCCACCTCGAAGCATGGCCTCAATCTGACTCCTTACATCCCGGCTCAGCGCCTGCCGCAGCTGACCCTGCCCAGCCTGTGCCCACGTGCCCCCCGAGAGTAAGTGCCTCAGGACCAGGCAGGGCTGGAGCAAGTGCCCAGTCACCTCCCCAAAGGCACGTCTTGGGTTGACTTGCTGTTGCTGGATCGAGAGGTAGTGGCCAAGTGCCAGGTGAATGACCTCGAATAACTGGGCCACCATGGCTCCTTCCGGCTGCCTACAGGCCAACCAGCACAGCTGGCTCAGCAATGCCACTATCAGCTCCTGCCTAGCCGTGTAGATGACAGCAAGGGCAGGCGTCGAGAGGATGCCCTGGCAGCAGCTCAGCACAGCACACACACTTCTCTGGGATTCCGAAAGAGAGAATTCAGCTATTCTCTCATTTATGATCTGAACATTAAGAAAAAAACTCATTACTGACTCTACACATATATAAGAAAACTACAAGAGAATCAATGAACTCACTCTTTGCCCTTATCTTTAGATGAGATTATCACATCTAAATGAACTTGACATTTGTTAATGCACTGAGAGAAGGCAGAGTACCTGTTTTAAGTCCTTTATTCATGCATCTCCTACCAACATGAATTCAGAAAAGGGATCAGTACCTTTTTAATTCTGCTGTCCCTATTTAAAGAGCTGGGTTTTTATAAGACTTAAACTCCAAAGATTACTTTTGCTTACATCCTAAACCTGCAATTCAGCTTTGGCTTTTTAAATAGAAAAACAGGGGGTGCCTGGGTGGCTCAGCCGTTAGGCGTCTGCCTTCGGCTCAGGTCATGATCCCGGGGTCCTGGGATCGAGCCCCGCGTCGGGCTCCCTGCTCAGCAGGAAGCCTGCTTCTCCCTCTCCCACTCCCCCTGCTTGTGTTCCTGCTCTCACTGTCTCTATCAAATAAATTAAAAAAAAAAAAAAAAAGAAATTAAATAGAAAAACAGTGTAATTGACTACAAAAATGTATTTTGGACCATAGGATCATAGCCCAAGGCTACCGTCCATCCATCTCTAGCATCTAAGCTGAATTGCTTAGATGTGCCACTAGGAGCTGTGTGACTTTTAACAAGTTACTGAACCTCTTTGTGCCTGGCACACACTAAGTGCTTTCTATTGTCACCAACTATTCTCACAGTATTTCAAAACACTCAGTTGTGACAATGAAGTTCATTAATTCTAATCTGAGACTTCAAAATTGCTTTGACTCAAAAAACTTTGAGGAAATTCCTATCCAAATTTTGGCCTTTGGTCTTCCTTGAGGCCAATGGAAAAGTGGGGGGATGGGGGAGCAGGGAACACAAAGTAGTGTTGCTGGCGACATTTTCCAATTAAAAAGGTAATCAACAACCACTCTATGAAATAGTTCTAAGCTTTCCTTGAACATTAAACAGAAAGTGTTTCATGCAGCATAGAGCATACCATATGCATTCAATAAATATCAGTCATCGTTATAATTCTAGTATTATTTCCTTCTCTTTCTCTACCTTGATACTTCCTGCATCTTCAATAACTAACAGGAAATCAACAGAGATGCATGTCACATATATGTGACAACACGGAAAACAGATAATTACCTTGACTAGGGAAATCTGAAGGTTAATTGTCTTTCCATTCTTGAGGAGATCCTGCAGTTTTTTGCTGTGTAGAATGTTATCTATATAGATCCAAAGCCTTTCAACAATGTCTTCCTTCAGGTCAAGTTTTTTCTTATAAAACGCTATCAGTGACTGTCTTGCCCAATCAAGTAATACCTGAATTTGGAAGAAATATGCTCTAAAAATAAATGAATTTCTTTACCAAGAAAGTAAGATATTGGACATTTAAAAGGACATTCCATGCATAACCAAATCCAATTGCCAGGGAAAAAGCTGTCCTTTAAAACTTACCTTTGGTAATATTATATAAACGTCCTAGTATCTTAAAATGTTTATTATTAAAGAATAAAAAGAAAGAAAAAGTCATTTTGTCTTCATGTAGGGCCAATAAAAAGTTTCAAATGAAACTCTAACGTTTCTTCTAACTTCTCTCAAGTTATACTAATTTTCAAAAGTTAGAAGCACAACAATTGCTCAAAATGGCCATAAAATGAATCACACACAGAAGCAAAAATGCAGTCAAAAAACAGAGCTTGTGTCCTGGCTTCCCATGTTACCTGTAAAACCTCTAGTTCTATTTACTTCCTCAGAAGACAGAGACAGTCTTCTGCAAAATAATGCACAAGTGCTTTATGAAAAGGAGGATTGGTCACACATAGTTTCTATTACTGTGACACAGTCCCTTAGTCATAAACACAAGGAAAGGCAGTGAGGCCTCAGCTCATGATACCAGAACTCTCAATACCAGTATGAAAAGTGTCAGATGCTAAAAGGGAAAAAGGTTCTCACCATGAGACAGGGTGGGACCTTAATCAAACTGCCACCACCACTTCCCCTTTCATCTCACCCTAGGTAGCACTTTCCAGGTGACTATCAAGCTGCCAAGACGATTCTCAGGTGCAGCCAGGTTTAGAAACCACTGGATGTAGAGTGCTCTACATATTGTACCTCATCATCGTTTTAATAGATGTCATCCATCTTTGACACATTTTGTGCAGTCTTTCTTAATACTAGCACATGGGTTTGTGTTAATCCAATTTCATGAGCTCAACATCCTGGGGTCTCTAGTGTTTTACAGTTTTTTTGTTTGTTTGTTTTTGCGAAATAAGCTTGAAAAATGTTAACAAAGAGAAAAGCCTTTCTTGGTTCCTAATCTATTTCTAGAATGGCTTACTACAAATACTAAAGTTTCTCTGCTTCCTTGTCAATTTACCAAATTTCAGAGATGTTTAACAAAGCACCAACAAGCAGTTGCTTATGGAGCATCACCTTGGATTTATAAACAAATGGAGCTACCCACAGACTCAGATTCTAATTTCTGTACTCAATTCCCAATTTGTTCACTGATGCATATACTTAATTCGAAATATGAGATGTTTCCAAAAATAAAAGAAATGCTGAGACTTCGTAACAGGAAAACTCTGTCAATGAAATATTTAACTTATGCATTTTTTTTACTGACATTACTTTTCAACTCCAACCTTTCCTTTAATCTTTTTAAATTTTAAATGTCGATATACAGGGGCACCTGGGTGGCTCAGTTGGTTAAGCAACTGCCTTCGGCTCAGGTCATGATCCTGGAGTCCCGGGATCGAGTCCCGCATCGGGCTCCCTGCTCGGCAGGGAGTCTGCTTCTCCCTCTGACCTTCCCCCCTCTCATGTGCTCTCTCTCTCTCTCTCTCTCATTCTCTCTCTCAAATAAATAAATAAATAAATCTTTAAAAAAATAAATAAATAAAAAATAAATGTCGATATACAATTCATATAAGTGACCATTCTTTTTGGTTGTAAAAATGTAACTTCACATTACACTTACTTGCTCTTTATTTGGAAGAACGCACTGGTGGGAAATCCAAGCAAAGTGAGCTAGTTTTAGTTTATCTTCCCAAGAAGTTGTCTTGCTTTTAAGCTTAAAGGAAATGCCAGAGTAAACAGCAGCCATTGTTATACTTTATCTATAATTTAAAATGGAAAAAATATTATTTTTTTATTACTCAACAGGCACCAAAAAATGAACATCATATGTACATTATGTACATGACATATATTTTTTACTTTTTTAATTTAATTTTATTATGTTATGTTAATCACCATACATCATTAGTTTTTGATGTGGTGATCCACAATTCATTGTTTTCGTGTAACACCCAGGGCTCCATGCAGTACGTGCCCTCCTTAATACCCATCACCGGGCTAAGCAATCCCCCCACCCCCTTCCCCTTCCCCTCTAAAACCCTCAGTTTGTTTCTCAGAGTCCACAGTCTCTCATGGTTCATCTCTCCCTCCGATTCCCCCCCACCTTCATTTTTCCCTTCCTTCTCCTAATGTCCTCCATGCTATTCCATATGTTCCACAAATAAGTGAAACCATATAATTGACTTTCTCTGCTTGACTTATTTCACTTAGCATAATCTCCTCCAGCCCCATCCATGTTGATGCAAAAGTTGGGTATTCATCCTTTCTGATGGCTGAGTAATATTCCATTGTATATATATGGACCACATCTTCTTTATCCATTCATCTGCTGAAGGGCATCTCGGCTCTTTCCACAGTTTGGCTATTGCGGACATTGCTGCTATGAACATTGGGGTGCAGGTGCCCCTTCTTTTCACTACATCTGTGTCTTTGGGGTAAATACCCAGGAGTGCAATTGCTGGGTCATAGGGTAGCTCTATTTTTAATTTTTTGAGGAACCTTCACACTGTTTTCCAAAGTGGCTATACCAACCTGCATTCCCACCAACAGTGTAAGAGGGTTCCCCTTCCTCCACAACCTCTCCAACATTTGTTGTTTCTTGCCCGGTCAATTTTTGCCATTCTAACTGGTGTAAGGTGATATCTCAATGTGGTTTTAATTTGGATTTCCCTGATGGCTAATGATGATGAACATTTTTTCATGTGTCTGTTAGCCATTTGTATGTCTTCTTCAGAGAAGTATCTGTTCATGTCTTCTGCCCATTTTTTGACTTGATTATTTGTTTTTGGGTGTTGAGTTTGAGAAGTTCTTTACAGATCTTGGATACCAGCCCTTTATCTGTAGTGTCATTTGCAAATATCTTCTCCTGTGGGTTGCCTCCTTGTTTTGTTGACTGTTTCCTTTGCTGTGCAGAAGCTTTTTATCTTGATGAAGTCCCAAAAGTTCATTTTTGCTTTTGTTTCACTAGCTTTTGGAGATGTATCTTGAAAGAAGTTGCTGTGGCCGATGTCAAAGAGGAATAAACCTAACCAAAGAGGTAAAGGATCTATACTCTAGGAACTATAAAACACTCATGAAAGAAATTGAAGAAGACACAAAAAGATGGAAAAACATTCCATGCTCATGGATTGGAAGAATAAACATTGTTAAAATGTCTATGCTACCCAGAGCAATCTCTAACTTCAATGCCATCCTGATCAAAATTCCAATGACATTTTTCAAAGTGCTGGAACAATCCTAAAATTTGTATGGAATCAGAAAAGACCCCAAATCGCCAAGGAAATGCTGAAAAAGAAAAACAAAGCTGGGGGCATCACGTTTCCTGACTTCAAACTATGTTACAAAGCAGTGATGACCAAGACAGTATGGTACTGGCACAAAAACAGACATATAGACCAATGGAACAGAATAGAGAGCCCAGATATGGACCCTCAACTCTATGGTCAAATAATCTTCGACAAAGCAGGAAAAAATATGCAATGGAAAAAAAGACAGTCTCTTCAATAAATAGTGCTGGGAAAATTGGACACCACGTGCAGAAGAATGAAACTTGACCATTCTCTAACACCATACACAAAGATAAACTCAAAATGGATGAAAGACCTCAATGTGAGACAGGAATCCATCAAAATCCTAGAGGAGAATATACTCCTTTTTTAAAAAACAATTTTAGTGAATTAAAATACCTCAACATTGGGTATAAATCTATACATAAAATGCTGTAGCCCATGATCATGGAAATACAAATCAAAACCACAATGAGCCCATGATTGCGGAAATACAAATCAAAACCACAATGAGTGGTATCACTAAGTGATACCACTTTGCACTGGTCAGAATGCCTAAAATGAACAACTCAGGACACAACAGATGTTGGCGAGGATGCAGAGGAAGGGGAACCCTCTTACGCTGTTGGTGGGAATGCAAATGCTAGAGAAGAGTATGGAGGTTCCTCAAAAAGTTAAAAATAGAGCGACCCTACAACCCAATAATTGTACTACTATGTATTTATCCAAAGGTTACAAACATAGTGATTCAAAGGGGCATGCACCCCAATGTTTATAGCAGCGAAGTCCACAGTAGCCAAACTATGGAAAGAGCTCAGACATCCAACGAAAGATAAATGGATAAAAAAGATGTAGTATGTGTGTGTGTGTTTATATATATATACACACATATACATACATATATATACACATACATACACATACATACGCATATATGTGTACACACACACACACTCACACACTGGAATATTACTCAGCCATCAAAAAGAATGAAATCTTGCCATTTGCAATGACATGGATGGAACTACAGGGTATTATGCTAAGCGAAATAAGTCAGTCAGAGAAAGACAAATACCATATGATTTCACTCATGTGGAATTTAAGAAACAAAACAGATGAACACAGGGGAAGGGAAGGAAAAATAAGATGAAAACAGAGAGGGAGGCAAACCATAAAAGGCTCTTAACTATAGGAAACAAACGGAGAGTTGCTGGAGGGAAGGAGGATGGGGGGAAGGGGATAACTAGGTGATGAGCATTAAGGAGGGCACTTGAAGTAATGAGCACTGGGTGTTGAATGCAACTGATGAATCACTAAATTCTACCTCTGAAACGAGTAATACAGTATATGTCAATTAAATAGAATTTAAATTTAAAAAAATTTTTAATGCTTTAGCCCATGAATTTTCTGGGGGAAATTCAGACAAAAGCAGGCAGAAGGATTATACAGACATACATAAGAGTTTTCCTGCTGTGAGCTGACTGTGCAGGAATAAAACTGGGCAAAAATCCTCAGAGGTGATGGTGAAGGACTACAACTGGGAAAAACCCAAAGTGTTCAAATTATTTGTGAAAGAAGATTCACACGTGGTTTTAGACTGAAAGTTTCTGCACAAATCATCTGAAATATACTATGTACTAAGAAAAGCTCCATTAAATAGTTGAGAGAGAGAGGGGTGCCTGGGTGGCTCAGTCGGTTAAGCAGCTGCCTTTGGCTCAGGTCATGATCCCAGGGTCCTGAGATGGAGGGCCGCCCCCCCACCACCACCATCGCAGGCTCGGTGGGAGCCTGCTTCTCCCTCTCCACCCCCACCCCGCTGCTCCTGCTCTCTCCTCTCTTTCCCTTTCTCTCAAATAAATAATCTTATAAAAAGTTAGTTGAGAGAGAGAAATAAGCAGTATTTGGAAACAGTAATATTTCACCCAGCAAAATAGAAATAATGTATAAACCCAGCCCCAATAGAAATACTGTTATTTCAGCTGCAACAGTAACTTCCCACTATAACTTTATTCATTTACATATGAGCTTAGGGACATGCACTGCTTCCAGAAAGACTCTACAAAATACAGATACACAATTGAAACTGTAAAAATAGAGTACAATAAAATCGCGAATAAAGGAAAGCAAGCATACCAACCAGCTATAATTCTACAAACCCGAGGTAAACATAGCTTTGAGTTTCCTAAAATTCATAATAAAAAGGGGAAACGTATCACTTTAAGTCATTTTCATTATATAAAAGAAACCAAGTCAGTTCCTCAAAAATGAAAATTTTTCAAAATACTGAAATAAAAATATCGTATATAAAAACAAAATAGAACAATACCAGAAAAAGATCGCAGTCCCATGTTTCTAATACATTATGAAACGAAAAGAATTTGCCAAGGGCTGGATCACTTTCATTTCTTCAGTCTAGGGGACCTGAAATCCTACAGACCGACCTTCAGAAGTTACCCTCAATAGGTAATTATACAAGGAACGAGCAAACACCGCAAGAAGGACACTAACATTCAGTAGGGCATCCTTCACTCTACTACAGAAAACAGGAACACTCAGGTGCTGTCAGTTTTCCCATTTTGTCAAAACGTCCAAGACGTACCCGCTCAACAACTTACTTGAAATTCGGTATGTCAGAAAACCACCGCACCAGCTACAAAGTACTTAAAAAGTGTTTGCAGAACTGGTTACAAAGACGCCCCAGACACCCTTCCGGAGGCTACAAACGTTTGCTCCGCTCACGGTGCCCTCCAGAGGACTCTGTGAGGAGACGTAAAAAGCCCAGTGCCAAACGCAGAACCCTGCTAGTACTCACGCAAAGGGCGCTTAAGCGCGGCCACACTCGGAATCCTGCGGAGCAGAATGAAACCAAGTAGCAAGAATCACAAGAGAGCAACGAAAAGCTACGTGAGAGGCCGCCGAAGGAGCGAGCCCAGGGCGCTCTCCCCAGCGACTGCTGTCGCTGGAGGGCCCGGGGCCGGACCCGGGGCGAAGGGTCCTCCTCGGCTAAGGAGCTGACCTCCCTTATAACCTGGATAGGGACCGCGGGCGGGGGCGTAGCGCCTGCCCCGGGGAGCGGGAGGGTATGCTCACCTCAGGGCCGGCCCCCGGGAAGGGGCTCACCTGGAGGCCGTCTTCAGGTAAGGAGCTCACCTCAGGCCCCGCCCCGAGTAGGGCCGGCGGGCGCGATGGAAGGCAGTCCCCAGGTTAAGGAGCTCACCTGGCGGCCAGCCCCGCTTGGGGACCGCGGGCGTGGGCGGAGGACCGTGGCGGCAGCAGGTCCGGGATCCCGGGCTGCCCCACCACGTGGGACCGGCCCCCGCTCTCCTTCCGCCCGACGCCGGCGGCGCGGCGGGGCGGGGCAGCGCGCACGCCAGGCATCGCCAGCAGAGCGCCGAGGCGCCTCGCCCATTGGTGGAGACGGTTGCGCGTTGGAGGCCCGAGCGGCCCAGCCCGCGGCCCGCTCCGTGTCAGTCAGTCATGGAGCGGCCGCCCAGAGCCGCCGCTGCGGGGGCGGCAGGGCGCGGGGCGCGGGGGCCCGGCTGAGCCGGCCGTCGGAGCGAGACCCTGCGGCAGAGACGACGGAGGCGGAAGCAACCCGATCCCGGAGGCGGCGGCGGCGGGAGGAGCCGGAGCCGCCTGGGATGTTCAGTGAGTGCGGGGCGCGCGGGCGGGGAGGGCCGGGGGAGGGGGTCGCGAGCCGAGCGCGCGCGGGCGGGCGGGGGCCGGGAGGGAGGGAGGGAGCGCGGGCGGCGGCGCGCGGCGAGGCCTAGGCGGGGCGCGCGCCCGCAGCTCCCGCCGGCGGGGCGGTGGGGGCGGGGCGGGCGGGCGGGGCCGGCTGTGCGCGGGCGCGGCGGCCGCGCCTCCGCCCTCGGCCTCCGAGTCCCAGGCGGCCGCGGGCGGCGTGGCCTGCAGTCGGCAGCTACACCTGGAAGGCTCCGCGTTCCTGCTCGGGGTGGATCCTGCCGGGGCGGCTGCCGGGCACCCGCCCGGAAGGGGTCCTGAGCGCTGGACAGCCGGGCAGGAGCACAGGTCCGAATCTCCTTTTCATTTAAGGAAAAAGGAAATGCCTTTTGGCCGAACTCAAGATTAAACTTCGCACATGGTGATTGCGGGTGGCTGGGTGTGAGATCGACCTCTGCATGTGACAGGGGAGATCTCGAGTTAGACTAGTTGTTGCTAGAGGGTACCGACCTGCAAGGTTGCCTTTAGGGTTGTTTAACTCATGACAGCAAGAGATTTGCGCGCTTAGGCGGTACTCGCGAAGCTCCAGGGCTTTTGAAAATGTATTGGGTAAGGCGTTGGTCCGAAGTCAGTTGATGGTTAGAAATAGTGGTGTCATTTTAGACTTAGCGGAAGTGGAGCACTTGAAAGCTTCATGCAGTTCTCCCATCAGTTGTGAAAGTGTCGTTATACTGCGGATCTCGCAGCATGTATGGCTCTGGGATCAGAAGGTAAATCTGCCAATCCCATGCGGTGTTCGTCTTAAATTACCTAAACTCTGACCTTGCAGATTAAAATCTTGGAATGGTGACTCCCGCGAACAAGCAGTTGGGCGCTGTGTCGGGAGGAACAGTAAGGGCGGAGTTTGTCTTCTCTTAGGTGATACAAGTGTGTGACATACCTGAGTTGGGGGGTGGGAGGAGGACAAGGCGGCCGTTCCCCAGCCTTGCTCACAGCCCTGCTTGAAAGTGAGAGTGGGAAAGGGGAGTTTGAGCCACATCTTTAAACTCCGAGAAACTTCATGTAGTGCATGGGGCTTGGTGACTATGTAGAGCGAAGGTTGAAACCATGTAACTATCAGTGTAACTATGTGAGCCTTAGTTTCCTCTTCTGTAAAACGAGGTGATGACTGATAACTTAAAAGTGGATCTTTTAAAGGGTACCACAAAAGGGAATAATGAATGTGAAAATGCCTGACATATAGAAAACACTCTAAATATTAGCTGTTGTAATTTCCTTTTTGGGAAAATACCTTTTAGGTTCTTTATAGGCCTGAATATTTTGTGTTAAATGGGAAGCCTATGCTAACATTGATTTGCTTTAGGAATTACAAATTATTCTTGCCTTGAAAATCAGTGTTAAACTAGGAAACCAAAGGGTGGGCTTGCCTTGAGTTTTTTTCTTTGTCATCAAACAATAAATCAGGTTATTGTGTCTTGGAATAGTTTTGTTGCTTCTGTCTATAAATGTGAGGTTTATGTGTGCTTTTGTCACTGTGAAGCTAGGTAAAGGCCTCGCTTAACTTCTCAGCAACTAGTTTGGGGGTTTTGTTTTTGCAAACAGATGTCCTTCATAACACCTGTGAAGAACATCTTTGGAGAAAGGGACAGGGGTTTGGTTTTGATGATTGATTTTCGCTGGAAGGGAGCCCTAGGGATCCTCTGTTAAACCAACATTACTCAGTTTCCAGCCTCCCTTCATCTTCTCAGGTAGTGATTGTTCTACCTGTAATTGTTCTGATCATTCTCTCAACAAGCAACTGGTAAGCCTTCACTATTGTCAAGAAGCCTCTGATTTAATGTAGAACCCTTTGGGCAGTAGGACATTGTAAAGGATAGGAGTTCAGACCCTGAAGCTCTGCAGATGACCTGACTTTCCATCCTAGCACTATAGAACCTTGGGACTGTGTTTGACTTCTGTGGGCCTCAGCCTTCTTATCCCAAGAGTGTTACCTAGCTTAGAAAGCTTTTGAGGTATACAGGAGATAACCTGTGTGCAGCACTTAAAATAGTGTCTTACCAGTGGCATACACTGAATAAGTATTAGGTATTAGTAGTGGTAGTGTAGAAAACAAATATTATGGTAAGCAATGAGACAGAAGTTGTTCCTGGATTCAGTGGTGGAGGAAGCTGAGTTGAGCTATGAAAAGAGAGTAGGATTTAACCAAGTTGGAATGCCAATGTAGGGGGTGCCTCCAGTTAATGGAGAGGTCTTGGCCAAAGCCCCTGAGATGAGAAAGTGGGGTGGTACCTACCAGTTAAGTTAACAAAGATGGATCAGAGTAACCTCAAAATGACACAAGGGAGATTGAATTTTTTATCCTCCAATCAATGGAGGCAGTAGAAAGTTTTTAAGCTGAGCAGATGCCATCAGATTAGTTTTTTGGGAAGATTGTGCCGATTGTACCTGCAGTAGTATGGGATTGGATTAAAAGTAGGGAAGGCCCATCCATCCACTTGTCCTGGCAGCTTTGTATCTGCCTGTGACTTGAAAAGGAAAATGACTGCTTAGCAGAGACAGGCATTTCATTCCAAATCTGGAAGTTTAGAGAGCATTTACAGAAAACAGGAAGAAATCCTTAGATATCCCAGGCAGCCTTCCCTCTTAAAAGTTGACTTCAAGGATATACTGTGTACACCTGATTATAAGGCAAAGTTCCCCCCAAACGTATCCCTCTGTAAAGAGAGTGTCACCACGTGTTCAAGTCTCTCCTATTACAGGGCACTCTCAGTCACTCTGGGTTTTTTTCTAAGATTTTATTTATTTATTTGTCAGAGAGAGAGACAGAGGCAGGCAGAGGGAGAAGCAGGCTCCCTGCCAAGCAAGGAGCCCGATGCAGGACTCAATCCCAGGACCCTGGGAGCACGACCTGAGCAGAAGGCAGATGCTTAATGGACTGCGCCACCCGGGCGCCCCTCAGGCACTCTATTTTGAACAACAGGATGCTGTTTGGGAAATACATATTGGGCTAAAATAACTTCAGTTGATGCTAGTTTGATATATTTATTCAATCAGTAGTCAATGATGACTGAAAAAATGTTCTGCCCTCCTGAATAGGTATTGATGGCTTTGGTTGGTTGAGGTTTCCAATGAGAGCATCATGTGTGGATTCAAGAAGTACTCTATCATAGCTGATTTGGTCATTGTGACGGTGATGTGCTCTGGAAAATGGAATTTGGTAATTCTGAGTGGCTTAAGTGACCACAGAGACACTGATAAGTGGAAGATGAAAGTGAATAGAGTAAAACTGTTTCGTGAATTAATATATTGCACTATATAATGTATTTTTAAATACATGTAAGTTAATAAATTAAAGATTATAAGCAGACATTTGACTGTTTCCTCTGTAGTCCTCAAAGGTTTTTTTTTTTTAATTTAAATTCACCCCCAAAATTTCTTAATTTTCTCATTGCAAGGGTATCATTGTCTTAGGTTTGAACTTAACCTTTTATTTGGATGTTTCATAGAAATTGACTGTTGATCTTTTTCTCTCCTGGAACAAATTCCCTTTTCTCATTTTTTAACTTTTAGAAGGTTTAAAGAACATTGCATACTGGTGAGGTTTAGAAAACACTGTGGAGAACTTCCATTCATAATTCTTTGTTCAGCAGTCAAATAAGATACTCTTCTGGTAAAATGTATTGAAATGTATCTTAGTCACCTTACAGTGACTGGTTGTCATAAAGGGTAGTTCTGTTTTACTAGCAAAATACAGCTGACCCTTGAACAAGGTATAACTGTGTGGATCCACTTACACACAGATTTTTTTTTTCCATGAAGACAGATGGTACTGTAAATATTCTCCTTAATGATTTTCTTAACATTGTCTTTTCTCTAGCTTTATTGTAAGAATACAGTATATAACTCTTACATGAAACGTGTTAGCCCACTGTTTATATTATCAGTAAGGCTTTCAGTCAACAGTAGGCTATTAGTAATGAAGTTCTTGGGGAGTCAAAAGTTATATGCAGATTTTTGACGGGGGGCAGGGAGGGTCACTTATGTTGTTCAGGGGTCAGTGGTACTCACTTTTGGATATTTGGTAATTTAGTAATGAGACATGTTTTGCAGAACTTTGTCAATCAGCATCTTTAGGGTAAGATGCTAGTACATTAGTTTCACAAAGTAATACCACACTCAACCCATTGGCGCATGTGTTTACTTAAATTTAATTAAATTAAAATTTCAGCACTGGCCACAGTTTAATTGCTCAATAGCTCTGTGTGGCTGGTGGATACCATACTGAACAGTGCAGACTTAGAACATTTCTATTATTGAGAAAAGTCCTACAGGACAGTACTGCTCTAAAATGAAAAATTAGGGGAGCCTGGGTGGCTCAGTCGTTAAGCGTCTGCCTTCGGCTCAGGTCATGATCCCAGGGTCCTGGGATCAGCCCTGCATCGGGCTCACCGCTCAGCAGGAAGCCTGCTTCTCCCTCTCCTACGCCCCCTGCGTGTGTTCCCTCTCTCACTGTGTCTCTGTCAAATCAATAAATAAAATCTTTAAAATAAAATGAAATGAAAAATTAGTATCATTCTACTTTGAGACACATACATAAATGTTTTAATGTCATTAAACTATTTCCAAAACCTGGCTGCATTTGATTCAGTTTCGTGGAGAAAAATTAACATAGGAAAACATATTTCTCCTAATTCTCTGAGAACAAAACATCTGTTTTTTCCGTCTACAATGGTGTTTGCAAATAGAGCATTTATGAAAGTTTTCTTTCTGAAGTCATAGTAAATAATGTAGATATCCATTCTTGTGCCGTACTCTTCTGTGTTAATGAGGTTTTGTGTAGGAATATTTTTTTTTCTGTGCTGCAAAACAGTGTTAAAACAGGAATCAAATATTTGTGACCCATAAAAATTCAGAAAGATCATGAACCTAGAGTAAACTGTCAAGAATTCCAAACAGAAGCTAGACAGCCCTCACTTTATTTTAAGATTTTACTTATTTATTTGACAGAACGTGCACAAGCAGGGAGAGTGGGAAAGGGAGAAGCAGGCTCACCACTGAGCAGGGAGCCCAGTGCGATGCAGGGCTCGATCCCAGACCCTGAGATCACGCCCTGAGCCGGAGGCAGACGCTTAACTGACTGAGCCACCCAGGCGCCCCAACCCTCACTTTATTTTTAATGTGAGTTTCAAAGATAAGAATAACTCTCTTCTCCAGCAATTCTCCGTCTGTCTGGGCAAACTAAGGAGCAGTGATGGCAGGATTGGACAACCTGCATTGGGGCAGGGTTGGGGAGCAATTTTAAGCTTGGGAGTAGCATAATAAGATTTGTCTTCTACTCTGGCTGCATTCTAGAGGGTGGTTTGAGGTAGAGCTAGAGGTGGGAGGATATTGGAATATTTCAGTTGAGAAGTGATTTGTGCTGTCCCATAGCAGCAGTGAAGATGGGGTAGCAGCAATGGCTGCAAGAAAGAATTCTGTGTGGAATAGAAGGAGTTGGTGACCTCTTAGAAATGAGAGGGAAGAAGAAAAACCTTAAGATGATGACTGGGGTTTTTGCTTTAGTGATAGATCATAGCACCATCAGGCTGGCAGTAGGAGAAGGAGGAGGATTTGAAGGAACATAATAAATTTGAGCATGTTGAATTTCACGTGTTTGCAGCATCTAGGTAGAGATGTCCCTCAGACTTGAGCTCAGGAAGGTAGTCTGACTAGAGACGGTGTAAGTCTTGTGTAAGGAGTGTGATGATGTAGAGAATGTGAAGAATGAGAAGCAGACCAAGAATGGGAGAGGGGGAGAGACCAAGGGAGAGGGAGTTTCAAGGGAGGAGGCATGTTCAGCAGCCAAGAGACCTTGTGGGATAGTGTGGAAAAGGGACTGTTGATTTGGCAAGAGTTGAGGAATCTCAGGTCTTAATAAATAGCCCACTGAGGTAGGGAGCAGGTCCCCTGGCTGGATAAGGAGACTGGTATGGCTTTGGAATAGCTAGGTAGGAAGCTATCAGGAAAGAAACAAAGTTAGTGAAAAAAGACTTCTGGAACATCAGAGAGGTCCCAGGTGATGTTAGAGAAGTTCAGTTTTAGTGGCATCTGTCTGCCTAGTTGTGTGAGTTCTGCCTGCCCCCCCCCCCCCCCCCCCCGCCGAAAAACCAAACCAAGACAAAAAAAACCTCCAGGTGCTGTGTTGCATCCTGAGCCCCTAGTTCCGAGCATTATTCTCATGCCATTTTTTTCTTGGGACACCATAAGAAAGAACACAACTTCTAGCTCAAGTATATTCATGTCAGTGTATGAGCAAAGATTGAATATGAAAGACCATCATAATATTAAAATTATATGAGGTATTACTAAAACTGAGAGTACTAGGGCTCATTTTGTCACCTGTGATTTATATTTTCACAAAGATAATTGAATACACTTTACCATAATGATTAATGCAAAAGCTAGCTTTTTAAAGGTCCTCCTTAGAATGACCTTTTGATAGATATTATATTTAGACTTCTGCAAGTAAAGAGAACTAATGTATTTGAGTACCTAGTATGCACTTTACATGGCGTCTTATTTAAGAGAAAATACACAAACGTTTTTATCTGTTTCTAAGCATAAGTTTATAATTGGAATACATTTGCTTCAAAGCACACACACCCCTAGCCACCTGTCAGTAAACTCATTTGGGGAGCTGATTCGAGAATGGTGGTGGTGAATTTGCCTGGATTTATTCTGAATTCACCTATGCTCAAAGCTGCCACCTTACCCAAGGGGTATTGTCCATACAGTATTCTATTAGTATTTAATGGAATTGTGTAGTATTTTGCCTGCTTAGCCCTTCACGTGGTGCCCTGGGATGTCTCTCCTAGCACCCTCCACCAGCACACACATTTGAACATAAGTGGGCAGGGTTAGGATGTAGTCTGTAACCAGTAAGAAATTTACTTGGCTGCAGTCCTGTATTATCATCATCATCTTAAGAGTGTGCCTGGGTTCCATGTGTCTTTGCCTCCCCATATTTCTGTAGTTAAATACCAAGAGTGGCTGTGGTTTTTCCTGCACAGTTGTTACTTTGAGACAGAAAGATGATCGTGTCTTGATTTTATATAGCAACTTTGTTAAAGTATTAGTTAAACGGTAGGCAGCTATTGATACATGAGAAATAGATACATATTGTGTCAGAACCCTCTTTTTAATTTCCAGAAATACTACTAATATGACATGAAGAGAAAGGTATGTGATCATCTATTTTTACTTTTAAAGTTAAGATATTATGTAAATTGAAAATCATGGGAAATCCTGAAATTTTAACAAGGATATAATTATATCCAAACTTAATTTAAATTTAAAAGATTTTATAATTATGGGAAAAGCTAAGCAAGTAACTTGAAATTTCAGTGTTAGTGTCATGTCTGCCAAAAGACAGGTCTATTTTAAGGAGTTTTTTTTTTCCTCATGTGTCCATTTATGGATATTAGTATTAGAGAAATCAGTAGGGGGAGGGGAACTGGTTTCTCCACAGAACTCTTCATTATTTGTTTCATTTGAAATATGTGTGCGTTGGAATCAAATCCACTTACGTCTATTGGGTCATGTCTCTGGTATTTCAGTTGAGTCTGGTAAAAGAGAGTTAGTTAATGCCAGCATTCCTGCTCCTTAAGGTCCTTGGCCCTACAGTTGGCTCACCGCCTACCCTCAGGAAAGGTCCCTTGTCATAAATAGTGGTTCGGGTTCAGAGAAACTGCCATTTGGGCCAGCTAATTTGGACAAATTCATCAGAATCAGTATTTATAAATGAATTTCTAGCAATCCCAAATATGGCCAGTTTTTGCTGTTGTTCATTCTCACTCCTGTTTACCCTTCCATACCTTTCATATCTTTTCCCCTCCTCCTCTGATGTGCGTAAACATTGCCCTACTGTGAGGACAGTGTGTCATTACAGGGTCTGTTCTCTCTGTCGATTGTTCTGTGTCTTTCACATGTGTGGTTTCTCCCTGTTAGAGAGGTGATCTCTTATTCCCATCTTATTTGGAGCACTGAGGGACACACATTGATACAAGCATGTATTCCCATAGCAACAAGAGATTGGCAGGAGGAAATCTGAAAAAGTGTGAGTCTCAGCTAAAATACGAGAAATCGGGCTGCTTTGGAAGAGTTCGGAGACGAGGAGCTCTTGAAGTTAGATTAAAAGCAGCTTTAGCAAACATTGTGGGGGGAAGGGGGGAGGCACAGGATGGGGCAGTGGGAGCTGGTTGGATTTGACTAGTCCTGACTTGGGGCCAAACTGGGAAAGGGCAGTATTGTCACAGTCTCTGTGTGCATTTCATTGTTTTTCTCTAAGTATAACATTGAATCAGAATCTCCAGGGTTTGAAATTATTCATACACATTGTTACAGGAGGTTCTTAGGTGTAGCCAGATTAGAGAACCATAGAGAATCACTGATACAGTCAAAATGGTACTGTAATGCTTATTAGTAACCACCAAAAAACAATTATCTGCTTTCATTGATAGACAGATGAATGCTTGGAGCAGGGATTCCCACTTACAAAGTATCAAAATCCTTGTATTGGCAATTAAAAAAAAAAAAACTTAATTAAAAAAATAATCTCAGTTATCAGTATAGTGAAAGACTAATACACCAAAACTGAGTGAGGCAAATTCCACGGTAAAAAGGTGGTTCAGGAAATTTATTAGTAATTAGAAATGAGAAATTTATTAGTAATTTTCTTTGTATCACTGTCAACCATATCACACCCAGTGCCCTCCTTTTTAGCAAATGATTTTATACTTTCTTTAGTAATCCAAAACTGAAATGCATAGAGAATATAATTTTTCTAAATACATGATTTAAAGTAACATATTCATGATATCCTAACATTTGTATTTTTATATAGATATATATATTTTAGTGTGTGTGTCTCCAGCCTTCACTGTTTGCTCTGTTGTAGGACTTTTGGGGAATTGAAATGTAGATATTCAGAGTATACCACAAGTCAATTTGGAAAGAAAGGATTATTTGCAAATAATTGTAAAATAATTTGTTGCTACAGTATAAAACTGTATGTTGTTGCTGTATAAAACATTTGGCTATTCGCCACACTTACACGCTAAAAAACGGCAGATGGATAAAAATGAGGTACAAATAAAATTTTTTGAAACATTTAAAGAAAAAAAGGCAGATTTCTGGAATGGGGGGAATTTTAAATCTTAAAAGGGAATGGAGGCAATCACAAAGGAGGCCAGTGCATGTCGTTGAAACAGAGAACTCAGACACTCCAAATAAATTACCAAAAGCAGATCTCCCATACACCAAACATTGGGAGCCGTTGATTTAGGGAAGGTTACTTTGATGGGGACAATCACGTGTGTATGGATAATGTTGCAAGCATTCCGTTTTTACATGACATAGAAAATTCATCCAGCTGTCGTGGGTCACCGGGACTGCAGTATCCTTTACCTCTAACAAAGCGGTGTTTGAGACCCATGGTACCTTCGGGAGTTCCTGTTGTTCTTGATCATTAATTTAATCATCAAGGAAAATAGTCCTTTCTGAGGAGAACCCTCAAATTAGCTTAAATTACCAAAAGTAATTTAGCCCTATTTGCTGCACTTCCTACCATTTTCTTTTCCTTTCTTGTAAGAATTTGTGAGACATATTCTAATGCATATACATACCCTCTTACCATTTTGATGCTTTCCTGGGCCTGAGGTTGTAAAGAGTGAAAGAGGTAGATAATGGGATTACAGTGAAGACATGTTGCTCCAATCTTTGACGTAGTGCTGCCAGCGTGTTCCTGACTATTAAGAAAAACATAGCATTTCTTTCCTCATTAGTAACTGCTCACTTTCTCAACTTCCATTTATCCAGTGTCTGAGTTTCTCAGATCTTTGATTTTCGTCTTGCCTCCTGCCTGCTTTATTTGGCCAGTTCACTGCCAATTAACACCTCTCTCCCAGAGTAGGCAGGAGAAATAAAAGGCTCTGGAATTGACCTGGTCCTGTAGGCTCCTTGTTAGCAGCTCTAATGAAAAGTTCTACCAGAAAGATTGAAATCATGGTATTAAATTAAACTTGGGGGTGGTCTGTGGGGTTTTATTCTCCATAATATTCCTATTTTCCGCCATTGAAGTTGATTGTATCACTATTGAGAAAATAGATACTACACGGGAGAGTGCTAGGTTAGTAACTTTGCATCTTGACTAGGTCACGTAACTAGCCACGTGGCTAGTCTTTGTCTACGCCTTATTTTACCCATGCGCTGTGTGCGCTGGCTTGGGTCATCTCCCACGTGGCTTAGTGTTCTGTGGTTCCCCCCGAAGGTCATGAAACGAGTGCGCACCGAGCAGATTCAGATGGCAGTGTCCTGCTACCTCAAACGCCGGCAGTACGTGGACTCCGATGGTCCCCTGAAGCAAGGACTGCGGCTCTCACAGACTGCTGAGGAGATGGCGGCCAACCTCGCAGGTAATGGGGGTGAGGGGGCAGGCTGGAGCAGAAGTCACGTAGAGGACCCTGAGAAGGTACTTCTCCTCCTCTTCTGGAGAGAGTGCGGCAGCCTCCACAGGCAGCACCACATGCCGGCCTTCAGAGATGCTATCTGTCCTTCAAAGCCACTTCTAGAGGCCTCCTGTCGTAACCCATCCTGCCTCAGAATTCTCTGCTTTCAGCTGTATCTGATGTTTTCCCTCTGTGAACTAGTCTGCTACGAGACCCGGAGGGCCAGGGCTTCCATCATGTCCCTCCCTGTAGCCCAGAGCCTTGCCCATGGAAGTCAGGTTTGCCGGGTGAACGAGTGCTTTGGGATCAGTGGTCGGAAAGATTGGCATCCTAGATATGTTCCTGAGGTCTTTAAGGTTTGTTTTTGGGTTTTGTTTTGAAATCAGATTCTTTTTTAGAGAAATGTGTGTTAAATCTCTTTAGAACAGCAAATAGTTATTACTTAGCGATGTTGTGAGTTGAGTTTTTATGTGATATAATTTTCTTCTATTGGATCTGGGGACTGGAGACTTTGCCAAAAAACAGACAGCCGCAGTGCTTTTCAGGTGATTGTGAGCTGCTTTAATGGCTGTGCGAGGAGTTCAACACCGGAGTGCTTTCTCCAGCTCAGCCCTGCTTCCTCTTACCTGCTTCGACTTCACTGTTCTCTCTTTTTTATTCTGGTATTTCCTTCTGCTCTTCTGAGTATCTGTCACCACCTACTTCATCCCTTAATGGTTTCAACCCCCACACTGGTGGCAGCAGCTCCCTCTGCTCCCTCTTATTATCCTCAGAGTCATGAACCCAGACCCTTCACACGCTAAGGGTGCATTGCTATTGCCATAGGAAAAGAATGATGGGACAGTAAAAACCTGAGGATGTCCTCAAAGAGCTGCTTCCTGACTCCTCCTGAGACAGTAGAAGTAGCCCTTCTTGGGCACCTGGGTGGCTCAGTTGGTTAAGCGACTGCCTTCGGCTCAGGTCATGATCCTGGAGTCCCTGGATCGAGTCCCGCATCGGGCTCCCTGCTCGGCAGGGAGTCTGCTTCTCCCTCTGACCCTCTCCCCTCTCATGTGCTCTCTTCCTCATTCTCTCTCTCAAATAAGTAAATAAATAAAATCTTAAAAAAAAAAAAAAAAGAAGTAGCCCTTCTTGTTATACCTTCTTATAAGAAGGTATCTGCCTTCTTATTCTTTAACATCAGATCCACCCCCATTGTTCCTTTCTTTCAAACTGGGTTACCCCTGACAAGAACAGAGCCAGATGAGGGACTTGGAATAGATTACTAAATGCCTTATTGTTTCGAATAGGATGGCCAATTTATAGAGCCAGAGTAATTCCTTCTCAACTTGCCAGCACAGCCTTTAATGTGCATGAATAATCTCCTGCTACCACGTGTTCATTAGAACCTGGGAGCAGTAATTCTCTGCAGTTGTTGACAGAAAATAGAAACAAGCACTATTATACAGAACGTGACTGCCAGAACATGACTCTTCTTAGTCGTCTTAATGCAGATATAATGGCTTATTAGGAAGGTCACTCTTGTTCCTGGAAAACCACCAGGAAATGTGAGTATCATAAGATTTTGTCCTAGGTCTTTCTGTCAGTTGAGTAATCTGAATGATTATGTCATCATTCAGCATACCACCTATTGAACATCTGCTATAGGTCAGGTGCTGAAAAGTCCTAGAGATAGCTAATGTTTGATCCTAGCTCCTGAAGAGCTTAACATTATAGCCAGGAAATGAGGCGGATAAATCAGTGATGACAGGAGGGTGTGATATAGTAAGTTCTATGAAGGGAGAATGTTTCAGGTTCTGTAGGAACAAAGAAGGTGGTCATCTAAATTAGCTTGGCAGGTCAAGGATTGCTTCCCCAAAGGTTTCATGATTCCCAGAATATAGTCAGGGGTTAGTAAATAGGAGTGAGCTGAGTCTCAAAAGAACCGTTAGGAGCTTACCAGGGGACAAGTTGGAGAAGGATATCTAGGTTCTCAAGTGTGAATTATGGAAAGATCACTCTGGTGGCTGCATTGATTGGGGAAGGCCCAGAGTAGAACCAGGGAAGCTAGTTAGAAGGCCATAGAATGATCCAGTGAGAAGTGAGGACAGCCTGAGTTAAGGAGGTGGTAATAGGAGTGGAGAGGAGAGGATAGATTGAGGAATCTGTAGGATTTGGTGACTGATTAATTCAAGGTGGGAGCCACGTGAAGGAGAGAGGAGTACCATTCGTGCACATGCAGCACATCCTTCTGCCTCAGGCTGTTGCTCTGAGATCTCGTAGGGCACACTGACTGACTTCTCATCTGTATCCCCCTTCCTGTACATGTTATGTTGTGGCTACCTCAGTCCTGTATTAATTTCATTCCTCCATCCATAATCTGTCTTCTGAAATGTGTTAGTTTCATCCAGATTATTAAAGATGGCTCCCTTGGTCCCCAGCCACCTTTTCCCAGTGTCCCCTTACCCCCGCAGAAAGGGTAAGGGAATGTTCTTTCTCTTTTTAGAAAGAATAAATTCACAGAATGGAGACTAAGTGCATGTTTACGTACTGTGTATCTGCATATTGAGACTCTAGCCTTCTTCTCCACATCCCGCTGCCTAGAACACTAGCAGTCAGTCACATATCCCTCAGGAAGGTGATTAGAGGTTCTTCCCTCGTGAATCTGACCTGCCCAAGAGAGAAGACCTGTGAAGACATTGACATTGAGAAATTGCCTATCCAGGTCATGCTGAGTGATAAACACACAGAGTTTCCATCAGCTCTGTAATACTTCACCTTCAGCCATGAAGGAACCTAATGTACTCAGTATAAAGAGGAGAGGTGGAAAGAATCAGCGAGAAGCAACTTGAGTGAAGCAAACAGCTGAGAGAAGAAAACTTCAAAAATACCATAATTGATAGCCTTGAGACAAGAAGAAAATGCTATTTTTAAAAAACAAACAACATTAGGAGAACAGCAAGAAATGTGGCAGATTTAAGTAAATGGTAATAAAAATGAGAAATCAGTAGAAAGGTTGAAAGTTGAGGAAGCAGATCAGTTCAGGGAATCTAACCTTGAAATAGTAGGGGGTCCCGGGGACACGTGGCTGGTTCAGTTGGTAGAGCATGTGACTCTTAATCTCAGGGTTGTGTGAACCCCACATTGGGCCTAGAGCTTTCTGAAAAAGAAGAAGAAGAAAGAGAAATAGTAGGGGTCCCTGAAAGAGAAAACAGAATCAACAAATTTCTCAGAACCAAGAGACATGAATTTTTATTGAAAGGGCCTACTAAGTGTCCATAATGATGGTTGAAAATAGACCCACACCAAGGCACATTATCATAGGATGTCAGAACATGGGGTCAAATGCTTTCAGATATGTCCCTCATGTACTTATGTACCTGTCCTCTCTCATTCAACTTAATCCTGTGCTTTATACCTTTTCATTCCTCCACTGTCATTTTTTGGGGGTATCAGGAAGAAGAGGAGATAGGGGTTACACTCGGCCATATTTAATCAGAAGCCCCACCATACTCTTAAAAAATCTACTGACATGTCCATTGCTATGATGCATACTTAACACCCTCTTCCACCCATCTTGCCACATACTGGATTAATAATTGTGTTTTCCATCCCCACCATATATATCTTTTCCTCCTTAGTCCAATCAGAATCCGGCTGTGCCAACATAGTGTCTGCAGCCCCTTGCCAGGCAGAGCCCCAGCAATATGAAGTACAGTTTGGACGCCTACGGAATTTTCTCACTGGTAAGTGTTCAGCTTAAAGAAGAACTTCCTCTTACTAAGAAAGAATCCCGCAACTTTCCCTCAGAACCTATTGTATTCCTGGTATGGTGTACTTAGTACGGATTCAAAGGTAGTTGAGGGCAGTCCTTGCATTCAATCTTACAATCTATTGGACCTCCTAGGAGAGTTAAATCACAAGTTAAAGTTTGCAAGGGCTAGGGCTCCCTGTGTTTTGGTCACTGTTTTGTCCATGGCTGTCAGCAGAGTGACTAGAACTTGCGATGAAACAGTGAAAGTTAAATCAGCCATGTAGAGAAACATCCTTAAATGCAGAGAATTTGTAATGGACATTGAAATCACTATTAATAATATGGTACATCTCAAAATGAGCTTTTCCCCTTATTTCCGAAAGTGCAAGACACTAGCCATCATGAATCAGCAAGACAAAAAAAATTAGAAGTAGTTTAGTCCAGTTTGTGGGTGGCGTAATGACCATTAAAACAGAAAATCAGTAGATATGAGTTCCAATCAGTTCTTTTAACTCACTGTATGACTTTTTAAATGAATCACTTAAAAAAAAAAATGGAGTAGTTTAGCATCTCTGCAGCCCTGGTTTCTTCATCTGTGAAATAAGGTGATTCAAAGGTATAACCAAGTGATTTCATCCAGTCCTAAGATAACTGATTATAATTTTAATGTTGGAAAGATTATCGCAGTGAGGGAGACTACGTTGATTCAGGTTATTAATTAAAGTCTTTTGTTGAGTACTTTTTCATTCAAAACACCTTGAGGTATAAGAAATAAAAAACTTTCTCTGCCCTCAAAGGGTTGAGAGTAATTAGTAGGTATTGGTTAGTGGTAAATTGTAGTTAAAGCACTTTGAGGTTATTTCATTTTTCTTTTTTTATTTGAAAAAATCCTCAGGGTAATAATAAGTTTTAATGGTAAAGATGCATATAAGGTGATCAATCTATAAGCCACAATAATATAGCTAATTTTACATCACTTAATGTTACTTGACCCTCATTATGATCTGTATTTTTTTAAAGGAAAGATTCCACATTTTCTGTATTCTAGGGAAAGTGGCCAGAGTGTTACAAGAAATAAAGGTTACAAAATAAAACCTTAGAGAGGGTTATCTTATCAGCCTCAGAGTTACTGGAGTGATGGAATTCATAAGTACCATCTATTAAACGGTTACAAAAATGAAAAAATCATGAAGCTTAAAGGTTTAGTAAAAAGAGTCTATTATGTTTAAACTGAAAAAGAAGTTCGATTAAGATCCTCATATCATATGAATGTTAAATATCTCAGAACAGTGATCAGCTGCTTTCTATCTCCAGTAAGGATAAAAAGAGAAAAATTGAATTTATAAGAAGGCTTTCACTGAGAGGTAAGCAAGAACTTGGAGATACTGAGTTATGTAATCACTGGCATTGGTTTTTTTGAGGCTTTTAGCAATTTTTTTTTTTTTAAGATTTTATTTATTTGACAGAGAGGCACAGTGAGAGAGGGAACACAAGCAGGGGGAGTGGGAGAGGGAGAAGCAGGCTTCCCACTGAGCAGGGAGCCCGATGCGGGGTTTGATCCCAGGATTCTGGGATCATGACCTGAGACGAAGGCAGACGCTAAAGACTGAGCCACCCAGGTGCCCCTAAGCAATTTATTTTTTAAATTTAAGTCTTTAGAAAATCATTTTACTCCCTTTTTGAAATATAACTATATTTCTTTGCCCATGATCGATTTCTCTCTCCATGCTAGTGGTGGGGAAGCTGGTTTAAGAAGGAATGCCTGGCTTCTCTCAGCCTTTCTCTTTCATTCATTCAGCCGATATTTATGTTAGGCACTGACTACTTGCTGGGCTAGATGTTGCAATAGAGCATATTGATGTGGAGCCTACTGCCTAATGAGGGAAACAGACAAAAGCATAAAGCCCCAGTATATCATTCTAATAGTGATGCCCTCCATGTACTCATAGACGTGACTTATTTCCATGATGGTTGATGCTCGTGACTAGTGACATACTGGTTTTTGTTTATATTCTTTAATCACTGAAGCATAGTTGTAATAAAATAGAGTCATTGGAATAATATTATTACAGAACTGTGGTTACTTTTCACAATGAAGAATTAATACATTTAATTGATCACGAATGTGATTTATCCTGGTGCAAAGTTTTCTGCTTAGATTTATTTCTTTGGGGGTGCCTGGGTGGCTCAGTGGGTTAAGCGTCTGCTTTCACCGCAGGTCATGATCCCAGGTCCTGGGATCCAGCCCTGTGTTGGGCTTTCTGCTCAGCAGGGAGTCTGCTTTTCCCTTTCTCTCTGCCCCTGCTCATGTTCTCTCTCTCATTTACTCTCTCTCTAAAATAATTTTTTTTTTAAATCTTTAAAAAAATTTTCTTTGGGCTCTTACTATTTTTCTTGACTATTTACTAAAACTCTTAATATAGAATAGCTGTTGACTCCTTGTGTCTGATGATACTGGTTTTTCCTAATATGTGGTACCTTCTTTATTCTCCTCTCATAATTTCCTTCCCCCAGAACTTTAAATTTCAATACCTGGCAATGTATTAACCTTCTCCTTTGTCTTGTTTCAAAACTGAGGAAGTTGTCTGTTAATTTTACCTATAATTCTTTAATCCATTGGGCACAGGTTACTTGGAGGGGGTAAATATATATTTTATGGGGTTTTTTGTTTTTGTTTTTATTTTTTATTTTATTTTTAGCAAGGTTTACTGAACGATAGCAAAGTGATAGCACAAAGCTCCCGAGGAGGAAGGGGACCTGAAAGAGTTGCCCTGTTTTGTGTTTTTACAGACTGCTTTTCCTGGAATATTTTTCCCTACCCTCAGGTCTCTGAAGAGCAGTCAGCCAAGTCAAATGAACAAGTGTTTCCTGAGCACCAAGATAAAGTATGAGATACAGTCATTAATCTAAATAGGGAACAGTCCTAACATAAGAAGGCTAAAAGTAAAAGTTTTTAAATAAAGTTCAAATATGGTGGAAGAGGTTTAACAGGCCAGGATGAAATCAGTGCCAAAGTTTGTACATAGAGGAACTCTGGAATGAAAGGAGAATATGATTTGGACAGAGTAGCCAGAGAAGGCCTTACGGTCAGTCAGGAGGTGGAATTTAAGTCAGCGTTTGGAAGATGGGTTGGATTTCAGTAAGCTGTGGAAGAGAAGGAGGAGGATTCAGGATATGTGGAAAGACATGAGCAAAAGGGCAGAGATGGCAATTCTTTGGGCAGGAACAGTGAAGGAAGCGGCTTTGTTGAGAATGGGGTTTTCAGATTGGAGATAAAGCCAGCCACAGTGGAGCCAGGTTGAGGAGAGACCTGACGATTGGGCCTAGGAGACAAAAGTCTGAAAGCAGTTTATGAAAGGGTTTGCAAATGGGATGACCAGGAAGCCAGCCTAAAGTCCACTGTAGTACTGGAAAAGTGAGCTGAAAAAGGACCACAGCTCAACAGTGTTGTGCAAGTGAGAAGCAAGGTCTTGATTTCATAGTTAAAATTCCCAAGGTAGACTCCCCAAGGCTCAGGATTAAAGGAGGAAGAGTTGAGGATGACTTGGGCTCTGTGACAAATGGAGGCTTAAGCTATATTGAGCAGAAATAAGTCAGGTTGTTTTTTATATCATTATGATGGCTGCCTCCTGCTGTGTAGCTTGCAGTAGGAAATTGGAGGCTAGTATTTAAAACAAAGATACAGACTTGTGATAAAGAACTCAGTATCAGCTTCATGGAGGTGCAAATGCCAGTTTAAGGAGATGATAAATCTCAAAGGAAGATATGAGGAAAATAAGAGCAACTCGGGCTGTAGTACCCTAAGTGTATTTTTCCTCCATAAGTTCTCTGTGGTTGAGAGATTCTGTGAGCTTACCTGTTGCTCTGGGTCCTTTTCTTCAGGAGGTATAGGAGGAATAACAAAGACTTTGGAATCAAGCAGTCTGGGTGTGAATCTGGGCCCAGCTGTGACCCTTAGACTCGACAATAGATGTCAAGTGCCTGGATCACAGGAAGCACACACTCTGTGTTCATCCTTGAAACGAAATGAGTATTTGAGGAAGGAGAGAAGGAGGGGAGGCCCGAAAGGGAGGGAGGTGAAGAGTCGACCTGGGTAGTGTGATGTTTCAGAACAAAAGACAGGGCTGTGAGGTCAGCAGGAGAACAAGGGCTAACAAGCTAGGTTTTCATTTAACTTAGTGTCCTTTTTACTACTAATTTCTGCAAACTCTGCGAAAAACTTCCTCTTACTTACACCACCAGCAGAGTGTGGCACCGAGTAGGAGTTTGTTACATAGCCAGTGGATGGATGGATAGAAGGAAGGAAAAGCACACTTTTCAGAGGATATGTTACTTTTGAAATTAGAAAAAATATATTTCAAGCAAATACACTTTCAGTAAAATATAAAGTATATGTTACGATTTCAAGGAAACAAGATTAAAAATGAGAGTTAAGTCTTATGTGAGTCTTACTTTGTTCCACATAATGAATATGTTGATCCAGATTTTATTTTATACCTGATACACTGTTTTCTTCAAACAAGAGAGAACAATTAAACAATTTTGAAACTGAGCTGAAACAACAGTGAATTTCACTAAGTTTTAAAGTAGTGCAGCCCTATCTCTTGGTGGCTGGGTTTTGTTTTGTTTTGTTTTCTAAACTTACTAAACTAAAATGCCTCTCATTTTGAAAAATAAGCCTAATACTAAGATTTTAAGGAATTGCAAACAATCCTTCATCCCAGTAGAATATATTGGAAGTCTAATTGGTAAGGGTTGAGTTTTTGGGGTTTTGGTTTTTTTCATTAGTATTTTATGGAAAAAAGTTTCCAGAGGTCTTCCAAAGAATTACAGCATTTAAAGAAATACCAAAATCTGAATTAGGATCCTCCATAGAAACAGAACCAATAAGATGTATATACAGAAAGATATATTTTAAGGAATTGGCTCATGCACTTATGGAGGCTAGCAAGTCCAAAATCTGCAAGACAGGAAGGCAGGCTGGAGACCCAGGGAAGAGCTGCAACTCAAACCCAAAGTGAATCTGTTGGCAGAATTCCCTCTTCTGGGGAGGTCAGTCTTTGTTCTCATAAGGCCTTCAACTGATTGGATGAGGTTCACCACATTATGGAGGGTAATCTGCTTTATTCAAAGTCTACTGACTTAACTGTTAATCTCATCTAAAAAATACCTTCACAGAACCATCTAGATAATGTTTAAGTATCTGGGCACTGTGGCCCAGCCATGACACAGAATTAACCACCCCAAGTCTACCCCCTGTCAATTTGGTACCCATATCTATCTCCTTAAACCATACTTAATCTCCAAATAACGATGATTAACAAGGTCTTTAATCCAACTAACATGATACAGCTCTCCTGGGTACAACCAAAAATGCACGAATCCCTTCCCCAGAAGAAAAAGCAAAATCCTTAGGTGATTTACTCTTCTCCTTGATATCCTGTAACTTAAATACTATGGTGTAGAGTTAACAACACTTAACTACTCTGGTACGAAGTAAGGATAACTTATGTACATGATAAGGGAACAAGAGAGGGAAGAAAACAAAGATATGTGTAAATACACACACACACACATATTCATAACAAAATAAGGAGGGTAATTTAAATAATTAGTTTTCATTTCTGTAACTGGTCACATACTTCATAGCTGGTATTTACTTTCTTCCACTACTCATTCTGCATTTTCTTTGCCTTCAGCAAACACCTCAGCTGGTCCTGGTTCTTTACTGGATAGGATGACCTAAACCTCATTTCTGCAGTCTTGGGCCATTACTGGTCCTACTTGGATTATATTTTTATAGTTTTCCATTAATCTTAACCACAGGGCAGAATGATACTGAGAGATGCCCTAAGGGATCTCCTGTATTGAGGACATACTCTGCCTTACCTCCACTGTGGACTGGCAGTCCAATGTCCCCTTGGTAGTCAGGATCAGTCACCCCAGCCAGCACCATAACTCCCTTCTGGGCCTATTGAAGACATGAGGAGCCCAAAGTGGCTGGGTAACAGTCTTAAGTTTATTGGAATCATCGTTGTAATTTAAGTTCCTTTTCTAAATATGTCTTTGAGTAAGGACACATTTATTCTAAAATGCACATATTACACAATTAATTCACCTGTGATAAAGTGAAATAGGGTATTAAGCAGAGATAGCATGCTGGTATCATTTATCATCAAATTAGGGAGGCAAGATTCCCTAATGTAATATTCCTGATTTTGAGCCGTGTATGGGTTCTTTTTCATGAAGGGAAAAAAAAAATGCTAGCAGAAGTACTAATGCTGACTTAAAGCATTTTGATATTAATTTACTTAAATATGTACAAACGTTACACAAGATATAAAAACGTTTATGGTTATTATATTTCTGTATGAAACCGAAACTCATTTACAAATCAAGTACAAGCAAAACCACAAAAGCAATAAAGTTTGCTAGCCTCCATAAGTGCATGAGCCAAATAAACAGCAAGTGAATATAATGCATAGATTTTGCCAGAACTAACCTGCTGCTCCACATAGGCATGGGGCCGGTCCTGATGGCTGTGACACAGACTAGTCTGCATTCAGCTTCCCGAGGCGCTTGCGCCCTGCGTCGGCCCTGCTGCCCCTGCTCACCCTGTGGCTGAATACCTGCAGAACCTCTGCGCCATCACAGCTCCCTCCGCCCTCACATATGGGCGTCAGATACACCTCTGTGCTTTTCTCCCTTGCCTGTGGCAATTAAAGCTGGACACTTTTGAACATCCTTTGTCACATAGTTGCATGGTGTTAAGTCTCAAATTAGTAAATGGTTTAGTCTTAAGGACGTGAAAAATGTCTCGTTTGTAAATTATCACTGCAAAAGAGTAGTTTTACTTTTTAGCCAACATAATCAAAATGATTACACTGGCAGATACGGGACAATTTTGGGGGAGTGTTATCATGTTAGTGTTAGGGCGTGCCAGCCTGGGTAGCTAGGCATGTTAATGAACTCACTAAATAAGTACTCTGATAATACTGTTGGATGATGGAGGCCCAAAGTAATCACAAAACAAAAGGGAGCACTAAAGTCGTATGTCAATACTTGCTTAAGGACCAGCCGGATAATTATGAATAGGCCTGTGTTTATTGTTTTTAAAAATTATCCAACTAAAAAGTTTCTGGGAAGAACTCATAGTCTCCCAAGAATATATCTAAGGACCCTCAGAGGTCTGTGCTCCCCAGTTGGAGGAACACTAATGTACTGGGGAAAACAGTGAACCTTGAAGACCTGGGGACAAGCTCCTGAAGTGTTGTGACAACTTAGGCAGGTCACTTAACCTCTCTGGGCATCAGATTCCTGATTTGTGGCCGACTTCAGGCCAGGTTCGCTGGACTTCAGAGTCCCTTCTCTTCCTTCTCAGTCAAAAGGCTTGGATTTTGAGTTTCTATAATTCTATGTTGGGCTTCTAGTTCAATCAGCAGTCCTGACCAGAATGTGTAGTGTGATGGTGGGCTCCCCAGGAGGGCCACATTATTCTTTGAAATTATACAGATTATAAAGCCCTCACTTTTTTCCATTATAGATTCTGATTCCCAGCATAGCCACGAAGTGATGCCTCTCCTCTATCCTCTCTTTGTCTACCTCCATCTCAACCTGGTCCAGAATAGTCCGAAGAGCACAGTGGAAAGTTTTTACAGCCGCTTCCATGGAATGTTTCTGCAGAACGCTAGCCAGAAGGATGTCATTGAGCAGCTACAGACCACTCAAACCATCCAGGACATCCTGTCTAACTTCAAGCTTCGAGCATTCCTAGATAACAAGTACGTGGTCCGTCTCCAGGAAGACAGCTACAACTACCTTATCCGCTACCTCCAAAGTGACAACAACACCGCCCTGTGCAAGGTCCTCACCTTGCATATCCATCTTGACGTGCAGCCTGCCAAGAGAACAGATTACCAGCTCTATGCCAGTGGCAACTCCTCTCGAAGCGAGGGCAGCGGCTTAGAGCCCACTGACATGCCCGCCCCTATTCTGCAGAACGAGGCTGCCCTGGAGGTCTTGCAGGAGAGCATTAAGCGCGTCAAGGATGGCCCTCCTTCCCTCACCACCATCTGTTTCTATGCCTTCTATAACACAGAGCAGCTGTTGAACACTGCAGAAATCTCCCCAGACAGCAAGCTGCTTGCTGCTGGGTTTGACAACTCCTGTATAAAACTGTGGAGTTTACGATCCAAGAAGTTAAAATCAGAACCCCATCAAGTAGACGTGTCCCGCATCCACTTGGCTTGTGACATTCTGGAGGAGGAGGTATGAATATCATTTTTCTTCCCTACACCTGCCTTACTAATTTGCTTAGAATTCTTACCAAACATGACAGCTCTTGTGGAGAATGGACTTCATTAATTCCTCCATCGTATAGCTAAAGCCAGACTAATACCCATGTAACCTGTAGCCACTGAATTCCTGCTCATACCTAACTTTGGAAGAGATGACAACTATGTTTAACAACATTAACTGAACATGATTAATGATTGGTCAGTATTTATTACTGTCTGAATATGGATAACATTGCTAAGCCTAATTAAAGACCTTTAGCTAATACTGAGATTTACAGTGTGTGTGTTGTGTGTGTGTGTGGTGTGTGTGTGGGTACATTTATGCAAATATAAACAATTAGAAGTAGGATCACTGGGTCAAGGGGTCTGCATTTTAAATTGTGATGAGTATTGTCACTTCCCAGCCTCATCAAACAGTAAACAAGAACGCTGGTTGCTCTTCACCCTCACCAACACTGGGTGTTACCAGCCTCTCTGAGGCCAGTGCACGTCCTCTGGCTTCATGTGCTCCAGGGTGTTCCTAAACCCCATTTTGAAAAGTGCACAGAAAGTATAATTGCTCTTTTATCCATCAATCAGTGTAGTGATTTGGCATGGTTACTGAAAAGGGCAGGCCCAGTGGCGTGAGTTTCAGGTCACTGAGAATCACTGCCTTAGAAAACATGTGCACAAAGAGAAAGAAAATTGAACTTCACAGAGTTAACTTTCCCTGCGAGTGGCCCACAAAAGCTGGAAGCTAGAATATTTTTGTCATCTCACCACTGAAATTCAGGTAGCTCTGCCTCAGGTTACTTACAATGGAAAATTCTTTGCACAGGGTTAAAAAATAAAGGAGTAAAAAAACAAACAAAAAAAAACACCAACATTCAAGTTAATTTCCATGGGTGATAAGGATACCAAGAATATTGGATGCATAAAATAAGCCCTTTCTTCCTATTCTTGTTTTCTTAGTCACCTTCCAGTTAGCATGGTCTTTGAATTTTTGTTTCTTGCGACTGAGACAATATAATTAGAGGAGTTTGTTGTGATGAGTAAAAGGTCTACATTCCAATGTACACACTTTGATTTCTAGGATTTTATAGTACCCTCCAAAATTTTTTTATTGCACATGTATTTGAGTTTTAAAATTTTCCTAGGAGATAATTATAGCCTGTTGAGCATTCTTCACATACAACTGAAGGACACTGCCATCATTGATTTACAACTTTCTGTAAATACAAGGAAAAATATTTTTCCACTGACCTTATTAGCTTGATGACATTGTGTTTGGAGAGTATTCTCAGCATTACAAATTAATATAAAGGAAGATAGCAAAGATAGAAAGGTAGATACAAAGAAGGAAAGAACATTAGACTAAAAAAAATGTTTAAGATTCTACCCTTCTACCCTGGCTACCACTGAAAATTAGCTCTGTAACTTATTCTGTGAAGATTTCCAGGCTTTGGGAGGTATGCATTTGAAGACCCAGAAGTGAAGAATAACATGATGAATTCCAGGAAGTGAAAGAAATTCAATCTGGCTAGCACTGAGAGGGCTAAGACCCATAGCTGTACGGCACCACAGGGTATGCTAGGGTTATGGTGGCCTGAGCTAGGGGAGCGGCCCCAGGAAGGGAGCTCGGGGACTGGTGAGACGAGAGCTCCAGTGGGAGGTGCTGTTCCACTCCAAAAGAAGATACTTTGTTTAAGTATCTTCCTGGTGTATTCGCCATTATCCACAAAGTACTGTAGATTCTGCTACAGTATAAAGGTACTGCTTTCCTTGTGAACAAACTTTTGTTTCATTTTAGAACTAAAGTTGAGATCTTCTTACCATGTTGTCAAGGGGTTTCCTGTTTGGGATTTCTACATCCCCCACCCATTTTGTTACAGCAGTTTACAAAAGTTTTTGTTGTTAATGGGGGTTTTTTGGGGGAGGGGGGTTTGGTTTTGGGTTTTTTGGGGTGTTTGGGGGTTTGTTTTTTTTTGTTCGTTTGTTTTTTGCTTTTTGTTTTTTGTTGTTCCTGACAAGGAACATTTTGGGGAAAAGCAAAATATAACTCAGTTCTGGTAGTTAGTTTTTAATATTTCTTCAATGAGAACTTGGACTTTTTTTTTTTCCTTATAGAATTCACAATTAAAATAGAAACTCTTAATGCAGAGGTCACAAATTCACATGCCTGTAGAAGCCAAGCAGGTAAATGTAAACGGTTTACTGCTACCTGGATCAAAGAGATGGTAGGAAGTACAAAAGTACATGAAAACCCAATTAAAAAGCCAGTTTGCAGCCTCTGCCTTAATCTTTGTGAAGCAACAGCTGTTGCATAAATTAGTGAATAAAATGTTTTAATAGTGGGTATTTAAAATATTGACCAGACCCACCAGTTCCATTTCTAGGTATATATCCCAGAGAATTCAAAACATATGTCCCCACCAAAACTTGTACATGAATGTTCAGAACATCATTATTCATAATTGCCAAAAAGTGGGGACAGCCCAAATGTCAGTCAGCTGATTAATAAACAAAATGTGGTATATCCGTGTAATAGAATATTATTATGCCATAGAACGGAATGAAGCAACATGAGACATGCTATGTTGTAGATGAACCTTGTAAACATTATGCTAACTAAATAAAAGAAGCCAGTCACAAAGGACCACATGCTATATGATTCCGTTTCTAGGAAATATCCAGAATAGGCATATCCATAGAAACAGAAAGTAGATTGATGGCAGCTAGGGACTGGGGACAGGGAAATAGGCAGTGACTGCTAATGGGTAAAAGGTTCTTTTTTGAGGTGATGAAAATGTTCTGTAGTAGATAATGGTGATATTGCACAACTCTGTGGGTATACTAAAAGCCACTGAATTATACTTTTTAAAAGAATGAATTTTATAGTATGTGAATTATATCTGTTTAAAAAAGTCAAAAACAGGGGCGCCTGGGCGGCTCAGTCGTTAAGCGTCTGCCTTTGGCTCAGGTCATGGCCCCAGGGTCCTGGGATCGAGCCCCGCATCGGGCTCTCTGCTCGGCAGGAAGCCTGCTTCTCCCTCTCCCACTCCCCCTGCTTGTGTTCCCTCTCTCGCTGTGTCTATCTCTGTCAAATAAATAAATAAAAATTAAATAAATAAATAAAATAAAAAAGTCAAAAACAGTAATCAAAAGCTTCTATGAGGGCATAAAATTTTCTCTATTTATTAAGCCAAATAAAACTGGATTTACAGCACTGCCCTGTAGCTTCTGAGATCTGCAGCTTAAAGCTGTTCTACACTTGATCTTAGCCAAAAGTTCGAGAAGCGATTCTGGATTAACCTTTGGAAAGCTATTAATTGGCATAGCAGTGTCCCTCTTCCCACCAGGACCCGTAGCCTCTATCCTGTCTGAGACCCTCCATCCTCTGTTCCACACTAAATGGACTTGGAAATGAGGTCCAACTTTTACCCTTGTTGATTGGTAACTGTGTACTTCTAATATTTGAGCAACATGGCAAAACCACAGATACCAAATCAAGGATTTGCTCTTCGTTTCAGGTATGTGTACACGATCACCCTCGTCACTGCCAGCCTCCCGCCCTCCTAGCCCAGCACTACAGTACTCGGTTCATGTACTGGCTAGTGAGCCTGCCTTCCCCCAATCCAGCAGTCTCTAAGTTCCAAAAGTAAAGAAGTCAGTGTTGTATAATATTCAGTTCTGTGATTTGTGTATAAAACGGTTGTGGAGGTCTGTGCTGGCCTAGAAGAATATAATGTGAGCCATGTTTGTAACTTTGATTTTTCTATTAGCCACATTAAAAAAGTAAAAAGAAGTAGTCAATTGATTTAAATAATGTATTTTATTCAATCCAATAATGGCCAAAATATTATCATTTCAACATGTAAGCAATATTAAAAGATTATTAATGAAATCTGTTACATTCTCCTTTTTTTCCTAAGTCTTGGAAATCTGGTGTGTTTTACACTTACAGCACATGTTCAGCTCAACTCGCTAATAGCCACCTTTTCTATTCTAGTTCAGGCCATTGTCATCTCTCCTGGAGAGAGCAGCCCCCCTCTTGCTTCCAAGTCTTAACCTACTCCCAAGCCCAGCCAGATTTAACTTCTTTCAGTTCCATTGGCAGCTGATGTTAGGAGAAGAGCCCAAGGCTAAATTTCAGACCCCAGAAGGTACCCTCGAGTTAGGAAAGACTGGAGTGTGAGCCGAGGCACTCTGAACCTCCTACTCCAGGAACAGACATCCATAACAAGTCTGAGATTTTTAGGGCCTTCATGGTCTAAAGCAGGGCTTAGCAAACTATGGCACAGGGGTACATAAGATAATGTTTGAAGGTCTTTTTATACTTACTCTTCCTATTATTTTTAAATTTCTTACTTTATGCATGTTTTATAATGTACATAGTATGATTTATTATTACACGAATATACTTAACAAATCAAAAATTCCTATTTGGGATGCATGCCCACTTACTGTAGGGTGTTCAGTCAATTGTAGGGAGTTTGGGGTTTTGTCCTGTGAGCATGAAAGGAAGGAAAGGGAGAATCTGGGGTTGGGCATGTGTGAATCAGCTGCTTGTTCAGAGTTTTAGTTCGACTGTGCTGAGGCCCTTGTGGGACTGGGTTGAGCCACGGAAGAAAATATGGCTGAGTTATTTTAAGCTGTGGTCCTGGCAAAGAGCTGATAGCGATAGCCAGCAGGAATGCTCTGGTTTCCCCATCTCTTGGTCTATAGAGTCAACCAGGCGCTTTTCCCCCCTGCTCAGGACAATCACCAAGACCCCTGGGAAGTGCCAGCTTGACTCCTGGCGCACCCTCCTCTTCCCATCTCTGAGCGTGCTGTTTAGGTCCCCACTAAGGAGCTGAAGACCTGCTTCCCTAACTTCCTGCTCCAAATGAAGACCACTTAAGCCTCAGAGATGGTAACGTGCCCTTTAATCCATCACTCACTTTCAAAGGGTAATTCATCTGGGGTCGTTTTTTGCTCCCACAGTTTTTATATAAACTTTCTGGTGTACAGCAATGAGTCATCCTTGAAATTTTAAAGTGTTGTCATAACCTCTTTTGAAAGGAAAATTACTAATATTCTTGGTAACACTCGGTAGAACGTTAAGCTCCCAAATGCTTATGTATTTTTAACGTCGAGTGTCTGGAATAGCCATTTTGAATATTCATGGACATCAGTGTTTATTTTCTCTTAACTTTTTCTGAAATCTGTACACATTGAAGGCGTTTGTTTTATTTTGAATTTAATAGTTTTCAAAAGGAAGTTAAAAAGATGCCATTTTCCTGTACAAGAACTTAAGGCCCACAGACATATTTATATCTAAGCTAACAAAGCCGATTGGTTTAGAATTCTTGTTACTCCTCATTCTTCTGGTGTTTAATTAAAACCCATTTTAATCTATGAATTCTTGAATAGAGACCGCTGTAGTGTTAAAAAGCTTGTCTGTGAGGGAATGAAGGGAAAATGGATTTTGAACAGAGATACTGTCCTTGTGGGAAAGAGGGTGGGAAGGGGACTTTCCCCCTCGGTACCCTGAGTGGCTGTCTTCTTTTCTGTCCCCACACACAGGAATTTAGTTCCAAGAATCCCATGAGTCACTTGGCTTTGTTTAAAGCCATTCTGAACCCATGCCTCGCTTGGGAAAATGTTTGAGACCCTCTAGAAAGTCAGAGTTTTAAAACTTCATCTTTTTTCTTTTTGGACACTGGCAGTTTATGCCTGGTCACAAGGTGTGAGTGTCATTTATTGATAACTGCACCTTTCTGGTTTACTATTTGTTCTGATATGTCCAGGCTTTATTTTGGCTAACCTCCTGCAGGGGTTTTGTATTAGTTTTGAAGTGAGACCATGTCTGCCTTCATCATTGACCCCACTCATGAGAGTAATGAACGTGCCAGGAATTTTCTTAGTGGAGTAGAAACAGGGAGCAATGTGGCTTATGAAGCAGCTAAAACCAACAGATGAAGACAGGCCCACAGAATAAAAGAATCTGAGAACTTAATGTAAATTCAGAAGTAAATCTTTCCAAATGATGTCTATCAGGATGAACAATGGAAGTCAGCGTGGGCGATCTTTTAAGCAGCCTTTGAAATCTGTTATGCTCAGCCTAACAGTAAGGTCTACAGTCGTTACTGTGTAATAATAGCCTCACATTTGTGTACTCTTAATTTGACAGTCGTAGCTGGAAGATGAATTTGAGGAAGACAGTTTGTAAGTTGCAGGAGACTTTTTATTCAGTTGTGCAATTATGAGTTGTTTTCCTGGGGTTGACCTTCAGGGCAAAGACCGCTGTCGTTTACTGGGCAGATGCTATTTCCCAAGTAGTGGCTTTTTTTTTTTCTTCTTTTTCTTTTTCTTTTTCTTTTTGCTGGACTGTTTGGTTGTCATGGCAGACCACTAAACATTTTTCCCTTGTGTGTCTCTCTGCCACCCGCCCTTCCCCCTACTGTCCCCAGGATGATGAGGATGACAATGCGGGCACAGAGATGAAGATACTACGGGGACACTGTGGACCAGTGTACAGCACAAGGTTCCTCGCAGACAGCTCAGGGTTGCTCTCTTGTTCTGAAGACATGTCCATTAGGTACTGGGACCTCGGGAGTTTCACCAACACTGTGTTGTACCAAGGACATGCCTACCCTGTGTGGGACCTGGACATTAGCCCGTATAGCCTGTACTTTGCCAGTGGGTCCCACGACCGCACCGCGAGGCTGTGGTCATTTGATCGGACGTACCCACTGAGAATATATGCCGGCCACCTGGCAGATGTGGACTGTGTCAAATTCCACCCTAATTCAAACTACTTAGCCACAGGCTCGACCGACAAGACTGTCCGGCTGTGGAGTGCTCAACAGGGCAACTCGGTGAGGCTCTTCACGGGCCACCGTGGCCCCGTGCTCTCTCTTGCCTTTTCTCCCAACGGTAAGTACTTGGCGTCAGCTGGCGAGGACCAGCGGCTAAAGCTATGGGACTTGGCCTCCGGGACCCTTTATAAAGAACTGAGAGGCCACACGGACAATATCACCAGCCTCACCTTCAGTCCGGACAGCAGTTTGATCGCGTCTGCGTCCATGGACAACTCCGTGCGCGTCTGGGACATCAGGAACACTTACTGCAGTGCGCCTGCCGACGGTTCCTCTGGGGAACTCGTGGGTGTGTACACTGGGCAGATGAGCAATGTACTCAGTGTGCAGTTCATGGCCTGCAACCTTCTTCTAGTGACTGGAATCACACAAGAAAATCAGGAACATTAATTTTTGTTTTTTAATCTTTGTGGTAACGGACTGGGGCTGTAGTGGAAAGCCTCCAGGTTGCAAGTCGTAGGACAAATTGAGATTGAATCACTGACTGTGAAAGACTCCCCGCTTCTCCCCCTTCTCCCGTACAGACATCCTGAGCTCGTCTCCCCTGCACTCGGTCCCCCACGTGTCGAAGGACTGGAGGGGGAAGGTGCTGTGATTGGACATGAGATGGAGCATGAAGAGGCTCGGGGGGTCGGATTGCAAGCTCTTACGGAGATCCCGCCCGTGTCCTCGCGTGAGCACCTTCGTGTCTCTGTCTCATTTTCCCGTGTGTCGACCCGAGATGCTGCTTACCTCGCCGCCGGGTGCTGCCTTTGGTCCGAGGATGGTTGCAGGGCACCCTCGCGAGGAGTGGTGCCACGGGATCCCCGCTGCTCAGTCGGCGGGTGCAAGGGGGCTTTCCTGGCCTAGGAATGCGGGGGTGGGAACTAGGAACGGGGGCGGGCATCATCCTGGCGAAAAGTCTCTCCTTTTCCGTAATTACAGAGAACCAGGATTTTTTATTATTATAATTATAATTATTATTATTACTGAGAAGAGGAAGCCTAGCACTGGCAGAGGGGCCTTCTCTGCTCTCGTCTTTCAGGTTTTACTCCTGGCACTGGCTGTGATACTTGGAATCTTGAGGTTCAGGGAATTCAGAGAATTTGGTAGCGCAGTGTTTTGGGAGAAAGGGAAACTTTCTGGGTGACGATGGGTCACTCCGGCTGACATGTGTCTAGAAGTGGGTGGGTGGGTGGGTTTGAGAAAGTTCTGGGCTCTGGCAGTGACGGTGGGAGTGGAAGAGTCTCCTCATGGCTGCACTTGTATGAACAGTTCTCTCCCCGGGAAGGACAGATGGTGGTAAAGAAATGAGAAGAATTTGCAGTGATAGGGCAAAAGATAGAATTAGAAGATGTGAAATTTCCAAATGCCCATTTATCCGGAGGTGTGGCTCGCTCAGTGTCTTTTCCTCCTGCCATCATTCGCTCCCACCTCCTGCATTGCAATAGCAGTTTAACGAACACTTTGTGAAACAAATCGTAAGTACCCACGCACGCATCTAAAACTGTGCTTTGAGGATAAAGCAAGTTCGAATTCGTGGAAAAAGGATTAAATATTTCTGTTTTCTGAAAAGAGTTATTTTGTATTTTGTTTTCTATTAAAATGTATTTAGTTTCAAAAAAAAAAAAAAGTGTTGTCATGTCATTTAAACTGTGAGGGCAGGCGGGTGTGTGGCCCGGCCTGGGGTGACGTGTGCAGCCCACCTCTCTTCAGGATGATAGCCACTCATGTAGGCCAGACTAGCCCCAACACAGGTACACTCCCACCCGTTCCTGTATTCTGTTCAGCTAACTTTGAATCGTGCTTCCTCTTGGCATTCGCAGGAATTATTGGTAACATTTAATACTGTTTATACATCCAAGGTTACCAGTTGCTAACAGGAGACAATGTATATTTTACCATCTAGAGTAATTTGGGAAGATCCCACTTCCAGTTTTCTTTAATGACCCCATTATAAAATTTCTAAGGGGCATAAGAACTGTGCTATTTAATTAACTTAAACTGTTTCTCGAGCAATTCCAGATAAAGGACTCGTTCAGAAATTTAAATGATGCCAAAATACAAGAACACCAAGAATTATCAGGAAATTAAAGGAAGACTCTAGAATTCTATGTGAAAATTTTTTTTTACTTGAGCCCAAGATTCTAATTAATAAGTGTTTCTTATTCATAAAAACCTATGTATTTGAAACATTGTAAGAAGGATCTATTAGTGCCTCAGCCACTTCCACATAGTGTGCCGTGAAGGTCAGATAGAATTCAAGTATGTTCTTACCTGTAGTAAGTGAACTCTTAAATTCTATGGTATATTGCTAGAAACAATAAAATCCCTAAATTGGGCTGAATCATTCTCAGGAGTGAAAATACCACTGACTAGGGATGATTTGGAAAGACTTTGTTTTTTAATACAAAATTTTTTTGATTAAACACAAAACTGTATTGGGTTGGTCAGTCTTCAAATTATCAATCATGTATATACTTTTGTAATTTGAATTCAAGCTCTTAATGATCTTCATGTTTGGCCTCTTTCTTTGAACTGACTTTAATGTGGGATAATTTAACTTTATAGAATACCCCTCACAACTTCCCCAGAATCTTAGAAATATCGTAAGGGGTATGTATATATGTTTATGGCCACAAGGGTGCATAAGAACATAGTTAGACTCTTCAGGTTGCTCTTCTGTGTTGTTTTATTTTCTCTTCAGAGCTAGAGATGGACAGGACTGGTGATACTACCATTTAGTAGATGAAAATCTAAAGCCCAGAGAAGCTCTGTTATCTATGTCCAACATGGAATGGTTACATGTCTTGGATGTGTTACAAGGAGGATCTATATTCAGTATCCTCAAGTTCTAGCTGGAGGATATAGCCCTGATAATAGAAAAATGTTTTTTGTTTTTTGTTCGTTTTTTTAAAAAAAACCTCCAAAAAGGAAATATGAATGTTTAACAAACATATATATAGTGCTTACCATCTACTAGAAATCATTCCATGAGCTTTATGAAAATTAACTTTTTCTTTTATCTCCATAATAACCCTGTGAGATAAATGCCACTTTTATCTGTATTTTACAAATGAGGATTCTGAGGCCCTGTTGGATTAACTCACTTTGCCAGAGGGTCACACAGCTAGTATCCAATGAAGCCAGAATTTGCACCTGGGAAGTCTGGCTCCAGAGTTCTTCCACAGGCTCGTGTGTCCCTTCATTCCCGCAGTACCAGGTAAAGAGTGACCTGAGGTTACTAGTAACTAAATGTTCCTGGCAATAGTTATAAGACTCATGCTTCCCTTTGCCAAATAAGTCAGCAAAATCTAGCGGGATCAGGAACTGGTGGTAAGAACAAACTTAAACAATATGTGGCTAAAAGAAACTTGAAAATACTCGATTTTGAACCACAATGATAAATCTCTGCAATGTGTATAAGGTGCAGAAAAAAAAAAAAAAAGCTGAAATTTCTTAGGCTGATAGGCTCAGAAAACTCTGACTGTAATTTCAATTCAGCAGTACACTGGCCAAAAGAAAGAGAACGTTGAGATAAAGTAAAGTAAGAAATTAGATGAAACGGGAAACAATTTGAAGTTTTTATATTCAAGATCCAGCTTCTAAGGATAGCTGTGATTACTAGCTTTTCATTTGTTTTATTCATATATTAAAAATGTCTTGGTTGTATAAAAAAAAAATCCATTGAATATGTAGGCTTCTAATTTTGCTATTGCCCAGATTGGTATTTAAATATATGGATTAAAAGATTAGTCTGTACTTCAACTTGTCTTTCAGTTGCATGTTTTAGAAAAGTGTCCATTATATCTATGCCCCGCCCACAACAAGGATTCATATTATTGACCCCTACATAGCAACCAAATGAGTCTGAAACTGCCTTATGATAAACAGAAAATCTTCATTATAGAATTTGAGGAATGCAAATGTTCCTTGCCAGTTTGACCCATTAAAGGACAACTTAGATACTTTCCCATGATTCTGAAATTCCTAAAAGAAATATTTTTTTTTTAAAGATTTTATTTATTTGGCAGAGAGACACAGCGAGAGAGGGAACACAAGCAGGGGGAGTGGGAGAGGGAGAAGCAGCTTCCTGTGGAGCAGGGAGCCCGATGCAGGGCTCGATCCCAGGACCCTGGGATCATGACCTGAGCCGAAGGCAGACGCTTAACGACTGAGCCACCCAGGTGCCCCTAAAGAAATATTTTTATATTAAATATGTGGGTATCTATTATAATCAGATATTGTGTTAGTGGGCAGAAATGCAACAGTAAGCAAAACTGATACATGCCCTGGCTTGAGTTTATAGTTCAAAGAAGGAGGCAGGTATTGATCAACTAATACCATAAATAAATATGTAATTCCAAACAGTAGAGAGTGTGTACTAGGTGCAATGAAAGAATATGCCCAGGGATCTAATTTAGATTAAGCATTCAAGGAAGGCCTCCCTGAAGAAGTAATAATGAAGCTGGGATCTGGAGGGTAAGCAGAAGTTAGCCAGGCAGAGTTGAGGAAAGAATGGTCCAGACCCCCGACTGGGAAAGAAGCTGGTACACTCAAAGTTCACTGGGGCTGAGGCAATGTGAGTAAGGAACAGAACAGCACAACATGAGTTTGGATAATTGGCAGGGCTTTGGGCACTATCAGGAGTTTGGCTTTTATCCCAGGTGGGATGGAAGCCACTGAAGGGTGTACAGCAGGGAAGTGATCAAGTCCAAGCTCCACCTTAATATCACTGGCAGCAAGAGGACGTGGACACATTTGCAGTGGACTTACACTTCAGCATCACGATAACAAGGCAACATTTACTGAACCCATCTGTGCCAAGCACTGCAGGGCACAGCCAATTGATGGAAGCCAGCTACCATGTAATGGGCTGCCCTACATGGAGTGGCCCCTCAGGCAATGAACTGAAAGCAGCTTCTAACCAACAACCTGTGAGGACCTGAGTCCTGCCAACCACCACATGAGTGAGCTTGGATGCAGATCCTGTCTCAGCTGAGCCTTCAAATAAGACTGCAGCCTCCTGGTCAACCTTGAGACAGAGGTATCCAGCTTAAAAGTCTGCCCGGATTCCCAACTGAGAGAAACTGTGAGATATCCAATATTGTTTTAAACCACGAGGTTTGGGGTAATTTCTTGTGTGGAGTAGATAACTAGCCCATCAGTCCTACTCCATAGTCCATTCTTTTAACTGCTATGCTATAGAAAATGAAATAATTACTGATTAAAACAAAATCACTGGCAGCTGTAAGGAATATGGACTGAGGGTATCAGAGTGAGCAGGGAGGACAGTAAGATCATTGCAGTTGTCCAGGAGAGAGATGAGGATGGTGTGGACTAGAGGGGCCACAGTGGAAATGGAGAAAAGTGGACAAATCCAATGAATATTTTAGAGGTGGGTTGGCTATACTTTATTGGGTTGTATGGGGGAGAAAAGGCAGGAATCATGGATGACCCACATGTTTCTGGCATGAGCAGTTCAGTGGGTAGGGTTGCAATTTATTGTGATGAAAATCCTGGAGGAAGTGGAGGTTTGGGGGCAAAGATCAAGAGTTCAGTTTTAGGCCTCTGAAGTTTGAGGTACATGCAAGAGAACCAAGTGACAATACCAGATAGGCATTTAAAAAAGTTTTTTTTTTAAGATTTTATTTATTTGACAGTGAGAGAGCACGAGCAGGGGGAGCAGTAGAGGCAGAGGGAGAAGCAGACTCCCCACCGAGCAGGGAGCCCCATGCGAGACTCGATCCCAGGATCCTGGGATCATGACCTGAGCCGAAGGCAGATGCCTAACCATCTGAGCCACCCAGGTGCCCCCCAGATAGGCATTTTAGATAGACACACCTGGAGCTCAGAGCAGAGCTCTGCCTTACATGCTAGTTTGGGACTTAGATTCATTAGAGTGCTTTCTGCCACTAGGGACAGAAATCTGACTCCAGGTGGTTTAAAAATAAGGAATTTTATTGGTTCACTTACCAGGAAGTGTAGAGGTCAGGTGGGTTTCAGGGCCCCCCCACCTGTGTTCTGTAACTTCGCTGTGTTCTCTTCTGCATTTGGCTTGAGCACGGCCTGACTTTTCCCATTGGGAGAGGGCTACCAACAGCAATGAAGGCCAGACTCGCCCCTCATTCATATCTAGTGGGGATGTGAGCTTACTGTCCATTCCTCGCTCTTAAGAGCAAGGGAAAAAAAAGTCTAGAAGTTCCAGCAAACCTCTCCAGTTTGCATTAGATCTGCTAAGCATTGAACCTATCCCTGACAAAAGACAAGAGTCATTAGCATGTAGTTGGAATCTGAAGACTTCCAAATAGATGTGATTACCAAGGATAAGAGCATAGAGTAAAAAGAGATGAGGGTTCACAACTTTTCTCTAGCATGTACAGGTCAGAAAGGAGGAGCCGCCAACAAAGGAAGAAAAACAGCAGAGGGCACTGTCCCAGGAGCCAAGAGAAGAAAGTACTTCAAAACAGGAGTGGTAGGGGGAAGGCTTCGGCTGGCTGAGTTCGTGGAGCATGCGACTCTTGATCTCAGGGTTGTAAGTTGGGGCCCCGTGTTGGGTATAGAGATTACTGAAAAATGAAAACTTCAAAAAAATAATAATAATAAGAGTGGTCAACTGTCCTGATGCTACTGAGAATTCAAATAAGGATTGGAGAATATCTTTCAGACTTGGTGGGCAGGTGGCTGAGAATCTGAGCCCTAGCAGTTATGGTTGAGTAACAGAAATGGAAAGGACATTGAAATGGATTGAAAAGTGGAAAGGTAATAGGAACACAAATACAGACACTTCGTTTGTGACAGGTGACGCATACAGCGATGGAGGAAGATAGCCCTTACAGGGCTAAGACAATTGGCAATCTATAGGGGAAAAATTAAATTGGACCCTTTCCTCTCTTAACACAAAACCAGTTCCAGATGCATTGAAAAACATCCTCATGACCTTGGGATAGGAAGAAATTTCTAAAGAAACAAAAAGCTCTAACCAAAAAGGACAAGATTGATTAAATTCAAAACATTCATTCATCAAAAGAACCACGGAAGAACTAATGAACAGGCCATGAATGTGGGGAGATACTTTTAACACATGAGCAACAGAAACAAGTGTCTAGAGCAACATCGTGCAGTGGAATCAGCTGTGCAGTGGAATCGGCTGTGCAGTGGAATGTTCTCTAGTTCTGTCCTGTCTTATAGAATGTCGTGTGAGGACAGAAATGTTCTGTAGTCTCTCCTGCCCTGTAGAAAGTGCTGTGAGGGGGGAACGTTCTGTAGTTCTCCGCTGTCCCATAAAGTAGCTACTAGCTCCATGTAGCCATTGAGCATCTGAAATATGGATAATGTAACTGAGGAACTGAATTTTTAATTTATACTCAAATTACCACATGAGACTAGTGGCTAACGTATCAGACTGGAGAATTCTAAAATATATGAAGAACTACAAATCAGTGAGGGAAAAAAGCATATAGTCAATGGGAGGGAAAGGCAAAAGTCTTAAAAGGAAGCACTTCTTCAGAAAAGAAATCCAAATGGCCAATAAATTAGAAATTACTCAACCTTGTATTACTCAGGGAAATGCAAATTTAAGACAATGAGATACTGTTAAACACCCTTCAGACTACTAAGAACATTGTAAAAGCCTGACAATGTCAAGTGTTGGTGCGTCTGGACCCTCCTACCCTGGTGAGACTGTAAATTTGTAACCTATCTGAGAAGGGTGTGGAATTATGTAGCTAAATTGAAGAAGTTGAACTCTGTTATTCCCAGCAATCCATATCCACCAGGATACATATATGAAAATGTCCATGGCAACATTGTCTATCATTCCCCAAAGCTGGAAACAAACTAAATGCCCATGAAAAGAAAGTATAAATACATGACTGAATAGTCATACAAACTTGACCCTAAGAAAACATTAGAGCTACAAGCCACAACATGGATGGACCTTACAGTGTTGACTGAAGAGAAAGACAAATTATTCCCACAGAATGATTCCATTTACATAGAGCTCAAATCAGACAAAACCGACTGTATAGATTTTAGTATGTGTACAGCAATGACAGAACTGTAGAGGGGAAGAGTCCCGATCAGGAAGGGACACTAGAGTGCCAGGGATGTTCCATTTCTTGACTTAGGTGGTGGTCACCCCAGTGTGCACTCGAGAACTGTTCATTATGTGGTACAAAGAAGTTTTTTTCATTATATTTAAAACGTTTCATGGGGCACCTGGGTGGGTCAGCCAGTTGAGCAGGTCATGATGCCAGGGTCCTGGGATCGAGCCCCACCTCGGGCTCCCTGCTCAGCAGAAGCCTGCTTCTCCCTCTCTTCCCCGCTTGTGATCTCTCTCACTATCTCTGTCACTACTTCTCCCAAATAAATAAAATAAATAAATAAAATCTTTTAAAAAAATAAAACGTTTCTGAAAGAATAAAAAGTTGCTGGGAAAGCAGAGAGCAAAGCAAGGGGTGTGGGCAGCTCTTGAGACACTTAAAGAGGGGCAGAGATTCAGACATATGGAAGCAAGAAAGAATCATTTGATTTGCCTGTTGTTTGGTTAAAGCAGGGGCTTTCAAATGTTTAGACCTCAACCCACAAGAAAAATGTATTTTACATTGTGACCTAGTATGCACATATAGTGGATTTTATTAAGCTAAGATTCCATCGACTAGAAGAGGTACATTCCTCTATGTACCATTTATTTTTGCTGTCATCAAATGTTGAACAATGCTTTCTTGTCACTTAGAAGTTTTATGTTTATTTAGAACTTTAAATTTATGTTTATTTTAAAACTTTTAGACTTACATAGTTTTTCCCCCATGAGTGAAATACATTGGTATTGTGGTCCAAAAACCTCTTTACCTTGAATTCAGCTTTTTGAGTCAGTCATCAATATCTAAGTTCTCCCCTCTGTGCCCTTGAATAAATGTTGAATGGAGCATCTTAAAAGAGGGCACCACTGGGGCACCTGGGTGGCTCAGTTGGTTGAATATCCGACTCTTGATTTCGGCTCAGGTCATGATCTCTGGGTCCTGGGATCGAGCCCTGCATTAGGCTCCACACTCAGCGTGAAGTCTGCTTGGGATTCTCTCTCCCTCTCCCGCTGCCTTTCTCACTCGTGTGCTCTCTCTCACTTTCTCCGTCTCCTTCTCCTTATCTTTCCCTCTCCCTCTCCCTCCCCCTGTCTCTCAAATAAATTAATTAATTAAAAGTGCTTAAGAAAAAAAAAAAAGAGGGTACCACTGTTGTCTCCAGGATTTTCTTCTAGGATATTCCTCAAGGTTTGATGTTGGCACCTTCTTTATCTTAGGTGTCAACAGAAGGCTTTCAGAAAACAACCAAACTTCTTATTCCTTCCTTAACTGTTCTTAAATAGTTTTCTGATGGAAATAATGAGTGATCACAGTGATGCAGTCCTGGCACCTGGACTAACAACCCACTTCACACATCACAAGTACCGTCTAGCTGAGAGCAGCTATAAAGTGTTGTCCAATTAATTGTAAGTCCCATTCTCTCTTCATTCCAGAAATGTTCAAAAAAATATTTTAAATTAAATCTGAGACTCAACAATGTAGTGCATAAAAATTTCTATATATTTCTATATCATTTTTAATATTAATAATTTTTAAAATTAATAATTTTTAACCTACTGATTAATTTCACAGCCCACTAATGAGGCCATTACATGGAAACTGGACAGTATTGCTCTGGGCCCTCTGAATGCTGGGGAGGGGAGTCCAGATTGGGGAGAAGGAAGGACGAGACGTGTTGCTCATGGAGACAAGTAGGTAGAAGGTCAGTAGTCCTGGGTGCAGGCCCTTCCCCAGTGCTTACAGGTGGGAAGAAAGAAAGGAAAAGGAGAGGAAGGGAGGTTGTAAAAAAAGAATGAGCTTATGAACCAATATGATTTATTTTGGTTCACTCGGATTTATATTTTTGCATTAGGTTTTGTTCACAAGTACTCAGCTTTGACAGAGATAGGATAACCAGAATAAGCTGCTTAGCCTCTCTGAACTTGAGATTGTTTTTTGAAAACATGAAAAAGGGAAAAAAAAAAAAGAGTTCAGTTAATGCTGGCTATTTTGTCTGGGTACAATCCCAGTAATTCTGACTGCTTCAGCCTGGACTTGATTTTCCCATAGCCTGGTGGTGTTGCTCTCAATCTGGCTTTCTGGAGAGGAAGTAGGATGTACAGTAGACTCCCTCCAGCAGTGTGGACACTGAATTAAGATGCTATGAAATACGCACACCTGTCAGAAAGCAGTATGGGGGCTTTTTTGGAGCGGGGGGAGAAGGGTATTTTAGTTGGCTTTTTTAGTTTGAGCTGGTGGCCCAGGGTTTATTTGCAGAAAGTGGAGCACTGTGGCCTAAAGAGATGAGGCATGCTGTTGATGCCTGGCTGCAATGAGGTGTGCCGTGGTCATGGGTAAGCATCTTGGCTTCTCTGAGCCTCTTTCCATCTGTGAATGTGGAAAAAAAGAATTGAAGTAGCATTTAAGACCGTTAAATTTTCATAGTCAAATGGAGCCATAATATGTACTTAGCAATATTAACCAAAAAATCTAATTTGGTAAAATACCTCTTACCAAAATATGCAAAAGCAACACGTTTGCCTAGAGAAATCAAAGATAAAATCAAAAGGTCACATGGGCTTGATGAAAATCGATCATTATGATAGCTGCACAACTCTGAATATGCTAAATACCATTGGATTGCGCACTTTAAATGAGTGAGTTGTAGGGAAGGTGAGTTAAATCTCAATAAAGCTGTTACCAAAAAAAGAAAAAATTCAAAACATAAGATACTGCCTCCAAATAATGTAACTCACCTATAACTGGGACTCGAATGCCCACTGAATGAGTGAGTAAATGAATGCATAGCACATGGTAGCTACGCAGTCATGGGAGAAAACAATAGGTCTCCTTTCACCCTTGTGAAGACTTCAACTCAACTACCTGCAGGACTTTTAAGGCTGACTTCTTCACTGGAGCAGCGACACAGATATCAAATCCATGCATCAAGTTTTGTATTTTGAATGGTTGTGGTTTCTTTTGCGATTTAAAAAAAAAAAAAAAAAACAGGGTTTATGCTTCCTAAAAATGTCTCTAAAACTTATTTCAAATGTATTTCTTGGCTAAGCCAATATACTGGGTTGATCAATGTTTCTAAGTTTGCCTCTATCTATAAAATAAATCTCTCACTGAACTCTACCTCTGAAACTAATAATACACTATATGTTAATTAATTGAATTTAAATAAAATTACATTTAAAAAAAAACAAGAAAGCTCAAACCTGAATTAACCCACAAGCTGTCTGATGGCTCATTGAATTTATGTTGGTAAAATCCTTTGGCTTCTCAGAATAAAACCATAAGTAAACATAAAAAGGGACAAGGTACTGCAATTATTACTTGAGCTCAGAAAAATAAAATAAAATAATTTGCAGTGACATCAAGCTATAATTCAGTGCCCAGAAATGCCCTATACTGTCCTGTCCACTTAATCTACCTCTTAATCATCATTTTGGTTAGGGCTAGTTATATAAAACAGAGAAGTCAACAAACCCACCTCTTAAAGGACAAAAAACTAATGTTTCCGTAATTAGAAACATTTCTCTTTAATTATAAACTTTTAATCCTCCTAAAGAATAAGATCCCTAGGTTCCAGTGCTACTGAGAATCTGTCATCCCAAAGTTTTGCACAGTCTTTGGAGAGCCCTGTCCTGTCTTATCTTCCTCTCTTAGCCAGCCAGTTCCCACGTTGTTTTCAAGCCTCAAGCCTTTTCTTGACTTGCTAAGAGTTCCCAAAATATGACCACTGCCTCGAATCTGACTTGAAACTGTGTGACAGGTCAGATCCCAGCACCTGAGCATGGAGCAGAGCCAGGCTCCACCATGTGGCTCCCAGCCTGGGCTCCAAAGACCACTCTTTCTCGGCCCAGTGATCTGTGAGTCCTGAACAGTGAGGGCAGAGCTGCTCGGGCTTCCTTCCAGTGGCAGTCAGAGCACACAGAGGGCCTGCTGACTGCAGCTGGGGAGTCCTGAAATGGCCTTCTATTTGTGTGCCCTGCCCATCCACGCTGCGGTCCAAAAGCGCACCATGATGAGGACACCTGAGAGTCTCCCATCAGCTGCAGCCCAGCTTCCTGCCCGCATCTCTCCTCCCTCTCGGCTGAGCTCTGAGCAATATTTACATGATTTGGAGGCAGGCCAGAAGTTAATTTCCCTGCTCCTTTTCTCTATTTTTGGACTTTTCTCTCAGGGCTTTATGTTCTGATGACATAATTCTTACAGCCAATGATTCGTACGTTCCTTTTGAAGGTCCCCTAGATCTTCCCTCACTCCCCCATCCTCTCACCTTCTTTGTGAATGATGAAGGTGAAATGTGAATCCCGGGAGAAGGAGGAAGTAGCTTCCCCCTCTCTGTGCCAGGTGTTTTGTTTCTGTGGGGCCCCCCAATGTCAGGGCAGGATTAGCACTTAGGTTATAATCAGCATTAAGCCAAATCAAAGCTATGATAAAATATTGAGACTCTTTTGGGTGATGTTCTTCTTTTGGTCTCTGGGACATTTGGAGATGGGGAGAGGAAGCAGAGAATAGACAGAAGCATAAGATAATTATAAAGGATAATAATAAAAGCTATCAGTTACAGAATATATGCTGTGTGCCAGGCATCATGCTGCATGCCAGAGATTCCGTGAGAAATCACGTAGAGATGGTGTTCAACTGCTACTTCTGTTTTTCAGTTACCCGGGAGGCCTTGCTCAGACATCTCTGATTTGAAGTGTTTGCTTGTAGGTTGAATATCAGCATTGCTGCTTTAGATCTGCCTGCTTCTTGTAAGTGTGCACAACCATTCAAGAAGTTCCTATGAACAGTAATGCCATGGATATAGCCCATTAGCAAAAAACAAGCCTAAAATACTTCTACCAGGTCCGTCGGGGTAATGCACCATGGCGCCCTGTCCACTGATGTGATATTCTGCAAGTTCAAAGAGGATACTGTTAAGTGTGGCCCACGAATTTTAAGATCATATAAAATATTTCATTACACTTAGCACTACTTCAACTGTGCCCTCTAAACGTGTAGGTAAGGCCCACTTCTAGTTGTCAGGGCTGTGGAATGTAGGGTGAATAGTTCATACTTCCAGATTTGTTCACCTCATACCTCTATTTTTCAGGTAACAGAAAGGCCAGGCTTGTTAATAGTAGGTACTCAGACATATGAAATGTTTGCCTGTAAGTTGAATACTCACAATGTGTGCTAAGCCTGCCTGGTAAGTTGTTTTGTTTTGTTCTTGGTAAATGTACCAAATAGTTCAGGAAATTCCCATGAACATTAATGCCTTAGATCTAGCCTATTAAGGAAAAACAAATTCCTTCTCTTTTAAGTTCAATTTATTAAGACAATGCTCAAAATCCTGTTTTGTGGCAAGTCTCAACACTTTGTCTAAAACGTAACTCTATTTTTGTCGTATTATATACAATATCGATGATTTGGTCTCAAAGCCAGAAAATTGGCATGGCAAAATATCTTCTCTAATCATTCTTTTACCTTTTAAGACCACATATTTTTATATTGGAGATATAGGTCATGTTTTTCTACCACTTTATGTGCCTGACCCAGCAGGTGGGAAGGTAGCCGACCTTCCCAGGGATATACAATATACAATGCTGACATCATGCTGATCCACTGGATAAGCAAGAAATGGCTAGCATGCTGGAGGCTTGATAAGACACAGTGCATCAGGGACGCCTGGGTGGCTCAGTTGGTTAAGTGTCTGCCTTCAGCTCAGGTCGTGATCCCAGAGTCACCCTCATCGGGCTCCCTGCTCAGCTGGGAGTCTGCTTCTCCCTCTGCTCCTCCCCTCTGCCCATTCACTCTCTCTCTCTTTCTCTCTCTCCCATAAATAAATAAAATCAGATGCTAAGAGATAAACCATACAAAGATTCTGAGCTCCAGCCCCTCTACCATGTGACACAAAAGGCTTCCCCCTTTGAATGGGGCCTGGAGCAGGAAAGAACTCTTCAACAGACCCAGGCTGCAGGCAAAGCAGCTCTGCTCTAGCCATATGGCCCAACAGGCCCGAAGCTAGCAGAGGTATCAGTGGTGGAGAAGATGCAGTGAGGAGCTGATGGCAAGCTCCAGAGGGCGAGTCACAATGCAGGCTCAGGGTCTCGAACAAGGCTGTCCTATCTGCTACTTTAAAAATAGCTCCTGATGTGCTGCAGGGCTCTGGAAGAGATCAAATGTTTGCCCATGAGACACCAAGTGGCCATGCATGTAGAGCTGCCTATCAAGACCTGGGTTCTGTCAGACTTATCAGCTCATAGGATCAGGTGACCCCAGAGACAATCCATCATAAGAGGGAAATGGCACATCCAAATCAAGCCCAAGTAGGACAAGAGGGTATAAGTAAACCATGAGCTAGAGTAGCCACATCCCTTGCCACTCACCATGGTTGTACCAGGAACCCTCCCTCAACTTACATGAATAACCACGGGGGGTGAGGCAGAAGAAAATGCCTAAATTTGATTTATGGTGGATGCCTCAGTGAGTAAGTTCAAGCCAAAAATGGCAGCTACATTGTAGCCACACTCTTTCTCCAATAGAAAGAATACAAGTGTCCAACAACCAAAGGGCATAGGTGAGAGTGGCCTGCTTATCATCATCTCCTTGACCCACTGGGGGACTTTGAGCTTCCCATCCCTCCTCTGTGCTCTTTGGGGGTGAGGGACACAATTCAACTCACACACCCCAATAACCCACTTGCACTCAGTGTCTGCTTCCCAGAGGCCCCAGTTGACAGGAAAAGTAAAAAAAGATGAGGGGCATGTCAATTCAGTTTACACAGAAGATTATTTAGTCATCTAGAGAAATGCATTATGTCTGACTTTGTTGTTTATTATTTCATTAAAGCCCAGAATCTGTGGGGGCACCTGGGTGGCTCAGTCAGTTAAGCCTTAAGGTCATGATGTCAGGGTCTTGAGATCGAGCCTGGCATCAGGCTCTGTGCTGGGTGTGCACCCTGCATAAGATTCTCTCTCTCTGCCTGTCCCTCCTGCTCATGCTCTCTCTCTCTCTCTTAAAAAAAAAAAAAAGGTGCTATAAAGCCCAGAATCTGAGAAGCACTTTACTACATAGATTTCTGTCAGATAGAAAAGATAACCCCAGAGTTGACAAGGAAGAAGATTTGGTACCAAATTAGAACTGTTACCTAGGTGAAGTAGAAAATCTTTGTGCCTACCCAACTTTTCCTCCAGTAACAAGGGAAGACCTCTGCTCAATAAACTTTATAAGTGTTGTGGGAGACTAAAGTAAAATTGAAACAGACCCATAAATACAGAGAGCAAACTTATGGTTCCCAGCGAGGATGGGATGGGCAAAATGAGTGAAGGGGATTGGGAGATACAGGCTTCCCGTTATGAAACGTATAAGTCATGGGGATAAGAGATAGAGCATAGGGAATATAGTCCATAGTATTTTACCAGCATTGTATGGTGACAGATGGTAGTTACTTGTGGTGAGCATAGCATAACATACAGACTCGTCAAATCACTATGCTGTACACCGAAAATAATATGACACTGTGTGTCAGCTATACTTAAACTAAATAAATAGAAAAATAAACAAACAGGGCGCCTGGGTGGCTCAGTTGGTTAAGCAACTGCCTTCGGCTCAGGTCATGATCCTGGAGTCCCTGGATCGAGTCCCGCATCGGGCTTCCTGCTCGGCGGGGAGTCTGCTTCTCCCTCTGACCCTCCCCTCTCTCATGTGCTCTCTCTCATTCTCTCTCTCTCAAATAAATAAATAAAATCTTTAAAAAAAAAAAAGAAAGAAAGAAAGAAAAACAAACAAACAAACAAATAAATAAATAAATAAATAAAATCTTAAAAAAAAAAAGAAAGAAAGAAAGAAAAATGATCCAAATTTGGAAACAGGCAAAAGGGATTCTTGGGGATTGTCTCACTGTCCAGGTCAAAGTTTCTAACAAGCTTGCTAGAAAAACCTTTGTTTGACTTCCTACTTCCTACTGATTAGGATATTTGCAACTCTACAGGAGTTTAACTTGAACACAGTTAATAGTATAACATGGTATTTGTCTTAGTAAAGATAATCCCCAAAAGTATCATTTATTGCCCTGTGGGAAATTAACCATGTTTGTATCTAACACAGTAATCTTATTCTATGTTTTTTTTTTAAAAAAAAATATTTTCCTGATTAACATATGGACTCTTGTTCTTCAAATGCTTCTTGAACTAGTTTTACTATCCTGCTATTCCCTCATTAATGATGTAGTTAATAGATCTTTGACACGTTTTGATTTTATATTAGTAAGAGGTAGTCATGCTTTGTAACTTACTGAAAATTATACTTTAAAAACTGTTTCCAAACTTACTTAGCTGCAGAAACACCATTAGCTTTTTTTCTAATCTCGTTTAGCCCATTGACATTCCTTGGAACTATAAAACAAGGAGTCTGCTTTGGAAACCTGCTGCCAAAGCAGTCTTTTAGACAGGAGAAATAAGGAGTGCATGGTGTGTAAATAGGCAAGATGATCCTTATTGATTAAGCCAAAGGAAAATTTCAAGCAGCCCAAAAAAAGTCTAAACAAGTGAGACAGTTAATCAATTCACATACTCCTCCCATCCCCTAATCATCCCTAACATTAAAATGAAGTTCTGCTATTTAGAAAATGAAACTAACATATACATCCTGCTTTCAAATATTTAATTCAGTATTTGAAACTTGGTATAGATACACAGAGGGATACATGAGGGTATCATTTTTAAAGATTTATTTCTTTATTTTAGAGAGAGAAAGAGAGAGTACAAGCAGGGGGAGAGGCAGAGAGACAGGGAGAGTATCTCCAACAGACTCCCTGCTGAGCAGGTAGCCCAATGTGGGGCTCAATCTCATGACCCTGAGATCATGATCCCAGCTGAAATCAAGAGTCTGTTGCCTAACTGACTGACCCACGCAGGCACCCTGAGGGTTTTCTTTTTTTAATCAAAAGAGGGTTTTTACTAAAGGCTACTAGGAAAATATCGCAAAGATAAATATTGGAATTAGAGGTAGCCACACATCTCAGAGAGAATCATACAATGTTTAGCTACTTAACCAATTTTTCTCATTTGCAAAATTGGAATCATACTGACAAGGCCACTAATGTCATCTCCTTTTCTCACTTAACAATATGTCATGAATATTTTCTCTTGTCATTAAATATAATCTGCATGATTTTTCATGGCCTTATTGTAGGCAGTGCCATAATTCATTTTACCATGGGCCATTTAGTTTGCTGCTCATTCCTAACATTTTCTTTAGGATAGGTTCCTAGAAGTGAAACACTAAAAAGAAGTGTATTTTTCTATTTTTTTTAACATGTTGCCAAATAGTCCTCCAAAGTGTGTACAATTAAAAATACCACTAACAGGGGCGCCTGGGTGGCTCAGTTGGTTAAGCGACTGCCTTCGGCTCAGGTCATGATCCTGAAGTCCCTGGATCGAGTCCCGCATCGGGCTCCCTGCTCGGCGGGGAGTCTGCTTCTCCCTCTCCCTCTCTCCGTTTGTGTTCCCTCTCTCGCTGTGTCTTTCTCTGACAAATAAATAAATAAAATCTTAAAAAAAAAAAAAAAATACCACTAACAGGTATATGAACATGCTATTCCTTACATTCTCCACAATAGTTTTATTTGTGTTCTATTTTAGTTGCTTATTGCTATTTTTAAATATATTCGTCCATTTAATATATTGGTTAATATGGTTAGTTAATTAATAGAGAGATTGGTATCTCATGGTTTTAATTAGCACTTAATTACTAGTAAGGTCAATACTTTTTCATATTTTTCGCCTTAATTTTCTACTTGTATGTTTATTTATCCATATGAAGTTTAGTTTAGCTCTCTAGAAAAGATTTTTGGTATTTTTATTGAGATTGCATTAAATTTAGAAGTGAACCTACAGAGAACTGGTATGTTTATGATACTAAGATATTCTATCCAAGAACACTGGATATATTTCCATTTGTTTAAAATCCATTTTTGTACCTTTCAGAAGTGTTTTAAAGTATCCTTATATATACTTTGAACATATATTTTATGTTTATTCCTAAATGTATTTCTATATTATATAATTATTGTATATCTGAAGACTTTTAAATTTATATGTTGATATTATATTTTGCTACCGTAATAGAACTGTGTTGTTTCAGGCAGCTTTATCATTGATTCTCTGAGCTTTCTAGGGATACTATCATACCATTTGTAATACAGACCTTTTCACTTATTTTACAAATTCTCCTGTTTCTAGTTGATTTCCCTTTATTGTTTGCATTGGCTAAAACCTCCAGTACTATGTGAAATGGTAACGTAGATACTGGGCATCCTTTCCAGTCCCTGATCTTAACAGAAATGCAGTTAACACTTCCTCTTTAAGTAAAATGTTAGTTTAGAACTAAGATATAAGGGAAGAGTTAGGATGGTGGAGGAGTAGGGGAACCCTAATTTCTCTGGTCCCTCGAGTTCAGCTAGATAGTTATCAAATCATTCTGAATGCCTGAGAAATCAGAGATCTGAGAAAAGAAATGCTGCAATTCTACAAGTAGAAAAGCAACCACTTTTTGGAAGTTTCTTTTAACAAACAGACCAAAACACACCCAGGATCTAGTTTTTTGTTTTGTTTTGTTTCCTGTTGTCATTGTTGTTATCATTGTTTTTAATCTTTCTTTCTTCTTTTCTTTTCTGAACAAAATGATGAGACAGAGAAATTCACCCCAAAAGAAAGAACAGGAGGTGGTACTCACTGCCACAGATTTAATCAATATGGATATAAGTAAGACGTCTGAACTAGAATTTAAAACAATGATTTTCAAGCTGAGCTAGGAAAAAAGCATAGAAGACACTAGAGAATCCCTTACTGTAGAAATAAAAGAACTAAAATTTAGTCAGGCCGAAATAAAAAATGCTGTCCCAAGTGGAGGCTATAAAAATGAGGATGAACGAAACAGAAGAGAGAATCAGTGATATAGAAGATAAAATGATGGAAAGTAAGGAAGCTGAAAAGAAGAGAGAAAGAAAACTGTTAGATCACAAAGGGAGACTTATAGAACTCAGCAGTTCCATAAAGAAAAATAATATCCCTGTAATAAGGGTCCCAGAAGATGAGGAGTGGGAGAAAGGGGCAGAAAGTTTATTTGAACAAATTATAGCTGAGAACTTCCCTAATCTGGGGAAGGAAACAGACATTCAAGTCCAGGAGGCACAGAGAACCACCCTCAAAATCAATAAAAATAGGTCAACACCTCGACATACAATAGTGAAGCTTGCAAATTTTAAAGATAAAGAGAAAATCCTGAAAGCAGCATGGGACAAGAGGTCCTTAACTTACAAGGCTGGAGAGGACTGGCATGATATATTCAATGTGCTAAATGGGAAAAATATGCAGCGAAGAATACTTTATCCAGCAAGCAATTCTGTTCAGAATAGAAGAAGAGATAAAGAGTTTCCAGGACAAACAAAAGCTAAAGGAATTTGTGAACATTAAACCAGCCCTGCAAGAAATATTAAAGGGGATCCTTTGAGCAAAGAGAGAGGCCAAATGTAACAAAGACCAGAAAGGAACAGAGACAATATATAGGAAAAGAGATTTTACAGGTAATACAATAGCACTATATTCATATCTTTTGATAATTACTCTGAATGTAAATGGACTAGATGCTCCAGTCAAAAGACATAGGGTATCAGAATGGATAAAAAAACAAGACCCATCGAGGGGTGCCTGGGTGGCTCAGTCAGTTAAGCATCTGCCTTCGGCTCAGGTCATGATCTCAGGGTCCTGGGATTGAGCCCCAAGTCCCTGGGATTGAGCTTCTCCCTCTCACTCTGCCCTTCTTCCCTGCTCATGCTCTCTTTCTTGCTTGCTCTCTCTCTCTCTCAAGTAAATAAATAAAATCTTAAAACAACAACAACAAGACCCATCGATATGCTGCTTACAAGAAACTAATTTTAGATCCAAAGACACTTCCAGATTGAAAGTGAGGGGGTGAAGAATGATGTATCATGCTAATGGACATCAAAAGAAAGCTGGTGTAGCAATCCTTATATCAGACAAACTAGATTTTAAACCAAAGACTGTAATAAGAGATGAAGAGGGACACTATATCATAATAAAAAGTTCTATCCAACAAGAAGACCTAACAATTGTAAATATTTATGCCCCTAAGTTGGGAACAGCCAAATATATAAACCAATTAATAACAAAATAATAGTAGGGGACTTTAACACCCCACTCACTGCAATGGACAGATCATCTAAGCAGAAGATCAACAAGGAAACAAGGACTTTGAATGACACACTGGACCAGATGGACTTAACAGATATATTCAGAGCATTTCATCCTAAAGCAACAGAGTACACATTCTTCCTTAGTGCACATGTAACGTTCTCCAGAATAGATCACATACTGGGTCACAAATCAGGTCTCAACTGGTACAAAAAGACTAAGATCATACCATGCATATTTTCAGACCACAACGCTATAAAACTTGAAGTCAACCACAAGAAAAAATTTGGAAGGACCACAAACACATGGAGGTTAAAGAACATCCTACTGAAGAATGAATGGGTCAACCAGGAAATTAAAGAAGAATTTTTAAAAATACATGGAAGGAAATGAAAATGAAAACATGACAGTTCAAACCTTTGGGATGCAGCAAAGGTTGTCCTAAGAGTGAAATATATAGCAGTATAGGTCTTATTCTAGGAACAAAAAAAGTCTCAAATATACAACCTAACCCTACACCTAAAGGATCTGGAAAAAGAACAGCAAATAAAACCTAAATCTGGCAGGAGAAGAGAAATAATAAAGATTAGAGCAGAAATCAATGATCTAGAAAAAAAACAAAACAAAACAGAAGTGATCAATGAAACTAGGAGCTCATTCTTCAAAAGAATTAATAAGATTGATAAACCCCTAGCCAGACTTATCAAAAAGAAAACAGGAAAGGACCCAAATAAATAAAATCATGAATGAAGGAGGAGAGGTCACAACTAACACTGAAGAAATACAATCATAAGAGAATATTATGAGCAATTATATGCCAACAATTTAGGCAATCTGGAAGAAATGGATGCATTCCTAGAAACATGTAAACTACCAAACTGATACAGGAAGACATAGAAAACCTGAACAGACCCATAACCAGCAAAGAAATTGAATCAGTAATCAAAAATCTCCCAATGAGGGACACCTAGGCATCTGCCTTCAGCTCAGGTAGTAATCTCAGGGTCCTGGGATCAAGCCCCGAGCTGGGCTCCCTGCTCAGCAGAGTGTCTCTTCTCCCTCTTTCTCTGCTTCTCCCCCTGCTTGTGCTCTCTCTGTCTCTCTCTCAAATAAATAAATTTTTTAAAATCTCCCAACAAACAAGAGTCCAGGGCCACATGGCTTCCCAGGGGAATTCTACCAAACATTTAAAGAAGAATTAATACCTATTCTTCTGAAATTGTGCCCAAAAATAAAAATGGAAGGACAACTTCCAAACTCATTCTATGAGGCCAGCATTACCTTCATCCCAACACCAGAAAAAGAACCCACTAAGAAGGAGAATTATAGACCAATATCTCTGATGAACATGGATGCAAAAATTCTCACCAAGACACTAGCCAATAGGATCCAACAGTACATTATTTTTTTTTTTAAGATTTTATTTTTATTTTTTGACAGAGAGAGACACAGAGAGAGAGATAACACAAGCAGGAGGAGTGGGAGAGGGAGAAGCAGGCTTCCCGCGGAGCAAGGAGCCTGATGTGGGACTCGATCCGAGGACCCTGGGATCATGACCTGAGCCGAAGGCAGACGCTTAACAACTGAGCCACCCAGGCACCCTCCCAACAGTACATTAAAACGATTATTCACCACGACCAAGCGGGATTTATTTCTGGGTTGCAAGGGTGGTTCAACATCTGCAAATCAATGTGACACACAGCATTAATAAAAGAAAGGACAAGAACCATATGATCCTCTAAATGGGTGCAGAAAAAGCATTTGACAAAATACAGCTTGCTTTCTTTTTTTTTAAAGATTTTATTTCTTTGTCAGAGAGAGAGCGCACAAGCAGGAGTAGCAGCCAACCCCTTGATCTTAGACATCTAACCTCCAGAACTGTGGGAAAATCAATTTCTGTTTAACCCCCCTGTCTGTGGTATTTCTTTTGGCAGCCCTAGCAAACTAATGTAATATCTTAACCTTGATAATCCTAAATTACATTTGTTGGTAATTGTTTTTGTATTATTTTTAACAGCAATAAGTATCAACCTTATACTGGTGTTATAAAAGGAACTTAAAAGTTTTCTTCATTTTCTATGCTATGAAAAAATTTATGAAAAATTATGACTACTTGGTCTTTAAAGTTTTGGCAGAATTTCTCTGCTTTTTTTTTTAAGATTTTATTTATTTGTTTTTAGAGAGAGAGTGTGTGTGCAAGTGAAAGAGAGAGCAAGCACAAGCAGAGGGGAGGGGAGGGGCACAGGGAGAGGGAGAAGCAGACTCCCCACTGAGCAGGGAGCCCGATGTGGGACTTGATCCCAAAACCCTGGGATCATGACCTGAGCCGAAGGCAGACACTTAACTGACTGAGCCACCTAGGTGTCCCTAAAATTATCTATTTCATTAGTGTTTTCACATTTTATGTGCATTAAAAAAAATTTATGTGCATCGTGGTCCACAAAATAGTCCCATAGTTTTATAAAAATTTTTAATAGGTATTTCCCCTTTGTCATTTCTTATTTTGTATATTTGGTGGCTTTCTCCTTTTTTTCTCAATTAAGTTAGTTGTTTGAATTCTTTAATGATTTTTTTAAATAGTATTTTTAAGTTAATTATATCTATTTATTTATCTATTCTCCATATCATTAGTATCTGCCTTTATTTTTTACTATTTCCTTCCTGGTACTTTTTTTTTGGTTACCTTTTGGTTCTTTTCCTAGCTTCTGAGTTGAATATTTAATTCACTACTTTTTATTGTTTTATTTATATTAATACATGTTTAAGACCATTGATTTTCTTCTGATAACTGCTTTAAAATAGATCCTATAGATTCTGATACATAGTGTTTTATATTTTTTATTTTAATTTTTTTTTTAAGATTTTATTTATTTATTTGAGAGAGAGAGAGACTGAGAGAGAGAGCACATGAGACAGGAGAGGGTCGGGAGGGTCAGAGGGAGAAGCAGACTCCCTGCCGAGCAGGGAGCCCAATGCGGGACTCGATCCAGGGACTCCAGGATCATGACCTGAGCCGAAGGCAGTGGCTTAACCAACTGAGCCACCAGGAGCCCTATTTTAATTTTTTTAAAAGATTTTATTTATTTATTTGACAGAGAGAGAAAGCACGTTAGAGAGCACAAGCAGGGGCAGTGGCAGAGGGAGAGGGAGAAGCAGGCTGATGCAGGGCTTGATCCCTGGACCCCAGGATCATGACCTGAGCTGAAGGCAGACGCTTAACTGACTGAGCTACCCAGGCGCCCCAGATACATAGTTAAAACACAACATTAAAACATTAATTAATTAGATTATATCATTTTTCTTTATAATTTCCCTTTTGTTCAAGTGTTATTTAATGAAGAAGTTTTTAAAAACTTTCTGATGAAAGCTTCCTTTTATCATCTGATTTTATTAACTCTGAATTTTATTGCATTGTAATCATAGAGTGTGGTTTTAATGATTCTGTTTTATGGAACTTATGCTTTTTTGTGACATCATATAGGTTCATATTTTGTGAATACTACACAGGCACTTGAGAAAGACTGTTATTAGGATGTGAAGTTCAACATATATCCATACCATCTACCTCATTGATTCTGTTGGTTAGAGTTTCTATATCCTTATTTAATTTTAGTCCATCTCGACCTTTCTTCTACTAAGATTGGTATGTGCAAGAGTGCTATCATTAATGTGCTTCTCTTTCTCCTTGCATTTCCTGTTCTTATTGCCTTTTTAAGAGTGACTACTGTTATATCATCATTGTTAATTCTGACTTTTATTTTAAAATATGTGCTTCTTGGGGCACCTGGGTGGCTCTGTCTGTTAAGCGTCTGACTCTGGTTTCAGCTCAGGTCATGATCTCATGGTCATGAGATTGAGCCCTGCATTGGGCTCTGTGCTCAGCATGGAGTCTGCTTCAGGTTCTCTCTCTCCCTCTTTCTCCTGCTCTGTCTCTCTCTGTCTCCCAAATAAATAAATAAAATCTTAAAAAGTAAATATGTGCTTCTTGGGTCACCTGGGTGGCTCAGTCAGTTAAGAGTCCGACTCTTGATTTTGGCTCAGGTCATGATCTCAGGGTTGTGAAGTCAAGCCCCACATTAGGCTCCCTGCTGGACATGGAGCCTGCTTAAGATTCTCTCTCTCCCTCTCCCTCTGCCCCTCGGCCCCCTCTCTCCCTCTCTCTCTAAAAAAAAAATATATATATATATATATATGTATATAAAATATATATATGTATGTAAATAAAAATATATACACACACATATATAAATGCTTCTTCATGATTAGTGCTTTTTCCCTCTGCCCCTCGCCCCCCCTCTAATATATATATATGTATATAAAATATATATATAAATATGTATGTAAATAAAAATATATATACACATACAGACACACATATATAAATGCTTCTTCATGGTTAGTGCTTTTTTTGGCTTGAAATCTACTTTGTCTGCTATCAAGATCACAGAACTTGCTTTTGTTTCCATCTCTCCATTCCTTTGTTTTCCACCATTCTTTTATATACAGAATACAGTTGATCTTGTTTTATTAGACAAATTGGAAACCTTTCTATTTCATAGATTAACTAAATCCATTCACATTTACTTATTCATTTTGTGTTAAAATTGCTTTGTGTATAATTAGTTGATACGTTTCTCTACATGATGTGTTTTCTTTGCTCTATTATTTTTAAATATTCTTTTGATATTTAGGAAACTTTGTATTTTTATTCTAGAGCTTACTTTTGGAATTCTCTGTTTTCTAATGTTAGCTCCCTTTTATTTTCCTGATTTGTCCATTTGTATTTATATCCACTGATTCCCATCTGTTGTCTGGACAGTGAGTTCCTTTTGCTTTTTCTTTCTCTTTTCCTTCTCTTCCTATTTTAACTGCTTAAATTTTTACTTAGAATATATCATTTTAGGGGCGCCTGGGTGGCTCAGTCGTTAAGCGTCTGCCTTCAGCTCAGGTCATGATCCCAGGGTCCTGGGATCGAGCCCCGCATTGGGCTCCCCGCTCAGCGGGAAGCCTGCTTCTCCCTTTCCCACTCCCCCTGCTTGTGTTCCCTCTCTCACTGTGTCTCTCTGTCAAATAAATAAATAAAATCTTTAAAAAAAAAAAAAAGAATATATCATTTTATATATTACTATTTTATCCTCATTCCCAACTTTTTGGGGGGCTTAGATGTATTTGTTTGTTTTTATTTTTTATTTTTTAAAGTAGGCTCCATGCCCAATATGGGGCTTGAACTCACAAGCCAGAGATCAAGAGTCACATGCTCTACCGGCTGAGCCGGCCAGACAGCCACTTGATCTTAGATTTAAATTAATTATTATTACATGCTCACCATCAGCCCTTCTGCTAAGGATTTCTCAATCATCTTTTAGTTGAAGGTCATCCTCTCATACACTCCTCAAGAAAGGCTCTTAAGTTCCATATTTCCCAAGCTTTTCCATGTTCAAAACAATTTTTCTATAGTTTTGATACCTAAAGAACAATGTATACTGTCCCATAAAAAGAGATGCTCAAGTCCTAACCCCAGGGACCTGTGAATATCAACTTGATGGTAAAGGGGGTCTTTGCAGATACAATTAAGGATCTTGGGAGGATACTATTCTGGATTTAGGATAGGCTCTGAATCCAATGACTGGTGCGCTCATAGAGGAAAGAAGGTGAAATCTTAAACACAGAGGCACATGAGGGAATGCCATGTGAAGTAAAAGAGAAAGATTGGAGTTTTACAGCCTCAAGGCAAAGAATGTCAGGATTGCCAGCAGACACCAGCAGCTGGGAGACAGTAGAACAGATCCTCCCTCAGAGCCATCGGAAGAAACCAATGCTGCCAACACCTTGATTTCAGGCCTCCAGAACTCTGAACGAATAAATGTCCGTTTGTTTTTTGTTGTTTTTTTTAAAGATTTGATTCATTTATTTATTTGACAGAGACACAGCGAGAGAGGGAACACAAGCAGGGGGAGTGGGAGAGGGAGAAGCAGGCTTCCCGCAGAGCAGGGAGCCCGATGCAGGGCTCGATCCCAGGACCCTGGGATCATGACCTGAGCCGAAGGCAGACACCTAACAACTGAGCCACCCAGGTGCCCCAAATGTCCATTTGTTTTAAGCCACCAAGTTTCTGGTAATTCATTATGATAGCCCTAGGAAACCAACACAGAAAGCTTAGCTGGTTATAAAATCTTTAGTTTATGCTTTCTTTCCTCAAGTTTCTCTTCTTTTTTTTTTTTAAATGGGGTCATTGCAGATTTTTTTTTTAAGATTTTATTTGTTTATTTGACAAAGACAGCAAGAGAGGGAACACAAGCAGGGGGAGTGGCAGAAGGAGAAGCAGGCTTCCCGCTGAGCAGGGAGCCCAATGTGGGGCTTGATCCCAGGACTCTGGGATCATGACCTGAGCTGAAGGCAGGTGCTTAACGACTGAGCCACCCAGGCGCCCCTCAAGTTTCTTTTCTTTTCAAAAAATGCTGCTCCGTAGTTGCCTTACTTTGTATGTTAAATTTGAAAAGTCTGAAGGCTGAAAGCTGTCTAATTCTCCTGCCCTTGCAAGTCAGTTAATCCTTTTGCCTGGAGTCTTGGAGAATTTATCTTTAAAGTTTAATCATTTTGCTATCATATGTCTCAGAATTGATCTTTGTGTGTCAATTTTCGCAAGTAGGTGTGGGCTCTTTAAATAGTAGATTCAGATTGTTTTTATTTTTGGAATGTTTTCTTAGATTATAGGGTTTTCTTTGTTTGTTTTTTAAGTAGACTCCAAGCCCAGCGTGGAGCCCAACATGGGGCTTGAACTCATGACCATGAGATCGAGACCTGAGCTGATATCAAGAGTCAGACATTTAACTGACTGAGCCACCCAGGTGCCTCAGATTATAGGTTTGATATTAGTTCTGGTCTATTGATTTGCTTCTCCATTATAAGAATTTTGGACCGTCTTTACCCATCCATCTTCCATTTCAGCCATTTATTTTCTTTTGACTGTTTTCCTGCCTCTTTTCAATGCTGTTTATTAAATTTTTTATTTGAAACTATTTTCCCTTGGGCACTTAGCCATTTAGTCTTCAATTCAGAGGTGATTTTTTATTTTCATCCATTTCTTTCTTGAATTCAGTCAACTCATTTCTTCTCTTCCTAATTTTGCCTATTTTGTTCTTAGTTTAATTTTTGATTCAAGGTGTTTTTTATATCCCAAATGCTTGACTTGAAAATATTCATTTTAATTTTGTGTATGGTATCACAATTTTCTTCTGCTTTCTGTCATTTTGGGGGGAAGAATTTTTTTTCTTCTGCTGTCATTTTGGGGGGAAGAATTTTTTTTCTTCTGCTGTCATTTTGGGGGGAAGAATTTTTATCAGCTGAAATGCTTTTATCTTCCTTTTCTGTTTCCTATAGTTTTGTGTTGATGAAAAGTCTATGCATTCTATGAGCAGAGTTGGCAGTTGGGGGTTAGGTTACAAAATGGCTAATTTGAGGGTGCTCTCCTTTGTCAGGGTAGTAAAAGGCAATTTATTTAATGGATGCCTCTGTGAAGGGAAGACGATGGGATTGTGATCATTGATTTTGGTTCTTATTTCCAAATTTAGGATTCTAAATTTCCCCTCTTCTTTTTCTCTGTACCACCAACTCTCCAAAGAGTTCTTTTTATTAGTCCATATAGTTTTGGGGAGCAGGAATGAGAAGCTCCATATTCAGTTGGCTACAATTTCTTTTAAAACTTTCTTCCCGCTTTCCCTTTTCCTTTTTTTGAGGCAATTACCTTAAGTCCTGCTCATTTTAAAGTTCTTTCCTTGTGGCTAGTGTTTTGATCCACTAGAACTCTTCCCTCTCCCCCATATTTTCATCTTTAAGTTTTCCTCCTCTCTCATGATTTTAGGTCAATTTTAGACCCCTTGTTCCCCTCTTCTTTTGTTTTCATAGTTTTTCTGGAGTCTTCCTATCCCAGTTCTGTTCAAAGCCTTTTGACAGAGCTGGACAGATAGCTCTGGTAAAAATTGGTGTTTATTTTCCTATGTAGATGAGCTTTGTAATTACATTATAGGTATGAGATTTGTGTGGCTTTATTTGTTCTTTTTATTAGTCCATAGAGTTTTGGGGAGCAGGTTTGAGAACTCCATATTTAGTTGGCTACAATTGACAGAAGTTTTCCTTGGCTTCTTTATTTTTTTATATGCTAGATTCACTTCAGCAATTTAAAAAAAAAATTCAAGAGTTTAGTTGGAATTATGTTAAATCTATAAATTAATGTGGGAAAACTGATGTGGCTGTTAGGCATGTGCTTTGGGAACTGCCAGAATTCAAATCCTGCTCTGCCATCCACTATTTGTGTGACTTGGGGCAAATTGCTTCACCTCTGTGGGCCACAGCTTCTTCATTTGTTTAAAAACAAAACAAACAAACAAACAAAACCTCAAAATGTTGTATGATTATGTGTGTAAATTGCTTAACACAGTACCTGGTACATATTATGTATTAATATTGGGTCTACACATCCAGGAAAATCTCTCCTCACTTTATTTGAGTCTTCTAATTTATACCTCAGTACAGCTTTATTATTATCTTCACATTTGTCTTGTACATTCCTTTTAATTTGATTACTAGGTGTTTTACATTTTTTTTTTTTAAAGTAGGCTCCACGCCCAGGGTGCAGGCCAATGCGGGGCTTGACCTCATGACCCTGAGATCAAGACTTAGGCTGAGATCAAGAGTCAGATGCTTAACTGACTGAGTCACCCAGGCACCCCTAGGTGTTTTACATTTTTATTGCAATTATTAATGCCATTTTGGGGCAGTGTATTCTCTACCTTCATTCACAGGAAAATTTATTTTTGTCAATTTTGGATTCAACTACCTCGTAGAATTCTCTTATTGCTTCATTATTTTTTTACTTAACTCTCTTTGTTTTTTTAGGTAGATAAGAATATAATTTGCATGTGCTGATAATTTCATCTTTCTCTTGTTGATAACTACACCTCATTCATTTTTGTCTCTTCCATCAGCTAGGACCTCCAGCACCATGTTTAACAGTGGCAGTGATGACTGGCATCTTTGTCTTATTTCTCTAGTGGCTCACTAGTGAATATGATGTTGTCTGATGGCTTGATCTAGATGCTCTTTCTCAGGGGACTGATTGTGCAATGTGACAGTTCTATTCTTATCATGTTAGTTTAGTAATAACATGGTTTTTAAAGTCTTGTAATATTCTGTTGGATATGATTTGCTGTTGTTTTATTAAGGACTTGTATGTTAATATTCTGTGTTTTGCTTTTGGTGGCTATCTTCGTTAGATTTAAATATTAGGGCTCATGAATTTCATAAAATAGATGAAGAAATCTATCTTTTTTTATGCTTTGGGGTAGTTATATACCATGGGAGTCATTTGTTCTTTAAAAATTTGAAAGAGGGTGGTGCCTGGGTGGCTCAGTAGGTTGAGCATCTGCCCTCAGCTCAGGTCATAATCCCAGGGTCCTGGGATCGAGCCCTGCATTCGGCTCCCTGCTGAGCAGGGAGTTTGCTTTTCCCTCTCCCTCTGCTCGTGCTTTGTCTCTTGCTTTCTCTCTCTCTCAAATAAAAAAAATTTTTTTGAAAGAGGCCCTCAACACAAGGGTTTGTAAAAATAAAAAAAAAATTACAAATAAATAAGAAAAAACCTATCAAGCATATGTTTTTTCAGGTAATCCTTGTGTATCTTTAAAATTTTCCTCCCTTTTTCTACATAGGAGGCTTTTATTGTTTTTGTAATTTTTAAAAAGATTTTATTTATTTATTTGACAGAGAGACATAGCCAGAGAGGGAACACAAGCAGGGGGAGTGGGAGAAGTAGAAGCAGGCTTCCTGCTGAGCAGGGAGCCCAATGTGGGGCTCAATCCAAGGACCCTGGGATGGTGACCTGAGCCGAAGGCAGACATTTAATGACTGAGCCACCCAGACATCCATGTTTTTGTAATTTTTAATCAATGATTTTAGTCATTCTAATAGGTGTATCACTTCTAGGAATTTAAATTATATACATACTCCCACATGTGTGGAATGATAGATGCATACAAAGATAGTCATTGCAGTATTATTTATAATAGCAAAAGACTGGAAACTACAGTCTAGTATTAGGACATTAGTTAAATAAATTGGGGTACATCCAGACAATGGAAGACCATGCAACCTTTAGAAAGGATGATGTGTCAGTTGGGAACCAAACCCTAAGATGTACAATGAAAAAAGCAAGGTGCAGGGCTGCATGTATAGTATGCTATATTTGTGTAAAAAATAAAAATATATATACCTACACACACATACACTCATATATTAACAGAATATCTTTGCAAGGATACACAAGGAACAGTGGTTTTCTCTAGAGAGAGGTGAATGACTAGGGTATTAGTTTATGTGTCCTCTTGTAACTTTTGGGTCTTTCACTTTCTATTCAAAATTTGCTAAAATTTTTCTCTATGTCTGGGTCCAACCTCAGACTCTTAACATACGAGAAAACTCTATACCTAAATATTATAAAAATCATAGAATCAGACTCACTGGTTTCATTTGTGTTATTTTTGTGTGATAGTCCTCAGCTACATTTCATATCATACAAGCTTCTTTGTAGCCTAAAATCTGGACAGCTGTGGAACATAGTCCTGGTAAAATAAAGTTAAGCGGTGTAGACGATAAGACACGCAAACTGTTTAGAGTAGCCTGAATAACTCAGTTGCTTATTTGGCTAAACATGAGTTAAATGGACAAATACTGAGCATCTATTGTAGTATTATAAAAGACACTGATGTTAGACCTTTGTAGTACTTTCCTAGAGCCGCCTTAATAAAATACCACAAACTGTGTGGCTTAAGATAAAAGAAATTTATTGTCTCATGGATCTGGAGGCTGAAATCAGGGAGTTGGCAGAGCCATGCTCCCTCTGAAACCCATAGGGAAATCCTTCCTTGCCTCTTGGCAGCTTCTCAGGATTAGCAGGCAGTCTTTGACATTCCTTGGCATGCAGCTGCCTAACTCCCATCTTTGCCTTGGTCATCATATAGCATTTTCCCTGTGTGTCTCTGTTTTCATATGGCCACCTTCTCATCAAGATACCCTGCTCCTACTCTAATATGGCTTCCTCTTACCTTAATCAACTATAACTGCAACCACTCTATTTCCAAATAAGGTCACATTCTGAGATACTAGGGGTTAGGATTTCAACATATCTTTTTTGAAGGGACACAATTCAACCCATAACAACCTTTCTCTAGAATCTTTGGGGAGAAGGTGAGAGAGAATGTAAAAGCCAAAGATGCTGAAACCTACATATGTTGCATTCAGCCCGCCTGAGTCCTATTGCTGAGATTAAGTTACAGCCTCAGCCTTCCCTGAAAGAGCACAGCGCAGATGAGTTACCAAAACTTCAATCTGGACTCCAGAGGAATTTACAAATGTGGTCCCATATGGAGACCACCCCCTTCCTGGTTCATGCTTCACTGAACTGCATGCTCCACCTTCGGTCATTGCCCTGCCACTCCTGTCCTTCACGGATGAACCACAAGCTTGAGTTAAGAGAAAAAGAAATGTACTAAGAAAGGTCAAATGACAACCCCACCCCCGCCCTCATCAGATCACCAGCTTCACACCAGGAAGATTTGTGTTTGCTGCTTCTTTCTTTTTTTTTTTTTTTAAGATTTATTTATTTATTTGACAGAGAGAGACACAGAGAGAGAGGGAACACAAGCAGGGGGAGTGGGAGAGGGGGAAGCAGGCTTCCTGCAGAGCAGGGAGCCCAAGGTGGGGCTCGATCCCAGGACCCTGCGATCATGACCTGAGCTGAAGGCAGATGCTTAATGACTGAGCCACCCAGGCACCCCTTGTGTTTGCTTCTTGTGCTCCTGTGCTTCACGGGGCCCCTCCTGCTGTCCACATGAGCACCCTTATCGCCCTTTGAGAGGTACAGGAACCCACAGGTGGAACTGTTCTTGAAGTAATCCCAATTGCTCTCAAGTTTCCGTCAAAAGACATCCTTTTTGAATTCAACACCCGTTGGCCACTAAACCTATGAAGAGTCTATTCACTGAGGGCCAGATTTTACTGCTTGGTTCAATCACACCTCCACCAAGAGCCCTTTCTGTCAGTGAGCAGGATTTGGACTTTTTTTTTTTTTGTCTCAGAATTAATACACAGCCTTTTCTTCCTTTTCTGTGATATTTTATATTATTAATCCATTCACATCTAAGTGTTTGAGTCTTACTTTCCCAAACACAGTTTAGAGTATTTCTTGCCTTTTTCAGTGGCGAAAGAACTTTTAAAAAGGCAAAGAGAAATTATCCTTATTTTTAAATGGGAAGAGGTCTTAGTAATGCAAAACAATAAAATACATATAACATATATACATATGCAAAACATATATTTATTGCTTTGCATTAGGACAACCTTCTCTTCTCATATGAATGTATATTGAATATACACACACATATTTAGAGTAGCTCTTTTTTTTTTTTTTTGGTGTGATGACTTTGTAAGTCCTAGTGATTGTTCTGCCAATATTTATTCCCTACTCTATTTCCCCAACGTGTATATATTTTTAAGAGCCATGGACATTTTCTTTAGAGTCTACGGAAATAATTCTTGCCTTGTATATTATATGATGGCTGGGAAGGATTTTTATTTTTAGCATGACATTTTTGTCAAGGTTAATTGTTTTCCTATTACCTGCCTGATTTTTATTTATTTTTATTTTTTTAAGTATTTTATTTATTTATTTGAAGAGAGAGAGATAGCGAGAGCAGGAACAGGAGAAGGGGGAGTGGGAGAAGGAGAAGCAGGCTCCCCGCTGAGCAAAGAGCCTGATGAGGGGCTCCATCCCAGGACCCTGGGATCATGACCTGAGCCCAAGGCAGACGCTTAAGGACTGAGCCACCCATGCGCCCCCTGCCTGATTTTTAGAAATGCAAACAATCAACAATTGTTTTGTTTTTTAATCAACTACACTCGGGGGGAGTTATTTTTCTGTAGACTCCAGGCACCAGAAAGTGCTTGTTGAATAAGTCTAGTGGACATCACTCCGGGGAAGGAAGAAAGCAAAGGATGGTCCTGCCTTCCCCAGCCCTTGAAGCAGGAACTGTTTTCTGAAAAATGGGAAAAAGAAAGTCAGAGGAAGGTTTGATTCTACTTAAAATTGTCACTTTCCAACTGGGAGAATGTCATTTTTTTTACATTGCTTCAGCTGGGGCTTAAATGGGAATGTATAATGTGCGGTATGAGGCACTATCTCCTGGCTTTTTAAAAGTCACCTACTAAAATCTTTCCAAAAAGGAACACACCTACTCATAAATCAGTGGAGTTGATTTCAATCTATACCCTGCATTCTAGAATTTAGACACCAATGAGATGCTAACATAAGTCGTGGTTATCAAGTCTCAGTAATCAAGATAAGTAACATTTTAACGCAAAATTTTTTAAAAAATTGGTAAAGTAGGCCAGCTGCTAACTGCCTATTTCTGTAAATAAGGCTTTCAGGGGTGGGATTAAGATGGGAAGAGAGAGGCAGGATCGTGCAAGTGCAAAAATGCATTCGAAGTTTTGATATATTGCTTATCATAGATTTTTTGCATTAATTTTGATTTTTTTGAAATTAATTTTGACTTTAATAATATTACATTAAAATATTTATCTTGATTATTGAAGTGTGGGTTTTTTTCCGAATCCATAAATTTTGCAAGTTTGCAAAATTTTGCAGTGAGGCACGTGTCACTCACTAGCCTTACCCTAGTATCGGCCCTGTAAAATTACGAGTCAACAAAAATCTATCCATCTTGTTCAACCACGACTCTTACATGTGAGAGAATCAGGCTGCTCCCCTCCGACTCCCCAGCGTAGAGATGCCCGCACCATGAAGTTTCCTTGCGGCCCCGTGGGTTTTAGGATCCTCTCCTCTGGCTTTCCTTGCACGTGTACTAAAATACTACATTGCATTTGGATTTGTCTTCTCGCCCTGAGCAGCCGGAGTGCCTTGACCGTGTCTGCTTTTGCACTTTGGCTCAAGTTATGAAATGATCCGGTCCTCTGCTCAAAGTTATCCAATTTCACTGCTCGCCAACCACTTCCTCCACAACACCTCCCACAACTGCGCTGACCCGCAGCGATGTCCTCTCCACCAGTGTTCTGCGTCTCAGTCCGGTGCTCGGCACTGGGACGCAGGGTGACAGGACCAGCCCTAGCCTGGGTCGCCCGGGCCGCGGACCCGCCCCAAGCCCAGACCAGCTCGCAGTCTGGCCGCCACATCCTTTCACCGGTCATCGTGTGATCTCGTCTGTGCGCTCCGCCGAGTGCTCCGGCGTGAGAAAGGGCTCGCGCCGCTTCCAGGTTTTTACGGGAGGAGACTGAAAAGCGCGAAAAAGCTCCCCGCACGGTAGTGCGCAGGCGCAGCGGCGCCCGGGGCTTTCTTCAGCCCGGTCCTTGGCGGCGCCGGCTGCGCGCCGGGCGCTCGGCAGCCGGGTGGGGGCGCTGCGGGGAAGGCGCCCGCGGCGGGAGGGGGCTTCTTGGAGTGGGTGGTGCAGGGCCCGGGTCACCGCCCTCGGGGGCGGGGACCCGTGCGGGCGGAGGAACGGGGCTGGGACCGGTATGGGGCGGGCGCTGCCCGGGGCGTGCGCAGGGGCCGCGGGCCAGATGAGACGGGTGACGGCGGGTGACAGCGGGCGGGGCGGCGGGCAGCGCCGCGTTCACGCCCTCTGCTCGGCCGGGCCGGGAGGGTCCTCGGACTCGGTGCGCGCCTGGCCGGGCGGGCTGAGGCGCGCGGGTCGGACGCGGCGCCATGCACGGCCCCCCTGCTTGGCCGCTGCGGCTGCTCGTGTGGCGAAGCCCGGCCGCCAGCACGTGGACCCTGGGCGCCGGCGTCCCGGGGCCCCGGCCTCAGTTGACGGGCCTGTGCCCGGCGCGGCCTTGGGGCGTGGGGCCGAGGCTCCTCCGGGATGCCGGAGCCGCGGGAGGCCCGCGCCGCTGGACAAGCGGCTGCCCGGGCGGGCGTCCCCACGGCGCGGGAGGTGGCGCGGGCCTCGCGAGGCTCCTGGGGCTGTGGGCGCGCCCCCCCGGCGCCAGCAGGTGCGGGGCGCTTGACCGGCTAGACGCCCCCCGGCTCCCGCGCGCTGGGCTCCGCGGCGGCCCAGCAGTCGCAGCCCGGGTGGGGGGCGAGGCCTGGCAGCGCGGGCCGGCGTTGCCTGCGGCCGCAGCGACTCCCGAAGACAACCCGCGGCTGCGCCCGGCGGTGGACAGGCGCTCGGAGGCCCAAAAGCTCTTGGGGCTGGCGTATCCGGAGCGCGGGAGGCTGGCAGGTGAGGCTTTCTTGTCCTCTTCGCCTCCTCTGCGGGTCAGCACACCTTACAGAGCACGTGGTCCCGGGACACAGTGGGGGCGGCAGGGACCCCGGGCCACTTGTAACACTGTGAGGAGGGACGGGCTGGCTTTTTACGTGGGGATCTTTACCAAGAAGTGCTGACTGGGGCGCTCACCTCTCGGTAGCATTGTCAAGCCTTTCAGGTTGGCTGAGAACCTGTTGTCAGTTGTCTTTTATGTTTGTTTTCCTAGCTTGACACACATTATACAAGTGGAGCAGGATCTCATTATTGGAATCTTCGGGTCCGCTCTGCTTTGGCATTGCCAGCTTTCTCAGAATGAGCTGGGCTCCCCCCCTTTTACATTTTAAAATTTATTCTAGCCAAAAATATACCTGTTTTGTTTTATGCAGTTATAGTACTTCTTAAAAACATTATGTATTACGCTAAGCGAAATTAGAGAAAGACAAAAACCATATGAGCTCACTCATATGTGGAATTTAAGAAACAAAACAGATGAACATAGGGGACGGGAAGGAAAAATAAGATAAAAACAGAAAGGCAAATCATAAGAGACCCTTAACTATAGGGAATAAATGGAGGGTTGCCGGAGGTGAGGTGGCTGGGGAATGGGGTAACTGGGTGATGGGCATTAAGGAGGGCACTTGATGTAATGAGCACTGGGTATTGTATGCAACTGATGAATCACTAAATTCTACCCCTGAAGCTAATAATACACTATGTGTTAACTAAATTGAATTTAAATAAAAATAAATAAAAGCATTATTTGCTTTAGGCAAGTTTATTAAACAGTCAACAATTTTTTGCTACATGAAGCGAAACAATGGAAACCTTTCAGGTTTGTTTCAGGTGCTTTTTGCCTCCCTGAGTGGTAAGCAGGAAGTTACTAGCTCTTCAAAAAAATCAAACACTGGCATGATCAGTGATCCGTGAACTCCAGAAACTATGAGAAACTGTAGATCATAACCCAGCTAAATCATAATTGAGTAATTTTTTTTTAAAGATTTTATTTATTTATTTGAGAGAGAGAGAATGAGAGAGAGCAAGCACATGAGAGGGGGGAGGGTCAGAGGGAGAAGCAGACTCCCTGCCGAGCAGGGAGCCCGATGCGGGACTCGATCCAGGGACTCCAGGATCATGACCTGAGCCGAAGGCAGTCGCTTAACCAACTGAGCCACCCAGGCGCCCCCATAATTGAGTAATTTTTTAAAGAAATCGTAATGAATGTATTTAGAACTATTTTCTATAGTTCCTCATTTTTAACCGTAGTTGGGGAGATGTTTACATGCAAGGGCCTTTTAAGATCTAAAAGTTTTTGAGATTCCCCTAAATCTTCATTTCTTTAATAAATACTTATTGAGCCTGCTCAATATGTGGTAGGCCATGGGTTACATTGGCGAGCAGAAAGAAACATGGTTCCTGTTCCTGCTAGAGCTTCCAGCTTAGTGGGGAGGAAACATAAATGAAATAATCATATGACTAGAGATAAAACTGCAGCCATGATGAGGGCGAGGGCCTGTGAGGTTGTCAGATGCAGCCCTTGAAGCAGGTGAGAAGCCCACATGCTTTGCTGCAAATCTCTTGACTTAGAAAGGATTTTCTTACGGAGTCATTTGTGATGTGGAGGAAGGCAGGTGGGGTAGGAATGTTTTACCTCTCGCTGACTGTTGAAGCTTAGGGCAATACTTGGTATCACCGAGGTATAAAGAGAATTTATTTCATTGCTCAGTTGGGCATATGTAGATTTTGATGGAAATAAAGATCTTTTACTCTATTAAAAGAAAATTTTGAGACTAGATGATCTCACTGGACTGTGTGCTGCTTGAGACAGACACTGTGTCTGATTCTGTCCAGTTCTTAGCATGTGTGCAGCACAGAGCAGGGGCTCAGGATGAAGGAATAAATAATGGTCCCACCAGGTCCAGATTGAGGCCCAAATTTAGAGACCCTGAGCACTACAGGGTACGTCTGCCATTCCCATATGCAACTCAGAATGAGTGCAAGGAAAGCCAGTTGTGTTTTATCTCGGAAATATCAGGTGCCGAGAAGGTGTTTTAGGTATCAGACTTTGCTGGTGCCCACATGTGCTCAGCCCTATGGGTAGCCCAGCCCTGCCTCTCTCATAACCATCATCCCTGTACCTTCCTTCCATTCCCACATGTCCTACCATGCTAGTATGTTGAGAAGACAACTTTAAATGAAGCAAGAGCTGTACCTCCTTTTATTTTAAGAAGAGCGATTTTGATCTGCCTCATTGAATAATTGTGAACATATAATCTGAGAAAATAAGTCCAAGCTTGATACACTAATTTATTTTAGACAGATAATAAATACTTATTGTATCTTATGAGGAAATCTGATGAAAAACCCTGACTAGGACATATGGTTTCCTTAAAAGTCATTATATATGATATATTGAAGCCAACGTGGATGTCGGCATTTGTGGGATTAAAAGGAACTGGGGTGTCATCATTAATTTGTAACTTACCATAAGAGCAGCCTCAGATGTTGGCACATCTCTCTGAAATGCTGTGGATAAAGAGCTGCGTGTGTGTGTGTATCAAGAAACAAAAAAAAGCTGAGCTGAAGAAAAGGAATTCCAGTGTTAATTTGCCAATTTTTAGAAAAACAAATGCAAAAATCCTTTTTCAGCGATTCAGCTATACATTTGATTAACAATATTTTCATCTGTCTTCAGCAATTTGCTGAGTATGCCACTTGAAGTCTGTGACCAGAAAACTTTGATCTGAAGTAATTTATATCAGAAACTTTAAAATCAGGGTCTACCATTTGAAATGTTTCCATATGTGTGCAGAGAAGAGTTTTAGCATTGTTCCCGTTCTTCTCCCAAAGGCACTGCGGTCCCCTCACCTGCCGCCTGCCCCTCTTCCCTGCGGCTCACTTGGTATAGGAATTGACGCCATCTTCCTATAGCCGTGGCCTACAAAGTTGCTCTCCAGTCTCTCTCTCATAATTCTTCATCTTATCGCCTTGGCCAGAGGAGTCTTAAAAGATACAGGAGCTCATTGAGGAACCCCTGTGGATGGACTGCTAGGATAAGAAGTAATTTGTCCGAGCCCCTTGCTGCATCTGGCAGATAGAGGGAGGCCGTGGAGGGCTGTAGCCATCCCATTGAGTTAGGGGCAGGGAACACTGCATAAATTGATACCAGGAGTGAACTGTGGGTCGTTGGGGAACTGAGGTTATAATGACAATGCCAACCTGGAGGTGCACACAGAGCCAGCTTGCCTTCCCTACACTTCCCAGGCAGGGTCCTGGTTACAACTGTGCAAGCAAGGTACACCCCCACCCCTCCACCCACACTGTTTGGTTGAGGCCTCTGGAGAACTGGGGAGGGTGCCTCTCATTTAAAATACTGATAAGGACTTGTGTGGTTTGAGATTAGGACCGTTTTTAGAACCTGATGCCCACCAGGAGCTTTTGCTGAATGTATAGTTAGGTTTTATGAAGTGACCAAAAAGAATAGAGTGATAAAACCAGTGAATGCAGTAAGCAAAGAGAGGGTGAGCAGTGCTTAGAATGGCTGTTTCCTGAAGCCCAGATCAGGACAGAGGCTCTACCAAGGACAGTACGGCTGGCACAGTGAGGCTGAACCTCTGAAATTGAGACTGCTCCAGAAAGCCAAGGAGGTTTGTTTGCTCTGGAAAGGCCGTATTTCAGAGAGAACATTAACATTCTGTAGCTGTGCTATGAAACGGGTTAGAATTGATTTAAGCAGACAATGCATACCTTATTTTATTTTATTTTTTTTTATTTTATTTTATTTATTTTATTTTATTTTATTTATTTTATTTTATTTTATTTTATTATTTTATTTATTTTATTTTATTTATTATTTTATTTTATTTTATTTTTTTATTTTATTTTATTTTTTAAAGATTTTATTTATTTATTTGACAGAGAGAGACACAGCGAGAGAGGGAACACAGGCAGGGGGAGTGGGAGAGGGAGAAGCAGGCTTCCCGCTGAGCAGGGAGCCCGATGCGGGGCTCGATTCCAGGACCCTGGGATCATGACCTGAGCCGAAGGCAGACGCTTAATGACTGAGCCACCCAGGCGCCCCAATGCATACCATATTTTAAAAGAACTTGGTATGAAAAAAAGTAGGGTTCGTTATTATTCTTATGTTGATTACAGGTTGATTAATATTTTGAGTATATTGGATTAAATACATTGTTAAAATTAATCTTACCCACTCTTACTCTTTTAATGTGGCAGAAGATTTGAAAGTACATAAGTGGCTGCCATCATATGTCTACTGAACAGCGAGCGCCGGAGTCAAAGGCAGGCCTCCCTCTATTGTACATATGGCCCAGATGCCTCAGTCTTCAGCACATGCTGACAACCTGGAAGATCTTTGTTCTGCAGATTACTCCATGAGCCTGAGCAGTTTCCTAAACTCTGTTTCCTGCTAGTCTACCAGCCCCTGATGTCTTCACTTCCTTCCCTATCCAGCTTAGATGCCAGGTTTCTTCACCTCACCCTCTAACCTGCAATACCCTCTCCTCCTTTGTGCCCCATAATACCCACCTTGCATCCATGGAGATGTCTCCTAGACACTTGAAAACTCAACATGTCCAAAAACCAAAGTTGCCTTCCTCCCTAAAGCTGCCTTTTCTGTTCTGTCCCTTCTCTCAGAGAGTGGACTGCTGTGTGAACCCCTTTGCCAAATCTGGAGACATTCTTGGCTCCTTGTGATGGTAACAGTAATGAAGATAATAGCTAATTATTGTTTGCTAGATATTGGGCCCTGTATCAGATGCCTTACATATATGCACTTAATTTACTCCTTGTGATATTTCTATGAAGGAGGTATAACTTTTATTGCCATTTTATAGATGAAGACACTGAGGCACAGAGAGGTTGAGTGACTCACTGGAGGTCAAACAGCTAGATGGCAGAGCGAGGTCCAGTTTAGAACCTGTCCTCCTAACATGCTCCCCAAATCCAGCCAATCCTCAGGTCCTGTAGAGCCTAGTTCATAAAAATATCTCCAGTTCTTGTCACCCTCCTTGTCCTCTCTGCCCTTGCCCTAGTTCCTTCCAGTCCCTCTTGCCTGGAGCAGTGGAATAGCGTGTTCTAAGGAGTTTCTGTCTGCAGTCATGCTGGCCTCCAGCCCTCCCCTTTCACTCTGCAGCCAGAGTGGATCATTTAAAATGCAAAGCTGGGTATCAAGGAGGGCACACATTGCGTGGAGCACTGGGTACTCAAACAATGAATCATGGAACACTACATCAAAAATTAATCATGTTCTGTATGGTGACTAACATAACATAATAAAAAAATAAGTTAAAAAAATAAAAATAAAATGCAAAGCTGGGGACACCTGGGTGGCTAAGTGAGTTAAGCGTCTGCCTTCGGCTCAGGTCATGATCCCAGAGTCCTGGGATCAAGTCCTACATCGGGTTCCTTGCTCAGCGGGGAGCTTGCTTCTTCTGCCTACTGCTCCCCCTGCTTGTGCTCTCTCTCGTTCTCTGACGAATAAATAAAATCTTTACGAAAATAAATAAAATGCAAAGCTGACTGTAGCACTACCCAACTTAAAGCCCTCTTAGCCTGCCATTCTGCAAATTCCCTATTCCACGTTATAATCAAGAACCCACTACCTCTCCACTTTGTTTCTTAGTACTTCTTCCTTTGCGCCATGAGGTCCCAGTTTCAACTCTGTCCTGCAGCCATTCTCCTTCCTGGCCTGCCCCAACCTCCAGGCTCGTGCCCTTTTCTCTACTTTGAATGTAGTAAGATGAAGGCTTTGTCTCAGTGTGGTTCTGCATTATATGATTTGGGTGACCTTGGGCAAGCTCCCTTGCCTCTCTGTGCTTGAGTTACCTTTGAAAATGTGGATAAGAGGGTTTGGGGGAGGATTCAAGGAGATAGTACCTACCAAATGCTTCAGACAGTGGTGGGTACTCATTTTTGTGTTTCATCTTTAGTCCTGGAATGACACTGGGCTTAGCTGTACCTGCCAAAATTGTCAGATGAATCGTTAAAAGGTGGGTACCATGTCTAGCAGGTGATGGGCATGCTGTTCAGCTTCTTCCACCCATCCCAAACCTTTGTTTTTTCATGAGTTAACTGCATTTTAGGGTTTCTGTCCCCCTTCTTTTGAAGAATATTTCTTTCACTTTTTGGATGCCATGATTTAGTAGGATGAGGATAACAGAAAGATACCTGAAGATATCTGTCAAGAGATACGTAACAGTTGCTGGGGTCCCATCAGGCAAGGATAGGAACAAGCAAGAGGCTTAACCACAGAAAAAAGTTGGAGAAGGATTTCAGAAGGATTGTAGTATAGTTAGCATGTCAGGTTTAGGGAGGAATCTGAAACGATAGGGTGCAAGTCTAAATTATTCATTAATGTCTAAGACAGTGGTATGTAGTAAAACCTCCATTCACAGGAATCCATCTAAACAAAAGCTGAAAAAAAAATCTTCTATTTTACTTTTGTTTATATTCAGTTTGTAGGAAAAGGACACAAATGGCAATAAAACAAATGGATAATCTTTTTTTTTTTTAATTAAAAGGCAAAAGAGGATATGCTGGAATGAGTTTGGATTCAACTAAATTCCTTCCTCTTTGTAGTCATTATCATTATTGTGTAAGAACTAGTGTTCAGAATCAAAATCATAGGTCATTTTATTCACAAACTACAGATTCTGATTTGGAATCAAAACTTTGAATTAGAACACTGGAGGAGGGAGGGAGAAATGGACCCTTCTAGCACTTCACATACATTATACTCTTGGAAGCATTTGCCAGAGTGAATGAACAGACTGGAGAGACTAGCTACTGATGAAAGATGAAGCAGAAAGGCTTCTCGGGTTGATCCCTTGTTCTCCAGGACACCTCCTTCTGGAGCATGCCTGTTCACCACAGTCATGTCCTGCGGAATCCCAAGTTAGTTCTGCATGCCTTGTGGGCTTTCAGTCCCTCTGGGCCCTATTGTCAGGAGCGTGGCATTTTGAAACAAGACCCCAGGTCTTATATCAAAATGAAATGGCCCTTGGCCAGGTTTACATTATTCAGTTAAATTGTGATTATGGGATTTTAAGCCAGACACAGGGGCTTTCTGGCTCTGTGCAAAGAGTCATTTCCATCTGGATTTTCTGAGGCGCCAGATCTTACGTTCCTATTTAGGCAACTGAGGAACTTTGGTCTGATACACTTTTGTGCCTTCTTTGCCAAAGTTCAATTTATTTGTTCGTTCATTCAACAGGTGTTTATTGAACTTCTACTATGTGTCTGTGGGGTGGGGATATAGCAGTGAACAAAGCAGACAAAAATCTTTATGTCCTGGGGCACCTGGCCGGCTCAGTCAGAAGAACATGTGACTCTTGATCTTGGGGTTGTGAGTTCAAGCCCCATGTTGGGTGTAGAGATTACTTAAAAATAAATTCTTAAAAAAGTCTGTTATGTCCTAATGAAGAGATAGACAATAAACAAGTGAAACGTTTAGAATGCCAGAAGGTGGAGGGTGTTAGGAGAAAAATGAAGAGGGAATGAGGCAGCCAGTGTTGGGTATCTGTATTTTAAATAAGGTTGTCAGAGTGGGTCTTCTCGAGAAGAGGATGTCAGAAGGCCTCGAGGAAGGAAGAGCGTGATTGTGTGAAATGTTCCTTACTTAAAAGGCTCTCCTTTCTCCTAGAGCTCTGCCAACTGAAACTGCTGGCACTGAGTTTGCTCTATACTCTTTTTTTTAAAGATTTTATTTATTTATTTGACAGAGAGAGCATAAGCAGGGGGAGGAGCAGAGGGAGAGGGAGAAGCAGACTCCCGTGGAGCAGGGAGCGGGATGTGGGGCTCGATCCCAGGACCCTGAGATCATGACCTGAGCCGAAGGCAGACGTTTAACCTACTGAGCGAGCCACCCAGGTGCTCCGCTCTATACTCTTTTTAAATATAAAAACTATTTTTTAATTGAAGTATAGTTGATGTACAATGTTATATTAGTTTCAGGTGTATGATATATTGAATTGCCAATTCTATCTGTTACTTAGTGCTCACCACGATAAGTTTAGTCACCATCTGTCACCAAATAGCATTTAGTACTGTATTATTGACTATATTCCTTTCCTATGCTGTACTTTGGTCTCTGTGACTTGCTTATTTTATAACTGGAAGATTGTACCTCTTAATCTCCTTTATCTATTTCTCAGTACTCCCATCCACTTTCCCTCTGGCAGCTACCAGTTTGTTCTCTGTATTTAAGAGTCTAAAACTTTTTATTCATTTGTTTTGTTTTTTATATTCTACATATAAGTGAAATCACATGGTATTTGTCTTTCTCTGTCTGACTTATCTCACTTAGCATAATACCCTCTAGGTCCATCCATCTTATAGCAAATGGCAAGCTCTCATTCTTTCATGGCTAATAGTCGTGTGTGTGTGTGTGTGTGTGTGTGTGTACACACCACATTATCCAGTCATGTATGGGTGGACACTTGGGTTGCTTCCATATCTCAGTATTGTAAATAATACAATCTACACTCTTTTTATTAAGATTACCTAAAAGCAATACCTTTAATTGCAGTGTTGGCATTAGGCAAAACACAAAGAGAAGCAACTGCTATTTGCAGGGTGTGAGAGCTCCCCTCTCCCAGGGGTCAGTTCATGTTGTAGTCATCTGGAGCCTCACCATGGAATCTGTGGTGGTGGAACTAGCTGGGTTCCTAATAGGACCAAACTCAAAAGGGATGCAGTGGCATGTACCCTGCCCCCAAACACCCCAGTCTTCCTTTTTTTAAGATTTTATTTATTTTAAGGAGAAAGAGAGTGGGGGGAGAAACAGAGGGAGAGAGGGACAAGTAGACTCCCCTTTGAGTGCAGGGCCTGATGCGGGGCTCGATCTCACGACCCTGAGCTCGTGACCTGAGCCAAAATCAACAGTCAGACGCTTAACTGACTGAGCCACCCAGGCACCGCAACCCCAGTCTTACCTGTTTCTTATTACTCCCCCAGAGATGTTCTGTGTGTATACGAACTTAAGAGCCAATGAGCAAATGTTAACATTTGTGTCTTAGGCTGTTTTCACTAACAGTATATCTTGGTGATGTCTATACCTGGAGAGTTGCCTCATTCTTCTGAATGACTGTGTAATACGCATAAAGTAAATGCTCCTTAATTGATTAACTTGTTTCCCACTGGTGGTGGTTTGCATACTTTGAATCTTTCGCTGGTATAAGTAATGCTGTAATGAACATCCTCGAAGGTACATGTTTTGTGTACACATATGGGAGTATATGTTAAGTTAAAATCTTAGGGGTAGAACTGCTGGATCAAAGAGAATGTACTTTCACATTTTAACCAAAACGATCACATCACTCTCCATTGCAGTTGTACCACTTTGCACACCCACTGATAGTGTAAATGCCTCTTTTCCCACAGCTTCACTGACACAGTGTGTTATTGAACTCTTTGATCCTTGCCAATCCAGTAGATGAAAACTGGTATATCTTTGTAGTGTAAATTTGCATTCCTCTTTTTGTGAATGCACTTACTTGCCTGGGGTATGTGTTGTTCCTGATTGGATTTTCCTTTCTGATAAGACTCTATTCCCCTGTTTTTTAGATGTGTGAACAATTGTGTTATTATCTATTTCCATATCATGCTGGTATTCTGGTGCTTTATTCCCCAAAGCAATAAGATTAAGAAGGAACATATCACATGTGTAATGGATGCCAGGAACAGTATACTATTTCAAAACTTTAAATAGCCTTTGGAAATAGTATACATAATCAAGTGCTTTACCTGCATTGTTTGATCTTCAAGCAAAGACACAGTTAGATGCCAGAGAATGACAATGGATAGCATGAATGTAGGAAAAATGTCATCTGAGCTGAACACCCAGCGCACGAGGCAGGGAGGGAGGTCAGAATGGATCTTCAGATTTTCATAGTTAGTCCTTGTTATTCTTGTCTTCACATGATCAGACCTGGGTAAAGCAAAAGTCGTTTTGTCTGGGTATGATCAGTGCCTTGGGTATGATCAGTGCCTCCCTACAGTCACCCTACTCGTTGTGTCCCTAGAACCCCCTACGTTCTTGCCTTTAGTCAAGGGTCCAGGAGCGAAAGGAAGGAAACTCCCAGCACGTGAGAGCAGCGCGTGCTCTGGACGGCAGCTCTGGGAGAGAAGCGTGGTGAAGTTGGCCCCCTGCCCCTTGCCGAAGTGCCCACGGACCTGAGAGCTGCTTGTGTTTGTTTGTTTGTTTTAAGATTTTTTTTATTTGACAGAGAGAGAGATAGCGAGAGCAGGAACACAAGCAGGGGGAGTGGGAGAGGGAGAAGCAGGCCTCCCGCCGAGCAGGGAGCCCGATGCGGGACTCGACCCCAGGACCCTGGGATCATGACCTGAGCTGAAGGCAGACGCTTAACGACTGAGCCACCCAGGCGCCCTCCCTGCTTGTGTTTTTCTAGCCGCAGTTGGGTTTCTGGCTGTGTCCAGTGTCATCACCATGTCTGCCCCCTTCTTCCTGGGAAAGATCATCGATGTCATTTACACAAACCCCACTGTGGACTGCCTCTCCACGCTGACCCGCCTCTGCCTGGTGCTCAGCGGCGTGTTCCTGTGTGGTGCTGCCGCCAATGCTGTTCGCGTCTACCTCATGCAGACTTCAGGTAAAACGGCCCCCGCCTTGCACGAGCGAGGCATTCCAGAGCACTCGAGTGGTGTCACGCGGGGCTGTCCGGCCGCGAGGTTCGTGTGCTCCAGGCCGTCTGTTCCTCTTTTCCTGCCATCACATTCAGCGGGGACAGAGCCCCATGTATGGCCAGACGTTGGAGCTACGAATTGCTTTAGGTCAAGCACTCTCTTCTCAACTCTGCCTGTACACGAAGTGAAGTGAGGGACGGAGCCTGTCTGATGGGAGGTTTGCAGACACGGCCCGTGGTCAGGAGGCTGGAGTTCTGAGCCTCCTCCAGGGAACTGTGGAAACCTTATCTGCTCCATGTTTGTGTTTCCCCTTCAGTAGGCACTGGGGCAGGGATTTTTTACAGCATTTCCGTGGTGAGTCCTGGTTGTTAACAGGTGGGGGACTACCACAGTAATCCCAGAGCCCGGGATGCCAGACTCTAAGTCGCTTCTCAGTATTCAGCTAATAAAATACTCTGCAGATAATTAACCAGCGCTTGCCATATGAAAGTTCAATACAGAAAAGGATTGCCAAGGAGGAACAAAATTAGCTTTTGAGAAGTTAATGTAGTAAAGCTTAATTGTAAATAATATTTTTTAAACATCTCTCAGAGATCCTGTATTTTATCCCTGTATCCCCTCCTCCACATCCGCAGTCTGTGTATGGTTGCTAAGAGAAAATCAGTGCTTGTTACCGGTGCACGTCTGCCAATATGCCAGGGCTAAGGTGAGTCTGTTCCCACCAGGTGGATGCAGGCACCAGACATGCCTCAGAGGCTGTGGTGCTCAGAAGAGGTTGATGACCTCGGGCCAAGCTGCTACCTGTTAGGTGGCTGCACCCCAGCTGATGCCATTCCTTTTTGCTTTTGCAGGTCAGCGCATTGTGAATAGGTTGAGAACTTCGTTATTCTCCTCTGTTCTGAGGCAAGAGGTTGCTTTCTTTGACAAGACTCGCACGGGAGAATTGATTAACCGCCTCTCCTCAGACACCGCACTCCTAGGGCGCTCGGTGACCGAAAACCTCTCAGATGGGCTCCGGGCCGGGGCCCAGGCTTCTGTTGGCATTGGCATGATGGTATGTTGGCCTGGCTTGTGTTGGTACCTTCTAGTCAGGGCTTTGGCCTGTGCCAGGCCTCTCAGTCATGAGATAAGCTCAAGCTGAGCTGTTCTCATCATCCTGTAAACCACTTAGCCAAGAGTGCTATCACAGAGGCTGCGCGGATGTGGAGATGGCTTCTTCCCGTGTGGCCCCCTGCAACCTCCGTTTCTCCAGAATGACTTATCAGGAGAGTGGACCATTACATTTAGCAAAGATTACATTATTGCCTGGGTTTTCTTTCTTTTTTTTTTTTTTTTTAATTTTTTATTGTTATGTTAATCCCCATACATTACATCATTAGTTTTAGATGTAGTGTTCCATGATTCATTGTTTGTGCATAACACCCAGTACTCCATGCAGAACGTGCCCTCTTTAATACCCATCACCAGGCTAACCCATCCCCCCACCCCATTCCCCTCTAGAACCCTCAGTTTGTTTTTCAGAGTCCATCGTTTCTCATGGTTCGTCTCCCCCTTCGGTTCCCCCCCCCTTCATTCTTCCCCTCCTGCTATCTTCTTTTTTTTTTCTTAACATATATTGCATTATTTGTTTCAGAGGTACAGATCTGTGATTCAACAGTCTTGCACAATTCACAGCGCTCACCATACCACATACCCTCCCCAATGTCTATCACCCAGCCACCCCATCCCCCACCCCACCCCCACTCCAGCAACCCTCAGTTTGTTTCCCGAGATTAAGAATTCCTCATGTCAGTGAGGTCATATGATACATGTCTTTCTCTGATTGACTTATTTCGCTCAGCATAACACCCTCCAGTTCCATCCACGTCGTTGCAAATGGCAAGCTCTCATTCCTTTTGATGGCTGCATAATATTCCATTGTATATATACACCACATCTTCTTTATCCATTCATCTGTCGATGGACATCTTTTGCCTGGGTTTTCTAAGGCTGTGTGAAAGAATGTTGCAGAAAAGAGCAACAGGTGGAGGGAGCCCTTTGGGTGCCAAGCAGTTGGGTTAAAGGAAAGATTGTAAGTTACATTCTCTCCCTGCCCCCAAAAAGGCAGTGTTATCTTGACAAGACCAAGGAATCATTGCCTTTCCTCTTCTTGTAAGGAGGAGGGTAAATTCCATCCTTCTGTACACAGAAGTAGATCTATATTCCACTGAAGTGAGCTCTCTCTACCCCCACAGCCTCTTTCCTGCCTTAACTGGGTGGCTTGAGTACTGTCCTGTCTGTTTGCCTCACTCATCAGACCTGTGCTGCTGGCCAGGAGAAATGTCATGCAAGCCACATAGGTAATTTTAAATTTTCTAACAGCCACATTTTAAAAAGCAAAAAGAAAGATGAAATGAGATTAACTTTAATAATATATTTTACTTAACCCAATATAAACAAAGTATCACTTCACCATGTAATTTATAGAAAAAATTATTAATCTGATATTTAATATTATTTTTTCATATTAAGATTTCAAAGTCCATTGTCTTTTATACTTATGGAACATCTCAATTCGGATGCTAAATTTTCAATGGAAATAGTTCATCCTCATTTTGATTTATAAAACTTGCCATTGAAAAAGTAGACTGACGTACCAGGTTTTCCAGACATACCTAAAACCTTACCAATAAATGAATAGAAATAGAGTATTCATTTTTAAGTTTAAATTTTAATTAAAACTAAACAAATTTAAAAATTCAGTTTCTCAGTCACACTAGCTACATCTGAAGTGCTCAGTAGCCATGTGATGCAATGCATTTTAAGCATTGCAGTTCCAGATCCCTAGAACGAGGACTGTAATTTATCCCATCCCCCAAGTGGAATAGCTTGGGCTTATGTCGTCTTTGCTTCCATGTAGCACTCAATCCAGAGCAGAAGGATGTGTTGCAGACTGAGCTGGTAACATCGGATTATGGAATGGAAAGGGACTGATACATTTCCTGCCCCACCGCAGAGGGCACCCCATGCAGATGGTTTGCTTGAGCTCCCGTGTAGTCAGGCCCCAGAACCATCAGGCCTGCCCTGATTGCATCATTCCCCCTGCGTGTGTCCTGCTGGCAGCCATCATCCCGAGGCCCTGCTGAACTGCATGACTTGTCTGCTCAGGAGGGATCATTCCATAAATTGAAGGTGCCAAGCTCATTCCTGCTTCAGGGCCTTTGTCACTTGCTCTTCCAAGACCCTATTACACCTGAAATTGTTCTCTCTGTCCCTCTTTTACCCATTTGCTATCTAGCTCTCCCCTTGGATAAAACTCCACATGGGTCAGTTATCTTCCAGGTGCCTGGAATAGCGTGTGCTATGTGTAGGCATTCAGTATCGAGCTGTTGAATGAGAAAATGAACGAATGATTGGTTGATCCATCTATTACTGTACATTTCCGTGTGCAACTTCTCCTCAGCTTTTGAAGAAAGCCTTTTGCTGATTATACTACTTTCTGTGCAAATGAGATTTGGCAGATTTTAACAATTTGTTGAAAAGATGCTAGTGCCATTAAAAATCCAGTCACCAAATTGCAGGGTTGACAGGAAAACCCCCACTATGTTATTTCTATAGAAGTTGATTACTTCCTCTTTGAGCAACTCCAGTTGTTGAAACTCCTTATGTTGAGTCCACATCCATCCTGCTGAACCGTCATTCCTCTGAGCCATGGAAACAGCTCTAACTCTTCTTCCACTTGTTAGTTCCACCCCCTGCTGAGAGTCCTCTTTCATCTGTCATTTGATAGGGGTTTTTGTGGTGTCTTTGCCATCTCGGCCATTTCAGTGAGACACATTGCTCTGGTTCTTCAGTGCCTTCGAGGGGATCCAGACTGGAATAAAGAATTCCTGGTGTGGTCTGGTCAGCATGGAGCCGCGTGGGCCTCCTTCCGTTACTCCTGTCCTGCCTTCCTCTCCTCTGTGGTTGAGCAGCGTCGCCTACTGTATGCAGCATTGTATCAGCAATGGTACAGGGTTGGAGGGGAGAATATTTCCATCCTTCCTTCAGCAGCTTTGCCATGTTACCCCTGTGTGGCATGCTGAATTTTCATGGAGTTTTATGAAGATTGAAGATGTCCGAAAAGTTCCACCAAAACAGGGTGTACAACTTTGAGACAGCACCTTCAAACCTGCCTGTTAATTTAAACACACACACACACACACCCCCCTATAGTAGGTAATGAGAATGTTTTGCTACTCTGTGTAACAAACACCTTTTGGCTTTTGTTTTTGACAGTTTTTTGTCTCACCTAATCTGGCCACTTTTGTTTTGAGTGTGGTGCCTCCAATATCCATCCTTGCTGTGATTTATGGACGTTATCTACGGAAACTAACCAAAGTTACACAGGATTCCCTGGCACAAGCCACTCAGGTAAAGGCGACTCCCCTGTGTGGTCTCCACTAGAATGAACTCAGAGCCAAGGTACTAGTGGGCACACCCTAAGAGATGTACTTCGGCTTTTCAAAAGCGTACTTACTTTTCCTTAAGTTAGCCCTCAAGATCCTAGAAACCAAAAATACTCTGCCTTCTAGACTACATTACTACCTACATCTTGGTGTAGATCCCACCTGACTGAACACGTATGAACTCCTTAGTGCTTTACCATCACTATTTCTTATAGGATGGAAAAGCTAATTATATTTTGAAAATAGTTTCTGCATGACACTCTGTCCTTTATTAATTAATAAGTGAAGCTTTGTAATGCTATCCAATACTGTATTTTTTAAAAATTAAAAATAACTTACATTTTCATGTTACAAAAACCAAGTGTGTTTGTAATTGAAAGCTTGAAAATATAAAGAGGGAAAATAACACATACAACCCTGTCTCTCAGAATGAATGTTATTAACATTTTAGAGCCTATCCTTTTTATCTTTTTTCTCTGCATAAAAATATATTTCAGTGTCTGTTTATTAGCCCTCCTGTTTGTCTTTCTATCTACTTATATATGGTATGTATAGATAAATATGTATCTGTATGTTTGTATGTATAGATAAATATTTGTTTCCAAAAATAGGATTGTTCATATATTCTGCTTTGTAACCTATTTTTGATTTAGTCATGTATCCTGAGCAGCTTTCTATTGATAGTGTCTTAAAAATGAGAACCCTGGGGCGCCTGGGTGGCTCAGTTGGTTAAGTGGCTGCCTTCGGCTCAGGTCATGATCCCAGGGTCCTGGAATTGAGCTCTGCATTGGGCTCCCTGCTCTGCGGGAAGCCTGCTTCTCCCTCTCCCACTCCCCCTGCTTGTGTTCCCTCTCTCACTGTGTCTCTCTCTGTCAAATAAATAAATAAAAATCTTTAAAAAAAAAATGAGAGCCCCATTTTAACTTGCCTGTAGAAATCTTGAAATGTGACTTTCCTTTCCCTGAAATGTATTTATTATTCTCCCAGCTAGCTGAGGAACGTATTGGAAATATAAGAACTGTTCGAGCTTTTGGTAAAGAAATGACTGAAATAGAGAAATACACCAGCAAAGTGGACCACGTGATGCAGTTAGCAAGGAAAGAAGCATTTGCTCGGGCTTGCTTCTTTGGAGCAGTAAGTAGATCATTTTATTTTATTTATTTTATTTATTTATTTTTTCAATTAGCAATAATCGCACCTCGGATAAACCTCATTGGCTACGATACTGCCACTGCGCAAAGCTGGTAAGTAGATCATTTTAAAAAGACTGCAAAGGGTGGATGTTATGACTGAAAGACATTTTTATTCTGTGACTTTGCCATGAATAGAAAATAATTCTATTCCACTTCAAGACTAGGTGTGAGCATTCATAAACTATTTCTGTGAAAGAAGAGGAAAACCGCTACATGCAACAAAAGGCAGTGGGGTGATGAGACCAAAACAGCATGGGATCAGACAGCTTCCCGGTGTGGTCCAGACCACCTGCATCCGCTTCACCTGGGACCTGGCTGGACGTGCAGATCTTCAGCTTCACTCCAGACCTATGAATCAGAAACTCTGGGGCGGGGGCCAGCAATCCGTTTTAACAGGCCTCCAGGTCGTTCTGATGCAGGCAGTTTGAGACCCACTGAGGATTAACCAAAATAACTTCAGTGTATCTCAAGAAAGAAGTATGAAAAAATTGATCACATTGATCAAAACTCAGATACGACACTGAATAGAAAATCACCATGAGGGGAAATCCATAGCGTATTCAAATTGGAAAGAACTTCAGGTGATTCAATAATGATCATGATTTAGGGACATGGAGGAAGCAGAGGCCCAGATAAGGCAACATTGACCAGAGACCACGCACCTAACAACGCTCAAGGCAGATAAGAGAGACAGGACTCCAACTGCTTATCCAGCTTTGCTCGGGGTGGCACATTAGAATATATAAACACACATATTAACTATATATTCATCTCCTCCTTACGGAGGGAGTTCTTAATATTGTTCTTTCCTTTGCAAACTGACTAGATTGAGTAAAATAGGAATCAGATGGGTGTCTTAGCTTCTAGTTTTCCTATTGATGAGTATATTTTCTTCAGTACTATAATATTTCAAAAGTATTTTTTTATTTGAAATTCAGATTAAAATTTACTATTTGGAAAAATCTTGTTATGATAGTTAAATGCAAAAAGGAAATTCTAGGCCATGTTAATCCTTGTAGCATTTAGGTCTGTGGTTCCCACCTGACATCTCTGTTTTCTTCATTTGACAGACAGGGCTCTCTGGGAACCTGATCGTGCTTTCTGTCTTGTACAAAGGAGGGCTGCTGATGGGCAGTGCCCACATGACCGTGGGTGAACTCTCGTCCTTCCTAATGTATGCTTTCTGGGTTGGATTAAGCATTGGAGGTATATAATTTAAATAGGCTTGAGATTTACAAATTAAAAATCAGGTTATTGTTTCTGAAATAGAAATTTAACTTTCCCATTATACCACCTCTCATCCATTAATTTCCAACTGAAAAAACATTTCCTAGAATGTTAGTCCAACTTGACTTTGAAAGAAGAAGTAAAGATATGAATGTGATCCCATGTAGATGGGCGGTTCCTTGGCTGGGAAGTTGAGGATTTTTACAGGCCTCTTGTGGCTCACTGAGCTCAGGGTCATACTGGAGCCGTATTTTCCAACTTGCATATTAAGACAGCTTGTTTGCTTTGGCCCTAGGAGGTGGGGAGGAGGAAGGACAGTGCTGAACAGGTGTGAACACAAACCCACAGTCCTGTGGTAGTGGTAGTTTCCCGACTGCCAAATCACTGGGGAATAAAATTCCTTTTGTAAGAAGTCAACCATGTTCAAAATTGATGAACAATCAAACGGTATAAATTAGAAAGTTCATGAAACAGAGTTGCTTGCTTTTGTCAGGAATCTCTCAGAGTTCAGCTTTTGTTGTCCATTCCTGGCTAAAGGGAAGCAAGGTCCATGGAGGCAAATCTGTGGGAAGTCAGCGAGGTTTTCTTTTCTGTACCTCTCCGGCATGCCCAGCCAACAAGGGGCAAGAGATTTCCTGCTTTTTGTTTCCTTTCTTTGAAGACTGAGATAGAAAGGTTAGATAAATAGCCTGAGGTCTGGTCAATGGAAGTCTGGTATCCCACAGTGTCACCTCAACCTGAGATTTTTATTGTCAGGGTTTAAAGATAGAGGCTTTTCCTTAGACATCTGCAGGCAAGTGAGAATATATATTTTCTGGACTGAGATTTCCAGAGATCCCTGAAAATAGCATTTTAGTTCTGCTGGCTGCTCTTTTTTTTTTTTTAAGATTTTTATTTATTTGACAGAGAGAGACACAGAGAGAGAGGGAACACAAGCAGGGGAAGTGGGAGAGGGTAAAGCAGGCTCCCCGCCAAGCAGGGAGCCTGATGCGGGGCTCGATCCCAGGACTCTGGGATCATGACCTGAGCTGAAGGCAGACGCTTAACGACTGAGCCACCCAGGCGCCCCTCTGCTGGCTGCTCTTGAAGAAAAACCTGATTAAGACGGTTCAGGGTGCTGAGTGGCTTGGGAAGTGAGAGGGTCAGTTCAGGAGGAGCTGGTGATGTGGTTAGGTCTTCTCTCCACCCCTGGGTTGAGCCTGCTGGATTGCAGGGTCTCAAATCTGGGCGGTCATGTTCCTTCAGGTCTTCTGGCCTGCCTCAGAGTGGACTTACCTACTACCACGTCCCCTCCCTGTGGCCTTTCTGTTCACATTCCATGCTTGACCACAGTCAGCTTTCCTCCCCTTTCCTGCCACAAGTTGACTTGATCTTTCTCACTGACACATCATCATCACCCAAAGTCCATAGTTTATATTATGTTCACTGGTGTTGTATATTCTATGGGTTTGGACATGTATCTATCATCACAGTATCATACAGAATACTTTCGCTGCTCTAAAAATCCTCTGTGCTCTGCCTCTTTCTCCCATCCCCTTACCCTTCACAACCACTGATCTTTTTACTGTCTCCATAGTTTTGCCTTTTCCAGAATGTCCTATAGTTCAGATTGACATCTTTCCTTTAGTAAATGGCATTGAGGGTTCCTCCATGTCTTTTCAGGGCTTGATAGCTCATTTCTTTTTAGGACTGACTAATATTTCATTGTCTGGTGTACCACAGTTTATTTGTCCATCCACATATTAAAGGACATCTTGGTTACTTCCCAGTTTTGGTAATTATAACTAAAGATGCTATAAATATCCATGTGCAGATTTTCATGTGGACATAAGTTTTCACCTTCTCTGGGTAAACACAAAGGAATGAGATTGCTGGATCATATGGCAAGAGTATGTTTAGTGTAAGAAACTGCCAAAGTGGCTGTCCCATTTTGCGTTCCCGCCAGCAGTGAATGAGGGTTCCTGATGCTCCACATCCTCACCAGCTTTTGCTGTTGTCAGAATTTTGGATTTTCGTCATTCTATTAGGTATGCAGTGGTATCTCGCTGCTGTTTCATTTGCATTTCCCTGATGACATATGATGTGGAGCATCTTTACATATGCTTATTTGTTATCTGTATTTCTTTAGTGATGTCTTTGAGTTCAGGTCATTTGCCCATTTTTAAATTGGGTTGTTTGTTTTCTTATTGTTGAGTTTTAAGAGTTCTTATATTGTGGATATCTTTCCTTTATCAGGTACTTCTTTTACAAATATTTTCTCCCACTCTGTGGCTTGTCTTCTCATTCTCTTTGGAGAGCTCAAGTTTTTAATTTTCATGAAATCTAATTTATCAGTTCTTTCTTTCATTGATCATGTGTTTGGTGTTTATCTACAAAGTCATCACCAAACCCACAGCCATTTAGGATTTCTCCTATGTTATCTTCTAAGAGTTTTATAGTTTTGTTTTTTACATTTAAGTCTATGATCCATTTTGAGTATTTTTGTGAAGGGTGTGAGGTCTGTGTCTAGATTCTTTTTTTTTTTTTTTTTTGGCATGTGGATGTCCAATAGTTCCAGCACCATTTGTTAAAGATTATCCTTTCTTTTTTTGAATTGCCTTTGCTCACTTGTCAAAGATTAATTGATTATATTTATCTGGATCTATTTCTGCCCAGTGCATTTTTAATTTAACCTGAAGAGTTTAATCCACTGTATTTTGCACAAATTTCCACAAATATATGCATGCACAAAAATACCTTAGAGAGAATATTTGGATAGTATTTTTGCAGCATCCTTACTAAGGGGAAGTATTACAAGTATATGTTCTTGCAGTTGACATGGCCTAGTGTACTTGGAGTTTGTTTAAGTCATTAATTAATTCATAGTTCAAAGGTGACTTTAAAAAGAGATGGTTGGAATATTTAACATTTCCAAATTCCTTTTCAGTTTTTAGCCTAGTAAAAGTTCTATTTGTTGAGTGACTGAAAGGGGGGGTTTGATTTTGTGGATATGAATTTAAAATGAATATTGAGAAGTTTTATATTCCTTTTAAGTAAGTGTTATATTTTATTTATATTGTTATGTTTTTTGACTAGGTAGATTTTCTCTGTAACATTGTGATTTTAATTCAGTTGTTGATTACTATGGCTATATGCATTTGTAAATTCCCAAACATTTAATCTTTTTTAGAAATCAATGAAATTGGAGGAGAAGCTGAGGGCAAACAAGGGTATGAGAGGGAATTTTGAATATGGTAGTTGCCTCAAATCCTTTTTTGAAAGGTAACAGATTTTATATTAAAAGCAAGTTAGCTTTTAGGAGTAGCAGATGGTCATTTCCTGGCATTGGTGACAGATATGTTTGCTTCTTGTCCTCAGGTCTGAGCTCTTTCTACTCGGAGCTGATGAAAGGGCTGGGTGCCGGGGGACGCCTCTGGGAGCTCCTTGAGAGAGAGCCTGAGCTGCCTTTTAATGGTGGGTCTCCCATGCATTTTTCTTTGCTAGGATTAAACAAATGTGGCTTTGGACAGTTAGACCAACTCCCTGCTCTACCTGCAAAGGACAAGCATGGCAAGGATGTCATCCCTGCCACACAGCAGAGAAGGGTGATCAGAGGGGCAGGCAGTGAGAGAGGAAGGATGGTGCCAGGCCCTGCTGCTGGGCAGAGGATGGCCCTGGAAGCGAGGGGGCTGACCATGCAGTGTGCCTTCCTGCAGGTGATTCGTTACCACCACAGCAGGAAGGAAGTGAGTACCACCCAGGGGTGCACATAGGAAGGGCCCTGGCCAGTCCACCAGATTTGTCTTCTGTAGTGATTCTGATGTTTGGGCGGCAGGGAGGGTGGAGGAAAGGAAGACAGATCACACATATAAAAGCCTCTGAATTTCTTGGCTTTGGATAGTGGGCTAGGGGATGCTGGTGTTAATTGGCTAGAGCCATCTCCTTTATTAGCTCCTTTCCTGGAAGCTAGGTCTGGGGGAGCTGTGTGGCCCAGAGCAGTAACCACTCCTCACTCACTGACTCCCAGGACATTGTGGCTTAGCCCCAGATCATGAGTGAAAGCCCAGCATTCTCCAGTGTGAGGGGCTGGAGGAAATAAACACAGCTAAAAGAGATTGAGCAGCTTCTCCCAAGTCATTAGCAAGGTAATACCAGGCTCTGAAGCTGTTGCACAAGGCCCACCCATTTACCGTCATTCTCTCAAAATATTTATTTAGAGTAGATAAGATAAACCCTGGCCCTGGGGAACTACAGAGGCAGTGGCACAGAGGAAAGGCAATGGGCTTGAAAGCAGACTGCTCCACAGGTGAAAACGAGCTCCACTACCTGTTGTCTCTGAGAGTCAGTGTCTGGTCCTCTCTGCCTCTCAGGGCTGCGAGAATCAGACAAGCGCATATGTAGAGTGCCTTGGACAGAGTGGGTGCAGGGCAGGCTCAAGGTAAGTGTTAGGCAGAGGCCTGATCCTGCCGTGCCGGGTAAGAGCTCCTCCTGCAGGTGAGCACAGGAGCTGTGGGCGGGGGCCGTCTGTAGGCAGACAAGTGGGAGAACGGAGTTCCGACTGTCAGCTTGATCTTTGCGTTACGTAACTAGTATTCTATCTTGTTTCAGAAGGGGTCATTTTAAACAAGGAGAGCTTCCAGGGCACTTTGGAGTTTAGGAATGTGCATTTCGCCTATCCAGCTCGCCCAGAGGTGCCCATATTCCAGGATTTCAGCCTTTCTATCCCATCAGCATCAGTCACAGCGCTGGTTGGCCCAAGTGGTTCTGGCAAATCAACAGTGGTGTCGCTCCTGCTGAGGTTGTATGACCCCGTGTCTGGTGAGTGCTTCATCACATGGTAGGGTGAGAGGACTCTCCACAGCCCCTCTGCTCTCATGTTCTGGGAGAGGACCAAATTATGCAAAGACCTTGTATGTGAGAATTCTGAAATGCCAGAGGGCTTGTTCCCAGGAAAGAAATCCCTTATACAAAGGTGCCACTTTCAAGAGTATACGGAAGTCCTGTCAGGCCGTTTGTGTATTTCGTGTCTGACCTCCTCACCTCTTTGTACTTGGAGCTGATGAAAGGGCTGGGTGCCAGGGGACGCCTCTGGGAGCGAGTGACATCCTGAATTCTACCTCCTCATCTCCTGTGCTGGTGTGCCCTTCTGATGCCCCCTCTCCTGGGGCGGGCAAAGCTGCTCCACATCTCCAAAAGGGTGCCCACGTGTGGCCGAGCAGCACCACCCGCCAGCAGCACCGTGGAGTACATGCTACTCTGTGCCGGCCACTCAGCTTGTAAAGCTCTCTGGAAGCCTTCAGGCTGCGTGCGCCCATGAACTGCCCTGTGGCTAGCGTGCAGACGGGTGATTTGGCAGCCAGGGACTCCCTTCTATGTGATTGCTTTATTGAAGCTATTTTGAGGTAGTAGGGATTTTCTTAATGGGTTTTTCTTGTTCTGGTTTTTATTTTTAACTGGATTATAGCATCTTTTAGAGCAAAGAATATGTTATTTTACTTCTTTATATCCCTTGTTAATTAAGATGTAAGTGACATATAACATATCAGTTTCAAGTGTGCACCATGATTCAGTGTGTGTATATATTGTGAAATGTCTAGTTAACATCCATCACCGCACATAAAGTTTATATCCTTCTTTATATCAGAGCCTGGAGTAGATAGTCCATATTAATGGATTTAATTTTGGACTGAGAAAACAATGGTGTTTCTCGGCAAGAAAACAGCTCTAGGTAAAAATCACATCATTAATTTAAAATCAGTATGTCTTGTGATCTTTGTATCTGTGCTTTTTGGTTAAAACCATGAGAGAGCTGGTTATATGCCAGATGATTATCTGACTTGCAGATCCTGATCCATGGAATCACCACCGTGTTAAAGTGGGTGTTAACTATACTGTTTGCCTCTGGAATCCCTGTTTTGATTCACTCTACTTGCTATAAAATTCTGAATTTAGAAAAATCCTAGCAAGTCAAAATATGAAGCCTCTAGTTTCTTTATCATGGTGAATAAATATCAAGGAGAAAAGAAACTTCATGTAAATTCCAGCCTTCGCAGACTGTAGAACACTTGTACTTTTTAAGTCAAAGACCTCAAGTTTTTGCCAGTGTATGAAAGTTTACAGCTGGCTTGTATAATTCCACGCCCCTGACGGAGAAAGCATGGTGTTTCTTAGTCAACGTCATCGTCATCCCCAAGCATTACTGAGTTCCCTGCGTGTTGTGGAATTAATTCTGTTAGCTAGGGTCACAGAATTACACCTGATTATTTAAAAGCTCTGCTATGGTATCAGATTCGTGGCTGTGGATGATGAGTCTCCTCCAGCTGCATTTATGCAGGAAGGGATATTTTAAGGAGTAATAAAAGAGCTAAAAAAATCACTGGCAGGATTGAATTTCCAGGACACTCCTCAAAACTTCGCCGCAGAACCAGGCCTTCACAGTAGTTGCTGACATGGTCAGCAAGCTCCAGAGTTAGGCGGCCACTGTCACAGGTGCCAGCTTTAGAACTCCGCCAGGACTGCCAGTGTTGGTGCCAGCACGTGGGCACCTCACCGCGTGCCCCTTCCACGTGACTAGGCTTCTGAATCAGCGTGGCACAGGTGAATCTTCTCCGGGAGCCGAGTCCCTCTGGAAGGGAAGCCACCGCAGCAAAGCGAGCTGGGTGGATGAACTAGTGGGTGGGCTAGGCAGACTGGACCACTCCTCACCTCTTTCTACTTGGAGCTAACCACTGCAGGGGGACAGTAGACAGGGAAAGGCCGTGAAATACGTTGACTTTAGATGCTGTTTGGAGATTTTGAACATACTTTGAATCTTTAAAAGAACTGAATGTGGAATTTGTCCACCAGATCCTTTCTGTGTTTACATTAGTCATTGGCCCCATGACACTCCATGACTTTCCTCTCCTTTCTACAAGGAACTATCAGTCTCGATGGCCGTGATATCCGTCAGCTAAATCCAGTCTGGCTGAGATCCAAGATTGGGACAGTGAGTCAGGTAAGAAGAGAGGTTTCTATTTTTATTACACTGTCTTTTATATTCGCTTTTATTATGTATCTTTTCCGTAGACTTGAACCCCTCAAAAGAGGAGGAATGGAAGTTCTCCAGATGTGCTAAACTAATCTCCCATCGCATGTTTTTTAGGTTTGTAAATAGTGCTGTATCCTCAAGACCTTAAACACTTGAACCAGTTGAAACCGACTTTTGATCCAAGGCTGGGGACTAGTATAACTTTGTAATGCAGGTAGTCCAGAGGATGGGGAGGAAATGATAGAACTTTTTAGCTTTTACTGACTCTTCCACAATTCCCATTCTCATCACCAGCACAGTCTACTGTTTTATATAATGGGTTTCAGGAATAAGCAAGCAAAGACTATGGCAAGAGCCAGGGTCTCCTTGCAAAGAGGTCGCAGATTTCAAGGCAGAATGTTAGTATAATATGGTCACTTTAATGAGATCATTTGGTGCAGGAAAATTTTGACACAGCTGTTTATATTTTACTACCAGGCTATGTGCACAGCAGACAAACCTGAGGTTTCCCTCATTTCTGAGCCTCCCCTTCTAATGAACTTCTCCTCAGACCTTACCCTCACCCCACTCCACTAGGTGAGGAGCAGGAGGGGCAGTGATGGGGGCGGCTTGGTAGTATATGGATAGCAGCAGCGCATATTGTTTAGGGATGGAGAAAAGAAGCTGGAGGTTTATTTGCTTTTTTAGGACTATTCCACAAGGTTCTGTTAAAATGTCATGTTCCCACCTGGTTTGTGTCTATTTCAAAAAGTAATGAATAGAGATGGATTCCCCCTCTATCCTTAGTGGGAAGCCCACAGCTGGAAAATATAGATGGCCCCGGCGCCTTCCATACCTGCCAATTCCTAAGGGAGGGAGCTTGCATTTATGAAGTATCAACTATGTGCCAGGCACCTGCCATGGGATCTCATTTCCTATGGTATCATGATGAAATCAATCCTGTTCATGGAAAAGCGTGAATTTTTTAAAAGTCAGCTGGGCGAATTTATGGAGAATGAGGAAATAGAATCAAAATAGTATAAAGTTGCGTACCTGGGTGGCTCAGTTGGTTAAGCATCTGACTCTTGGTTTCAGCTCCAGTCTTGGGATTGAGCCCTGCGTTGGGCTCCGTGCTCAGTGTGGAGTCTGCTTGTCCCTCTCCCTCCCCTCTCTGCTCCTCCCTTACTCACTCATGCGCATGTGCAAGTGCTCTCTCTCTCTTTCTCTCCAATAAATAAATAAATAAAAATCTTAAAAAAATAGTATAAAGTTGACCCTTGAACAACATGGGTTTGAACTGCATGGGACCACTTATATGTGGTTTTTTATACCACAGTACCGTAAATGTATTTTCTCTTATGATTTCTTAATAATGTTTTCTTTTCTCTAGCTTACTTTATTGTAAGAACACTGTATAGAATATATATAACACACAAGGTACGCGTTAATCAACGTTCATGTTATCAGTAAAGCTTCCAGTCAACATAGGCTATTAGTGGTTAAGTTTTGGGGGAGTTCAAAAGTTATACTCAGATTTTCAACGGCATGGAGTCAGCACCCCTAACCCTCATGTTATTCAGTGGCTGACTGTGTATTCTTTGAGAGCAATTTAATAGTTTCTTAGATGTAAGTACTGTAGTAAGCTTCACTATATTTCCTAGATATGCTTGAAGTCTATTTTGAAATTTGCAAGAAATAATGTTTTGTTTCCAATTTGCAGGAACCAATTTTGTTTTCTTGCTCCATTGCTGAGAACATTGCTTATGGTGCAGACGACCCTTCCTCGGTGACTGCCGAGCAGATAGAGAGAGTGGCTGATGTAGCCAACGCAGATGCTTTCATCCGAAACTTCCCCCAAGGATTCAACACTGTGGTCGGAGAAAAGGGCATTCTCCTTTCAGGTACCTTTTTGTTACTGCTTGGCAGCAAAAACTCTTGCTCCAAAGAACTCTGCAGCATTTCATACAGCAGTATTAATTTCTAATTAGGCTTTTGTCCTTAGAGTTTATGAGATTGGACTTTCCCCTTTCTGAAATCTCTTTTGTATGTAGATAGCTCCCCCGTTCCCTTCACTTTCTACCTCAAAGGTGTTCCCAAATTCCCGCGGGGTGTCTCACCGAGTAAGAACTCAGCCACAGCAGCTTTTTTCTCATCTGAGAAAAGAATGTGTTTTGCAACTTGAGATCCTTGAAAATTGCAGAAAATAAGACAGATACAGGGTGGCGGGATGATTTGTCCAGGGAGGCAGGGGCTGTGAACATAGAGCAGAACTGAAATTGAAGAGTTCTCTGTTCCCCACTTTGTACTTCTTCACATGTTAGACCAGCAGTCCACAGACTCTCCTATAAAGGGCCAGAGAGTAAATATTTTAGATTTTATGAGCCAAGTGGTTTCTGTCACATATCCTTTGTTGATTTTTTTTTTTTTTTAAACAACCCTTTAGGAATGTGAAAACCACTCTTAGCTTGAGGGCCGTGCACAAACAGGAGCTGGTCCTGATCTGGCCCCATGGCACAGTGTACCACGCCCTGTGCTGGACACGGGCAGGACTTGCGGCTGAGGCTGTCGCTGTTCCCTGGGATGTTAGAGCACCTTAGAGCGCATCGCATTCTGGGTACCGTATTTTCAGGAGGGAAAGAAAAGACTTGTATTCTATTGCCTTAGAATACAGAAGTGAGACCAATGAGTAGACTTAAAGGGAAATACATTTTTGGGTAAACACAGATAATTTTTTCGTTACAGTTATTTACACGTGCTGCCTTCCATGGAATGAGTGCTCTGTCCCTGGAGGTGTCTGCCTCCGTGTCAGAGTGAAGGTGGCCGGGTTGGACTGGAGCAGTTGTCCTTTCCAACTCAAAACTTTTTTTTTTTTTTAAAGATTATATTTATTTGACAGAGAGAGACACATCGAGAGAGGGAACACGAGCAGGGGGAGTGGGAGAGGGAGAAGCCGGCTTCCTGCTGAGCAGGGAGCCCGATGCGGGGCTCGATCCCAGGACCCCGGGATCATGACTCGAGCCGAAGGCAGACGCTCAGCGACCGAGCCACCCAGGCGCCCCTCCAACTCAAAACTTTTTGTTTCAGGTTAGACCACAGAAAATTTAACACAGACATGTTTTGATTGTGTATGATTTTTTTAAACAATAGGCAGTGGATAAAAAAATGTTTTGGATAGATTTGCAAGACTGCAGCAGTGGAATCACACATGGCTATGTAAAAGTGACCTGCTCTGGCATCTCTGAAACACCTCCTTGGGTAGAAAACCAGTTTCAGCTGCTCATGGTGACATTATTGAGCGTCAGGGGGTGGAGCCGGGAGCTACCTCACTCCATCCAACAAGCGTGTCACCTTCTCTCTTGGAACAGATTCTACAAGTCCTTCCCTCTACCAGGATTCTCAAGCTCCCATTTCAGAGTGAAATAACCAAAGGTTTCAGCCCATGCTAACTTTCTGGGGGGAAGAAAGGACATCTAGTGACAGATTCCCAGTGCACTAATTGGCACTGAGGATTTCTCAGAGCAGACCCAAAGCCCTCAGCTGGCTGCTGAGCCAGCCCACCTCAGAGCACTCCGACACCCTCACCAACTTCAGAGGTTCCAAAAAAAAGGGATTTCCCTGGTTCCCTTGTTGTGAGCACGGGGCTGCCTATTTGAGGACAGCTTTTAGGAGCACCACACATTTCAGTTGTAATTTGATTTCAGTTCATCATTTGATGAGCTTCTTTTAGATGAAATAATGTAATGTCCAGTAAGTACTATTAATAAGTATTTCATCCAATAAAACCAACCAAAAAGGACTGTTTTCATCACCAAAAATGTAGGTAGTGAGTTTTCCAAAATGAAGTAAGTCGGGAGAAGTCCTGAGTAGTGTTCTCTGAGACTACCAGTTGTAACTTGGGAGTCCCGTCTCCTGGAGTAAAGGAGAGAAGGTGGTGTGAGGCAAAGAGGAGGAAAGGGATTATCATAGATGTTTTTCTGCCTCCCTCTGTCTGTCCCATCTGCATTTACCCACTCCTACCCACCCACACCCCCAGTTTCTTCCCTTGCTTTTAGTAGAATTTGAGTTCTAAGAGGACAGATTACTGAGATTACTCAGACCTTGGTTCTGCCACTTACCAACTATGAGACCTGGGAGTGGTTTTTTTGTGCCTTGGTTTTTCATCTATGAAAAGGGAATAATTACAGGATCTACTTCATAGGATTTTTTTTAAGATTGAATGAGATAACACCATAATACTTTTAGACAATGCCTGGTACATAGGAACTCCTCAATAAATGTTAGCTATGATCATTGTTATTAATTTTGAGGTTAATGAGGAGATAATATATTTAAAAAATAGGCCTTTGTTCTACTGTCTATCTCAGATGTGACTAACCAGAAGAAGCTATCTTCAAATTGCCACTTAGCTTATGAGAAAAACCTGTTACCAAGAATTTTTGTTAAGGCTTTCAAGTTTTAAAAAAAATATATTGTCATTGTCAGGTGGGCAGAAACAACGGATTGCAATTGCCCGTGCTCTGCTTAAGGTAAGCTTGAAGCCATTTGGCCAGAATTTTTTTATTATCATTTTTAATTAGGGACCTTATAATTTGTAATTTACTCTTCTTCTTCCTTTTGTTTGTTTTTTTTGGATGGGAGGGTAGATATATGCTTGATAGTTCTGGTGAAAGATGAGTTGGGAGTTCCACTGAGTACATGTTGTTCCAATTTAACAAGGATTTCTTCGGTATTAGGAGCCCAGTGCTGTGCTAGGGTTGTTGGAGGGAGAAAACTTTAACACATGGACCTTCTGTGAAGAAGTATATGGTCTAACAAGCGAAACAGTGATTATATAAAAATATCAAAACAATACAAGTATGATTCTTTGTATAAACTATAGTCATCTGCTAAACTTAGTAGTATAGACTGGAAATACTTACCCAAGACTCCTAAGAGGAGAGGGAAAGCCATTTTAGCTGAAGGCCCCAGACATTGTAGTTTGTAGGAAATGATAGCCTTCCCCTTTGTTATATAACTACTCTCCTCAGATTTATAGATGATGTTTTTAAAAAACAGCTTTATTGAAGCATACCATAAAACTCACCAGTTTGAAATGTACTCTTCAGTGACTTTTAGTAAATATACAGTTGTTCAGCCATCACACAGTCCAATTTTAGAACATTTCTGTCACCCCAGATAGATCCCTTGTACCCACTTACAGTCTTTCCCCACTCCCGGCCCTAGTCCCAGGCTGCCACCAATGTACTTTCTGTCTGTCCTGATTTGCCTTTCTGGACATTTCGGATAAATGGAATCAGACAAGATGTGACCTTTGCATCTCGCCTCTTTTACTAGTATAAGGTTTGTTTGTTTTTTCAAGGGGAGAGGGGCAGGGGGAATTGGGAGAGAGAGAATCTTAAGTAGGCTCCACTCCCAATGTGGAGCCTGACGCGGGGCTCGATCTCACGACCTTGAGATCATGACCTGAGCCGAAATCAAGAGTTGGAGGCTTAACCAACTGAGCCACCCAGGCGCCCCACGAGTATCACGTTTTGGAGGTCTGTCCGCATCTCCGCCTATATCAGCCCTCCTTTACTCCTTTCTCTTGCTGAGCAGTATTCCTCTGTGCGGGCACAACATGGCTCGAGTACCCACTCGCCAGTGCTGAACATTGGGGCTGTTTCCAGGCTAGGGCTATTGTGACTAGTGCTGCTGTGAGCAAGCAGTGTACAAGTTTCTGTGTGAACATACGTTTTCATTACTTGTCAGCAACTTCCTAGGCACAGCTAGAATTTAATGTGTTAGAGACATCAGCTGACTCTTACCTTGTCTCAGTTTTATGTGATGCTCCTAACTAAACTACAAGCAGGACCTTGAGAGTCTAGACTCTGTCCTACTCACTTTAGATCCTGCCTCACACTGCTGGTTGACTGGCCAACAGGGTAAAACTGCACTGTAAACAAGGTCCAGTCCAGCGATGCCCACGACAGTGGCTCAGAGAGTCACCTCTAACTCTTCCATTTATGTGCTTACCTCACACAGTTAGGAGTCTGTGCTTTTCTTTTTTGTAGCAGCTTTATTGTGATATAATTTACATCCTATACAGTTCACCCATTTAAAGCGTGCAGCTCAGTGCGTTTCAGTGTAGTCCGAGTTGTGCATCCATCACCAGAATCAATTTTAGAACATTTTTGTCACCCCAGGCAGAGACGCTAGATTCTTTACCAGTCACACATGGCCTCCTCTCTTATTTCTCTATCGACCTCAGCCCCAGGTAAACACTTACCTACTCTCTGTCTCTGTGGATGTGCCTGTTCTGGACATTTCATATAGATGGAGTCCTGCAATATGGGGCATTTTGTGTCTGACTTCTGTCATGTAGCAGAATGTTTTCAGGGTTCATCCATGTTGTATCGTGTATGAGTACTTCATTTCTTTTTATTACTGAGAGTTTGTGTTTTGATAATAAAATTGTGTTCCTTTTCAAAAGAAAAGAACATTAAAAACATATTAAAAACAATTAAAAATGTTTTTCTTTTTTCAGAATCCCAAAATTCTTCTCCTAGACGAAGCAACCAGGTGAGCATATCTTAATACTCTGTGTGATTGTACAAGCCAAATTCTTCCTTTACCAAAAACTTACTATTCTGTACTTCAAAGTGGTACAACTGAAAATGCAGTTTTTCCCGCTCCCACTTTAAAGTGAACAGGTCTGAATTAATAATGACAGCTGGGAGGCAGTGGACGGGCCGGGTCAGAAGTGGAGGGTTCTTGGGCACCTGGGTGGCTCAGTTGATTAAGCGACTGCCTTTGGCTCAGGTCATGATCCTGGAGTCCTAGGATTGAGTCCCGCATCGGACTCCCCGCTCGGCAGGGAGTCTGCTTCTCCCTCTGACCCTCCCCCTTCTCATGCTCTTTCTGTCTCATTCTTTCTCTCTCAAATAAATAAATAAAATCTTAAAAGAAAAAAAGAAGAAGTGGAGGGTTTTAGTCTCAGTTCAGTCCCGTTTGTGATGAGCCCCGGGTCACACTCAGCAGCAGCTCCACAGAGTGCTTTCTACTTCTGTGACAGCAGGTCTATGGAAATCAAGGGTCCCAAGTTTCCTTTTTGTAGTATTTTTATAATATAAAAAAATAAGATAGTAGAAGTGTATATATAGTAGAAGTGGTGATCTTGGTCGCGGTGAAGATGCGCTGCCTCTGTAGGGTAACTGCGTGTGTGACAGGAAGCACATGAGCGCGCGGCGTGCGCGGGACTGACGTCTTTGCTTTCTCACACGGTTTCCTGTTTGAAGTGCCCTCGATGCTGAAAACGAGCACCTTGTGCAAGAAGCTCTAGACCGACTCATGGAAGGAAGAACAGTGTTAATTATTGCCCACCGTCTGTCCACTATTAAGAATGCTAATATGGTGGCTGTTCTTGACCGAGGAAGGATTACAGAATGTGGGAAACATGAAGAACTGCTTTCAAGACCAGATGGGACATACAGGAAATTAATGAACAAGCAAAGGCTTAGTTTGGCGTAAAGGAGCAATTACTCCTAAAAGTGAACATGAGAGACTTTAGAGCAAAACATCGTTGCAGGAAAAAAACTTAGAGATGGTATCTAATCTGTAAATCATACTTCAGGTTATTTAAAATATGCCTATTTTTTCCAAGGTGGGTAAAATATCGTTTTGAGATTTACCTGTTCTCAAGACCTTTTTATTCAAAGTTTTAATAGTTGTAACTTTCTAAATGTCTATAGCACTGAAGTTATTTTCAGGTTTTTTACTTTCTTTTATCCTGGAATACTTTAATTAATATAACATGGCACCTCATTTTTATTTTTTACCCGCTGCAACAGGTTGAAGCTGTTGTCCAATGACAACTTTGAAAAGGGGATTATAAATAAAAAGCTTAATTATTTTAGGTGATTTGCCAACCACTGTGTAATTCTCTTGGTAGTATTCTGCCTACATTGTGTCTCATTTTACTAGAAATGAAAATTGTCGCTTTTTTTATTCTGATAATCTCCTGAAGTGAACCTGACATACAGACATAGAGGAATAGTTAGCATCACATAGCGAGAAGGGAACATTTATATTCCCACCTCCTGTGTCTTCAGGGGTATGAAACTTCAGGTATATGTGTTCCTCTGGGATGAGACCATGTTTGGATGTGTGTGGTTTTCAACATTTTTAGCATGTGAAAGCCTGACGAGTTCTAAAAAGGGAAGAAGCCCATCCTTTGAATGTGGAAACTTCTATTTTCATTATTCACACATTTCTTACTGTGGAAAGTCAGGCATGAACTGCTAGGTACTATCAAGAGGTAAAAATGAATTTTATATTTAAGTCATCCAAAGGCATTTATTTTGAAAGTTATCTTTTAAAAATTTATAATTCCTAGCCAGATTTTAGGTTTTATCCGTTAAGTACTTTTGAAATTTCATTCAATGAAGCAAAAACCTAAATAACTGTAATTTTCAACCTTAAAACATTTGAAGAAAGCTTAGTTCTTCCTATTCCACAGAATATCAAGAAACTTTCAGAACTTGTTATTCTTCTGACAAGAGGACAATAGCTCTTTTTTTTTATGGTTATAGTTTTATTCACCCAAATGCCTCCAAATTCTGAAAGCAATGCTGATAACCATTAGATTTGCCATATTTCAAATCAGTGCTGTTAATTTGCTGTTGCCTCAAGAAAAAGTGCTTCTTTTACATTGATGATGCCAGAACCTAAGAAATAACTGTGTCGATGTAACTAAAATGGAAGTTTGCCCGTGTTCTAAGTATTGATGAGTTCACTGATTATGCTGGAAGGAGAAACCACTACTTCATGATAAGCGTGTGGTATTATAATTCATTCTACATAAGGGAATTTATTATTGAATAAAATGAACTCAGTGAATGAATGAACTCCATGTTCTTTGTATTAGGAAACAATACATCTGTGACAGTCATTTTAACAAGCTTTACTTGTATTCTTTATACAATTTGCTATTATGATGTGGTTCTCAGAAAGCAGACAAAACACAATTACAAGGTTGGATCTGAGGGAAATCTCTTTGTGCCATAGAAGTATTTACAAAATTGAATTTGATCATTATATATTTTTTTCTAATACAAAATGTTCAATTGTGTCTTTAGGGAACATTTTATATCCTGGATTAAAATTTATAGAGAACTTTATGTGTGTCTGTCACTTCTTATAAAACTTCATTACATTCAGTTTCTTACTGGAATTTGGCTGTGGAGATTCAGGAATAAAGAAAAAAAAACTAACATTATAAATAAATAAAAGTAAGTAGTAATTACAAGTTCCTTTCATTTCCTCCCTATCTGATTGTTAATGTCCTCATTTTTGTTTTTATTTTTAAAAATTTTTTTGCTATTTACAAACTGTTAGAAGGTGGGGGAGGGACAGTAAAATATCCCCCAAACTGAGAAGGTACTTAGAGACTGGAGAATGAAGCAGGTGACTCCATCCAATTTACACAGAGTTTTATTCAGGGTAACTTGCTGATGGGGGGTCGGGTGGACGACGATCCAGGCAGCTGCACAGCTATTCTCCATAAAGTCCAGACCTTGGTCTACAGAGTTTATAGAGCAAGGAGATGTGTGGGTAGGGAGGGCACTGTAGTGAGATCAAAGGGCTTGCATGTACCTAACTGACAACTAACCTTTAATTAGATATTGTGGCACCATCCATGTGTCGGGAAGGATAAAGACTCTTATCTCTAACATTCATGGGAGGCCAAAGCAAGCCTCCACACATCCCAGCCTTGGTGGGCATTTCTGAAGTATGTATATTAATCTTCAAGGGGCCTGGAACACAAGAGAGGTCATTGAGCAAACGTGAACAAGATGGAGGGCTAAAGATGGAGTCAGTATTATCAATACTCCTACATAAACATTCTAGTTGCTTCAGTGCAATAAATAAATATCCCCTGCTCCCACTTTGGACAAGGAATTGTGCTGTCGAGCTGATGACATAATGATTATCTGCCCTCAAGGAGCTTCTAGCTTATTTAGAAAGATAAGGCAGATAAAAATCAATTACAAGAAAATAGCTAAATAGTACAGAGGTGGTGTTGCTAACACTGTCACTGTGGATGGTACCACTTTGTTTCCAGAGTGTTTATACATGTTACCATGTTTGATACTTTGACAATCCTATAATATATTTATTTTTTATTTATTTGACGGGGGGAGGCGCACAAGCAGGGGGAGCAGCAGGCAGAGGGAGAGGGAGAAGCAGGGAGCCCAATGCAGGGCTCGATCCCAGGACCCCGGGACCACAACCTGAGCCGAAGGCAGACGCTTAACCGACCGAGCCACCCAGGCACCCCAGGCAATCCTATAATTTAAAGAAATACCTATCACCCTCTTTTCACAGAAGAGGAAATAAGAATAGGCAAGTTGCAGGGGCGCCTGCTTCTCCCTCTCCCACTCCCCTTGCTTGTGTTCCCTCTCTCACTGTCTCTCTCTGTCAAATAATAAATAAGTAAAAATCTTAATAAAAAAAAGAATAGGCAAGTTGTAAATTAATTCAGCATTGATGCTTTATACAAGGAGATATTCACAAAATGGGAGCCAGATCATGGGGGACCTTCAATATCATGCTGAAAATCTTAGCTTTCATCCTACATGCATGGAGAGCCATTGAAGGATATGTATGTTCATATAAGCAATTTAGAAAATAAGCAAAAAAGAAAAATTTAATCACCAGAAATTCTACCTGTGAAGATAAAATTTCATGTTAATGAGCTCAGTGTTTTGTTGCCCACCCTCCCAGGCTCATCTCTATGTGCAAGGCCTTCTCTGACCCTGGACCTGACTGGTTCTCAGGAAATAATCATAAGCTAAATAAACCATTATAGGCTAAACCCTTGTCAGTACATTTTTATAAGCTAAGGCTCTATTTTGGGAAATTAATTTTATTTCATAAAAAATGCCAAAGCTGTTAGAAAATAAATGAAAATAAATGTAAATGTTACAAAACATTAAGTATATTAATGAAAGAAGTATGTGAGAACTACATTGTAAATGTTCCTCTGGGGATGTTTTACATGATTTTTACGTCTGAGGCATCATGGCAATCTCTATTCATTCAACTCATTCAAAAAACATTGAGCATCCTCTTTTATTTTGTTAGGTCCTATGCCAACAAAGGACCTGTGCCTCCCTCATGAAACTAGCCCATGGGTCAGCAAACTGTGACCAGTTGCCTGATTTGTATGACCTGTAAGCTAAGGATGGTTTTTACAGTTTTGTTTGTTAGTTTTTAAAGATTTTCTTCATTTAGTGAGAGAGAGAAAGAGTGCACAAGCTGGGGGAACGGTAGAGGGAAAGGGAGAGAATCCCAAGCAGACTACACTGAGTGTGGAGCCTGACTTGGGGTTTGATCCCACGACCTTGAGATCCTGACCGGAGCCAAAACCATGAGTCGAATGCCTAACTGACTGAGCCACCCAGGTGCCTCAGTTTTTACAGTTTTAAATGATTTTTAAAAACCAAAAGAAAAATATTTCATAACACATCAAAGTTACGTGAAATTCAAATTCCAGTGTCCATACATAGAGTTTTATTGGAACATAGCCACACTCATTCATGAGCAGTTGCAACAGACTGCAGCCTGCAAGCTAGAGATATTCTCTGCCCCTTGACAGTTTGCTGACCACAGAACTAGTGAAAACGATATGCATTCTTCCCTGCTTGGAGGACTTTTAAACTACAATGAAATTTAGAGTTATCTCAAAAAGTTCCATTGCCGTTAGAGGCAATTAAATGAATGCCTTGAAAATGATTGGGCATGGATAATTTCCATGATGAGTTCTTTATTGTTTCCCTGCCTTTCCATTTTAATAATATCACCATTAATATGTTGGTGATAGTGGAATTCTAACAATTCTACCACAGCTGCAGGAAATAATTCTGGCTACTATCCCATTGTCGATTGCAGTGATTAGTACCACAGAAATCAAAGTTTAGTCTTAACTGAAAGGCAGTACTTTAGGAAGGGTATATAGAAGGGAGGCACATGTTCAAGTTGAGCTTCTCACATGTGTACATGTGTCTATGAGACATTTTTTTATTTCAATAAAAAATGGGCTCATAGTGGACATACTGTTTTGTGACCAACCTGCTTTTTAAAATTTTACAACAATATTTTCCTATATCCTTAAATATTCATTACACACAGCTACATGTATTCTTTTTAACCATATACAGTTTTATAATGTGAATATACTATAAATCTATCATTGGACATCTTTCTATATTCTTTGCTATTATAAACAATACTATTTATTATGATTTTTTCAGATAAATTCTAAAAGTGAATTGCCACCTTTAAAGAGCATATACAAGTTATAAGGCTTTTTGATAGATTATCCTCTTAAAAGACTGTACTAATTTATAAAAATCTCGCCAGAAGTGTATACATCAGCACCTATTTCTCCACAGCCTTTCAACATGAACTATTTTCATTTTTTATAACTTTCCAGCTAATCCAACAGGCAAACAATACTGATAGGTGGTTTGATTTGCATTTCTTTAACTATTAGTGATGTTGAAGATCTTTTCATGTGTTTTTGGTCATTTCTAGTCTTTGACTTAATGCTAGTTCATGCCCTTCATGCATTTCCATTTTTTTCTATTGGGGTAGCTTGCTTTCTCTTACTGATTTTCCTTAAATAGTACTATTTTATTGGAAATACTGTTTTTCTTCAGTTTGTTTGCCTTCATTCTATGTTTTTTGACATCCACAAATACAGTCACATCTATATTATCTAATTCTCACAAGTGAGTACTATTAGTAATTTAATAGAGGCTCAAAAAGATGACACAGATAGTAAATAGCAGAGGTGAGATTTGAACCAAGTCCCATTTAATTCCAGAGTCTATACACTCAATTACTACGCCAGTAGTTATCAAAATGTCCCCGGACGGCAGCATCACCAACACCTAGAAACTTGTTAGAAATGCAAATTCTCAGACACTGTGGATGGGCAGCAACGCAGTTTAACAAGCCCTCCTGGTGATGATACATGTTCGAGTGTGAGAGCCACTTCTTCTAGATGTCCCGTATAAGGGACTATAGTATTTAAAATGAGGTCAAAGGATAAACAAGGAAATGATTTTTTTTTTTTTTTTTTTTTTTTAAGGAAATGGCAGCCACTAGGAAAATGTAGAACCCTGGGTAGTGATAAAGAAGTACTTGGGCTGCCCCCGAGGCATAGGTCCTGATACTATTCCACGCGCTGCGGTCTCCGGTCTCCACTGCAGGAGGCTGACATCCAGGGACTGCATTCAGGAGCTACAGTGTATACCAGGATGTTGCAGTGGCGGTTAAGTGTGAAGAATGACTCCAGGATAGAGCTCTTCTTTTTGACTGGGGTAATTGGCCAGTTTTACCAAGTGGGGCAAGAGGTGGTAGGACAGGGGTCCGTCCCAAAGGAAAACAAGAATTCAGTTTTTAACACGTGGATCGTCAGGAGTCTGAAGGACACGCAGGTCGAGGTGTCCACTAGGGAGCTGTTTAGAGCCCACAGTTTTTGAGCAAGATCTGGGATAAAGATGTGGACTTGTGGCGTCACTAGCGTTCCCTAGCGTGGATGAGACAGGGTGGAGTGGGGAATGACAAATGTAGAGGAGAACAAATATAACAGAGTGTGAAACCACTGGCAGCTTTTCCGATTTTCTCCCTTCTCAGCGTGGACCAGGGAACCGATACTTCCCAGTTCCCAAGAGGCTCAGGAAAGACCACGCAAAGAGAGGCTCTGCGTTCAGGCTGCTAGAGGGCCAGTCGAGAAGGGCGCCTGTCTCTCCAGTTTCACTTTCCTGAGGTTCCGGACACCCGCCAGCCCCCTAAAACTCTCCACTGGCACCCTCTACGACCAAATCCCGCGGCTGGAGGCAGCACTCTGACGTCATTACCGCGCGCCCTCCCCCGCCTCCCTACACACACCGTTCCGACCACACCCCGCGCCTCGGCGCCGCGCTTTTACGTCAGATCGCTCGCCCTCCCCCGCCTCCCCAACAAAGCCCGCCGCTCGGCGCTGTGCTTTTACGCCATCACAGCGCGCTCTCCCGCGTCCGGGTGTTCAAGCTCCGCGCGCGAGCCGCGCTTCAGCCCCACGGGCGGAATCCGCGCGCCCTGTGTCGCTTCTGCGTTCCGTCATGTTCCCGGCCGTCTCCTCTCCGCGGACACCGGGGCCTGGGACCCGAAGGGGCCCGCTGGGCGGAGTCGGGCCGGGCTCCACGCCCCGGGCGACTAGCAGGAAAGGTCTGTCCTTGGCGTCGGCAGTCAGCTCCCCGGTGCTCTTTTCGCCGGTCGGCCGGCGTAGCTCGCTGAGCTCGCGGTAAGTGATTGTCCCCGGTTCAGTCTGGTGACGGATAGGCTTATGTGACTCGGCGGGCCTGATGGCATAGTGTCTCCAGAAGCCTCCGGAACCGGGGGCGGCGGGGAAGAACGCCAGAATTTTGGGGAAATAGATCTTCTCCATCTTTGCGGGTAGTTATTTAAGCCTCGTTTTAATTTATCGAGCCTTCACTTTGCACTTTTCATGGAATTAGCTTTGTGTGGAAGTGAACAAAATGGATTTCAGTCAGTGGTTACCTGCCTCCTTCTTAGTACCCCTGTTTTCCGGTGTCAGGTCAGTCATGAGTCTTTTCATCTGTGAAAAGGCGATAGCCTGCTTTACTTAAGGCCAAATCAATATGAAATCCTTCGACGATGGTGACAAGGAGCATCTCCAACCCAGGAAAACCGTATAATGCCTAACATAGTTATTGCCATTAATATCTGCTGATTAATAGTTAAGGGAGTTTTGGCCACACAAGTTAACTTTGTAGCTAAATTAATAGGTATAAGGCTTTCCATAGCAGTGAGTTAAGAGTAGTTTTGTTAGCAAATAAAAGCGTGGCACATCAGTCCACATCACCTGTTAAATCATGCTCCGCACCCACCGTTTCATAATTAATCTAGAGCTTTAGAAGGTAACATGTTTCTGGGTAGTTTCCTCTGAATTCGTCTACCAAAAAACAACTTTGTTTTGCAAGAAAACTTATATTTTGAAAGTGCTCTTCAAAGTGGTGATCTTGTCAGTGTTTTCTACTCCTTTTGAAAAAAGTCAGAATAAAAGCTGTATTTAATGTGTGGTTTTTAAAATCTTTTCTTACCTTCTAGTGATTATTTAAAGAAAAATCTTTGTTATAACAGTATGTCAACAAACAAGGCTCACTTAATCCTCATAAGAGAATAAATTTTATACTGGTAGCTTTACATTATTTTTTGAATGTTAACAAGGTGAGGAGATACAATTTCAACTGCTGTATCTGCTGTTGAAGAACAGGTAACAGCAGATACTCATGACTCTAATATCTTGGTTGCACAAATCTGGGGGTGCCTGAGTGGCTCAGTCCGTTAAGCGTCTGCCTTTGGCTCAAGTCATGATCCGGGGTTCCTGGGATGGAGTCCCGCATCAGGCTCCCTGCTTCTTCCTCTGCTTCTGCCTCTCTCTCTCTATTTTTTAAGAATAAATAAATGAAATCTTTAAAAAAAAAAAAAAGTCTGGTAGATTTCATAAAATTTGCCTGATGAGGGCAAAATGGGTGAAAGGGAGTGGGAGGTACAGCCTTACAGTTATAGAATGTGTAAGTCATGGGGATGAAAAGTACAGCATAGGGAATATAATCAATGATACTATAATAGGGTTGCATGGTGACAGACAGTAGCTGTGCTTCAATCACTGTTTTGTACATCTGAAACTAATGTAACATTATGTGTCAACTATACTTCAATAAAAAAAAAAAAAAAGTTCCAGGATTGATGAGAGCTTAAAGATAATCTAACCCAGGGCGCCTGGGTGGCTCAGTCGTTAAGCCTCTGCCTTCAGGTCAGGTCATGATCCCAGGGTCCTGGGATCAAGCCCCGCATTGGGCTCCCTGCTCAGCAGGGAGTCTGCTTCTCCCTCTCCCACTCCCCCTGCTTGTGTTCCTGCTCTGTCTCTCTCTCTCTGTCAAATAAATAAAATCTTTAAAAAAAAAAAAAAAGATAATCTAACCCAGTGTTTGTAAAGCTTTTTTGACCACAGTGTAGAATAACTCTGGATTATATTCTGTTTTTCGAAAATGTTGATTGAGACCCTCAAAATGACCCACAATTTGGAAAATACTGATCTAGTCCAACCTTCGTATTTCACAGCTAAGGAAGCAGTTATAAATAGTTTAAGTGAATAGAGCATGCGTCTGATTCCTAGAGCATAAGAGTCAGAAGCCATTTTTCTAGATCCTATCAGTTTTTTTTTAATTATTTTTAAAGATTTTATTTATTTATTTGAGAGAGAGAGAATGAGAGAGAGCACATGAGAGGGGGAGGGTCAGAGGGAGAAGCAGACTCCCTGCCGAGCAGGGAGCCTGATGCGGGACTCGATCCAGTGCCTCCAGGATCATGACCTGAGCCGAAGGCAGTTGCTTAACCAACTGAGCCACCCAGGCGCCCAGTTGTTTTTTGTTTTTTTTTTAACAAAAAATATATTATACAGTACACATGAGCCAGAGTTGTTTGGTTTTTTTTTTGTTTTTTTTTGTTTTTTTACTGTTACACCTCATCATTCTTCTTGTTTATCAGAGATCTTCTCTTTATGTGAAAATACGTACCTTAAAATTAGGATAATGGAAAATTTTTTTTTTAAAGATTTTATTTATTTGACAGAGCACAAGCAAGGGGAGTGGCCAGCAGAGGGAGAGGGAGAAGCAGGCTCCCCGCTGAGCAGAGAGCCTGATGTGGGACTTTATCCCAGGACCTGGGATCATGACCTGAGCCCAAGGCAGACGCTTGACTGACTGAGCCACCCAAGCGCCACAAGATAATGGAAAATTTTAAGTTATGGTTCAAGGAATGGGGTCTCTTTTCTTTAGAGGAACACCTACACGAATATTGCCACACCACTGTGTAACTGAGTCTATGAACTACGATGTGAAAACATTTGGATCTTCTCTTCCTGTTAAAATAATGGAAGCCTTGACATTGGCTGAAGGTGGGTATCATTTTCCATTTGCCTCTATTAGCAATTCAGAATGCAGCCTGGCTCTGGCTCAGATTGAAATTTGTGCTTTCTCTGATACACCTTCACTTAAATGGGGTGGAAACAGGTAATGTATTTGGTTTTCACTGTAATTGAGAAATGTAATGAATTTGAGAAGCAGAATGAGTTTATTTTTAGCACAATCACATTACTTCTTTTATGGTTGTAAACACTGCATATGCAAAACTCGGTCTGATTTCAAAAGTTGATCGGGTGTATGAAGTTTAGCTTTAAAAAAAATCAAAACACTGCCTCACATTATTGGGTGTGATAATACAGTAAGGTCAAGTCTTACTATCTCCATTTCTGGATCCTGTGTAGTATCCCAGAGGTTATGTACACATTAGTGTTATCAGTGTGGTGTATCTTTAAAAGATTCTGTTGGCAGAGAATTAGAGTGGAAGTTTGAAAGATGCAGTCACACAAGTGTTAGAAAGGCAGCAGTAAGGTTGAGGGGTTGGGTGACTTGAAGAGCAAAGTTCAGAGCATCCTTAGTGATGTTCCCAAGGCATTTTTATTTATGATGCAATTATAGATTTTTGTGATTTTCTGGAACAGTGTTTTTCAAACTGCAGGTAGTAACTGAAATCAGTTTAGTGGCTCATGGCCAGCACTTAAAAAAACAATGCAGAATATCAGAGTGCATTTCATATAATAATGCTTGATAACGTGTTTGTTTTATTTAAATTGTATGTGAATGCATCATGATATAAAATGTAGTTCATACTGTGAATGATAATCAAAAAGGGTTAAAGTACTCCATTCTAGAAAGGAATATTTCTCATCAACTTGAACTTGCCTATCTTCCCTATGAGTCCTTGAGAACTCAGGTACAGTGGTTTTCAGACAACTAAACTTCCACTAACCTCTGTCATGCACTGTTTTTGTTTTATATATTTATTTTAAGATTTTTTATTTATTTTTGCGAGAGAGAGAGGGAGAGCGCACGCAGGAGAGAGCATGTGCATGCACAGGGGGAGGGCAGAGTCGGAGATGCAGACTTCCCACTGAGCAGGGTGCCTGATACGGGACTTGATTCCAGGACTCTGGGATCATGACCTGGGCTGAAGGCAGACACTGAAGGTGACTGAGCCACCCAGGCGCCCTGCACTGTTTTTGTTTTAAATATATATATTTTTCAGGGGCGCCTGGGTGGCTCAGTTGGTTAAATATATGTATTTTTCTTTACTTTTCTAAAAATTTCAGCTTAAATTATATTTAAACCTTTTAACATACTCCTGGCTCATGCCACCAGACTTTTTTTTTTTTTTAAAGATATTATTTATTTATTTGACAGAGAGAGATAGCGAGAGCAGGACCACAAGCAGGGGGAATGGGAGAGCGAGAAGCAGGCTTCCTGCCGAGCAGGGAGCCCGATGTGGGACTCGATCCCAGGACCCTGGGATCATGACCTGAGCCGAAGGCAGACGCTTAACGACTGAGCCACCCAGGCGCCCCCACCAGACTTTTAATAACAAATAGTACACAGCCTCAGAGGAGAGAGTCCCTAGAAATTAGGATCTGAGGGGTGTGTAAACTGAAAGAACTTTTCCCTATATGGAAACCTACCAAGTGCTGTGTGTTAAGTCAGAGACCTCAAGGGCTTACCAGTAGAGTATTTGGAGCTGCTTTATTGCTTTCAGGAAAAGAAAATATTGAGCAGATATGCTCATTCAGCAAAAAGCCCACACTTAGCCTAGGCATGATTTAGTATTTTAGCTTGTACATTATTGATACCTTTTATCTTGCCCTTCTTTAGGCAGGCAGAGCTCAAATTAATTAAATTTCTAGGGCTAACACACTGAGGTTTACTACCAGTGCTTACGACAGCAATATACTAATTTAGTTTTGTCAGTTAATATGGGATGTAACCCACGTGGTGTCTAGGTGGCTCAGTCGGTTAAGCGGCCGACTCTTGGTTTTAGCTCAGGTTGTGGGATTGAGCACTGTGTGGAACTCTGCGCTTAGTGAGGAGTCTGCTTAAGATTCTCTTCCTCTCCTCCCTCTGCCTCTCCCTCGTGCTCTCTCTCTCTCTTTCTAAAATAAATAAATAACTCTTTAAATACCTCTTTAAAAAATATGGAATGTAACCCTTGATGTCTCCATATAGTGAAGTGATTTATCATACTTTTAAAGAAAGTATTCGAAAATCACATTCTTTTGAAGGAACAGTTTTTCCTTGAAATTTTTAATATATTTAATGGGAGAGATTATTATTTCTGTTGCTGTATCAAAATAAAATTACAAATGTTACTAAATATTATAGAAAGTAAGATACCTGCTTATAACCAATATTAAAAGATATTAAACCTAAGTCCAAAATACACTTTTTGCCTTCAGATACATTTCTAAATGTGGTTATCAAAGTTAAATGGATTTCTTGTTTTGGATATTTATGATTCTTGAATTACTCGAGAGCATTTTTGATGAGAATGAATCTTTTTTTATGTGGTAATTTTTTATATATATAGACACACATATACACACATATATATAAAGAATGTAGCTATAAAGAAGATCTTGGTATAAGGAATTATAAGGTTTTTTTTCTTCTTTTTATTTTTTTAACAGTTTTTCTTATTAATGCTTTAAGTTTAATTATGTACTTTTTTTTTAAGTTGATGATCAGCTGACTGTTCACATAGATGAAGGTGGATGGGCTTGTCTGGTCTGCAAAGAGAAACTCATTATTTGGAAGATTGCTCTGTCACCTATTACTAAGGTAATTGCTATTTAGAAAGCTAGAAGGAGATAGAGGAGAGGATTACCAACTGGCTCTTAGTTTTTACCCTAAAGCTCTAGAGTTGTTAGAGGACAGTAATCTGAATCTACTCAAACATTATGGATTTGCATTTTTGTTATGATATGAAATACTGAGCATGCATATACGTTTTTGTATTGGGAAAAAAAATTTTCTCCCATTTAATTTTAAACTAGATCCATCTTATTTACATTTAATAACATTAGAGACTTCGAAATTTTTAATGAATGTTATAAATGTCATGTCAGTCTACCTAATGAAGTTTAAGACTAAATGCCATCCACATAAGCTAATGAATTGAGTTTTTTTATTTCTAAGATAGGACTGTTTCACTAAATCTGCTGAATGATGCTTGATAGGGAAAAACAGGGGCATCTAGGTGACTCAGTCAGTTAAGCAGCCGACTCTTGATTTTGGCTCAAGTCATGATCTCGGGGTCCTGGGATTGAGCCCTGCGTCGGGCTCTGTGCTCAGCTGGGAGTCTGCTTCAGGATTCTTTCTCCCTCTGCCCTTCCCCTCCCACCAAATAAGTAAATAAGTCTTTTAAAAATAGGGAAAAAATGATACCAATTTTAGTTACTAGTTTAACTTTCGGTTGTCAAGTTTCTCACATAGGATTATCATTTGTGTTTCCAAGAACTTATTGTCAGCAACCTAATTTCCTGTGTGTTCCATATCAGGCATCCTTCCTTGCACCAATCACTGGTCTGTTGTTACTGGGCCGTTGTTCTATTGGAAGGCACTAGTTCTAGTGGAACTGGGGACTTGTGCTTATCTGAACTCTTGACATCTGTGGCCTTTGTACTGCTGCTGCCTAGAAAGTAGTATTTGTAGTTGAGAACATAGGCAAGGAGACGTCCTGGGGGCTGTGATGAGTTAGCAGAAGGAGCCTGATACCTGGCTGAGGCTAAGAAATATTTCTGGACAACTTGGTATAATTAATTATTCTGTGGTCATGCTGATTTTAGATGTCAAATAAACAAATCAAGACTAGCCTGGGAGAATTCCATACATACATCTCTTAACCAGTAGACTTTTTTTAGTCCAGAAAGGTATTGGGCTAGTTGATATTCAGTGTCTGGTCTACCTTTTAAGTTTTCCTGATTCTGTATCTCTTAAGATATTTTGTTTTGAAATTACTGAAAGCCCTGATGAAAGCCTGATCAAAAAGATGTGAGAAGAAAGAATATTTATGGAATGGTATTTCCAGCAGTGAATCAGAATCTGAAATATGCAGGGAAAGAAAATAGTGAAGTCAAGTGCATATTCAAAAAACTTGGATTTGATGTGAAAGATTTTTTCTTTGGGTTTCTTCTTTAGTTATCTGTTTGCAAAGAACTTCAGCTGCCGCCTAGTGACTTCCACTGGATTGCTGACTTGGTGGCTCTCTCTTATTCTGATACTGCAGGTGAAACACATTCTACTCAGGTAGGTGACTTAAATGCTTATTGAAATATATTTTTTTTAAATAAGGGAGTTGTAATACTAGAGGAATCATCCAACCTGATTCAGAGACATAACTGTAAAGCCACAGGAATCAAGGCACTCGTATTGGCAGATAGACACATAGAGAATGCAGATACAGAGGTGGCCCTTTGATCTGTGACAGAGCTGCAACAACAATTCAATGGAATAAGGATAGTCTTTTCAGTAAATGGTGTTGGGACCATTGGTCATCCTTATGCAAAAAAAAAAAAGAGAGGGGCTCCTGGGTGGCTCAGCCGTTAAGCGTCTGCCTTCAGCTCAGGTCGTGATTCCAGGGTCCTGGGATCGAGCCCCGCATCGGGCTCCCTGCTCCGTGGGAAGCCTGCTTCTCCCTCTCCCACTCCCCCTGCTTGTGTTCCCTCTCTCGCTGTGTCTCTCTCTGTCAAATAAATAAAATCTTTAAAAAAAAAAAAAGAGAGAGGAAGAAAGAATTTCCCCCTAAACCTCCTATCTTATACAAAGATTAACTCAAAAGGGATCATAGATTTAGATGTAAAACATAAAACTATAAATTTTTGGAAGAAAACAGGAGAAAATCATCATGACCTGGGGTTAAACATAGAGTTCTTGGAAATCACCAAAAGCATGATTCATAAAAGAAAAAAATAAATTGGACTTCCTCAAAATTAAAAACTTGGCTGTGTCAAAGACAGTGACAAGAACAAGAGACAAGCTACAGACTGGGAGAGAATATTCATAAGCCATATCCTACGAAGAACTTGTATCTAGAATGTAAAATGAACTCTCAGAGCTTAATAAGAAAACAACCCAATTTAAAAACAGGGCACAGGACTTGAACAGATACTTTACCAAAGAAGATATAAGGTATTACAGAGATGTTCACATCATTAGCCGTTAGGGAAATGCAAATTGAAACAATAGTGAGATATCACAGTACACCTATTACAATGGCTAAAATACAAAATACTGACACCACCAAGTGCTGGCAAGGATGTGGAGCAACTAGAACTCATACATTGCTGATGGGAATGCAAAATGGTACAGCTACTTGATTTTCGCTTTCCAATGAAGTTGAAAGACACTTGCCATTATGACCCAACAATTCCATTCCTGGCTGTTTACCTCATAGAAATTAAAACTTAAGTTTACACAAAAAACAGTATATGAATGTCATAACAGCTTTATTTGTGATAGCCAAAGGTGGAAATAACCCAAATGTCCTTTAACAAGTGAATGAATAAACAAACGGGTTTCATCCGCAGAATGGAATACTACTCAACAGTAAAAAAGGAATGAACTCTTAATACAGCAACAACCCAGATGCATCTCAAAGACATGCTGAAGTGAGATAAGCCAGTGCTTAAAGGTTACATTCTATATGATTTCACTTGCTTGACATTCTCAGAAAGACGAAACTATAATAATGGAAACTGGTTACCGGGGTTAAGATGGGGGAAAGATGTGATTATTAAGGGATAGTTAGCACTAGGGAGTTTGGGATGTTTACGGGACTGTGCTGTGTCCCTATATTGGTGGTAGTTACATGGGTCTATACAAGTGTTAAAATTAATAGAACTGCACAACAAAAGGAAAAGAAAGTCAATTTATAGTCTGATAATTTTTAAAATATAAAAAGGAGGGGTTTTGTCCCCCCTAATTTATGTTAAATAGTAAATTCCCCTAGTTTCTTCTTATCGGTGTCACCAGACTCCCAGTTTCAGGGTCCTTTTTACTGTGATTGCCGAGTGTTATGATCTTGTTTCAAGGCTGTTGCTGTCATGGTTGCCACCAGAGAAGGATCCATCCGCTATTGGCCAAGCCTTGCTGGTGAAGATATCTACACAGAGACCTTTGTAGATTTGGGAGGTGATAAGACTTACAGTTTCCTAACAGCAGTGCAGGTATATGATGGGTTTTCTTTCATATTTATTGGAAAGCTGTGATTTGGCTTGGGAGTGATATGTGAATGACTAAAAATTGTTTTGGATAGACCACACAGGCCAGAGAGGGATCAAAAAGAGGCAAGAGAAGAATGTAAGGGTCTAGGAGTTGAACAGTTTGACAAAGGAAAGCCCTTCTAGGACTCTGAAATACCAATATTAGGTCGTAGCCCATGGTATTCGTTTCTTTCAGAAACATTTTCTGACAGTGACTTAGAAACCCTTAGACATTATGAAAAATGGCTTGCTAATGTACACTTCGCAAGTTTACCAAAGACCAAAATGTGATACTTGATTTGTTGAACCTGCAATGTGGTGAACCTACAGTTTAAAAATCAGAATTAAAAAAAACCACTCAATTAAAAAACAACCAAAGTTTCTCTATGTAGAATTAATAGTATCACGTATTAGTATTATGTAATAGTATTCATAATTAAATCATTTTAGTAAAATGACTCTTTTTTTATTCTTTTAGATTTGTTTTAAGGTACAGATGATAGATGATTTGTTTCTGTATCAAAGCATTTTGTGTTAATGTTCTTTATCTTATAGATGCATAACTTATTTACAATATTTGTTCATAGGGAGGAAGTTTTATTTTGTCCTCATTGGGAAGCCAGATGGTTCGGCTGATACCTGATAGTTTAGGAAAGATTCATCAACACGTTCTGCCTCAAGGACAAGGCATGCTTTCAGGAATTGGTCGGAAGGTCTCTTCTCTTTTGGGAATTTTATCTCCAAGTAGTGATCTCATCGTAAGTTGATAAAATGATTTTGTTTTACAAGCTTGTTTCTTCATGAAATCAGTAAGTTGAAAGTTTCCTACGAAGTTGGTATTGCCTCCGTATGAACACTAGCGTATATGAAGTAAAACTTTAGATCTTTTCAGTGAAGCATTTTTATTGTGATCAAATGAGTTCATACTAATCCTCTCACAAACCCTGTAACTTTAATATTCTTAAATCATACAGATTCTCTTATATGTACATTCTTTGAATTAAAACTGTTATATAAAATTACAAATGTGTTTAAGGACCAGTTTTGCTTTTTGACTTAACCAAAAGTGTGTTCTCCACTCCCATGACTCTGGCTATTTGTGTGGATGACTCAAATCTAGATCTGTCAGCTGGGCTTCTGCCTCAGGCTCTGGAATAGTGAAGGGAGGCAGATGGGAGTGAACCTGGAGCATCTACTCTCTGCTAGGGGCTCTATATTTGTTATCTCGAGTAATATGATGACCTGTAACGTAGAGCGCTTTCTCCCCAGTTTGCAGATGAGGAAATAACCTCAGTGACATTTATGTAAACTGCCTGAGGTTGCACAACTACTCCATGGCAGATACGTGCCCAACCTCTTTGATTGAAAGCACATTTTCTTCTCACTGTGCTGTTTCCTTCTTTTTTTTTCAAGATTGTATTTATTTATTTGACAGAGAGAGATAGAGAGCCTGAACACAAGCAAGGGGAGTGGCAGAGGGAGAAGCAGGCTTCCTGCCGAGCAGGGAGCCTGATGCGGGGCTCGATCCCAGGACCCTGGGACCATGACCTGAGCTGAAGGCAGAAGCTAAACAACTGAGCCACGCAGGCGCCCCTGTGCTGTTTCCTTCTAATTGAGGTTGCTCTCATCATCTGCTTTCTTGATGGTCTTCAAACCTACAGCCTAACATGTCTAAAAACAAATTGCTCATATTCCCTCTTCTCTCACATTTTCTACACCGAAAGTGTGTATAAAACTCATTTCTCTTTTGGCCTGTTTATTTCTGTTCATGACCTGTCACTTTTTTCAGTGACCCCGGTATAAACTCTTCATTGTGTATGTGTTTGTGTATGTCTCCCCAGCTATAGCAAATTCCATACTTACCAGGCACTATAGATTTGACTTCTGTCATGTCTCATTTTCATCCCTATCTTTTACTTCCATTGTTAAGCCCTAATCTGCACTCTTGGTAAATTTCCCCTAAGCTCTTGGTGCCAGTTCAATTTACTCTCTGTTGGCTCCCTTATCCCATTAGTGGCCAGAAACATGGTGACAGGAGAAATGGAGAAGATTAGGGCTTTAACTCAAAATAGTCGTGTGCCCAACTAAAAACATAACTGTACTTCATAACCAAATATATACTTGAAAAGGTGAAATAATCTGTCTACAAATCTACCATTTTCGTTTTCCTATAACACAGCTCTTGAGTTCAGAAGCCATTGATAATATCTTGTTTACTGGGTTTACAAACTCACATTCAGGACTTTGCTCCGTGTCCCTAATTTTTCATTTGAGCATTATTTCTACTTCTTTTCTAGTTATAGTCTACATTCCAATGTAACAGGACTACTTGTTGTTCTCTGAAAGACCTTATAACTTTCCCACAACTATACTCTTTGTGGGCTGTCTGCTTTTGTATTTCTGCCTATGGAAATCTTACCTTGCCTTCAAGGTCCATTTTAGGATCACTCCTTTATTTGAATACTAAACAAAGAATTCCGCTAGGATTACTAATGGAATACTTATAAAATATATCAAATTTGAGTTTCAGAAAAGTAGTTCATTCACATTAGAACTTAAAAATCTATAAACGTAACTTTTTTTTTCTCTCCTCTCCATACAGCTTTCAAGTGTCCTTTGGGATAGAGAGAGAGCAAGCTTTTATAGCCTGACAAGTTCAAACATCAGTAAATGGGAATTAGATGATTCTTCAGAAAAACAAGCACATAGTTGGGATATAAATAGAGCCCTTAAGGAAAACATTACTGATGCTATTTGGGTAAGGAAAAATAATATTCATCTTTGTAATTCACACTTTTGAGTATATGAGAATGCTCATTTCTTTAATTGTTTTATTTATTAGAACATATTTCAATGCAGTGTAGCTTTTAGCAATCAGATAAGCAGAAATAGGGCGTTCAACCCCTAGAAATATTGGAGCTCACTGATTCACTTAGTAGTTTTTAAAATGCATATATTATTTATTCAGTAACTATTTGAACTGTTCAGTAGGTGCTGGGAATACAAAGGTGAAAAGAAATGATCCTTACACTCATGGAGCTTATGTTATTGATATTTTCATATAGGGATCTGAAAGTAACTACGAAGCTATTAAAGAAGGGGTCAACATTCGGTATTTGGATTTGAAGCAAAACTGGTAAGCAATTAGTTTGTCATCAAGAGTATAGGTAGTTGTTTGGAAAAATAATGTTTATTGTAGAATGATGAGCAGTCTTGCTATTGTTCTTCTAGTGCTATTCTCATCATACTTTTATACCTTACTAAATGGTTTTGTGTCCTTTTCTAGAGATGCTGGTTCATTTGAGAAATAGAGGCAGTTCTCAGCTTTCAGCTGCATATTCTTATATTAGTTGTCTGCCCTAGTTCAAGACTCATCTTTCCTGCTCTCATGGCTGGAGCTTCTCTTTCTTCACACTGAGAGATGCCCTCCCTGCTGCTGTGTGTACTCCATGCTGCCATCCTTCCCTTCTCAGTGGAGATACTAGACATACTTCTCCAGCCCTTTTGCTTTAGTAAGCCTATGTTTGTGGTGATATAGAAGAAGGGAAGGTAGGGTGAGGTTTTGTCTTGGCAGTACAAGTGAGAACTCACTCAGGGTTTGTATTCACAGTGAATTTCCTTTTAGAGACAATGCTCCAAGTGGCGCTTAAGATCCTAGGTTAGTCTGATAAAGTTAATTTATCCTGTGTTATTATTTAGTTTTAATACCAAAGGTCATATGGAACTTAAAAACCATTTGTAACATGGCTTCCATGAGAAAGTTCATAATGAGTACAAATATATGACTTGTCATTCTTCAAAACACAACTTACTAGAAGTTAAGAGCAATTTTTATATGTTTTAGAGTAATTTAGTTTATTTAGTAGAACAAATTCTACTTGTTTTTTGGAAGGATATTGCAGTTCTGCTATATAATTTTTCTTAGGCTCTTGAGAATGTCAGTAAGATCCTTCTTTATAGTTTCTGAAAACCTTATAGGAACTATCAAAGAAGTAAAAATAATAGTATATATTTAATTTCCATAAGTGGCTTAATTAAATATAGTTTATGTGTTTTCATGTATCTTTACCAGACTTTCAGAAATTTAGAACTGCTGCTAGGACACAGCCCACGTGGGCATATGATGCAGACATTTTCACATAGTTTTCAGAATGGAGATGTGGACTAAAAAGAGAAGAGAAGCGTGCTTAAGAATTGCTGGACTGGGTCAGAGACCAGGCTCCTCTCCCTCATTGTTGTCATGCTAACAAGATGCTTGTGGGGCTTATGAGACACAGCTCTTGTTCTCCTAGTGATCCATACAGAGTGTCCATATCTGCACCTTTCTTCTGTTTAAGAATAGGGTTTGTCTTCCTGATGCTCACTGATGCTCCTTGATCTTTTGCTCGTTTTAGCCGGGTTTGCAACCTAGGCATATATTTTCAGGGAACAGGCTTATAAATTCTTTTACTAGATTATTACTGAGCTCAGATAGCCTCGTTTTAGATGTGAAATTGGATTTTTTATGTCTTAAGTATATTATCTTGTATATAGTCATGTAAAAATTTATTGTTAAATTTTTACTAGTTTGCAAAATTTAGATTATCTACCTGTCATCTCTGCTACCTAAAATTGCTTCATGTTTTTTTTTTAAATGTGAGGATGTTTTTATAAAGATGTCAAATAAAACTGGTCTAGCACCACTCTCTAAGGAATTCTATTTGTTAGACATGTCTCCATGACTCAGTGGCACCCCCATGGTAGTCTTTAGAGTAACTTCAATACAGAGCCTTATCCTAGGTATAATCAACTCTGCCTGTCTCCTTGGTACATTGAAGACCACATTCTCTGGGACCTCACTTGGTTTCTTTTTTTGTTTGTCTTTGTCTTTTTGGCTATACTTTTCATCTCTGACCTGTTTATTTTGTAACTGGAAATTTGTACCTGTTAATCCCCTTTATCTATTTTGCCTATCCCCTCAGCCATCTCCCATCTGGCAACTAAGAGTCTTTTGTTTTTCTGTTTGTTCATTTGTTTTGTTTTTAAGATTCCACATATAAGGGAGGTCATATGGTATTTTTCTTTCTGTGTCTGATTTATTTCACTTAGCATAATACCCTCTAGTTCCATCCATTTTGTCACAAATGGTAAAAATCTCTTTTTTATGGCTGAGTAATATTCCAGTGTGTGTGTGTGTGTGTGTGTGTGTGTGTGTGTGTGTACTATATCTTTATCCATTCATTTCGTTGATGAGCACTGGGGTTGTTTCCATGTCTCAGCTGTTATAAATAATGCTGCAGTAAACATAGGGGTGCATATATATTTTCAAATTAGTGTTTTTGTTTCCTTTGGATAAATACCCAGTAATGGAATTACTAGATTATATGGTATTTCAATTTTTAATTTTTTGAGAAACCTCCATACTGTTTTCCACAGTGGCTTCACCAGTTTGCATTCCCACCAACAGAATGTGAGGGCTCCTTTTTTCTCCACATCCTCACCAGCACTTGTTAATTCTTGTCCTTTTTATTTTAGCCATTCTGATAGGTGTGAGGTGATATCTCATTGTGGTTTTGATTTGCATTTCCCTGATGAATACTGATGTTGAGCATCTTTTCACATGTCTGTTAGCCATCTGTATGTCTTCTTTAGAAAAACATCTATTCATGGCCTCTGCCTATTTTTAAATCAGGTTGTTTGGGGTTTTTTTGGTGGTGTTGTGTAACTTCTTTACGTATTTTAGATATTAACCACTTATCAGATATATCACTTTTGAAATTCCATTCAGTAGGTTTCCTTTTTGTTTTGTTGATAGTTTCCTTTACTGTGCAAAAGCTTTTTATTTTGGTGTAGCCACAAGAGTTTGCTTTTGCTTTTGTTTTGCTTGCCTGAGGAGACATATCCATAAATAATGTTGTTAAGGCTGATGTCCAAGAGATTACTGCCTGTGTTTGCTTTTAGGAGTTTTATGGTTTCAGATCTCACATTTAGGTCTTTAATCTATTAGTTCCTTTTTATGCAAAACATTCTTCTATATCCTGTATTAGCTCTTTAGGTCACTGCCAGTATGTTACAAGTTTGGGCCAGTATTTTTGGAGTCCTTTCAAGAGTCCAAGTAGAAATGATAAGAGTCCAGGAGCTGGGTGAAGATCACAGTGGAAAAAGAAATGAGAGCCATGTTAGGATTGCTTGATTTGGAGTGATGTCATTTAGTCACTAGCTGGGTTTCATTTTTTTTTTTTTTTTTTCTGTTTCTTGTTTTTAGTTGTCAGTAGAGGGCGCTTGCCCCCCATTAATATTTCTGAGACTTGAAAGTTGCCGATAGTAAATACTACTGAATGTTTTGGAGGGGTTGAGATTAGAGACCATTTAATTTTTTGTTGAGGGCAACAGGTTTGTTTTTTTTTTTTAAGATTTTATTTATTTGACAGAGACACAGTGAGAGAGGGAACACAAGCAGGGGGAGTGGGAGAGGGAGAAGCAGGCTTCCTGCGGAGCAGGCAGCCTGGTGTGGGGCTCGATTCCAGGACCCTGGGACCATGACCTGAGCCAAAGGCAGATGCTTAACGGCTGAGCCACCCAGGCGCCCCGAGGGCAACAATTTTGATAGACTTAAGAGAAACATATAAGCTTTAAGATAGAAAAATGTTTGTTTTCACATTGAAGTTTCTATAACTGATTGTTAAAAGTAGAAACAAAATGTTCCTCCGGACCAAAGTAAGCTTTAAAGAACAGATTAGGTCAGGGTTTGGCAGCCTTTCTTTGAAGGGCCCCAAACTATTTTAGGCTTTGAGGGCATGTGGTCTTCACTGCAGCTATTCTACTCTTATCAATAATAGCATGAAAGCATCCATGGACAATACAGAAATGAGTGGGCATGGCTGTATTCCAGTAAAGCTTCATTTATAAAAACTCACTTGGGCACAGTTTGGCCTGAGGGCTATGCTTTGCCGGTCCTGCATTTGATGATTTGTTGATCTTTTTTTAAAGTCAGATTTATTGAGCTGTATTTTATATACAGTAAAATTCACCTGTTTTAGTGTATAATTTAATTAATTGACAAATGCAGACTCATTGGACTGTAAGACACAATCACGATATGGAATAGTTCCATCACCCCCAAAATTTCCTCATGTCCCATTGTAATCAAACCCTCCTTCACAACCGCTGGCAACTATTGATGTGTTTTCAGTCCCTGTGGTTAAACTACATTGCCTTCTTCTGAATGCCCTATAAATGGGATCATACAGTATAAAGTCTTTCGAGACTGGCTTCTTTCACTTAGCATAATGCATTTGATGTGCCTTCAATAGTTTCTTCCTTTTTACTGCTGAGTAGTGGCACACTCTGTAGAATTACCAGAGCTTGGGGCGCCTGGATGGCTGAGTCAGTTAAATGTCCCGACTCTTGATTTCAGCTCAGGTCATGATCTCAGGGCCATGGGATTGAGCCCCGCATTGGGCTCGTGCTCAGCTCAGAGTCTGCTTGGGATTCTTTCTCTCCTTCTGCCCCTCTCCCCACTTGTACTCTCTTCTCTCAAATAAGTAAAATCTTTAAAAAAAAATTACCAGGATTTATCTATTAAGCAGTTGAAGGATATTGGGCTTCCAGTTTTAGGTAATTATGAATAAAGCCACTATAGCTATTTGCACACAGGTTTTTGTGTGAACGTAAGTTTTTATTTTTAAATATCTAGGAGTGGGATTGCTAGGTCATGTGGTTAGTATCTGTTTATAAGAAACTGACAAACTGACTTCCAAGAGGCTGCAGATCTTTCTTTTTCATTGATTAGTGATGGGCTCCTGATTTTGGCAGCCGCATGGCACCCAGCAGACAATCCATGTCTCATCTATTACTCTCTGATAACAGTAGAAGATAATGGCCACCAAATGTCTGATGCGGTAACTGTAGAAGTCACTCAGTATAATCCACCTTTTCAGGTAAGATTTCTATCTGTAAATTAAATTACAAATGACAATAACGTACTGAATTGTTTGTCCTAACCGTTGTAGGGTCAGGTTCTTTTGAGAGATTCACCTGTAGGGCTTGGAAATATTTTTAAATAGCTGGTTTTTAGGCATTGCATTTTGTTTGCCATCTGAGGCTCATTCCTTTGCACAGCCTTAGCTAAAGAGAGATGAGAGTGGAAGCAGCTGATAGCAAGCAGTTGTTTAATATTGTAAATATTGTTGAATAATGATGATGTTCATAAGGAAAAGCTTAACTGTAAATTCATTTCATTTAGCCTTATATAGTATAGTATGTAATTTTGTTAAGTCTTTATTCTTAATATGACTATAACTAAATACTGTAAGGAAATCGTTTAATTTGTCCTTTTGTTTCAAACAAACCTTATAGTTCTGATTATGCAAGAAAAACATGCTCAGTGTTAAGATTTGTCAGGCAATGCAAAAGAGGTGTAAAGAAATAAAATTACTTCTTTAATAACAAACAGTATATATTTTTAACATTTGCTGATTTCATTTAATTAGGTCATATTTCTATTTCTGCTTCTGATTTTATCTATAAACAAATTAACTCAATTTTCTTGTGCTTGATATCTTCACAGTGAAGTAAGAACCAAAATGTTCACCAGGGGTCACTTATAAAGTATTTGCCAATTTTAAATCAATAATAAATTAATCTTTTTTTCTGACATTTTTTATAGGCTTTTAGTTAAAATCTTAACCACCATGGAATTTTCAAAATTTGCTGATTATTTACAACTCGACAAATGATTTCTCTTAATTGATGTTTATAAACTTACCCTGTCATATTTTGTAAATCATCTAGTGTTTAGGTTTTGACGAGGACAGTCTGAATTATTTTATCACTTTTATGAGATAGTGTATAAAAATATAAATTACAAAATTACACAAACAAGTATTTTTGTTTTAATTACCATTAAATGTAATCTGATGTTTTTCAGTCTGAAGACTTGATCATGTGTCGGTTGATGGTCCCAAACTTTTCAAATCAGACTGCCTATCTGTATACTGAAAGTGCTGTCTATGTGTGTGCCACAGGAACTGGGAAGTTTTCTCTCCCTCGGGAGAAAATTGTCTTTAATACACAAGGTACAGTATCAGTTTCAGAAAGGATGATTAATGACTCGTTAGTCATTCTTAGCAGTTTTTATTCTCTTTCTGTAAGTGTTGTTTTAAACATGCCTCCAGGTGTTATTGAGACAGTCAGTACCAGAGCAGTAGTAGCTGAAGTCACAACCCTACTGAAATACCAATTCCCAAACTGTTATATTTATGGTCAAAAAAATAGTAATGTTTTCCCCCATAAGAGGCCAGGAAGCAAAACTCTGACACTAAGAAAAGTAATTGCTTATTCCTGGTTAGGCCAATTTATTCTGAGATGATGTTCTTTAAGTAAGTTTGTCCAGACCCCTAGCTAAGAAGAATCCCAGGTGCTGGACTCATGCAAGGGGGCTGGAATGACGGCAGAGGGTGGGGGGAGTCAGCCAGGAGTGAAAAAAAAGCCAAGCAGGCAGTTTAATCAGGATTTTTATCTAAAGAGATCGGACAGAGGGCAAAATCCAAGTGAGGCAACAGGATGGAACCTAGATTTTCTAGTTTCAACGCAAGAGCCTTGACTTTGGGTAGGGAGAATGTTAATAAGGAATTGAGCAAGCTGAGACTTTTCCTCCCTTCTCCATTGACCTACTTAATACATAAAGATAGAAAGAGGGCAAGAGGACTCCACTGGATTGAAAAAGCTGTCATTCTGAGTTTTGCAGAATGAATAATTTTCTTTTTGGTTTATTATACTCACTGCTATTTGGAAGGCTAGTTTTTATTTCCCAAACTGAAGGACACAGAGCCTGCTATTTCAAATAGCAAGACGTTCCTGACATTTGATTTGGAATTAAAAAGCTGAGTTCAAAGTAGGAGGAATATTGTAAAGGGAAAAAAAAAGTTTTTAGTGTATCAAGATGATTCTCTGCTTAGGGCGGTAGATTTTAGAAAGCATTTTTTTGTTATGTATGTCTGTGTATTTTTCTTTCTTTTAGGAGACAGTATTTTAGGAGCTGGTTCCTGCGGTGGTTTTCCTATCCTTTTTTCTAGAAACAGTGGGTTGGTGTCTATTACTTCAAGGGAAGGTGTGTCCATATTAGCAGAAGATCTTGAAGATTCCCTAGCATCTTCAGTTGCTGGACCCAGCAATGAGGTAATGTGGTTCCATAAGATTTTAAGATTTTTATCAGGGTTATTTCCCACAAATGTTTTAGTTTAACAGTTTTAAAAGAGTTGTGATGAAAACATAATTCTTTTACCTCCCTCATCTCCTTTGTCCTCCTTTCCAGAAGTAGCTCCTTTTAAGTCTTGTAGCTGTTTCTGCTGGTATTTTTCTCCATATTTCTAAGTAATATCATGTGTTGCCATCTCTTAATTCACCAATATTAGACATCTGTTGATTTCCTATTACAGAAGATAAGGATTTAGGGTAACTTATAGTCCTCCCTCTGCCTTTATCATCCCCCTATAAATTTTTTTCCTTTAATGACAGTGTGAATATTACTTATGGTTCACTGAGTCAAGTAATATGCTGATTACATTTCCTTCATTACTCAGCTTTATGTGACTCTTGGAGTGTTTAATGGACTAATTTTATATTTGCTTTCACTCTTCTTTAATATCTGGCCCAACTTCTCACAGCCTCCAGGAGCTCTTTAAATGCCTGTCAGTATGGTTTTCCCCATAGTCAAATCTCTAGAAACTCTGCTTCTACTGTCATCTTGGAACTTTCCTTTTCATAGTCCACAAATCCCCACCAGGACCTGTCTCTGCACCACACACACCAGTTTGCTTGTCCCTCTCTGCTCTGTCATTGCCATTCCTTCTGGTTTCCATCTTCATGTGTTGTAGTTGGAATCACAGGTGTTCAGGTGGTTGCACTTCTTGCTATTGTGGGATGATTTTGACAGGGAGAGTGGGAAAAAAAAAACATTTTTTTTTTTCTCTCATGTTGAAAATGAAATACCCTGATCTAGAGATTTGTATCATTCTCTTACAGGAGACTAAAAATAATATCATTTGGGGTAATTTACACTTGAATAGAATGTGGACTATATAGACTATTTCTTTTTTTTTTTTTTTTAAGATTTTATTTATTTGACAGAGAGAGACACAGCGAGAGAGGGAACAAAAGCAAAGGGAGTGGGGGAGGGAGAAGTAGGCTTCCCACGGAGCAGGGAGCCCGATGCAGGGCATGATCCCAGGGCCCTGGGATCATGACCTGAGCTGAAGCCAGACGCTTAACAGCTGAGCCACCCAGGCGCCCTATATAGACTATTTCTATAATTCAAAATTAAAATGATAGTTTCAACAGAAAGTAACAATTTTTTTTACTTTTATTCCTTTGTAGTCATTTGATTTTTATAATATTGCCTTATATTCTGAAGCTGTGTTATTCTTCTTTAAAATTTTTTCTAAATCCTTGTTTGAGTTTGAAATCAACCATTATTCTTAGTAATACACAATGAAATGAATTGTGTAAGAGCAAACCTATAAAAGGTTGCACGGGTTATGATGAAACCCCCAGATAATTTTACTCAAAATATAATCCCTGAATTATATATATCTTTTTTAAAAAAATTGTATGTCAATCCATATTATTTATTTTTATTTTTATTTTTATTTTTATTCCAGTGTAGTTAACATACATTGTTATACTAGTTTCGGGTATATAATGTAGTGATTCAATAATTGTATAAATTACTTAGTGCTCATTATGATAAATGCACTCTTAATCCCCTTCACCTATTTCACCCATCCCCCACTCACCTCCCCCCTCTGGTGACCACCAGTTTTTTCTCTATAGTTAAGAGTCTATTTTTTACTTTGTCTCTTTTTTTTTTCTTTGTTTACTTTGTTTCCTAAATTCTACATATGAGGGGCGCCTGGGTGGCTCAGTTGTTAAGTGTCTCTCTTTGGCTAAGGTCATGGTCCCAGGGTCCTGGGATCAAGCCCCGCATCGGACTCCCTGCTCCTCGGGAAGCCTGCTTCTCCCTCTCCCACTGCCCCTGCTTGTGTTCCCTCTCTTGCTGTGTCTCTATCAAATAAATAAATAAAAATCTTTAAAAAAAAATAAATTCCACCTATGAGTGAAATCATATGGTATTTGTCTTTCTCTGACTGACTTATTTCACTTAGCCTTTACTCTCTAGATCCTTCCATGTTGTTGCAAATGGCAAACTTTCATTCATTTTTATGGCTGAGTAATATTGCATTGTATGTATATATCACATCTTCTTTATCCATTCATCTATTGATGGACACTTAGGCTGCTTCCATAATCTAGCTATTGTAAATAGTGCTGCAATAACCATAGGAGTTCATAATATATTTTTGAATTAGTGTTTTTGTATTCTTTGGGTAAATACCCAGTAGTGGAATTACTAGATCATATGATAATTCTCTTTTTAATTTTTTGAGCAATCTCCATACTGTTTTCCACAGAGCCTGCACCAGTTTACCTTCTCACCAAAAGTGTACAGTGGTTCCTTTTTCATCCATATCCTCGCCAACACTTACTGTTTCTTCTGTTTTTGACTTTAGCCTTTCTGACGGGTGTGAGGTAATATCTCGTTGTGGTTTTGATTGGCATTTATTATATCTAGAAAAGTGTTGCTGCAGCCAGTGTCAGAGAAATTATTGCCTTTGCTCTCTTCTAGGATTATTATGGTTTCAGTTCTCACATTTAGGTCCTTTTGTTTTGTTTTGTTTTGTTTTAAAGACTTTATTTATTTATTTGACAGAGAGAGAGACAGCGAGAGCAGGAACACAAGCATACTTTGTAGTATAACTTGGTATCTGGGATTGTGATACCTCCTCCAGTTTTTTATTTTTCAGGATTCCTGTGGTTATATATACCTTTTTTTTTAGCTTTGTTTTTAATTGTTATGTTAATCACCATACATTACATCATTAGTTTTTGATGTAGTGTTCATGATTCATTGTTTGTGCATAACATCCAGTGCTCCATGCAGAACCTGCCCTCTTTAATATCCATCACCAGGCTAACCCATCCTACCACCCCCCTCCCCTCTAGAGCCCTCAGTTTGTTTTTCAGAGTCCATCGTCTCTCATGGTTCGTCTCCCCCTTCGGTTCCCCCCCCTTCATTCTTCCCCTGCTGCTATCTTCTTTTTTTTTTTTTCTTAACATTTATTGCATTATTTGTTTCAGAGGTACAGATCTGTGATTCAACAGTCTTGCACAATTCACAGTGCTCACCATAGCACCTACGCTCCCCAGTGTCTGTCACCCAGCCACCCCATCCCTCCCACCCCACCCCCCACTCCAGCAACCCTCAGTTTGTTTCCTAAGAATTCCTCATATCAGTGAAGTCATATGATACATGTCTTTCTCTGATTGACTTATTTCGCTCAGCATAACACCCTCCAGTTCCATCCATGTCATTGCAAATGGCAAGCTCTCATTCCTTTTGATGGCAGCATAATATTCCATTGTATATATGGACCACATCTTTATCCATTCATCTGTCGATGGACATCTTGGCTCTTTCCACAGTTTGGCTATTGTGGACATTGCTGCTATAAACATCGGGGTGCACGTACCCTTTCGGATCCCTACTTTTGTATCTTTGGGGTAAATACCCAGTAGCGCAATTGCTGGATCATATGGTGGCTTTTCCAGAGTGGCTGCACCAGCTTGCATTCCCACCAACAGTGTAGGAGGGTTCCCCTTTCTCTGCATCCCTGCCAACATCTGTCATTTCTTGACTTGTTAATTTTAGCCATTCTGACTGGTGTAAGGTGGTATCTCATTGAGGTTTTGATTTGGGTTTCCCTGATGCCGAGCGATGTTGGGCACTTTTTCATGTGTCTGTTGGCCATTTGGATGTCTTCTTTGGAAAAATGTCTGTTCATGTCTTCTGCCCATTTCTTGGTTGGATCATTTGTTCTTTGGGTGTTGAGTTTGATAAGTTCTTTATAGATTTTGGATACTAGCCCTTTATCTGATATGTCATTTGCAAATATCTTCTCCCATTCTGTCAGTTGTCTTTTGGTTTTGTTGACTGTTTCCTTTGCTTTGCAAAAGCTTTTTATCTTGATGAAGTCCCAATAGTTCATTTTTGCCCTTGTTTTCCTTTCCTTTGGCTATGTTTCTAGGAAGAAGTTGCTTCGGCTGAGGTCGAAGAGGTTGCTGCCTGTGTTCTCCTTTAGGATTTTGATGGACTCCTGTCTCACATTGAGGTCTTTCAACCATTTGGAGTCTATTTTTGTGTGTGGTGTAAGGAAATGGTCCAGTTTCATTCTTCTGCATGTGGCTGTCCAAATTTCCAAACACCATTTGTTGAAGAGACTGTCTTTTCTCCATTGGACATTCTTTCCTGCTTTGTTGAAGATTAGTTGACCATAAAGTTGAAGGTCCATTTCTGGGCTCTCTATTCTGTTCCATTGATCTATGTGTCTGTTCTTGTGTCAGTACCATACTGACTTGATGATGACAACTTTGTAATAGAGCTGGAAGTCCGGAGTTGCGATGCCGCCAGCTTTGCTTTTCTTTTTCAACATTCCTCTGACTATTTGGGGTCTTTTCTGGTTCCATACAAATTTTAGGATTATTTGTTCCATTTCTTTGAAAAAAGTGGATGGTATTTTGATGGGGATTGCATTGAATGTGTAGATTGCTCTAGGTAGCATTGACATCTTCACAATATTTGTTCTTCCAATCCATGAGCATGGAACATTTTTCCATTTCTTTGTGTCTTCCTCAATTTCTTTCATGAGTATTTTATAGTTTTCTGAGTACAGATCCTTTGTCTCTTTGGTTAGATTTATTCCTAGGTATCTTATGGTTTTGGGTGCAATTGTAAATGGGATCGACTCCTTAATTTCTCTTTCTTCTGTCTTGTTGTTGGTGTATAGGAATGCCACTCATTTTATGTGCATTGATTTTATATCCTGCCACTTTACTGAATTCCTGTATGAGTTCTAGCAGTGTTGGGGTGGAGTCTTTGGGGTTTTCCACATAAAGTATCATATCATCTGCAAAGAGTGAGAGTTTGACTTCTTCTTTGCTGATTCGGATGCCTTTGATTTCTTTTTGTTGTCTGATTGCTAAAACTATGTTGAATAGCAGTGGTGATAGTGGACATCCCTGCCACATTCCTGACCTTAGGGGGAAAGCTCTGTTTTTCCCCATTGAGAATGATATTCACTGTAGGTTTTTCGTAGATGGCTTTTATGATATTGAGGTATGTACCCTCTATCCCTATACTCTGAAGAGTTTTGATCAAGAAAAGATGCTGTACTTTGTCAAATGCTTTTTCTGCATCTGTTGAGAGGATCATATGATTCTTGTTCTTTCTTTTGTTAGTGTATTGTATCACGTTGATTGATTTGCAGATGTTGAACCAACCTTACAGCCCAGGGATAAATCCCACTTGGTCGTAGTGAATAATCCTTTTAATGTACTGTTGGATCCTATTGGCTAGTATTTTGGTGAGAATTTTTGCATCCATGTTCATAAAGGATATTGGTCTGTAATTCTCCTTTTTGATGGGGTCTTTGTCTGGTTTTGGGATCAAGGTAATGCTGGCCTCATAAAACGAGTTTGGAAGTTTTCCTTCCATTTCTATTTTTTGGAACAGATTCAGACGAATAGGTATTAAATCTTCTTTAAATGTTTGGTAGAATTCCCCTGGGAAGCCATCTGGCCCTGGGCTTTTGTTTTTTGGGAGATTTTTGATGACTGCTTCAATTTCCTTAGTGGTTATAGGTCTGTTCAGGTTTTCTGTTTCTTCCTGGTTCAGTTTTGGTAGTTGATACCTCTCTAGGAATGCATCCATTTCTTCCAGGTTATCTAATTTGCTGGCACAGAGTTGCTCATAATATGTTCTTATAATTGTTTGTATTTCTTTGGTGTTGGTTGGGATCTCTCCAGTTTCATTCATGATTTTGTTGATTTGGGTTATTTCTCTTTTCTTTTTGATAAATCTGGCCAGGGGTTTATCAATCTTGTTAATTCTTTCAAAGAACCAGCTCCTAGTTTCGTTGATCTGTTCTACTGTTCTTTTGGTTTCTATTTCATTGATTTCTGCTCTGATTTTTATTATTTCTCTTCTCCTGCTGGGTTTAGGCTTTATTTGCTGTTCTTTCTCCAGTTCCTTTAGGTGTAGGGTTAGGTTGTGTACTTGAGACCTTTCTTGTTTCTTGAGAGAGGCTTGTATTGCTATATACTTTCCTCTTAGGATTGCCTTTTCTGCATCCCAAAGATTTTGAACAGTTGTGTTTTCATTTTCATTGGTTTCCATGAATTTTTTTAATTCTTTAATTTCCTGGTTGACCCATTCATTCTTTAGTAGGATGCTCTTTAGCTTCCATGTATTTGAGTTCTTTCAGACTTTCCTCTTGTGACTGAGTTCTAGTTTCAAAGCATTGTGGTCTGAAAATAGGCAGGGAATGATCCCAGTCTTTTGGTACCGGTTGAGACCTGATTAGTGACCTAGGATCTATTCTGGAGAATATTCCATGGGGACTAGAGAAGAATGTGTATTCCGTTGCTTTGGGATGGAATGTTCTGAATATGTCTGTGAAGTCCATTTGGTCCAGTGTGTCATTTAAAGTCTTTATTTCCTTGTTGATCTTTTGCTTAGATGATCTGTCCATTTCAGTGAGGGGGGTGTTAAAGTCCCCTACTATTACTGTATTGTTGTCAGTGTTTCTTTGCTTTTGTTATTAATTGCCTTATATAATTGGCTGCTCCCATGTTAGGGGCATAGATATTTACAATTGTTAGATCTTCTTGTTGGATAGACCCTTTAAGTAGGATATAGTGTCCTTCTTCATCTCTTATTGTAGTCTTTGGTTTAAAATCTAATTTGTCTGATATAAGGATTGCTACCCCAGCTTTCTTTTGGTGTCCATTAGCATGGTAAATGGTTTTCCACCCCCTCACTTTCAATCTGGGGGTGTCTTTGGGTCTAAAATGAGTCTCTTGCAGACAGCATATCAATGGGTCTTGTTTTTTTACCCAATCTGATAGCCTGTGTCTTTTGATTGGGGCATTTAGCCCATTTACATTCAGGGTAACTATTGAAAGATAGGAATTTAGTGCCATTGTATTGCCTGTAAGGTGACTGTTACTGTATATTGTTTGTGTTCCTTTCTGGTCTGTGTTGCTTTTAGGCTCTCTCTTTGCTTAGAGGACCCCTTTCAATATTTCTTGTAGGGCTGGTTTCGTGTTTGCAAATTCCTTTAGTTTTTGTATGTCCTGGAAGCTTTTTATCTCTCCTTCTAATTTCAATGACAGCCTAGCTGGATATAGTATTCTTGGCTGCATATTTTTCTCATTTAGTGCTCTGAATATATCATGCCAGTCCTTTCTGGCCTGCCAGGTCTCTGTGGATAGGTCTGTTGCCAATCTAATGTTTCTACCATTGTAGGTTACATATCTCTTCTCCTGAGCTGCTTTCAGGATTTTCTCTTTGTCTGTGAGACTCGTAAGTTTTATTATTAGATGTCGGGGTGTTGACCTATTTTTATTGATTTTGAGAGGGGTTCTCTGTGCTTCCTGGATTTTGATGCCTGTTTCCTTCCCCAAATTAGGGAAGTTCTCTGCTATAATTTGCTCCAATATACCTTCTGCCCCTCTCTCTCTTTCTTCTTCTTCTGGGATCCCAATTATTCTAATGTTGTTTTGTCTTATGGTATCGCTTAGCTCTTGAATTCTGCCCTCGTGATCCAGTAGTTGTTTATCTCTTTTTCTCAGCTTCTTTGTTTTCCATCATTTGGTCTTCTGTATCACTGATTCTCTCTTCTGCCTCATTTATCCTAGCAGTTAATGCCCCCATTTTTTATTGCACCTCATCAATAGCCTTTTTGATTTCGACTTGGTTTGATTTTTGTTCTTTTACTTCTCCAGAAAGGGTTTCTCTAATAACTTCCATGCTTTTTTCAGCCCAGCTAGTATCTTTAAAGTGATGATTCTGAACTCTAGATCCAACATCGTAGTAATGTCCATATTGAGTAGGTCCCTGGCAGTCGGTACTACCTCTTGTTCTTTTTGTTGAGGTGATTTTTTCCGTCTTGTCATTTTGTGCAGAGGAGAATAGATTAATGAGAGAACAAAATGCTAACAGGGTAACAATGTTCCCAGAAAATATGCTCTAAACAAATCAGAAAAGACCTGAAGCCGGGGGAAAAGAAAGGGAAAGAAAGAAAAAAGAAAAAGATAAAAACAAAAACAGAACAAAACAAAAAAAACAGAATATGATCAGGCTGGTGTACAGATCAGTGCCACATACTAGATTTTGGGTGTATTTTGGTCTGTTAGAAGAAAGTGCCCCCCAAAATTTTAAAGAAAAACTTATGTATGTACTAAAATAAGGGTTGATATGATGAAGGGATGGAATATGACTGTAAAGATGAAAATTATAAAAAATTTTATAAAAGGAATTGATAAGTTGTTTGAAAAAAGAAGAGGATTTAAAAAAAAAGGGGGAAAAAAGGGAGAGAATGTGATCAGGCAGGAGAGTAGAACAAAACCATACATTAGAGATTTAGGGTATATTTTGATCTGTTAGAAGAAACTATCTCAAAATTTTAAAGAGAGAACAACTTATATATATAGATGCCAAAAATAAGGGTAACTACTATGAAGGGGTAGAATATGACTCTAAAAATGAAAAATAAAAATGTTTTTTAAAAAAGGGATTGATAAGATGTTGGTTGAAAAAGGGGGAAAAATTTTCAAAAAAAAAAAGACAGTTATAAAAATTAACTTTGAAAGACTAAAGAATCATGGTAAAAAAGCCATGGATTCTATGTGCATTATTCCCCTAGTGCTGGAGTTCTGCTATTCTCATTGATTGGTAAACTTGGTCTTGGCTGGCTGTTTTTGCTGATCTTCTGGGGGAGGGGCCTGTTGCCGTGGTTCCCAGTGTCTTTGCCAGAGGCGGAATTGCCCCGCCCTTGTCCTGTCTGGGCTAAGTAATCTGCTCGGGTTTGCTCTCAGGAGCTTTTGTTCCCTGCAAGCTTTGTGTACAGCTTCGGAGGCCGGGAGGACGAGAGTGAAAATGGCGGCCTCCCAATCTCCACCCCAAAGAAGCCGAGAACTCGGGCCCCGCTCCTCAGTGAGCCCCCAGAGAAAAGCCGTCAGTCACTCCCATCTCCCCGGTCTCCAGCCGCACTCTGTGCTCACCCGGCCTGTGACCGAACGTTTCTATCTCTGGCATCCGACTCCATGTGGAGTCTCCAAACCCAGCAGATCCTTGCAGTGCACTCCCGCGCCCCTCCTCCCAGGGGAGGAAGGGGAGTCTCCCCGGATCTGCCGCTTGTTGGGTCCCTGCTGGAAGAGCAGTGGCCCGACTGTGCCGCGGATCACAGTTTATAGCAACCCCGAGCTGAGAGCCTGCGCCTCGGCTCCATCTGCAGCCGGCTTCTCTGCTCTGATACCTGGGCGCTCTGCCGCACTCAGGCACCCCCGGTCTTTCTGTGACCCCAAGGGTCCTGAGACCACACTCCCACGAGGGTTCCACCCCCTGCTTAGCCACTGGAGCGACGTCCCTTAGTGGAGCCGACTTCTAAAATTTCTGATTTTGTGCTCCCCGGCCCTATCACTTGCCAGAAGTGGCTGATGGAGGCCCCCTCCCCCGCCATCTGTCCTACCGAATATCGCCTCGGATTCAGTTCTCTGCACATCCTACCTTCCAGAAAGTGGTCGCTTTTCTGTTCAGAGAGTTGTTGCTATTCTTTTCTTCGATCTCCTGTTGAGTTTGTAGGTGTTCAGAGTGGTTTGATCCCTATCCAGCTGAATTCCTGAGACCAGAGGAAATCCAGGTCTCCTACTCCCCTGCCATCTTGCTCCGCCCTTCTATATACCTTTTTGATAAGACTTTAGTCGATCATTTAGTCCATTTTATCTTGTTGCAGTAAATGTCTTAAGTAGACTGCTGGTATATGAAGAACATGGTAAATAGCTTATGTGTCTGTGTTGTTGCTGTCATAGGTGGGTCCGGTTTTTAGTCCAACAATTCGGTATATTCTGATACCTTCACCTCTAAATTACAGTTTTTTATTTGACAGAGTATGGTTTTTGAGGCTTCTACAAAGAATGAAACCATTGCTCAGGAGGATAAAACCAAATTGTTAAAAGCTGCTTTTCTGCAATACTGCAGGTATGAAAAGTTTTTAAATGATGGCTTAATTTATTTTATGTCTGAGGACACATTTTACTGATATGTACTACTTATTTGTGGACTGGTGGGAGCAAGATGGAGGAATGATGCCACCAAAGAGAAAATGTTTTTCTGAGCTTCTCAGTGCTTTAACAAACTTAGTCTGAACTTGGTAGCCACAAGAGGCTTCCAGTTAATCTAGGAAAAACATGATGTAACATACCCTCTCCACTTAATGGATAACAATGTGCTGTTAAAAATAGTGATCATGAAAGACATCTAGCAAGCATGTTTTATGTATACTCTGAAGGCAAATAAGTTGCATACAAAGGTTTATTGATGTTATAAAGAAAATAGACTTGGCCTATTCATTGGGTTTTGTTGCATACAAAATCACCAGAGAACATAGTGGCTCGTTTAATACAGCTCATGATTCTGCCGTCTGGCTGTTTGGGATTGGGCTCAGGTGGCCATTTTATGGTTCTCATCTGGATTCACTGTCCATGATCAGCTGCCAGCCATCCCGGCTAGACTTGCTCACATTTTGGGGGCTCTGGTCATTTCTCTGCTCATGTGCCCTGTCATCATCTAGCAGGTTTACATATCTCAGGGTTCCAGGAGTTGCAAGAGAGTAAGCCTCAGTGTACAAGTGCTTTTCAAATCTCTGCTTGGGTCATATTTGCCAATATCCCATTGGCCATAACAAGTCACAGGGATGAGCCCTCCCTCTCCCTCCATGGGAGGGTGCTGATAGGGAGTGTGCATATGGAAGGGGAATGATACTCAGTTTGCTACACTTGCTGACCTGATGCTTCTGGTTTGAAAGCCAGTTCAGTCATTTGTTTGTCCTAGACATTTATTCTGCATATCCTGTACCTTCCTTAAAAGGTATAGTAAATTCACATTTGAATGAACACTAAGGAAACTTGAGATCTAGCCTTTGCTGTGCCCCAAGTAGCTGTGTGAGGCTTTGGACAGATTGCTTAACATTTCTGGAATTTTGTTTCTTCCTTTGTGAAGTGTTGAGTGGGGTGTCCGTTGGACTGTCTGAAGGATCATTAGTTTATCTGGCAGATCTTTGTTTTAAAGTTATATTCAGAGTTTACTACCTCCATATCCCCCAGTTCTCAGCTTGTGATCCCATAGTCTCCCACTCATAGTGGTATTTGATGCATAGGAGCTCACTCCCACAGAAGGGATAGCCAGTAAAGTTTTACAGTTCTGTGCCATCAGGGCGCCTGGGTGGCTTAGTCAGTTAAGTGTCTGCCTTTGGCTCAGGGCATGATCCCAGGGTCCTGCAAACAAGCCCCGCATCAGACTCCCTGCTCACCGGGGAGTCTGCTTCTCCCTCTCCCTCTGCTCCTCCCCCTGCTTGTGCACTCTCTCTCTCTTTCAAATAAATAAAATCTTAAAAACACACGCACATAATTCTGTGCCATCATAATGATCTACTGAGCTTAGTTTCTCATTCAGAAGAGGGCACCATTAGACAATTTTTTTTATTCTGTTTTTAAAATATATTCTTTTAGGGGCGCATGGGTGGCTCAGTCGTTAAGCGACTGCCTTTGGCTCAGGTCATGATCCCAGGGTCCTGGGATTGAGCCCCACATCGGAATCCCTGCTCCGCAGGAGGCCTGCTTCTCCCTCTCCCACTCCCCCTGCTTGTGTTCTCTCTCTCGCTGTATCTCTCTCTGTCAAATAAATAAGTAAAATCATAAAAATATATATATATATTCTTTTAATTTTGCTCTCTTGCATGGTGTTCAGTCTTACTGCCAAGATTTGGATTAAAATACTATGATCCTGTCTTGCACAAGTTGGTCCTTTAACAATTTTGACAGACCTGTGGCATCTCAAAATTTAAATGATCATGGAGCAAGTTACTGTAGTCCTTGTATTAGTTTCCTGTGGCTGCTGTAACAAATCACTACAAACCAGGTGACCTCATAGAAATTTATTCTGTCACAGTTCTGGAGTCCTGAAATCCAAAATCAAGGTATCAGCAGGGCCCTGCTTCCTCTGAAGGCTCTAGGGAAGAATCTTTGCTTGCTTCTGTCCTAGCTTCTGGTGGTTGCTGGCAATCATCAGCATTCCTTAGCTTGCACATGGATCACTCCAGTTGTCTCCCTTACCACATGGCCTTCTTCCCTATGTGTCTGCCTTTACATGTCCTTCTAATAGTGACACCAGTCATTGGATTTAGAGCCCACCCTAATTCAGTATAACTTCATCATAACTGATTATATACTCAAAAACCTTATTTCCAAATAAGGTCACATTCTGAGGTTCTGGGTGAATGCGATTTGGAGGGATGCTATTCAACCCCATATAGTCGTTTCTAAATGTTCTATAGGGGAAGATTATTAAGCACGAAGAGGAATCCCCTGACCTGAAGTCCTGAGAGTATAGTAACCTTAGGAATAGGGTCATGGGTCTCTAGCACAGCTATGCCTTCAACTTACCCTGTAAGGTTAACAAGTAACCATTTCTGGGGTGGTGTGGATCTATTAATAGTCCTAAAGAATTAGACTCTTCAAAAGTGGAATCATACTTTTAAGGCAGGGTTTTGCTACCTCATCACTGTTGACATTTGAAGCCATACACTTTTATTGTGAGCTCTCCTGTGAATCATAGAATGTGTAGCCGCCATCGCTGGCCTCTTCCCACTTGGTGCCAGTAGCATCCTCCCCCACCTGTTGACTACCAAAATTATCTTCAGACATTGCCAAATGCTCCCTGGGGGTTGAAATGAGTAGATTGCACTCAAAAGTGTTCTGTGTTTAGTTTTTTGCTGAGGCTAATACTGCTATTTCTATGGCATGGTTTCTTTGAAATTAATTCTTATATTATTTGGATTTTCACTTGACTCAATATAAATATAAGATCTTTTGCTCATGAGAGCTTTAAGAAACTTATTCTGTTAATTGAAATAGTTAATTATATTGATTATCATGCTATAGTCAACTTTGTATTCCCATAACCTGTAGCATAACCAGGTTTCTAGCTTCAGCTTGGCCTAACACTTTTAGGTGGTTTTTCTATGTTTCTCTATTCAGTTCCTTCTCTTGTTCTACCAAGAGTCCATTTCAATGCTTTCCTAACTCTCCTCCACCTTTTCCATTTCTCTGCCTCTTCTCCCATACCTAGCAAGAGGACTCAGCCTCCTACTTCACAGAGATAATAGAAGCCATCAGATAGCAACTCCCTGGACTTAATACCTACAAACTTACCTGAGCCTCAGCTATTTCTCCTCTTTTGCTCCCTATAAAGTAGGAAGGGGTGTTCTTTCTAAGAAGAATCCCTGTCTTTTTTGGTTGTTTTAAAGATTTTATTTATACGTTTAGAGAGAGAGTGTGTGCACGAGCGAGGAGAAGGGAGGGGGAGAGGGAGAGAGAAAATCTCAAGTAGATTCCCTGCTGAGCACAGAGCCTGACATGGGGCTCGATCTCACAACCCTGAGATCACGACCTGAGCTGAAATCAAGAGTTGGATGCTTAACTGACTGAGCCATCCGGGCGCCCCTCTTTGTTCTTGTTTTGAATGCCACAGTCTTCTGCTTCTCTTGAGACTATGTTCTTTGTTATTCCTCTTCTGTATCTTTGACCTCTTTTGTGCTGGCTTCTTCTCACCAGCCATTAATCATATTTACTGTTTCATTTAAAAAAAAAAAAAAAAAAAACAGGGGCAGGGCGCCTGGGTGGCACAGTCGGTTAAGTGTTTGACTCTGAGTTTTGGCTCAGCCTGTGACCTCAGGGTTGTGAGATGAAGCCCCCTTTTGAGCTCCATGCTCTGTGCTGAGTCTGCTTGGGTTTCTCCCTCTCCCTCGGACCCTCCCCTCACTGTGATCTCTCTTTCTCTCTCAAATAAATAAATCTTAAAAAAAAAAGACCAGTCTTTGACTTTGTGTCCCCCTTTGATCTACCACCCCTTTTGTTTGTTCTTGTTTATAACGAAACTGCCTGAAAAGTTGTCTACCTTTGCTGTTGTCTATCATAATTTTTCTCTCTACTCCCTGATTTTTTTCTCCTTCCTTGACCTCATTTGCCAAAGAAACACTGATCTACCATGCTCTAGGCCATTATATACAAATGAAGAATGTTCCAAAGCAGTTGTATATTCTACAGGCATCTCAGTTTCAACATATCCACAGCCCTGCTTGTCTTCTCCGAAGCGTATTCTTTTCTTTTTTACCCCCTGTTTCTGCCACTGGCAAAAATGTCCTACCATAATCCATTCAGTTTCAGAGCAAAAATATATCAGATCCAAGCAGTTGCCAGTATTTACCTTATATCTCTTTTTTTCCCCAAACCTGTCACTTGTCTCCATTCTCCTCTGCAGCTATTGCTGGTGGAGACTCCCTTCTTCTCTTGTCTGAATTTCTGCAATAACTTCTTAACTGGGTTTTTCTCGCTCCTGTCCAATCCCCTATTTCCTTATCATAAAATGATCTTTTGGGAAAAATAGAACAGATAGTGACACTTTCTTCTTAGTGCCTGAGAAGTGCCTTCTTAGGCCTTCTAGTGCCTAGAACTCCATAACATGGTGTATGAGGTTTTATGTACTCTGTCGTTTTTTGGTTTTTTTTTTAAAGATTTTATTTATTTGACAGAGAGAGACACAGTGAGAGAGGGAACACAAGCAGGGGGAGTGGGAGAGGGAGAAGCAGGCCTCCCACAGAGCAGGGAGCCCGATGTGAGGCTCGATCCCAGGACCCTGGGATCATGACCTGAGCCGAAGGCAGGCACTTAATGACTGAGCCACCCAGGCGCCCCCTCTGTCGTTTAATTGGTGGTGTTTCTGAGAGTCTGCCCTCCTTCTTCCCTCTTTCTTTCCTGGGCGATCTCATCCTCCCCATGGCTTCAGTTCTTTGCTAAGATATGGACATACTTACTCACACGTATGACATGTGCTCTCTGCCACCGTGTACCCCTCCCCATAGTCCCCTCAGCCTCGCTGCTCCTCTTCCTTAGTTGTAGGCCTCTGCTTATGCACCTCTTCCTCCAGGAAGTTTTCCCTGCCCCTCAGACAGTTTTGGTTTCCTTTCTGTGTGCTCTGTAGCAAGTGCTCTGTTCTTTTTCTGTCACAGTGTACATGTAACTACTTGTTTAACTCTCTGCTCCTTGTGACACTGTATCCTTTGTGAAGTCTTAGAGTGTTTTGTTTTTTTTTTAAAGATTTTATTTTTATTTATTTGTGAGAGAGAATGAGAGACAGAGAGCACGAGAGGGAGGAGGGTCGGAGGGAGAAGCAGACTCCCCGCTGAGCAGGGAGCCCGATGCGGGACTCGATCCTGGGACTCCAGGATCATGACCTGAGCCAAAGGCAGTCGCTTAACCAACTGAGCCACCCAGGCGCCCTCTTAGAGTGTTTTTTAATGTCTTGTCATTCTGCCTCCAGTGCCTAGCATATTGTAAGTACTCAACATATATTTGTTGAATTAATAAAGGCGTAATAGTTGTCTCCCTTTTAAATAAATGTTATTAAAAGTAGTTAACTTTGGGGCACCTGGGTGGCTCAGTTGGTTGAGCATCCATCTCTTGGTTTCCGCTCAGGTCATGATCTTGCTGGTGGTGAGATTGGGCCCCATGTGGGGCTCTGCACTCAGCGGGGAGTCTGCTTGAGATTCTCTCCCTCTCCCCTTCCCACATGCTCGTTCTCTTTCTCTCTCTCAACTAAATAAATTCTCTCTCTCAACTAAAATAGGGGAATGCCCAGTTAACTTTTTCTTTTTTAAAAGATTTTATTTATTTATTTGAGAGAGAGGAGAGTGAGCACGAGAGAGAGAGAGAGTGAGCATGAGCGAACACCAGCGGGAGGAGAGGCAGAGGGAGAGAGAAGCAGACTCCCTGTTAAGTAGAGAGCTGGATGTGGGGCTCGATCTCAGGACCCCAAGATCATGACCTGAGCCGAAGGCAGACACTTAACCGACTGAGCCACTCAGGCACCCCTGTAGTTAACTTTTTCATGGTGAATTTTGAAAATGGTTTGCCTCCTTTAATACTTTTATTTTCCAATTTTATTTCAGAAAAGATCTAGGTCATGCTCAAATGATGGTTGATGAGCTCTTTTCACCCCACTCTGATTTGGATTCCGACTGTGAACTAGACAGAGCTGTTACCCAAATCAGTGTAGATCTGGTGGATGACTACCCAGCCTCCGACCCACGATGGGCTGAGTCTGTCCCTGAGGGTAAGAACTTTTACTTTTCATATTATGGACTGATCTATTTTGAGAATATTCTAGTTCTTTTATTAAAGCATCTCTCGAAGCATGTTTTTTTAGTTTATGATTTTACTATTTTTTAAAAGGTTATAATTTATAGTAGATTTTGAAAAGGGCTCAGAACAGATCTGTAGGATAAAAACTGAAGGAATATTGGAGCAAATCCTGCTTGTTCTATGTGAAGCAGATTAATTAGCCCTACTTAGCTTTCTCACCATTTTGTATCTAAAACGAAATTGGTGGCATATGTAAGCATTTGGCACCTATTCACTCCCAAATTAAATGACAATTTTGGTATAATCACTGTATTTGCCTAATAGAAATTATACATTTCCCTGAGAGTGGCAATGAGCAAATCTCAATGTATAGAAGTGGGCATACCATGTTTCTGCCCTGTGCTTTCCTTTCTGCCCTGGGTGACTGTCCTTCTCACACTTCCACTGCAGCATCATGGGCACTCGGTATTCCCAGGTACCAGCAAACAGTCTCAAATGTCCATTTCTCTCTCTCAATTCCTACTTAGCAAGTTTGCTAAACCTCATTAGAGGGTTAGGAAGGAAACATCAGTGCTTACCTTTTTTCTTTGACTTCATTTTGAGCTGGCAAGCTTGGAATGATATAAATGATTAAACTAACAATAACAGGGTTTGTGTTTTGAATAAATATGGTATGATTCCCAAAATTTTCCTCTAAATTTTTTAAACTCTTGGGTAATGTTACAAATAGTTGCATTAAAAGATTGGTAGTTTCCTTTGGTGTATTTTTTAACTTTTTATTTTAATAGCAATAATTATTGTAAAGCCAGTATGTTATGTGTTTAGATTTTGTTACTGTGTTTCAACAGAAGCTCCTGGGTTTAGCAATACATCACTGATTATTCTTCACCAGCTAGAAGACAAGATGAAAGCCCATTCTTTCCTTATGGACTTTGTTCACCAAGTAAGCATCCCAGTTGCTATGAACAGGGATGGCCAGGACACCTGGCTTTACTGTGTCTTTTGTCAGCTCTCTCCAGGATAATGGGAGATCCTTTCTTATTCTGAGGTGTTTTGTGGGGTCGGACCTGACTAGTGTTTTCCATTTTCTTTGCTGACTTCAAAGTAAATAAGTCCAGGGCTGGTGGGGGAGAGGGAGCTATTCAAGTATAAAAGCTGCACAGAAAACAGGCTAAAAAGAAGAAAAACAGTGTATTTCCACAGAAATGTTTCAACTTTCTTTTAACATTCTTTGATACCTGTGTGCTTTTAAGTAAACTTAGGTTTTCATGAATTGCCTTTGTATTATTGAAAAGATAGTGAAGAATATTAAGGCGATAACAGATTTTGATATATGGGTTTATAATTTTGAAGTGCCATTAGAATTGATTCCTTATTTAAAGTTTGTGGTTTTTTGTTTTGTTTTGTTTTTAATGGAGTATCCTCATTTATATTGGGCCTAAAATTAGAATATGGTTTTACTGCTAGACAGAATTGTTACACAGTATCACCCATCTCTGCCTTGTTGATCAGTAGTGGCTCCCGGGCATATTATATATCCAAATGAATGCATTTAATCCCACTTTTGCTTACTTTTTCCAAAATCAGTAATGCCTTCATGTTAAAGAGATTCTGATGCTGTCTAATAGAACTTACTGTGGTGATGGGAATGTTCTATATCTGTGTTACTCAGTAGCCACTAGTCACAGGCGGCTGCTGAGCACTTAAAATGTGGTTGGTACAACTGAGGAATTATATTTGTTCTTAATTTATTTTGATTAACTTAAATTTAAATTATCACTTTGGTGGATAGTGGCTACCTTATTGGACAGTGCAATTCTAGATGATTCCAGAAACACCTTGATTGTTCTTAATTCCACATTCTGCTTCAGTTGTAATGTATGGTTTGGCTCCTGTCTACTTTTATTGTCTTGGCAAGGGCACTCCAATCATTCAAGTCTCTCTCCTTTTTTTTAAGTGGTTTAGATAGACTACAAATTAATGGGGGGAAAAACACAACATTTTCTTCTAATGTAATTGTTCATTTAGTCAAGTGTATCAGGTAACTATTAATACCTAACAAACCACCCCAAAATGTGGATTAAAACATTTCTTTCGGGTACCTGGGTGGTTTTTCTGTGGATTTCAGCTGGGACCACTCCTTGAACTGCATTTAGGATAGGCTGAGCTGGAAGGTCCGCAAGCTTCTCTTGCCTGACATTTGATGTCAGGCCGTCAGCTGGGCCACATGGTTCTTCTCCTCCACTTAGTCTCTAATCTTCCTTTAGGCTGAACTGGCTTCCTGTGGTCTCAGGGCAGCCCTCCATGGGGATGAACTTAGAAGCTGTAGTCTTCCTCAGGTCTTACGTTAGATGTCACAAAATGTGACTTCCACCAAACAAAGTGACATTGGTCAAAGCAAGTCACCAGCCCAGCCCAGATGAAAAGGATTGAGAGATGGATTCTACCTCTTGATGGGAGGAGTGCCAAAGTCATGTTGCAGGAGGATGTGCATACTGGGATGGAAGGAGTTCATGCCTTAATATGCCACCCAAGCACACACTAATTTATCAGAGGGTTGAGAGAGCCGTGGAGCAGGAGCAGTTGTCGTATATCTTGGCACAGCCTCCCCAGGCTTCAGAAACCCTGCTGGAGTCATTCAGCTCTTAGAGGCAGTGTCCATTGCAAGGTAATATCTAGCTGGATCTAAAAATCCCATTCTGGCTATACATTTATGTTTGAGTTACCTTTAATATTTTAGAGCATATTATTAATTGTTAATTATTATTAATGTAAATAATTGTATAACCAGATACTTGTATCTAAAGAAATACTTTTTTTTTTTAAGATTTTATTTATTTATTTGTCAGAGAGAGAGAGAGAGCACGAGCAGGGGGAGGGGCAGAAGGAGAGGCAGGCTCCCCGCTGAGCAGGGAGCCTGATGTGGGACTCGATCCCAGGACCCCGGGATCATGACCTGAGCCGAAGGCAGAGGCTTAACAGCTGAGCCACCCAGGCACCCCTAAGCAAATACTTCTGAATATGACGCTCTCCTCAAGCCAGACTCTGTGCCAATGAGGCCATATCTCGTGCTAAAGGGGATGAGAATTAATATCCAGGCCTCAGGACAGTCCCTTTGCCTCCGGTTTTCTGGCACTGAGGGAAGCATATGTCCTCACACGTAGTGCGGAGAGGCTTAGAGGCAGGGTGTTACTGTGCTTCTCTTTGTCATGGGGCCTGAGCGATGTTCATGGGTAGACATCACTTCACTGGCAGTGCAGCCGCGCTGAGGCAAGCAGAATTCCCTCATGTAAAAACTACATTTTCAATATTTGTGAGGGAACCAGGAAGAGAATCCAAATCAGAAAAGACAATGCAACTCTTATTTTAAAAGAACCAGGTGAACAGGGTGAATGAATAAACTAAGACAGATTGATCCAGCAACCTATTCCATGGTCTTAAAAATAATGAGGAAAAAAAAAGTGTATCTAAATGTGTTGTGAAAAAATAAGATGCTATCAAAACAAGGTACAAAACAATATATATAGTGTGACCCCTTTGTGTTAAAAAAAAGTCTCCTAGCATTATGAATGCCACAAAAGCATATAAAGATCGCAGGGAAATTTAACTGCACCTCCACTAGGGAATGGGCTGGGGACTTTTACCTCTCTGTACTATTAAGTTTTCTAACCATGTGCAAGCCAGGCTCTCCGCTTTCGCCATGGACAGTGTGGTGCAGAGATTTCCAGAATGGTGACCTACCACAATCTTGGTCACTTCTCCCTTTATCTTGTGTTCTGTGAAGGAAAAGCAGGAGGACTCTTTCAGACTGCTCTAGCTAGGTAGCCTGCATTGTAGCTCTCAGAGTCATGAAAGGTTGTAACTAATATCCCAAAACAGGCAGCTAGCACTGGGAAAGCCCATGTGGTTTTTCCCACGATTTTCCAAGGTTCTTCGTTTCTAGGGTGTTGCTTTATTATCAAAGGAATTAAGAGAGCAGATCTTGCACTTGAGCAGGTAAGCATCACACCTGTCTTTTCAAAGGTAGCAGGTACATTGAGCTTTAGGAGTGTCACAGAGGTCTAGAACCCTCTATTCGAGGACTGTTTAAACACTGAGCGGATGCCCCCTCTGCACCCCCATGCCAGCTTAGTCAGGGTTGGCTGGGAGCTTAGTGCCTGAGTCACTCCTGCAGGCTGCTAGGCATAGACCTTCAAATCCTGCCTTCTTGCACATCCCAGTTGAGTCTTCCCCTTCACAGAAGCCTCTTTGATACCCCTAACTCACTGATGGTTGCTGTTTTACAGAGTAGAATTCATCAGGTTTAAGTTCTCCTGCTCTAACTACAGACTGACAAATGGATCATGAGTTTACACCCTCACTGCATACAGGGCCCCTTGGGGTCTGGCTTGAGGAACGACTTTAAAGGGACCAGTGTGAGTGAAATAATGCCAGGAATCTGACAGGGTTCCAGTTCTCTTTGCAACATGGGGAATCAAAGGTGGCAAACCAAGTACAACTGAGGGTTCTGGTGTCCACATTATGCCAAGCAAGCCCTGCACTGTTGATTGAGCCTCAGGGGGAGTAGCGTGCCTTTGTTAAATGTTTTGTATTGTTCTCTTTCATGGGTCAGAGCTTCACACCCTCTTTCCTGGCTTTGGTATTCATTTGGGATGGTAGATGATGTTCCTGAGAGCCTTGAGGTCTGACCTACAGTATTATCCTTCATTCTGGCCCCAGTTTATCAGACCCACTCTCTTTTGGTTGTATTCTCTGAAGGAAGGGTTCATGTGTGCTGTCCTCTTAGTCCATAGTCTTTATATATAATTTCTGTAGATTCTCAGAAGTCAGGGTGCAGCTTTTCTTTGAGCAGTTTCATGAGTGAATTCAGCAGCAAAGTGGCAAGAAATGGTTCTCCAGCCAAGAGAGGTCATGTTCATCCTCTTATTGTCCAGATTCTCTGCTCACAGTGGTAGTCAGTGAGAGGTGCTGCTGGGTGTGGCACCCTGGGCACACAGCATTTTCATGTCAGGTCACAGTGTAGAAACCATCTTCTCGGGTGCCTGGGTGGCTCAGTCGGTTAAGCGTCTCTCTTTGTTCAGGTCAGGATCTCAGGGTCCTGGGATCGAGCCCCACATCAGGCTCTCTGCTCAGCGGAGAAGCCCGCTTCTCTCTCTCTCTCCCTCTGCTCCTCCCCCTGCTTGTGCTCTCTCTCTGTCTCTGTCAGATAAATAAAATCTTCAAAAAAGAAAAGAAAAGAACAGTCTTCTCTCATTAAAAAAAATGAAAGAGCATTTTTCCACAGAGAAAAAGGGAAAAGACCCACGAATGTCATCTTTTATTTTTTGTTTTCAGTTGGCTGATATTGCAGTTTTTGTTCTTTTTTTTTTTTTTTTAAGATTTTATTTATTTTTTCGACAGAGAGACACAGCAAGAGAGGGAACACAAGCAGGGGGAATGGGAGAGAGAGAAGCAGGCTCCCCGCAGAGCAGGGAGCCCGATGCGGGGCTTGATCCCAGGACCCCAGGATCATGACCTGAGCCGAAGGCAGACGCCTAACGACTGAGCCACCCAGGCGCCCCACAGTTTTTGTTCTTGACACGCGTGTGTGAACCACACTTCCAAGACACAAGTTGTTTTGGCTTTTCACTGTAATTACCTCTTATTTCTCCATGATTCTGATGATTGTTGTATGGGAAGCAGCCTTCTCCTGGGGCTTCCTATTTACACACTATAGGGCTATCTTTATACTTTAAAAAAGAAGAAGAAAGAAGACTGTCACTAACCTCATGGGGGATTTGCAGAAAACCATTTTAGCCCATTTAGCAAAAGGTAGATTCCTTATTATTTTCTTAAGCTCATTGTAATAAAAGAAATTAATTCAGAAAAAAAAAAGTTTTCTAACCATGTGTGTTTTTCACCCATGTCAGTAGGACTTCTCTGGGGATTTGGGGCATTGTTTATTTTGTTTACTATGTACTTTATTTAAAATAAACCTCAACATACAAAAATCAAGTCACTCAGTAATAAAGTGTAGAAGAGTATTCAGTATTTACATGTGTCTCTTGGCTTCTTCCTAGTTGGGTGTTAACACTATCAGATGAGAAAGCTAAGAAGAACTCCCAGAGTAACACATCAGAAATGGGCATCAGGCACAGGTAGTAGTGCAGAGGATTAAAGACTCTCCTACCCTTCCCATGACTTTAAGGTTCTGGAAATTAATCGCTAAAGATGGAGACTGCTGAGTGTCTAGTTCACAAAGATCTAGAATCTTGGGGAGTTAGGTAGAAAAGAGCAATTTTACGCTTTTGATAACCATAAATAATGAGAAATAAGATAGAGTAGTGGAATGACCCTAATCTCAGAAGAGGAACATCTATACTTTGTTATAGGTGCTAGTGGCTCTGGTTGAAGTTGTGTGTGTGTGTAAAATGGTGGAAGGGAGAAGATAGCTGAGGAACTTTCTTGGGGACACCTAAGGCCAACAGCTCTGTACCCATTGTGCTTCTGGTGGGGATAAGCCTGCATTATTTCGTGTGTTACTGTAAATGTTTCCTAAGAACATGTGTTTGTATTTTCCCCAGGTTGGCTTATTTGGACGTCTTGGCACTTTTGCAGTAAGAGGGATGCCCATGGCAACTCGACTGTTGCTCTGTGAGCATGCAGAAAAGTTATCAGCCGCCATTGTTCTCAAGAACTACCACTCCAGGCTCTCGGACCTGCTGAACACAGCAATAATGATTGCTTTAAACAAGAGGGACTGTGAAATCCCATCCAACCTGACTCCAGCAGATGTCTTTTTTAGAGAAGTAAGAGGAGTTCTTCTGCCTTTAATGTGGCTTCGTAGAGCTATGCCATTTGCTGATCATGCCTCGAACAGGGAAAAGATTGAGCACAAAAAAAATCTCATTGAAATTTTAAATAGGACTCCATGTTTATTTAGCACATTCCCTGTAAGTTAGAGCTTGCAAAATTGACGGAGTCTTCTCTACTGGCTGCTGGATGTTTTCTTTTTGCCTCTCCGAACCCACTCTTGACGCTGCCCCCTCTGGAGGGCGTCTCGTCAGTGGGTTCCTTTGTCCTCCTGTTGTCTTTGATAACGGTGACGCAGTATCAGGCCGGGAGTGGTTATCTGTTATTGTTTGTTCTATCAGTTATTCCCCCAGCCTCGTTCCTTCCCTGCTTCCACTGCAGTTTGCAGGGCCTTCTGTCAGAGACTGAGGCTTCTCGCTGGCTGCTCTCCCATGTTTCCAGTACTGCTTCCGCCCAGTGCCCCGTCACGCCCGGCCTTCGTAGTGGCTCCCCTCTTGCTGGCCCTGGATGCTGCACCTTCCTCTGTAGATCCCCTGGCCCCTGCCAGCACCACCACAAACGGGCCCTTCACTAAACTCTGCTCACTACCTGCTAGGATCCTACTATCTACCTTGCTTTTAAAATCAGATTTATTTTCCAAGGGAAAGAAAAACCTGCTGTAAACATCAGAGGAAGAAAAGATTAAGATGCTGGCCAGCTGGTGGCAGCTGACTATTGTGATAATAGCATACAGCTCTTGTTCTTGTGCAACTTCTTACAACCTCATGCAGGGGCAGGGGAGACTTTACTCCCTCCCTATAATTGTTTTTTACACATGGGGAACTTTTAACTCTATTTGGTCAGTTTCATTTTTATTTCCTTCCTACCACAGTCTAGCTATAATCTAGCATCTAACAGGCTATGCCAAGAAGTCCTTTTTTCTTCTTAATACAGTTGACCCTTGAACAACATGCCAATCCCCTTGCACAGTGGAAAATCTGTGTATAACTTCTGACTCTCCAAAAACATAACTACTGGGGCGCCTGGATGGCTCGGTTGTTAAGCGTCTGCCTTCGGCTTGGGTCATGATCCCAGGGTCCTGGGATCGAGCCCCGCATTGGGCTCCCCACTCTGCGGGAAGCCTGCTTCTCCCTCTCCTGCTCCCCCTGCTTGTGTTCCCTCTCTCACTCTCTCTGTCAAATAAATAAAATCTTTAAAAAAAAAAAAACTACTAGTAGCTTACTGTTGACCAGAAGCCTTACCAATTGTTAAATCAATACACATTTTGTATGTTATATACAGTATTACATACTGTATTCTTATAATAAAGTAAAGGAAATGTTAAAATTTACATAAGGAAGAGAAAATAAATTCACAGTACTGTACTGTATCGAAAAAAATACGTGCATCAGTGGGCCCATGCAGTTTAAACCTGTGTTGTTTAAGGGCCAGCTATGTTTCATGTACTGTAACCTAAAAATAATTTAAGACCCTGAACTATGTTCAGGTTTTCTGTTGAATCCATAAATGTATTTAGTTCTAAGAATGCCTGTTCTTATATATTTGGGTTAGTTTTTTGTCTAAGGATGTAAGGCAAAGCACTTTTTTGTTTTATTTTGTTGTTGTTGTTTTTTAAATCTAGGAAATATCCCCAAAATCTGAATGAAAGAAAGAAAAACAGTTTACCTCAAATTCCGTGATCTAACCAATCTGAAAGGAATCTGTGCAAAGCCCTCACTCCCCCACCTCCAGCCAAGCTTACAGACAAAACTCACAGGTGTCTGCACTTGGCCCTAACTCTTTGTTGTATAAGAAGGGGAGGAGAGTGATGGTGTCAGAAATAGAAGTGGGCAAAGAAGGGCTAATAGAGGAGAAGGTCACCTACATATTGGATAAGAGCACTATTTGGGAGGGAGAGGTTATCTCATGCCAGAGCTTGTCTGAAGTAGTGAGGGCTATCCCTAAAACCCTGCAGGAGAACTGTCCAAGTTAACTGTTGGGAGTGTCAGGTGTTGGGGTCAGTCCAGGGAAAGGTGAAAAGGTCCTGGGATTCTGGGGAGGTGGGAATAGTAGGGAATGCATCCTTAAGGTCTAAGACAGTGAAGTACATGGTGGAGGGTGGAATAGTGGGGAGAAGGGTGTATGGATTGGGGACGATGGGGTGGATAGGGAAGACTGCTTCATTGATAATTCTGAGATCCTGAGCAAGTCTATAAGAACCGTCTGGCTTTTTGACTGGAAGGATTAGAGTACCGTAAGGAGAGTTAGTAGGTTTATTTGAGGAAAGGAATTTGGAAATGAGGGTTGTAAGTCTCTCAGGGCCTCAGGTTTGAGAGGCTATTGGGGTTTGAAGGGGAAAAGGTAGGATCCTTAAGGTGTATAGATTCCTTTCACAATCACACTGTTGTAACTTTTGTGTTCTTTTTTGGTCTTTGTTCATACATAATTTTACATGGCAAAGCAAATTTTTTTAAAAAGTTACTAACAAATTATTTGAAAGAATTGAGTAAGAGTCTGATTCCTTTTTCTGCATTTGGATCCAAGTGGAAAGCATACTAGTTAATTCAGTATACCTGCATTTTCCAGTTAACTGGGAAAAAAAAAAAAAAAAAAGAAGGATCTGGAAATTATCAGTTGGATACATAATTTATGAGTAGTACCTTAGGAATATGATAGAACAAAACCAAAAATGTGATTGGTTCTTCAAAAGAACGCTCCATATGGAAAATGGTAATGTTTAAGACTATTTACATCACCATTTATCTTAATTCCTCATGACGTTTACTGGTCTTAAGTTTCCTTTGGGTTGTAGTTCTGAATCTTAGGGTTCCATAGAGTTAACTGCTTAAGGGATAGACTGTTGGGTCAGCATAAATAGTATTTGAAACCACTGAGTATGTAACTTTCTCGTGGTGAAGGTGTTTAGCAATTTATTTGACATTTTATTTGCTTTATATATATATATATTTTTTTTTTTTAAGATTTTATCTATATGTCAGAAAGAGAGATCACAAACAGGAGGAGCGGGAGAGGGAGAAGCAGGCTCCCTGCTGAGCAAGGAGCCCGACGTGGGACTTGATCCCAGGACCCTAGGATCATGACCTGAGCTGAAGGCAGATGCTTAACCTGAGCCACCCAGGCATCCCTGCTTTTATATTTCCTGCTTTTTTATGTCATACATGCTTTCTTACCATTTTCACATTAGCGATATTAAGAAATTCTTACATTTAATCTTGCAAATTAAATGAGCCAAAAGTCTCTTGCTGGGGCTATTAGGATGCCTTTGACTAACACCTGAAATAGAAAAGGAATAACAGGGTTTAAAAGATGATTTTGTTTGGGCCATATTTTGCATATGCATATGTCTTGTTCCTTCAACTAGCTTATAAGCATAAGGGCAGCAAACCTCATTTCTGTTATTTCTTTGCATGCCCAATTATATGCAAACTCTAAATGTATTAAGTAAATATCCACTTAATAAAGGGGGGAAAGTTTAACCATGGGCTGAAACCGGAAACAGGTGTTTCAGTGCTTAAAGAATATTTTTGCCTCATTACCTTCATGTGTTAATAATGACAAAAAAATTAGAAAAGAACAGAAGTTATATACATTTGACTCTTGAACAATGCGGGGGGTTAAGGGTGCTGACCCCCCAAGCAGTCAGAGTGTTTTAAAAAATCATAAAGAAGAGAAAATAAATTTACTGTATCTATCAAAAAACATCCACGTGTAAGTGGATGCATGCGGTTCAAACCTTGTTGCTCAAGGATTCCTTGAACAATATTTTCTCTTTCTACTTCCTTTTAAATTTATTTTCACCATCAGCTGTTTTATTCTGGCTAATGAGCTGAGGGTATTCCTTGATGAGAAAAGCCCCTTGAGTAGATTCTGGGCAGTTGTAATTATTACCATCACCATAATTTTTGTTTTAAGTATTGCCTTCTCTGTACTTCCCCAGGTGTCCCAGGTAGACACCGTCTGTGAGTGCTTACTAGAGCATGAGGAGCAGGTCTTAAAGGATACATCATTGGAATCTGTTGAATGGGCTGAGGTGGTCATCAATGTGAACAGTATTCTCAAGGTACAAAATTACAGTGAAGATTTCAGCAAATCAAAGACCAGAGTGTGGATAGAAGAGAAAGTGGTTTCCATATTCCTATTCTGTATCGCCAGTAATTTATAAGTGTTTAGCATTTAATTCCAAAAATTTAGAAAAATGCCATTTTATTAATCAGCCAAACATTTTGAATGTTTGCCTTGTGCATATTAAGTGTCTATGATCCTGAGTTCTGTTTGGTAAAATAAACCTTTTATTTGGAGAAGGATATATATATATATCATTACAAATGTATTAATGTTATACTAACTAAATAAATCACTCAAATGCTTACTGTTTATATTACTGATTAAAATGTTCCATTTAATCTTAGCTAATGGTCTTTATAGCAATGGTTTCCCTACTCTGGTTACTATAGTTTTCCAAAATTGAAATTAAATTTCAATGCAGAAAGAACCAAAAAGTAATTTTGCAGACCTGTGCCGAGTATTTTTTAGTATTAATAGACTTTGGTGTTTGAAATTACCTTTAAAAATACTGGGATTCATCGCTTTCTGCATATGCTATCACATTGTTTTTCTAGGACATGGTACAAGCTGCTAGTCATTATCGACAAAATAGAAACTCCTTATATAGAAGAGAAGAACCACTAGAACAGGAACCTGAATATGTTCCTTGGACAGGTGAGATTGCAAGCACTGAGCCCAAATATACTGATTTATTATTAGCAGTCATTCAAAGTACATTCCTGATGACGCATTTTTGGAAGCTGTATTACTCCATTAGTGTAGATTTATAAGTGAAATGAAAAATAAGTGCTATCTCCAGAATGAGCAATTCTTGTGAAAATTGCTTTATTCCCTTGAATAATTTATAGATCTCTCTATAATGTATTTCACTAGTACTTATTATGTGTCCACTAGATTTTATTTACTTATTTATTTTTTAAGTAATCGCTACCCCCAACGAGGGGCTTGAACTTATGACCCCAGGATCAAGAGTCGCATGCTCTAGTGACTGAGCCAGCCAGGCGCTCCATGTCTACTAGATTTTAGGGCATATAGTTATTCAAAGAAGGAGGTCCTGGCTCTGGAGGTGTTGACTATATTTAATGTTGATTTAATACAAAAAAGTAAGTGGAGCAGCATTAAAGGGATTTAGAAGGAAAAAGGATCATGTTTACCTGGCTTTGTTGAGGAAGTCTCCCATATAGAAGATGGGATTTGAGCAGGACAGAGAGGTATCAGCTGAAACCCTATTTGATTTATTTTTCCAGCAGCAGTGAGGTGATAGTATTTAGGCAGTTGGTCTTTCCCTTAGCAAGTATAGAACCCTTACTTACCGTATTACTTTGTGTGATTTCACAGCAACAAGTGGTCCTTCAGGCATCCGAACAGTAATAGAACGCCAGCATGGAATTGTCCTGAAAGTGGTTTATCCTCAAGCAGACAGCAACCTCCGAAACATTCTGACAGAGCAGCTGGTAGCACTGATTGATTGCTTCCTGGATGGTTATGTTTCCCAGCTGAAGTCTCTGGACCGATCTGGTGATCAAGAAAGATATAGCAGTCTGGAAATGGAATACCTACAGAAAAGATCAGATCTCTTATCTCCACTTCGTAAGTGCATGGTATTTAGCCAGGGCCATGGGTCTTTAAATTTGCAGAACGGATGAAGGAGTCAAATCATTAATGCAGCGTATTCAGTGTACTACTATCATTCATCCAACCATAACCAAGAACTTAAAGCATATATGTACAGCTTTCTGTGTTCATTTGTTCAACCTTGTTTTCAAAACTTCCCAGGTACAAGTACCATGCTGAGGAGGATTTGAAAAGGTAAATTAGCAACAGATGGAGACTGCCCTCCAAGAGCTTGTCATCTGAGACCTTTACATGAATAACTAGTCTGCCCAGTAGAGCATGATGAAGGCTGTTCAGCAAAGGACATGTTCTTTTCATAGTTAGGATGAGGAGGAGGGGTTGTACACATGGGAAGGGAATAGCTTCATAGGTAGGCAGGAACAAAAAGGATTAAATTTGCCTCTTTAATGAATTTATGTGGATTATGAAACTAAATGCCAGTAACTGGAAGGATTTCTCTTCCATTATTTTTAGAGTATGGTATGAGTTAAAGGTAAAATTTCATGTAATATTTTTTATCACGTATTAAGTTTTCACTGACAGGATTTTTTTTTTCCATCTGTTCTCATTTTTACAGTCACACTAGGCCAGTACCCGTGGGCTGCTTCATTAGCAGAAAAGTACTGTGACTTTGATATCTTAGTACAGATGTGTGAGCAGACTGACAACCAGACCAGACTCCAGCGCTACATGACCCAATTTGCCGATCAGGTAGGTAATGAACGCTGGGGACGTAGGCAGTAGATCCTGTAGTAGGTTTTACCATTTTAAATCTTACTTGGGTTTTTAGGAAGATGATATACAATCTTTTTGCAGTTAACTTAGATACTAATTTGTGCATTGTTTCTTTGTAAATTGGCAGACATTTCCAAATATTATTGAAAGATTCTTTGACCTTTGAAGAATGTGTTAAAACTTTAATTTCTATTCTGATATTTCCAGTTATAATTAAAAGTAAATAGACGAATATAGGGAGAGTTTTAAAACTTTGAAAAAAGATCTTGGGAGCACAGGATGCTGCAGCTTTTGGAGAGCTCAGCTTTCCTCGGTTGACATCATGCTTATTTTTTTTTAAAAGTTCTCATTATGACACTCTCTAGATGAATTATAGTTGCTTCTTAAAGCCACTTTATTCAGTCAGTTGATCTTCATGTAAAAACTGATTTTTTTCCTACTATAAAAGTGACATTGTATAAAATTCAGAAAACCTTTAAACCAGAAAATTTTAAAAGTCACTCACAATTTCACCACCCAGAGAGAACCCTTTTTATCATTTGGTTTATATTGTTCTAGTCTTTTCACTGTATAATATTACAAACATGTTTTGCCAGTTGCTGATTTCCCTTAATATATCACAAATATTTGTCCTTATCATTAAGTATTTCACAATAATGTTTTTGATGCTGTTATGGTATATTGTGAACTTGGTGTAACTTACCATATTTGACCAGGGCCTGATTGTTGGACACGGCTTATTTAGTATTTCACAATAGTGCTTAAGTAAATATTTTTGTGCCCATCATGATTTTTATCCTTTTTGTGGATTCTAGCCCTTTGTCAACATTTTCCATCCATTTTAGCATTCTTTTATTTTCTTTAATATGTTTAGTAATTATTTAAAAATCCTTCTGTGATACCTCCAAAATCTGATCATTCTCCAGTCTGGTTCTGTTGTCTACTTACTAGTCCTATTTTTCTGCTTTTTATGTCTTGTACTTTTTTGTTTTATTTTGGATATTGTGTATAAAGGAACCTTAAAGGTGGAAATGAATGCTATTTTTCTCTGGGGAGGCAGATAGGGTGAGAGGCAGGTCACTTGATTCATCAAGAATAGAGGTGGGCCAAGGCTTGGTTGTGGCTTTTGTTATATTCATTTCATTTCTGGTTTCGAAGTCTTGTGGGATTGGTATGTTCGTTGAAGAATTCCTTCTTTAGTGGAAACATCTCTTACATACTGTGTGACTGTAGGACATTTTAGTCTTCCTTTCCACCCTAGGCTTCCATACGTAACCCCAGCATTCAGCAGACGTCTGATGGGAAAAACCAGCTAGGCATTGAGGGCCTCTCTAGATTCCTATTTATCATGCCAGTCTGCATGGCCTTCTGGCACAGAATTCAATCCTTGAGAATCTTTCGTTCTGCACTGTTACATAGAACTTTCTGTGACACTGGAGATCTTACTCATATATTCTATGATAGGACATAGGGCCATTGAGCACTTGAAATGTGAGTGTGACTGAGGAGCTGAATTTTAAAATTTTAACTAAGTTTAAACAGCTACATGTAGCTAATGGCTACCATACCACACCACGCACATCTAAAGTTTACATGATCTTGAGCAAGATCCCCTTTCTGAATCTGAATTCCTCATTTATTAAATGAGATGACTAAGTTTTTTTTAAGGCCCTACCATATAGAAAATAAGTATTTAAGGATTTCTGTTCTGCAATCTAAGACCTTTGAAAAAAATTAATATTTTATTATAAGAAATGTACTTTTTAAAACTGTATTACTGAATATTACTGGATTCTTTGCCCTGTTATTTGTAGAATTTTTCAGACTTCCTCTTCCGTTGGTATCTGGAGAAAGGAAAGCGAGGCAAATTATTATCTCAGCCCATTTCTCAGCACGGAGAGTTGGCGAATTTTTTGCAGGCTCATGAACATCTCAGCTGGTTACATGAAATTAACAGCCAAGAATTAGAAAAGGTAAGAAGGATTGAGTTACATGGAGCAGATTTAGGCAATTTTTTACTTGATTGGTGTAGTTTAGTGATTAAAATACTATTTAGAGATTATGTTATTATTTTTTTAAAGATTTTATGTATTTGACAGAGACAGCGAGAGAGGGAACACAAGCAGGGGGAGTGGGAGAGGGAGAAGCAGGCTTCCCGATGCAGGGCTCCATCCCAGGACCCCGGGATCATGACCTGAGCTGAAGGCAGACACTTAACAACTGAGCCACCCAGGTGCCCCTAGAGATTATTTTAAATATGTATCTCCTATTCTCTGACATAATTTAAATAAAGTGTTCTTTTTTATTTATGATGGCATTGCCATTACTTTTAATGTCTCAATAAAAAAAGTACCTTTCGTGATTTGACTACTATTACAGTAAAGCACAAAAATTTTATTAATGTGTAAATAACAGTCTGTGGTCTTTTTTTATGAGTATTTTCTTAAAAATGTTCAAATTATGAGTAAAAACAGTACCCTAATTAGTTTTAAAGTTTGTCCTTGATAAGATGTTGAAGTGAATATATAATTGTTATAGAACAAATGTTTTATACATGTTTCTTTTCCCAGTAATTAGTGTGGCTGGTTAATATTTTATTGAGTAATTACTCTCGGTATATAGTACCAGTCAGGTTTAGGTTTGCTAGTATTGGATCTGATCTTTCATTGGTATCAGTAAGGGGGGGAAACAATTTTGGGTTGTACTTAATATTTCAACTTGAATTAATACTCAGGATCTTACCATTTTTCATATTTTGTTTATTGTAGGCTCATGCAACACTTCTGGGTTTGGCAAACGTGGAAACTCATTACTTTGCAAAGAAAAAAACCCTTCTTGGTTTGAGTAAATTGGCTGCATTGGCTTCAGACTTTTCAGAGAATATGCTGCAAGAAAAAATTGAAGGTAAAAGAAAGGATTTGAACATCAGTCATGCTATCAATGAACTCTGTGCATTCCTATTATCATTTAATAGGGTTCATTAGACACAGGACCTGTCTCTCCTTTAAGAGGAGTGATTTCAGTGTCGTTAGACCCTTACTCAAGTATGTTTTTTGGGATTCTGTTTTTTAGAGAAAACTTGTATGTTAAATAAGAATTCCTAAGAAGGATGTTATATGATTTGAAGAGTGCTCTGAGTACATCCGTAGTGATTCATATTCTAAGAACAAGAAGAACTGCAAAGAAATCTTGACCTTTACTCAGTGGGTTTTATTGTAGATAGTGGTAATTTTGAAGCTACTAGTTTCAGAATTCAAAACTTTTTGGTGTCATAATTGTATACAACTATTTTGTTATATTGTAGGTTGAGAAAATGATTGGCTATATTGTTATTTTTGAGAACCAAGGGGAAGGGAGATGAAATTTAGAAGGAAGATGAGGAAGAACCCTGTACTGCATTTGAATTGGAGATAATCAGATGGAATCATGATTGTTTAAAATTAAAGTATTTCTTGGCTCTGTTCACTGAAAAGGCCTAAAATCAGTGACACCCCAGTAGTATGAGTATACCTAGTCCTATACGTTGGCTTCTAACTACTATTTCTCAGTAAAAGGAATTGAGGATTATTGGAGAAATGATCTTGGGAAGTCTTGTTTAGCCAGAAAGCAGGGTTAAAGTAGAAATGTCAACACAACAGCCTCCACTGGCCAAGTTTGGGGATAATTTGAACACCAAAAAGAATGATAGTAAAGCATTTTATTTCACCGTTTAAAAAATGTTTAAAAACAAAAAATCCATAAATCCACAGTGATACCCAAAAGGGGAGGGGTCAGTGAAATGCTTCTTTACAAAAAAAGAATACCAACTAATGTAGAATAGGACTTGGGAAGTCATCTTGCAACCATGATGACTAATTAGTCATCAAAGGATGCTAAAACCATTGAGTTTAAGGGTTAGGGGAAGAAGATCGTGTCATGTTTTCAGAGTATTATTACACAGATCTAATAGATACCATCGTCAGCAGTGAGACAAACTCACATTATGTACTTCCTGGAGTGATGTAATGTGGCAGTATAGAATACCACTGTGTTACTTTCATGCTAGAAATGGTCAACCTGAATCTAACCACAAGGGAGTGATTAGATATATCCTGTTTGTGGGGCATTTTACAATATAATTGGCCCAGACTTCAAAATTCAGCAGCATGAAAGGCAAAAAAAAAAAAGACAAGAGGCTGTTTTATTTATTTTTTTTAAAGATTTTATTTATTTATTTGAGAGAGAGAGAATGAGAGACAGAGAGCATGAGAGGGAGGAGGGTCAGAGGGAGAAGCAGACTCCCTGCCGAGCAGAGAGCCTGATGCGGGACTCGATCCTGGGACTCCAGGATCATGACCTGAGCCGAAGGCAGTCGCTTAACCAACTGAGCCACCCAGGCGCCCGACAAGAGGCTGTTTTAGATTAAAGTAGCCTGAGAGCTGTGACAACCAACTACAGTGTGAGATGCTTGATCAACTCCTCAGTCATCCCCCAAATAACCAACTATGACAAACATTTTGGGGATGACTGGGGAAATGTGAACATAATATTAGATGACATTACTCTATTTGTGTTAAATTTTTCAGACTTGATAATGATACTGTGGTTGAATGCCCTTGTTCTTAGGAGGTATATGTTAAAGTATTTAGAAATGAAATGGCATGAAAGTCTGCAACTTCTGTATTACTTAGGGGGGGAAAGCAAATAGGTAGGTTGGTAGGTAGATAGGTAGATAAAGCAAAGAAAGCAAAATGTTAATAGCAGGTAACTCTAGGTATACAGTGTACACTGCATTCTTTTTTAAAATTTTCTGTAGATTCGGAATTTTTCAAAATTAAAATTGGAGGGGATCTTAGCTTATGTAGTCAGGAGTGAAGTATATGTAAATATCGGTGTTTGGTTGCAGGGCTTAGCCAGAGTCCAGCTTCTGAGGTATGGATTCTAATTATACTGCTGTCATTTTTTTCTTCGGGGAGTGGGAATAGTGGAAAGAATCTGGATGGAAATTGGAGAGATCTGGTTTCAGTTATTTTCTCCAGCTTACTAGCTTTTGACCTTGGGTACCTTCTGAGCCTCAGTTCCTTGGCTATAAAATGGGTAGTTGTAAGGATTGGAGACACTGTTCCTTGAAAAAAAATGTTTTGCATATATTAAGTCCTTAATAAATCATTTAACTTTTAACTTTTATCATTTAACTTTTATTATTAAAATTATTATTGACTCCTTAGGAGATTCTTCAGTCTTTCATTTTTAAGTACTAGCAGTGCCTATTGTTCTAGAGAAGTGTGTATATATTCTGCAAGGTTGGCTGATAGTCTGACATGGGAAACCATATTTTAGCCTGGTCACCAGAGATAGACTGTGTTAATCAAATCAAGGTTTTATTTCTTGCTTCCCCACCCACCAGAAATCGTTAGAACTCTGGTCACCGTTTTGATTTGATCACTTCTTAACTTTCACTTTCTTAAAACAGTGGGAGTATTTTCAGGTGTCAGTAATTACCTACAGACTATCAGTGTATATGGTCATAGGGAGTAGACTTTTAAAAAATAACTTACTTTCTGGTTATGTGAATAATTCCTATGGAAATTTGTAAATTATCAGGAAGAACACAATAAAAAAAAAATTGTCCCTATAATCTCACTGCCTCAGAAATTACTACTGTTACTATTTTGTGTATCCTCCCAGTCTGTTTTTCTAGGTACGGAAATTGCACAAAAATGATTTGTTTGATTGTTATAAAATTAGGATCACATGGAGTGATGTCAGTATTTGAGCATATTTGTGCTTTGGTCACTGTACGTTGCTGTGACCGCTGTGTTTATGAGGCTGCATGGCAGTTCTCGATCCTTTTCCCCTGCAGCCCAGCACACTTCCCTGGGCAAAGCCTGGGAATGGGCTGCAGCCTGGATAGCCTCACCCGGTCACCTCATCCTGTTGAGATTACCATTCCTAGTTAGGTTTGGTGCATAAACTACCAGGTTTTGTTTTTCCTGGAATATACTCATGGTGGCTTTTAAATAGATCATTTCCCTTAGTGAAAGATTATATTAGAAACTCTGGTGGGAGTTACTGAGTTACCATAAAATGAGACTGGGTGACCCCCGATTTGAGGGACTTGTGCCTGATGAAGTAGCCATCTGTTCTACAACTCCTTCAAACAGTAGAGTGTTATTTTCATAGCTCTTCTCTCCCCTCCTATTTCTGGTGACTGTGATTGTTTATATGATTTGAATCGAATATGTTTTAACATCGGAAATCAAAACTTAGCAGAATTAATAACATTTTAAGATCACCAAGTACTGATGAGATTACCTTTAGAGATGTTCCTCTTTTTTTTTTTTTTAATTTAGATTTGTTTTATGATAGAAGAGTTTACTCCCCTCCCTGCCTCTCATTTTGCATTCTAGAAATGGCTGAGCAGGAGCGCTTTCTCTTGCACCAGGAGACCCTGCCTGAACAGCTGCTGGCGGAGAAACAGCTAAGTCTCAGTGCAATGCCAGTGCTGACGGCCCCTCAGCTCATCAGCGTGCGTGCTTTTCCCATCCTTGCACCGTTCCTCAGTCTCAAAACAGCATTGGTATTTCTTGAGTCAGATGGTATAGTTCCTATGAGTAGTCATCTCCCTGCTTCCTGTTTTTCTGGTAACTTTCCCCTTCCCCCAGAATAAGTTGTTAGAAGCTGCTTGAGAGCAGGATGCACATTAGCAGAAAGTAGTGGGTCAGCCTCTGCCTCCCTGTAGATCTCCACCTGTTCCTAGAGGTGCTCATGCCGGTGACCAGAAGAAAGTACTTGTATTTTCTTTTCCGGCATAGGACATGTAGGTACCGTGAGGTACAGTTCAGGCTGTTCCGTAAGAAAAAAGGTTTAAGGAACTGGATTTTCATAGCCTATAAGTACCATCCTCACCCTTTTCCTTTGGAACATAACACATTCTTAAGGGCATAGCTAGGTTATGCTGCAGCCTGGGTAAGATACTGTTGTTGTTAAGTACACGTGTAGCCTTAACTCTGCTTCTCTCTTTGCCTTTCAAGAAAGCATTGCAAATGCAAGAGCGATGTAGGATCACTTTGAATTTGCTCTAATTTTATTAAGAAGACAATTCAAAAACTTCAGTATTTTAGACATTACTAGTAACAGATTTCCTATAATTGAGCTCACAACGGCCTCTCCTTATATAGCATATTGCAAAGAATATGCTCAAAAGAATACTAAAATATGTATACTATCTTGAGCCTAAGAATATAAATTTACTGACATTTTAAAAGTACATATACCAAGATTTGCAAATTAATTACAGTTTATTATGAGGATAGATGGAATGTGATTTCCAAAGATGATAGTCTTCTTACTATAAAATAAAAATACCTTTGACTTACTTAAAAGACAATGACATATTTTCTCCATAAATTTCTCTAGTCTTGGTTATAGGATTACTTAAAATAATCCTCAACCTTATTTGAACTTTCTATAGCTGTATATATGTGAAGAAAACAGAAGAGCTAATGAATATGATTTCAAGAAAGCTTTGGACTTGCTGGAATATATTGATGAGGTAAGTAAAATCACTTGAGATGATCACAGGCAAGTATCACAATTTATATATATGGTTTTTGGTAGAACTGAATACCTATAAAAAGAGAAAAAAATACCTCTTTTAGCCAATCATGACAGTGTGTTAATTTAGAAAGACTCTCTGGTTCAGCTATTCCTAACTCTTGGAATGTGTGTAGCTCTTTAGAAAAGCTGTCAGGAGATTCCCTTTCTTGATAATTCTCACACATTCCCAGATGTCTTTTTCTGTGCATGAATAAAAAACACGGCTTTTCAGAGTCCTGAGGTATTTTTTTCTCTTTCATTATTAAGTCATTATTAGTTCCTCAGTCTGATATATTGCTTTATCAATTTATTCTTCACAGTATTCACCCTAAGAGGAGCTGTTTCTCAACCTTCTTTGTGCAGGGGGGGCTTTAAATGACAATTCTGTAGGTTAAATAGTTGGCCCTGCAATTGATAGATTTTTAAAATGTAGTGTATTGGCTTTTATGTTACCTTGTTTAAAATCTTAACCCTTTCAAGTTTCCTGATAAAATCAGATTATCACAGAATAATCAGAAACTAATTCCCACACAGTTACTAATTGGCTTATGCTTCTGAGTATTCATGTCTTAAATTTTTTTAAATTATGAATTAAGGTAAGTCAGTCGTATTTATGCAGAATTAGTTAACATAACTCAAATTTAAGCATGTATTTTTTTAAAATCAGCACTTAATGAGGATTTTTTTGTTTTACTATAAAGGAGGAAGATGTAAATATAAATGATCTAAAACTGGAAATCCTTTGCAAAGCTCTTCAGAGAGATAAGTAAGTTCTCATAGCATGAATATAAGCTATGGTTTTAGAAAAGGACTCTTTAGGAAGATTATGATACCCTATATCAAGTGGTTTTGTAACCTAATTGTATTCTAACATAATTATAAAAATTTTATTGTGTGCATTAGTAATCTAAATTTTTCATTCAATAATTAAGGAAGAGTTTAAGGACTTAGGACCACTGGTATAATAAATCTCTACTTTTGATTTTATTTACTTGAGCGAAAGAGAGTGGGGGTGGGGTGCAGAGGGAGAAGGGGAGAAAGAGAATCTCAAGCAGGCTCCACGCCCAGTGCAGAACCCAATGTGGAGCTTAGTCCCACGACCCTGAGATCATGACCTGAGTCAGACGCTTAACTGAGACACCCAGATGCCCCTCTACTTTTGATTTTAAAATTTGGACTGTCAATTTGCACAGAAATATATATGTTCCTGATTTTCACAGAAGTTGGGCCAGTTCTACCAAACAAGAAGCTGCATTTTGTTTTAAATAAAAAGTTTATTAGAGTATCAGTACTCTCTTTAAGTTACTGAGACCTCTTTTTCATGATCATCTCCTTCCTGAGAAGGGAGATATCTATGGGAAATGGTGGCAAAGAAAGGTGGTGGCAGTGAAAGACTGAGAATAATCAGTTGGGGGGTTGAATTGTTTCTAGGACAAGAATTTTAGAGAACGTGACTTGAGTGCTAACACCCTTTCCTACTTACAGTTTTCCTTTTTATATGGGGCTGAGAAATTGCAGTAGAACTATTTTTACTAAAGCATTTCTCCCTCTGATCAATCCCAAATAGTTAAAATTGTTGTTCTGTTTGGTCTTGGAGGTCACTCTCTGAAGCATCTAGCTCTGCCCACTTGATTCTCCTTCCTAATCTTAAAAAAGTATGCTGTCATTTGACTGGAATTCCTTGTCATGGCTTCACATTTAAAAACTTTAAGGTATTGGGGCGCCTGGGTGGCTCAGTCGGTTAAGCGTCTGCCTTTGGCTCATGTCATGATCTCTGGGTCTTGGGATTGAGCCCCACGTCAGGCTCTGGGCGGGTGTGTGTGTGTGTGTGTGTACCCCACCCCCCCCAATGCTCACTCGCTCTCTCAAAATAAAAAAAATGTATTGGGGGAGCATTTAAGGTATTGTGGAATATATTCATTGATTACAAAGCAGTGGTTGTGTGTGTGTGTGTGTGTGTGTGTGATTCAGCAGTAGATAATCTCACTAGATAAAGAAAACTTACATTGTAATAGACCCTGGTTACCATTTTACTTTTATGAAAAGCAGAATATGTTACAATATATTGTAACTATTACCTGTGCTCTGAAGATCTACTTTGGAGTCTTTACTAGATTTGTTGTCTATTTATAGAATTATTTTGGGAAAGATGGTTTGCTACTTTGTTTTGACATCAAATACATATGGTTATGTTGGGTGAATAGCTACCTGAGTGTAGCATTTTGTATCTAAAATAGACTCTTAAGTATATTCAGCATTCAAACCTCCCTTATTTAAATACTTTGAAACAGTATCACAAAACTCAAAATTCTCCACCCCTGGCACAACCAGCAAAACAAAACTACAGTAGCAAATAGAAGTCATTTATTTCAGATATGTCCATGATTTCATTTTCTTCTCATTGCAATTTTGTTTTCTAGCTGGTCTAGTTCAGATGGTAAGGATGATCCAATTGAAGTATCTAAAGACAGTATATTTGTGAAAATCTTACAGAAACTTTTAAAAGATGGTAAGTGGTTTGTTAATATTGGAAGTTATAGCATCACTCCTCAATTTCAGAAATCTGAGCATAACGGGGATTTGCCAAGGTGTCAATGCCAGGGTGATTTAAGATTAAACAGTATCATACTCAGAATTAGATTTATTTAAAGTGAAGGAGGGGTTTTTTTCTTTCCTCTCCCAATTGGGGGAGCATGTGTCAAGGTGAAGTCTCCATCCACATGGGTCCTGGTGGACTCCAGTGGGCAAAGTCTCCATGCTGATTCAGGATGAACAAGGAATGGATTCAGATGTTGGTTGTGACACCAAAAATCTGTATGATAGAAGTAGCCATTTCCTTTAATTTTTCAGTTAACTCTTGTGAAGATTGAAAACTTGAAATAATATATAAATGAAAAATAACTTTTTTTTTTTTTTAAGATTTTATTTATTTAAGAGAGAGAGAGCATGAGAAGGGGGAGGGTCAGAGGGAGAACCAGACTCCCTGCCGAGCAGGGAGCCCGATGCGGGACTCGATCCCGGGTCTCCAGGATCATGACCTGAGCTGAAGGCAGTCGCCCAACCAGCTGAGCCACCCAGGCACCCGAGAAATAACTTTTTGATATATAACCGACCATACTAAAGTACAAATTACAGAATGCTTTTACACATCCATTTTGGACATTAACACTCTAAAATTCATCTTAGGAACAAAATAAAAAGGAAAAGAAGGGAGTATGTTTTGCACCTAAAACAGCAAAATTCCATTTGCTGATTGAGACACAAATTAGGTAAAGAAGCTTTTATGGATAAAATGCTATTCTCAGGGGGGAATCTGAAGTAGAGGATACAGTTGAACCTTGAACAATGTGTGGATGAGGGGCACTGACCCCCAGCATGGTTGAAAATCCACATATAACTTTTAACTCCCTAAAAACTTCACTACCATTAGCCCGCTATTGACCAGAAACCTTACCAGTAACATAAACAGTTGGTTAACACATATTTTGCATGTGTATTATCTACTATATTCTTATAAGATAAATTAGAGAAAAATTGTTATTGAGAAAATACATTTACAATACTGTACTGTATCGAACAAATTTGCAGGTACATGGACCCATGCAGTTCAAACCCGTGTTGTTCAAGGATCAACTGTATTTACTTTCACCTTTTTTCATATTACGGGGAGCTTAATATAGGGAGAGTGTTAGACTAGAGATGAGCAGTTTTGCATATTTTGTACATGTGTGGTTCAATTTATTACAGAATGTTCTATCAAAATGTGTGATACTAAATTTAGGCAATGCGCAAATTAGGCTTAGTGTTTACCAGTAATCTTTGCAGATATAAGGATACTCTGTTTTATACCAAATGGAAAAAATACATAGTGATAAGTTACTGTAAATTCAGCCCCTCTAAATGGATAGGACTTTTATCCATCATACTAACATTTACACACATTTGGAAGTTTCCTATACATATATATGCAAGATACATTATTTAATCTACATGAAACATGATGAACCCCATCCCTGGTACATAGTAGTCACTCAATAGACATTTGTCCTTTTAATGTCTACACATATTTTGCAGATTCGTAGCCCAAACTCCTCTGTAATGGATTGTATTCTGCAGTCTTCTATTTTAGAATTGCTGGCTTAACCAGGGGACGTGAAGGGGGACCCTTAGAAAAGTAGTGTGAAACTAACCACACCAACCAGTATTCTGAGGTGAAACAGAAGCAAACTCGCAGCGTTTGCGTGTCAGAAGCTTTTGTTTTACAGCCCATCTGATGGTCTCTTAGCATTACATTTCAGACTTGTAGTCTCCTTTTGTAAGTGATCCAGTGAAAATGTAATTCTGTGAATAGATTACTTGGAACTTGCTCATAATTGATCTGGACTTTTATTTTGAGAAAGGGATACTTGATCATCCTACCATGACAGATTTAATAGTGCATTCTTTTTCAAAGATGAGTAATAACACAAAGGTTAATTAAGCCTTTTCATTGTCACAAAAATAAAAATTAAAAATGAAATAATGAAGGGATATAGCAAAATAATCTGTCTTTTGTTTGAAAGTATTTGAAATACTTGAAATTCATAAAGAGCTGAAATGCACCTGTAGGACTTTCTCTTTTCCGTATTTGGAAATGAAAAAATAACTGGATATGATTGATTTCTCTGTACTGCTGGAGAGATTTTCCAGTTGAGCCTAACAGATTATTAGAAAGCATTTGGACCCAAATCCAATGTTTTCCATGAAGTTTGTTTCTCATAAAAGTGCCACAGTTGAATTGTGGCTAATTAAGTGTTTAGTGCTATTTAAAGGTGACTTTGCTGTTTTTGTTATTCTTAGATAATAAATCATAGATGAACAATAGGAATGGAAAGTTGTGATTGTACAGAAGGAATTGTTAAATTGTGACCAAAGGACAAAAACAAGTAGAAACTATTATAGAAATAAATAAACATATATATATACAAATGAAAGGTATATATACTTATAACAAGAAGTTAAATACATTTATTTTTGGAAGCTTTTTAATAATATAGCTACGATATACAATAGCAAATGTTTTTAAAGGACAGATCCTGACGGTAGAGAGATATAGATAGCCTCATATTTCATAAGCTCTGGAAGCCAGCAATTACTTCAGTTTGTGGAAAGAATTGATTCCATAGATATATTTAACTTACCCACATGGAGTTTTTCAGTTTGCTTTTAATATTATTGAGGTATATTATACACAAAATTCATATATCATTACATGGACTTTAAGTTTTTTTCTAATGAGCCACCAGCATTTAATAGTTGAGAAGTGTTCTTACAAAAGTCTTAACTTTCTTGGGGCGCCTGGGTGGCTCAGATGGTTAAGGGTCTGCCTTCGCTCAGGTCATGATTCCAGGGTCCTGAGATCGAGCCCCATATCAGGCTCCTGGCTCAGCAGGGAGCCTGCTTCTCCCTCTCCCTCTGCCTCTCCCCCTGCTCATGCTCTCTCTCTCTGTCTCCCTCTCTCTCTCTCTCTCTATATATATATCTGTGTCTCAAATGAATAAACAAAATCTTAAAAAAAAAATCTTACTTTCTTAATTCTAAGAATCAAAATATTGGCCTAAACTGGACTGCAATATTGTCCTGGCAACAGCAATCTGCTGAGTGCTGTCCGCTTTGGGTGAGGCGTTGGCTCTTAAGTTTACCAAGATCCCCGAGGCCGCCTTCCTCATATCACTGGGCAGAGTTTCAACGCCTGCTGTGAAGAAAAGAAGTCATCAAATATTAGTTCTAAACAGAGGGCATGCACAATAAAAATAGAAGCCAAGTAAGATGTTAAAATTTTTTTAAAGATTTTATTTATTTATTTGACAGAGAGAGACACAGCGAGAGAGGGAACACGAGCAGGGGGAGTGGGAGAGGCAGAAGCAGGCTTTCTGCTGATCAGGGAGATCCCAGGACCCCGGGATCATGACCTGAGCCAAAGATAGACGCTTAATGACTGAGCCACCCAGGCACCCCAAGATGTTTAATTTTTTTAGAGAATTGATCTTTTAGAAATTAATGTATTTTCAGAAGTGTAATGCTGTTTTACAGACAAAAAGTATTTGAAGTATTTTAATTATAATAAAGGATCTATAAATAGTTCAGATTTCACCTCATAACATTTATTATAACCCAGATTTTTATTATGTAACAGTTAAGTACAAAAAATGGTGCTAGGCACTTTGAGGGTATTGGAAAAAAAACTCAGTATTTGATTTTGAGAACCTTATGCTAATGTGACAAATGATAAAATATTGCCTTATTAATTGAAAATTTTTTTCCAGTTTTCTTTATCAAGTGAGAATATTGTACATACCTTTTTGTAACTACACAGATCCTAATTCAACAGTTTCATTTCATCAGTGCTCATTGGCTTTCCACCTTTATAGCGGTCTAACGAAGAAATGATTCTTCACCTGTCTCATTTCAGACTGTAATACATTTTGAGACACTGGAACTAGTTTTCATGATACGATTCTACTAAATTATTTCCCTATATATAATTGGATATACACTTAATATATATAATTGTTGAAATACTTGAATATATAATTATTATATATTTGTTTGAAATACTTGAATATATAATTGTTGGAATATATAATTGTTTGCACTACTTGTTTTCAGGTGATTATTAGTTAAAAACTTCCACATTGAAGAAATGACTTAAGCTGTGGAGAAAAATGAAAGTATTTCAGGTCTTATTAAAGACTTTAATCAGATTGGCTATTTTGACCACTAGGGGGAAAAACACTCAAGCAACTTCTAAGTAAAGAATGTCCTGTCGTTAGACCTGCAAGTATGTTTGGCAGTGGAAGGAATTTAGAACAGAGTATTTCCCAATAGTGGAGTGACATTATATTTTAAATAGAAGCACAGATGTTATCATTAATCATCTTCATTCATTGGGGAGTCTTATGAAAATAAAAAAGGACTTTCTGTGTTTGTGTTTATAGGCATTCAGCTCAGTGAATACCTGCCAGAGGTGAGAGACCTCCTGCAAGCAGACCAGCTTGGAAGCTTAAAGTCTAATCCTTACTTTGAGTTTGTTTTGAAAGCAAACTATGAATATTATGTTCTGGGACAAATGTAACTTTTTCTAAAAATGGTCACTGTCCCTGAAAATTTGTGTAAGCATGTCCTTATAAAAATCTTAGGCCTTAAACATCTAAAAATTTGTAGTTTTATAACATGTATTGATGAATTTTGTATACTTTATTTGAAAGCTGCTACAAAACAGCTGTGTGACTGAATGTAGTTTTGGTTTTTTGTTACAAGATATTTTCTCTCTTTTTTCCATCTAAAATGTATCACTTGTTATTTCCATGCTTGCTACCCTTTCTTTCTCTTCTCATTCTGTCGGGGGTTCTGGAGTTCTTACTCTGGTTCTGGCTACTTGTATGCACAAAGCACTTCTCGGCCTCAGTTTCTATAACTTTAAACATGACAGGATTGCACTGATTGTCTCTGAAATGGCTGTGACTCTGCACTGAAGAGAATCAAGTATTTGGTGTCTGTTTTGGTTAGAACTAGTAGGAAATATGTAGTAAGATAGATGTCAGGTTTGCTGACTTGCTGTAGGACTAAAAGACTAAACAAGGCATAATTCATGTGAGCTTGAGAACTGGTTAATTCATTGGGAAAATATTAAACATTTCTGTGTAAATAATAGAGTATTAATGAGAGGAGTGAATAAGACCTGTGTTTTCTAACCTATCTGTAAGTTACCATAAAATAAGTTTATAGTATTAATGTTAGTTACAATCTTTCAGTATGGGGATTCAATTAGCTTCATGTATTTTCAAGGTGATTTACACTGAATTCCGGCTTTACCACAGTCTAATTAATGTAAAGCATGTGTTATGCTAGAAGCCATTATAGGTTTTTTTTTTTTTTTTTTTTAAGATTTTATTTATTTATTTGACAGAGGCACAGCGAGAGAGGGAACACAAGCAGGGGGAGTGGGAGAGGAAGAAGCAGGCTTCCCGCTGAGCAGGGAGCCCGACGCGGGGCTCGATCCCAGGACCTGGGGTCATGACCTGAGCCGAAGGCAGCCGCTTAACGACTGAGCCACCCAGGCGCCCCCCATTATAGGTTTTCTTAGTATGGCATCCGATTTACTGAAAAGTAGTGGTTCTCAAAGCTTCGTTGTTCTGACCAATGTCATCACTCAGTTTTTATCAGCTTTAAATAAAGACTAAAGATTGGACAGGGAGTTGCTGCATATTCAGATTTTGGCCCAGTTGAATGCTCACTAAACAACTTGCTCCGACAGCTGAAAAGGTCAGAAGTTAAATATGGTGAAGAGAGTCCGGTTCCTGGTTTCACAAAGGACAGCCGTCTGTGCCCTCTTCCCCTCTAGGCTTCAAATCCAGCCTTTGAACACGTTGGCAAGAGGAGGCTAATGGAGCTCATTACATTAATAACTGAAGGAAAGACACTAGCAGCCTTGTCTTTTTTTTTTTTTTTTTTGCAGCTTGTGTGTGGGGACAGCATCAGGGTCCAAGTTAGGAACCTATTGAAGGTGCTAAGGCAAGTTGAACTTGTCAGATGGTGGATAAGAAATTGCTAAATTTTTATCTTACAGGACATAGACATTAACAGTTCTTGCCTGTATGATCCTTTTCGGTAATGTGCTCTGGGGACACAGGATTGTGCCCCCTTCAACATGCTACCACAAATCTGATAGCCCTAGTGTGACAGGAAAGCCAGTCTGAGAGTGACCCTGGCCCTGTTGATGGCATGATTTTGCATTACTGCTGTCACAGTGTAATGCATAGTCTTATTTTGAGGGAGGGGAAGGCTCGCTCTTCTAGCTGTATCTCGTCGTCAGAAGCCTAGCACCGAAATGGTTGGATTTTTAAAAATTAATAATGGTAAAATTAAGGCCTAAGATTTTGAATAGTTTTTCTAAATTTAAAAATTTCACAACATAGTCTTTATCAAAGAATTGATTTTTACATAAATTGAGTAATTGATAAAGACACATTATAAAGGTGAGCATGTTTTCTAAGGAAAGAGAAATTTTACGGACTTGGGAAAGGTTCCCCCCCCGCCCCTGTCCTTGCTTTTCTCAAAGTCACAGCTTGCAGCCTTGATTAAATGAAACAATAATGTGTTTTTGAAAGTGAACAGTGCTGATATGTTTTAAGAATTTGTAAATATGGGATGCCTGGGTGGCTCAGTCGGTTAAGCGTCTGCCTTTGGCTCAGGTCATGATCTCAGGGTCCTGGGATCGAGCCCCGCATCGGGCTCTGTTCAGCGGGGAGCCTGCTGCTCCCCCTGCTTGTGCTCTCTCTCTCCCTCTCAAGTAAATTAAAAAAAAAAAAATCGTGAATGTGTCAAGGATGAAGGCAGAACTGGATACACATAAGGGACTTGCTGAAACCCCAGTGAAGTAAAAGGCTACTGATACCCTCCGTTGTAGGGATTTCGTTTTTTGAAGAAAACTTCAAAACTGGATTGTTTCTTTTATTTTGGGGTCTGAATCAGAGTCCTGAAGTATATCGCCCACCAGGCACACGAGTCCTGCGGGTAGATCGTGCAGGATGTTTCCCCTTTGAGGCCGATTGCTTTCTCTAGAACAGGAATGGAAGGAAAGCCACACCATAATGTCGTCAGACTCACTTCTTAATCTATTGTAATCCAGCATACTTGTACATGTTGAAGCTGATAACTACAGAAATATTAATGTAGTTCTACCTGCTTATTCCTGGACCTTTAATTTGGAGAATGCCTGAAGAGAAAAGAGTTTTACATATTTCTATATAAAATCCACTCATTAGATACCAAAATATAATTTAAAAAAATAATTGTGTAATTCTAAAAATTTAAAGATTTTTATTTGAGAGCGAGTATGAGTGGGGGGAGGGCAGAGGGAGAAGCAGACTTCCCGCTGAGCAGGGAGCCCCACACACGGGGCTCAGTCCCAGGACCTGGGATCACGAGCCAAAGGCAGACACTTAACCGACTGAGCCACCCAGGTGCCCTAATTAATTCTTAAGTTAAAAAAAAAAAAAACTAGAAAATGTGAAACCTATTTTTTAAAAAAGTAGATGGAAGAAGATAAAGCCCTATAATCCCACCAGCTAGAAATAGCTTCAGTTACCAGTTTGAAATGTATCTTAGGGACACCTGACTGGCTCAGTCGGAAGAGCATGCAACTCTGATCTCAGAGTCATGAGTTCAAGCCCCATGTTGGGTGTAGAGATTACTTAAACTTTTAAAAAGTGAAATGCATCTTGGACAGTTTGGGACTGTGCATACTGTGTATTCTATAACCTAGTGTATATTGTGAGCATCTCCACGTATCCTTAATCCAGTGTTTCCCAGTCTTTTTCCCGTTGTCATTCCTGAGGACTCTTTTTAGTTTTATTCTAATCACTCCACCCGCATCCCCCCCCACAAAGTTTAATACTGCAGATATACTGTATATTTTTTTATGTGCTGTGCTTCTGGAGGCCACAAATCATTGCAATACCTAATTTAAGATTTTTTTCACACCCTGCAGAAACAGTTCCCCCCCTTCAAAAATGGATGTCTTCACAGTTCAAGATACAATTTTTTAATGACTGCATGATACTTTACCACATGGCTGTGCCATGCTTTATTTAATGGTTCTCTGCCTCCTTAACGATCTGAACACTTGAGTTAATGGTTTTGGTTTGGGTTGGGTTTTGTTTTGTTTTTTTTGGGGGGGGTTGCCTTTTTAGATACTACTAGAATAAATCTGTACAAAAATCTGTGTGTACTCCACATTCCTGTAAACTTACATGACTCTTCCTGTTCAGTTTGTGATGATGCTGACATGTTTAGCAAACAGTTGTAATAATTTTGAATGTCCTTTGCTCCCCTCTTCTACCACCTCACCCCCCTCACCTCCTCCAAACACTCCGAAGAAAGATACTGTGCTATTTATTGAGTGTTTATGTCCCAGGCACTTACCTAGTTTTAATCTTCAAGTCAGTGTTAAGGAGTAGGTAGTATCCTCAGTTGAGAATATGGAGTCTTTCTTGAAGTGAGCTGTTCAAGGTCACACAGCCAGTCAGAAGGGGAGGAGGGTACACCCAGAAATACTTTACTGCAAAGTGCAAGCTTTTAACCCACTTATTATGCTAGATACTAGGAGGTAGTGGGGTGGGGGGCGGAGAGCTGATGGCTCCAGTGGAATCATTAGGCCAATAGAGATGGCCACGGCAGAAGCCATGACTTCATTGCAGGATGTCTTTGGCCCCTCGTTGGAAAAGATCTCTTGAGGATCTCTTATTTTCAGAACCAAACTAAGTGTTGGGAAGTATTAAAGGAAGGTAGAAAGCAGTCCCTGCCCTGCCCTGACTACTCCTAGTGGGAGAGAGAGTCACCCAAGCCCCAGCTTTGGGACCTGGGAGTGTGGTCTAGCTCATTGGGCCTTGCTTTTCTGATTCTTAAAACTGAATGACTAGTACCTATCTTACTTACCTCAGAATAATTAAAAGCCTATATGCTTTTAACAATATGAAAGCATATGAAGTTTTATGAATACATATTTGATTTTTTTTTTGAGAGAGAGAACGAGCGGGGGGAGGAGCAGACTCCCCATTGAGCAGAGAGCCTGATTTGGAGCTCAATCCCAGGACCCCGAGACCATGACCTAAGCCAAAGGCACACAACGGACTGAGCCACCCAGGCGCCCCTGAATTCATATTTGAATCGATAGGAAACAATAGAAGGTTTAGACCCAGCGATAGTGGGGTCTGCAGATGTGTGAGGAGCTCAGGGTATAGGGCTGTGGAGGAGGGAGCTGTGAGGCCACAGCTGAGTAGCTGCACAAGGGCCCTGTCAAGTTTCAAGAGCGGGGCTGCACCTGAAAACTTAGAAGCAGACACTCTCAGGCATACCCTACATGACTGAGCTTTACTTAGTGATAGTTCTCAAAAGGGTATGCAGGCAGTCACCCGCTTATCAGGGAGAGCAGAGCACTGGTGTGTTCCCCAAAAGTGTACATGTATGGAGACAGTTTTTCCACTCGCCTGTTAGGTCTATCCTCTAGGCCAATGAGAATCCAACTATACCAGAATGGGACTGGGTTACCCCATAGTGACCCGTCAGACTATTTAAACAGCCCCAACCGTGGGCAGAAAGCAGATGTCTGGCCCGGTGTTCTCAGGCCCCCTCTCCCCAAGGTTTGCTGTACTAGCAGTCTCCTCCCTCCTGAGTGTTTCCTTCATAGCTTTGTGTGTTTGAAGCTCATAGACTCTGGGCTTAGAAAAGCTTGCAGTAGAAGAGAGAAGAACTGCACCACTGAGCAAGAGTTTTGGGAAGTCTTGACAACCCCGTTCCCCTTTAAAATATCAAATTCTTAGGTATTCTTCCTACTCTCAGGGCAAAATTTAAGCTTTTCTGTTTATATTGTACCTATAGTGCATTTGCCAGTTTATTTTTTTCTAGTCTCTTCACCACCCACTGACAGCAGGACATGAGGTATTACAAATGAAAGGTAGTTTTCTGTCAGTCACTCATTCTCTAAAATAATTGAAAAAGCTAAATGCGAAACCAAGGTCGCTTTTAGCTGACCCTTTACACTCACTGCGTAAGCCCCATACTAACCAAACTATTTTTTAATTGACTGATGGTTTTAGGAAGGGCTGCCATGATGTGGACTACAGAGGAGGGTTGCATGTGCTTTTCTGTCCCTCCTCCAGAGAATCCACACCTGTCCCAGTTGCCGAGTTCCACTACCAAATGTGAATCACAACTATTTTGGGAACACTTAAGCACATCAGAAAAATGAATGATTCCATTCTCGCTTGTCCACGTCACTGATGTACCCCCTCAAAGCATGTCACTGAGTTCATCACAGAAAATTGTGTCTCCCTGTGCCTTCTACATCAGGGTTAGGACTGCGCTCGCTCCCCCACCCCCTGCCAAAAAAAGAGAAAATGTGAGACCAGCACCAACTGGATAACCTCCTTTGACCCTCACTCCACCTTACCATAAGTAGACCCATCCAAATCCTTCTAGAAAATTTGAAAGGCATATCCCCATATATCAGTGATATAAATAGAACCGCTTCAGCAGCCTCTCGTAGATGGTGACTTCAAGATGGACTGGGAAGCGGCCTGGCCTTGGCAAGGCATCATCCTCTAAATATAAAGATGAGTTTGTTCAGCCTTTGCAGAAGGAAAAATTGCTACCCATCCTAGAGTGCAATGTCCTTGTCCTCTTTACTGGGAGAAAGGTCGAGCAAGGTTTCATTTAGTAAGGGTGCTTCACCCATTCCACCACCAGGTCGTGGGTTGTGACCCTGGCCTTTCAGTCCCAGGACAGGGACACTCTCAGCCCCACCAAGGAGGTGGGGAATTGGGAGCTCAGCTCGGCCCACCCAACCTGGGGCAGGTCAGTCCGGGAGAAAGAGAACACCCCCCAAATTCACGCCCTTCGTGAACGCCCGGGTGCGCTGCGCGTCACTGAGGCGAACGGCTCCGGGTGCCCTGGCTTTGTGCCTGCCGCTGTCAGAGCCGCCGACCCGGCCTGTCCCCGGGAGCCCTCCTCCTCCTCCTCCTCCCCGCCTCTCCGTCCTCTCCTCCCGCCGCCAGTTGTCTGGCCCGCGACAGCTGCGCGCCCTCCCGCCGCCGGCTGCCCTCTCCGCGGTGGGGGCGGGGGCCGACTTGGGTCAGCCCTCTGAATTGGGGAGCTCAGGGGTGGAGAGGGAGAAATGAAGTTTACTGGCGGGGGGGGGCGCGGGGTCTCCTTCCTTCCCTTCCTGGGACACCCGGTGTGACTGCTACGCCCGTCCTCTCTGTCCCACCGCTGGAACACGGCTCCCTCCTCCCTGTAGCCGCGCGTGGGGTTTCGGGGGTCTGAGTAAAGCCAAAGAAGGGTTGAAATGTGGGAGGCACCCTCCGGAGCGCCCAGTGCGAGCAGAGCGGACAGGGTGCGGAGGCCTTGCGGACAGGTGCAGCTCCGGGAGCGCAGGCGCAAACACGCACCTACTGGCGCGCGCGGTGACTCTCGCCCCACCCCATCCCCTCGGGCGGGCAACTGGGCCGGGTCGGGAGGGGCCGACAGTCCGGGGACACGCTCCATATACGGCCCGGCCCGCGTTACCTGGGCTCGGGCCAGGCCGCTCCTTCTTTGGTCAGCGCAGGGGACCCGGGCTGGGGCCCAGGCCGCGGGCCGGCTGGGGGAGGGGGCTCTAGTGCCCAACACCCAAATATGGCTCGAAAAGGGGAGCGACATTCCTGCGGGGCGGCGCGGGGGGGCGGCGCCCGCGGGCTATATAAAACCTGAGCGCGAGGACCAGCGGCCACCGCAGCGGACACAGCCGAGAGAAGCCTCGCTTCCCTCCCGCGGCGACCGGGGCCCGAGCCGGAGAGCAACAGGTGTAGCCACCCGCCCAGGTAGGGCGGGAGTGGGGGAGGGGACGGGGACAGGAGAACAGTAGGACAGCGGGACAAGGTGACAGGGCACCACCGAGGGGTGCCTGGAGAACTCCGGGGTAGAACCCAACCGACTCGTTTGATCAGCCCCAAGGCCTACTTTCTGCCCCCCCTGCGTCTTGGTCCTCAGAGCCACACGCGCTTTATAGAGGAGACACGACACAATCAGTTTTTGGAAACGTCTCCCAATTTATCCCCAGCCCCTTTGGGCTCCGCTACCTGGCGGCTTAGCGTGTGCCAGGTAGATTAAAGGTTTTGCTTTAGTCGTCCCAAGGGCAATACCTCCCCAACGAACCTCCCCCGAAGATCATCAGGAGCCACTATTCTCTGGGTTGGCCAGCAGGCGAAAAGGTGCCTCTGTTCTGAGCCTGGAATGTCAAGAGGGTCCGGAATGGGCCATTCCTTCCGGGCTGGAGCACCAAGGCCCCTCCCACGGCCGTGTCTTTGCCCCCGCACCCGCACCCGCACGCGTGCGCAGCGAGCAGGTATCGCCGGCCCTAACCTCCTAGGCGAGGCCGCGGAGGCGCGGAGAGGGTGGGCGCCCGCGCCTGGCTCTTGCCGCGGGTAGGCTGCAGGAAGGCAGAGAAGTCTCGGCGGACCCTGGGCCGGGGCTCCCGGGGTGGAGAAATCCTCCGTGTGGTCGCGACGACGCGACGACGACCCCGTGCCCCTCTCCCTCTCCCTCTCAGGGCAGCGCAGCCCTGAGCCTGGGGAGCGAAGCTCGGGACGGGTCCCTTCGGCGGCTCCCCTGGCCGGCTGCGCGCCGTTCCCGGCTGGGGGCGTCCGTCGGTCCCCGGGAAGGGAGGGCTCTCGGGCCAGCGCGGCCGCTGTGCTGACGCGCCGTGTGTTTCCACGGCCTTGCTGTCCTTTGCAGAAACCAGACACCATGTGTGACGAAGACGAGACTACCGCCCTCGTGTGCGACAATGGCTCCGGCCTGGTGAAAGCCGGCTTCGCGGGCGACGACGCCCCTAGGGCCGTGTTCCCTTCCATCGTGGGCCGCCCTCGCCACCAGGTCAGGCTGCCGCCCGGCGGACCAAGCCGGGTCGGGATCCCCGTGGAGCCGGGCCCCGGGCCACTGTGAGCCGCGGTAACGTGCGCGTGGTGTCTCCGCTCCGCAGGGCGTCATGGTGGGCATGGGTCAGAAAGACTCCTACGTGGGCGACGAGGCTCAGAGCAAGAGAGGTATCCTGACCCTGAAGTACCCCATCGAGCACGGCATCATCACCAACTGGGACGACATGGAGAAGATCTGGCACCACACTTTCTACAACGAGCTCCGCGTGGCCCCCGAGGAGCACCCCACCCTGCTCACCGAGGCCCCCCTCAACCCCAAGGCCAACCGCGAGAAGATGACCCAGATCATGTTTGAGACCTTCAACGTGCCCGCCATGTACGTGGCCATCCAGGCCGTGCTGTCCCTCTACGCCTCCGGCCGTACCACCGGTGAGTGCGCGCGCCCGCCGCCCCACCCCCCGCTCCCGCCCGCGGCCCGCGCCGGCCGGGGGGCGCCAGCTCACTCGCCGCCCTGTCCCCCGCCCCGCCCCGCGCGCAGGCATCGTGCTCGACTCTGGCGACGGCGTCACCCACAACGTGCCCATCTATGAGGGCTACGCCCTGCCGCACGCCATCATGCGCCTGGACCTGGCCGGCCGCGACCTCACCGACTACCTGATGAAGATCCTCACTGAGCGTGGCTACTCCTTCGTGACCACAGGTGCGCGGCGCTCCGGGCACCCGGGGCGGGCTGGGTGGCGCGCGGGCCCCGGGGCCCTGCGCTGAGGGCTCCTCTCCTGCCCCCCGCCCCCCACAGCTGAGCGCGAGATCGTGCGCGACATCAAAGAGAAGCTGTGCTACGTGGCCCTGGACTTCGAGAACGAGATGGCGACGGCCGCGTCCTCCTCCTCCCTGGAGAAGAGCTACGAGCTGCCCGATGGACAGGTCATCACCATCGGTAACGAGCGCTTCCGCTGCCCGGAGACGCTCTTCCAGCCCTCCTTCATCGGTGAGTCCCGCTCGCGGGCCTCGCCAGCAGCCCTGGGGCCGCGCCGCCCAGCCCCGCCCGGCCCCCGGGTCGCCCCCCGCCGGCTCACGCTCCTCCCTGCGGCCCCCAGGCATGGAGTCGGCGGGCATCCATGAGACCACCTACAACAGCATCATGAAGTGCGACATCGACATCAGGAAGGACCTGTACGCCAACAACGTCATGTCGGGGGGCACCACCATGTACCCGGGTATCGCCGACCGCATGCAGAAGGAGATCACGGCGCTGGCCCCCAGCACCATGAAGATTAAGGTGGGCGGCGGCCCGCGCCCCCTGCCCGCGCGTGGGCTCAGGGCTGCGGCCTTCACCCTCCTGACGCGCCACTGTCTTTCAGATCATCGCCCCACCTGAGCGCAAGTACTCGGTGTGGATCGGCGGCTCCATCCTGGCCTCGCTGTCCACCTTCCAGCAGATGTGGATCACCAAGCAGGAGTACGACGAGGCCGGCCCCTCCATCGTCCACCGCAAATGCTTCTAGACCCCATTCCACCAACAGCGCTCGAATTCTCCTCAGGACGACAAATCGGCTCAGGTTGCAGGTGGCTGACCTCGAGCCACCGCGCAGCAACTTCGTCTCTAACAACTTGAGTTGCTGCAGCCGCAACGCGACACAATGTTTATAAAGTGTACATACATTAACTTATTTACCTCATTTTGTTATTTTTAAAACAAAGCCCTGTGGAAGGAAATGGAAAACTTGAAGCATTAAACTCAGCCATTCTGTCTGTTGCGTAAAGTTGTTTGTTGTGTTTACTTGCGGGGGGGGGGGAGGGCACAGGGGAGGAAGAGGGGCCCCATCTTCTTGTGTCACTTTTCACAACACTCAGAATGAGTGAGCTCCGAGCCACACCATTAGTTAAGTCTTCCCATGCTCACGGTCCCCGCCCCCCCCCCCCATCAGATCCATTTCCAAACACTGGCAGGCCCGTCGAGGGCCCGACCTGGCCCCCCGGTGTGTGCTGAGGAAGCTCTCCCTCTCCAGGGCGCTGCACTGAGCCCCAGGCTCGAGGGGGGCCGCGGGCGGGTGGCTCCGGCCAGCCACCGATGCAGGCATCGGGCGCTGTCCGCGGTGCTGGCGCCCGAGAGCCGCTCCCCCTACGGCCGGTCGGGCATTCCCTTAAGGAAATCCGTATTCCCTCCTGAATCTCGAGATCTAACTGAAAGGGCTGTGTTCTGCATTTAATGAACCAGTTTTCATTTGTAAGTGAAGACAATCACTTCTCTTCCAGACCGGGAAGTCCTTTGCTTCATGCCAAGGTGATGGTGGTATAAAAATGTGCCTCTTCCGGTGTGGGGCTGGGGAGGGGCCGCGCCCAGAGGTGGGAAGAGGGTGAGGAAGGGCCAGATGAGCGGCCCAGAAAGGACAGCATATGCTGGGCATGCACAGACACCAAGGGCAGCCCAGCAAGGAGGTGTCTGCAGGGAGTGGAGCTGAGACTGGCACTGGAAGAAAAGGGGTAGCCAAGGGAGGAGGAACACCACCCCCTCCTTTCCACCACTGGCCATATTCTAAAGGCATAAAATATACTAACAGAGGTGGAATTTCTATGGGAGAGCGCAGTACCTACTTGTTTAAAAGCTAGCTTAATGTTTTCTAGTCAAGATGACCAAGGACAGTGGTACCTGAATAAAATAGATTGACTCAAAGAAGGTAATAAGTTTGTAAGTAGAATCAACAATATGCAATGTTATATGCCACATAGCCATATGTTTATTCATTGTCTCCTTTTATGGACTATTGAAAAGTTTCTGAAATCCTTGAGGCCTCTAATGTGGGAATACTGCCAAACCCAGATATCAAGAAAATCAGTAATTCAGTAGAATTTAAAATTTTAATAAAACAAGTCTATGATGCCATGTATTATTGCCCCATGAAAGGTGGATAAATGTTAAAAATGGCCCAAGTTCTAGTCTCTTGGAGGAATCTAGGTTTTATTGATAATGACAAGTATACATAGGCATATCTAAGCAAATCACACCCATGTACACACAGACTGAATAATTCATGTAGCCAGCAGCTTGGAAAAATGTCAGAGTTACATGAGTTAACTAATTGTCATGTTAAGAGTTTTCTAACCAAAACCCAAAATCACTTAAGTATTTCAGTAAGGTAGGTAAGGAGATAATGACCCATTTCTCCTGTGATCATAATCATTACATGACTCATGGTCATTTAGAACTCACAGAAGTTTTCAGTATAATCTGGTAGCCTTTCCTTGTGCACTACCTTTGATACTGCTCGTCTACTGAAAAAATGTGCAAATATTATTAATTGTGTGGTTTCACTGGGAATGTGCCAAATCTAAAAATTACTTTCCTTACCAACACGTCTCTAAAAACAACAACAACAACAACAACAACAACAAAACATCACACCTTTTATTAGTGTTCTGTTAGCTTTCCTGCTTTCCTATTAGGTCATGATTATAGGTATTTGGTAAATTGTATTACCTATATTTGTCCTGAAATAGGATGGTGGGTGTGGTAAAGAATGAATTGTTTGAAAATGTATATCTAGAGAATATACAAATGTTTGTGCTGGGTGAGAGGAGAAAAACTGAGTCCAGCAGCTCTAAGAGTGTTTGTAGTAAGAGGAATCAAGAAGTCCCTGTGTGGTGGCAGTGGAGCGAATAATGTTACATCCGATTCCCCAACTGAACAGCCATCTCAGAGAATCAGTTTTTGGAGCAGTGATAGAATTGAAAACAACAAACCTCCCCCCGCCGCCCCCCATTGCTTATGGTGTGTTTCCTTAGACGTGGCAGTGGGACTTATCAGGGATCTTATTTCCTTCTCACAAAAGCTTATGAAGTCGCCACCAATTTGTTTTCACTAAATCTATATGACTAGTGTTCAGCTGAGGAAAGAAGGAATAGAGAAGAACATGAGAAGAGAGAATGTGTCAGGATTAAAAAGGATTAAGGTTGAGTGGGAGAAAGGAAAGGACCCCATACCACAGTACACCCTAGGCTCCATCATTTAAACCTTTGGAAGTTCAAATTGGACCATCGAGTATCAGGGTGCCTCCCAGCTGCATCTGTCCCCTGACCTATTACCCCAGATGTGGTAGAACCTACAAAAGGTTAGTGAAATATTTTGTTGCCCCACGTACCATGTGCAAGGGGTACAGAGAGGGCTAAGAGCTTGGTGCCATGATCCCCAATATCACCGGGCACATATGCCTTGACTCTGATTACCACAAAGCCTATCGGAGCTCCTAGAGGTGGGGCCCACTCTGCACTGTGAACCATTCGATGCTGTGGACACAGTGGCTGTTTTGTAGCCTGTTCAGCCACTTGCCACTATGAGGCTGGCTCCCTCCCGTTGTTTTCTGACAAGGCTCCATGGGCTCCAAATATTGGTTCTTATGGGGAAACACATCCCTCATTGTGCTCAAGAGGGTCTGCCCTGCCTCTGGTGCTGGGGACACAGAGTAGCACCGCCTCTTACCGGGTAGTGCCTCAGCCCCGAGGACTGGAGGTGGAAATGGGCTCATGCCACAGAACGGCACTGCCATGTGGGCATCAGCTTACCTACCTGACTGCCTCCTTCTCCTCTTTGTCTCATTTCTGTCACTTCCATTTCCTTTCTGTCCTGTACTGTTATTTGGAAGGCATCCATTTCAGCACCATTGATATGTCATAGTTCTAAACCTCATCACTGTGCAGAGTTGCTGGTGACTAGAGCTGGTCTCAGGAATGGCAGATTCTTTGTATCATGGGCCAAGGGGCAGCCATAACACCCTTGGATCCTTATGCTACCACATCTTCACTTCTTTCTTTCTTGGCACCTGTATGAGGATCCTGTGGTTGCTGTAACAAATTACCACAAAGCAGGTGGTTTAAAACAACAGGAGCTAACTTTTTCACAGTTCTGGAGGCTACAAGGCCAAGACCAAGGTGGTGGTGGGATTGGTGTCTTCTGAGGCCTCTCTCCTTGGCTTATAGATGGCTATCTTCTCCCTGTGTCCTCACTTTGTCTTCCATCTTTCCATGTCTGGGTCCAAATTTCCTCCTTATAGAACATCAGTCTTGCTGGATTTAGCGCCCACCCTAATGACTTCATTTCAATTTAATTACCTCGTTATAGACACCGCCTCTGAATACAGTCACATTCAGAGGTACTGGGTGTCAGGAGTTCAACATATGAATGGGGGAGGTTTGCACAATTCAGCCTCAAATAGGGGCAGCAAATTGGCCCACTATAGTACCTAAGAAGCCCTATAACAACTCATTTGTATTAACATTAGCAGTTCATTTTAATAAGTCATGCATCTCTTACGTTAATATTTTGTCTATGCTATATGAAGCACTCTCACATTCATGAACTGATTTTAACTTACAAGGTAGCTAGGATAGAGACTATTATGCCACTTTTATAAATGATAAAACTGAGACTTCAAGATTGAATGACTTGCCCAAGTTTATAAATTAGGAAAAGTGGTAGAGCAAAGACTTGAGCCTGGAACTCTTGACTCTATTCTTTTATTTTTAACCTTGGTATGTCCTTATACTTTATATGTATTTCTTGTAAGCAGCATATGATTAAATATGCAGGATATTTTCCAGCAGGATAATTTTGTCTTTTAATCGAAACACTTGGTCCATGTATATTTGATGTAATCACTGACGTATTTGGATTGAATCGATGATTTAACCAGTGGGGAGCCTGCCATGGGGCTCAATCTCACGACCCTGAGACCATGACCTCAGCCAAAATCAAGGGTTGGACACACAGGTGAGTGAGCCACCCACGTGCCCCCATTCTATCTTTTTAAACCCCCAGATATTATCATTTGTTATACATCAGCCATGGCTTTAACCTCCTCAAGATATTATAATTGTTTTATACAGTTTAGATTTACTTGTATATTAACAATTTTCTTTGCCCATTTCTTGCTTTCTATGGATCCAAGTGGGATCATTTTTTGTTTCTGCTTGAGCACAGTCTTTAGAATTTTTTTATGAGAATCTGTTGGTCGCATATCTCTCAGTTTTTGTTTGTCTATGTATGTCTATTTCTCCTTCATTGTTGAGAGAATTTTTTCCTGAACCAGAATTCCTGGTTGACAGTTATTTCTTTCACCATATTGAAAATGACATTTCTCTATTTCCTGAGTGCTGTTGTTGCCGTTGAGATGTCAACAGTCAGCCTGGTATTTTTTTTTTAATTTTTTTATTTATTCATGAGAGACAGAGAGAGAGAGAGAGAGAGAGGCAGAGGGAGAAGCAGACTCCCTGCTGAGCAGGGAACCCGATGTTGGCCTCCATCCCAGGACCCTGGGATCATGACCTGAGCTGAAGGCAGACGCTTAACCATCTGAGCCACCCAGGCACCCCAGCCTGGTATTTCTTTGAGGCAATCTGTATTTCTCTCTCCCCACCTCTCAGCTTTTTTTTTTTTTTTAAGGTTTCTCTTTGCCTTTGATATTCTGCAGTTTCTCTGCGATGTATCTGATGTATCTAATTGCGGGTTTCTTTTTTACTTATCTTCTTTGGAATTCATGAGCTTTTCAAATATGTGGATTGGTGTCTTTTCAACAGGTTTCGGAAATTATCAGCTATTATTTCTTCAAATACTGGCTCCAGTCTCATGTTTTCTTTCTTTTCATTCTGAAGAATTGACAAATGTGGCTTCACCAAAATTAAAATACTTGCTCATCAAAGGACATCATTAAAAAAAATGAATAATCAAGTCTAGTACTGGGAGAAAATATTTGCAAAACATACCTGACAAAGGTTTGGTATCCAGGCTATATAAAGAATCCCTGCAATTCAATAACAAACAGATAAAAATGCAGAAAAATGGGCAAAATATTTTGAACAGACACTTCACAAAAGAAGATATGCAAATGGCCAATAAGATAAGCACATGATCATACTTGTTAGGATGGCTATTGTCAAAAACAAACAAACAAACAAAGAGAACAGAATAACAAGTGTTGGTGAGAATGTAGAGACATTGGAACTCTTGTACATTGCTGGTAGTAATGTAAAATGGTGTAGCCTTTGGGGAAAATATCATGGAAATTTCTAAAAAAAAATAAAGATAGAAGATATGATCCAGCAATTCTACTTCTGAGCACATACGAAAAGAAATACAAGCAGGGACTCAAAGAGGTATTTGCACAACCGTGTTCATAGCAGCATGATTCCAATAATCAAAAAATGGAAGCAGCCCAAGTGTCCACTGACGGATGATAGGATAAACAAAATATGGTATATGTGAACAATGGGATATTATTCAACCTTAAAAGGGAAGGAAATTCTGACACACACTACAACATGGGTGAACTTTGAGGACGTTACACTAAGTGAAATAAAACAGTCCCGCAAAGGCAAATACTATATGATTCCACTTACATGATATACCTAGTGTAGTCAAATTCATAGAGGAAGAAAGTAAAAGGGTGGTTGCCAGAGGCTGGGAGGAGGAGGGAAAGAGGAGTTAGTTGTTTAATGGGCACAGAGTTTCCGTTGGGGAAGATGAAAGAGTTCTGGAGATGGATGGTGGTGATGGTTGCATGATAAAGTGAATGAGCTTAATGCCGCAGAACAGATGGTTAGAATAACAAATTTTATGTTATGTATATTTTACCCCAATTTTAAGAAAAGATAAGCACACGAAAAAGTGCTCAATATTTTTCGTCATTAGAGAGAGACAAAATTAAAGAATGATCATATGCTACTATATACCTACTATTACAGCTAAAATTAAAAAGACTGACAACACCAGATGTTGACAAGCATATGGAGCAACTGGAATTTTCATACTCTGAGTGGGAATACAAAATGGCACCATCACTTTGGAAAACATTTGGAAGTTTTTTATAAAACTAAAAATACATCTGCTCTAATAACTGATAATTCTATTGCTAGGAATTTACCCACAAAGATTAAAAACATATATTCATGAAAGGACTTGTACAAGTATGCTAATAGCAGCTTTATTCATAATAGTAAAAACTGGAAACAGCAAGGTGCCTGGGTGGCTCAGCTGGTTAGGCCTCTGACTCTTGACCTCAGCTCAAGTCTTGATCTCAAGGTCATGAGTTCTAGCCCCATGATGGGCTCCTTGACCAGCACGGAGCCTACTTAAAACAAAACAAAAAACAGAAAAAACTGGAAACAGCTCAGGTATCCACCAGTAGGAAAATAGGTAAGTTGCATATAGTCATATAATGGAATACTATTCAGCAATAGAAAGGAGCAAACTACAGATACACACAACATGAATGGATCTCAAAAACATGCTGAGTGAAAGAAAATATACACAGGAGCCTATATATGTAATATTCCATTTATATGTTATTTGAGAACAAGCAAAACTAGTTGATGATATAGAAAAAAACAGAACAGGGCACCTGGGTGGCTCAGTGGGTTGAGCGTCTGCCTTTGGCTTAGGTCATGATCCTGGGGTCCTGGGATCAACTCCCAGGTTGGGCTCCCTGCTCACTGGGGAGTCTGCTTCTTCCTCTACCCCGCCCCCTGCTTGTGATCTTTCTCTCTCTCTCTCGGATAAATAAATAAAATCTAAAAAAAAATTTTTTCTTAAAAAAAACCCCAACAGAACAGTGGTTGTCTCTGGGGAATGGGGTAGAGATTGAGAAGTGGCATTTGGGAAATTTTTGGGGTGATAGAAATGGTCTATATTTAGATAAATATACATTATGTCAAACAGATCAAGTTCAGTGAGCATACAATTAAGCTCTGTGTATTTCATTCAATGCACATTTTAATCAAAAGAAAAAATTGCAAGCAAAAATAGAATATCAGAACTTTTTTTTTTTTTTAAGTAATCTCTATGCCCAACATGGGGCTCAAACTCATGACCCTGAGATCAAGAGTCACATGCTAGGGCACCTGGGTGTGCAGTTGGTTAAGTGACTGACTCTTGATTTTGGTTCAGGTGGTGATCTCAGGGTTGTGATGTCAGGATTGAGATCTCAGGGTCATGAGATCAAGTCCTGTGTCAGGCTCCATGCAGTGTGAAGTCTGCTTGAAACTCTCTCTGCCCCTCTTCTCTGTGCTCATTCTCTCTCTCTCTGAAATAAATAAATGCATCCTAAGAAAAAAAAAAAAAGAGTCACATGCTCTACTGACTGAGCCAGTCAGATGCCCCAGAATATCAGATATGCTCTACATTAAAATTTTTTCATTACTTTTCATTTTAGGAATTGCATTGTGGGCAATTCCTCTAATTGATCATCCAATCTACTAATTCTTCCTTTACTTAATCTATCATTAAGCTCTTTTGTGGACTTTTAAGTTTCTGTTATTAATTTTTTCCCTTATAGAAATTTTTAGATATTCCGTTTTGTTTTTTTCCAAATCAACGAGGTCATGTTTTTATACTTTCTGTTCCCAATGGATATTTGTTAGCTTTTCTCTTACTTCCTTAATAAAGCATCCAAAGGTGGTTTTTTTTTTTTTAAGATTTTATTTATTTTTTTGAGAGAGAATGAGAGAGAGAGGGAGAACAAGCAGGGGGGAGGGGCAGAGAGAGAGGGAGAAGCAGGCTCCCCGCTGAGCAGGGAGCCTGATGCAGGACTCAATCCCAGGACCCTGAGATCATGACCTGAGCCGAAGGCAGACGCTTAACTGACTGAGCCACCCAGATACCCCTGCATCCAAAGGTTTTTTGTTTTTGTTTTTTTTTAACAATGTGGACCTAACAATCCCAGTAACTGGAGTCTTCGAGTTTGTGTTACCTGTTGTTTGGGTTCTTGTTCATACCACCTTGTTTCCATGTGTTTCCTTGTTGACAGCGTCATGTTCACCGTCCTTGAAGAATCACTTGTAGAACACTTGGAAACCTAGAATACAAGTGCCTGTCTCCAGAAAGGATTTGTATTTGCTTGTGCCAGGGATCTCCTAGGATACAACTAATCTGAAACGATGATAAACTTCACAGCCTGAGGTCTCTGGGTCCTCCCAGGTGATACAAATCGGGACTGCAGGTACCTGTGAGGACCCAGCTGTGGTCACAGTTTCTCGGACATCTCCCCCCCACACCAACACCGCCACCATGTGCTCTGGGTCCAGGCAACTGACCTTTCAGACGCTTGCGTGTCAGTGTGGGGTGGGGTTTACTTCTGGTTCACTCCTTCCCTCTTCCCCTGTGGGCTAGGCCTTCAGCTTCAGGTAGGAAGGCCCCAAGCTTTACAAAGTTGTTTACCCCCAAGTGTAAGGAAATCTAGATAAGCAAACACTCTCAGGGCAAGAGCTGTTCCTAGAATTACTGCACTTCTGGCTTCCCTTAGATTTGGGCCCTAGTAGTGCTTTAGTATCTTGTCAACTCTTCAGTGCCTGTAAGATTTTTAAAATACTTTTTCTGGCTTCTTAAAAGTTGTTTTCAACAGGAGTGTTGATTCTGAGAATTTAGCGTGCCATATTCTCTAAAAATAGAATTCCACATCTCTTACTTCTCAGGCTTGGCTTGAGCCACTCTGAAGAACAGCACAAATCTCCTATGTAGTCTTCAGGAATTTTGCCCCCAATTCTGCTGCCTTATTTTAAAGCTTTTTTTTTTTCCTCTGGGTCTAAAAATGCTCTGGGTCTGAAATATTCCCCAGGCTGACAGGGTACCAGCTGGGAGGTGCCTGGAGCCCTGGCAGCCCAATGCTAATGTGCCATGTGTCAACAGGGATCAGTTGAACCATGAAAAAAAAAAAAATGAAGGGCAAAAGAGACAAAGGAACTGTGTCAAAGTGATAAGTCACCCTACAACTTCTGCAAGTGAGTGGATGGGTGATTTTTTTCTGCCTTTTTTATACCTCAATATTTCTTCCAACTTTATTTTTCTTCAAGAAACATGTATTATGTTAATATTAAAAATAGTCAAGTGAAAAATGGGAGAAAAAAAATCCAGAAGAGAGGAGGCCTCAGTAGTCCAAGGGGAGGAGGGGGGGCTGGATGGTATTTCCAAGCAGCGGGGACGGGTTTGGGCAGAGCCACTCACAAGCCGCCTGGTGGCCAGAGGCTGGGCTCCTGAGACAGACGGAGGAGCCTGGGGGTTTGGGCTGGGCAGGGCATCAGAGGACCACTGTGTCCTGCATGGTCCCCAGGGGGCAGCAGCTGAAAAGAGGACAACTTGCTCCTCTCATTCCTCTGCCCTGAGCTCCAGAGCAGTCCTGGGGGAGCTGGGCAGACAGCAGTGAGGGAAGAGTCTCCGGGGTTCCAGAGACTGCCTTCTGGTCCTGGCTCCGTCTCTAGCAGGAGCAGGGAGAGCCGCCGTGGCTGCTGGCCCCTCATTCCTCTGACAGCGTCAGGAGCAGGACAAGCTGGTGAGCGAGCAGAACGGGGACACGCAGTGCCGCTGAAGAGCGTCTCCACGCCCAGGTTCCCTGCAAATTCCACCAAGGCTCTGGTTCACGGTTCACGCTTGGCCCTTCCTAAGCCAGAGTGCTCCGAGTTCTCCCCTCCCTCCAGCCCTCCCCTCCTGTCCATTCCACAACACGTAGTTGCCCAGTATCTCTTCCACTGTAGGCGCCGAGAAGGAATTGCTTGACTGTACTTGAACTTCTTCAGTAAATGCTTAAAAGGGATGCCTCGTATCCTCCACATCTATCTCTGGAAGGTTCTCTGGAACCTGGGTTTTTCTCTGCTTTTTTTTAATTAACATATAATATATTATTTGTTTCAGAGGTACAGGTCTGTGATTCATCAGTCTTAGACAATTCACAGCGCTCACCATAGCACATACCCTCCCCAGTGTCCATCACCCAGCCACCCCATCCCTCCCACCCCGCCCCCCTTGGGTTTTCCTCTACTTTCTGTTTCAGACTTCCAGAGTGCAGGGCGGAGCAGGCAGGTGGAAGGCAGGGCTGCAGGGGTAGGGCCAGGCCCAGGCAGGACGTGTGCTCAAACCGCCAGGGACACAGAGGCTGAACCTGCCTGCCCGGCTCTGCCTCCCGACGGGGCCCTGTATTTCTTCTTGCACCACACTGGCACTGGAGGCCAGGAATCTGAAAGCCAGGGCCTCGGCACCTCTGAGATTTAGGGACTTCACCGGGAAGACACAGTCTGGCCTGGACCAGGATGAGGGTGGGCGCTGTCCTCACAGTGGGCTTTTTCTCTTCTTTCTCTGCCCCCTGGGTGCCCCCTTGCCGCACCCTCACCCCAGTCCTGTGCCGAGTGGCTGCATTTTTTCCAAAGGGCAATGTGGACACTGCGAGGCAAACATTTGCTCGAGGCCACGGGAGGATACAGGGTCATGGTTCACAGCCAGGGAAGTATCCTTTTCCTCCACCCGACTTCCTGGTTGTCCAAGGATACAGGCGTGAGGGCTATCCTTTTCATAAGTCTGAGAAGTCAAGACATCCGAAATCTAGTCCCCTCATTTTCCAGAAGGATCCAGAACCCTGTAATTCCACTATTACTTGCTTATTGGCACACCCACCAGTCAGCAGTTAATTTGCTGATTCATTCAACCAACATTACTGAGCATTTACTATGCACCGGGCACTGTGCTAGGAGATAAAAGGGTGAGCCAAAGGCTCAGGGTCTCAGCGCTCAGGGGGCTCACAGTATCAGGGCGAGGGGAGACATGTTAGCACAAAGCAATGTAACTCTGTAAATCTGGCTCATGCTGACAGCATAGGAGAAGTCAAGGGCCACAGAGGGGTTTGATGAGCAAGGGCAGGTTGAGGTGCCTCCGAAGGGTCACTAGAACTCAGCAGGTGAAGTGGGAAGGAACAGCTCCTCCATGACAGGGCTAGGGTTGAAGGTGGGGGCCCCCAGCCCGGAGGACAGGTAGCTGCAGCTGGGGGGTGCAGAAGGAGCCACACCCGGCTTGAGCAGACCCTCCATGGCAGAGGATATATTTTTTCTTTAATCTAAGAGTGACGGAAAGCTATTGAACCATTTTAGGCAGAGAGAGAGAGAGACAGAGAACCTGGCATCACAGGGGGCAGGGGGAAAGACTGCATGACAACTCTCAGGCCTCTGACTCACATTAGCATGCTTGCTGAGACAGGGGAGCTAGTGAGCTGTGGCGGGTGTGGGATGCCGGGCAGATTGGCAGTGCCGGAGAAGGAGCTGGGGGTGGGGAGGGGGCAACAGGCCTGGGCCCTGAGATGGGGGTGTGGCCTGGGCCTCTAGGATGGAGTGTGACCTGGGCCTCTAGGATGGGGTGCTGCCTGGTCCCTGAGATGGGGGTGCGGCCTGGGCCCTGAGATGGGGGGCTGGGCTCTGAGATGGGGTGCTGCCTGGACCTCTAGGATGGGGTGCGGCCTGGGCCCTGAGATGGGGTGCGGCCTGGGCTGCAGCCTTTCCACTTCCTCTCAGTCTATTCCCACCTTGGGGCTGGCCGGGAGGATCACTGGAACTGGAGTATTCTCTGCAGAAAACCCAGGAAGCCCACAGGAGAATGAGTTTGTGCTCTATTGGCGTTTCCTCCCATCTCAGGCACGAAGGCTGGGGAATCTTAAAGGGTGAGTGAGCCTTGGGGGAGCCTGCCTCAAATAGCCCTGCTTTATCCAGTGTCTGCTCGGAGGACCTGCGCTCTGGGCGCCGGGAAGGGGAGGGGAGGCGGGGGAGGAGAGAGGACGGAGCGGGAGGAGCAAGGCAGGGACTGGGCAGGGGAGGAAGAGGAGTTGGGAGAGCGGATGGGGGCCGGGGCAGAGGAGGAGGGGCGGAGGGGGAGGCCCGCCGCCGCCGGCCCCGCGGTGAGTCACGGTACCCGCTCCCGCCGCCTGCCTCTATTTTTGTATCAGCGCCTGCTCGTATCTGGCTCGCTGAGTAGGCCTCCCAATGGGTGGCGGGGGGGGGGGGGGGTCTGATGGCCGAGGATGAGGACCGAGGGAATATTGGAGAAGTCGCAATAGGAATTACGAAGCCAGCCCTCTGTCTTGCTAGGAGAGCTTCGCCTTTTTAGTAAGCAGGCGCTCGGAGCCGCCGCGGCCCCGGGAGGGAAGGCTCGCCAGGCCCCGGGCGGCCGCCGCACCGATGATCCCGGGTCCGGCGCCCCGAGCGGCCGCCTGGGCTTCGGCCGCGGGCGTGGCGGCGGCGGCGGGAGGGGCTTGGGAGGCTGTGCCGAAAGGCACTTGACTGTGAGCCCCGGCGGAACAGGGCTCCTCAGCGGCCGGCGGCCAGGCTGCCGACCTCGCCGGGCCGCAGCGGATCGCAGCCGGTCACAGACAAACGCCGGAGCCCGGGGCTGGAGGTCAGATCTACGGCCGGTTACCCTGTGCAAGTCATTCCGCTTCTCTGAGGCTCCATCCCCTCATCTGTGAAACGGGGGTGGTGTGCCCAGCCTTGCAGGGTTGGAGGATGACAGCAGAGTGACCAGAGATCCCCAGTGTCACTGTCCGCTGTGCCGACGGGGAGGCCGGTGGGCCCAGTCTTGAGAAGAGCTCCGCGCCCCAGTGCCTTCTAGAGAATGAGGGCTGCTTTTCTTTGATTTGCGGTGCGAACAACAGCCTTTCTGAGGCCACTGGCAGGGGTCAAGGGCAAGGGATGTGCTGCCATGTGGCTTTGAGCCTCCCTGGATTATCTTGCGTTTGGATAATCTCCAGGGTGAGAGTTGTTGAGCTATTTGAGCCCTGCCTTCTGAAGTTAACTTGTTTGCATGAGATCATGGGGGGAATACTGATCATGTCAATCCTGGTGCTTTACAGGTACTTGGAGGAGGAGAATTAGGGTTTACTCTTGCCGGGAGGAACTGGGTGAGCTGGGAGCCATGCATCCTTCTTGCCATGCTTTGCAAGGGGTGGACAGCCAGAACACACTCGAGCCCGTGTATCCCCAGGCTGCCAGCTCCTGGGCCTGGTGGAGAAGAGGCATGAGCATTTCTGGTCTCTCCATGGCAAGAATCCTCACATTCAGAGCAAGATCCTGGTGACCCAGGGCGCCAGGACCTGTCTGTGCACTGAGGCCTGGGACCACACAGGCTGAGCGCCAGACCCCAGCACAGCCCCGAGTGCCCTGAGGGCCATGCCTCCAGGAGCAGGTGCCTGGCCACGGGCACAGACCTCCCCTTTCTGGGGCCTCCCAGAACAGGCAGCTGTCCTCTCCTTCATACACTCTGCCTGACCCTAGAAGGAAACAGAGGGACACTGACAAATGGCCTGGGTTTTTTTCCCCCTTTCTCGTTGCACAAGTAAGCACAGCTTTAAACTCAAACTTTAAAGCCAAGAGTGGCTCTGGGAGGCCCTGGGGGAGAGACAAGAGCTTCCAGACCATGTTGGGAAAGCGCAAGGGGCCAGCCAGGCTCAGTGTCCGTGCTGTCCTCTCCTGCCCTGCCCTCCCCTGTCCCCTACCTATCTGAGCCGAGGGTCCCATTCTCCTGGACAATGCCTCGGGTGCCTGGCTCGCCCATGTGCTCAAACTAGCGCCCCCCCTCCCCCCCACTGCCCCAAGCACCTGCACCTTTCCTGACAGGCATCTGATCTTTTCCCTTTCCTGTGTATTCTTAGTGGCCCCAGGGGGAAAGGCAGCCTGGCCTTGCATGGCTGGGACACCCCCCCCCAGTAACATGGCCCCAGAGCCCACATGGTTCCTTCCTCCAGGGCTGGCTCAGTGAGGGTCTGCTGGTGGGGTCTCTGCCCTTCATGAACCAGAGTCAGGGCATCTTCTTTTGTGGCCAAGGAGCAGCCTGCTCAGGAAGAAAGCTACAAGTGTTCCCATTCTGCAGGTTTGAAAGACAAGGCTGAGGGTTGATCACAAAGTCCCAGGCTGTTACTGCATCAAGACGCCTGCATCTCTAGCCTGTTACTTCTCTTGAGCCACGAGCCACGGAATGCGAGCCACGGAATGCCGGGGGAGCATGGTGGTGGGCTTGGTGGAGATGTCTAGGGCAGCCCTGGAAACGTGGAACTGACGGGCCTCTTTGGGCGGAGGGTGGATAAAGAGGGTATTTCTCTCTTAGATCCCTTCAGTCAGAGTCAGCGTGCAGGACAAAGCCCACCGCCTTCCTTAAGCAGGTTTTGAACTATTCCATCTTCCTAGCGGCCTCTGCTCACTCTATGCGCCGGATTTTCCATTTCGCAGGGCTCGCTACCCTCTGGGAGCTGGAGCTGGCTCTGGAGCCTGCGGACAGGAAGGACGGTGTGGGGAGAGAACAGGCTTTCTGGGCCGGGCTCACTGACAGCTCACCCCACTTGCCTGCCACGGGCCACATGCCTGCCATTCCCCCTGGCGCTCTCATCCTCTCAATATAGGGTGCTTCTGGCACACTGGGCGGGGGCCGCCAGCCCCAGGGCCAGACACCCTGCTGCTGGAGGGCGAGGCCAGTGGGGACAGGCTAGGGCAGGCGTCAGCTTGCTCCCTCTCCTTGCATGGCCACGGCCTGCAGCCTGTCTTCTGATTTGTGTGTATTATTAGGTCCCAGGGACTCCGGCGGCTGTGGGGGAACCACAGAGGGTAGGGCGCCACCCAGCCTGCCGAAGGAATTTATCCCCGAACCTGAGCTCTTCTGGGGGTCCTCCAGCCTGGCTGGGAAAGCAGGCCCCCCGCCTCTTCCAGGAGGGTTGAAGAAGTGCCTTGGGTACTTTTATCAGTGCCTTTTCTTGCTGCCCCCAATGGCCCCAGCGTGCATGGACCTGCTTTGCCCAGCTGCCCCCCCCGCCCGGCTTGTTTCGGTTCCAGAAATTAACCTAGTTTGCGGCTGATGGGGGCTTCATGGCCTTCTCTCCCCAGTAACATATGAGCATGTTTACTAGGGCGGTTAATGTCACGACAGCAGAGTTAATTTTGGAAATTGGGACCACACTGCCCTGGAGGTGCAGGCCGAGGCCCCTGGCAGGGCACCAAGTCCCCCCGGGCCCCCACACAGGGCCCTGAGCTGCCCAGCTTTGGGAGGGAGGGAGGCACGCATGTTTGCTTTCGGTCCCAGCCCCACACGATCTGACAATGTCCGGCAGCCGCAGAGAGGCTGAGCAGCTCTGCCACCAGGCGACGGGAAGTGACGGGCGTCTTTAGGCAGTCGGAGAAGAGGACAGGCGCCCCTCTCACTGGTGGCGTTTAGCCAGAGAGGAGCTGCCCTCCGCCTGGGCAGGGCCTCAGAGCTGAGGCCGGCCTCACGGCCTCACGCAGCTCTGGTTTGACTTTCCTTCCTTCCTTCTTTCCTCCCTTCCTCCCTCCCTCCCTCTTTCTTTCTTCCTTTTTCTTTCTTTCTTTTCTTTCTTTCTTTCTTTCTTTCTTTCTTTCTTTCTTTCTTTCTTTCTTTCTTTTCTTTCTTCTTGTCTGTCTTTCTTTCTGTCCTTCTTTCTTTTTGTCTTCCTCCCTCCCTCCCTCCCTCCCTCCCTCCCTTCCTTCCTTCCTTCCCTCCCCTCTCTCCCTCTTTCTTCCTTTCTCTTTCTTTCTTTCTTTCCTTTCTTTCTTCCTGTCTTTCTTTCTGTCCTTCTTTCTTTTTGTCTTCCTCCCTCCCTCCCTTCCCTCCTCACTCCCTCCCTCTCTCTCTTTCTTTCTTCCTGTCCTTCTTTCTTTTTGTTTTCCTTCCTCCCTCCCTTCCCTCCTTCCTTCCATCCTTCCTTTCTTCCCTCCCTCCTTCCTTCCTTGACAAAGAGCTTCATTAACCTTCGTTTCAAACTTTATTCCCAGGCCTCTTCAGCTTAATGAGCTGCAGAGGATGAGTGGCCCATAAAGAAGGACGGCAAGCAGCTGACGTGTCCAAGGGGCTCCAGCTTAAGAACATTAGAGAGGTAGATTTTATCAGCTCCACGAACGGAGGAGTGAAGAGCAGTCACAGAACAAACTAGCAGCTCCCAGTCCCTCCTCTGTTTTGTCTTCTTCAGAAGTTGACACGATTCCGTTCACCTCATTCTCAGAAGGCTCACCGAACCTCACGGCCACCGCTCTGAAGCTTGGTTGGAATACACACGGGCAGTTGGTCACGGGGGGCGAATTCCCGAGAAGCCATAGGAGAAGCCACGTCTGAGGAGCTGGGGGGGATGTGGAGATGGGGACCCTGGGCCCGGACCCCTTGGCCCCCGAGGATGCACGGGTGTGGGGCTACTCTCCCCAGACAGCCAGGTCCCCCACAGCAGGACCCCATCGGGCCACTCTCACCGGGCGCTCTGCTCTGACAGCCTCGGGGTGCCCCCACCTCCGCCTGGGCTGTGCTCCCGGCCGGATGGCCTGGGATTCTCCTGACTTCACTCTGAGACAGTCCCTCCGTGACACAGTGCTCCCACTGCGGGCCTCGTCTTCCACATCTGCAACACAAGGGGCAGAATCGTCACCTCCAGGGTCCCTCGCTGCCCAGAAGCTCTGCACTCCTGCCTACGATCGCTGTCATAGCTCGGGGACACACCAGGCTCCTGAGACGCGCCTCCCTGCAGAAGCTCTGTGCCCTCCCCGGCCTGCAGTGCCCCCGCCCCGCAGCGAGTTCGTGCAGGGCTGGCCCCTGACTGTGGAGGGACTCCGGTGTCAGGCCAGCCTGTGCCCTGTGGGCGGGGGGAAGCCAGCTGCGGAAAAACTCCCCTCACATAGGGTCGGGGGCAGTAAATAAAGGGCAGGTTCGAGTCCTCAGCTGGAGCTATGGCCAGGAACTGGGGTGGAGGGAAGACAGGGGGCAGTGGCAGGAGTTCTGCAGGCACTGCTTTTCAAGGTGAGCTTAGACTTGGGAGAACTCTCCATTTCTCCACATCTTTAGTAAAGTCGGCCATACACAAAGAGCTGGGTCCGTTTGCTTCTGTGTTGAGGAATTGTTTAGGTGGCTGTCAAAGCAGGTCTGCGACCAGCCTCGGTGGGCCTGGTGCAGGCCAGACGGGCCTGAGCGGAGAGGAAAGGCAGTGAGCGTTCGAGAATGCAGGCCTCGCACAGATTCGGCGTGACGACAATAACGTCAGAAGGAGAGCTTAATACTCGTGCTGCACTTCGAGACGTTTCCTGAGCAAGTGTGATGTGCGTGTTTGGTGCCTTCAGGATATATTATTTCAAAGCTCAATTAGCGTTGTTGGTTTTTTTTTAAACGCTTACTTTGGAAGAAATTTCAATTTGCAGAAAGGTTGCAGGGGAAGTACATAGAGCTTCTTTCTGTATATCCTGCCCCCTGCCCCCCTGTTGTTCCTATCTTCATATCCTTCATGTCCGCGAAGGAACCAGGCTTGGTGCGTCACTATCACCTAAACTCCAGAAGTTATTTGGGTTTTAGCCGTTTTCCCACGAATGCCCTCTCTCTGTCCCCGGATCCATCCGGGGCACCACGCTGCATCTAGTTACCATGTGTTCTTACTCTCATCTGGCCTGTGAGAGTTTCTCAAGTCCTTTCTGTTTTTTGTGGGGTTTTTTTGTTTTTTTTTTTTCCATGAGCTTGACAGTTTTGAGGAGTACTGGTCAGGTATTTTGTAGAAGGCCTCTCAATTTGGGTTTCTCTCATCTTTTTCTCATGATCAGACTGGGGTTATGGGTTCTTGCAAAGAATACTAAAGAGGCCAAGTGCCCTGCTCATCACATTATGTAGAAGGTTGCATGAGATGGTGTGCCACCCCTTCTGACATTTGTCCTCACCGTGTGGCTAAGGGGATGTCTGCCAGGTTTCTCCACCCTAACTTACTATTTTTTACTTTCCCCACAATATTTTTTAGAGCCCAGGCTTAGAGCTTAAAGGAGGGGGCTAAAGGTCCCCCCACATCCTGCAGCAGGGGGGGTCTCTCCGTACATCGTTTAGAATCTTCCATAAGGAGGAGCCACCTCTCTTCACCCGTTATTTTACTAATTCAGTCATCACTTACATATACACACTCTGGGTTCTAATCCAATGTTATGTTATCTGTTTCTTGTCAAATCATTCCAGCTTTGGCCATTAGGTGCTCTTTTCTTTGACATCACAATACTTTTGCTTATGGAGCACTTCCTTACTTTCTCCTACTGCAATACGCTCCAGGCGCATGTTGTGTTTTCCCTGCCCTAGAACCCATCACATCTCCAAGGAGTCCTGGTGCCTTTTATTGGACAATGATATTTAGAAACCAAGATCTGGGCCACTAGTGTGCTCATCGTTCCTGGGGTGTTCGTTGTTGTTTCTAGGACCTCTTAGCAGGCAGAGCTAGGGAATAATGATGTGGATATTAACCCATGTATACATACATCTATAATTATCTCCATATATACATTTGCATATATGTTAAGTTAAACATGAGTTCTTACCGGTAGTGGTACTAGCTCAGAGAAAAATACGAACATGAAAACAAGAATCTCCATTCCTGGGGTGTAGAGGGAAGATGTTGGATTTTCCACAGGATGGAATGAGGGTTCAAGCCTATCTTATTTCAATCTTAGGAGACCACAGGGCGCCAGTTGATGTCTGGATGACAGAGAGGGCATTTCATTACTTTGCATTTTCACTTTTCAGCCAGTTGTCTGCCATTATAGAGATACAGATGGAGACAGACTTAAATGACACATCCTCACATAAGGAAAAGGAAAACTCCCCCATTCCAGAGCCAGCTCTGTCAATGGTAGGAAGGCAGCGCTGTCCAAGCAGTTGGGTCTTTGTCTTCTGGGGCATGTCCTTCTCTCAACTCTCTCAACTTTTCCCCCTACTCTGCCGGTGGGGCCTTGACAACTTTAGATGCTGGCACCTTCAGCATCTTATGACCCTCGCTGGGTCATTAGGGCCCACAGAGCCCCCTTGCTTGTGTGGAGAAGTTCCACAAGGGTCACGAGAAACCCGGTCTTCACCCCTTGAGGAAAAAGCCAGTTCAGTCTGCCCCCAGCACAGTCTGGCCCAGGCAATGCTGGCTTTCTGGTTCCTCAGTCTGAAGGTGGCTGAGGCTTTACCGTTATGCTGAGGTCTGCCTTCAGCTTTGGGGCAGATGGCAGTGACTAGCAGCCAGCCACCACGGCCTGTTTGAGGGGACTTTGTGGCAGACGGTGGGGCATACCTGGCAGCCGGAGCCCAGTTCCCCTCCCCGGCTCCCCTTCTCTGCATGGGCACAAAGGGCTGTACTGCTTGAGCTTCGGATCTCCCTCTTTAAGTCAGGATAGAGGATACATCTGAGGGACACGTAGGGCTCATAGATTCTGGAAGCTTCTAAATTAAAGGGAAAGGAATCTTGGCTTGAAGCACCAAGAGTCTTAAGAGACGTGACTTGTAAAACAGAAACAGGTATCATAACTCTGCCTCCTGCTTTAGGCTTCTTACACCACGCCTGTAAGAAGCCTAAAGCAGAAGGCAGAGTTATGATACCTTTAGTATGTGCTGATCCTGCAGGGAACTGTGTGCTCTCTGGAGAAAGAAGTGGGATTTTACCTTAGAGACAGGTAACAGGCACTTATTGGACTGTGTATCTAGTACTCTGCTCGCCACTGTGTATCCAGCACTCTGCTGGCCACTGGGGCGGGAGAGAGCAAGGGAAAGGGAGACATCTGTCTTGCCTGACAAGCTTACCATCTCCTGGAGAAGGTGAGATGCACCAGAAACCACACCAGGAGCATGCGTCCTGGCCTGTGAGGCCTCTGTGGGCCACCCACTCATGACCAGGGCTTCCCAGAGGCTGTGGGAGCAGGCCGTGAGTATGAAGGTCGTGAATCCTAGAGGTCACTTCCCAAATGTGTGATCTTGGTTCACTTCACCACCTCAAGTCTCCACTTCCTTGTCCATAAACTGAGGAAAATATTCACAAGAATATTGCGAGGGTTGATGTGATGTCTGCGTAGCCTTAGCTGGGTGCGAAGTACCATTCAGCGCCTGGTAGTAGTTATCACTGGTCGTTAAAGGAGAAGGCCCGATTCTTCCAGTTCTGTCTATTGGCTCCTGTGTCAGTTTGATCTACCCCATCACTGTGGGATTTTTTTTTTTTTTTAATCACTCCCTTACTTTCTGGCCCTACAAGATACTTCCCCGTGTATATTTTCTGCCCCAGTCCTGGAATCAGCCATTTCTCCAGGGAGTTCTGGTTCCTTTTTTTGGAGAATGGTTTTAGAACACAAAGATCTGGGGCTGGCTCTGCTTATTGCTACTTGGGTATCATTGCTCAGAGGCCCTCTCAGCTGACAGAGCAAGAAAGTATTTATGTACCATAAACCTTGTCTACACACAACTCTAAGTATCGCTATATCAAGCAATCTGTACATTAAAGGAAATGTGAGCTCATGCTGATGTTTCCAGCTGCAGTACATTGCCACGTGTTTTGTAGCCACCTTCCCGCGGCTCTGTAGCCTTCCCTCCAACAGGGGGAACACTGAGTCCCACTGTCATCCACTTACTTAATTCTTCTATCCCAGTATACATGCGTGGTGGTCTCAGAATTATGAAGCTGTGGCCCATGGGAAGCCCCATATTTATCAAGTATGGTAAGGAAAAAAGAAAGAGTGATTTCACAGTGGAGAAACCTGACAAACATAACATGCCTCCACCAGGTGACCAAGTTAACATCCACAGTGTTAGGTCAGGCTGATGGGGCATGTCCTGAGTGCGATGTGATGAAAATGGTACTTTATGTTGGTGGTCTTCCTCCAAAAAATGCATAACCTCAATATAATTATGAGAAAGACATCAGACACATCCCAACTGAAGGACATTTTATAAAATACCTGGCCCAGTACTTCTCAAAACTGTCAAGGTCATCAAAAATGAGGGAAGTTTGAGAAAATGTTACAACCTAGAGGAGCCCAAGAAGACATGAGGATTAAATGAAATATGGGGTCCTGGAACAGAAAAAGGACACTGGGTAAAAACTAAGGAAATCTAAATAAAGTGTGAACTTTAGTTAATAATAATGTATCAGTATTGGCTCATTGATTTTAACAAAGGTACCACACTAATTTAAGATGTTAATAATTGGGGGAACTGGCTATGACATATATGGGAACTTTCTATACTATCTATCTTCACAACTTCACTGTAAATCAAAACCCACTCTCAAATAAAAAGTTTACTTAATGGGGCGCCTGGGTGGCTCAGTCGTTAAGCGTCTGCCTTCAGCTCAGGTCATGATCCCAGGGCCCTGGGATCGAGCCCTACATCAGGCTCCCTGTTCTGCGGGAAGCCTGCTTCTCCTTCTCCCACTCCCCCTGCTTGTGTTCCTTCTCTCACTGTGTCTCTCTCTGTCAAATAAATAAATAAATAAAATCTTTAAAAAAAAGTTTACTTAAAAAAATAGGTATTAAGGAGGGCACGTATTGAATGGAGCACTGGGTGTTATGCACAAACAATGAATCATGGAACACTACATCAAAAACTAATGATGTAATGTATGGTGATTAACATAACATAATAAAAAAAAAGAAAAATAAATAAATAAATAAAAGAGAAGGTCAAGTCCAAGACTACATGCTCTCAAGGCATCTTCCAAGATGCCTGCTCCCTTAGGAATACAAGTACAACCTTGTGCCCTTCTGGTCTTGCCTGAAATTGGAGCAGGCCAGGCAAACTGGGCTCCTGACCTGTTCTCTTGAAAGCAGAAAAGGCGAACAGAATAACAGCCCCCAAAGATGGCCATGTTGTGATCCCCAGGACCTGTAACCCTGTGAGCTGCTGTGGCCAAAGAGACTTCACAGATGTGACTAAGGTAAGGACCTTGAGATGGGGAGGTTACCCGGGATTATCTGGGTGGACCCAATGTCATCACAAGAGTCCATACAAGAGGGAGGCAGGAGTCAGAGTCAGAGAAGGAGTTGAGACGGTGGCGGTGAGAGCAGACACGCTCTGATGTGATGCAGTGTGTTGCAGAGAGAACCAGGAGCCCAGGATCGCAGACGGCATCTAGGGAAATGGACTCTCCCCTGACCGCCTCCAGAAGGCACGCAGCCCTGCCAGCCCCAGGTTTTGAGATCCATTTCAGACTTCCGACCTCCAGAAATGCAAGACGATATGTTTGTATTCTTCCGGCCACCAAATTTGTGGTAACTTATTACAGCCATGGTAGGACACTAATACAAGTGTCTTAAAAGCAAAGTGATCCTTTTTGGGGCTGACTTCCCTCTTCCAAGCATGGACCGAACTTCCCACAGAAGCAGGAGTCCATGTGGTAGAGGGGGCATGTTTTCCTTAGGATCTGTATCACAAACATGTGCATTACATACAGATTACCCGGGGAATTAACACTGACGCTTATGCCGGGTTTCCCCCACCTCCACATCAACAGCAAATTTATTATCTGCAACCTTACTTGATGGAAGCAAACTTGCTTTCCTTTCTTTGAAATTCTTGCCAACTTCCCTTTGGAAGGCAGTAATTATCTGCCTTTGCTATTTAGAGCATTTTTAGTTTTTGAACGTCAGGATGACAACAGTATTCTGTAGATAAATTCTTTGCAGCCTGAGGATTTATTTTCTCACGTTGCTGTTCCTCTCTAAACAATAAAGTGTCTCAAGGGAAAGGCAGCTTCCCAGAGCTGGGCATGCAGGACTGTGATGATTCTGTGTGTGCACGTGTCTGTGAGGGTGTGGGGTCCATGTGTTCTAAACCTCTCCAGAAATAGATGAGCCAAACTTCCCATGAGATTGAAGAGGCTTTAAAAACAACAAACCTACTTTACTCTCTGTGCATCATAGCTGGTTTAAAATTGAAGCGGAAATATGTACCTTTAAGAAAAGCTCCTCCGTCAGCAGAGCCCTCCAGAAAAAGAAGTCCTGGGTCATGTCACAGATGTAGCCAGTGACAATGCCTACATCCTACATCTCCCCTACATCAGTAAAACGGCACTTTCGAGTTTATAAAGCGGCAGTTGCACACATCATCTAAAACCTGTAACGTAGGTGTTATTATTTTCATTTTATAAGTAAGAGCTGCTTTTTTGGTCTTTTCTGAGAGCTTGAGATATGGCAGGGGCTGTGCTAGGCTTCTTACCTAGTGTAGTGGTTGGGAACCCAAACTGCCTGGATTTGATTACTGGCTTCCCCCTCTTACCCTCTTACCCTCTCCCCTTACCAGCTGAATGCCTTTGCCCAAATCGCCTAGCCTCTCTGTGCCTCAGTTTCCTCCTTATAGGAGGGAATAATTGTATTTACCCTCAGGGAATTGCCATGAGAATGAGATGAGATAATGTTTGTAAGGGTCTTAGAATGATGCCTACCATGATGGAAGCCCTCACAGCATCCTTTTGAAGCAGGTATTTGTCCTGAATCCATGTCAGATGTATCACTGGCCTCACTCTGGGGCCTAAAACTGCAGTTGGATTAGCTTGCGTCATTTGCAGTCTTTGACTGATGGCCGGCTGATTTTCAACAAAGGGGCCAAGGTAATTCAATGGAGGAAAGAACAGTCTTTTCAACAAATGGTTCTGGGACAACTGGGTATCCACATATGAAAGAATGAAGTTGGACCCCTACCTCACACCATACACAAAAATTAACTCTGTTGCCAGCTTCTATGTGGGTTTTTCTCATTCACCTGATGTGTAGGAGTCACTCAGCTGGTCCCCCTCTCCACCCAGAGGGCATTGTTCCATATGGGGCTGTAGATTCAGTGTATCCATGGGAGGAAGTGAGTTGCCATCTTGAACTGGAACTCCAAAATTAAAATTTTAGGCTTCAGATGATACCATCAAGAAAATAAAAAGACAATCCACAGAATGGAAGAAAATATTTGCAAATTATATATCTAATAAGGGACAGTTTTGTGCTGATCTTAACTTACCAATAACCAGTGTTGTGGTTGGACTGGCCTTTATCTTTCTTATTATGATAGCAAGATGCCCTTCAGCAACAACCATCAGGAAGCTTTGAAAAAATAGGAGTTTATTACTTACAACACCTAGAAATTACACAGCATACTTGGGGCCATATAGTGAGGTTGAGGGTGGGGAAAAGTGCACAGTCCTGGGGTTCTGCTTTTATTGGGGTTGAGGGTGGGGGCCTAGGGTTTCACAGGCTCAACCTTTATTGGTGAATTTAAAGCATAAGAGTGGGAATTGAAAGCATAGGAAGAGAAAAGTGACCTAAATGGCCAGTTATCAAAATTAACCAAGATCTCTAAAACAACAGAGCCTCAGTGGGCAGAGGTGGCCTGGCTCTTTATCTAATCATGTGGCTGGCAATATGTTTATTCAAGATAGCCATCTTTGAAATGGATACCTCATTGAAATGGATGCTTAAGCTATCAAAGCTTAAGTCAGGCACTCACATTACAAAAAAGAAAAAAAAAACAATTAGGGCTTACACTACAGAGCCATGTATCCAGAACAGATAAATAACTTAAAATTCAACAATAAAGAATAAATAACCTAATTAAAAATGGGGAAAGGATTTGAATAGACTTTTCTCTGGAAAAAAATACAATGACCAATAAGCACTTGATGCTCAACATATTTGTCATTATGGAAATGTAAATCAGAACCACAATGAGATCCACTTCATACCCACTAGGATGTGAATAAAGACAGACAATAACAAGTACTGACACAGATATGGAGAAAATGGAACTCATTCCCATTGCTGGTGGGAATGTAAAATGCGGTAGCCACTTTGGAAAACGGTTTGTTGCAGTTCTCCAAAAAGTGAAACATAGCATTGTCATATGGTCCAGAAATTCCACTCCTCGATTTATATCCAAAAGATTTGAAAACAGATACTCAAACAAATACTTGTTCATGAATGTTCACAGCAGCACTATTCATAACAGCCAAAAAGTGAAAATAACCCAATGTCTATTAAGAGATGAATGGAGTGGCGCCTGGGTGGCTCAGTGGGCTAAGTGTCTGCCTTCGGTTCAGGTCATGATCCCAGAGTCCTGAGATTGAGTTCCACATCAGGCTTCCTGCTCAGCAGGGAGTCTGCTTCTCTTTCTCTTTCTCTCCCTCTGCCCCTCCCCACTGCTCGTCTCTCTCTCTCAAATAAATAAATAAAAATCTTAAAAAAGAGAGAGGGAGAGAGATGAATGGATAAGGGCACCTGGGTGGCTCAGTCGGTTAGGTGTCCAACTCTTGATTTTGGCTCACATCATGACGTCAGGGTCATGAGATAGAGCCCCAGGTGGGGTTCTGTGCTCAGTGGGGAGTCTGCTTGAGATTCTAGCTCTCTCCCTCTGCCCCTCCCCTGCTTGCACACGCACACTCTCTCTCTCTCAAATAAATAAATAAATCTTAAAAAAAAGAGATGAACGGAAAAACAAAATGTAATCTATCCATACAAGTGGAATATTATTCAGCCATAAAGAAAAAAATTAAGCACTGACACATGCTATAATGTACATGAACTTTGAAAAACTTACTCTAAGTGAAAGAAGCCAGACATGAAAGGTCACATATTGTATGAGTCCATTTATATAAAATATCCAGAATAGATAAATCCATAAAAACAGAAAGTAGGTGGTGGTTGCCAGGAGCTGGGGGTGGGGAGGGGAGTAATGGGGAGTAACTGCTTAATAGGTAATGGGGTTTTGGAGTAATGATAATGTTTTGGAACTAGACAGAGGAGGTGGTTGCATGATAGTGTAAATGTACTAAATACCACTGAATTGTTCACTTGAAAATGGTTAACTTCATGTTATGTTAATTTCATCTCAATAAGAAAAATTAGGATAGTAATTATCCTTGGGGGGGATATGGTGATGGAAAGAGGATGCTGGGGGTTCTGGGTTGCTGGTAATGTTGTTTGTTAATTAGGATGTGGAACATGCAAGGACACTGAATGTGTGAAAATTTGTTGAGCTGTACATTTATGATCTGACACGTTGCTGGATGTATATTACACATCTATAAAAAGTTAAAATGGAAAAAAATATGCCCAGGGCGCCTGGGTGGCTCAGATGGTTAAACATCTGCCTTCAGCTCAGGTCATGATCCCGGGGTCCTGGGATGGAGTCCCACATCGGGCTCCTTGCTCTTTGGGGAGCCTGCTTCTCCCTCTGCCTCTCTCTGTCTCTCATGAATAAAATAAATAAAATCTTAAAAAAAAAAAAAGGAAAAAAATATGCCTAACACAGTGCCTGGAGCATAAGAGAGGCTCAACACCCAGTAATCTCCACTCCTCCCCACACCCTCCCTCACCAACCTCCCTCCTGCTTGCCTGTCTCCCTTCCTTATTGCTATCAGGGGAGAGGGTGTATTTTCATCTTTTCACCAGTAGCAGATTTGAGTTCCGTTGCTCACACCAGAGACCTTAGAAATCATAGCTAAGCTCTCAAAGTCTACTCAACTGCTGAATCTTAGTGCAGAAGGCAATAGATAATATACTGAGGGAATATTTTATGAGAAAACAGATGGCAAGGGAAATGGGCATGAGTGCTTAATATTTGGAAAGTTCTTTCTGCTCTTGGTTATTAAACATCATGTTAACTGGTATAAAATATCCTCTCAAATAATTTTTGTGGAAGTTCTAAGAGAATCTTCTCCTGTGCCAGGTTGTTTGTGAGCATGAGTTCATGCACAGAAGGCCCTTCCCTCACCGTGGTGAGTGAGGAGCTCATGGTGGCCTCTAGAGCCCAAGGAGGACATTCTGTATGGATTTGTACTGAGCTCCTGGCATCAAGGATTCCACGAAGGAACTCTGGGTAGCACAGGCTTCCCATATGTACGTACAGAAAGCCCATGTGGAGGGGCGCCTGGGTGGCTCAGTCGTTAAGTGGCTGCCTTCGGCTCAGGTCATGATCCCAGGGTCCTGGGATCGAGCCCCGCATCGGGCTCCCTGCTCGGCGGGAAGCCTGCTTCTCCCTCTCCCACTCCCCTCTCTCACTGTGTCTCTCTCTGTCAAATAAATAAAATCTTAAAAAAAAAAAAAAAGCACATGTGGAGGATGCACCATGCCACCATGTTCTTGCCACTGAGGTCACTTCCGGGCCCTCACGTAAGCCCATCTCTTTCCTGCCTTGAGGATTTTGCTCGTACTGTTTCTATTTCCTACGGACCCAAGGTCTGGGCGTGTTGGCTCCTTCGCATCCTTTGGAGAGGGGCTGAAGCACCAGCTTACAGAGAGGCTGTTTTAAGCGGCCCAGGATTTGTGTTAGTCAGGCGTGGTAACACATCAGACATGGAAATGACTGAGGAAAAAGGAAGTTTTTTATACTAGCAGTTTCCTAGAAATAGGAGGCATACCAAGCTCTGTAGCGCTACTCAGGACGTCCCAGGTTTTGTCAGGAGACAGAGGGAACAAGGGGAAAATGTGGGCAAGAGGCTTGATTATGGTTTCTGTGGGAAGGAAAGTGAGAGGCAGAATAAGCGGACTCTGGCTTGGCTGGGTTGAATCATTTCAGTGGACTCTGGGTGTAGGGAAGACTCCCTCCAGGTCAGCAAGGCCCCAGATGTGAAAGCATCAGAATACAGAAGATAAAAGACATGGTTACTACAGAAGGCTTCCCAGAACAATAACATTGATCATATTTTCTGTCTCTCCTGTTGGATCTGTTTCCTTCACTGGAATGGAAGCTCTAGGGCGCGGGGGGGAAGTGGGCGGGGAGCCATGTCTGTCTTCTTTACCAGTGTATCCTGGTGTCTAAAACCTAGTAGATACTCAATAAATAGTGAATTAGTGAACACATGCATCAAATCGTACTGGCTTAGGGGATCTATGAAATGTTAAGGTCTGTTCTCCTAAAGTCCTAATTGTGCGTGTGTATGTGCGTATGTAATTTTTTTTTAAATTGGACATAATGGAGTGCATTCCTCCCCTGTTGTCCTGCCCCACATGCAGTCAGATCTCCCAAATGTTTTGACAAATGTTCCCACTCATGACGTCAGCAATGAAGTGCTGCCTGGAGGGGACAGTATGGGATGAAGTAGGCCAGAACACCTGTCGCTCATGTCCTATTTTCCTACCAGCTCCTTTTTTTTTTTTTCAGCCGACATTTTTTGCTTTGAAAATGGCAAGACAGTGGGAAGGTTGTAGTTTCACTGAAGGTATGTGTTATCTCCGGCTGAATACTTTCTAGACCAGGCCTCTAATGGGAAAAAACACTTGTGCTAATTCCTGTAGAATTAACTCCCTGGCCACGTAATTCTCCAAACTGGCCTAATATGCAGCAGGCACTTCCCCAAACGTGGATGAATTCCCTTTGGCTGGGGCGTCAAATTAGAGGTTTCAAATTAGGCTGTGGAGTCTTCTGGGACTGGAAGAAGATGAGGGCTGAGGATAAGGAGGCTGCCAAGCCCTCTCTGCGGAAGAAGGGCAGAGAAGAGTAAAACAGTGAGGAGAAGGGCGGGCGGAGTGTAGAGATGCCTCCCCACACTGGTTATGATCACTTTTTTCTTTAGACATGCGACAGGTGAGAAAAAGGCACTGTTTGTATTGCTTGTTTCCTGATGACATTGAACTTTATTTTTGTGGAGTGTGTGCAGAACATGCTTACTTGGCATATTTGTCCTCCTGTGACTGGACTGTTCACACGCTTTGCCCATTTGTTGAACAGCACGCCCACTCTTCTCTCTAGTGTGTAAGGACCGTCTACATGCTAATTTCTGGACTGGTTTATATGTTGTAATCATCGTTTCTGGCTCCTCGCTGCAAGGCAGCTTCTTTCTGAATGGCCAAGTTGAGGTGGATTTGCAGTTATTTACACGTTATCCGTTAACATAGTGGCGTGTGTCTATGGCTTGAGTCTAGTTTCGAGTTTCACGCTGGCGAGAAAAACTCTTGTCACCAGGGGATGATGAACTTGCTTCCCTCAAGTGTCTTTCACCGAACGGGGCTGAGAGCGCTGGATGGGCTCCCTAACTTGCAGTGAGATCGTGGCCAGAAGTGGAGTCTCTCTGGGCCTCTGGGAGCTCATCTAAAAAGTGAGGGGATAAAAAAAAAAAAGTGAGGGGATGATGGGAATTTATAGAGGTTACCTGGGCAGAGAGCGTGGGAGTGGGGAGTACACGTGAAGGGGAACTCTTACTTTTCCTTCTGTCTGCTTCTGCTCCACATGGGCTGTTAGAACCTCCATGTGTTCATGAATTTCTCCAACGTTTTATTATGGAAAACACCAAGCGTACAGAATGGTACAAGAATCGTGCATGAACACCCATATGCCCTCCACCTAGGATCCACCGCTAACATCTGACTACACTTGCTTTATCACCTACCTTTCCACCTACTCAGCCCTCTACCCACCCTTAAATCTGTCTGATTTTTTGATGCGTTTCAAAGGAAGTTGCAGATATATACCAAATATTCTTGTAAATACTTGTTTACTTTGTTCATAAAGAGAAGTGGTTTTTGTTTTTTTGTTTTTGTCTTTAAAGAAGGGGAGGGGAGGGAAGGGGGAAAGGGAGACGGAGAGAGAGAATCTTTTTTTTTTTTAATTTTTTTTTTAAAGATTTTATTTATTTATTTGAAAGATAGAGACATAGCAAGAGAGGGAACACAAGCAGGGGGAGTGGGAGAGGGAGAAGCAGGCTTCCCGCCGAGCAGGGAGCCTGATGCGGGGCTCAATCCCAGGACCCTGAGATCATCATGACCTGAGCCGAAGGTAGACGCTTAACCAACTGAGCCACCCAGGCGCCCCCGGAGAGAAAGACTCCATGCACAGCAAGGAGCCCGACGCGGGGCTCGACCTCAGGACCCTGAGATCACACTTTTGTAGCCTTACAGAAGAGAAGTGATAAGATTGTGAATAGATATCCATCTGCTACACTGTGTGTGAAATTTGTCTTTCACAACAACCTATCAGGGCAGGTACGCTTACCACCTACCTGCTTTAGATGAGGAGATGAAGGCCCAGAGAGACTGAGAAACTTGTCCAACATCACACAGCAAGTAAGTCACAGAGCTGGGATTTGAATTCAAGTCTGGTTTATTTCCAACCAAAAGGAAATTAGCAAAAAATAGATGCATGATTTTGGATTATGACGATTGTTTCTAGCTATAAAATTAGTGTTTAGAGGTATTTAGCTACATTAAGAGAAGGAGCCATGGTAGAGATTGGGTCGTGAGTGTGAAGTAGCCCAGCTAGCTTCAGCAAAGGTGGGGAGCGGAGTTGATTATCAAGATGTGGGGGATGCAGCAAGGTCTCAGGGAGGGAATGCACAGGAAGGCTGGAAGGGCTCTCTCTGTTGTTTGCCACCGTCCTCCTCTTTGAATGTCTGCTTTGTTCTTCCTTTCTTGCTTATCTGCCCCACCATAGACAATGGACACCCTTCAGCTCCAAATTTACACTTACAGTTTCAGCCATAGACGAAAGCTCAGATTCTGTCTCAGTTCCATCTGACACTTCCAAGAATAGGAAAAATCAGATCGGCCTAGCTTGAGTCAAGCTTCCTCTTTGGTTCAATAAGCAATGGCTAAGAAAAAGGGTGCCTTAGCATTAGCATGGCCAATGGGTATTCTTTATAACCAACAGAGACAAGGGAAAGGCAAAACTTCCCAGAGAAGAGCATCAGTGGCTTATGGGCTGGCAAGCACCCCAACAGATACCCCTTAGCAGAACTGGTGTAACGGAAGGACCAGCAATCCCAAAGCCTCTTGACTCCACATCCTATTGCCCCATCCACTGCTGGAGACCTCTTCACCCGCAGGGAAGGAGGGGTAGGACACACAGAGTCTTTAGGGCAAGCACAGACATTAAATAAGGATGGCCTTCAGTGTGCCCCAGGGGCATCTGTGTGGGTCATGAGAGGAAGGGCTCGAAGGGCTTGGGTTGGTTCCTGTATTCGTTTGCTAGTGCTGTTGTAACACAGTTTGGAAAACTGGGCGGCTTTAACAATAGAAATTTATTGTCTCACAGTTCTGGAGGCCAGAAGTCCAAGATCAAGGTGTCAGCAGGGTTGGTTCTTTTGAGCGCTGTGAGGGAAGGATCTGTCCCAGGCTTCTCTCCCTGGCTTGTAGGTGGCCCTCTTCATCTTCACATGCCCTTCCCCCCTTGTGTATTTCTGTTTCCAAATTCCTCGTTTTATATGGACACCAGTCATATTGGATTAGTAACTCTAATCCACTCTTATGACCTCATTTTAGTCTGATTACCTCTGTAAAGGCCCTATCTCCAAATAAGGTCATATTGTGAGGTTAGGACTTCAATATATGAATTTAGGTGGTGGTGGTGGGGGGTGCACAATTCAGCCCATGCAGTTCCTCTCTGAGTCTCTGTCCCAGCTGAATGGAGGCGTGAGGGCCCACTGGCATGATAGGAAGGTAGAATCCGCATCAGCATCACCCTCACAGAGAGTTCAGATCTGTTCTTTAGTATTCCATGATGAAATCCAGAGCCATCACAGTCTGTTTTAGAAGGGACAAAATAAATGTTCAATAACTATTCAATGAATGAATGAAAAAGACGATGGACTTCTCAGAGGCTACAGGATAAAAAGGACAAGAACTACAATCGAAATTGGGTCTTGTTGCAACACGAAGAAATGGAAAGACAACCCATGCTAATGGATCGGAGGAACAAATTTTGTTAAAATGTCTATACTACCCGGAACAATCTGCACATGTAATGCAATTCCTATCAAAATACCAACAGTATTTTCCACAGAACTAGAACAAACAATCCTAAATTCGTATGGAACCACAAAAGACCCCAAATAGCCAAAGCGATCTTGAAAAAGTTTCTTGAAAAAGAAAAGCAAAGCTGGAGGCATCACAATTCCAGACTTCAAGTCCTATTACAAAGCTGTAGTGACCAAAACAGTGTGGTACTGGCACAAAAATAGACACATTGGTCAATAGAACAGAATAGAAAACCCGGAAATACAGCCACAACTCTATGTTCAGTTAATCTTCGACAAAGCAGACAAGAATATCCGTGGGAAAAGGACAGTCTGTTCAACAAATAGTGTTGGGAAAGCTGAACAGTTACATGAAAAAGAAAAAAATTGGGCCACTTTCTTACATCATGCACAAAAATAAATTCAAAATGGATAAAAGACCTAAATGTGAGACCTGAAGCCATAAAAATCCTAGAAGATAACACAGGCAGTAATTTCTTTGACATTAGATGTGTCTCCCAAGGAAGGGAAAAAAGCAAAAACAAACTATTGGGACTTCATCAAGATAAAAAACTTCTGTACAGCAAAGGAAATAATCAAAAAAACTCAAAGGCGGGCGCCTGGGTGGCTCAGTTGGTTGAGCGACTGCCTTCGGCTCAGGTCATGATCCTGGAGTCCCAGGATCGAGTCCCACATCGAGCTCCCTGCTCGGCAGGAAGTCTGCTTCTCCCTCTGCCCCTCCCCCCTCTCATGTCCTCTCTCTCATTCTCTCTGAAATAAATAAATAAAATCTTTAAAAAAAAAAACAACTCAAAGGCAACCTACTGAATGGGAGAAAATACTTGCAAATGACCTCTGATAAAAGGTTAGTATCCAAAATATATAAAGAGCTGATACAACTTAACACCCAAAAAACAAATAGTCCAATTTAAAAATGGGCAGAAGACATAAACAGACACTTCTCCAAAGAAGATGTCTAGATGGCCAGCAGACACATGAAAAGATGCTCAACATTACTCGTCATCAAGGAAATGCAAGTCAAAACTACGATGAGATACCACCTCACACCTGTCAGGTTGGCTGAAATCAAAAACCACACACACACACACACACACACACACAAAACCCCAAGTGTTGATAAGGATGTGGAGAAAAAGGAACCCTCTTGTGCTGTTGGTGGGAATGCAAGCTGGTGCAGCCACTCCGGAAAACAGTATGGAGGTTCCTCAAAAAGTTAAAAATAGAACTATTCTTTGATCCAGCAATCACAATCCTGGATATTTACCCAAAGAATACAGAAACACCAATTCAAAGGGATACATGCACCCCAATGTTTACCGCAGCATTATTTACAACAGCTGAATTATGGAAGCCGCCCAAGTGTCCACTGACTGATGAATGGATAAAGAAGAGGTGGTATGTATATACAATGGAATATCACTCAGCCATAAGAAGAATGAAATCTTGCCATTTGCAACAACATGGCTGGATCTAGAAAGTATAAGGCCAAGTGAAATAAGTCAGTCAGAGAAAGACAAATACCATGATTTCACTCATATGTGGAATTTAAGAAACAAAACAAATGAGCAAAGGGAAAACAGAGAGACAAAACAAGAAACAGACTCTTAACTACAGAGAACAAGCTGATGGTTACCAGAAAGGGAGGGGGGACGGGTCAAATATAAGAAGGGGATCAAGGAGTGCACCTGTCGTGGTGAGCACCAGGTGATGTATGGAAGATTTGAATCACTATACTGCACACCCGAAACTAATAGTAAACTGTATGTTAACTAACTGAAAATAAACACTTACAAAAAAAGAAAGATGTTACATGAAAAAAAAAGAAATTGGGTCTTGTTGGCAAAACAGGCCCAAGTCCCCAACTCAGAAAGTTCTCTCCTCTTGGAGTGGTGGGAAAACAGACTCTTCTAAGTGTGTGCTCATGGGTGCGTGCTCGTATACGTGTGCATGCGTCGTGTGTGTGTGTGTGTGTGTGTGCAAGCTTTAGCTCTGAGTCCTTCCCAAGACTCCAATGCCTTTATTATTCTTACCCAGGAAGTCAGGTGCTTGAGCTTTGTTTATGTGTCTCTGGGCTGGATTTCACGGCCCCAGTTTAGAAGTCAAAGGCAAGGATATTCTGCTCTCTCAGCTCAGCCTCCCCTGAAGCATCCAAACTCAGGCTCTTACTGATGAAAGAGTCACAGGCTAGGAAGGAAGTACCAAGAATAATGATATTTCAAGATATTCTTCTGCCTCATTAAGATTAACAGATGTAATGATTCATGCGTCTCAGATGATTTCAGGGAATAAGAAAAAAAGCTGAAAGAAGCAGAAATCCGCAGCTTTGGCACTATTTCTTCTCTTTAATGGCAGATGACATGTGTCATTTTGTCAAAGCCACCTTTCCTTGTGGCCCTAGGACCGTCCTGATGCCAGTAGGAAAAAGGAGTGTCCTCTTGGGAGCGATACTAACTTTGATCGTGTCTCTGAAGGGCCGGGAGCCATGTTGGAAGAAGGAGAGAAATGGACCCAATGCAAACAAATGACTCACCCCGGGCAAACCAGCACTAGACCCGGCCCCCATTATAAATGTGCGTGCAGATCACTTTCCACAGTCAGCAGTCAGGGAGGGAAAAACACTCTGTACCCTCATACAAAATAAAAACGATACCGTCACGCAGGCTAGTTTTGATCTCCAAAGAACAAAATCTTGAGCATTTCCCGTAAGTCCGGACTCTCGGCAGAAACCACCTCATCCCTGGCTTTCAGAGTTGTTGTCTGAGGATGTAACACAACGTGTGGGTGATAATTGTGTGAGGGGTTTTTGCTTTTCCACCATGAAAAGACAGATGTAAACATGGTAATCTTGTGAGTTTTAATGTGAGATATTTGCTGGATTTTTTATTGGATGAGAGAGTGTTACTGAAGTCTGGCTCTCTTGCCCCTTCTTGTAAATAAACTTCTTTTCTCCTTTTAGAGCACTTTTCATCTCTACACCTTCTCTTGACAGATACAATACATGAATTTGATTTCACAGTTTTAGAGAAGCCATAGGGCACCTGGGGGGCTCAGGTGATTGAGCATCTGACTCTTGATTTTGGTTCAGGTCATGATCTCAGGGTCGTGAGATGGAGCCCCGTGTTGGGCTCTCCACTGGGCATGGAGCCTGCTTAAGATTCTTTCTCCCCCACCTTCCCCCACCCCCATGCATTCTCTCTCACTCTCTCTCTCAAAAAATAAAAGAAAGAAAGAAAGAAAGAAAGAAAGAAAGAAAGAAAGAAAGAAAGAAAGAAAGAAAAGAAAAGAAAAGAAAAGAAAAGAAAAAAAGAAAAGAAAAGAAAAGAAAAGAAAAGAAAAGCCAGATACACATGACACTCTGCAGAGTCACACAGAACATCTAAGGGGCCCCAGAGTCCTGGTGCCTCATGCTTAGCCATGGCTCCACCACCCCTGGGCTGATCTCTCCTTCCCCATAAACTGGTGTCAGGGCCCTTGTCTGCCCAGGCCCAAGGGACAGAAATGGCCTCATTAGAAGCATGGAAACATCATGGGTCTGTCTCATTTGGTCTGAGAGTATTCCATGCAACCCACAGTGTGCACCTTCATCTCCTTAAAGGACTGTCTACCCCTGGGACTGCAGGGAGGTAAGAAGATGAGTGGGTCCTGGAAGACTCTGGTGACCTTCAAACTGGGGCCATTTGTAGGGCACCCATGTATCTGGAAGAAAATACAGGATGCATGGCCTGATACCTGGGCCAGCCATAACGTATTTGAAAATCCAGAAAGCTGTCTCCGGAGGGGTCTTAGCTCTCATGGGAAGCCATCATGTCAATGTGTCTCTGGTTCAGCGTCAAAGCCTTGGGGTTCTCAGGGCCCTTCCTGTGCAGCATGGTCGTCTGGCAGTTGTCTTTAGTATGCCCACATTACACCTTGATTGAAGAAACTTTTCACAGTGGTGAGGGTTTGTTAGCAGAACACACGCTGCGTCGTGTTGTTCAGCTTCAGCGTGAGAACCCGAGTGCTGGAATCCCCCCGTATGGACCCTTCAGCTGGGGGGAAAGCAGAATAGCTGCTCATCGCTTGGGGAAGGGTGGGCAGAGGTGCCTCTCCTGGGAAGCACACTGCTGCTCACGCAGGTGCCAGGCTGGTGGTGTGGATGCTTTCTGGTAACCATCTGTGTTTTCGTCTGCCAATACCCTGCTTTCCTCCCTGTGCTATCACGCACACTGTTGTGCATCCCCCATCCCCGCCAAAAGACTGGGACCAGGCCCATGACGCAGTGTGAGCCAAGCTGGAAACAGCAGTTGGTCCTGGATGAGCCAATGAGCCAAAGTGTCCAGTAAGAGTCCTTGCCTAGACTGGTCTATGGTGTTCAGAGAGGGAGGCTCGCTTCTGCTGGGCCTGGACACACCGAATGGGCTGCAGTTAGGGGCTAGGGGATGGGCGGGTGGGGGTGACAGGCAGTGTGGCCCCTGGGGTGGGAGCTAGGAAAGGGAGAGTCAGGTGGGGATGCTCAGAGTGGACCTGGGGAGTCTACAAATTCCTTCCCACTGTTGTCTGTTTGGTATGAACCAGTTTGATTGGGGTTTCTGTCACTCTCAACTAAAATAGTCCAGGCTAAGAGCCCCTCACACTGAGGCAGTTCCCCTGGTGGTTAAAGGCACAGATTTCGGCATCAGATTGCCTCAGTTCTGATCCTGGTTCCACTTCTCCAAATGGATAATTCTCAGGCAGTAATGCAACCTCGGCCTTTCCTCGGCTGGAAGATGGGCCAGCGCATTCCTAGAATCTGTGAACTGTGCCTGAGTATAATGAGCAAAATGTGTGTGACACCTGTCAGTTACTATGACCGAGTCCTTTCAAGGCCTCCAATCTGCTGGGTACTCCAAACAAAAGCTTTCATCGAGAAAGAAATGTTTTCATCTTTGAGGCAGCTTGAAGTGTAACTGGATAAATCTGACGGCCTCTACTTGCTTCCAGGGGAACGTATCCGGAGAGAAAGAGCCCACCATTCCCAGTCCTCTAAGAAAGGAAATCCCCTCACCCCAAACTTTCTGCTAGATTCCAAGGCAGAGTTGTTTTAGATCAGTGTGTCCTAGGGGCGCCTGGGTGGCTCAGTCGGTTAAGCGCCTGCCTTCGGCTCGGGTCATGGTCCCAGGGTCCTGGGATCGAGCCCCGCATCGGGCTCCCTGCTCTGAAGGAAGCCGGCTTTTCCCTCGCCCACTCCCCCTGTTTGTGTTCCCTCTCTTGCTATCTCTCTCTCTGTGTCAAATAAATAAATAAAATCTTAAAAAAAAAAAAGATCAGTGTGTCATAAATACCTCTTACGTCAGGACAGTAGGAGGTCACTTCCTGCTTTTCCCTCTCCCACTCCCCCTGTTTGTGTTCGCTCTCTTGCTATATCTCTCTCTCTGTCAAATAAATAAATAAAATCTTAAAAAAAAAAGATCAGTGTGCCATAAATACCTCTTACGTCAGGACAGTAGGAGGTCACTTCCTGCTTTTCCCTCTCCCACTCCCCCTGCTTGTGTTCCCTCTCTTGCTATATCTCTCTCTCTGTCAAATAAATAAATAAAATCTTAAAAAAAAAAAAAGATCAGTGTGTCATAAATACCTCTTACGTCAGGACAGTAGAAGGTCACATTCATATTCTAGGCGCAGAGCCTCTTGTCCGAGCTACGGGACATGTTCTGTAGTGTTTGTGATCGCCTCTTACAAAATTACCATATGCTTTCATTTGTGCCAATCCTCGTGGGAAGCTGCAGTGTTTTCTTGTTCTAAAAAGGATTTAAGATTATAAAAGATAAAATGAAAATGAATGAAGAAATTGGAGCATAGAGGGTTGGAAAGCTAAGATAAAGCTAGGAGGGAGATTAGTTAGACAGGCAGGTAGAAACGCACTGTAAGTTTAATTCTGAGCTCAACAACAGTTTATGCAAAGAGGGAGTTACAATACGATTGTATTAATCATGTCTTTATTCTGATGCTTGGGGCCTGCGAAGGCCAATGCCTGTCCCAGGGCTAGCTAATTCCTAGAGATAGTCAACAACCCACCTTTAAGCACCTTCCATAGGCAAACCCGCCAATCCAGAGCCCACACCCCAGTCACCTGCTCGGTGGGCTCTCATACTCCGGGCCACTATCCCCTTGCCCTAATCACCAAGGCCCAGGTAGCAGACAATCGGGGACAGCTCCTATGCCCCCAAACCCATGGAGGTTATTCAAACTAGCCAATCCTAAACCTGCTTCCCCTGCCTCACTTTGCCTTTCCAGTGGAAGGCACGATGGAGGCTCTTGGCGACATCTTCCCCTACACCCCCCCACCCACCTCCTCACTGAACTAGTGTTCCCTGTACGCCTTTCATTTCTAGGGAATCTATTCTTCCTTTGTGACAGATATTTCTGTGTCTTATTATACCCGAATAAAACAAATCCCTGGCACATACTGTCACAGTGATTACGGTATCCAGTGAGAAAAACAAGCCAATGCTCAAAAGCGCACTCAGAAAAGTGAGGCCAAAAGTCATTGTCACCTGCAGCCCTCTTAAAAGGGACATTGCATCATGGACTAAGCAATGTCCTCAAAGACAAATTCATACTTGAATAGGATGCTTTCAGCAGCAAGTAATAGAAAATGGGCTGAAATAGCGTAAACACCAACGTTCAGAGGGGAGGGTGGTTCCCTGGGATTTACCACTCCAGAGGAGCCTGGGTTCTCTGTGACTCTTTGGGCATTTTGTTTCACCCCTGCGCACTTTCTGAGACACAGAAGATCTGTTGATCTTAATGGGGTAGGACAACATTTTGAAATATTAGCTGCTCATTTTAATTCTTGGTATTCCTTTCTATCCCACGGCCCTTCTTTCCAACATTAAAGGCCAAGTTCAGAGACCAAAAACAATCACATTCTTAGCCTTGGCACTAAAGAAAATAGGCTCGTGCGGTCCATAGCTGAGTAATGTCTTAGAAACTGAGGATTTCAATTGGCAGGAGCCCCTGGCTTTGTCAGACTGGGGGGGCTAAGAAATGAAGAGTTAAGTGTTTGAAGTTCACCTGTAAGTGACAGGAAGACACTCGGAAGTGACATGTGGAAGCCTATTTTCTTCACCACAGAATGAGGGGAGGAAAGCTCTTTCTGGGATGAAAGGAAGAGAGTTTTTCCAAATTTGGGAGGGTGGGGTAGGGTAGTAGGGAGGCCATTCATGCTGCAAGTTTGAGAAGGAACTCTGTGTCAGGCACACGCAGGCTGAATGAGCCATGATAATGACCCCTTGATAAGTTGACAAGGACCCCTGAGCCCTGGGAGCTGTGCACTGATGTGGCCAGCATAAACCAGAGCTCAGAGCAGCATCTAAGTGGGGTCTTCCGGGGCCCAAGGCTATGGTGCTCAAGCTGGGCCAGGGACAGTTCCTGAGACCCTAGGAGGCCCCAGAAGTGCCAAGAGGGCTAGGGAACCTGGAGGAGGCCCATAGTTTTGTTGAGGAGGGTGTAGCTCCTTGCAGAGCTGCAAAGGATGCAGAGTTGTGGGAATGAGGACCCCACAGGAAGGCCACATGGGCAAAGGTGGACTGCGGTCAGCACCTCCTCCTCAGCACTTACCCAAGTCCCCTAGAGCCTTGCCACATCCCCATGGAAAGGAGGGCAGAAACATCTGAATTTAAATCCTAAAATGACTTCATAGTCATTAACGGAATTTATTTAGAAATAACAAGATCTTTTTTTTTTAAAAGATTTTTATTTTATTTATTTGAGAGAGAGAGAGAGGGAGCACAGCAGGGGCAGAGAGAGAAGCCGACTCCCCGCTGAGCAGGGAGCCCGATGCAGGACTCGATCCCAGGACCCTGGGACGGTAACCTGAGCCGAAGTTGGATGCTTAACCGCCTGAGCCACCCAGGCTCCCCAACAGGATTGTTTTTGCTCTTGGGAGAAAACAGGGGCTCAAGAAAAAGTATAAAATGATTACAGAAAATACCGTTTCATTTTTGCACAGTTGAGCCCACTAGTTATAGGGAAGCTCTGTGTAGGGTATTTTGGTGTTTAGTATCTCAATAGCTGTTGCAATGCCAACAATTACCCAGTTACTATTTTTTTAAATTTAAGTTTAATTAGCCAATATATAGTACATCATTAGTTTCAGATGTAGTGTTCAATAATTCATCATTTGCGTATAACACCCAGTGCTCATCACATCACGTGTCCTCTTGAATGCCCATCACCTTCTTGCCCCATCCCCCTCAACCACCTCCCCTCCAGCAACCCTCGGTTTGTTTCCCAGAGTCAAGAATCTCTCATGGTGGGCGCCTGGGTGGCTCAGTTGGTTAAGCGACTGCCTTCAGCTCAGGTCATGATCCTGGAGTCCCTGGATCGAGTCCCGCATCGGGCTCCCTGCTCGACAGGGAGTCTGCTTCTCCCTCTGACCCTCCCCCCTCTCATGTGCTCTCTCTCATTCTCTCTCTCTCAAATAAATAAATAAAATCTTTAAAAAAAAAAAAGAATCTCTCATGGTTTGTCTCCCTCTCTGATTTCTTCCCAGTTTTCCCTCCCTTCCCCTATGATCCTCTGCACTATTTCTTACCCAGTTATTATTGATTATTAACTGTAGGCAGGACTCAAGCATGAGACTCAAATTTTCTCTTTTATCTTTGTAGGAAATGGTTGTCTGTATTTCCTTAATTTTGTTATTTTTCAATAACAAACATTATTGCTATGGCATTTATTCATTCAATAAGCACTACTGAGGACTTACTTCTAGGCAGCAAAGGCATGGTGCATCAGTTTGGATTAGGTTCAGTTGTCAGTAAGAGACACAATAGTGACTTAAACAAGATAAAAATCTATTTCTCTTTCCCCTAAAAGTCTGGGGATAGTTCATCCAGGGCTGGAATTGAGGCTCTACTCCACAAAATCCTCAGACACCCAGGACTATCTACCTTGCTGCATGTGGTCCCAATTCACGTCACCACTTCCCGGTCCAAGAGGGCTGCATAGGTCCGGTCATCACACACACATTCCAGCTAGCAGGAAGGAGGAAGGCAAAGGACATGACTAGCTATCTTTTATGGAAAGCTCCTGGAAGCTGTCATGTGATACTGCTATTTATGCTTTATTGGTCAAAACTTGGCCAAAATACATTGCTTCAAGGGTAACTCAGAAAAGTCATTTTTATTCTGAGCGCTGATGTGCTCAACTAAAATGTGGGGATTCCATAAAGATGAGAGAAAGGGGACTGGTTTGGGGAATAACGAACAACCTCTGGCACCGTACGCTAGGAATTCTTCATTGATGTCAATCCAATTCAGCAAACAGTACGTGGGCAGCTATGACATGCCAGGCAGTGTCAAGACAGGTGCTGGAGACACCCTCCCTGGCTGGAGGGGGCCTCGAACCCCTGGCCCCATAGAGCAGTGGCAAGCTGCTGCGCGCCTCGGGGGTTGATCAGTCCTTCTGTGTAGAACGAGGGCTTTGAGCTCAGTGCTCCCTGAGACCATTCCATCTTGAAGATTCTGTGATTTGGGGTCTGAGGGATTTACTATTGATCAATGATTCACACTCAAGGCCTAGGGGTAATTGTGGGCTAGGTGATTCCTCATGAAGAATCAAAGCATCAGGCTGGTAAAACAGAATTACTTACCCTTGGAGTTCAGCATCAGGCAATATTGCTAGCAGAAAACCTATTTTTAAAAGCTCTGTCTCTGCAAAGCCCTCCTTGGCAGGCTATAACTGGTGCTTCCTCCTGTTCCTTAATCCCCAGGGGACCTGTCCCAGTTCTGCAGATGCACATTTCTGAGCCCTGCTTGAGGCAAAACTCAGGCTTGGATTTGTGTCCTCTTGCTCCCTGTGCCCCCCCTTCGCCTCCGCCCCCAGCCCACCTAACGGTCACCCCTCCAGCGCTTGCCTACCTGTCCTGTCACCCATGCCTGGGTGCCATGAGCTCTGTGCAGCTCAGCCCGTCCTGAGGCGGGCGCTGCTCGTCGTAAGTTGTTGCCCCAGAAGTAAACCCTCCCCAGCTGTAAATGATGGAGTGAGCGTATAAAGAGGTAAGATTATCCCTCTACTAATGCCAGTCTAACTCCTACGACAGTGACCTTTCTTGAGCGGGAGGGAAGGGCTGAAGTTAGGACTGGGGATTAGCCTAGCCCTGACACACCTGGGGGGGCGGTCTCAGGGGGGGGGTGCTCCAGCCTCACCCCTGCACCCTGCCAGGGGACAGGGTGCGGACTGCTGGTCACACTACCTCCCACCTCCATCTCCCAGCAGAGAAGGGCCTGAGGAGGGGTGAGGGGCTGGGTGGTTCCCTGGTGGCACACCACCCAGAGAGAGCCGCTGCTGTCCCCCAGCCTCCTTTGCTGCCCAGCCTGGCTCCTGTTCCCTCCCGGGCCCCTTCCCTTTGGGACCCAGAGGACAGGCAGCATCCCTGCTCCCGGTCCCGGGTCCCAGAGGTGGAGTCTAGTGGGGCTCAGGCCAGGAAGCAATGGCAGGAGGGCAGCCTCTCTGCTCCCTGCCTGGCACCCCCGGAAGCCTTCGGACTTCCTGCCTGAATTCTCTGGGCATTGGAGCGGGGTGGCCAGGATTGTCCCCTCTGTGCGTGAGTCAAGTAGAAGTACAGATGGGACAGCAGGAGAGGTCGGGAAATAGAGTAAGGGAAGACTGCACTCCAACAGATCCAAAATGAGCCCCCTGCCTGCCCCTCCCTAGGGAACCGGATCATAGGGGCTCCGTGATCCGGATTCAGCTGACTCCTGAGTAGGCAGAAGGCCCGCACTCGTGTTCGGACCGCGCTTTCATGCAGAGCATTGGCGGGGGAGGGTGGGGGGGTTAAAAATGTGGCTAAATGTAGGGGAGGGTCGTGTCTGTTCTGATCCACAGTGAGGCAGCAAAAGTGTTGGCAGCTGTGATAAAGGCCCCTTTTCTCCCACATGTGTCTTTGCTCATGCATCTGGCTCTAGCGCATGTCAGAATTCCTCACAGAAAATCTAATGAAAGGGAAAAGCCTGAAAAAGCAAGATGCTTCCCGGAAGTTATGATGTCATTGCATCTGATGGGGTCACTGTGCTTTCGTGGTGAAGAGAAAGGGTGCTTATTATTTGCGCTGGATACAGACTGGTGGGTGGCCAATTTCCTCACACGTCATCCTGAGTGGGAGGCCTAACTGCTTCTCCGCCCAGCTATTCTCCTTGAATTCATTTGCAAAAAATTGCTCTCAGAGTTTTCCTACAGAAAAAGAACACACCATATGATTTCATAAGAAGGGCAAACACAGGGGCACCTGGGTGGCTCAGTTGTTAAGCATCTGCCTTCAGCTCAGATCATGGTCCCAGGGTCCTGGGATTGAGCCCTCAGTCGGGCTCTCTGCTCAGGGGGGAGTCTGCTTCTCCCTCTCCCTCAGTGCTCTCACTCTCTCAAATAAATAAATTTTTTTTTTTTTTAGATTTTATTTATTTATTTGACAGAGAGAGAGACAGCAAGAGCAGGAACACAAGCAGGGGGAGTGGGAGAGGGAGAAGCAGGCTTCCTGCCGAGCAGAAAGCCCGATGTGGGACTCGATCCCAGGACCCTGGGATCATGACCTGAGCCGAAGGCAGACGCTTAATGACTGAGCCACCCAGGCGCCCTCAAATAAATAAATTTTTAAAAAAATCTTAAAAAAAAAAAAGAAGGGCAAACACAGGCCACAAATTCCTGGTCCCCTCAGCCTTGTCTACCACACCTCTCCCCATCCCTGGCCACATGCCTGCCAGGGAGGAGCACCGTGGCTCGTGCTCAGCCCCACAGGAAGGCTTCCTTCCTTTCCTCACTCCACACTCGCTGGCAGGTATTTTTTTAGGGCACAGATGAAAGAGGGATGAAGTGTTCTCCCCAACACATAGGTCCTAATCTGGTGCATTTTGGATGTGGTGTGAGGGAATGGCCCCTGGTGACCAATAGACAGAGCCCAGGAAAATCCTAGAGCCCGAGGTCCTATAGGCCACCTGTCAGATCTACCCTTGAGGCCATAGACACAGCCTCAGAGGGGCTCCCCCTGGGCCCTGTACTCATATCTTCTCTTCTGTTTCCTGTCCCTATCAGAAAACCTCAGTGTTTAGGGTCAGGGGAGGGATGGGGAGGGATGGAGTTAGACTTGGCTAGGGAATCTTCATCTTAGTCTGAGAAATAAGCGAAGGATCTATTTCAGTTCACCCTATTCTGCCTTCAGTCGCCTTCAGTCGCCTTCAGTCACCCCGTTGCCACAGGTGGAGGAGATGTTATTTATCAGAAGTTCTCTTGGGGGGCGCCTGGGTGGCTCAGTTGGTTAAGCGACTGCCTTCGGCTCAGGTCATGATCCTGGAGTCCCTGGATCAAGTCCTGCATGGGGCTCCCTGCTCGGCAGGGAGTCTGCTTCTCCCTCTGACCCTGCCCCCTCTTATGTACTCTCATTCTCACTCTCTCAAATAAATAAATAAATCTTTAAAAAAAAAAAAAAGAAGAAGTTCTCTTAGGGAAAGCCCAGGTGTTTATTCGGAAGCACGTGTCCATAAGCCGCCCTGCCCATGGAGTGAAATCCCAGAAGGTGATCGCAAAACTGTTATGAAACCAGAGGTACTTGTTTTGTTTGGGGAAGGGCGGGGGGGGGGGGCGGGCTAGGGAGAGATACAGGGAAAGGGGCCGGTAAAAGGATGAGCCCCCTTTATGACCCCAAATCTCCAATAAAGTGCACTAAACTCACCAAATGCTCAGGGTGAGTGGACTTGTGGTAGGAAGGGCTCAAGAGGCTCACTTTGCCCGGGGGCAGACATGAGCAGGATGCACTAACGTAGGAATCAGACGCAGAGGGCCGTCACACATCATGAGGAGGGCTTGTACTCTGATGGGCCCCGGGGTTGATGGTGGGGTTGGAGATGGGTCTCAGCCAGACCAATTTAGCATAAACAAATTTATGCCATAGGGACACTCGCGCGGACATCTGTGTTCTATCACAAATAAACAAGTGAGTTGAAATGAAAAGCAAAATCAGCCTGCATTTTCCTTTTTATGCTACTTGAGAATATCGCCATTTCAGAGTCATGGGCTTTGGTCTTTGAATATGCTCCAAGGAGAACTGTTTGATATTCCAGAGACAGCACCAGTTTCTTCCTCACCTGCATGACTCAGGTAACACACCCATCCCTGTCGATGGCAGATGGAGTATAGCTTCTCTCCTGAACTGAAAATTCTACTCTAGAAAAACACATTTGCAACTCCAAATACCTCCAAAATTTTCCCAGCAGGACTTGTGCTTCCTTAAGAGTTTTGTGGGACTCCTCTTTGCCTTTTCTCATCTTTCCCTCTACTGCAGTTGGATCAGTCCTTCTCAAACTTTCTGGTGCATAACATCACCTGGGGATTCTGTTAAGCTGCAGATTCTAATTCAGTAGATCTGAGATGGTCAGAGAGTCTAGTTAATGGCAAGGTCCCTGATGATGAGCTGCTGCTGGTGGTCCATGGACCACAGTTTGATTAGTGAATCTCTGAATCCCAGTTCAACCCAGGGAAGGCGATGTCTCCCAGTGTGTGGTTCTCGGGCCGTGTGCATCAGAGTCCCTTGAAGTGTCTGTGAAAATGCAGATCTCTGGGCTACCCCCAACCCCAGTCAGAACCTAGGGGAGGATACTTGACATCTGCAGTTTAATAAAAGCCCCAGATGACTCTAGTGCAGACAGATGTTGGTGAGCAGCTGCTGCCGGGAAGAGAACTATAGTCACTCATGGCAGAGTCTAGGTTGCAATGGTCCATGGGCTTGTGCTGCTACTGTGTGCACCTCGTCCTCCTTCTGTGCCCCCAGGTTTTGGTCTCCTGACTCCTTGAAATAGATCTGTTTCATGGGATGGCTCCAGTAATTAGCCAGTAATTTGTCATAAAGATCCTGGCATAAAGAAGCCCCGGAGGGAACTACTGTCTAAAGGAAAAAGAGCTCGGGAGACCCTTGGAGCGCGGCAGGTGGGGAAGGACCCTCGCCCTCCTTTGTTTCACGGAGCATCCCTTGCACCTGCAGCCCTGGGCACAGGGCAATCACCTGAGCAGGCGAGGAGGCCAGGGGAGTGGTGAACCTCACAGAGCTAGCCAGCGGGACCCTGGAAGCCAACACAAGACGCAGCCCTGGGGTTGCCACCTCTCTCTGCAGTGGGTGGGCAGGGCCTGCCCGTGGACCCACCACAAAGCACAGCCGCGAAGGGCAATTTAGCACAGCAGGCGCTCCTCCTGCCCTAGCCCCCACCACCCCAGGACGTGTGCCGGGTCCGATGCCCAAAAAACGCAGGCGACAAATCATACGCGGGTCCAATCTCAGGAGCAGATGGTGTGGTCTCCTTGACGTCCACACCTGGTGCTGCTGAAACCCTAGAGTGTAATTAGAAAATAAACCACCTTGCTTCGCATATTCGATTCTCTTGCCCAGTGAGAAGTTTCACCCTGAAGCAATGATTTTCTCTTCCATGAAGGTTGTCTTCCTGCCCCTGAGACTGTAGATGGTTTCGACTTTCATCTTAATGTGGAAGATAATAGCGACGCGAACACGGCCACCACCTCCGCGAGTGACTATAATGTCCTCTGCATGGAAAGGGACGCATACTTTGCGAAGCACCTTTCCATGGTGCCAGATCTACGGAGATCCAGAGCTAGCCCTCCCCCTCCCTCTCTTCCCTCCCCCCATGAATACACAGTGCGTGCCTGCGATGTGTTGAGTGAGCATTTCCGAGAGAAGAGACCGCTCCTGATACCACGGAGGTCGTGGAGTAGACAGCGTGGGCAGGGACAGACGGATGAGCAAGCTGGTGGAACCGCAGTGATGAGTGCCGAAAGAGTGGTGAGGATGTGCGCTGGGCTGCGCAGGGAGGGAGGCTGCTAGAAGGCAGTGCCCAGACTGAGCCCTGGAAGCTGAGCAGGAGTTTCATGCACTAAGGCTAGAAGGTCTTTCCCACACAGCCAACTGTAAGCAGCACAGCCTTGGGGCACTTAGGATAAGCAGGGGCTGGGGGAGAGGAGGTTAGAAAGGCAGGCAGGGGCCGGATCAGGAAGGCTTTCTTCGTCCTGCCAAGGGGTTTGGCTTTCCCTCTTGCAGGAGCCCCTGGAAGGTGCTCAGCAGGGGAGCCTCCCTAAGACGGGCCGTGAGGAGGAGGCCCTGGAGGAGGCATGCACCACTGACTGCCTCGGCAAGAAAGGCCTTGTTGGTGAATCACTTCTGCACTTGAACTGGTAGCGATTTTTGCAAACTTCAGTGTCCATCATGGGTCGGTTCACTCACTGTCCTTCAAGCCCTATTTGAAAAAGGATATTGATGCCCTGGATAGATCCGTTCAGGGAAGACAAAGAGGTCGTCCATCCAGCACTAAGATGAAAACATTAGGACTGATGGAGCCCAGCCACCAACTCATTTCCAAACAATTGACAGGGAAAATACTTGCCACAATTAGATAGACAAATGGTTAATATAGTCATAACTAAAGAAAACAGAAAACTGACCTTTAAAAATCCTAATAGACAAGCAGGCAAAGGACATGCACGAACAAATCATAATTTAAGATAAATAATATGTAGAAGCACGAAGGACATAAAACAAATACACAAACCAATGCACGTGACTAACGCTATTTAACACTATTACTGAGCAAAGTCGTGACCATTTAAACCCTGAGAGTTGCTGCTTTTCATATATCAAAATGGCGATGTTTACGACGCTAACACACAAGTCAGTACTGAGCAGGCTGGTGGCATGGCCACTCTCTCCAACACTGCGGGGGGCGGGCATGGAAATTGGAAACTTTTCTTTTTTTTAAAGATTTTATTTATTTATTTGACAGAGAGAGATACAGTGAGAGAGGGAACACAAGCAGGGGGAGGGGGAGAAGGAGAAGCAGGCTCCCCGCGGAGCAGGAGCCCGATGCAGGGCTCGATCCCAGGACCCTGGGATCACGACCTGAGCCGAAGGCAGTCGCTTAATCGACTGAGCCACCCAGGCACCCCTGGAAGCTTTTCTGAAAGCAACTTAGACAATTAAACCCAACGCCATAACAATGCCTTGTTCTGTGATTTTCCTTTCAGGAATCTATCTTAAGGAATTAATGAACGAGGCAGCAAAGATGTGTATGTACAGGAACCCTGCAGTGTTATTTCTGACAAACCTAACTTGGAAGAGGTAAATCGTGGATCAAGGCTAGCCTAGCTGGATGAGCTTGGGTACGTGGTGTAAGATGGCCCTACTGAGCAATCACTACAAGCATGTACTGCAAGATCTTGAAATGGCTGAGGAAAATGACCGTGATGCAGTCTCACATAAAACCAGTAGATTAAACCACAAAATCGGCATGGTCTCAATTCCACTTTTTAAAATGAGTCAACAAAACTAAAAGGCAACCTCAGGAATGGGAGGAGATAGTCACAAATGACATATCAGATAAAGGGCTAATACCCAAAATCTATAAAGAACTTATCAAACTTAGCACCCAAAAAGCAAAAAAAAAAAATCCAGTCAAGAAATGGACAGGAGACGTGAAGAGACGTTTCTCCAAAGAAGATATCCAAATGGCTTAATGGACACATGACAAGATGCTCAACATCACTCGGCACCAGGGAAATACAAATCAAAACCACAATGAGATACCACCTCACACCAGTCAGAATGGCTAAAATTAACAAGCCAGGAAACGACAGATATTGGTGAGGATGCGGAGAAAGGGGAACCCTCCTACACTGTTGGTGGGAATGCAAGCTGGTGCAGCCACCCTGGAAAACAGTATGGAAGTTCCTCAGAAAGTTAAAAATAGAACTACCCTATGACCCAGCAATTGCACTACTAGGTATTTATCCAAAGGATACAAACATAGTGATTTGAAGGGGCACATGCACCCCAATCTTAATGTCCACAATAGCCAAAATATGGAAAGAGCCCAGATGTCCATGGACAGATGAATGGATAAAGAAGATGTGTATGTGTGTATCATCTATCATCTATCTATCTATCATCTATCTATCTATCTATCTATCTATCTATCTATCTATCTATCTATATCTATATATCTATATCTATATCTATCTATCTATCTATCTATCTATCTATCTATCTATCTATATATATATAATGAGATATTATGCAGTCATCAACAATAATGAAATCTTGTATTTGCCACGAAGTGGATGGAACTAGAGGGTATTCTGCTAAGTGAAATAGGTCAGTCAGAGAAAGACAAATACCATATGATTTCACTCATATGTGGAACTTTCTTTTTAAGATTTTATTTATTTATTTATTTGAGAGAGAGAGAGAGCACAAGCATGTGAGAGAGAACACAAGCAGGAGGAGCAGCAAGCAGAGGGAGAAGCAGGCTCCCCACTGAGCAGGGAACCTGATCCCAGGACCCTGGGATCATGACCTGAGCCGAAGGCAGATGCTTAACGACTGAGCCACCCAGGCACCCCTCATATGTGGAATTTAAGAAACAGATGAACATAAGAGAAAGGAAGGAAAAATAAAAAGATAAAAACAGAGAGAGAGGCAACACATGAAAGGCTCTTAACTCTAGGAAACAAACTGAGGGTTGCTGGAGGGGAGGTGGGTGGGGGATGGGGTAACTGGGTGATGGGCATTAAGGAGGGCACTTGATGTAACGAGCACTGGGTATTGTATGCAACTGAGGAATCACAAAATTCTACCCCTGAAACTAATAACACACTATATGTTAACTAAATTGAACTTAAAAAAATAAAATAAAATGAGTATTCACTTAAATATCAGAAGGACATGCATCCAAGTGAGGAGGTTATGAGCGTTTCTTATAATGTAATTTCTCCATTTCCCTGTATTTTACAGTTTTCTATGACAAATATTACTTTTTGACTAGTTTTTTGAAGTTAGCCTACAAAGCCTACTTGCCCCCGCAAGTGACGTGGTCCCTAGAGGTACAGCAGGTTGGTACTGGCATCAGCTGTGGTTGGGGCAGATGGAGTGGCAGGTGGCCCTTTGTTGGCCAGGTGCTCGGAGGGCTCGGTGTCACTGTGTCATCGGTCCCTGTGGAGGGCCTATGTGTGGAAGTGCCCGTGACCACATAAATAAACCTCACCAAACCCAAACTTACGCCTCCCCATCTCAACATCCAACCAGCCAGATCCCAAATTACCTGTAGCTACCCCTATTCCATGTGAAGGGAAGCACACTGGAGGGAAAGTTGCAATTAAATTACTTACTTTTGTAAATTGTACCCAAACCAACTACTTCCTAAAAGCATTGTTAGAGTCTCTCTCAGAGTCTTGATAGGGACCAAGGCAAGTGAGTGTCCCTGACACTTGAGCTTAATTAGGTTTACTGTGAATCCATCTTCTTAGTGGTTAGCATTTATTGAATTGAGTAAAGGGCGCTGTGATATTCTGATTTATAATAAGAAATATATAGGTGGTCTTTGTCCCATTTCTGGCACAGAACTCCAAAAACCCTTGGAATTTCCCGAGCAATAAGAGAAAAAGGAGCTTTTGTTATAATCCTTGGTCTCTTGTCCTCAGTTCCTGAAATTCAGATCCATGCAGGTGAGGTGGGTATCTTGTTATTCATAGACAGCTAGGTTTATGGTAATGAGATGGCTTTTGAAATGCACCTAAGGATGGAGGCTGGTTGCCAGGGGAACCGCTCTGTGACTACAGGGTTGGAAACTTTCAGTCCCACACCTTGACTTCTGGGAAAGGGAGTGGGGCTGGAGATAGAGTTCAATCACCAGTGGCCAATGATTTAATCAAGCGTGCCCATGTAATGAAGCCTCTATAAAAACCCAAAAGGACAGAGTTTTGGAGAGCTTCCTGGTTGGTGAACACGTGGAGATTCGGGGAGAGTGGCCAGCTCAGAGAGGGCATGGGACCATCTCACCCTTGCTGCCCCATACCTCACCCTATACATTTCTTCCCGCTGGCTGTTCCTGAGTTATATCCTTTTATAATAAATTGGTGAGCTGGTAAGTAAGATGTTTCTCTGAGTTCTGTGGACTGCTCTAGCAAATTAATCAAACCCAAGGAGGGGGTCGTTGGAACCTCTGATCCATAGCTAGTTGGTCAGAAGCACAGGGAACCACCTGGGCTTGTGCCTGGCATCTGAAATGGGGACTGAGCCCTTACCCTGTGGGATCTAACACCATGTCCAGGAAGATTGATTTAGAATTGAGTTAAATTGTAGGACACCCAGCTGGTGTCTGAGAATTTCTTATTGGTGGTGTGAGGGAAAACGACACACAGATTGGAAGTGGTATTAAAATCATCAGACATGAACCCAGCCCTGAGGAGCTCAGGTTCTAGTTCAGAGCCCCAACCTGCGGGATCCAGGAGGGCATCTTGTTCCAAGCTAGATTCCTGGTCTTTTAGGGCATCAAATGAGCATCAGGAGTCCTGGAGCTGACCTCAGAGTCAGAAAAAATTCTGGGTCACTTAGAAAGTTGAACACTATCCACAAGCAGTCCCTCGAGTCACTGTTCTGAATCTTTCTCCAGGGACAATCCTCACACTTATATCTGAAAACTTGAAACTGGGGGCTGCAGTTGAGAACAGGACCTTAGTTCCTACTTTCCCAACCAGTGTGGCAGTTAGAAGGGGAAATGGGGGACGTGGCACGTTTGTCCAAAGGACCTGCTGAAGTCCGAAGGCTCAGATTCCTGAGCTCTGAATGGAAACCAGAGTGCTGTTGAGCGCTTGGTAAGGAAGGACAGACACAGGGAACGTATTTTCATGGACTCCTGGGGTGGGTGTAGAAACCAAGGTCGTTAAGTGGATGGCCATCATAATGAAAATTGTAGTTGGGGCAGAGGGGCAGGTCAGACGGGGGGAAGCTGGGGTCACCTAAGAGACAAAAGCCACGCAATTTGCTTCTTAACAGCCTGCCGCCTCTTGAGCAGGGGGCTCTGTGTGCTCTGCCAACGGAAAGCAATTCCAGGCACTCAGTTAGAAATCAACACCCTTCCTCCAGCAAGCGCATACTTGCCCCCAAGAGGGATCTGGTTCAGCATAGTTCTCTGGGGACCAAAAACCTTCCCCCAGCCTCGTGCTCACCCAGCATGGCTCCCACATCCCTCAGGCAGGGAGAGGGACAGGGCACGGGTTTCAGAACATAAGTGGCCTTGTAGACAGTGGAGGTCTGCTCCCTCCCCCCATGTTGCTCTTGCCCTCACTTCTTGCAGGACTGAGGGATGGGGCTGGAACCTGACTCCGCTGTCCATTGCAGTTGGGCCTTGCCCCCCAACCCCCCACCTCTGGGGATGTAGTCAGTGACAAAAAGTCATAAGGCCACTAGTGTAGTGGTGTTATGTGGGTTAAATCAATACTTAGAGCAGCCTCCTGCTTAGCGCACCAGCCCAGGCATGCAGAGCCCTCAGTGGAGGGTTGGTCAGTCTCCATCTTTGAAACCTTAGATCTCTGAGGACATGATGTGTCTGTTTCAGAACACAGCGTGCTTTACCCGCTACCTGGGTTTCAACAGAATACCATCGGGTAAGGACTTTTGTAGTTAGAATCAATTCTGCTGGCCACTCTTCAAATAATTCCCCAACCAAGTCCACTTCTGTTTCTCTGGAGAAGACAAAGCTGGACCTTCAGCCCCATCCGTGAGAAGGTGAGAGCCTGACCTCCCAGCCGAGGCTCCTGGAGAGGATCGGGCTGAACAGAATATCAAGTCAGAAAGCCACAAAAAGGGGTTCTAGCTTCTTAAATAAATTGGGCCATCAGCTTCTTTAGGAACTAAGTCCTATATTCTTTTTGGTACCTCAGTCCTTTACAGATCTTCCCAAAATTAGTCCCCTCAATTCCCAGAAATTTTCTAGTTAAGTGCTGATCATTGCTGTTCTAAAAGCCCAAACCTAATTCCAGAAGGGAGTTCATCTAAAAATCCTTGCTTCTGTAATGGGCTTGGTTCAATGCTTTCACTTCATGCAAAGCAACTGCTGAAGAACTTAAAAAATTCTCCTTTTTCTCATCTCAGCTGAACCCTTTATGTCCAGGGGCTCCCTGAGCCCTTGCAGAGATGTTTGGAGCTATTTATAAATGTGACACATGATGATGTCTGCCTTGGCAAGTGGATCACACAGAACTTGAAGTTTTGGGAGGAGGAAACAGATACCCTAGTCTGAATCTGGCCATGATATCATTTACCTTCTAAGTCGTGGTGGCCCGCTGCCCGGGAAACGCCATCTGAGCCCTGGAGAGATCCAGGGCTCCATGAGAAAGTTCAGTCCCTGAGGACCCCAGCTGGTAGGTTTGGAAATGTCTGAACGTATAACATGCACTAGGGTTGGAGAAGACTCGGGCACTTGCTATTCTTTGTCAAGTGATGACCCCAGAGAAGTTCTCATGTGTTATAATGAAAACCAGAGTTTCCCTTTGCCTCACCATCTTCTGCATTGTCCTTTTAGGCAAAAACATAATCCAGGGCAGAGTGAGATGCTTTATGAGTTTCAGACTTCAGACCCAGATAATCTATAACTGGGCACTCTGAAGATGCTCCTGGATACAATTTGGAACCCTTTCTGGTGATTTTAAAGGAATCACAGATGATAGGAATATTAAAAAAGATTAGAATCAGACCAGCATTTCTTTCTTTCTTTTTGCTTTTTAAAGGAAAATGTAGTAGATTGTGAGAAACTGTAGGTCTGCTTGACATTGCTTTCCAGAAAACTCCTGGGATTGACTGTTGAATGTATGATTTTGACTATGAGGGAAGGGATTAGGAGATTTCTGGGAGTCTGCACTAATTCAGAAAGAGCACGTGGGTTGTGCCAAACTCGTGCCACTCTGTTCAGATCGTGGTGCTCACTTAATATCACCAAGGAATCCCGCAGAGAGCATTTTGTCTGTTTCATGTGGCATCTGACATAAAATCCTATGCATGAAATGGAGAAAGTTGGCTTGATAGTAGCACACCTGGACAGGTGAGAGATGAGTGGGTTGGACAATTATGTTTAAAAACTGGATTGAGATCATAGTGGAGCACGGAGTATTCTGTTCTAGCTTCTCAGTGTTTGGAAATGGAAAACTTGCTTGATTACCTTGTAGACATGATAGAAGTGACAGGGAATGCTAGTCTGTAGATAAATAGACTTGACATCCAAGCTTGACAGCCTGAAATGGTGGACTCAGATCAATGGGTAAAATGACAACCAGGACAAATGCCAAGTTTAGGTTTAGATTTTTATTTTCTTTTAATTTTTAGAAAAGATTTTATTTATTTATTTGAGAGAGAGAGAGCACAGACAGTGGGAGTGGCAGGGGGAGAGGAAGAAGCAGACTCCCCACCGAGCAGGGGCTCAATCCCAAGACCCTGGGATCATGACCTGAGCCAAAGGCAGACGCTTGACCGACTAAGCCACCAGGCACCACTGGATTTAGATTTTTAAATATGGGAGAAACATTTTGGCAATTCACGTGAAAAGTCACCAAGGGGTTAAAGAGACTGACCACAGTGTGCTGTGATTAAAAGATAGACACAAACCTGCACGGCCTTCCTGGAGCATCCATGCCGAGATCATGTCCAGGCCATTATACATGAAAAGTAGTCCGCACCTAGTTCCCGTTAGGCCACATCTCAGTTCAATCCTGGGATCTGCATTTTAAGATCCAGGAACAGTGACAAACCAGAGAACATTGAGCGGGATGATCAGAATAAGGAGGCATCTGGAATGTTATACAACGGAGAGTGAAGGAAACTTTTGAATGTTTAAAACATGTGTTTTAGTTTTTTACTGTAGAAAAACAAACACATTATAAAAATTGGGAATACTAAGGAGCAGTGGAGAAAAGAAATTCATTCTCCCCAAGGAGGAGTTGTTTTTAGACAGGAGAAGGTGAGGGGCCCCGGGGTGGGGAGGTGGTTGTGGTTGGGAGGGGAGGTTGGTTAGGGCGCAGGAGTATTGACTTGGCCTCTGAGGTTCAGTTTCCTCTTCACCAAGACGAAGGGCTTGATTAGGGGACCCTCAGGCCAATTCTGAGTGGCTTTACTGATAGGGCAAGACTGTCTCCTAGGCTGAAGGGCTGTCAGGTAATCAAAGGAGTAGACTGATCAACGCTATTCCAGATTCCGGGAGATAAAACTAGAATCAGAAAGACAAGTAAACTAGGAAAGCTTAATATAGTTTATCACTAATTAAAATGCATTACTATTTATATAAATATATAAAATTATATATAAATTTATATATAATTATATATTTATTATATATTATACATTTCTATATTATATGTTATAATTATTATAGAATGTATAATATAAATATATTATAATTATTATATTTATGTAAATTTTATTTATGTAATTACATACATATTTATTATAGTTAAAATAATAAATACAGTTTATTAGCTTATTAATAATTAGAACTATCCCCAAAATAGGGAGGACTGCTTGTCAAGCACTGAGTACCTGCCCATGGGTTACCCATGCTTGTCACTTTCAGTTTGGCCCAGAGAGGATTTTTAAAGTTGCGTTGAAGTTCCATGAGCCCAGCTCCTACAAAAGCTTCATCGACCCAGATCCCCATTTAGTGAGAAACTACATGTACTGAGAAAGGAGATTCTTATAGGCTACAAGTGTTGAAATAATGTCTCCCTCCACATTCTCAGAACCTTAAACACAAAACGAAAAAGTTGTCGAAGTCCAAGACCTTTTCAAAGGGAGATCGCAGAGAATCACAGATCTCCGCCACACATTTGAGGCCCCAGTCAAGCTGAGATGATACCTGTGGAAGGCTTTCTGGTCTCGTAGCATGGCTGTGTGTAAAGCAGCTGGCGTCTGAAAGTCTGGTTGTGCTCACTAACTAATCACATGCTTAGCTGCGACACATGCATATTAATTTGCCTTATATGTTGCACTAACACCCAGAAAATAGAGCTTTTTAAAAAACTCTATAATTCAGGGGCACCTGGCCGGCTCAGTCAGAAGAACATGTGACTCTTGATCTTGGGGTTATGAGTTCAAGCCTCACGTTGGGTGCAGAGATTACTAGAAAAAATAAATAAACTAAAAAAAAAAAAAAAACCCAACCCTTTATAGTTCAAAATTTTTCACAGAAATTTCCCCCTCTTACTGCCCCTCCTTCCTGCTCTTTCCTTTCTGCTTTTACTTTCTAGTGAAAAGGGATTTGGTATAGAGCTGACCCTTGAACATGGATTTGAACTGCATGGGGCCACTTACATGGGGATTTTTTTCAGTGAGTACAGTGCACTACTGTGAATGTATTTTCCTTGTGATTTTCTTTCTTTTTTTTTTTTAAAGATTTTATTTATTTATTTGAGAGAGAGAATGAGAGACAGCAAAAGAGGGAGGAGGGTCAGAGGGAGAAGCAGGCCCCCCGCCGAGCAGGGAGCCCGATGCGGGACTCGATCCGGGGACTCCAGGATCATGACCTGAGCCGAAGACAGTCGCTCAACCAACTGGGCCACCCAGGAGCCCTCCTTGTGATTTTCTTAATAACATTTTCTTTTCTCCAGCTTACTCTATTGTCAGAATACAGTGTGGAGTACATGTAGCATACGAAATATGTGTTAATCGATTGTTTATGTTATTGGTAAGGCTTCAGGCCAACAGAGGCTGTCAGTAGGGAAGTTTGGGGTAGTCAGAAGTTATGCTTAATGCTTCAACTGTGTGGGGGTCAAGGGTCTACTGTATTTTGAAATCCAGTATGATTTAAGCGAGCGATTTTCACTGAAACTGCTGGCATAGCATACATCAGAGGCTCAGGCCATAGCTGAGTGAATGTGTCTGGTTCCTGCCTCAGAGACCTCCTGGTCCGGCAGGGGGAGGACACAGCCCTGACCCCACGGGTAACACCTGACTGCAGATGCATGCCAGTGCGTCCAGGACGAGGAGTGCTCAGGGTTTCCTATGAGAGAGGCATTGCAGGGGGCTGGATGATGGAAGGCTTGAGCGGAGCCTGACGACGAGTCGGGGCTTCCTAAGGGACAACAGGAGCAGAGGGGTCACGGGAACCTCTGATTTGCAGCCAGGTGGGTACCGAAGGACAGGTGATGACCTGTGATTGGCCTCTGCAGTGGGGGCAGTCTTGTGGGACGGAGCCCTTAACCCGTGGGATCTGATGCTAACACCAGGTAGATAGTGCCGATGGTAGGACCCCTGGCTGGTGTTGCAGAATTTCTTGATGTGGAAAACCCTATGTATGCGGTGTCAGAAGAGTTGCGGCCGTGGAGGTCGTGGGAGAGCACAAGGGAAACACACAGAGAGTGTTTTTTTCCAACTTTGCCCCCCTCCCTTTCTCCTTGTGACCTGGAAGCTCTGTGTTGGGATGGCTGTGTCACAAGACGGACAGATGGAGGATTTTTGACTCACTGCTGGGAGGACCGCCCCCTCTTTGTGTGGGTGAGAAATAGACTTCTATTGTTTTCTGAGACTGAGATTTCGGAATCAGTCTACTGTAGAAGCTGGTCTGACCAGGTAGGAAATGTTCTCAGAGACTACTACCCTTATCCAGATGAAATGAACAGGAAGTAAAAACCTTATCAGATATTCCTATTTTTCTAGAGGGTGAGGATTGTTACCTTAGCTTCATCTAAAAGAACTCTGTTCCGGGGCACCTGGGTGGCTCAGTCGGTGAAGCGTCTGCCTTCAACTCAGGTCATGGTCCCAGGGTCCTGGGATTGAGTCGCACATGGGGTTCCCTGCTCTTGTCCTTGGGCTCCCTGCTCGGCAGGGAGCCTGCTTCTCCCTCAGCCCCTCTACCGCCCCCCTACTTGTGCTCGCTCTCTCTCTCTCTAATGAATAAATAAAAATCTTTTAATTTTTAAAAATTTTTTTAAAAAGATTTTATTTATTTATTTCAGAGAGAGCGAAATCACGAGCAGGGGGAGGGGCGGAGGGAGAAGCAGGCTTCCTGCTGAGCAGGAAACCAGATTCAGGACTTGACCCCAGGACCCTGAGATAACCTGAGCAGAAGGCAGACACTTAACCAACTGAGCCACTCAGGCACCCTAAAAATCTTTTTTAAAAGACAAAGGAACTCTATTTCTCTCTGTGTCACTTATTTAAGCTTCCTTGGTCAGACTTTCTTTAATAAAAGATTTCCATTTTTTTTTAAAAGATTTTATTTATTTATTTGACAGAGAGAGCACAAGCAGGGGGAGCGGCAGGCAGGGAGAGGGAGAAGCAGGCTCCTCACTGACCAGGGAGCCCAACACGGGGCTCGATCCCAGGACCCTGGGATCATGACCTGAGCCGAAGGCAGACGCTTAACCGACTGAGCCACCCAGGCGCCCCGACTTCCGTTTTTTTTTTTAAGGCATAAAATTTCAAAAAGTTTCTAGCATTTCTGGAGTCCTTGTGAAGCCCTCAGTGTGCATCTTACCTACTCCTCATGATGACTCTATGGCAGAGGCGTTGTCACTCTTCCCATCTTTCAGGTTTTGGAAGCTGAGGCTCACAGAGGCAGATGGCTAACCTTGGGGCACGCCAGGAGTAGGTGGGGAAGCTGGGTGTTCAGCCCAGCTCTGTCCAACCACAGAGCCCTGGCTCCTAACTGGTAAGTGACTCCACTGAACCCCTGAGTCCCCAACAAGGGTCTTCCGCGGTCTACCTAGTAGGGGCTAATCACATTGCTGGCCCATTTTCATTTGTAAGAAAGTTCTTCTTTATCCTGAGGTGAAATCTGCCTCCCAGCCCTCTGATAAATGCTTAATGAATCGAGTCCTACACTAGAACCACTATATTATGTATGCATCTTTCCATTTTAAGACAAAGGATCTGTACAGGAAAAGGAAAGAGCTAAAGGAGAGTTTCCAACCAGCCTTCCATTGCAGAGAGAGGTATTATTATAAAATAGTGTATTTCAACATCATGGCAAGGAATGAAGTACTGATTTCAGGATCTGCAGTCCCCTTGGGATGTACTTCTGTTGCTATTTTAACACCCTGTATATCTAAATTATATGTTTGAATCATCTTTATTGTGAATCATGAGCAATAATATTCTGGGAGAGCCCACCTGGGAGAGGACATCTGACATAAACCCCAAAGATATATATGTATTTCCATGTGAATGGGTAAAATGAAAGAGTAAATTCTGGTCCCAGTTCTGACAATAAGTGTATGATCTTGAGAAACTTACTTACCTTCACTAAATGACCTTATAAACATGTTTTCAAGACCAGAGAACTGTGGAGTAACCAATATGTAAGCAGCGTCTGAATTTCAGGAGATCCATGAAAGCAGTTGCCATCAAAGATTCTAATTTAACTTTGTAGCAACGATCAGAAGGTTCAAACACTTTCTTCTCTACTTTCAAATCAAGATTTCTTTGATACACTGTGTACTTGTGTTTAATCTCTAGTATTGAGAAGTTAGGGTGCACAGTTCACAAGACCCTTGCTTTGGATACCAACTGCAAGTTTGGGACTCCCCAGGTCCACCCTTAGGTTTGATCATTCTTTACAAGCACTCACAGAACTCACTGAAAGCTGATGGTTACAATTTAGAAGAGCAAAAGGATAGAGATTAAAATCAGCCTAGTGAAGAGGTGCATGGGGTAGTCCAGGAGGAGTCCAAACACAGAGCTTCTGATTGTCCCCTCCCCATGGAGTCATGGGCAGTGTTAACTCCTCCCAAAATGATGTTGACATTATTTGTGGAATATTGCCAACCAAGAAAGTTCATCCACACTTCAGTGTCTAGAGTCTATATGGAGGCTCCATAGTCAACTGCCTATGTAACTGGCCTCAGTCTCCAGATCTTTTGGAGGTTGAGCTGATACTGCATGACTAAAAGCCCCCACCGTAAATCACATTGTTAGACATTCTGGTATTGTCCAAAACCCCAAGTAAACAAAGACACTCATCAGTGAAGACATTCCAAGAGCTTGGAGATTACCTACCAGGAGCTGAGGACAAAGGCCAGACCTCCTTTTGGGCAAGGTTAAAACCTTTATTATGCATGTAGAAAAGTTTTCTTTTAGATAAGTTTGTGAAAACCAATTTCTTTTTTAAATCTTGTTTTCTATTTGAGACAAAACAGAGTCAACTGCATCATCAAAGGCAATTGCATTTTGAATATCTACTATGGTGTTTGGATTGTTAATTGTTAATTAATTGTTGGCAGATTTGACCCTACAATGTCTGAGCGCTGCCTTATCTATTGGCAGACATGCTTACATGCACCAGCAGCGCAGGCTGGCTGAAGTTAGGGAGGTCTTATTGCCCTTGACCCCACAGTGCCAAAGGTTCAACCCAGCTTCTAACCAGCCATTTTTGTCATGGTTGCCAATTCCCAGGGTTCTGAAAAGAAGGCATAATGGGAAGTGGGGCAATGTCAGCATCCTCTGAACCTGTAGTTATTTTGTCACTGTCACTCAATTCCCTGTCACGTACCCACTTTCCCCTCTCCGGGCTCAGAAGATGAGCAACTCTCTGACACTCCTGAGTCACTTTTTTGGGCAATAAAGTTTAATTGGCTCTGAAAGTTGAGTGCACTTTGACATCACAATGGGCCTCCAGAACCATCAGAGTATATGCTATGAACTGAACTGTGTTCCCTCCAAATTCATATGTTGAAGCCCTAATCCCCAATATGATTGTATTTAGAGATAGGGCCTCTGAGGAGGTGATAAAGGTTAAACAAGGTCCTAAGGGTGAGGCCCTGATATGATAGGACAGATGCCCTTATAAGAAGCTGCAGAACTCTCTCCACCATGTGAGGACGCAGTGAGAAGGCAGACACCTCCAAGCCAGGGCTCCCACCAGCAAATGATCATGCTGGACTTACAGCCTCCAGAACTGTGAGAAATAAGTTTCTGTTATGTAAGCCCCTTGTCTGTGGTATTTTGTTACGGTAGCCTGAGCTGACCAACACAGTATAATCCTCCCAAAGTGGTCAACACGGCTCTCTTACAAATGCAGAAAGAACATGTGTCAAAGATTGATTTAAGCTCTCAGTGAAGGGACCTGCACGATGGTGAAGCTGGTTCTCAGTTAGACTTTTATTTTATTTTAAGATTTAATTATTTATTTGAGAGAGAGAGCATGAGCAGGAGGGACAGAGGGAGAGGGAGAGAGAAACTCAAGCAGACTTGGAGCCGAGTGGGGAGCCCAATGCTGGGCTCAATCTCACCACCCTGAGATCACCACCTGAGCTGAAACCAAGAGTTGGATGCTTAACCAACTGCGCCACCCAGGTGCCCCTTGGTTAGACTTCTAAAATGAGCACCTTCCTCTGACCTGAACTCTTCAAAGGCTCAGGGTCATCCTGTGCTGCCACTTTCTAATAAAAAGAGCTACCATCTACTGATTGCTTATTAAATGAATATGCAGTTCTATTACTTCATAAACTGTAATTTTATCCAATCCTTGCAAGAACTGCCATTATGTCTATTTTATACCTGAAGCACAAAGAAGTTAAGTTACTTGACTAAGGTCACATAGTGGCAAAGCCAAGATTCAAACTCAGGCAACCTAGCCCTAGTACTTGCTCTATTTACCCCCCATACCACATTGTCTCCACCGTCTTTCTTCTCTGCCTCAGGGTATCTGGCCAAATACTCTTCGGCCAAATTCCTTTTGTCTTTTATTTTTTTAAGATTTTATTTATTTATTTGTGAAAGAGCAAGCGAGAGAGCTTGAGCAGCAGGGAGAGGGAGAAGCAGGTTCCCCGCTGAGCAGGAAGCCCGACACAGGTCTCGATCCCAGTCCTGGAATCATGACCTGAGCTGAAGGCAGATGCTTAACCAACTGAGTCACCCAGGCATCCCACAAATTCCTTTTGTCCTAATCCTCCCTTCTAGCAACATGAATGATAACTCTGGAGTCAGCCATACTTGGGTTCCTGTTCTATCTCTGCTACTTATTAGCTGTGTAATCTTGGTCCGGGTACTTATTAGGGCTAGTCTTTAGTTTCATCATTTATAAAAAAAAGTCTATTTCACAGAGTTGTTTTGAGAATTAACTGAGATAATGTGAGTAAAGTGCCTGATATTAGTGGGCATTTGATGCTATAGCTCTGTTAGACATCTAATCATATAATTTGTCTCATGAATAAGAGATAGGGGTTCTTTTCCTGAGATCCATAAACCAGCATGGGGAGAGGATGACAGGCAGGCAAATGTCTTGTGTGTACATCTGTTTCTTTCTGGTGAAAGAGTCTATAGCTTTTGTCATATTCCCAGAAGAGTAGGTGACCCCCCCTTCAGCCCCCCACTGCCAATTGGGAACCAGTGAATGTTAGTGAGCCTGGAGGTTAAGACCCGAGTCCTTCAGAATTCAGAATCGAATTGAATCCTTCACATTTCTTGCCCTCAGCACAGCTGGGCACATAGCTGGACCTGGGTCTTTTAGCTTTCCTCCCCTGAGCACAGTGTTGGACACGCAGCAAGCTCTATGTGACTGTACGAAACTGAATTTCACTGGAATTCAGTGGTGGATGTCAAGCCCTAGGATGGTGGGGTCCCTGATGTTGCCAGCCTGTCTTCCTTCCATACAAAGATGTCCGCTGTGAAAATATTTCCAAAATCACTTCTTTTGTCTGACAACAATTATCCAAAGCTGAGTATTCCAAATGTTGCACTGGAAAAGGATGCTGATTACACCAGTCAAAGAGCATGATGACGTCTCCTGCTGGAGGACTGGGAGGTGGGTGGCAGGGATGGGTCTGTATGTCTGTATTAGCTCCCATTGCTCTTCCCTCACGCAAACACCTTGAAACAATAGCGACTACCATGCAAAGAACGGAAACACAAGTCATTCGTTTTTATTTTTATCCATCTACTTGTGGGTTGTTATAGCCATCCTCAATTTAAAAAGGACTTAAGTACGTTTAGATATTGATTTCCAATTAAGGTTTTTAATAATATCCAGCCTTCCTATGTGAGATCTGGTAGTTTATATTACATACTCCTGTAAATCTCATTGAATTAAAGAAGTTTACATTTTACATCAATTCTGAAGGATGAGTAATAATTTTCAAACAATAAAGAATTAATAGATTAAGGAAGGATTTTAGTAAGCATCCAAAATACACATCATACAATAGAATAAGATCAGTAAGAGAGGCAATCAGAGCAAGAAGAAGAACAAAGCTGTGGTAAGTGGGTGCACAAGAGTGGCCCACAGATTTGGCTCTATACAGCAGTCGAAGGAAAGAAAAACCACAGAATTTTCAGTGTCCAAAAGGTAAAAAAATAAGTCAATTTGTCAATCGAGGACTAAGACAAATTTCTCCTATGGGATTTCACAAAGGGCTAATGGGTGAAGGGGCGGGCCGATCACTGCAACTACCTGGATTGGATTTAATAGAGAGTATCCAGCCGTTTCTTGTAGAGTCCCCCAGTGAAGCCAATACTCTAACACCAAATGCAATTCAGAAAAAACAATTCTGTGAGGCACCAGCAATGCTCTTGAAGAACACTTTTGTAATGGGTTGGCTAGAACGCAAGGAAAAGATTTAGGTGGGGGAAAAAAAAGAATCACTTAGAGCAACGGAGTGAGTGCATATCCATTAGGCAATCCACCATGAAAAATATGTTCTAGTTCCCAAGCCCAATAGAGTTGGGGGCTCTATTCTCTGGGAGACAGACCTGGAGTATAGATGTTCCATGCTTTTTACTAAGTGTCTAGTAGAATGTCCATCCTTTCATGAAAATTACGAAGCCTCAGAAAAAACGTGCGTATCCTGATCTGCATGGGGGTGGGCTGACAGAATGTATGCAGATGGGGCCAAGAATTTCTTCAGAAACACACACAAATAGGCAACCTGGGGTTTAGCCCGCAACACCATGGAGCGAGACAGCAAGAATTGCAGGCTGGGCGTTCTTTCAAAGCAGGCGTTACCAATGCAGCTGGATGAGACTGCACACAGAATTGCAAGGTCTGACAAATTGCCATGGTAATCACACTGTGTTTCTGGATGTGACAGCTTATTATCTAGTAGTCAAGGTAATTGGAGATATTTTTGTTTCTCTGTTAGATAAGACCAAGAGTAGGAAGATCAGGGAAAGGGGATTGTTCTGGAGGGAGTCAGAGGCACTGTGCTAGAAGTCAAGGGAAGAGAGAGAAGCGGGTGTGGAGAGGGAGGGAGAAGGAGAAGGAGGAAGAGCTTGTATGACTATTCAGGGAATGAAGGAGAACAGGAGGTAGAAGGTAGCAGTGGTGGAGAAAGTGAGGAGGACACAGGGATTTTACAGTCTGAATGTTTGTGTCCCCCCCGCCCCAATTTATATGTTGAATCCAACCCCTCCCACACCCCGTCAGTTGGTGTTAGGAGATGGGGCCTCTGGGAGGTGATTCCGTCATGAGGGTAGAGCCCTCCTGAATGGGGCTAGTGCCCTCATAAAAGAGGCCCCAGAGGACTCCCTTGCCCCCTTTCCTGCCATGGGAAGACCCAGAAGACACCATCCATGAACGAGGAAGAGGACTCTCACCAGAACCCAACCGTGCTGTCACCTTGATCTCAGACATCCAGCCTCCAGAACCCTGAGAAATGCATTTCTGTTGTTCATAAGCTACAAAGCCTGTGGGACTTCATTACAGCAGTTTAAATGGACTAAGACAGAGGTCCCCATCTGAGAGCCAGCCCCAGGGCTGAGTAGCCTCTCAGAGGAGCTCAAATTAGTGGTCAAGCTCAGGGTCCGGGGTCAGTGGATCCTGGCACAGAAACTCTCTTTGCCTATTCTCAGTAAGTGAAGGACTTAGGGTGGTTTTCCTTGTGAGACTGCCGAAGCCCCTGATAGGGAGGAGTCTGAGTAACCTGACTTCCACCCAGAGAGAGTATATATGGCTGGTGTTCTCTGTGCAGCCCTGTGAACAGGGCTCCAGGAGACCTAGTTGGGGGGATTTCCCCATGCTTCTTGGTAGGAAGGAATTCAAGCTAAATATTTTTTTTGCATATATTCATTTTAGCTTGTAAATATTCAAGCTAAATATTTTGCATATTTTCATTTTTCCTGTGGCTGGTATGGCCTTGAGAAATAAGGTTATGACTACCAGGAGTAAGCCAGTCAAACAATTGCTTAGTCTAGATCTTGTTCATATGAAAGGAACTATCTGTATTTTGTATATGATCGTTCCTGGCTATATTCATTGTAGACAAGGAGGGAAAGAAGGCAATTTAACAGTTCTCAGCTCTACTTGATGATTTTGTTTAATGTTTAAATGTTATTTTTTTCTGTGCTCTTATTTAGAGTCTAGATCAGCCTGCAGCCCTGAAAGCTCCTTCCCAGGGCACAGGCCTGGCTTCCCCTCCAGCTGAGGATTGAGGGAGGCCCTCTGGGTACAGTAACTCAGCTAGGCCTGCCCCTGGGTGTAGACCCTTATTTGCTCAGGTCCTTGCTCTCTGCAGGGCCCTGAAGAGGGCTTGGTGCTTGTGAGTGTGCCCCCAACTGGGATGATAAGATGGTGAGAGGATGGGCACACGAGCCACTGTGTGATTGACAGGATCACACCAGCAAGTGTTTGCATGTGGAGTATCCAGCTACAAAGATGACTCTGACGAGTTGGCTCTGCGAGTGGGAGAAGGAAATGCTGTTAGCAGCAAGTGGGAATGCAGGAGAAGGGCTTGGTGGGGGGAGCAAGATGGCAGATCTGAACATGGAGCACGCAGTGTTAGCAAGCTATGCACAAGGAGATAGTGGACAATAAGCTGCAAGGTCGTCTGGCCCTGCAGAGAGGGGCAGGACGTGGGGGCGTTGATGCCATGAGAGAGGTCATCACTGCTATGGGATCCCTTGTGCAGAGACAGCAGGAGGAAAGAGGCGAGGGGAGAATGGGGACTCCTTAGTTTAAACAAGGAGAAGGAGGAATGGGAAGTTGCCAAGGAAACTGGGGACCCCTGCAGAGAGGAGGAAGACTCAGGACCTTCCAGTGTATTCAACAAAGTGCTTAATTATTCATCAGAGAAATCAACTCTGCTAATTTTAGAAGAAAAGACACCTATTTAAAACTTGTCTGGGTGGCTTCCAAAATATCTGGAAGGTCTGAAAACAAAACAAAACAAAACAAAACAGGCTTAGCACTCTGAGAGGAAGAACAGCAACGGAGACCGCCACTGCCCAGGAGTGTTAGATATGCGGCTGGCTTCCCTTGAGCTCTGGATGCCAGCATTTCTCTAAGCACCATGGCCACCGCTGCTCTAGGAACTCAGGCTTGAACTTGGCATTTCAGCCAGAGAGAGTCTCCTGGTTCTTGCTTCCATGCAACAGTAAACCCTGATGCCGAGCCCGGGGGCAGCAGTATCTGATGATCAGAGTTTAGGGCCTCACAACAGCACTCTGGCTACAAGAGAGACTAGGGAAAATATCAAGCATTTGTAGCTTCTCCACTGGGAGGTGGGGTTATAAAGAGGGCAGAGTGGACAGGGGACTTCTGAGTATGTGTGTGTTTGGAGAGGGGGCGGAGTGGAGGGAGAGCTGAGAGGAAAGCATATGACATGAAAAGAACATCTCAGAAGAAAGGAAGAGTGAGGTGGAGGAAGCCCTTGGAAGACAGCTTCCCCAGGCTCAGGACAAGGTTATTGACACAGGAGGGGGTAGCACCCTGGGGGTGACAGCGCCAGAGGCTTTGGGTGGAAGGGCTCTGAGAAGTGGGGAGCTCAGAGAATTAGGGGTGCGCCACTAAAGGTGGAGAAGAGCTTGCAGTGCTCCCCTTTTGTGAGGCTGCTGTTCCATGGCTGGCCAGACTTATACTAGCAGGTCTTAGATGGGATCTCTATGCCTATGTAGCACATACCCACTATTTTCCTATAATCTTCAGGAGTGCAGCATTCCTTTTTATTGGCTCCCCAGTCCCCCGGGGGTGGGGGGTGTGGGGAGAGGTTCTCCCAGGGCTAGGGCTGCCTCTCCCAAAGTTCAGGGGGCAGATCTTCCCTCTCCTGTCTGTCCAGGACCCTGCAGCCTGGCCTCGGGGGTCTCCTCGATGCCTGCTCATTTTCCACCCTCCCTATTTCTTCTGTGAGCTTCTCAGGCCATCCCTAAAATTTCCCTCTTGCTTAAGAAACCAGATCCAAGTCCACAACGTTTGCCACAGTTGTAGCTTGTTATCTCTGCTCAGTGGCCCCAATTCTGCCTGCAGAACAAAGGGGCTCTCTCATCCACACTGGCTGCTTTCAGTACTATATGAACAGAGGGTTCTTTAGAGGGAATGTTTACCTCCCTGATAGAGAAATACAATTTGATAGATACTGCTTATGATTCCATTCAATTTCTTTTTTTTTAAAAAAAGATTTTATTTATTTATTTGACAAAGAGAGAGAGAGAACAAGCCCGGGGGGGGGGGGGGGTGGCGGGGCAGAGGGAGAGGGAGAAGCAGGCTCCCGGCTGAGCAGGGAGCCTGATGCGGGACTCGATCCCCAGACCCTGGGATCATGACCTGAGCTGAAGGTAGCCACTCAACCCACTGAGCCACCCAGGCCCCCTGTATTCAATTTCTTAACAGCTGTAACTTACTTGTGATCATCTACCTCCCAGTTCCCCCACCCCCAACAAGTGCTGTGAAATTAGAATGCTCTCCTCCTGTTTAGACACAAAGACAAACATACACATGGGCACACGCAGTTTTGTCTGCCTACTACTTCTCCTGAGGAGTCGCTCCCTCCTTATTCCATGTGCTTTTCCTGGGGCTGTCACTCTCAGCCTGCCACCCTATCGCCTTCTACAGGGATGGGCATGGTAACCCAGGCTTGGCCAGTCATATCCCTTCCTACACCTAGCAACAGCTAAGCATGTGACTAAAGAATCTTTCTCTATAATTGGAATACCAAGAAGTTCTCTCTTGCTGGTGGTCCTCTGCTAAGACGTCATAAGCTTGGGGCTACAAGGGTATTTCCTCAGCTATGTGGAGGAAGTCCATTTAAAGTGGGAGACAAAGAAGCCAGCCCCAGGAGGAAAGCAGAGCTCAAAGACAGAAAGAAACAGAATCCCAATGACATTGACTGGGTCCCTGGGTTTAGCTCTGCTAGAGTCACTAAATATCCTCCCTCCCTCCCTCCCTCCCTCCCTCCCTTCCTTCCTTCCTTCCTTCCTTCCTTCCAGATTTATTTATTTATTTGATGGGTGGGGGTAGGGAGCACAAGCAGGGGGAGTGGCAGAGGCAGAGGGAAAAGCAGGCTCAGCTCAGGGAGCCCTGCGATGCAAGGCTCTTGATCCCAGGACCCAAGGATCATGACCCGAGCTGAAGGCAGATGGTTAACCTACTGAGCCACCCAGGCACCCCTAAATATCCTTTCTGTTTAAGCTGATTGAATTGGTTTCTGTCACTTCCAAGCGGGTGAGCCCTGATGAATAATAACTTAAAAAAATTAGAATGAAAGTAATACCCTTAATCGTGCAGAACAGGTGAAAGTAAAACAAATAAATTGTTCTTAATTCTATCTTTTGTTATACAAAAAATGGTACCTTATACACTTTGTGTGTAGAGGTGTGATTGTAAGGTATGATCACACATTTCTCTGTGCAGAACTCATGCCCCTTTGCCAGGTAAGTTTGCTGCTGCTTTTCTCGTGCAGGGGTGGAGTTTATTTCTCTCTCTCTCTGAATCTGGGCTGGCCTTGTGGTTTGAATCTTAGTATGCAGCCGAAGAGATGCTTATGACCTTCCCAGGCCCTCCAGCTTCTGTCATTACCCTCTCAGAAGAGAGGATCAGGTGAAAAAGCCAGTCTAGCCTCCTAGAGGATGAGGCCACAGTGAGGAGACCAAACTAGGGCCAGTGCACAGCCAGGTCCATGACCAGGCCCTCTGGAGCCTTCCAGGATAGCTCTCCCTCCAGCTGAATGCAACTGTATAAGTGAGTCTAACCCAGCCATATGAAACCAGCAGAGGAACTGCCTGGTGACCCCACAGAGTTATGAGAAATAATAAATCTTAATTGTTTTAAACCACTAATTTTTGGGGTGGTTAATTGTGCAACCAAGGCCAACTGAAACAGATTGTATTCTGCATGTTTCATATAACTGCATGTCGTCATTCCTCCCAGGTTATTAATGTATTTGTTAAAATTCTCTTGGTTGCAACCATCTGAAACCAACCCTGGACAGCTTAAAAAGTGAAATGCATTAGGAAGTTTCAAGGAATAAAAGGTAAAGTTGGGGAGGGGAGAACTCAGGGCCACTGTGGGGACGTCAACAGTGGGGGTCATGGAGTGTCCGTCCAGAAAAGTGCCATTAACAACCCAGGGTTAATGACTCCTGGACTGCTAACTTCAAGTTCTCGGGATAGTCTGACCTGTCCCACTTGGGCAGTATCTACCTCTGGATCATTCAGCTACGAGGGGCTGGGGCAGAACACAAAGGGAGAAGCAAAAATAGTAGGTGAGAAAAACACGGTAGGTGAAGGGGTGGCGGTGGGGGGCTGATAATCCCAGTATGGAAGCCAGAACCAGGTAACTCACTCCTGGCCTAGGCCGGCTTTTCAACTGCTAATTATTTTTGATTTTCCAAAGCTTCTTTCAGATCTTTTTGTAAAGAATGTATCAAGGCTCCTTTCAACAGAGGGTAAGAATCTGCCAAGGGCCACTCTTGAAACTGTAGCGACTAGAGCAACGTTGTATACTTTCGCACAACGCAACTGAATCTGTCAAGGTTTTTTGTACAAAGGTCTCTGAGAGGGTGGGTTGGCGGTTTTAATTAAGTTTAAAAAAATGTTTGGGGTATCGACCACAAAGGAATCGTACTAAAGCGTAAAAAGAGGTTAAAGAGGTTAAAACCAGAGTAACAGGTGCTGCGAGCACAGGAGGGAAGCCGAGAGCCAACGCGTGCACCCGTTTCTGGGAAACGCAAGCAGGGCAGGTGCGTCAGGAGCGGAGCGCCGAGGGTCGCCGGCCGGGGCAGGATGGCGGGGGGGGGGTGGGGGGGGCGGAGCGCACCGTTCCCCGGACCCGGCACCAACACCGGACCCTAACCGAGGCCTCCTGCGGTGGCGGGCGCCTCGGACGGCGCCCACTGGGGACTTGGGCGCGCGGGCGCCTCGGACGGGTGGGCCGGGGCCGTGGGCCTCGGAGCCCGGGGCTGGCGGAGGCGCCGCATCCCCGCGCCCGGCGCTCGGCACTGAAGCAGCCGCCCCCACGCGGCGGGGCGGGGGCCGGGACCGGGAGCGCGCGGGGGAGGCGTCTGCTCCCGGGGACTGAGGCGGCGCCATCGCCTGCCCGCTGCCGCAGGGACGCGGGCCGCCGAGCCGTCGGCGACATCTTGCTCGGGAGGAAAGCGCGGGGGAGGGCGGGCCGCTCGGAGCTGCAGCGCCCAGCGCGCGGAGGACGGGCCGGGCGCCGCGGGGCGGGAGACGCAGGGCCAGCGCGGCGCGGCACCCAGGAGGTAAGCTTGGAGGGCGCCCCGAGCACCCCTCGCCCCGCTCCTGCTTTGCCTCGCTCCTGCGCCCGCCAGTCTCCGGCCTCCCGCGGCCCTGTCACCCTAGCCCGCAGCCTCTGGCGTCCCACCTCCCGCGCTGTCCCCCGAGGGGGCCCCCGTCCCCCGCGGTGCTGGCAGCTCCGCCCGCCTCCGGGAGCCTCCCGCCCCGTACCCCGCTGGGGCTCTCAGGACAGGGTCACCGGACGCGACGCTACCTGGCGGGTCCTCCCGGGACCCGCCCCTTCCCGGGGCCGGCCGCCCGCTCCCTCCGCCCCCTCACCGCCGCCCCCGCCCGCGCCCCGCCCCGTGCGGGCGGGGCTCCGGGTTTAAACGTCGCGGCGGGCCGGGCCGGGCCGGGCCGGCGGGCGGGGGCGGGGCGGGCCTCTGTGTCGTGTCCCCCGGTCCGTAGGCGGCGGCGGCGCGGAGCGGCGCGCACTCAGGCCGGCGGGAGGCACCATGTCCCCGGGGAGCGGGGTGAAGAGCGAGTACATGAAGCGCTACCGGGAGCCGCGCTGGGACGAGTACGGGCCGTGCTACCGCGAGCTGCTGCACTACCGCCTGGGCCGCCGGCTGCTGGAGCAGGCGCACGCGCCCTGGCTCTGGGACGACTGGGGCCCGGCCGGAGCCTCGGACGACTCGGCGTCGTCGGCCTCGTCGGGCGCCGGGGTCCCCGCGCCCCAGTGCGCCCCCGCCTCGCCGCCCGCGGAGCCCGCAGCGCGGGAGGGGCCGGAACGGCGGGCGCGCGGGCCGGCGGAGGAGCGGGGCGCCGAGGCGGCGGAGGCCGAGGAGGCCCGGGACGCGGAGAGCGTGGAGGAGGCGGCCGCTGCGGCTCTGCCAGGTACCGGGCCGGGAGGGGGCTGCGAGGGGCCTGCGCCTGGCGTGCGAGCTGCCCAGCTCTGGGTCTCGCTGCGCTCAGGGCAGGCCCTTCCCTTTTTCTTTTCTTCCCCCTGGTAGGTGAAGAATCTACGTCCCTTGACAAAGTAAGGGTGGTGTCAGCCCCGCCTTTGCCCTCCCACCCTTTATTTCCGTAATAGGCTGGCTCTGGGTTGAGCCGGTTGTGAATTCGGTTGAAGTGCCGCTGAACTCCGTCTCTCCACCCGGGGGCCTTGGTTGCCGGAGTGAGCTCTACAATCCCATCTATTTATATCTAAGCTCCCATTTTTTTTTTTTCGTAGAGGAGCCCAGCTTTCATCGGATTTTCAAAGAGGACCTACCCCGAGAGGTTAAGAATCACGGAGCCAAGCTTTCAGTCTTATGAACGGGGCCGCTGTTTTCTGTGTTAACTCCCTGACCTCGCTGCATTGTGTCTAAAGAATATTTTGAATTTGTTTACGCAGGCTGTTGCGTAACTCCTGGTTGGTGGGATGGAAGTGCTAGGTCCTCTGGCTTCTTGCCCCTCGGCTCCGCCAAAGCGCGCATCCTCATCAGAAGGCTGCCGGGGTGCAGGGCCCGAGCAGCCGCTGGGAAATGGCTCACGGGCGGCGCGTGCCTTGTTTCCGCCACGGCCCTACACCTTGTCTCCTGGCCAGACGGCTGCAGAGTTGGGGTCTCAGCCTCAGCGGCCCGGTGGATGGTCGCTGGTGCTCAGGGCCGAATTAAATGCCTCAGGCAGGATACAGCCTGGAGTAACGAGCGGTTCCTTCCTTCTACTTTCTAACGGTGGCCAGACACCTCTCACTCTCCACCCCCGTCCCGGGTCACTCGATTTTAAAGAGGCTCTGGCGATTAGGATAACCGAAATGTATTGAGAGCTTATTATGCCTCCAGTCACTGATCTTAGAATATGTTACTTTGTCATTTAACGTTCAAAATAATTCTAAGTGGCAGGAGCATAATTTTTGTTTCAATTTTATAGATGAAGAAATGGGAACTCAGGATAAATGATCAGTGACTTTATTTTTGTTTGTTTATGGCATCGTAAGTGGTAATTAATCAACTCCTTGCAGTTTGTCGCCCTCGCCTCTCTGCAAGAGGCTGGGAGATGTAATCTCTGAGTGGAAGAGCCAGGCTACTTAGTTCTTGTTCTGTCATCGTCAGTTATTCTCAGTACAACATCTCAGTGCAGAGCTGCCTCTCCATCCTCATGTTCCTTGTCAATTCCCAGAGATTGCTGAATATCTACAAGCTGGAGTCCTAGCTGCAGTGATCACTGGTAGAAATTTGAATAACGGAAGGTGGCGGGGGTAGGGAAACATGCCTTCTGGTTTATTCCTGTGGCACTGATCTACCAGCTAAGTTGTGAGATGTACTTTATCAGACTGAATGTGCTTTTCTCCCTCCGGCCCTTCCCTTTCATTGTTTGTGAAAGAGGTGTCAATTATTTCTGTGGGTATAGAAATGTGGCTTTTAGATAGAATTGTAGTATGGATGGTGCCTGTGTTTACCTGAGTTCGTGATTATTTTGGTTTCCTTAGAGACACTGAATCCTACCAGTGGCTAAGGTCAGTTCTTTCTTTCTTCTCTGCTAATATTTCTGGTTTAGGCATCAGGCAGAAGGAAGGATGTTTGCCGAGTCCGGGACTCCCGATTACAAAATCCTTGTTTTTCAGTGGATGGTTTTATATTACTAGAATGATGAGCACTCCTGAATTTCTGTAAAACATAAACATTTGGTTCTTGTTTTTACTGAAGCCATATGTACACATGGAATCATATAGTTCTGTGTGGCTTACTACAAAGATCCAGCAGCTCCCCCGCCACACACAGACCAATTGCCTGTTCCTTAGGGGTCCACTTCCAACTCCTCTGGTTTTTCCTGTGGTGCTGATTCCTGTTTCTCCAAGTAACATGGAGATTGTTACTTGTAAATAACAATACAACAATTACTATTTGTAATTCATAGTATTGACACTTCTTAATTTTCTCCCCCAGTTTTTAGCATTATCTATTTGGCTTTAATTCTTTTTACCCCTCTCCTAACCCATACACACGGCCCCTCCCCATACCTTCCACAACATAGTCAGCACAGAGTTGGTTAGATTACAATTAGCATCTACAATGTGGTACCCGGAAAATGTTGCTCAAAGCTGTCCTGTATTGTTTGCCATGACTCCTTTTTCTCTCACAATACAACCAATACATCAGGTTCATTAGCACTGTCGACATCTTAAGACATCCCTCCCAGGGCCTCTGACCTACTTCCATCTGGCCTGGTTGCTGCTCTTGGCACCTGCTGCCTGCCTGGTTCCATGTTGGGCGGGCCCTTGGCCAACACCCCACAGACTCCTTGGCTTCTCTCTTGGGTAGGAGCCCTTGTGTGGCCCTCACATCGTTTTCCTTCTTGGTTTACCCCTCCTGTTGGAGCTTGTGTTCTAGTAGCTTCCTGAGAAAGGGTATGTGAGAGATTAATTTCCTAAGACCTTGCATATCAAAAGGTAGCTTTATTCTGCCCTCCTGATTTGGTGAGTTTGTGGCTGAGCGTGGAATTCTAGGTTGGAAGTACTGTCTCTAAAAAATCTGGAGACCTTGCCCTGTTGTGTCGTAACCTGTGGTATTGCTGTTGCACTCCCGTGTCTTCCTGAATCTTGATAACGTGTCCCCACCCTCAGGAAGCTTTTAGGGTCTTCTCTTTGTCCTTTGTGTTCCGAAATTTTTCCTTGGTCTAGGTCTGTTTTCCTTCAGTGTGTTTGGTGAGTCCTTACAATGAAACTCCTGCTTTGTAATTTTTGTAAGTTTTCTTGAGTTGTTTTTTCATTTCTATTTCTGTTCCTGTTCCTTTCTTTCTAAACTCCTTAGATGGATGGTAGACTTCATGAATTTATCCCCTCATTTTCTAATATGCACCCCACCCCCTATGTTCATCTGTCTTTTTCTTCTATTTTTCTGGGTGATATTCTCAACTGTATCTTCCAACTCTTCTATTACTTTTTTTTTTTTTTAAGATTTTTATTTATTTATTTATTTGATAGAGACACAGTGAGAGAGAAACACAAGCGGGGGGGTGGGAGAGGGAGAAGCAGGCTTCCCGCTGAGCAGGGAGCCCGATGCGGGGCTCGATCCCAGGACCCTGGGATCATGACCTGAGCAGAAGGCAGATGCTTAACGACTGAGCCACCCAGGTGCCCCTCTTCTATTACATTTTCTTTTTTTTTTTAACTGGTGGGATCCTATTTATTTTTAAATTTAATTTTGTTTTCTGGACATGCCTTCTTCCCCTCTCTTTCTCTCTCCTCTCCCCCTCCCTTCCTCTTTTTTTTTTTTTTAAAGATTTTATTTATTTATTTGACAGAGACACAGCGAGAGCAGGAACACAAGCAGTGGGAATGGGAGAGGGAGAAGCAGGCTTCCCGCCGAGGAGGGAGCCTGATGTGGGACTCCATCCCAGGACCCTGGGATCATGACCTGAGCCGAAGGCAGACGCTTAACGACTGAGCCACCCAGGCGCCCTCTCTTCCTCTTTTTATTCCTTTTTAAAAAATAGTATTCTGTTCTTGATTCATGCATACAGTAACTTCTATTATCTTGCTGAGGATATTACTAGAAGTTTTTTGTTTTCTTCTCCTTGTATTTCTATAGCATAGTCTCTGGTTCCCCACTGTCTCCCCATTTTTGGTTCTTTTTGTTTATAAATCTGAATTTCATGTTAGTTTTCTCAAGTGTCTAATGATCATTGGATTCTCATTCTTATTTAAGAGATGGGTCCTAGAGGGCGCCTGGGTGGCTCAGTTGGTTATGCAACTGCCTTCGACTCAGGTCATGATCCTGGAGTCCTGGGATCGAGTCCCACATTGGGCTCCCTGCTCAGCTGGGGGTCTGCTTCTCCCTCTGACCCTCTTCCCTCTCGTGCTCTCTGTCTCTCATTCTCTCTCTCTCAAATAAATAAATAAAATCTTAAAAAAAAAAAAAAAAGAGATGGGTCCTAGAAAGTTGTCAGGACATTCTTTGTGTGTGATAGGGGTGGCAGTGGGAGTGTTTACTGTGGACTGAAGCATGCCTTGAAGAGTGGTCTGGACTGTCTCTAATTGCTTTTTTCATAGTCACATTTCTTTTTAAATTAAATTTTATTTTTTAGCAATGTTATACATATGCATAATTTTTAAAAATATACTTAAAATGAAAAAAAATAATTCTGACCTATTTCCCATACCTCTTGCTCTCTAGGGTGCACCTTCCAACTCTTTTCAGCTTTGGCCACCCTCTTCTCATCTAGACTTATGTGTTAGCTTTTTTATTGTAAATGTTATATATTGACTTCCCATCATGGGAGATGATTTAGCTTAAGATCTTAGCTCTGCCACCCCCACTCCCCAACATATATATAGGAGCACCCATTTGTCCCACAATATTAACTATATGACTATTTTGTTTAAGCACTATTTTGTTTCTGTGTTTGAATTATTGTGACTATGTAAAATGGTATTTACAGGTGAGCCAAGTAGTATATTCTGACTACATTTTCTTTTCATTTATGTTTTTCCTGAAGTTAACCATTGCTTCATTTTTTTGTTTGCTTATGTATATTTTTTATATTCCCATCATTAATTCAGCTTGAAATAGTCTGGTAGTACTTTAAAACTTGTCATATGCTAGACACATTAGGTGTTCCATTCGTTTAGTTTTTTCCTTGGAGACATTTTTTTTTGAACCCTCATCCTCCTTATTTATGCTGCCCAGATCTGACACAGCTGTCAGTCTGGGGCTTCTCTTCACTGTTTGCCTGAGTATTCCTTTTGCTTACCTCCTTTATCTGAACCCTGTCTTAGAAATCTCAAGCGTCCTTTGTGTGGCTAATCACTTCCTTTTGGTGTAACACATCCTGTGTAAGTCCTGAGAAATGTTGCATGGGAAGTAATGGTTTTGTGACCTTGCATGACTGAAAATGCCTTTACTATATCCAAAGGTTGGATTGATATTTTGCAAGGTAGAGAACTTTAGATTAGAAATTTCAGTGTTTTAAGGCATTATTATATTGAATCCTACTTTTTGGTCTTGCTTTTTAGAAGTACCATGCCATTCTGACACCCTGTGTATGGGACCTCATTTTTTTTTTTTCTTTTGGTGGGGGGGGCAGTTTTTAAAGAGGTTCTCTTTATCCTAGGTGTTCTAAAATTCTATGTGTATGTCCTTTTTTTTTTTTTTTTTTTTTTTTTTTTTTACGTAAGCTCTACACCCAATGTGGGGCTTGAACTCATGACCCTGAGGTCAAGAGTCACATGTTCTGCCAACTCAGCCAGCCAGGTGCCCCCTATGTGTATGTCTTTTATCATTCATTGGGCTGACAACTTGGTGGGTCTCTTTAGTCTGGAAATATTTCTTACAGTTCAGTAATATTTTCTAGTACCATTTAAAATAATTTCCTGTGCTCTATTCGGTTTTTCTTTCTATGATTATTTTTCGTTGGATGGTATAACTCCTGAATCAAATCTCTAAAATTTTTATTTAAAACTTCTCTGATACTGGAATTTTGGGTTCTGTTTTCTTGGAGAACTCATCAATTTTATCTTCCAAACTTTATACTGAAATTTTTAGTTCTACCATCCCAGTTTTAAATTCTGAAAAGATTACATGTTTTTTGTCCCAAGTGTTATTTTTAAAAATTAAAAATAAAAAAATAGCATCCTGTTCTTCTTGGATTTCTTTTAACTCAAAAAAAAAAAAAAAAACCATAAATATCCTTTGAGGGCTCTCTTGTATTTCCTAGTCTTTTCTGTATATTTTGGTCTTTTTCTTTCTCGAGGATGTACTCACATGTTTGCTCTTAGCCTGTCTGCTCATATGTAAGAGTGAGGCTTGAAGAACTTTTTAGGAGCTCTGGATGTGGGGGTGCTTGTTGACTAATTGGATGAGGACCAGCTGTTTCTCTGAGGGATTTCAAGCATAGTATATGCCCATTGTTCTTGTGTTCACTTCCCCAGACAGCATACCTCCAATCTCCTGCCTGGAAGGTACAAGCCTGGCCATCAGCATTCTGGGAACAGAGTTGGGGAAAGGGAGCAGGGGTCTTGTTCTTTACCACACAAACCTATTTTCAGGAAGGTGTCACCCCTTACTTCTCCTGTGCCTGGTATTTCAAGTCCATACCCCTTCTGGTTCTCTCTGAAGAGTAACCCATATGCCTTCTGGGTTGGGAGAGGAGCCATCACCTGGCTTATGGACTAGAGGAAAGACTGTGCAAGAAGTATCTACAGCTTCATAACAGAATTACCCTGAAAACTAATGGCTTAAGATTCCAATACTCATTGATTATTGCTCATGGTTTCTGTGGGTTGAAATTTGCCTGGGCGCAGGGGTATGCCTTGTTTCCACCCTGTGCTGTCTGCAGCCTCTGATGGAAGGTGCCAGGGCTGGGGCCTGTCTGCTACAACACTCACATGTGACATCTTCATGCACCTGGCCTTCCTCATAACATGCTGGCTGGCCGCCAAGGGCATGTGTTCCAGAGAGAGAGCTGGGCAGATGCTGTATTGCCCTTTGTGACTTATCACTGGGAGCCATGTAGCACCTCTTTCACCCCATTCCTTGCTTACAAAAGTCTGCCCAGGTTCATGGGGAAGAAGCATCTACCAGCCCAATTCTCAACAGGCACGTTCATATTATGTGGTTAGAAGAGTATGTGGGCTGGGGCACTGATTAATGCTGGACCTTCTGCAACATTTTCCAGTTCCTTTTGGGGTTCAGTTTGTGTCCTTTCTTTCTTCTGCAGGGAGTTAGGATTCATCCTACTCAATTTTGCAAGGTCACTTCTACATCTTCATCTACTTTCCAACTTCCAAAATTTTATCAACACCTGATGTCATCACCTCCCTTGCTTTTTGTCCTGTGGGTTATGCCTTTTTTCCTTCACTCTAGTGGGCTTTTGGGATGAAGGGACTATACACACATGTCATTGGTGCGTATTTAACCTAAATTCCATTTGTTGTATTTTTACTTATGTTTATTTTTTACTTCTTTCTTTTTTATTTTTATTTTTTAAAGATTTTATTTATTCATTTGACAGAGAGAGAGACATCGAGAGAGGGAACACAAGCAGGGGAAGTGGGAGAGGGAGAAGCAGGCTTCCTGCTGAGCAGGGAGCATGATGCAGGGCTCAATCCAAGGACGCTGGGATCACGACCTGAGCCTAAGGCAGACGCTCAAAGGACTGAGCCACCCAGGCACCCTACTTCTTTCTTTCTTGATCAGTCTTACCAGAAACTTGTGGATTCTATTAGTTTTTTTCCCAAACTAATGCTTGGCTATGTGGATTTTCTTTATTATATGTTTTTATTAATCCATGATCTTTTTTCCCTTACTCTAATTTTCCTTTTTTTGAAGATTTTATTTATTTGAGAGAGAGAATGCACATGCAAGCTGGGGAAGGAGCAGAGGGGGAGGGAGAGGGACAAGCAGACTGCACTGAGCTCGGACACTGACGCGGGGCTTGATCCCAGAACCCTGAGATCATGACTGGAGCCGAAACCAAGAGTCAGACGCTTAACCCACTGAGCCACCCCGGTGCCCCCTCTGATTTTCCTTGAGTTTATTTTTCTAACTTTTTAAGATGGATGCTTATCATTGATTTTGTTTTGTTTTGTATGGTTTTTTTTCCCCTGCCTTTCTTTTTGGATATATTGATTTAAGGCTATAAATTTCCATCTAATTACTGCTTTAGCTATACCATCAGTTGAGTATGATCAGTCCTAACTCCCTGCAGGAGAAAGGCCCAAGTTTTGTTATATAGTATTTTATTTATTTAAGCAAAATTATTATGATTTTTAAAATACATGAAAAATTAAATAAAGTTTAACATTTATGTATATAAATACATAAATACAAACATAAGGAAACATATTTTCCTTTAAAAAAAAGACTAGGGGCAGCTGGGTGGTTCAGTCAGTTAAGCATCTGTATCTTGATTTCAGCTCAGGTCATGATCTCAGGATGGTGAGTTGAGCCCCACGTCGGACCCCTCACTCAGCACGGAGGTATGCTTGAGATTCTCTCTCTCCCTCTGCCCACGCTCTCTAAATAAATAAAATCTTTAAAAAAAAAAAAAAAGAAAACCCAAATACCAAAAATCTACAAACATTATGCTTGGTGAAGAAACTTTAGAAGCATGTCTTTTCTTCCCTCCCCCCCCCTTTTTTTTTAAAGATTTTATTTATTTATTGAGAGAGAGAGAGCATGCACATGTGTACCACTGGGGGAGGAGCAGAGGGGGAGAGAGAGAATCTCAAGCAGACTCCGCAGACTTCCATCACCACTTTTTTTTGAAATTGTTAAACATTGCTGTAAAATATACCTAACACACTTTACCATTTTTAAATGTGACATTGAGTACATTCCCATTTTTTGTAACCATATGATTTGTTTTTGATGTGCACTAAAATGTTTTTAAATTTCAAAACTAGAGATTTTTAAAGTTTTTTATTTTTATTTTATCGAGTTTAATTACACTACAGTTAGAGGATACAGTTTATTTGATTTAAATAAATATATGAAGATTTGGTTTATAGCCTTAGATATGTCAATTCTTGTAAACGCCAAGCATTTATATTATTACAAGTTCTGTACCCTGTAGTTATTGGATACAGTGTTGTGTATGTATCCATCAGGTCAAATTCTGTCGTTCAAATACTTTAAAAAAATCTTTAGAAAATACTTTAAAAAATCAGACTGTTCAATAAAACTTACTGTGATGGTGGATATGTTCTTTGTATCATCCAGTATGGTGGTCACTTGCCAGATGAGGTTATTGAGCACTTAAACTCCGACAAGCCTATCTGAGGAACTGAATGTTTACCTTTATTTTAATTAATTTAAACTTATCTTTAATAGCCACATGTGGTTAGGCTTTTGTATTGGTTTCAGCACAGTCCTAAAACAAGACTAGATTTTTGTTTGAGTGTTCTGTCAGTTACTGAGAAAGGGGGTGTTCTAATCCTCCGCTATAATGGTTCTGAGCACTGTTTTTGTTTGTCTGAAGTCTTTATTCTAAGCTTTGTTCTTTCGAATAGGATTTCGAATCATAGACTTACATGCACTTCTCCTATACCAGGCACTACTTCAAGAGTTTTATAAATATTAATATTACAGTGATAAGTCTGTCTCTTCTGTATTTTCCATCTTTGTCTCCTGCTGCTGCAGATGTACTTGAGTTTGTCTTTTTCTTGAAGTATTACGGAGCGTAAATGCCGTTATTTTATTTTATTTATTTATTTATTTTTTAAAAGATTTTATTTATTTATTTGAGAGAGAATGAGATAGAGAGAGAGAGAGCATGAGAGGGGGGAGGGTCAGAGGGAGAAGCAGACTCCCTGCCGAGCAGGGAGCCCGATGCGGGACTCGATCCAGGGACTCCAGGATCATGACCCGAGCCAAAGGCAGTCGCTTAACCAACTGAGCCACCCAGGCGCCCTAAATGCCGTTATTTTATAGTCTGTTAATGCTAATTCCCTCATGTCAAGGCTATTACTCCTGCTGGTCCTTCCTTACTATCTTCTCTCCTTGTGTGCCGGCTCATTATTTTGCAGTACATTCATAATTATGTTTGCAAAATCATTTGCAGGGATAATTTGAGGCCTCAGGTCTCCAGAGAAGAGTTGAGTTTTTTGTGTTGGGTGCCTGTGGACCCTCTGGGTTTTGAGCAGCAGTCTTTATCCATGCTGGGGAGGGTTGGTCCCGTAGTCCACTGTTGACTATGAACTGAGGTCTCCACTCTGTTCACCCTGTAGCCCGCTGTAGTCTGGTTCCCTGACCCCACGTTCCCCTCTGTCCGCCATGGGACAGCTTGGTTGCCAAATGCCAAGTCTCTTCCTCCTCATCTCACTGACACCCCCCTGCCCCCGTCGTATTTGGCACTGTTAAGTGCTACCTCCTTCACCGAAGCTCTTCCCTTCACTGCTCACCTGGTTAGTTTTTCTACTTTTCTAGCAATTCTTTCTCGCCCTTTCGGCGCCCCTTCCTCTGCCTGGCTGCTCCTTAAATCACGGTCCCGGGGGCCTGACTCTACTCTCCCCTTCTCTGACTGCGTTGCTTCTGTTCCACATCCAGGCCTCGGCTCCCACCTGCTCACTCACCACCTCTCCCGGCCCCAGATTAAATGTCCAGCTGCTGCCTGCTTGGCTGTTCCAGAAGCATGTCACATCTGAGGCGACTCTCCTTTCCGTATCCTTTGGTGGGCCTTTCATTAGAGGACAGCATGCCCATCCACTCCAGACACCTGGGGGGCTGTAGCCTCCTCTTTGTGCCCAGGGCTGCGTTGTGTCCGTGCTCACCTGTCAGTCCTACCCAGTGTTGCTGGGCTGTCTGCTCTGGAGAGGCTTTGGCACCATCTCACTGCTGTTCTGGTCAGTGTGTACTTCGCAAGTGCCCGGTGAGTCTGAGCACCTGCCGGGCTTGGCGGGCCCCCTTCTGGTCCTTCTTTGCCTCTCCACCTCTACCGTGCCTGTCGGTCCCTACCTCCCCCCACTTCCCACACCACCCCCAGACTGCCATCGTTTGCTAGCTGGCCTTTCTGTCCTCACCCTTCTAACTCATCCTTCACGTTGCTAGTTAGAGGCGTTATTCCTAAAATGTAAAGAGGGCCGTGTCATTTTCCAGCTTAAAATCCTTTAGTGATTCTTCATCATTTTCAGGATAAAATAAAACTCCTGAGTTTGGCATAGAAAGTCTTTATTTCACCCTTGCTACCTGCTCCATGTCTTCATCCATAGACTCTCTGTGTACCTGTCATTTTGAACTATTTATATTCCCTCTTCTCTCCGGGCCTTTGAACGAGCCATTCCCCCTTGCTGAGATTCTCTTTTCTATTTTCTTCCTGGCTAGCTTATCCTTTAAACGAAATCATTATTACCTTCTCTGGGTAGGCTTCTCTGGAAGACCTGGGTTAGATACATAGGGAATGGGAGAGGAAGAGAAAGAAGGGAAATGAATCAATGAAGATGATTTGGGTTGTTTTCCCTCTCTTTCTCAGTATTGTGACTGCACAAGCCTTCGTCCCCCCCCCGCCCCAGCTTTCTATTTCCCTTTGTCTTGGTCTTGATGGGCTTCTCTCCCCCTCTTCCTATAGCCAGCAAAGAGAAGAGAACAAGGTGTGGACACATCACTCAGAAATGTTTGAGCAATGAATGGGTTTAGGTTCTCATGGTAAAATGGAAGATTGGCATCTCGTCTTATCCGCAAACAGCTCAAGTGCTGTGTTTAAAGATACGGCACCGTGGTACAGAGCACTAAACTCCAGGGTCAGTGCGTTATCTCTTAAAATATGTAGTAATAAATGAAACAGTCTGGTAGAGTCAAGGTCATTGCTAAAGACAGACAGCGAGGCTTCTTACACTTGTGCCACAGGATCTGGACTTCTTATTCAGGGGCTTACTCTAAAGGGAACATGGACAGAAGCAAGAAAAGAATCACAGCTAAAAATAGTAAGGGACAAGAGTATGTCCTAAAGAAGTGATGAGGTTTTGGAATAGCAACCTATAAAATCATTACCTAGGGACAAATTCTGGAGCATCTAAAGTGAGGGGTATCCTTAAGACCTTAAAGATCCTTAAACAGCTGGGGTAAGTGAAATGGAGCCCAGATGCATAAGGAGCTCTTATTCAAAAGAATGAAATTAGATCACAGTCTTACACCAGACGAAAATTAACTCAAGTGGGTTAAAGACCTGACACCATAAAATTCCTAGAAGAAAACACAGGCAGTAAGCTCCTTGACATCAGTCTTAGCGATGTGTTTTTTGGACCTGATTCCAAAGGCAAGGGAAACAAAAGCAAAAATAACCAAACAGGACTACAACAAGCTGAAAAGCTTCTGCACAGTGAGGGAAACCATCAACAAAGTAAAAAGGAGGCAACTTATTGAACTGGAGAAGGTATTTGCAAATGACCTATCCCATAAGGGGTTAAATATCCAAACTATATACAGAACTCCCACAACTCAACAACAAAAAAACCGAAACAACCCAAATTAAAAAATGGGCAGAGGCTCTGAATAGACATTTTTCCAAAGAAGATATACAGATGGCCAATAAGCATATGAAAAGACATTAAACATCAGTAATTATCAGGGAAATGCAAATCAAAACCACAATTAGATATCACCTCACACCTGTTAGAATTGTGATTACCGAAAAGATCAGAAATAACAGGTATTACAAGGATGTGGGGAAAAGGGAGCCCTCATACACTTGGTAGGAATATAAGTTGGTACAGCCACTATGGAAAACAATATGGAGATTCCTCACAAAAGTAAGAATAGAACTAACTGTATGATCCAGCAATTCCATTTCTGGGTATTTATCTGAAGAGTACAAAAACACTAATTTGAAAAGACATGGGCACCCCTGTGTTTATCACAGCATGAGATACGATAGCCAAGATCTAGAAACAACCTAAGTGGCCATCGACGGATGAATGGATAAAGAACCTAAGGCTTATATATGCACAAGACAGAATGTTACTCAGAGTAGCCACAGAAAAGGGTAGGAAATCTTGCCATTTGCAACAAAATGGATGTCTCTAAAGGGTTTCATACTAAGTGAAATGAGCCAGATGAAGAAAGACAAATACCATATGATCTCACCTATATGGAGAATCTAAAAAACAAGACAAATCAACAAACAAAACAAAAACAAACTCATAGATAACAGAGAACAGATTAGCGGTTACCAGAGCGGGGAGGGAGATGGGGGAGGGCAGAATGGGTGTAGGGGCTCACCTGCACAATGGACAGTAACTAGGCTTACAGTGGTGATCACTTTGTAGTGTATACAAATATCAAATTATAATGTTATATACCAATGTTATGTCAATAAAAACAAAACGTAAATTTAGGCTGAAATGCAACATGAGCTCGCAAAGGGTTTAAACAAAACAGTATAACTTTTATAAAAGATAAAAGATTTATTAAAAATAATGAAAATCATAAAATGTTAGGGAAGTGGGTATGTTTTAGAGTGTATCCTTAATGTCTGGTGTTGACCTCGGGTAGAGCAGTCCCATTTTTTTTTTTTAAGATTTTATTTGCGATAGAGTGAGAGTGAGCGAGAGAGCACAAGCAGGGGGAGCGGCAGGCAGAGGGAGAAGCAGGCTTCCCGCCGAGCAGGGAGCCCGATGCGGGGCTCCATCCCATCATGACCTGAGCCAAAGGCAGACGCTTCACCGCCCGAGGCACCCAGCTGTCCCAGGGCAGTCCCATTTTCCTCCAGAGTTTCTCCAGCTCTGCTGACAGAATTTAGGACCATGTAGACTGTGGGTTCTCATTCATGCAGGCATTTCTATTGCACGTGTTGGGGGAGCTCTCCTCTCCAGCTCTTCATACTGGGAATGTGGGCTGGGAGCCTATGTGAGTAACTATGGAAACACTCCCAATTGTGACTGAGGACCTTTCAAATTGAGGTCGCCAGCTCGCTCTTACAAGGAGCAGGTAAGAGCCATAGGGAACTTTCTATATTCATGGAACGTCAAAAAGAAATGAAATTGAGCATGTAAGCACCATCAGGAGCTTTCCATAATCATGGTGCCTCAGAAAGAAATGGAATCCTGGAACTCCAGTTGAGTAAATTAAAAACTAACCTTTTGCCGCTGCTGAGTGATTAGCACAAATCCAGATCTTTCTCTGAAGCAAGACACTGGTGATTGGACCTATCTTGGGGTTGTGGAGAAAGCTGTTAGGCTGTGGTGTTTTCTAGCTTTTAATATTTAATTGAGCTGCTTAATCTCCGAATATGAATAACAGTGGTGTCTGGGTGGCTCAGTGGGTTGAGCGCCCGACTCTTGATTTCGGCTCAGGTCATGATTTCAGGGTTGTGAGATCGAGCCCTATTTTGGGCTCTGTGCTGAGCATGGAGCCTGCTTGGGATTCTCTCTCTCTCTCTGCCCTTCCCCCCGCCCCAAAATAAATAAATAAATAAATCTTTTTTAAAAAAGAATATGCACAACAGTTGTTGCTTTTGAATAGGCTTGGTTCAATATTGGTGTATTGATTGATTTTAAAATGGGATGGACTGAAAAGTGTGATACTAACTTGTTTCTGTATTTCTGCTCTGCAGGAAATTGTGAATTGAGCTATAAGCGAACAAGTTACTGAACTAAGCGTTATGAATTTCACAACCCAAATATTTAAAGTAATTATATAGAAACATGATTTTAAAGCATTCTCATTTTGTTTTGTCTCCTTTTTTTTTTTTTTTGAAAAGCACTGCCAGTGAAAGATACAAAAGAAAACCCTGAACAACAGATCAGAACAAAAGAGACTGACAAGTTACCTAGCAGTACTGAACCTCGACAGCAACAAAGTGCCTTATTTGCTAGAGGAAGTAGGAAAGCAGTCAAAAGTCCTCAAAGATCATCAAGTAAAATAAAAGAGAACAAGCATCCGTTTGCCCTTTATGGGTGGGGAGAAAAACAGACGGATACAGGAAGCCAAAAAACTCACAACGTCTGTGCTTCCGCTCCGGTGCATGAGGTGGGTTCATGGGCACCAGCTTCTCTGCCTTTCCCTGGAGGATGGGAGTTGGGCTCTGTTCCTGTGAACCTGTCCTGTGTTCACTGCGATGCTTGGGCGTCATGGTAGGTCTTAGGGGATGGTCGGGGGGGCGGGGGGGAGGGCAAGGAAAGCCCAGACCTGGGCATCTGATTGGCAAACAGGAGTCTGGGTGTTAGCTTCCCGGAGATCGAGGGGTTTTGCTGGGAGTTAGCTGGTATCTGGAAGGTTTACCGATATGGAGCCAGGTGAAGAAGTGGCTGGAAGCAGGGTTTTCAGGTTGCTGGGAGGCCGGTGGGCCAGAGGAGGAGGAGCATGACCAGGGCTGGTGGCGGCCCATCTAGATTTGCCACGGGCCTCTGGAGAGGTTTCCAGTTCCTTGGGGCTTTGATAACTGGTATTCCTTGACCCCTTTGTTTTCTTTTGTTAGATGGCTTCTCCTATAGTTCTCGGCATCTACTGTAGAATCCCTTTTGCTCTTTGCATTAAATATGGATGATTATGTTTTCCCCTGCTCATCCATATCTGGTGCCTTTTGCTCCTTGGAGCCTTGGTTGTCCTCTCCCTTGGTCCTGAGAACGTTTCTGACAAGAGGTCTTCACGTGTGGAGGCCCAAAGGAGTTACATATGTTAGTGTTAACGTTGCTACTACAGCCTAAAACAAAGAATGAATGACAAGAAGCAGAAAGTACGGTTTGAATTCCGGTGAAATACCATAATCAGATTCTTACTGAACAGACTTCTGAACGAGCCCTAGCAGATGGTGTTTTTTGGAGTGATATTTGAGACAATGAAGCTGTGGTTTAACAAAAGACTCTGGCAATTCCATGGGATTAAGTTTAAGAGAGTTTATCTGTAGTACGAAATGTTTTACGTGGTAAAAATCCCTTGAGACTTTTTTTGTTGTTGTTGTTTAGTATACTGTTGTAAAACATTTAAAGTCCTTTAATGGAATACTTATCCAGGCTTGATGCTAAGCTTTTTCAATAATTTTCCAGAGCCTATTTCTAGAGGCACATTGCAAATTGGTTGCTTATTTCTATCTACAGTTCAGTGCAGTGGACGTTTTTGGTGGTTCAGCATCTTGGTCACTGACGGCGGGCAAGGGGATGGCTTTTGGGGAGAAGCGAACCAACGGGGCCGGGCTTGCCTCTGGCCTGCTTCAGGTGACCTGCGCATGGCTTCATTGGAGATATTCTTGGAAACTGTTACAAAAGCCACGGAACTTATTATGCATTTATTTTGGAAATAATAATTTTTTTATTTTTGAATACCTTAGATTCATGAATCAGCATTACGAGCCAAGAACAGAAGGCAGGTGGAAAAAAGGAAACTGATGGCTCAGAGGCAGCGCGCCCACTCCGTAGAGGTGGAGAAGAACAGAAGGATAAAGCCTTCCCCCTCCGAGAACCCGTGGATGACAGAATACATGAGATGCTACTCAGCACGAGCCTAAAGGCAGAAACGGTTGCTGGGACAGCCTCTCCAAAAAAGTGTAAATGAAAGAAAGAAGAAACAGAACAAAAGAAAAACCATCAAAAGAAAACAGACACAGGTTTAAGAAACCAGTGGACGACGCGAGGTTTCTCGTGGGGAATTTCCTCAAGACTGCTCTATTTCGATAGATCCTGGTCACCTACCTCAGCTGTAGGGTGACCGTTGAAGCCATAGACATTTGGTTATTTCTGACGCTAATCCCCTAAATATTTGATATTCTTATAAGGGTTTTGTTTTAAAGCATCTTAATCTTTGCAGACACCGACACCGAATGCCTTTAAATGGCTACAGATGTTTAACACTCAGTATTGTCGTCAGGTTAGCTAGAGCCTGTTGTCATCCTGTTCTCATCACTTTCCAGATTCCACAGCCAGTGAGGTCATTCCGACTTGCAGCTTTAGACCCATTTTCCTTTTGTGGAGTTTTCTTTGTGGAAGAATTGCTTGTCAACTGAGTTTTCAACACTAATATTGACTCCTTGTGTAGTGAAACCAGAACCTGTTTGTGTTTCAGTTTCGGCACCACGTCCCAGAGACTGTGATATTTAAGAATTCTCTGCGTTGGGTGAGGGTCCTCTTTTCTCCTTAGGAGTCACGGAGGCACTTACCGTTTCATAGTTTAATAGATCGAATGCATTCCAATGACTGAAGTGCCAGTGTTGTGTCTTCAGAGTAGTTCTGAACCTTTTTTTTATTATTATTGCAACTTTTTTTTTTTTTTTTAAACACTTAACTGGGAATCAGTTCCTTGCCGCACTGTGGGCTTTTGCCTCTTCTAGAATAGTTGGCAGTGACATTTAGAACTCACAGTGTGCAATTTCATTTAATTATGTTGAGATTGTCTTGCTCCCTGGGGACAGGGGGCAAATATTAAGAGACCAGTTAGAGATGTAGCCTACCCCTCCTTTCTGCACTTTCTTCTCTACAGACTCATTCATAACAAAGCCTCGACTCTGTATGTCATTCAGGCTTCTGGCCGAAACGCGTTACTCCCAGCCAGTAGATGTCACAGAGAACTTACAGTGGGAGGATAGTAGTGTGTGTCGAGACACAGTTGTGAGTGTGTAAGCCAAGTGCGCCTTCCCTGGTACATTTGCTCTCGGGGTAGAAAAATGGTTTTAAGGAGCACTGGTTTCTATCCAGCAGAGACAGGAATCTACAGGAAGGATGAGTCCTAAATTCTCTATAAGAGAGGAAAGGGGTCTTTGCCTAGGCCAGGTTGTCACCTGGAGATGGGCGAATAAAATTTGCCATTAGATGTGAGGTTGAACATTTCCTTGATGTTTTTACTCTGTCTTTGAAGTATTATGGTCAATTTTTACTTTTTTTTTTTTTTTAAGTAGGCTCCACCCCCAACATGGGGCTTGAACTCACGACCCTCAGAGCAAGAGTCGCCTGCTGTACTGACTGAGCCAGCCAGGCGCCCCTGTTGTCAATTTTTAGAACACAAATATGTCTTATTTCACATAAAGTCTTCACACAGTGTCATCTTACAACTGTACTGAGCTTTGACAACTCACTTACGAATCATGAGCTTTAAAAAAAAACACAACTTTTTAAATATTTGCATTGTTTTGAAGTGAATTCTCTTACATAGAGAGCTCTCCTAATCATTGAGATGTATATTTAACAGGAAGTTCTATATGTTGGTCCAAACAACCTTGCTAATAATTCTGGTGAATGTTGCTGTAATTATTATTAAAGTCCTTAAACACTGCAGGTACCTAAAGATCAGATTAATGTGGCATTGTGATGGTGTAGCTGATTGTAAAAACTGTTCCTTTCTAACCACTTCTTGCATGTTTGGTTTTAGCCATGAAGCTCAAGCGTTCCTGTTGCACTGGACAATCTTAGGGAAGCTAGCCTTGGGAGTAGCTCAGGCCCCACACTGACGGGCTGCCTTAGAAACCCAACTTCCTCAGGCTTTGACCAAGCCAGACTCTCCCTTTAGAGAACAGACTCGTATTTAATGTGCTTACTACTGAAAACTCCAGATAGAGATAAAACCTAGAAGGCAATATTGGCCAATTGCCCCCTTTTTAAGTAGAGGACAAATGAACAAGCTTTTTAAAGTACTTTTAATGTGCATGAACAATGAATTAATCAATCTGAATTAATTGTGAGTGCCCTTCCCATGCCCGAGTCATTAGTTGGTTAGGGTGTCTTTTCTTTTTAGGGGTGGAAATTACCCTTTGAGCCCATGACGTTTTTTTAAGTGGTAACAATTTGATGCTCTTACTTTTTCCTTCTCACTGGAGAAACAAATGTATTTGTAACTATGTTCCTAAATCATGGGACAAGTTGGAAGACAGGAAGATAGTTTAAAATTACCTTTCACGTTGAAAAGCTTGAAACTGTTTGAGAATCCAGTGACACTTAGAAAAATAGAACAAAATAATTACTACATAAGACTCTCTCTTTTAAATTTTGGCTTTAAAATTAAAACCGTTTGCCATAAACATGTTTTCTGTGTTACCTTTATTAAAAGCAGCAATAGAATATTGAATAACATCTAGCACTCTGCTGGGCCAAGGTGAATGAGAAGTAAATAGGAATCTATTCTTTCTTTTTCTTTCTTTTAAAACCTAAAAGGCTGCTCTTATTTAGGAGGTATCAAAATACTTTGGTACTTCTGGTTTTATATATATGTATATATATGTACTCCCCCCCCATGACATTTCTAAGCACACATATACATTTTTTGAAGTTTACTAAACATATAATAGGGTGTAGGTTATCTTAATTGCTCATGATGTAGTAGGCACATATTTATGGCACTTCATATGTAATAGCTTTGTCATTATTTCATTAAATAAAAATTGCTAATAACTTGAAAGGTGTGTATGCGAGGTCACTCCAACTCGGTCAGCTAAATTGCATGAAAGGTGTCTGAGTTGTTAGAAGTCACTTTCCAGAACAGAAGTCTGTGCTATTGGCAGGGTTTAAAAAAATCTGCAGTGATTCCCCTCCTTTTAACTTGAAATGCTGTCCTGAGCATAAACTTTAAAAAGGGAATGTTATAGTATTTGGTATTTAAAATGTTTAAAAGCATTATTGGCAAAGAGGGAGAGAGGCAAAGCATATGTTGGAAGTGAGAACAACTTTTCTTGTGACTGCTTCAGTAAAAAAGTAGTTTCGTGGATCGTTTTACCCTGGACTAGATTAAAAATGGTGCTAATGTTTATTTATCTTGATTCTGTATTTGTTTTGATATTAAAATGCTAATGCCTGACTCATAAGGTCCTTACTATAGTCTGGTGATAAGTTACTTAATATTTAAAAAGGGATCCTAAAAATGTGACCTGATCATTTCAAAATGTTTGCATTTGAAATGGATTTTTATACAACAGAATGAGTAGGGAGTCATTCAGTGTAAGTATATGCTTAATACCAAAGTATATGCAAGGAACTATGTCTAGATTATTGGCCCAGATTTGCTCCCTTCAAGCCTCCTGGTGAGAGATAGAAATAAGTTGCTTCTTAAATACTTATTTCCATTTTGAAAGGACACCTGCATGAAGACATTAGAAGCCTCTTTTTGGATTTCTTTTATAATTAGCAAAACTGTACTTAAGAACAGTCTCCCCATGTTGTTGTATGTTTGAGTACGGACTTCACTTTAACATTCTGAAGGAACAAAAGCTGGGCATCTGTAATCACAACATTGGCTCAGGCAATGAGAATTTTGGGTTGTATTTTCTAAGAACTATGTATTGCTTTTAGCTTATATTTAATATTGCAATTACTTGGAAAATGTGAATAAAGTTAATATTGCAGGCTAAAGTTTCTCTTTTGTGGGAAATAATTCTGATTAGTACATCAATGGTTGAAGAAAATGTATGATCATATTGACTCCTAAAGTGGATTTTTCATCAGACAAATGTTTAACAAGATATACCCAGGAAAAATACTTTCTGTATATTCAACTTTGAGTTGAACTATTAATTTTTCCTAGTCTTTTCCCTCACACCTTCCTATTTTGAAAATTACAAAAGCAATAGTGCATGGTTAAAATAATTAAAAAAGTATAAAGTGAAGGTTCTTTCAGGACCGCCCCCTCACCAAAGTTCTGCACCCCTTTGTAGAGGAAACTGGTGTTAAGTTGGGTATGTAAACCTGCAGACCTTTTCTCTAAACACTTAACTATGGAGTTACGTATATGTTTCTTGGGGGGTGCACAAGTACATGATCATACCCTACACGTTCTATAGCTTTTAATATCGTAGGGAAGGTTTGTGTTCCAGGTTAAGTGGAGTTTAACACACACCTTCCTTTTGTTCTCACTGAACACAGCAATAAAACCTGTGGACAGAATGTATGGCACAACCATTGGAAGACGCGAAGAGGTAAATAGCACCAAGCGGGTGGGGGAGAACACCAGATTTCTGAGTACAACCGAAGTGGTGAGTTTCCCATTTTTGTATTCCTCTGGTATCTCCCAGCCAGAATGCAGCACAGCCCCAATTGCAGAAGTGAGCACAGTGGTGCAGAGATCCTAGAGAAGCCAGGCTTGCGGAACAAAAACATAAGTGCTAGAGCTCAGAAGGAGCAGGGGCGATGCCCTTTCTTTGCTCTCCTTCTCCATTTTTGATGCTAGAGCCCCAGCTAATCCCTTGGCTGCCAATAGGAGCCTGAAGGAGCCAAGAGTGTGAGGAAAGGGAATTTCTTTTCCATTTGGTAGAGCTGTGGCCAAGGAGGTGGGGCCAAGGCTCAGTTACTGGAGTGGGCTGTAAGTGTTGGGCTAGCGGGCCCAGGAAGTACTGGAGAGAGAGTAGGGACTCCACAAAGTTATTTATGAGCTCTGGCTCACCCCTGACCTGCGCACCTGGTTCACACTGTTCACCCATGTAACTGATTCTAATTAGCATACCAAACATATTTGAGATCTCTGCTGATCGGTAGATTGGTAGATCTCTCCCCAGGTCTCCCACTGATCACAAGATGGTGACAGATCCAAGTAGCATTGTAAAAGCTTTGAAAACTGAACTGATGTTAGAATCACCACTCACAGAACTTGTGGCCTGAACCTAACCAGACTGATTACTTGCTAAAACAAAGATATCAACATTCTCCATAGGATTTGCTGGCCTCTCCTCGTGTAACATTCAAAATGCATAGGATACAATCCCAAATTACCCAGCATATAAAAAGCCATGAAAATAACTCTAATAGAAATATATACCATCACAGACTTTCAGGAAGCTATGATTAAAATATTCCAACGACTAATCACAAACATGCTTGAAATAAGCATTTAAAGTAGGAATTATCGGGCACCTGGGTGGCTCAGTCCGTTAAGTGTCTGCCTTCAGCTTAGGTCATGATCCCAGAGTCCTGAGATTAAGTCCCACATCAGGCTCCCTGCTCAGCAGGGCGTCTGCTTCTCTGCCCCTCTCCTGGCTCATGCGCATTCTCTCTCTCTCTCACTCTTTCTCAAGTAAATAACATCTTTTTTTTTTTAATTAAATAAAAAAATAAAGTAAAAATTATCAGTAAAGAAATAGATGGTAGAAGAACCAAATGAAAATATTGGAATTGAAAAGTACCAAACTGAAATTTTTAAAACCTCACTGGATAGACTTAGTAGCAAAATGGAGATGACAAGAGAAAGATGCAGATCAATACAAATCATCCAATCGGAACAACAGAGAAAAGAAGAAAAGTTCCAGGATCATGTCATAGCAGTCACAGAATGAGAAGAGAAAGCATAGTGCTGTAAAAACATTGCAGAAATAATGGCTGACAACCACCCAAGGAAGCTGAGTGACCGAGAAACAGGCTCAACCCAAAGAAATCCAAGCTCAGACACATCATAAACTGTAGAAAACTAAAAGACATCTTGAAAGCAGCCAGAGAAAGTGAAACATTACCTAGAGGGGCTAATTCAAATGACAGTCCACTTCCTCATCAGAAACTGTGGAGTCCAGAACTTAAAGTGCTGAAACAGCTGCCAACTCAGAATTCTATATCCAGTGCAATATCTCTTATTTTTACTGCTTTTGTGCTTCCTACTTTCCTTATTCTTCCTTATGGTTTTCCCTTTCCACTCAAAGAGTCCCCTTTAACATTTTTTGTAGGGCTGGTTTGGTGGTCATAAATTCCTTTAACTTTTGTTTGGGAAAATCTTTATCTCTCCTTCTATTCTGAATGATAGCCTTGCTGGATAGAGTATTCTCGGCTGCACATTTTTTCCTTTCGGCACTTTGAATATATCATGCCACTCTTTTCTGGCCTGCAAAGTTTCTGCTGAAAAATCAGCTGATAGCCTTATGGGGTTTCCCTTGTATGTAACTGTCTTCTCTTGCTGCTTTAAAAGATTTTATTTACTTATTTATTTTAGAGGAAGGGAGAGAGAGAGAGAGAGAGCAGGAGGAGGGGCAGAGGGAGAAGGAGAGAATCTCAAGCAGACTCTGTGCTGAGTGTGGAGCCTAAATTGGGGCTCAATCCCATGACCCTGAGATCATGACCTGAACTGAAATCAAGAGTTGGGCACTTAACAAACTGAGCTACCCAGACACCCCTCTTTTGCTGCTTTTAAAATTTTTTAAAATTCTCTATAAGTTTTTTTTTTTTTTTTTGCCATCTTAATTTCTATGTCTTTGTGTGCACTTCTTTGGGTTGATTTTGTTGGAGGATCTCTGTGCCTACTGGATCTAGGTTTCTGTTTCCTTCCCCAGATTTGGGAAGTTTTCAGCTATTATTTCTTCAAATAAATTTTCTGCCCACCTTTCTTTCTCTTCTCTTGGGATCCCTATAATGTGAATGTCATTATGCTTGATGGAGTCACTGAACTCCCTAAGTCTATTCTCATTTTGCACAATTTTTTCTCTCTCACCTGCTCAGCTTTACTACTTTCCATTAATCTGTCCTCCAGGTCACTGACTCATTCTCCTGCCATCTAATAAACTATGTATTCCATCTAGTGTATTTTTAATGTCATTTATTGTGTTCTTCATCTGTGATTTTTTTTTTATTATTTTATTTTATTTTTTATTTTTTAAAGATTTCACCCATTTATTAGAGAGAGAGCGTGAGAGAGCGAGAGAAGGAACACAAGCAAGGGGAGTGGGAGAGGGAGAAGCAGGCTTCCCGCTGAGCGGGGAGCCCAATGTGGGGCTGGATCCCAGGACCCTGGGATCATGACCTGAGCTGAAGGCAGATGCTCAACGACTGAGCCACCCAGGCGCCCCATCTCTGATTGTTTTCTTTAATCTCATTGTTAAGGGTCTCACTGATATCCTCCACTCTTTTCTCAAGTCCAGTGAGTATCTTTATGATCATTACTTTAAATTCTCTGTCAGGTGTATTATCTCCATTTTGCTTAGGTCTCTTGCTATGATTTTGTCCTGTTTTTTCATTTGGGACATATTCTTCTGTCTCCTCATTCTATCTAACTCTCTGTGTCTGTTTCTCTGTGTTAGGGAAGACAGCTACATCTCCTGCACTTGAAAGTAATGGCCTTATGAAGAAGAGGTCCTGTAGTACCCTGCCATGCAGTGTCCACTGTTCCCCAGAACCTGGCACATCAGGGGTGTCTTCTATGTGTGTTGTATGCCCCCTGCTGTTGTGGCTGAACCACTTTTTCCTTCAGCCCAATCATCTGCAGTGGCTCTCTTTGCCTGTTGTGGACAGTGTTTCGTCCCTGTGGTGTTTATGGACCAGTCAGGGGACACCTTAGGCTTGAGTTGAGTCACACCAAGCATTTGCCAGAGATGCAGTAGCACCAAACTGTGGGGCACTTTCCCTGTGTTGTCCCCTGGGAAGCTTTGGTTGGTGGGCGGGGCTTGAAGTCAGACCAGTTGTCTGCTTCCAGTCCACTGCTGGGGTCTCTGTTTGACTAGTTTGTGTGATTATCTTTCCCTCTCTCTGGCGCAGGAGTCACTGTGGAGTGGTGCTGGCCAATGGAGGGGCTGCTTTCACTCTTCCAGGTCGGTGGCACTGCCCTAATGGGTTCTGGCCAAGAGTATATTGGAGAAGGCAGATCCCCAATGTACAGCATGGAGGTGCTGGGGTAGGGGTGTGATGCTAGCAAGCTTTGCCTCCCTGCTGTGACTGGATTGAGGGGGGCTGTCCAGACAAAGCACAGTGTGTGTGTATGTATGTGTGTGTATGTGTGTGTGTGGGGGGTAATGGGTGTGGGGGCAGCAGTGCTAGTAAGTTAGTGAGTCCCACAGGTGGCTGTGTGTTTACACTGGGGGGTGGGGCGTGGGGGAGGGGAATGGTGCCTGCCAGGTCCTTTGTTCCTGGAGGAGTTCCCCAGTGATTTCTGTCTCTCCTGACAGGGACGTGCTCTGAGATTAGTAAATAACTCTCCCTCCCATATGCCCCAGGCGTTTTTCAAGCTGCTGCTATACCTACGTGGGCTGTTTGTTGTGCTGTCATTTCAAGGGCGGGGACTCAGTTTCCTCTCACCCACATGCTCTCCCAGAGCTGAGCCTGCAATTTTTTAAAATTCCACATTTTAAGTCTTGCTTTTTGTAAGAACTCATGGAATTTGGCCCCCCTGGTTTTCAAAGCCAAATGTTATGGGAATTCCTCTTTCCTGTGTGGGCTCCTTGGTGTGAGGGTTTGTTTCTCTCCCCTCTCCATGACTGTGGTGTCCCTCCCTCCCACAAATATTCCCCAGAGTCCATTAGTTCCTGAGTCTCTGCACTTCCTACCCTCTTTGATTGGCCTCTTCTCTACCTTAAGTTGTGGAGTTTGTTCTGCCAGTCTTCAGATTGTTTTTCTGGGTTATTTACATTGATGTGGGTGTTATCTAGTTGTAACCATGGGACGAAGTGGGCCTAGAGTCCCCCTACTCTGCCATCTTCCCTGGAAGTCTCTTTTTTTTCTAAATTGAAGTACAGTTGATACACATTACCTTAGTTTCAGGTATACAACATAGTGATTCAACAAGTCTGTACATTATGCTCTACTCACCACAAGTGTAACTACCATCTGTCACCATACAACACCATTACATTATCATTGACTGTATTCCCTATGTTGTACCTTTCATTCCTGTGACTTATTCATCCCGTAACTGGAAGGCTGTATCCTCCCGCTCCCTTTCATCCAGGTTGCTCACCCTCCACCCCTTCTCCTCTGACAACCACCAGTCTGTTCTCAGTATTTATGGGACTGTTCTGCTTTTTGTTTGTTTTGTTGGGTGTTATATTCCACACATAAGTGGAAATAATATGGTATTTGTCTTTCTCTGACTTATTTCATTTAGTATAATACCCTCTGGGTCCACTGGCAAGGTCTCATCTTTTTAATGGCTGAATAATATTCCATTGTGTATATAAACCACATCTTCTTTATCTGTTCATCTATCGATGGAAACTTGGGTTGCTTCCACATCTTGGTTATTGTAAATAATGCCACAATAAACATAAAGTGCATATATATTTTTGAATTAGTGTTTTCATGTCTTTTGTGTAAATACCCAGAACTGGAATTACTGGATCATATGGTATTTCTATTTTTAAATTTTTGAGGAACCTCCATACTGTTTTGCACAGTGGTTGCACCAATTTACATTTTTACCTACAGTGTATGAGAGTTCCTTTTTATCCACATCCTCACCAACACTTGCTATTTCTTATCTTTTTGATGCTAGCCATTCTGACAGGTGTAAGATGATATCTCATTGTGGTTTTGAGTTGTATTTCTGTGATAATTAGTGATATTGACACTCTAGGAATTTAATAGACCCAAGGAGGGTCATGGAACCTCCAATGTCTAGCTGGTCAGACAGAAGCACAGGTAACAATCTGGACTTGGTTTGGCATCTGAAATGGGGAAGGAGGGCAGTCTTATGGGACTGAGTCCTTAACCTGTGGGGTCTCATGCTATCTCCGGGTAGATACTGTCAGAATTGAGTTAAATTGTAGGATACCTGCTGGTGTCACAGAATTGCTTGATGTGTGGAAAACCCACAAATCTGGTGTCAGAAGTGAAATAGTGCTGTAGTATTGAGAGAGGAGACACAGGGGAGAAGTGAGTTTTTCCTTAGAACCTAACAACAATGCTTCAGAATATATGAGCTTCTGTCCTAATAATGCTGTCATGAACATGGTGAGTGTTCCTAAAACCTGGTGAACCTCTAGAAGTATGGCAAGGATCATCCCTACAAAATTACAACATGTAAGAAGAGCAAGGCTTCTCTGTATGCCCAGGGAAAGCAGGGCTATGGCAGGAAACAGAGTGGCTAGGATGGGCAGACTAAGTTGATCTTTCAGAAAAAAGCTAAAATTTCAAAGAATATCATGCTTGGGCAAAATACATGCAGGAAAATCTGACAATTGAAAAGAACATTAGACAAATTTACAAGTACAGTTGGAGACTTCACTATTAGTAATAGAACTAGTAGACAGAAAATGAAGATATAGGAGATCTAAACAATATCATTAATCAAATAACTGGCATTTATAGAACACTTTACCAAACAACAGAAAAACATGTTTGTCAAGTGCACATGGAACATTCATTAAGATAGACCATATCCTGTTTATAAAATAAACATTAACAAATGCAAAATAATTGAAATTATACAAAGTATATTTCTGACTATAATGGAATTATACTGTATACTGTATACTATAAAGGAATTAAACTGGAAATCAGTAACAAAGATAACAGGAAAATCTCAAATCAGTTGGAAATTAAACAGTACACTCATAAATAATCCCCCAAGGAAGTCTTAAGAGCAATTCAAAAGTATTTTAAATGATAGAAAAATGAAATTACAACATATTAAAATTTGTGGGCACAGCTAATAGTGCTTAGAAGGAAATTTATAGCTTTGAGGGCTATTATTAGGAAAGAGGGTCTCAGATCAATAACCTAAGCTTCCATCTTAAGAAATTGGAAAAGGATAAGCAAAATAAACCCACATCTAGTAGAATGAAAGAAAGTAAAGAGTAGAAATCAATGAATTTGAAAAAAAAAAATGAAACAGTACATTCTTCAAAAAGAACAAAATTGATAAACCTTGTAGCAAGACTGACAAAAAAAGAAAAAGTCAGATATTACCAATATCGGGAATAAAATGTGGTTATGTTAGTTTGCACATTACTTGATAATAAAGATTAGCATTTTTTTATGTCTGTTAATCGGGGCTCGATGCGGGGCTCGATCCCAGGACCCTGGGATCATGTTTATTTGCTAGAGTGAGAGAGAGAGAGAGCAGGGACAGGGGGAGTGGCAGGGAGAGGGAGAAGCAGGCTCCTCACCAACCAGGGAGCCCAACGCGGGGCTCGATCGCAGGACCCTGGGATCATGACCTGAGCCGAAGGCAAACGCTTAACGACTGAGCCACCCAGGCACCCTCTTTGCCAATCTTTTTTTTTTTTTTTTAAAGATTTTGTTTATTTATTTATTTGACAGAGAGAGAGAAACAGCATGAGAGGGGATAGGGTCAGAGGGAGAAGCAGGCTCCCCGCCGAGCCAGGAGCCCGATGCGGGACTCGATCCCAGGACTCCAGGATCATGACCTGAGCTGAAGGCAGTCGCTTAACCAACTGAGCCACCCAGGTGCCCAATCTTTTAAAAATATTTTGGAAAAATTAGAAAAACACACTACTTTTTTTTTTTAAAGTGCATTCCTGTCTGTCTAGCTTGTTAGGATCTCTATACATCTGGCATCAATCTTCTGTTAAGTGTGTTGTAATGTGTTGTCATAGCCCATTGCTGAACTTTATGTTATTAATATTAATCTGCAGAGTCAAACCTTAAACCTTTTCTCTACAGATGGGGGATTTTGTGTCACTTTTAGAAAGATTCACCCTTTGGTCATTAAAAAAATTCTGTATGTTCTTCCAATGCCTTAAAAAAACCTTTGCCTTTTGCTTTCAGTTTTTTAATCCAACTGGAATTAATTTTTTGGTGAATATGAAGTAGAAATTGAATTTTTCTTCCAATTAAATGAGTAGTAAATAGACTTAACACTATCCAGTGAAGAGCTCCTACTGATATAAGATGTCACATCATGTGTTTTCATGAATTGCCATAGATTCATGAGAAGGTTTCTAGATGCTGCTCTCCTATGGATCAATTTGTCTACACCTGAGCTCATAGCACTGTTTTAATTTAATTTTGCAGTGTACTTTAGTATCTGGCATGGCAAGTATCTATATGCCCATCTTGTTCTTTGCTTTTCTTGGCAATTTTCTTATATATATATATAAGTATATATATATATGAACGTTAGAATGAACTTACAAATTCTATTAAAATTCCATTTAGGAGTTTTATTAAACTGCGTTGAATTTGCTAATTTTGGAGAACTCATATCTTAATAATACTGAGTCTTTCCATCCCCAAATATAGTATGTCTCCATTTAAGTTGGTCTTCTTATATTTATTTCAGTGGTTTTCATCAAAAATTTCTTGCACATATCTTGCTGGATTTTTCTCCCCTTCTATCAAATTTTCTAAATGATTCTTGCCTGTATATAGGAAAGGGGTTAAACTAGAAGGAATGCTATTACTTTTTCTGAGAAATGAGGGAAGGGGAATGTAGGTAAAGACTCAGAAATTAACAATGCTGTCATTAATTAAATATTTTGGAATGACTTCAAAAGAACCTGAGAATTGGAAATGACCCAATTGTTTATCAGTAAGGAGCTGGTTAAAGAAAACCTGGTCTGTGTATACAACAGAACACTATGTAGCCTTTAGTGAGAAGAAAGCTCTCAATGTACTGAGATATGCAAAGAGCTCCAAGATACAGTATAGAGGGAAAAAGGAGAGTATGTAATATGTTACCTTTTGTTTAAGAAAGTGAAGAGTAATAAAAAATATCTGTATCTACAGCAAGAAACTGGAGGGATACACAAACTACAAGTGGTTACCTCTAGAGGTGAGGGAAGGAATGGAGTGGTGGTGGTTGGGGGGGAACTCCGGTGTGTATCTTTCATACTGCTTTGATTTTTGAACCATAAAAATGTATTAGTCATTAAAAAAAAAAAAACCCTAGAGAAAATACACACTAAATACCCTTCTTCAAAGATATATCTTCACCCTGAAGATTCTTCTGTTTGTTAAATTTTAGCTTTGCCGTAAATACTGTAGTAGTCACGAAGAGGGTATACTTTTACTCCACTAACAGCAGTCTCTGGCTACTGCTATGAAGTATACACTGATATAGTAAGATATAAATTTTTGAATGATAAGGTATAAATCCTGAATTCTTACTAAAAAGACTAACCTTTTCTAGGTTGATAAAGATAAAATATAAACCTTATGGTTTTTTTTTTTAAAGTGTGGATTTAAGTTTGGACCCCTTGCTCTATTAGTGGGAGAGTCAATTGGCACAAGGGTGCTGGGGGGCTACTTTGGCTTTATGAATCTTAAAAAGGAACACCTCTTTGACTGGGCAGTTCCACTCCTAAGCATTTCCTGATATACCCATGTGTGCAGGTATCCTGGCCAAGGGAGCTCACAGCGGTATAGTATAGTGGGTAGACTGTGGCGCAGCCACACTGCCTCTAACCATGAGCTGGACCTACAGGGGAGGGAGGAAGGGAGCCAAGTGCGGAACCACCTGAGGCATAGACAAAACCTAAGTGGAAGCACGGTTGTTCCCTGCTCACTGTTGCTAACTGCCCGTCATTGCCAACCGCTCATATATTCATGGGGTTGTCTGTGGCAGGAATCTTGCTGTGTGTATGGTTTCAATTTAAACACAAAACACTGGTTTTGTTGACTACGAAAAATAATCTGATCTAGGTAAGAGTAACTACTTGTGAACGTTGACTTTACCATTCATTTATCCTTTGTTGTTTTTATGGCCTAGGTGTTGACTAACATCTGTGATGAGAACGTCAGTTTCTCTTTTCACGTTCTTATGGCTTTAGGACTTCGGAACCGGGGAGTTCCTTCGTCTCTGTGCCGCTTTCTGGTTACTGAGAGGAACCTGTGAAGTCAGAACCAAATGCTTGCTTCCTGCCCAGAGCCCCCTCCAGTGGCTCACCTTGCTCAGCTGGCCACCTCCTTCTTGGGCAGGGCACCGCGCCCTGGCTTAGCTCCAGGGTGGGTCCTTTGTCCCATGCTCGCTTGTGGATGATTCCCGACACTTACCCCTCCTGGTTGCCTTCTATATTTTCTACAGGGTCCATTGAACTAGACTTCTACTTTCCCCCCCGGCGGAGCGTGCTGTCCGGCGTCACCCAGTGACAGAACAGACCTGACACGCGGGGAAAACATGACGTCAACCTTGTGAACAAACACCAGACTTGGCCTAAAGTTGAGGCCACTACGTGGGGCCTGAAATGTAACTACATTTGGTGAAAGTCTGAAGCAACAGGCTAACATTTTACTAGCATAAAGCCAAAATCACTCCTGGAGATAAAGAGGAGAAAAGAAGGCCACAGTAGAATAATCTGATAGAGATTAAGTTAAAAAAAAAAAAAATCCTGAGTACATAAAGCCATTTTCTTTTACTCTTGCTCAAGGACTAGGTTAAATAAATAGAGATGAGAAGTAGCACAGGCGATGACTAGCCTGGGTCAGCAGGAATGCAGCCACAGCAAATCGCACACAATGTTGCGGTGAGGGAGGCAAACCTCAGGGTATAAGGCGAAGGACAGTCTCCCCACGAGGGGGCCGACAGCCATCAGCACAGGCCTCACAGGCACATTCTTACCTTTCCCTTACTATTGAACTCACAAACAACTTCAGTTCTGGACAGCTTTAAAAGCCAACGACAAGACGATGGTGGCAAGCATCCTGAAAACCAGGGAGCATGCATTTTCAGCCATGCACTTTTAACTTGTAATATTTTCAACTTATTGAAGGCAGGGACAAAAAGCAAGTTATCATACTTGCAAGGTTTCTTTTATTTTCTTTTATTTATTTGAGAGAGAATGAGAGACAGAGAGCACGAGAGGGAGGACGGTGAGAGGGAGAAGCAGACTCCCCACTGAGCAGGGAGCCCGATGTGGGACTCGATCCCGGGACTCCAGGATCATGACCTGAGCTGAAGGCAGTCACTTAACCAACTGAGCCACCCAGGCACCCATTTTATTTTATTTTTTAAAGATTTTATTTATTTGACAGAGAGAGCGAGCGAGAGAGGGAACACAAGCAGGGGGAGTGGGAGAAGGAGAAGCAGGCTTCCCGCCGAGCAGGGAGCCTGATGCGGGGCTCGATCCCAGGACCTTGGGACCACGACCCGAGCCAAAGGCAGACGCCCAACAACTAAGCCACCCAGGTGCCCCAATAATTCTTGTTTTATTTATTTATTTTAAAGATTTTATTTATTTATTTGACAGAGAGAGACACAGAGAGAGAGGGAACACAAGCAGGGGGAGTGTGAAAGGGAGAAGCAGGCTTCCCGCCGAGCAGGGAGCCCGATGCAGGGCTCGATGCGGGGCTCAATCCCAGGACCCTGGGATCATGACCTGAGCCAAAGGCAGATGCTTAACGACTGAGCCACTGAGGTGCCCCTCTTAAGTTTTAAATTGTATGCTGTTCTAAGCTGCATCATGAAATCTTGTGCCAACCTGCTCTGTCCCACCCAAGAGGTGAATCATCCTCTTGTCCCGCATATCCACATTGTACGTGCTACCCCCCCATGAGTCACCGAGCCCCTTGGTTATCAGCTTGGCTGTTGTTGTATTGCTGTGCTTGTATTTGGGGAACCCCTGTTTCACTTACTAAGGGCCCCAAAGCACTAGGGTGGTGATGCTGGCAACTTGGATATTCTCCTACTGTGCCTAATCTACAAATTAAACCTTATCATAGCTATGTATATATAAGAAAAAACATAGTATATATAGAGCTCAGTACTATGTGCAGTTTCAGGCACCCACTGGGGTCTTGGAATGGATACCCTGTGCTGTACTTTGATCAGAGATCCAGTGAGCCACCAAAGGAGCACTCAGCAACTGGATTTCTCCAAGTGTAAAAGTATAGTTCTCATAGCTCAGACAGGGTGCAAGTTTGAAAAATCAGGTAAAAACCTGTATAAACAACTTAAAGAGATACAAAGTTCAAGTTTCAGGTGAAGCAATTTAATCTTCAAATTAGAGTAGGAAAACTATTTGCCATTCCTCTCCCCGTTTGAAAAGGCAGGAGGGTCCAAGTTTTCAAGATCTAATTATGGCTCTGGCTTCTCCAACATGGGGACTTGTCAACTGTAACAGAGTATGTCATTGACAAAATGGAGAGATTTGACACATTTCGCCCCCAAGCATTTGTGACCCGTCATATAACGCTTAAGACACCTGAGCATGCCTAGGTTCTAAAAGCAGAGGCTTATCAATAATCCTCAACTGCTTCTGACAGCACTCAGGCCTAAAGCTCATTCACGAAGATGGAGAGCACAACTTGAGTACCTGCTTGCCCCCAGGCTGTACTGTGAGGTACCAGGAGGCCAACCATGAGTATAGACAGAATTCCCAAGAAATACTCATCCAAATTAAAAAACCTGCTGCCTAAACGTCAAAGCTCTTACCCCTAGAATGTAAAATAACTGGATAACTCTGTTACCCAAATTTCGGAAAGGGAGTAGGCTGCACGAGGACATATGATTCTAGACACTTTCATTATAATGTGTCCTGGAGAAGATAGTTTTGGACTGAAATTCTGGTGTGACTCACCAGCTTCAAAAACTTGGATGTCCAAATGTCTTCCCTGGTTTGGGGAGTTCTCAGCCACTACATAAAAAAAAAAATTTTTTTTTTAAAGATTGTATTTCAGAGAGAGAGAGAGACAGTGCAAGCCTGAGGAGGGGCAGAGGGAGAAGCAGGGAGCCCGACTTGGGGCTCGATCCCAGGATCCCCAGACCACAACCTGAGCCAAAAGCAGCCGATGCAGGACTCGATCCCAGGACTCTGGGATCATGACCTGAGCCAAAGGCAGATGCTTAACCGGCTGAGCCACCCAGGCGTCCGGGGTGGGGGGGGGGTTGTTTAATTGTGTTCCGTAAGTCCCATAGGCTTTCTTCATTCCTTTTCATTCTTTCTTTGTTTCTCTGGATAATTTCATACCATCTGCCTTTAAGCTCATGGATTCTTCCTACTGTTCATTCCAGTCTGCTGTTGAAGCTCTCTACTGAATTCTTCGGTTTAACAGTTGTATTCTCCAGCTCCAACATTTGTTTGGTTCTTTTTTATGTTTTCTCTTTGTTGAACTCCTTTTGTTCTTGTGTTTTTCTGATTTTGTTAAACTGTTTGTTTTCTTGTAGTTCTCTGAGCATCTTCCAGAACAACGGTTTTGAATTCTTCATCAGGCAATTCATGTATCGCCATTCCTTTGGGGGTCAGCTACTGGAAGTTCACGGTGTTCCTTTGGTGGTGTTGTGTTCCCCAGTTCTTTGTGATCCCTGTCACCTTGTGTAGGTGTATGTGAGTTTGAAGAAGCAGTCACCTCCTTGACTTTATGGACTGGCTTCTGTAAGGGAAGACTGTCGCCCGTGAAGGGGGGCTGCTGGAGCGGGCTGTCTCCAAGACTAGTCGTGCAGGGTACCAAGTGCGGGGGCTGCGGCAGCACCAGGTCTGACGCTGCAGTAGTTCAGGCCACGGAGGCTCACAGCATCAACTGTGTGGTCCTTGGCAAGCACTGGGCGGGGGGGGGGGGGGGGGGAACGTCTGCGGTGACTTCAAGGGCTGTCGGGATCCTCACTGATGACTTCAGGTCCAGTAGCTAGGGACCGGGGCGGGCAGCAGCGGCCAGGCTGGGCGTGTGCACGTACTTGGCTGTGGGGGCCAGCTGCAGGTGTTGGTGTCATGGCCGGGGCTGGGGCCAGAGCCAGCGACAAGGGTTTGGGCCAACTGCAGGCCCAGAAGCATGCAGCTGGGGCACCCCGGCTGTTGGTGTGCACTTCTCTGGCTGCAGGACGGACCAGTGATTCGAGTCTGGTGGCCTGTGAGTGCACAGCTGGAGCGGCTAGGGGCAAGTGTGCGCGTGGCCCTGGGGGTCAGCTACGGCATGGGGGCGGGGGGGTTCGGGCTGGCATCTTGCACCCGCGGAGCTGCAGATCCCGGGCTCTGGCAGGGGCACTGGGAGGGAGCAGAGAGGAACCCAGGCATCTGGCACTGGGGCAAACAACAAAGAATGAAATCTGTGGGGGGCCCACGTGGGTGAGCTGCAGGGGTGCGAGCTGCCGGGGTCCTCTGCAGAGCAGGTCACTGGCAACCGTGGCTGCCACCGACAGCCCTCGACCCGCTGCCTTGTTCTGAGCCGTCTCCAAGGTCTCAGCGTTGCCGGCCTCCGGGTGGGGTAAAGCTGAAGCGGGTCCTTTGTGTGGTGCCCCCAAAGCCTAGGGAGACTGGTCCTTCCCTCCACTCTCCCTTCCCTGCTGAGAACTCTTCCCAGCTGGGGAGTCCTCACGGTGCTGAGCAGTGCTGGCCTAAGAGGAGGCAAGAATGCAGGCAAAAGAAACTGTTTCTTCTTCCCTTTTCTGGTGGTTATTCTCAGGCTTTCTGTCCCACTGTGTTGACGTTCTTTTTTTTTTTTTTAAGATTTTATTTATTTATTTGAGAGAGAGAATGAGAGACAGAGAGCATGAGAGGGAGGAGGGTCAGAGGGAGCAGCAGACTCCCCGCCGAGCAGGGAGCCCGATGTGGGACTCGATCCAGGGACTCCAGGATCATGACCTGAGCCGAAGGCAGTCGCTTAACCAACTGAGCCACCCAGGCACCCCCACTGTGTTGACGTTCTTAAGTGGACTCCTGAGCTCTCTTGGAGCTGATTTTGTGGCTAGCTGTCTAAAGCTGTCCAAGTGGATCTTTGTGGGGGCAGGCTGGGCTCTTCCACCTCACCAGCTTGGTGATGTCATGTGAAAAGGGCTCTAGGAGTTATGAAACTCCCTCCCAGCCAGAAAGGGAGTTAGCAGGATCATATGACCATCCTTCGGGGATTTTGCAAAATCGGATCTCGCAGTGCATAGACTGGCCATCCGAGTACTTTAGAAAGTCCTGGGGACAGAAATGACTCATCTGTGCCTTCCACAAGCACTCCCATGTGCCAGGCCTGGGCACACTGAAGGCAGCCCTGTCCTCGGGAGGTCTCAGCCCAAGAGAGAAGACAAGTAAGGATAAGAGACAGAGAAACGTGATCAGTATCAAAAGCAAGGTTAGGTCAGAGAATGCCAAGAGCAGAGTGTGTCTGCACATGCGCAGGGGCGGGAAGGGGCTTAGAGAAGGCTCCCAGCAGAGGTGCTACGGCGCCCCCTACAGGACAAGCGGGCTGAGCTGACAGACTTGCAGAGCCGGTGGGGGTGCGTCACAAGGGAGGAAAACACAGTCCATGCAAAGGCACAGAAGCAATGGGAAAGCAGGGGCATTCGGAGAAACGTGAGTGTCACAGAAAAGCACCATTCTCCCCTGCAAACGGGCATAATACGTACTACGGGGTATGTGATGTACATTTATGGCCATGGAAACAAACAATGACTTTTCTGGAAAAGGGAATGATGCGGGAGACTTACTCTGAATTACTCCTATTACAAAAAACAAATTCGATGTAAAACGATTTGAGCCCCCCCCCCATACAGAAATCAGCATTTTATTTGATGCTGTGCTGGCCGTCCTGGCGTCCCTGCTGCAGGCACAGGGGTCCCCGGGGCCAGGGACGGCGCTGCCGGCACAGTTAGCCACACGCTCCGAAAATACGGTACGGAAGATGAGCATTTTGCTTTCTCAGTACCTGCCAGAAAACTTTATATAATTGCAAGATAAGAAAAAACATAACCATCTTGGCTTTGTATCAGTGTCTTTTAAGAAGTTCTCAATGGTGGGGCGCCTGGGTGGCTCAGTCGTTATGCGTCTGCCTTCGGCTCAGGTCACGATCCCGGACTCCTGGGATCGAGCCCCGCATCGAGCCCCGCATCGGGCTCCCTGCTCCGCGGGAAGCCTGCTTCTCCCTCTCCCCCTCCCCCTGCTTGTGTTCCCTCTCTCGCTGTGTCTGTCAAATAAATAAAATCTTAAAAAAAAAAAAGTTCCCAATGGTATGGTGATTATATAAAATTAAAAAGAAATTCTTTTCAGAGATGCATACCGAACTAGTTTGGGGTGCAATGACAAATGCCTTGGATGTTTCCAAATACTACAGCATTGAAAAATGGGGCAAAGGTAGAGCAAAGACACACACAGAGGTTCCCTGACCGCACAATCGTCCTCTCACAGTAAGCCGTATTTCCTCACCTGAGAGGGTGATGGCTGACACTCAGCCACGGGTCTTCCTGAATCTGCTGGGTGTCCTCACAGAAATCCCTCTCGAAGTCTAAAAACAACTCCTTGAAGAATTTAATATAATTGGGAAGTAACCAAGCAACAACTGGGACAAACTCCGATTATATGTATATGAACAGGTAGAATGATTAGGAAAGGGACTCACTTTACAACTGGCACATAAAAAAAAATGATTAATAATTCACAGGTGTTTTAAGGTCCCTCTAAATCTCCCCTCCAAAAAAAGAAAAAAAAGGGATAAATTTGACAGAAAATGAAAAACCACCTACTGTGTTGCAGTTTGAATTGCTAATGATTTAAATTTCTAATTTCATTTTTAATTTTTTAAATTAAAAAAAAAGATTTGGCAGAGAGAGAGCATGAGGGGCGGGGAGAGGGAGAAGCAGGCTCCCCACTGAGCAGGGAGCCCGATGTGGGGCTCAATCCCAGGACCCTGGGATCATGACCTGAGCCGAAGGCAGACGCTTAACCACCTGAGCCACCCAGGCGCCCCTATTTTTTATTTTTTAAAAAGATTTTATTTATTTGACAGAGAGAGAGCGAGCGAGAGCGAGCTTGCTCACACAAGCAGAGGGAGCAGCAGAGGGAGAGGGAGAATCAGGCTCCCGAGCAGGGAGCCCGACTCATGGCTCGATCCCAGGACCTGGAGATCATGACCTGAGCCAAAGGCAGATGCTTAACCGACTGAGCCACCCAGGTGCCCCAAGTTTCTAATTTTAACACCAGATTCTTCATCACTCTGAATAATACTGATCTGCTAGGAATCCATGTGCCTTAAGATTTCATAAGTCACAAAAAATAGGTTTTTAACAAAACCATTAGATTCCTAAACTGCAACGTTCTTATTTTCACTAAATGCTGGACTTGTAAAAGAACAATTTCAAGTTTAAATGGAGCTTAGAATATTTTTCTAGGAAGACCGAAAAAATATTTTACTAGAGATGTGAATTAAGAGTATCCCGAAAACCTAGAAAGTTGTGGAAAATGTATACATAACATTTACTAGACTATAACATATATTTCGGTTTTGCCGATTCCTGGCAAGGAGCTCCTAAAACCCTTGAAATTTCCTGTGATGGGGTGTGTTGTGTTAGTCACAAAACATCCCCTCTGGGCACGCTGGGGTTTATGCTCATGAGGTGCCGTAGGGTGGGGCCCCTTGAGCCTCAGGATGGGACTGGTCACCAGAAAGACCAAATCATTAGAGGGGCTGGAAATTTTAGCTCCACTGCCTCCACTTGGGAAGGGTGGGGGGAAGGCTGGAACATGATTTGATGAGTCTCCAGGTTGGTGAACAAGAACACATCCTTGGCTAGGAGGATGGTGCACCCCAAACTCCAGGGGGACAGGGGCTCCTGGGCTCGGGACCCTTCCAGCCTGGGCCCTATGTATCTTTTCATCTGGTTGTTTGTATCCTTTGCAATAAATCAGCATTCGAGCAAGAATGGTTTTTCTCAGTTCTGTGAGCCATTCTAGGAAATGAATCAAACCCAAGCAAGGGGGTTGTGGGAATCTCAGATTTGTAGCTGGTTGGTCAGAAGCACAGGTAACCTGCTTGCTCCTGGCGCTGAAGTGTGCGTGTGCGTTGAGGGGCAGGGCAGACCACGCCCAGAACCTGTGGGATCTGCGTTATCTCCAGGTGGATAATAATGAGAACGGAATTGGCCACCCCGCTAGGATCTCTGCAGACTCAGAGAATTGGTTGAGGGTGCTGGAAAACACTCCACTGAGCAACACTGAACTATCTTCCTTCTTCATTTCTCCCGAAGGCTTTTATTAAGAACCACCATGGTTTGGTTCTCCAGCAACTTTTATTGGTCAAAGGATGTGGAATTATATGCAGGACCTGTGGTTTAATGAATAGGCTCATTTATAAACCAACTTAACATCTTATTTTAAAAATTCTTGCTTTTGAATAAGCCAATGTGGTAGAATAGACATGCTCCTATCCCATGCAAAAAGCTGTTCAAAAGTGAGCAGCCTGCAAAACTACCATAAATGAGACATTGAATCGAATGTTCTTCCAGCCAGGTCCCAGAAGTAGTTCAGTCTGAGAATTTGCTTCACATTCTGACTTGTCAAAATGAAATATCCATGGCATTAAAAAAAGCAAAATTAAAATACCCCGAACAGATACATACTGATATTTTTATCCAAGTCACTTTCCAGAGTCTGTGATGCCACTGTGCTCTGTTGATTAAATCAAACAACAAAAGCAGTGGGCAGCTTCTAACTGAAAGGTAATGAGATCTACCAATCAGTCTGCAGCTAAAAGTCACAGTGAAAGAACATACAGAAGGTGAAGAATGCTTTTTAACCTTTAACCTTAAATAATACTGCATTTCAACTTTAAAGAAAAGTTCTATTATATGTTTTTTGCATTGACATTTTAAAATATTAGAACAAGTCTTTGTAATACAATATATATTATACTTCAATATACCTTAGGTGAATTAAAAACATGTCAACTTGATAACTGTAGTAAGGCATTTAAGTATCCAGCAAAAGCTATACAGAAATTTCTTAATGAGTGGTATTCCTTTAATACTAACTTGATTTAGTGGGTTTCCTTAAAATGAACACAAAACAATGAAAGACTCAAAAAAGAGGCAGTGACATCATACACTGAATCCCAGGAAAAGCACAGTAACAAACAACGTTTTCCAGCAGGGAGACCAGAGAGAGCAACCAGAAACAGGTGAGCAGCCTCAAATTACACCGTCCATCACATTTACGAAGAGCTGAAAGCAGAATCGACTTCCTAGTAAGTGTGGGAGAAGGTAACAGAATCCCTAGTGCCGATCACAGTGCCTAAAACACAGCAGGTGCTCAGGCTATGCTTCCTGAACTGATCTGGACGAAGATACTTTCAAATCACTGGAGTGCTGGACAGTGTGAAGTTCACGGAAAAACTCCATTTTTCATTTTATTTCCGTATGTGAGGAACTACTGACCTAGTATTTCAAGGGTGGATTATGTAAACACTTTGTGGACTGTGGCAAACGGAACGAAGTGAGCGCCGCACTGGCCATCAACGCCAGAGTCTTTGCCTATCTGGTCCTAAAGAGTACGCTGTGCAAGACAAGATACCTGACATGATGATCAAAGTACACCTCACCAGTAACAGATTTCAGTTCGTATGACTAAAAAAACACAAAATTTTAGACTGCATTTAGAGCAGCATTCTATCATACCCTACATCAGCTACCATGCTGTGGAGACAGATTGTACAAGAGTATACACAGCACAGAGTCAGGACTGAAACCAAGAGCAGAAGGGAAATAGGCAACAGAAACTTTTTACATACATGTACACACCTAATGGTACTGTCCATTTAATGAGATTATCATATGATTTGCTCTGCCACATCTACGGGCTTACATAACACCCCAAATTATTTTTCTTTGCACAAATATCTACTTCTGTATAAAGTAGAAAAAGATGGTGGTAAAAAACTTCTTCTTCAAGGTCCGACAACTGTGTCCCAAATACCACTGTATGAATACCTAAAAAATATAAAGAGTGATTTAGAAATATGCATAACTATAAAAGTACAGACAAATATAGCTTAAAGTCCCATAGGGACTTAGTGAACGTAACTTCCAACTTTACTTAAACTTACCTACACCTGTTAGATAATATGGTAGGAACATAAAAAAGTCCACTGTGGTAAATGGGAAAAAGCTTTAGAAAGGTAAAAATCTCCATTTGCGAATTTTATATATAAGCCTTCTATTTTAGCCACACATTTAGACTTCAATTTACCCAAAAAAGTCTCCTTATGGATACAAAGGCAGAAAAATCTCTATCCCAATTACTCCCACCACCTACCACTCTTCCTTTCTTTCTGACCATGAGCCTAAGGATTTCCTATAGTTTAAATTCTTTCAAGCAGAACATCTTTTTTAATTGGTAGAGTTTAATCTACCATTTCCTATTTGTCTGCTCTGTTCTTTCCTCCTCCTTTCCTCCTTCTGCCTTCTTTTCGATTATTTAGATTAATTATGTGTTTATCCCATTTAAATTCCAAATTTAAATTTGGCTTATTAGCCAAAACTCTTTGTCATATTATTTTAGTGGTTGCTTTACGACTTTTTTCTTAATAAGATTTTGGCTTTCTTTGAGCAGTTTCAGGTTCACAGCACAAGGGAGGGAGAAGTCTATAGATTTCCCATATGCCCCCTGACTTCACAGATGCAGAGCCTCCCCCATTAGCGACATCCCGAACCAGAGAGGTACATCTGTTACGGCTGATGAAGCTACACTGACACATCGTCATCACCCAAAGTCCAGTATTTACATTGTGGTTCAGCCCTGATGCTGTACATTATATGGGTTTGGACAAATATATAATGACATGTATCCATCATTACGGTATTATACAGAGTGTTTTTGCTGCCCCAAATATTGTCTATGCTCTGTCTATTCATCCCTCCCATCCCCAAACCCTGACAACCACTGATCTTTTTATTATTGTCATAGTTTTGCCTTTTCCAGAATGTCATAGTGTTGGAATCATACAGTATGTAGCCTTTTCTTCAGATTGGTGTCATTCACTTAGTAATATGCAAGGAAAGTTCCTCTCCACTTTTTCATGGCTTGATAGCTCATTTCTTTTTAGCACCAAATAATAGTCCATTGTTTGGATGTACGCAGTTTAGTTATCCATTTGCTAAAGGCCATTTTACTTGTTTACAAGTTTTGGTAATTACGAATAAAGCTGCTATAAACATCCATGTGCAGATTTTTGTGTTTTCTTTGTTTTTCTTTTTAAGTAGGCTCCACGCCCAACGTGGGGCTTGAACTCATGGCCTTGAGAGTCAGAGTCACATGCTCTACCAGCTGAGCCAGCCAGGGGCCCCAGATTTTTGTGTTTTCACCTCCTTTGGGTAAATACCAAGGGAATGAGACTGCTGGACCATATTTACAGATATGTTTACTTTGTAAGAAGCTGCCATACTGTCTTCCCAAGTGGCTGTACCATTTTGCATTCTCACCAGCAATGAGTAACAGTTCCGACTGCTCCACATTCTTGCTAGTATTTGGTGTTGTCAGCGGCCTGTATTTTGGCCATTCTAACAAGTATGTTGTAGTGCTATCTCATTGTTGTTTTAATTTGCATTTCCCTGATGACATATGTATGCTGTGCAGTATCTTTTCATATACTTACTGTCTTCTTTGGTGAAGTGTCTGGTATAGTCTTTGGCCCATTTTTAAATTGGGTTGTTTTCGTACTGTTAAGTTTGAAGGGCTCTTTGTCTATCTGGTAACAATCCTTTATTACATGTCTTTTAAAAATATTTTCTCACGGTCTGCGGCATCTCTTGTTGTCTTTCCTCGAGCAGAAGTTTTGTAATGGAGTCCAGCTTATCAATGAGGTCTTTCATGGACCTTTGGTGTTGTATCTAAAAAGTCTAGGTTTTTTTCCTACGTTATCTTGTAGGAGTTTTATAGTTTCATGTTTTACATTTGGGTCTATGATCCATTTCGAGTTAATTGTTGTGAAGTGTGGAAGGTCTGTGTCTAGATTGTTTTTTGCATGCAGATGTCCAGTTGTTCCAGCATCTTTTGTGGAAGAGACCGTCTTTGCTCCATTGCCTTGTCTTTGCTCCTTCATCGAAGATCAGTTGACTATACTTATGTGGGTGTATTTCTGGGCTCTCTATTCTGCTCCACTGATCTATTTATTTCTTCTTTCATCAATACCAAACTGTCTTGACTACCATAGCTGGATAGTGTCTTGAACTCCAGCAGCCAGTCCTCCGACTTTGTTCTTCTCCTTCAATCCTGTGTTGGCTATTCGGGGTCTTTTGCCACTCCATAGAAACGTGAGAATCAGTTTGGTCTTCCTCATAAAGATCTTGTACATATTTTGTCAGAATTATACCTAAGCATTTTCTTTTTTTGACATTTTTTTTTTTTAAAGATTTTATTTATTTAACAGAGAGAGACATAGCAAGAGCAGGAACACAAGCAGGGGGAGTGGGAGAGGGAGAAGCAGGCTTCCCGCAGAGCAGGAAGCCCGATGTGGGGCTCAATCCCAGGACCCTGGGACCATGACCTGAGCCGAAGGCAGACGCTTACTGACTGAGCCACCCAGGCGCCCTAAGCATTTTCTTTTTTTGAATGCTAATGTAAAGAGTATTGTTTTTATTTTCAAACTGCACTTGTTCATCAGTGATACAGAGAAAAGTGATTGACTTTGTCTACTAACCTTGTATCCTGCTATATAACTGTGCTGTATAAGCGCTTAGGTAGGAGTCTGTGGATTCTTTTAGATTTTCTACATTATAGATGAGCATGTCATCTGTGAACAAAGACAGTTAACTTCTTCCTTCCCATCTGTATACCTTTTATTTCCTTTTCTTATCTTAGCTAGAACTTCCAGGATGATGTTGAAAAGGAGTGGTGGGAGGGGACATCCTCACCTTGTTCCTTTTAATAGTGGGAAAACTTCAAGTTTGATGATGTTAGTGGTAGTTTTCCATAGATATTCTTTACCAAGCTGAGGAAATTCCCCTCTATTCCTAGTTCACTGAGAATTTTCATCGTGAATGGGTGTTAGATTTTGTCAAATGATTTTTCTCTTGATAGGATCATATAATTTTTCTTCTTTAGCTCATTGATGTGATGGATTACATGAACTGAGTTTGGAACACTGAACCCGTTATGCATACCTGGGATAAATCCCACTTGGATGTGGTTTATAATTCTTTTTGTACATTGCTGGATTTGATTTGCTAATATTTTATTGAGGATTTTTGCATCTATCATGAGAGATATTGGGCTGTAGTTTTCTTGTAATGTTTTTGGTTTTGGAATTAGGGTAATGCTGGCCTCATAGAATGAGGCAGGAAGTACTCCATCTGCTTCTCTCCTGTGAAAGAGATTGTAGAGAAATGGTATAATTTCTTCCTTAAATGTTTGGTAGAATTCACCAGAGAACCCATGTGGGCCCGGTACGTTCTGTTTTGGAAGATTATTAATTATTGGTTCGATTTCTTTAATAGATGTAGACCTATTCAAATTGTCTATTTTTTTCTTGAATTTTGGCAAATCATGTCTTTTAAGGAATTGGTCTGTTTCATTTATGTTATCAAGTTTGTGGGCATAGAATTATTCATAGTGTTCCTTCATTATCCTTTTAATGTCCATAGGATCTGCAGTGATGTCCCCTCTTTCATTTCAGATATTAGTAATTTATGTCCCCCCCCTTTTTCTTAATTAGCCTGGTTATAGGCTTGTTGATTTTATTGATCTTTTCAAAGAATCAGCTTTGATTTTGTTGATTCTTCTCTACTGACTTTCTGGTTTTAATTTCATTAATTTCTGCTGTAATTCTTATTATTTCTTCTGCCTATTTTGGATTTAGTTTGCTCTTCTTTTTCTAGTTTCCTATTGTGGACACTTAGATGACTGATTTTAGATCTTCTTTCGTTTCTAAGTATGCATTCAATGCTATAAATTTCCCCCTAAGCACTGCTTACATGGCATCCCCCCACATTTTGATAAGTTGTGTTTTGAATTTCATTTAGTTCAAATGTTTTTAAATTCCTCTTGAGATTTCTTCTTTGACCCATGAGTTACTTAAAACTCTGTTGTTTAACCTCCACATATTTTGGATTTTCCAGTTATCTGTTAATGACTTCTAGTTTAATTCCACTGTAGTCTGTATGATTTCTATTCTTTTAAATTTGTTCAACTGTGTTTTATAGCTCAGAATGTGTATTCCACTGTTGTTGAAATATCTAATTTTAATTATACAATCACCTCTGGGTTTCATAATGTAGCTGCAAAAGCAATGACAAGCTGTATAGTTAAGCAGGTGTAGAACTCCCGAGCAGTGAACAGAGTTTAAGGTAAGAGGGCCAGCACAGACGCTGTGATGAGAGCACCTACCTGTACACTCTGGCGCTGCTCCTAACAACCACATTCCTGAGCGCTTGGGGCCTGTGCGCGACGTGGTGACCGCAGCTGTCTCAAGGCGGCATCCCCATACTGAATACCAGAGCCCATTCTTTCTGGGTCCAGCTCACCTGAGGACCAAGCAAGTCTTCTTTAAAAAAAGCTTCTATGTTTCTGTGATCCCAAAAATATACTAAGTGAAAAAAGCAAAGTGCAGAGCACTGTGTATAAACAGTTGGTTTGAATAATAAGGAAAAAATATATACATGTTTTCTTGTATGGGCATAAAAATATCTTTGGAAGGAGACAAGAAGTGAGAATAGGGGCGCCTGGGTGGCTCAGTCAGTTAAGCATCTGCCTTCGGCTCAGGTCGTGATCGCAGGGTCCTGGGATCGAGCCCCACATCGGGCTCCTTGCTCAGCGGGGAGCCTGCTTCTCTCTCTGCCCCTCCCTCCTGCTCTGCTCTCTCTCTCTCAAGTAAATAAATAAAATCTTAAAAAAAAAGTGAGAATAATAGCTGACTTCAAGAAGGAGTTTTAGATGGCTTGGGGACAGAAGAGGGGTTGTAATGGAGGGAGACTTTCACTGTATCCGCTTTTTATTTTTTGAATTTGGAATTATATGAATATATTGTGTATACAAAGATAAATTAATTTAAAATTAAGCTACAAAGAGACCATTTCCTACTTACCAGACTGGTAAGAACCCAAGTATGATAATACAGCCTGTGGGCATGGCTTCAGTGAAATAAGCACTTTTATTCATTATAGTGGGATTAAACCATGCTAGGAGGAATTTGACAGCCTCTACCTAAATTCCAAATGCTTATGTTCTTTCACCTAGCAATTCTACTTCCGGGAACTTATCCTATACATACACTCCACACATGGAAAATGATATATAAAAGGTTATTTACTACAATATTATTTGTGACAGCAAAATGCTGGCAATACTCCAAATGTCCAAAGTAGACTGGTCAAATCATAGCAATACAGACAACTGAATATTACACACACACACACAACATGTATGTATGTGCATTAGCATACATATGTATATGGAAGTCTCTATATGTTCACTTAATGATCCACAGGTCTAGTAAGTACATAAAGCAAGGTACAGAATTTATAGTATGTTAAGGTTTGTGTAAAAAAAGAGGAGGAGGGGGGCCTGGGTGTCTCATCTAGTTAAGTGACCCACTCTTGATTTCAGCTCAGGTCATGATTTCAGGGTGGTGAGATGGAGCCCAGCATCAGGCTCCACCCTTAGCAGGGAGTCTGCTTCTCTCCTCCTCCCTGTGCCCCTCCGGAGGCTCACATGTGTGCATGCTCTCTCTCTAATAAATAAATAAATCTTTAAAAAAAAAAAAGGAGGAAACAGCAGTTTTTGAATCATATGAATGTACTGCCTGTTCCGAAAATTTAAAGTACTGCTGAAAAATTTTAACTTACACCTTTATATTTTTTCACCTAGATGTAATTTTGATTTTGATGATCTCAGAAGAAATATATCTTGAAAATTTTCTGAGTCAACTTATATGTACTATATCCATGGATGCAGTATTAAGGTAGCAAGGTAATTAAATAAAACCTTGTGCTAAGCTTAATAATACTCAACACCAAGCCAATTTTAATAACAATGTTACAGAGTCTTTAAAAGTTAACAGTTGTTTTTGTGACAAATTTAGTAAAAAAAATTTTTTGTTTTCAGATCAAGAAAATCCACAAGGATGAAGTGTCCCTCTCTTCCATCTGGGCCCTTGACCCTCTCTCCCTGCACCTCACCCAGCACCCTACTGTCTCTGTCATCTCTCCACCCTCCTCTCCTTTCCCTTCCCTTGTTTTCTCTCAGCATTCACACATGCTAACATTTCTTCCATCACCAAAACCTCTTTAAGTTAACCCTTTGGACCCTACTATACCTTTTCTTTTCAAGAGAGGAGTCAACACTCACTCTACTTTCTCACCTCCTCTTTGTTCCTCAATTGCTGTCTTCTGTTTTCATAGTTCTACCGGAACTGTTCTTGATAAACATGCCCAGTGACTTCCTATTACCCATCCCAGGGGATATTTTTTAGTTTAGTTCTTAGCTTAGGAGACTGTTTTCTATTGCATTTGATAGTGAATAAGTCTTTGACTCTCTTATCATTTTGGCTGAAATGACACCCACTTTCCCCTGGTTCTTTCCATACATCTCTGACCATTTCCTCCTCTTTCTCTTTTCTAGGTTCCTCTTCTCCATCTCTGTCTCCAAGGTTCTGCTTTTGATCACTGCTTTTCTCATTCTCAGCTGCTCTCGGATGATCACATTCCTTTCATGGTTTCAACTACTCCTAGGTACTGATGGCTTCCAAATGTATACGGCCAGCCCAGACTTCTCCCCAGAGCTTATGAGATAATCCCATGGCCTTGTGCCAGTGGTACTGCAAAGGGAACACATCCAGAACAGAATCATCTACGTCCCCTGGAACCTGCTTATCCTCTGGTTTAATGACATCTCTTTCCCAAGTTACCCAAGTGTGACATCTAGTTACCCTTGGCTCCTCATGCCTTCCTGACCCCACCTCCTCACCACCACTCCCCACCCCCAAATCAGTTGCCCTGCCCTATTTAGCACATGAGTCATATGGTGCTACTACCAAAATATTTCTTGGATTCATCTGTATCTCTTCGTCTCTACTTCCACATCCTCCTTAAAGCTTTCATCAGTCATCATTTACTCAGATTACTCAAAAATGCCTTAATTGGCATCCTGGTCTCCTGTCCTTTCAATCTGTCCTCAACATGGCACCTACATACATGATTTATCTCAAGTCCCAACCTGACCATATTGCTCACTGCTTACCATCCTTGAATAGCTTCCAGTCCTCTACAATCAATCACATAAGAGCACTTTTAGAAATGCTGAGGCCTAAACCATACTTAAGCCCAATTAATCAGCATCTCGACAGGTGGGGCCTGGGATCTGAGTTTTCCTGCATCCCAGGTGACTCTAGTGTACAGCCAGGCTTGAGACTCAGTAACCCACAAGATAAAGTTCCAGATCCCTGATGAGAATCGCTAGCCTGGCTGCCGCCTCTCCAACCTTCTCACCTGCCATCCCACCGTAGTCTCTCTGTTCTAGTGATTTTTACTTTCCGGTTACTTTCAAATCATGCTGTCCCCTCTGCTGGACTACCCTCCTCCCCACTCCCTTAGCCAGTTCACTCTTCCTCACATTGTGAAAGACTGAGCTCGGCTGTCACCTCCTCTTGGAACTCTCTCGGACACGACCTCCATGACCTAGCTAGGCAGGTTCCCCTTCTCTGTGTGATCCCAGGATCCTATGCACCCTTCAGTTATTGTACCACCACACTGTATTGTAATTATTTTTTGCTGTCTCCCATGAAAGAGGTTCTTGAGGGCAGGGGTTATGTTTAAATCATTTTTGTATCCCAGCACCTGACAAAGAACAGACATTCAGATATTTGAGTGAATCAATTAAAAAGTGAATGTCCACATATAATTCTGGTAATCTTTAACTCAACTTTATTTTTTTTTTAAAGATTTTATTTATTTATTTACTTGACAGAGAGAGAGCACAAGAGGCGGGGAGCAGCAGGCTCCCTGCTGAGCAAGGAGCCCGATGTGGGGCTCGATCCCAGGACCCTGGGATCATGACCTGAGCTGAAAGCAGCCGCTTAACCGACTGAGCCACCCAGGCGCCCCAAAACTCAACTTTAATAAATGACAATTACAGAGTATTTTGTCAGCTGCCTAAATTAGGATTATTTTAAATTCACTTTTCCTGAAGCAACAAATACAACACTAATGAGACCGGTTACTACTGAGGCACACTCAGTTAGCTTCAGGAACAACTCTCCATGATGCCCAAGCTGCAAGTATCAACATCACGCACGTATCTATAACTCTCTTAATCTCACACAGGCGGCCCCCCATCATGCCACGGGACCACTGGCCCAGCAGGGCTAGCGAGGTGTTGGCAGAGACTGGACGAAGATCCAATCTTCCTGCTCTAAGCCGTGGACCACAAAAGGCTGTGGTTCTAAAAGCAAACTGTCGCCGAAACCCTGACTGCCCATCCTCTTTCACCAGTGGTGCAACAAAGCCATTCTGGAAAAGTGGGGCCCTTGCCTCAGCCACGGGGGCAAGGCCTTCGAGACCGTAAGTGGCAATTTGAGGTTGGCAGGGGTAGAGAGAATGCTCTTTGACCAAATCACGCCTGGAAAATTAAAAAGTGGTACTCCTGAGCTAGAGAGTAAAATATGCTGAAGACAAGTTTATTAATGGAAAGCCTTTTACCTGATTCAATTTTGTTAAGTATTTTTCTCGCACATTGTACAAAGGCCTCCTCCACATTCTCCCCCGTTAGTGCACTTGTTTCCAAAAACATCAGCTCTAAAAGTGACAGCAAACAAAATGCGAAGCTACGTTTAGAAGGCGATCACAACTGAGGTACCGACAGCCTGTTGAGGATTCTCTCCGAAGAGCGGGCAAAATGGAATCTGTTACTTAAAAACCACATATTTCTGCAAATACAGAATCAATAAATGTCAATATATTTTGTTAAATGCTAGAAGAACTCTCAGCCTTCCTCACCAGCGTCGGGTATCTTGTGCTGGCCCTCGTCTACTGAAGATGCACGGTGAGGAAGCAGGCTGCCTGAAGCCGCCCAGCGGTCACACGAGACGAATATTCTCCCAAAACTCTTCACGTCACCACAGATACCACGGGGGGGGGGGGGGGGGGGGCTACACTGCAGCTTCTCATCCTGCCGGTGACGAGGTCCTCCCTGGACTCATACTTTTCTTACCCACCAGAGCAGTTACTAACCCTTGCTTCTGTATTTACAAGCTCACGATAGCTTCTGTTCTTCTCACATGCTTATTTTCTTAGCATAAAACCAGTCAATTTGTAAGAATATAATTTGGTAGTCCTAGAGTCCAACTGAAAATCGAGACTAGGATATTTTAAGTTCTTGACTGGTTCTAAAAGTTAAAGTTCTTTAAAATATCTCAATTCTAATCATTCCGTTACCTATAAAGCAACCATTAATTTTATGTGTCATTCTCTGGTTTTCTATATGGAAATTCAGAGAATTTTCAAAGGCATATAACCAAATGACTTCAATTTAATGTAAGTAAAATAAAACCAATGAACCCAGTATTTCTTCCACCATTTTCCCCTTCTATTTAGAACTAACGTTTTACCAACTTAGCTCCAAATTACATTAGAAAAAAGGACAGGCCATCATGCGATTAGGGCCTTTAAAAATTATTACAAACTTAACTTTAGACCAAGGCCTGTGCTTAGACCAAAAAGTCATAACAGAATATTAGTACATTTGCTTTTATCATCATCATAACCTTTGTAGGCAGAATGCAATATAGTGAAAATATGCTAAGTAAGTCTAACTTTACTGAAAACACTGGGAAATTTCACATTTCTTGAGTAACGTTTAATCTTAAAATTCCAATAGGTGTAAATTCAAAGCAATGTTATTACCCCCAAATCTGCCCATTTGAAAAGCAGTAGTAGGTAAAAGGTCACTTGCCATTTTCTTGAGCAAATCTGGAAGCTTCTAAGAAAGTAACTTCACGATCTGCATCCAGGTCCTTCTTGTTCCCACAGAGGATGATCACAATGTTCTGACTCGCTAGCATTCTGGCATCTGTTAACCAATTAGTAAGCGCATTGTAGGTTTCTCGGCTGCGTAATATAAGATTGTGAAAATAGTACATGTATTTTATAAAGCTAGCAACTCTTTCCAGTCATTCACACTACTCACACACTGCTTTTGCACACGTCAGGGTAATGTCGACAACCTTTAAGGTAACACAGGTAGCCTGAATGCCCCATTACACACCATACCACAGGGTGTGATTGTTTTGTTTCCAGAAAAATGAAACCGCAAGTCAGATATTTTGCTGTTTGATTTTGCCCGATCAAGATGCAAAAGGAAACAGATGTTCCTTTATTCATTTTACAAATATTTACTGAGCTCTTAACTCTTAGCTCAATTATGTGCGGCATCGGTGAGCAAGATCTAACATCTGCTGCATTTACCAGCTCTGTGCAATATGGCGGTACTTTGTTCTGGAGGAATTTATCACGTTCTTTATAAGGACTCTGTGACACAGACTCTATTCCCCCTTTCCATGAGAAACCCGAACCCAGAGTTTGATTAAGTTGTCCCAAGTCACACAAGCAGCCAGCGGCAGAGGCAGGGCTTGACCAGGTCTGTCTAACCCCAGGACCAAGTCTGAGATCTACTGTGTTCGGCTCAGATACATCTGGGGATACGTCTGCTCTGCCGGCGCTCCCGGACAGCCGAATGACTTCGCACGTTAGCAAGCTGAGCCTTCCACCACCTGAGCAAGTGCAGGCGGGCTGGGCCAGGAGCTGCCCGCTTCCTCGCCAGTGTGCCTCATCACGAACACGCAGACTGGGTGTGCATCACAGCAACAGCGACACCCTCTCAGCTGCGCAAGTTCCTACCCAGACGGCCACCAGCGGATAGGGTGGAGATGACATTTTTAAGGTGGTGCCAGCAAACACTGAGATCGGCACTGTCTGATGGGACTTCCAAGGACAAGAATGTTCTATAACCCACACCGTCTCATACAGCAACCACCGGCCACATGTGGCTGCTGGGCACTTGAGATGTGACAGGTGAGACCAAGGAGCTAAGTTTTTAATTTAATTTGTGATATGTGGGTGATAGCTACACACAGGACAGTGCACTCACATTCTTATGATGTGCCAAGAGCTCTCCATTAACCAATTTAACCACCTGAAAATCGCATAACACAATCATCATTACTCCATATAACAGACAGGGAAACTGAAGTCCAGACAGCTAGAGCACCTTGCCCCGAGGACATCACACGGCTAGTAACCTGCACCTGAGGTCTGAGCCCAGGCAATCGGGGCACAAAGCCTGTGCCCTCAACTTTCATCGATGTCAATTACTTCTAATAATTTACCATACATAAACTTTCACTTTGTGAACCTTGAGGAATATATCAAAGCATCAAAGCATCATGCTAAAAAACACAATGAAACACTAGGGATACTTTATGTATCTAAAACCTCACCCAAAGATTTCCTTACCGGTTAAGTAGTGGTAGGGGTTGACTCAAACACCTCTAAGACCCCAAATTAAAGGACTGAGGGGATTCCAGATTCCCAGCCACACTGCCTATCCTGACACGCAAAACACACACTACACGCAGGTGCGTCTTGGGAAGACCAGACTTTGGGGAGCAGAGCCCCAAGCTGCCTCCCCGTGGGGGAGTTCACATTACCTGGTGATGTCATAGACGAGGAGCGCTCCCGCAGCACCTCTGTAATAACTTCTCGTCACAGACCTGAAAGAATTATACTGCTTTTACTTCCAGCCAATCGAGATCCTTTACTACTGAGCACTGTCACCCATTTTTCTTTGTAAACCTTGACATGGGGACAGACGTTGCTTAAAACAGAAATGATTCAGACATCTGAATGTATGTATGAGGGGCTCCTGTCTGAAGTCATGTCACAGAAATGCTAGGAAGTGGGGGGACGTTAGGCTGAGACAAATATGTCATTTTCTAACAGGTAGATGAAACTCTCCCACAGAAGTTAAGATTATCTTTGAACTTACAGGGAGAGGCGAAGCACTTGAGAGAGCTAGATGGACACTAAGTGCTCAGCAATCCTACTCTGCTTCCTCTGGGGGTTCCAGGTCTTCCCCATGTCCCTGCAGAGCTGCTCCCTACTCTTTCCCAGGGAAAAGGAAAGTCCGCAGAGGGGAATTGGCTCATCTTCCAACCAGGAACCCACAGCCAACTACCCGCCCCCACTCCCCCGCACTCACCTTTTGCCTCACCCCACTTACTAACAAGGAAACATGGCTTTACCTATCTTACCTGTCTCCACCGAGTGCCTCTGAACGTCTTAGCCGTTTTCACAGTCCTGCGGGTTACTTTCAGTAACACTTTCTCCCCTGTATTATCAGTCTCTCCCTCTGTTAGGTTTTTTTTCCCCATTAGCAACATAAAATGTGCTCTGGTACCTCCCACCTTAAAATACACGAAGTTATGCAGCGCGATCCTTTCAGAGCTCTTCTCTGCATCTAAATTCCTCCGAAGAGTTGTCTTTGCTGTTTCCTTCTCCTCACCTCGTCTCCCGTCTATGTCCCCTACTCCGCGGTGCTGAGCCCAGCGGCATTTCTTGGTCCTCATCCCTCCACCTTGCCTCGCCCCTCCCCGGATGCCTCCCCCGCTCGACCTCTGCAGCCACAACCTCCTCCTCTCCCACCAGCCAGCGTTCCTCCTCCAGCTCTGGGTCCTTCTTCTGAGCCTACCCTGTCTATACCGGAGTTCCTCAGTGCTGGGGCTCAGTTCTGGGTTTTCTTTTCTATTCACACATGGACTCCAATGTCATCTTCAGCTCAGCCTCCTTCTGTAAGATCCAGCTGTTGCCCCAACATCTCCATATGACTGCCTAGTGAACGTGTTGTACTTCACATTTATAAGACAGAACACTCTGCTTCCCAGCCTGCAGGTCCATCCTGGTTTGGGGTGAGGTTGGGCACCACCATCCCTCTGTTCACACAGCCAGAAAGCTCTGTGTTTATCCTCGCCTCCTCTTTTTGCCCACCTCTGTATTGGACCCATCAGTCAGGTTCCGTCGCACTAACTGAACGTATCCTACATTGTGCATGTCCCGCCATCTTCACTGGTACCATCATAATCCAAATCACCAAGTCTCTGCCTGGACCCCTGCAGTCACCTATGGCTGGTGTCCCCACTACCATGCATGTCCCCACTGCCACTTGTGTCCCTCAGTCTATTCTCCTGAGCAACCAAACTCCTCATCAAGACCTACAAGGCTCCCTGTGCTCAGGGGCTGGAGATTGAGTTCAATCCCCAAGGGGCAATGATTTAGTCAGTCCTGTTTACCTACTGAAACCTCAAAAAGAAACCCTAAATGATGGAGTTTAGAGACCTTCTGAGCTCATGAACACTTGGGGGTGCTGGAAGGGTAGTGCATCCAAAGAGGGCATGGGAGCTCAGCACTCAATTCCTATATCCAATGCCCAATGCATCTCTTCCATTTGGCTGTTCCTGGGTTGTATCCTTTATAATAAACTGGCGACAATAAATACTGTGCTTTTTCTAAGTTCTGTGAGTCACTCTAACAGATTATTGAACCTGGGGGATGGGTCATGGGAACCTGTGACTGGTGTATGAAGTGGGAGCAGGTCTGTGGGATGGGACCCTTAGTCTCTGGGGCCTGATGTTAACTCCAGAGAATCAGAATTAAGTTGAACTACTGGCCACAGAGTTGGTGTTAGAGAACTGGAGCTGGTATGGAAAACCCTGCCCACCTCCCCGCCCCCCCCCCCCCCCCCCCCCCCCCCCCCCGCCAATTTGGTGTCAGAAAATAGGCACCACAGAACACTGCCTCCCTTTAGGGCAAAAAGAGAACTGGGGACCTTATCAACAATGAACAAAAGGACTCATTATGACTTTGATACTCTGAAAAGGGCAGCTATTTTTAAATGTATTTTTAGCTCCTAAACTCCACAGGCAGATAGGTAGCCTGAAGCTTCCCCTTTCTACCTTTAGATTGCTCTACAGAGGGGCATATGCTTTAAGAAATGGCAGAGAGGCACCGCGTGAGCAGGATCAGATCCTTAGTTCTTCCCGGGGTCGCCTCTCCAAGGGGGGGGAGGGCTCTTTTCCACATATGTGAAGAGACAACTCTTTTTCTGTTTTAGTTTCTAGAAACCAGCAGGTTTCTAGAGAAAGAGGTATGTAAGAGTTCTCAAGAGAAACTAAATTACATCTGCTACAAAGTCATTTATTTCACTGTACCCTGACACATGGGGTCTAACAAATTACTCAAGTATACAAGTCAAATGCTTAAGAAAAGTACTTTTTTGAGGTATTTAATTTTCTCAAAAGTAATTTAAGCCAGAGTAATACAGGCACCTAGTTTGGAAAGCAAATATTGCTAACAGGCCCGACGTGAAAGTCTGCAGTCTCCTGCCTCACTCTTCCCTGGGAGTCCCACTCCCAAGGCCTCTGGATTTGATTTTTTTCCTAAATTAAGTCATTAACGGAATACACGTTAAACATCTATGTGCTAGATTCTACCCTGGGCTTTGGAGAAGCAATAACAACAAAATACAAATGTCCCTACTTCCATGGATCTTAGTTTTGTTTTTCTGGTATTTGCTTCCATATTTCTATAAAATGCTTATGAAACTATCTGACTTACGAGTTTCAGGGTTTACTGCCTTCCTGCTTTGGTAAGACTCTATCTCACTCATACGCTCCCAGCCCCTTCCCTGCATCTCCCCCTCCTCCTCCCCCTGTCAGGCAGCACCCTCTCCTGACGGCCGCCCTGTGACACCTATGTCCTGGCTCGTCTCCCCGGCTGGGTCCCCTGTTGGCTGGACTTCACCTTCCTCTTTCAGGGTTTACTTCCTTGTGCTGATGAAGTATATCCTCCTGAAGTTTCTAAGAAAGAATACGTGAAAAGATAACCTATGTTTCCCCTATACTTGAATATCTAAGGGCCTTCTGACTTTATTCTCACACTTGATTGACAGTTTGGCTAAGTTTAGTATTTAGGTTGGAAAGGAATTTTTCATGCTGAGTTAGGAGGGCAAGGCTTCAGTATCTTCTAGCTTCCGAAAGTTGCTGTTGAACAGTATAATGCAATTCCTTTTGCTAGTCCTTCAAGGTGACTGTTTTTCTTCTTGGGATCTTTTTGTATCTTCACTTCATCCTTGTCCTCTGAAATGTCACCTGATATACACTAGTTGGAACTGTTCCCCCCATTCATTTGTATTTGGTGTGAGGTGGGCCCAATACATCTGGGATCTCATCTCTTTGGTAGAAAATTACAGAGATTAGGCTGTTTTATTGGGGAAGCCAAAATGTTAGTATATTTAGGCCTTTCCTTTGGAGCTATTCATTTTTCTGTTTCTCCTGCCTGAGAGTACATATACACCTGGCTGCCAGCAACTGGAAAGAGGTGGGGGAGGGGGGCTAGGGGGTGCAGACTTGCACTAATTTCCCTCCTTTCAGTCCCTCCCTCATCCTTGCCTCTGCTGGGCCTTATGATGCACGCTGACCCTGCTTCAACTCAGAGACTGAACTTCTGCTCAGGTGGGTGCATGCACACGCATATGGAAGCACTAACCGTCCCTCCTGCAGAACCCGGTGCTTCCTCAGCCTGACCTTTTCCCGGATTCAGCGGGAAGAACGGGCCTCCAGCTCGCTGGCCTTCCCCTGTTACAGGCACTTAAGGCGCAGCTCCCTCGGCTTTCAGTGAGTCACCATCCACTCCTTATCGCTACCCTTTTTTTTTTTTGAAATCTCTTCATCATAACTATGTACTCCCCCTTTCTGGGTCTTTGTGAGTTCATGCCATTTCAGTTGTTTTAGAGTCATTTCAGCAAGGGTTTGGGGGGAGAAAACATAAGTCTGGATTGAATCCACAAAGTTTAATCAGTGGTTCCAGAAGAAATGATTGTGATTAAAGATTTTGAAGCAAACAATTATTGAACATTTCAAATATAATATACACCTGACTTTAATGCTGTAAGTGAGAGTGAGTTTTACTTAACTGAATTTTAAGACTGTGTATATCTGTTCTATTTTGACTTCGTGTATCTGTTCAAACACCACTACTACAATATTAATATTAATCCACTTTCTTGCTTTAGTACTTACAGAATATTAAACATGTAACTTCATTTGCAGTGGTCTGCCCAAACATCAATTATGACTGTAGTGTAATAAAAATGTGCAGGAGAGAATATTTGGTGGAATGTGTATCAACCATCAGAACATGCTCTAGTTAGTATAAAACAAACAAACAAAAATGCCAAAAGAGGTTTTTAAAAATTCTGCCTTAAAAGTGAAAGAGAAAAACTGCTGTGCTATTACTTTGCCTTAATTTTAATCTAAAAGTATTACTGCAGGATACACAATGCCACGTCCTCCCAATGTAGTCACTGGTCCCAAAGAATAAATTAGCCTCTACATTAGAGTGCGCTCACTCGAGAGATTCGAATGCATTCTTTAGTAAATCAATGCTGCATGGAGAAAACTTGACTTTTAGCTTGTCTTAAAGCTTCCAGAGGTGAAGTTTCTGAAATCTGTGCGGGGAGGAGGAAACTATATATATGAAGAGACTATAATTGGTTATTTCAAATCCAATTTTTAAATATTTTTATTAAATCAGAGAGAAAGCTACCTGAATCGTTCTTGGCCTGCTGTATCCCATATCTGTAACTTTACATATTTACCACCAACATTTATTATCTTTGAACCAAATTCCACTCCTATTGTATGATTTGAGTCATCTTTGACTGAAAAAGAAAAAGAACAAGATATTTATTTTAGAACATTAAAGAAACAGACATACAGATTTAAACAAGCAAAATCAAGGGTTAAAGTCAATGGAAATATAATTTACTGTAGCCTTTCATTTCTCCAATAGTCAGTTGATAAGAAGCACTCACTGTTTTAAACAGAATACACATACAGTTCCTATTCTGAAAGAGACGATAAGGCTCCTTCACAAAACCCCTAAAGCAAACCATTCATTTTAAAGCCTAGGCTTGGAAGTGGCTATGCCACATGAGAATCATATCTACCTGTCCACTGGGAGGGCACTCACAGGGACTGCACAAAATACCTGGGGGCCAACCTAAAGGGCTTAGAGCCCAGTGACAGACTGCAACTCAGTCAGGAATGAGGTGGTGACCGTTTCCACTATTTGAATGGATAAATAGTCCAAAGAAATAAAAGGGAAGGAAAAGTACTTCCCGTAGCCCCCAAAAGAAACTTGATGGATACCCAAGATTAAGGGAAAAAGAGGAAAAGATAAACAAAACAAAACAAAACCAAACAACAAAAATTCTGAGCATATGATAGCTGTTGAGTTTGCATGAATTTGAGGATTGTGTGGCAGTAATTTGGAATGAATTTGTTGGAGAAGTCAATACTATCTGTATTGGGTGGCAGGCAAAATAAGTAGCTCACTAAACCCACCTAGAATGAACCGTAAGTGTTTCCTGGGGCCAGGGGTGGGGGGATGAAGGTTAATACTGACCACACCAGCCTGTCTCAGATGATGTGGAACTAGTGTGGACATTCTAGAATTCAAGCTACCAAGAAACCTCAGAGTAAAAGCCTCAAGGGTTATGGCTAAAGTCCAAGGGCGTCCTGGTTACAACATGGCCACAAGACGAATAAAGTGAAGCCTTTCCCATCATGCTGTAGACCATGCAGACTAACCCAACACACATACCCGTCTCCTTGGTGAGGAGTTAGGGGAGGACTGTCAAGGGAGAGCTTGCCACAGGGGGAGGATGCAAAGATAAGGAGGCGGGTTCTGGACCCAATATCCTTGGGGCATTTTTTTCTGAGATGCTACAATGCAGTCTTGGCAACTTGTGAAGAGACCTGGATGCCCCCAGTGAGTGAATACTTGTTCATTCAGCGAGGACTGGCTCCGTGACTAACCCACACTGGCTCCGTGTCACTAAACAGAGGTCCCAACAAGCTCTTGGATAATGAAAACGGAAGTAGCAGAATATATTTCTACAGTTTTATTCTTCAAAGCTCCTTGCCAAGGACTTCCTCTGCTGTCTGTTTCCCCATTTTACCCACCACCACTCAGGTGCACATGCTTAAGATGCACTGCAGTTCAGTGAAAGTAAATCTGTTTTTGTGCTTTCACCTGACTGCCGTGAAACAGGTCATCCTCCACAATTCTTTCCATGATTGTAAAAGCACTGTTTATTTTAAGGGGCTTTCAAACTTACAAGTCTTTTACAATACTTTGGAATTAAACATTCAATTTCCCTTACCAAAACAGTGCAAGCCAATGGCAACAAGATGGGTCTGTGGTCAAAAGACCTGGACTTGAGTCTAACCAACTCTAGGGGACCATCCCAAGGGCACACACCCCCTAACTGCTCTAAAGCTGCTTCTTGAACCTGCAAACCAGAACTGATGACAATAACTGCCTTCACTACAGTACAAGCCACCGAGGACCCAACAGGACTGTTTTATCTACAATGTACTACTCGGGCTTCTTGGGCAGCTCCCTGTCAGGGAAGCAAAGTCCTCTGCGGCCTTCTGCCTAACCCTGTTGTATTTCAATATCTGCAATGTACTGGAGTATCTGGACAATGCACAGTATGATAATATATTGAACAATGAACCACCATAAAACTGAAATAATAAAAACTCAGTCATACTGCTAGAAGTTTAATATAACATAAACTTTTAATGTTCCTTTAACATACTTTTAAGCTGTAACTTTTTTCCTGAAATAATATTCAGAAGTTTTGCTATAAACAAATCTGAGCAAGAGAGCACTCACGGGAAGACATGCATCAAACACTGACATTTTTTTTCTGATGTCACTTACATTTTTTTTCTATAAACTGATGAAGCAAGCAAGACTTGCCAGTTCCTGCATTTCCAATAACCAAGAACTTAAACAAAAAATCTGAAAAACAAAAAGAGACCATGAAAAATAACTTTAAAACATGTGCTACAAATTTATTCTTAGACTATGATCAAAAAAAGTTAATAAAATCTTACTTGTTAATGTAACAGAAAAAAGAGGCAACTATTCTGTGAAAACAACAAAAAACATGTCAACTTACATTTTCACCTTTTTGATATTTGGCTTTACATGCCAATTCAGTGGTTTTCCAAACACTGCTCATGGGAAAACTTCCTTTGATGTTGGAAGTTTGAAGACTAGTCTTGTAAAATTCATTCCTTTGCTAGTCACTATTCAAAGAAATATGAATAAGTAGGGACAAAAATAGTCTAGAAGTTTCAAGTGTTTTCTGTACAAAAGAAGAACCCTGGGAAACTTCTAGGCTTTGAGAAGTCCACGCCCTTCTTCTTTTTAAAAAATAGGTATGTTTCCCCCACCCTTGCAGATTTTTGTGGTCTTGCTTCTATTTCCTTATCTGCACCTTGAGGGAAGGACGGCTTAAGCCAAGTTTGGGTCAGTATTCAAAGTAGGAAATTTGTCTTATTCAGTGTAAAAAGAATTCTTCATTTCTTCTTTACACAGAGTAATATATTTAATTTGGAATATTATTTTCCATAAAATGGAAATGAAGACTCTCCAGAATTTGTTAATTGAATTAGCATGATGTAGCATCAGTAGCCCCACGTTGCCTTACTGATTAATTTTGCTTTTTCTGTTAGCAAAGAACGTTAGTTCTGCTGAGACAGGAGCTGCAGAGGACCCACTCCCTCCCCCACCCCTCACACCTTGATCAGAACCCACCACTGCAAACCCCCCTGCTGCTGGACTCATTCTGAGGCCCTGAAGACCCTGCTCTGTGTCCCTGGTTCCCTGGTTTGCACCTCTGAAAGTGTTACCTCCACATACCTTTTCCAAACCCAGACCGAGCTCTCCTAGCCCTGGCTCCTTCTCTCCCCCACGTAAGTCCAAACAGCCTATTTATTTGCTGACACGTAGGCTGGCCCTGTTTCTTCAGAACTATATTAATCATCACTCAAAGATGAAGCCTATTTAACCTCTCATGATTTTTACATGGTTACAGGCAATAAACTTATAGGATAATGCTATTAGAATTGTAAGCATTTAAAAATAACAAGTTTTATGTTTCTCACCACATGTTTTTAAAGCATGCCACATTCATGTTCACAGCAGCATTATTCACAGTAGCCAAAAAGAAGCAACCCAAGTATCCATTTATAGATAAATGGACAAACAAAATATGGTGTAAACATACCCTGGAATATTACTCAGCCTTGAAAATGAGGAAACTCTGACACATGTTACAACATGGATAACCCTCAAAGACATTATGCTAAGGGAAACAATCCAGTCACAAAAGGAGAAACACTGTAGATTCCATTTATATAATGTACCTAGAGTAGTCAGATTCAGAGACAGAAAGTAGAATCGTGGCTGCCAGTGGCTAGGGAAGGGGGGAATGAGGAGGTACTGTTTAATGGACATGAGTATCAGTGTGGAAAGATGGAAAAGTTCTGGAGATAGATTGTGGCAATGGCTGTCAACAACGTGAATGTACTTAATGCAAACGAACTGCAGACTTAAGAATGGGGAAAATGGCAAATCTTATGTAATTTTTCTACATAGACACACAAAATAAAACATGCCAAATCTAGTCATGTTCATTGAACAGCTTTCATAACCTAAGAAATCAAAGGTTAAGATTGCCAGGTTAAAATGAAAACACTGGAATTTCTCAGTTTTGTTCAATATCTTCTTCTATTTAAAATATAAAGCCCAATACACTGTAAAGTTGATCCTTGAATAAGTACATGGTTTCACTTATTGTGGATTTTTTACAGTACAGTACTATAAATGTATTTTCTCTTCCTTGTGATTTTCTTTCTTTTTAAAAAAGATTTATTTATTTAAGACAGAGAGAGCATGCGCTCACGAGAAGGGGCAGAGGGAGAGGTAGAGACAGAATCTCAAGCAGATTCTGTGCTGAGTGTGGAGCCTGATTCAGGGTTCGATCTCACAACCCTGAGATCATGACCGGAGTCAAAACCAAGAGTTGGACGCTTAACCAACTGAGCCACCCATGTGCTGCCCCCCAACCTTTGTGATTTTCTTTAAAGATTTTATGTATTTGAGAAAGAGAGAGCATGAGTAGAGAGGAATAGAGGGGGAGGGAGAAAGAATCTGAAGCAGACCCTGCACTGAGTGTAGAGCCCTACTCAGGGCTCGATTCCACAATCACAAGATCATGACTTGAGCTGAAACCAAGAGTCGGATGCTTAACCGACTGAGCCACCCAGGTGCCCCCCTCCTTGTGATTTTCTTAATAGCATTTTCTTTTCTCTAGCTTGTTTTATTTTAAGAATATGGTATATAATGCATATAATATAGGAAACACGTGTTAACTGATTGTTTATGTTATCAGTAAGGCTCCAGTCAACAGTAGGATATTAGGAGTTAAGTTTTCGGGGAGTCAGAATTTATATGTGGGTTTTCAACTGTGCTGAGCGTTGGCGCCCTTAACCCCTTTGCTGTTCAAGAGTCAACCATATAAGTTGCAAACAGAAAAAGGTGAGAGCCAAATAAAGATGCTGCCAATATATAGGAAACAATAAATACTGGCAAAGAAAAGAATTTGTATTTGCAAACTGAAATGTTTCTTACGTTTCATATGTACACAGAAAAATGAGTATCACAAATCTGTGTGATCCTGGAACAAAAACTCATATATCTAGACATAGACTTTAGCTTGATTCTTGTTCCACTGTTATTTTCTGCTTTGGAAGTTTTGCTTAAATGTACTTTATTATGGTAATTGTTATCTAGATTGTACCATAGCTCCCAACAGGCAAAAGAGTAACATATCCACTGAACTGCACCTTGCTGGACAAAAGACAAGTAAGACATGTAATATCCACATGTAAAAATTCCTCCATCAAACTTTTTTTTTTAAGATTTATTTATTTGAGAGACAGAGTGGGGGGGGCGGGGGGAGGCAGAGAGGGAGAGAATCTCAAGCAGACTCCTCGCTGAGTGCAGAGCCTGATGAGGGGCTTGATCTCATGACCCTGAAATTGTGACCTGAGCTGAAACCAAGAGTCAGATGCTTAGCCAACTGAGCCACCCAGACAACCCTCCAACAAACTCTTCATACTCTACCTCTTGTAGCTCAAACAGGTAAGTATTCATAATATAGTAGAAAACCTTTTTGTTTGAAAATCCTTTTGGGTGAAACATCTAGAAATGCTGGGTAAAATATACCACATTTTAAAAAAAATGCATAACTGAGCTTTTAGGAAAGAAAGGAAAATTCTATATGCTTGGGAAAGAGAAGAAACAGAAAAAAGCAGTAGGGGCCCAGATGCGTCAGTATTGAGTTTAAAACGTGTGTGGGACAGAGCATAAGAGTTTGCGCCCATGTGAAGGAGGTATGAGTAGAGAGCTAAATCTGAGTTCTTTTCAAAGCTCAGCCTGAAGTCAAAGGGTAGGCTGGAGGAAAAAATCTATTCACTAGCTCAGGGAAATGAGGAGCCTTCTTTCACTCTGCCTGGCCTCTTAATGAATGGGAAAAACATTTCCCTTTGAAGTTTAATCATGGGCTTGTATGATAGGTGGGTTTGAAATTCAAATTTAAATAACCATGTGGACAATGAACCTCTAAATCAAGAAATGAGCAACAATAAAAATGAAAGTGACATGACTAGGATGCCTGGAAGAATTACTTTGGCAGGACACACAGGATTCTCACATTTACAGCTCCTTGAAGATGAGCTCACAATCTAAAATTACAAAACACTCAAGGAAACAATCCATCACAAGTGAGTCAGCCATCTACAGACAGATTATGCTTCCAAGAACTTGATTTAAAAAAAAAAGAAGAACTTAATAAAGTACAGTTGATCCTTGAACAACACAGGGGTTAGGGGCACTGACACTACTCCCCTCCCCCATCCCATGTTGTGTAGTTGAAAAACCCACATATAACTTTCGACTCCCCAAACACTTCACTAATAGTCTACTGGTGATTGGAAGCCTTACTGACAACATAAATAGTAGATTTACACATATTTTCCATGTTACATGTATTATACACTATATTCTCACAATAAAGCAAGCTAGAAAAAAGAAAATGTTACTAAGAAAATCATAAGGAAGAGAAAATACATTAACATTACCACACTGTAAAGAAATTCATGTGGAAGTGGACCTGCGCAGTTCAAGCCTGTGTTATTCATGGGTCAACTGTCTACTCAAGATGACAAATACCATAAAAAAGGAATTTAATTTATAAGAATGCAATAATATGAAAGAATAGCTAGATTTCTAGAATGTGTCCAGAAATAAAAATTGTAGTCTTTAAAATTAATGAATGGATGGGTTAAAAAGAGGAATCAATAAAAATGAGGAGAAAATTTATGAACTGGACTGGAGACTGAAGAAAATTACCAGAAGGCAGAACAAAGAGTTGCGAGGAGAGGAAACCATGTGGATTTAAGAAATATGGAGGATTGAAGGAAAAGATCCAATACAGGTCTAACAGGTGTTTGGGAATGGAAAAATAGAGAATGCAGTATAGAGCCAATATTAAAAGAAATCATGACTAAGAATTTCAACAGAATTAAAACTAAAAGGACTGTCAGATCAAAAATAACTGTGAACCATGAGAAGGAGAAATAAGAATAAGTCCACACTTAAACACATCATCATCACAGTGAAACGGAAGAACAAAGACTATAAAGGCAGGAAGAATGGAAAAATTCCCTATAAAGAAACTAGGTTCCTCACCCCAAGGTCAGAAGGCAGTGAGACAGTATCTTCACGGTGTTGAAGGAAGGAGCGTAAAAACAAAAACTGTCTAATGTAGAATGCAATGTACAAGAAATTATACTCAACGCCAAGGTACACCTCTGCTTCCAGAAAGTTGGAATAGAAGTACTTTTTCCTATTCTTCCTGCTCAGTACAACCTAAGACACTAGATATTATATATAAAGGAAACATATGGAGACTTTAAAAAGCGTAGCGAAGAAGGCAGACTGGCCAGGGACCTTGGGGCCTGAGAAAAGACGACACAGGGGTGAGTTCTTTGGGCTTTCCTTTCACCTCACATACCCCAGACTTGGAGCTGAACAAGCTGGCAACCGGAAATGGCAATGGGTGCAGATTTTAAAAAGCGCCCACAGAAAGCTGTTCTGTCTAGCCATAGGGCCAGGTAAGGGCAGCCTAGCAAGTGAGAAAACCTTTACACATCAACAGCTCTACTGCAGCCAAACAGCACAGGAGAATCTGTGACCCCACCCCCACCCGTGTTAGCAAAGGCTGAGTGACAGGGCGGGGGGGCTGGATGTCCCCCAGTGAGGCCGGAGAACCTCACTACAGCAGGGTGGTGTCTGAGAAGACCAAGCACGGAGCTGAGACTCTCATCTCGGGTAGCTGGTTACGAGCCGCCCCAGCCCTCACCACAGTGTCATGGAGACCATGGTGGTGGTGATGTGGGAGCCGCAGAACTCTGGTGCTCTCAGCCCTACCGAGCAATAACAAGGAGCACTCCCTCCACCTGGATGTCAATGGAAGCCGAGCATGGAGTATACCCTTCTACCTCCACCTGGCAGTAACAAGGCTGTGCCCAAGAGTGGAAACCAGTTAAATAAAAGATTTAAATAAAGATCTCAAGTCTCATAGCATAATATAAAAATGTTCAGGTTTCAAGTGAAAATCACTCATCATACTGAGAACCAGGAAGGTCTCAAACTGAAAGAAGAAAGATAATAGATTCCAATGCCAAGATGACAGAAATGTCAAAAATGCATGACAAAAATTTTAAAGCAACTTAAAAAAATCTTTTAAAAGATTTTTAAATATAAAAATGTTTCAACAAGGGCGCCTGGGTGGCTCAGTTGGTTAAGCGACTGCCTTCGGCTCAGGTCATGATCCTGGAGTCCCGGGATCGAGTCCCGCATCGGGCTCCCTGCTCGGCAGGGAGTCTGCTTCTCCCTCTGACCCTCCTCCCTCTCATGCTCTCTGTCTCTCATTCTCTCTCTCTCAAATAAAATAAATAAAATCTTAAAAAAAAAAAAATGTTTCAACAAGTAATACAAACATGCTCGAAACAAATGAAAAACAAATCTTTAGTGAAGAGAAAGTCTTATCAAAGAAATAAAAGATATAAAGAACCAAATGGTAATTTTAGAATTGAAAAATACAGTAACTGAAATATAAAGCTCAGCAGATGAGCTCAATAGCAAAATGCAAGGGACAGGAAAAACAATCTGTGAACTGGATACAAAATGACAGAAAATAGCCAATCTAAACAACAAAGAGAAAACAGACTGAAAATATATGAGTAGAGCCTCATGGACCTTTGATTCTACAAAAAAAGCTCTAATATTTATGTCACTGGAGTCAGGAAAGAAGAGGAAAAAGAGAACAGGGCTGCAAAAATACTCAAAGAAACAATGGCTGAAAACTTTCTAAATGTGGCAAGAGACATAAATCCAGATTCAAAAAGCTGAGGATGAATCCAAATAAATCCATGCCAATATATATCATAACTAAACTTCTGAAAACTAAAGACAAAGAAAAATACCTTGAAAGCAGCCAGAGAAAATGACAGCTTGCCTACAGAGAAAAAAATAATCCAAATGACAGCAGATCTTTCATCAAAAACCACAGAGGCCAGAAGGAAGTGGCACATTTTTCAAGGGCTGACAGGGAGCTCTACCCAGAATCTTATATCTAGTGAAAATGACTTTCTAGAATGAAGGGGGAATCAAGACATTCTTGGGGGAGGGATGGGGTGGTGGTGGGGGGACTCTAACAGAATTTGTCAGCAACAGACCAATCCTAAAATCATGCTTAAAAGAATTGTAAAGAAGGTTTCTAAACAGAAAATAAATGATGAAAGGAGCCTTGGAACATCAGGAAGGAAGAAAGAACATGGCAAACAAAAAATGTATAAATAAGGGGCTCCTGACTGGCTCAGTCAGAAGAGCAGGCAACTCTTGACCTCAGGGTCATGAGTTTGAGCCTCATGTTGGGTGTAGAGTTTACTTAAATAAAAACTAAAAAAAAAAAAAAAAAAAAAAAGGATAAATACAATAGGCTTTTCTTCTTCTCCTGTTGAGCTTTCTAAATTGTATCTGGCTGTTCAAGCAAAAATGGTAACACTTATGTGATTCTAAATAGGAGTAGAGCAAATATTTAAGATAATTATATCAAAGTGGGGGACAGTTATAGGGATATAAAAGAAGGTAAGGTTTTTATATTTCTCTCAAATGGAGAAAATGATTGACACCAGTAGACTGTGATATGTATATATAATGTAATACAGAGCAACCCTTAAAAAACCTATGTAAAGAAATATACTCAAAAATATTATAAATAAATTAAATAGAATTCTTAAAAATGTTCACATAACACTGGAACACTGGAAAAAGAGAGAAATGAAAAACAGACTAAAAACTGAAAAATAAGTCCTAATATATCAATATTTATATATCAATAATTATAATAAATGGAAACCATTTATACCAATTAAAGACAAAAACTGGCAGATTAGATGAAAAAACATGACACGACTATATGCTGTCAACAAGAATCTCACTTGGATTATAATGATACAGGCAGGCTGAAAGTGAAAGGATGGAAAAAGCTGTATCATGCAAACATTTAGTCAAAGGAAAACATTATTATTATCAGATAAAACAGACTTAATAGCAAGGAAAACCTCCTGAGACCAAAAGAGTTATTACATGATAAAAGAATAAATCTACCAGCAATCCATAGGAATCCACACCTGAAACTAATATAACATTGTGTAAAAAAAAGACATAGGAATCCTAAATGTGTATGCACCAAATAATAGAGCTATAAAGTATATGTCAAGCAAAAACTGACAGAACTAAAAGGTGTGAAACAGACAAACCCACAATTATGGTTGGAGACCTCAATACCCCTCTCTCTACAACTGAGAGAACAACTAGACAAAAAATCAGCAAGCATACAGAAGAACAAAAACATAGTAAACCAACGCGATCTAGTTGACATTTACAGAATACTCCACCCAACAAGAGCAGAACACATTCTTTTCAAGGACCCCTGAGACATATTATCAAGTTAGACTATATCCGGGGCCATAAGACAAACCCCAACAAATTTAAAAGAATTGAAATCACATAGAATGTGTTCTCCAATCACAATGTAATCAAACTAGAAATCAGTAACATGAAGACAACAAGAAAATCTCCAAATACTTGGATACTAATCAACATACTTCTAAATAATCTATGATTTATTTTTTTTAAAGATTTTATTTATTTGAGAGAGAGGGAGAGCAGAGCAAGAGAGAGAGCAGGAGTTGGGGAGGGCAGAGGGAGAGGGAGAAGCAGGCTTCCTACTGAGCAGGGAGCCCGATGTGGGGCTCGATCCCAGAACATGGGGATCTCGACCTGAGCCAAAGGCAGATGCTTAACTGACTGAGCCACCCAGGCGCCCCTAAATAATCTCTGATTTAAAGAAGTCTTATGGGAAATCAAACAAATATCGGGCTGAATGGAAAAGAAAATACAACCTATCAAAATTTGTGGGATACAACTAAAGCATTGCTGAGAGGAAAATTTAGAGCACTAAATGCACACATTAGGAAAAAAGAAAGTCTCAATCAATTATCTACATTCCTACCTCAAGAACCTAGAAAAAGGAGAGTATAATAAACTTAAAGCAAGCATAAGGAAGGAAATAATAAGGGGCAGAAATCAATGAAACTAAAAATAGAAGACAAAACAGAAAATCCATGAAACAAAAGCTGGCTCCTTGAAAAGATCAGTACAATGGATAAACTTCTAGCAAAAGTGTGATGAGTTCAAGGAATTAGGGGCCAACCCGGAAAAAGACATGACTGTGAGATGGCAAAATCCACTTTCTTTGGGTGGCACTCTGACAGGCTGCATTGGAGGGGACATCCTCACAGCGGGAGATTCTGGACAAGGGGCCCAGGAGGGGAACAGGGCATGGGCACCTCTGGAGGACAAGGGCTCTGCAGAGGGGATTTATGTGTCCACATGATGTCACTCAGCAGTCTGGTGGGCAGCCGGCAGCTTGAGGTCTTTTATAGCCCCTGAGTTTGTTTACCAAAGGTTAGCAGATGGTGAGTGTAATTTCACAGGGTATGAAAAGCAGGAAGTCTCTAAATGGCTAAAAATATGCTTATTTGGGCTGTATTTTAAGCACCTCATGTGTAAGAATTTTAGTTTAGTGCCGGGAGACTTTGAACTAATGTCCCCAGCTTGCTGTGAAGAAGAAAACAATATAGGGGCCAATATACAGGGCCACCTTTAATCCATTTATGTAACTAAGACTGACAAAGAAAAGGAGAGAAGACACAAATACTCAGTTTCAGGAAGTAAACAGGGCATATTACTATAGACCCTCCAGACTTCAAAAAGATAACAAAGGAATAACATGAACAACTCCACACACATTAATTCAACAACTTAGATGAGATGGACTAATTCTTCGAAAACACAAATGCCCTATAGTGATTAATGAAATTGAATTTGTAATTTTAAAACTCACAAAACAGAAATATTCAGGCTGAGATGATTTCACTATTGAATTATATCAAATATTGTAAAAAGAACACAATTCTATACAACCTCTTTGAGAAAATAGAAGAGGGAACGCTTCTCAAGTCATTTTAGGAAGCTGACATTTATTATTACCTAACTTATTATATGTTTTTGTTTATTTAAAAATTTTAATGTTATATATTTAGCATATTAAAGATATGTTTCATATACTACACATATTAATATAAGTATTATTAAATACATATTGTTAAGTATGTAATTACATATTACATAGCATAAAGGTATTTAAAATTTTATTTACATATACTTATATTTATTATTACACTGACACCAAAAACCAGATGACAGTATTGAAACAAAACCAACTACAGAACAATATCTCTGAGTACTTAATAAAATACTAGCAAATAGAATTCACTAATATTTATATTTATAAATACAACTATACACTATGACCAAGTGGGCTTTATTTCAGGGATGAAAGGCAAGTTCAATATTTCAAAATCAATGTCAGTATTAATAGGCTAATAAAGAAAAGTCAGATGATCATATCAATTGGTGCAGAAAAAGCATTTCACAAGAATCAACACCTGCTTGTGATCAAACTCTCAAAAAAAAACAAAACCACAAGAACAGAGAGGAACTTCCTCAACTTGATAAAGACCATTTAAAAAATTCTACAGCTAACCTTATACTTAACGATGAAAGACTACTTTCCCCCTAAGATCAGGAACACAGAAAGGATGTTGGCTCTCACCACTATTTTTCAATACCACACAGGAAGTTCCAGCCAATGCAATAAGACATGAAAGGGAAACAAAGGCACACAGATTGAAAAGGAAGAAATAAAACTGTTCATATTGATGGGTGATATGACTGTATACAATGAAAATTCAAGGAATCTCAAAAAGCAAAACAAAACCAAAAAATCTACAACCCATAAGTGAATTCATCAAGGTCAAGATTACAGAATATAAAAATCAACTGTATTTCTAACACTAATAACAAACATGGGCATCAAAATTAAAAATATAATGCCACTCACAATCACTCAAAAAATATATTTAGGGGGCACCTAGGTGGTTCACTCGGTGAAGCCTCTGCCTTCGGCTTGGGTCATGGTCCTGGGATCAAGTCCCTGTGTGGGGGTCCCTGCTCAGCTGGGAGCCTGCTTCTCCTTCTCCCTTTGTCCCTTCCCCCTGCTTGTGCTCTCACTCACTCTCTCCCTCTCTCTCAAATAAATAAAATCTTCAAAAAAAATTTACTTAGGTGTCAGTCTAACAAAACACATAAAGGACGTCTATGCTAATAAGTACACAATGCTGATGGGGAAAAAAAAAAAAGAAAATCTAAATAAGGGGAGAGATATACTGTGTTCCTGGATTAGAAGACTGGACATAGTAAAGATGTCAATTCTCCCCAAACTGACACATGTTTATAAAGTTTCTGTAACAATTCTGGCAAGGCTTTTTGGTATAGACAAGCTTAACGTTTATATGGAAAGACAAAAGAACTAGAATAGCTGAGGAATCCCTTTACCTGATTTGAAGACTTATGATGTAGCTATAGTAATCCTGTCTGTCTGATATCGACACTTGGAGATACATAATACATAGATCAATGGAACAGAACAAAGAACCCCAAGGTAGACCTATACTAACTCATCCAACAGATTTGAAAACTGCAAAAACAGGGGCACTTGAGTGGCTCAGCTGGTTAAGCATCTGCCTTCGGCTCAGGTCATGATCCCAGGGTCCTGGGATGGAGCCCTGCATCCATCTCCCTGCTCAGCGGGGAGTCTGCTTCTCCCTCTACCCTTCCCCTCTGTTTGTGATCTCTCTCTCACTCTCTCAAATAAATAAAATCTTAAAAAAAAAAAAAAACTGCAAAAATAATTCAATGCCAGAAAGCTAGCCTTCTCAACAAATGGTGCTGAAGCAACTGGACACCCATAAAGGGAAAAAAATGACACTATGACTTAAGTCTCATACCTTATGCAAAATTAACTCAATATAGATCACAGACTTAAAGGTAAAACATTATACTATAAAATTTTGGGGAAAATCTTTAGGATCTATGGAAAAGCAAAGAGTTCTTAGACTTGACTCCAAAAAACAAGCCAGAGAAAGAAAAACTGATAAATTGGACTTTATCAAAATTGAAAACTTTTCCTTTGTAGAAAATTTTGGGGGCACCTGGGTGGCACAGTCGGTTGGGCATCTGACTCTTGGTTTTGGCTCAGGTCGTGATCTTGGGGTCATGAGATCAAGCTCATCAGGCTCCGTGCTTGTCGCAGCCTGAGATTCTCTCTCCCTCTCCCTCGGTACCTCCTGCTTGTGCACTCGTGCACACTCTCTCTCTCAAATAAATAAATAAATCTTAAAAAAAAAAAAGAAAATTTTGTTAGGAGAATGAAAAGATAAGCTACAGAGTGGAAGAAAAGACTGAAAAATATATATCCAACAAAGGACTAGCATCTAGATTATACACATTTAAAAAAAAAACTCTCAAAACTCCACAATATAAACTCAAACAATCCAACTGGAAAACGGTCGTGACATGGAGAGACATTTGCAGAAAAAGATAGGCAAATGGCAAGTAAGCATGTGAAAATATGTTTAACATCATTAACCAATAATCAGGGAAATGCAAATTAAAACTGTAATGAGGTATTACTATACAACTACCCAGAATGGCTCGAATAAAAAATAGTGACAACACCAAATGATGGCAAGGATGCTCAGAAATCATATCACCCACACACTGCTGGTAGAAATGTACTTTTGGAAATTAGTTCAGTTTCTTAAAAAACTAAACATGCAACTACCATATGACTCAGCAATTGTACTCCTAGGCATTTATCCCAGAAAATTAAGATTTATGTTCACACAAAACTCTGTACACCAACATTTATAGTAGTTTTATTCACAATAGCCCCAAACTGGAAACAACCCAGATGCTCTTCAACAGGTGAACAAACTCTAGTACACTCATACCAAGGAATCCCATCGAGCAGGAAAAAGGAATGAACCTGTTGGTGTATGCAGTAATCTGGAGGAATCTCCAGAGAAAGAGTCAATCCCAAAAGATTATGTGATGCATGATTCCATTTAAGAACATTGTTGAAGTGACAAGATTATAGAAACAGAGAACAGATTAGTAGTTGCCAGGGCCTACAGAGCGGGTGGGGGCAGGAAGGAAGAGTGTGTGCCTATAAAAGGGCAATAGGAGAGATCTTTGCGGTGATAGAAATATTTTATTTCTGCAGCTGTGGCAAATCAATATCCCGGAGGTGGTGTCTTATGAGCGTTTTGCATGATGTTACCATTGGGGAAAACAGGGAAAGGGTACATGAGAGCTCTGTATTTTTTCCTAAAACTGTATGTGAATCTATAATTATCTCAAAATAAAGAGCTCTATGAAAAATAAAAGAATAGGTGATAATATCAAACAATGGCTGTAAGTTTACTATGCACAATCCTAAACTGGAAGAATGACCAAAGGATGCGCTTCAAGAAGGCAATGGGGCAGAAGGAAGGAGGGCAGGTAAGAAGCCAAGCTGTCCAGTGTGCTATTTTTGTGTGGAGAGATCTGTGTTTGGCTAACAGAGATAAAACCAAGCACCACAATGGGTAATGAATTATTCCTTGTAGGTGAGAAGAATCCAACTGTATGAGGAGTTGCAGTTGATACCCCTCCTATTTCTGAGGAGATTTAGAATTCACACACCTCCTTGTAGCTGAGCGCAAGATGGGGGTCCCATGCCCTCATCTTCAACCCAGGGGTCAGGAGTACAGCCTGATGTTCTCTCTTCAGAGAGGGAGTATTGGAGGTTTGCTGGCGTCTCTGTGGGTACGGTAGCATTTACATTGATTTTACTAATTTATTTTGCTTTTATAATCTGCAGGGTTTTACTTTCTTTTTCTCTTTCCTTGCTTGAAGTTGAATGACATATACATGAAATATAGAGTATATATTTTACATGTCAAGTGTAGAGTGCTTCACAGCTACGAAAGGGTTTAACAGGAGCAGGTAAAGAGCCATATTACTGAGTAATTAAGGAAGGAGAACTGCCCAGTTAGGTTGTGTAAAAAGATAACCTAAATGTGAACTAGTTAAATAATTATGTCTACTTAAATCAGATTTGATGTGGATTTATGGCAATGGGTGTTAATTTTAAGGCTCAAAATCACAAAGAGGTTTTTCTGCATCCAACCTATGATAATTACATTCACCTGATGAGGGTTTCTTCAGCATGAATTAAGCTTGAAGGTGGGGGAAAGACCATATCCCAAACCAGAAAATCTGAAACGAATATATGCTACTAATGTGCTTTTAATTTTTCACGAGAAATTTAAATGAGATAATAGGAAAGGTATCAACTAAACAGAAATGAATTTCTATTTAAAAGTCAACCATTCAGGCAAAGATGGATACATTGACCATGGGGTGGAGATCCAGAAATAAGCCTACATATTTATGACTGAGCAGGTATCACAAATGCCTGGGAGAAAAAAACAGACAATCTGAGAAGTGATACCTGGACATCTGGGTATCCGTATGGGGAATAAATGTGAAATTGGACCCCTGCCTGAAAACATCCACAGACACTGTTTTCAGGTAAATTAATGCAAATGTAAAAAAAAGGCAAAATTTTGAAAGACACTGAAGTTCATTCTTCATCTAAAGGGAGAGGGAAGTTCTTAAACAAGGTACAAGAAATGAAAGCCAAAGGGGAAAAAAACAGTCAACCATTCAGGAACACAGACGAAACACGGATCAGGAACAAATGGTCTCCAAGCCAACTGACACAGCTAACACAGAGCCAAAGGAGTAAGTCTTCGGGAGAAACCTCCTGCATTTGGAACTTACTGACGTGTCTCGACACTCATTTCAAGGAGCCTCTACCACAAAGGACTGTGAGCTACAGGCACAATGACAACCAAGAGCTGACAGCACAGGGAACCACTGACCAGGAAACCAGCCAGAAAGGGACCCTCAACAGCACTGCACACTCGTTCAGCAATTGACTACCAATGATGACCTTGAATCTTCCAGGAAATTAAGTCACAGTGAGCAGACAAGATGGCCTTTGCCTTCCTAGCTCTCCCATGAACAATGGTTTGGCTTTTAAGATTTCCAGAGGTCAGAAAGGAGGCAAAGGTGGGTGGCCCTAACCACAGGATTCGGTCCATGTTTCACTTCCTGGCAGAAGAAATGTGTCATATGCTGGGACGGTGGGGTCATCTGAGAGGATTCTTTGGTCTCTGGCTTAGGGAACCAGCTGGTATGTGACACCAACAAGGGAGATAATACCGAAGGTTCTGAGGAGGAATCCATTTTATGGCAAAATAATGAGTGCAAATTCAGAGAGATTAAACTTAAAATACTTGTGAGCCAACATGGTGGAGATTTGGGGAAGCAGTCCTCCTAAGGGAGAGGCTGAATAAGACAGAGGCTGCAAAGTGTCCACTGGGTCCGAGCCCCAGCACCCCACGTGAATTCAGCCTCGCCTAAGGTGGCAGCAAAATCAGGTGGCTTAGATTTAAGAAGCAGGATGCCACAGATAAAAAGTACTGACGACCCTTACGAGAAGCTGGGCTGTGATGGGAAGAAGAGACGGGGTGTTCAGGGGGCTTGCAGAGTGTAAGGCAGTTAACAGGAGCAAAAGAAAGGATGGCTGGCGTTGCAAGTCTGAAAACTCGAGGGCTGAGGGCCAAAGTGGAAGGCAGGGATTAGTCTCAGACACGAAGAGAGACCTCCTTGTCTCTGAGACTACAAGACAAGGGTCAAGGATGAGCATGGAGGTAAGTAACTTCACAGGCTGGAGCAGGGAAGGGGAGGAGATGCAGTTTCCTCAGCAGGGCATGTTCTCCTTCCCTGTCATCTACCGGATGTGAGAAAATGGGCTTGAACAGATTAGTGAATGTTTAAAACAGCAGGTGGAGACAAAGGGCAAGATGGCCAGGATAAGCGAGGATCGCTAAGTACTACTGAGTGTCCCTTGCAAGCAGACCATAAATCCATAGTGAACTTAATCTAAAGAGAGCTCTCTCTATACAGCAGCAGGCGAGGCAGGCTGGGAAGCCAGGGCTGGGAATTTGCAAAGCATGCACAGCTGAAGGACGAAGAGGTGGAAGGAAGGGGTCGATGTGTCCTCTCTGGAGAGGGAACAGCTCATCACCTGACAGAAGGGGCGGTGGCACCCAGGAGGCCGGAGCTCCAGTGAAGACCGGGTGGGAGTGCGCAGAATAGGGCACGTGAGCAGCCAGGGAAGGGAGCCCCTCGAGTGGGGGGCAGAAGAGAAGGTGCCTAGAGATGAAGTTAGAAACCGGACACTAAGCTGCTGACTGAGCCCTCTGCAGGGATACGGCAGTCACCCCGGAGCAGTGAGGAGCCAGAGTGGAGAAAGAGACCCTACGCCAGGTGACCTTGCAGAATACGGAATAACCCCAAGGTCATCGAGTTACAGCAATGAGAAGGAGCCAGTAGAGTGCGGAACAGAAGACGGCATGCACTTCAAAGAAAAAACGTTCTGGTACACTGGTGAGAGAGGAGGTAAGCTGCAAAAGCTTGGTGAAGTGTTGGCTTGGGGCGGGGAGGAGGTTTGGGCAACCAGAACACGTGATCTGCAGAGGGCAGGTAAAACACGGTGGGAAAGCCGAGAGAGCCTAACTCTGGCACTTTGCCGGTCTGTCTGAGCCGGAATTAAATGCCAGCAGAGAGGAACTGTGACATCATGGATTTCACATTTGCAGCACAGACTCCCCTGATTGCTCAAGGTCTGTGGCAGGATCTGCGATTTTGCTGCCCAGCTCATTGGGATCAAACCTCCCGTGGGCCAGGTGTGTGGACGCAAGTTAGGTAGCCGGTGAGTGAGCCTGGTCAGCCACCCAGCGTCGAAACTGCAAGTTCCTAGTTGTTTTCTACACAATATAATGACATATAAAAAAAGAAATAATTCTCCCAAAGTGGAAAACTGTCCAGAAAAGGAAGTCAGGAGCCAGCGCAGTACACAGAAACAAAGAAACCTAATAAAAACAATGACCCTTAAGCAGGAAACAAGTTTTGGATACTTTAAAGAGTAGAATGTTCCATTTGATTCTGATACGTGAGGATAAAATTATATAAGAAGGGTAAGTGGTTTATGAAATGTTTCAGAGAACACGCCAGCTAGTGTAATTAAAAGACAGAAGTTGAATAGTTAATTTTTTTATTTGAGGATACGTACACAAAATGTTGTCTTTCCGAATTGTGACTTTGAAGCAAACCTTAAATACTATAAGAGTATTTGCAATTCCATAGATTGTGAGATTACATAGAGAGATTACATAGATTCGCAATTTCATAGATTGCAGTTCCATAGATTGTGAGATTACATAGATACATATATAGAGATTACATAGATCTGTGGAAGGTCCCTGGCATTAGTTTGGGAGGTACAGGCTTTGGTGCCCACTACTCCGCACCCCAATGCAGTTCCATGCTGCATTCAGAGAAAGATTTTGACTCATATTAAATGTCCAATGCCTGTCTATAACATGCACTAGAGCAATGACATCCAGTGGGAATGTTTATTCTGGGTCGCCACTGACCTGAGATTTTATGGAGATTTTTGTACAAGACAGAGAAGCAGAGTAAAAACCTGACTACCCTTGAGAATGTGATGCAAGGCAAATCTGAGTCCAAACTGTGGCTCTGTATCTCCCAGCTCCGGGACTTTAGGCAGAGCACCGAACCTCTCCGTTTCCTCACCCATAAGTGGGCTCCCGTGTTTACCTTACATTGTCATGAGGATCCGAGACACTGGGCACAAAGAACTCTGTGTACACTACTCTAACTTCACCCTTTATCTAGAGGTAAGAGAATTCAGCCTCGGTACACCAACAGTTTTTCAATGAGGAAAATTTCCTGGTATAACCATGGAAACAGAACAATAGGTTAATACCAGAAGAACCTTCAACTAGTACACACTCAGAAAGCTTGTTTAGTCATGCAATAGCTAGAAATAACACTGTTCTTGGGAAAATGTAATAGAGAAAATTAACTTTATTATTATATAATACATACCAGAGGAAATACTCTAACTCACAATGCTTTTATAGTTGTAAACATTTAAAGGAAATTGCATAACAAGACACTTTAATATCAATTTTACCAATAAAGTTTTACCAATGTCTCGACTTACAAATGTCTCTACAGAATTGAATATAAAAAGATAATCCAAAATATGGACTTCATTCTTATAAAGGTATAGTATCCTACGTTATGTACATATTTATGACAAAATTACTCAAGGTGCTAATATATGAAAAGTGGAAAAAGAGCAATGGGCACCAAATAGCGAACTTCTGTTTGCCCCCAAAGTATTATCATGGTTCCAGTGACTCTGAAGAGGAATGTTAGTCTTCAAAACACCAAGTATTTTTTTAGCACATTCACAAAGACAATAAGAACTAAGAACAAGTGCAAGTATATCATGTTTACAAAATGACAAGGGAAATTTCAATTTTTTTAAGAAGACAAGGAACTCTAGTGGGTGTGCGTATAGCCAAGGTGGATGGAGGCCCGTGCTTTCTCTACTACGGTGCTACTTTCTCTGACTACTTCCTCACTGGAGGAGGAGGGGCGTGAAGGAACGTTTAAGTCCCTCATTTTCAGGAAGATCATTACCTGGAACAAACAGCTGAAACTGAATTGTCTCTTACATTTTTTGGAGACTGTGGTAGACGCTGTTGTAGTAGATGTTATCTGCCCAACAACTAATCCCCCAAGGAGCCAAAGTAACAGGTCAACGTGACCCCAAAACTAGAGACAGGCTTTGGTTATTTTATGCCAATTACGGTCACTTGGAGCCAGAGACTGTTTTAGAAATACATACCGGCTTAAGCTAAACAGTGCGTAGTGTTACCCTGGCCACATAATTCGTCCGGGGGCAGGCACTTGACCCAACGTGGTCCATCTGGATGGAGAGGAAGGACTTCTACTCCAAAAATGCAGGAAAGAATTCCTTTTGTCCATGGATGTAACAAGAAAGCACACTCAGATTGTAGAATAGTCATTTTAGGACTGAGGGGGATGAGGCTAACAGTGCCAGCTAGAGAAGAGACGTAGGAAGCATTTAGGTCCTTGCTGACACACCTGAGCTTCTGAATCAGCAAACCCTGAAACCTCCTCATCTATAGTTACTTGAAAAAAACCTTTTTTCATATTACCTACGGCATTTTGAGTTGGGTTTTCTACCACTTGTAGTTGGAAGCATTCTACCTGATAAAATGACCAAAAGAGCTCATCACCTCTTACCTATTAAAAAGAAATTTTGTTAAGCATAATTTTAAAAATTCTTTTATTTTTTGGTCATTTAGAATCAATTTACAATCAGAAGTGAGCAGGGATTTAGAGTGAGGGGAGTTCATTCAACCACTATTTACCTGGTAACCACCAAATGCCAGGCATTTGTTTAGTTAGCACAGATTCAGATCAGCTGATACATCTGCCACCACAACAGGGTTCTGTCTGCCCCTAAGAGCCCCCTGGCTACTGAGCAGGGTGAGAGTCTCCCCCCGAAGTGCTCGATGGATACACCAAAGCCTGCCTTCAAAGCTCGTTCACCTCCACCGTTGACCAACTTCCACCTGATCAACATGTTCTCTCCTTAGGTTCATTCAACTGGGGGCAGCATTCAAGCCCTGCAGCTCCAGAAAGCCAGGGAAATAACCTCCACAGCTCCCTGCTCCCATGCTCTGGGAACTGCTTCCAGATCCCAAGTCTCAGAAGGGAAATCGATTTCTTAAAAGACGCACTGTGTGACCTCTTTAGTTCAAGCAATGGTGGTCTGTGGAAGAAGGTTGGTTGTTTTGGGTTTTTTTAAGATTTCATTTATTTGAGAGAGAGAAAGAGAACGAGCCAAGGGAAGGGCAGAGGGCGAGGAAGAAGCAGACTCCCCACTGGGCAGGGAGCCCGACACGGGCTCGATCCCAGGACCCTGAGATCATGACCTAAGCTGAAGGCTGACGCTTAACTGAGCCACCCAGGCGCCCTTGTGGAAGAGGTTTTAATTAGAGTTGCATTTATATTACACACAATGTAAACATTGTTTGACTTCTACCATAAAGAAAAGAAAACTAGGTCTTACAGTTGGGTTTTCTATTAACCTGGCCTTTTGTTTCATATTCTGTACCTGAGAAGAAAAACACTACCTCTCAAATGGAATCAAATCAAAGGTGCTTTCAGCAGTCCCTGAAGGCTGTGTCTAGGAGCCATTCACAGCACCAGGGACAGAAAGTCACCTCAGCAGTCCCTTGCTTTTAAAGAACTTATGGTCTCATCTTGAAAGAAAAATTTTCTTTGTCACCATTGAGATTTGACCAAATTATAAAACAGATATGCAAAGTCTCCAGGGTGCTTGACTGGCTCAGTCAGTAGAGCATGCAGCTCTTCATCTTGGGGTTGTGGGTTCGAGGCCCACATTGAGTGTGGAGATTTAGTTAAAAATAAATCTTAAAAAAAAAAAATATGCAAAGTCCGCACAGGCAGTGCAAAGATGCAGTATTTATTGTATGAGGGCTCCTGTAATAACAGGCATAAGCAAATGAACAAAAGAAACAGTATAATAATAACATACAATAATATTTTAAATTATAACACAGGAGAAAGAGATGCTTCGCTTTAAAGTTTCCAATTTTTTCTACATGATTAAAAATTCATGAAAAATTACAAACCTCACTCTAAAATACATCCTCTCGTTCATAATTTATTAGCACTTTATGAATAGTGCATCCTACCCCATATCTAAATATTGTTAGCTGCTTTTAAGACTTAAATGCCAAAGACACAGCACATAAGAGAAATAGAAAGAATCCAAAGACTGACATAACTAAGTATTGTCATACAAGGGTTTAGCATTCTGAGTAGGTAGGAACGCCCTTGGCTATGGCCGAGCCACGAAGCATTCTTTTTTTTTTTTTTTTTAAGATTTTATTTATTTATTTGACAGAGAGAGACACAGCGAGAGAGGGAACACAAGCAGGGGGAGTGAGAGAGGGAGAAGCAGGCTTCCCGCCGAGCAGGAAGCCCGATGTGGGGCTCGATCCCAGAACTCTGGGATCATGACCTGAGCCGAAGGCAGACGCTTAACGACTGAGCCACCCAGCCGCCCCGCCACGAAGCATTCTTTCTCCAGGTATCACAGCCATCATTATCAGGGATGTATTGCTATTGTCAAATCTCTCAACATAAACTTATTTTGGTTTGGAAAGCTTACAGAGGGATTGCAAAGGAAGAAAATTTGTAGTTATACAGTGCTTATTTGATTTATGTGTTACAGTGCTATGGTATGCCATTCTTTACGTTTGCCTTACTTTATCCTTCCTTTAAATAACAGTACCTTGCATGTCATTTTAGCTATTCTATTCACAGCTACAGAGAAGCAAAAAAATTATTCTTCATACATACAGAACTTAGTCCATTATCAAGATCATACTGACAGAGAAAGCAGTGACAGACACGCATCGCAGAACACAGGGGATTCAAAGGTTTTCCCTCAGACTATTTCCACTGGCATGTGTCCTAATGGAGTTCTCAGAAATGGGAAAAAAAAAAAAATCCATTCCAACAGTCTAATCAATCTCTAGAGGATGGTTTATGAGAAGAAATTCAAGAAACATCAGCTTTCTTCTCATTCCAAAGAAATATTCAGAGCAAAGAACATAAACACACTAGCCTGGTTATACATGATAAAAGTAACCAGTATAGTACTGACCCTTGCCAAAGAATCCTGTTACGGATAATTCCATACAAAGGGCCCAAAGTGCAAGATACTTTTCACAAAATGTGGGTGACGTGGCCCTTAACTGAAGAGATATTACCATTATTATTGTTAGAAGTAAAGTTCACATTGATGCTTACACGGAATCATTTTTCAAGGAGCACAAGAAGCTCTGGAAATACCATTTACTTAAGTCATTATGATATTCCTACAAAGCTGTGGCATTTGTTACCAATAGTCTGAGTCCCCAAATAAATTATACCTAAACCCCTTCTGATGTACCCCTGCCAGAAACCACCGAGCTCATCCCTGCCCGGAGAGTTCGCTTCTGTTGCTGCACATGAGCTAGAGATGCAGCTCATCAGCAGCTGCACGGCTACCAGCCGCAAGAGGCAAAATCTAGCACAACTGCTCACGTCCCTGTGCTGAAGAACCTTGGGATGCTGGGTCTTCTTGCCTTATAATCCACTAAACTGGCCGCAACTTCACCTTCTCTTGCCTCTTGTAGGGTAAACAGTAACTTGAACTATGTTAAGGGGTCAGTTTAAAAGACAGAAACCAACTGGATCCAGGAGATAGGATGATGAAGAAATAAAAATGGGTTTTAACTTTCTTTTAGGCAAATGGGTACATGGGACAAATAGAAGGTTGGGGAGTAGGTGTGGGTAATTAGTTGGGTTTGGGACGCATTGTGTTAGGACACCGCAGGCAATCCAAATGGAATAGTTAGGTAGGGAGCTGAATATAAGATATTAAGCCTGAGTGAATGATATGACTGGAAATAAAGATTTAGGAGCAAGACATTCACAGGCAAGGACTGATATGCTTTATAGTTTGAATGGCTGTGAAAAATTATCACAGACTTTTGCTTCTCTAAAGAACAATATTTTCAAAGGTCTATGCCCTGGACCAAACAGCACCTGCCTGACCTGGGAGCTGATCAGGTGTGGAACCTCCATCCACCACACATCTACTGAATCAGAACCTGTGTGTTCACACACCAGAGGACTCAGGGGCCCATTAGTTTGAGACCCACTGGTGTAGTGTTCCCCAAACTCTGGTTCTTAAAATGTTCACCCATTTTCAGCAAATGAGAAAAAGAAAAATACAAACATTAAACATAATAAATACATTCAATTTAGAGAAATCTCCTTTATCCCGATGTTATATGCTTCCTTTGTGGACCTTGTTTACATGCCCTGTCTTTTATGAAATTAAGGTAATGGTTATCTTGGTGATTTCTCTAATAGTAAGTTATTTTATACTTTCTTGGTACCACATCACTTGAGCGATGTTATTTCCTTTGCCTAAAATATCCTCCTTACTCTACCTCACCTATTAAGCCCCAATTTCTCCATGAGTCATATTCTAACTACCAAAGCCTATGTATTAGTTTCTTAGGGCCGCCATAACAAAATACCACAGACTGGATGGCTTAAAACTAGAGAAATTTATTGTCTAACAGTTCTAGAGGCTGGAAGTCTGAAATCAGGTGTCTGGAGGGCCATGCTTTCCCAGAAGGCTCTAGGAAAGGATCCTTCCTTGCCTCTTCCTAGCTTCTGGTAGTGGCCAGCCATCCTTGGTGATCCTTGGCTTGTAGATGTTACCACTCTGATCTCAGCCTGCATCTTTGTATCCCATTCTCTCTCCATATGTCTATGCCCAAATTTCTCTCATCTTACAAGAATACCAGTCACTGGATTAGGGCCTACCCTAATCCAACAGGACCTCATCTTAACCTCATTATTTTATGCCTATTTCCAAATAAGGTCACATTCACAGATACCTGGGGTTAGTACCTGAACATATCTTTTGGGGGATACAATTCAACCCACAACAGTCAATAATGATATATTTTTAAAAGAAAATCTCTTGATAATTCTCCAAATTATGTGGTAAATACTATAATACTGTGCTTTCAAAATAAAGCACAAAATAAAAACATTAAGACTATTTTGTAATAAAAATCAGCACAAGACCCATCATTTGTGTTCCTGTTTCACAAACTGTGTTCACTGTAGAAAGCATAAGCTCCAAAGTGCAGAGATTTATCTTAGATTCTTCCCCAGTGGTAGACTGCTTTAGTCCTTACTTTTTAAATTTTTTTCCTAGCACTTTTGGCACCACTTATACTTTTTAGCTCCTTTCTGACCACCATTGCTTGGTACTACCTACTCAACTTGTTAATTCTGTCTCACAAGTCTTGGTGTCAGGAATTACTTAGGGCCAATTTCTGACCTCTCAAGTCTTAGATGGCTGGAGTTCCTCAGGAAGTTCTAAGCCATACTAATTGGCCAAGGCTTTAAGAATGCTGTGAATCTGACAATATTTGGGAAACACTGTTTCAGTTCAGAGATATTCAGATCCAGCGTTTCAATCTGAAACCTAAGATTTCAATTTTGTATTACAATATTATATACAGTATTCAATATTATATACAGTATGTGGTTATACAGTTTCAAGGCAGCAAAATGTTGACTACTACTCAGTCTATGGGAGGTGAAATATTGCCTTAATATGCTAAAAAACAGGTAGATATAGCTCATTAATGGTACTTTGTAAGCACTGGCTCTTTATTTTTCATCCTATCCCTGTCGAGCTACAGAGCCTCCTTTTCTGGAAGAGAAAATGACCGTGGAGCACAAAGGAATTTAAAGGTTAGGGACACATTCCTTTGTCAGCTATCTAAGAGGCAAATGATTGTTTTACTTTTGGGGGGAACAGTGCTGTGCAAATATGGTCAATGATAAATGAAGGTGACAGCTTAGGACTTTTGGTTGATTCTTATTTTAGGTTCGAAATTTCAACTGCCATATTTGCTGTTTCTAAAACTAATTTTCTATTCCATTAGTTTCCTCTAATTACCTCTATTAGAGGAAAAGATGAAATTGCAAGTAAAAAAGTAAAAACATATTTGGGAGGTATCATGACATAAGAATACTGTTGGTTAAAGCCTTTTGATCATTATTTAATCAGTTAATCTGTGGTACTCAAAAGTTCAATTAACTGTGTCTAAAGTGAAGTAGAGATATGTGGTATTTTGTCAAGGTTATTTCATATAAGACAAATGAAAAAGCTTTATCTTCCCAAACTCTTCCAGTCCTTTCTTACTAATTCATAATCCCCACTTGGGTTTTCTTATTTAGACTTTCCACCCCTCCCTAATGCTCCTTATCCAGGTTAAAGGAAAAAAGTGTGGGGTAAGGAGCTTGAAAATAAAGTACAGCCAAAAATTGCTAGAAAATGGATTTTCTTTACAAAATCTCTGACTGTGGTTCTCTACAGGGAGAACCAGATCACATGGATGCACAGGACCATGTGCAGCTCTGACAACACAAAAAACGCTATCGACTTCCTGGAGGATTTCCTAAGCCTTCTAGGAATAGATGTAAGGCCCCAAGTGGCACCAAGAACAGGGCAAGCACAAGTCACAGGAGGGGCTGAAGGTGAAGCCAATGCACTGTGACCTCACCCCTCTTAGAAGAAAGGTGGAAACCTTCCAAAGGCCCTCTCTGCCTCCCCCTCCCCCATGTCCCACTGTTTAGGCTCTATTTTTGGAGCTCCATTTCTCTCCGACGCTGTCTGGCCCTGGGCATCTGCTGTTCCTCCATGCTGGCTGGTTACTACCTCCTCGGCTCCCCAGCCTGGGTCAGGTTTCCTTCTAACATCCCTTCCTAGGGCACACTCCTTCAGAACTCCTGCCCGGAGTTTTAAGCTACTCATTCGTTAGTGTCGTGACGGCATTAACTCTGCATCCCCCACTAGACTGCATGCTCCGAGACCAGAACCACGCCTGTTGTGTTGCCTGCAGTGTGGACAGCGCCTCCTAGTACCCTGCCGGCTCCATCATGCCATTCCACGCCTATTCGTTGACCGAGCAGCAAGCAGGCCAGCACAAGTGATCTGAGTTCAGGTACATACTTTTGAACTTGAACCTCTCCCTGGGATTGTAAAACTCCCAAAGTCTTAATCTGAGAATGCACACATCTGAACAAGTGATTAGAGACTGGTAAACATCTCCTGAAGCCTGATGCAAAGGAGACGTGCAGGATATTATTTATTTTTACCACGCAGGGCTAAAACAAAACAAAACAAAAACACAGTATATGAATTGGGAAGGCTTTCGATTACTCAAAAATTGTTTGTGGAGACCCCTCCAGGGGTGGCTGTTTTAGGGGAAGCAAAGATTAAACAGATAGGGCTCTGCTTCCAGGGTGTTTATGGTTTTAAAAAGGCACATTGATAAATAGTCGTAATGCAACGCAAAAAGGACTAAAAGCCCGAGAGACCGAGAAACAGAAATAAATGAGGCGAGAGGTCTCCGAAGGAAGGCATGGATTAGCCTATCGATTACTTCTCATTGCAATCCCAGGGCAAAGAAAGGAATTCCAAACCAGGAAAGGTCAAGCTGGAATATTCGAGGAACACACTGAAATGCAGGCGTCGCCCTAAGTCCTTCACATCCCTCGCTGGGGACAATATCGCAGAGCAAAGTCTTAAACTGGCTTCCCAAACCCTGAGCTATTGAAACCGGACTAAGGAAGGGAAAACCCCAAGGATGCGAGCGCGGAGGAAACTTGAAAACGCAGGTCACGTAAACGCTGCACACAGCCCGGCCCCCGCGCCCCCGGCCCCCGGCCCCCGCGCCCCCGGCCCCCGCGCCCCGGCCGGCCTCGTACCGTAGGTTTCGGACATGGCCGTCTGCGACATCTTGGGAGCGGCACCGCCTCTCGCCCGGCCACCGGCTGCAGCTCGGGCCGGGCCGGCGGGAGGGAAGGGCTGGGGTCGTCCTCCGCGTCTCGGTGCGAACGGCGTGGGGCAGGAAACCAGAGGAGGGAGGGGCCCGCGGTCCCCACGGCAACCGCCCGCCACCCCGCGGCTGCGGCCCTGCCGGACTGCCGGCTCCGCGCAGGCGCACGGCCTCCGCCCCCCGCCGGGCCCGGACGGGGGCGGGGAGGAGGAGGAGGAGGAGGAGGAAAGGGGCGCGAGGCCCGGCCCCCGCCGTGGTCGCGCGTGCGCAGGCAGCCTGCGGCGGGTGCTAGGCGCGGGGGGGCCGGGCGGGGGGCGGGGGGCGGGGGGCTCCGGGCGCGGGAAGGCGGGGGAGGGACTCGGCGCACGGGGAGGGCGGGGCGCGGGCCGCGGGGTGCGGCTGGCTAAGGTCGGCTCGCAGGGGTGGGAGGGGCCTGCGATCTGTAGGCTTGGGGGTGACCGAGTGTTGGGGACACCGGGGTCTAGCTCTCGGATAGAGGTGGTCCTGCCCGGCTGGCCCTCCTCAGTAAAAACTTCGTCGTCGTCGTCCTGAGCCCCTCTCAGGCGGGAAAAGACTTCCTCCCATAAAGACTAGCTTTATGATCAATCTGGGAACGTGGTTAATGTGTAACTAGGAGGCAGTAGCCCCAGGTGTCCAGCTAGAGATCAGCCCTGTGGGCGGGGAGGCCGGCTTACCTGCCGTGCAACTGAGCTTTCACTCAAAGCTGCCAGGCCCTCTCCTGTAGGGCTAGGGCTGGTGTCTGGAGAAAAGTCTCGGAAGCTTAAGGTGCGCTGGTGCTGGAGAATCCCCAGAAGACCGTAGACATTGGCCTCTCTGCAGCCCACTGTAGGGGAATCTAGCTTATAGGCAGGAAGCATCTCTTGATCCTCAACTACGGTTAGGAGTTGTTGGCTGGGTATTTTGATTTAAGGCACAAAACTGAATTCAGAAGCCCCTTCTGCTGGAAATGGCAGAGATAAACATTTATTAGGAAGAGAATTTTGGTTGGGAGTTTGCTCCGTCTGAACATGATCAGGGCCACATCGTATCTCGTAAGACCCAACTTTATTCAAAAGATATAGTAGAATACTAAACATATGCCTTGGCTAAGCTCCTAAGTAACTTGGACTGTGGGGAAATGCTAGTAAATACGTTTTTTTTTCCTAGTCCATTTGGCTCCATCCTCCACATAAATTGGCATCAGACTTCACTGAGGCCTTCCCCCCTTCCCCAGTGGCCATTTGGCTTTACATTTTATTCTTTCTGATCCTAATAGCACATAAATATATCCTTGCTTCTAAATGAGAGAGAAGGCCCCATGCTGAAATATTGTGAGAACTATAATTTCCTAGAATTATTGTGTATATGCTTCTTGTTCAACGGCTGAGATACTTTGTTGCTTTCTTATTTGGTTTTCTGCATGTTAGTTTTAATTTATACTACTGAGTATAGCAGGCTAATCTGATTCAAATGATTTCAGAAGAAAGACAGGGATCCCATTCTTTGGATCTAAGTTTTCTTCCTGCCAGAAGCTTCTGTGGGTAAGAAAGGAGTCACTGCATTACGGTGATTGCTTGGGTTATTGACAGAAACTGGACCTCAAGGTCTCTGATACCTGGACAGAGTGATAGAAATAAAAATTAAGCTGCTATTTCAAAACTGAGAACAGTTTTCTATTCTTAAGACCATGAAGACTTAGATAGACCTTTGGGGAAAACTCTTTATTTTGGAAAAACTACCCAAAGAAGTAATTTAGTTTGCAAATAAAAAGCCAGATATCACAACTGGAAAAGGAAATACTTGAGCTGAGATTTGAAGGAGCTAAGTTTTTTGAATAATAATATGAAAGATCCTTTGCATCCTAGTTACTTTGGATCTTTGAGAGAAAATAAATTTATCCTAAAAACTTCAGAGACCACTTTGATTCTGAGGTGCTGTTGATTGTGTGAAAGGAAAACTTACTGCAAAATTAGTGTTTTCTCCAGTTATTGGCTCCTTTCTCTTTAGGGGCGGTGTGTGATAGAGTAAAAGTAGGTTTCCATAAGCCTAAGCACATTGGAGATTTGTCTACAGGAAATGAAGGGAGAAGAATTTCTTCCAAAATAGATCCACTCCTCCTACCCACGCCTCCTTAGGTTGGTGGGTCCTGCAAGTTGCTGATACTTCCCTTCTTGCTCTCCCGCAGTGCTTCACATTTAGTGACAAATTAGGAACCTCAGGGGGCTGCCAGCCTCACAAGGGTTCCTGTTCCCCAGGACTGGCAGAGGACCACATGGGGTGGGACACAGATGGACACAGATGGACAATGACTCAGGGGCCTTTTAGACTCCTAGGCATAGGGTTGGACCCAGAACAGTGGGTCCTTGGAATGAGAATCCAGCACAAACTTGATGTTCCAGAAAGCAGTGGCATTGGGCATGAAAGAACGTGGCATCCTCAGCTGAACTAGACTTGGTGGAGAGCACTGGTCACGGTCTGTGAGGCATGGTGACTTTACTAGATGGCTAGAGTTGAAGAACATTAAGCCAACTGTGTCTGAATCCTCAAGGACTCAGAAATATCTGGGTGTTACTTTACGAAGGAGCCAACTTCTTCCCAGGTAGGTAGAGGCTGGAAAAGGTGACATCAGTTAAACACACAAGCTGGTGACACTTGTGACACGTACTCTTCGGTTGGAAGAGACCTCAGAGGCCACTGGACCATTTGCTTTCCAGGGCCATTTAAAACTACCACCTCTGTAATTAGACACATCTGTTGTTAGGGAATATTTGGTCAGGAGGGGCTAAATTAGCTGCAATAACAAAGATCTCCCAACATGCCTGTGACTAACACAAGAAGTTCATCTCTCACTCAGACCACCTGCCCCACTCATGCTGGCTCCATGTGAGCACTCACAGACCCAGGCTGACCCAAATCTCATGGAAGCACACACTCCCACCATCACTCGGGCAGGAGAAGAAACCAACACTAACGGTGCATTAGCTCAGGATGATCCCATCATGGGTGGGTAGAATCACTTCTGTTTATGTTTTATGGGCCAAAGCAAGTCATGTGCCCACACCTGATTTCAAAGAGAATAGAGAGTGCAATATTGTTATGTCCCAGAAGGAAAAGAGAAGAGGTTGTATTTGGAAAGATGTGATGACTACCATAGAACTTTGTACCTGTCCAGACAGCTTATTCTGCTTTGATTTTAAATGGCTTCATTGAAGTGTAATTGACATAGTTGCACATATTTGAAGTATACACATGATAGTTTTTGGTATAGGTGTATACCTCTGCTTGCTGCTACTGGGATATCATTACTTTTGGCCTTTTCAGTGGATAGAGACATTTTCTATGATTCCATTTTATCTTCTTTGTTGCTGGTTAGGAATAACTTCTTGTAAGGTTATTTTAGTGGTTGTTTTAGGGTTTACGGTATAGGTTTTTTTTTTTTTTTAAGATTTTATTTATTTATTCATGAGAGACAGAGAGACAGAGAGAGAGACAGAGGCAGAGGGAGAAGCAGGCTCCGCGCGGAGCAGAGAGCCCGATGCGGGACTCGATCCCAGGACCCTGGGATTATGACCTGAGCCGAAGGCAGACGCTTAACCGACTGAGCCACCCAGGCGTCCCTACGGTATAGGTTTTTAACTTGTCACGTGGTCCACCTATATGTGCCATGCCATTTTATGTACAGTATAAGAACCTCACAACACTTTACCTCCATCCTCCCCATTAACCGTGCTGTGGAAGTCCTACTTCTACATGCGTGGTACACCTCACATACTCTGTTGTTATTTTTGTTTTAAACAGCCAGTTCTCTTTATAAAATTGTGGTAAAATGTGCATAACATGAAATTTACCATCTCACCCATCTTTGTGTGTGCATTTCAGTGACATTGAATACATTCACTTTGTTGTGTGAGCACCCATCTTCAGAACTCTTTTCATCTTGCAGCCTGCAACTGTCTCCATTAAACACCAAATCCCTGTTCCCCTCTCCTCCAAGCTCTTGCAACCACCATCCTATTTTCTTTGCCTGTGATTTTGAAACTGTAGGCACCTCAATATGAATGGACTCATACAGCATCTGTTCTTTTGTGACCGGCTAATTTCCCTTAGCATAATGTTCTTAGGGTTCATCTGTGTTGTAGCCTCTCAGAATTTCCTTCCTTTTCAAGGATGAGTAATATTTCCCTACATATATACCATATTCCTCTCTCTCTCTATATATATACACCATATTTTCCAGAAAATTCTCTTTTAAATAGATTTAAACAAGTATTTTATATTTACCCACATACTTACCATGTCTAGGATGCCTCCGTCCCTTACATAGACTCAAATTCCATGTGGTATCATTTCCTTTTTGCTGGAAATAATTCCCTTAGCAGATCTTGAAGGGCAGGTCTGCTGGGGATGAATTCTTTCTGCTCTCATATATCTAAAGAAGTCTTTATTTCATTTCTGTTTTTAAATGGTACTTTTCTTAAGTTTAGATTTCTAAGTAAGCAGTTTTTTTTCTTCTTCTAACAGTGTTTTCTGGCTTATACGTTCTGATGGCCATTCTTCATTCCTTTGTACACGGTGTTGTTTTTTTTTTTTAAATCTGCCTTTTTAAAAGATTTTATCTTTATTACTGGTTTGTGGATTTCAGTTATGATGTGCTATGATGTGCCTTGGTGTGGTTTTCTTCATGGTTCTTGTCCTCATGTTCCATTAAACTTCTTTGGTCTGTGAATTTATAGTGTTTATCAGATTTGGATTGTTTTTTCAGCCATTATTTCTTCAAATATATTTTCTGCCCCTCCTTCTCTTCTCTGGTGACTCCAACACACATATACCAGGCCACTTGAATTTGCCCCACAGCTAACTGATGCTCTGTTCATATTTGCCAATCTTTTTTCTTCCTGTGTGTCATTTTAGATAATTTCTGTTGTCATATCTTTAAATTCACTAATCTTCTCTGCAATATTTAATCTCTTAATCCCATCCATTATATTTTCCTTTCAGACATTGTAACTTCATTTCTAGAAGTTCAATTTGCATATACATATATCACGTTCAGCACTTATTCTCGTTCTCTCCTTTAGCTTCTTGAACATAGAGAATATGTTATAATAATGGTTTTAATGTCATTTTCTACTAATTTTATCATCTGCGGAATTTCTGAGGCAGTTTCCATTGACTGGCTTTTCTCCTTGTTGTGAGTGGTATTTTCCTATTTTACATGCAAGGTAATTTTTGATTGGATGCCAGACACTGAGAAGTTTTCTTTGTTTAATTGTATATATAACAGATAAGGATTAGGGATTCTTCTGGACCTTGTGTGTGTGCTGGGGATTGATGTAAAAATTAGAGGGGATTCTTTGCACACATTCCTGCGCTGAGGAGCAGGTGAGGGCTCGAAGGGGACCCTTCGTGACTCTCTGGTGCTCTCTGTGTGCACAGCTCCCTCCTCTCCTTACTGTGCCCAGAGGACTCCCCGGTACATCTCCCCAGCTCAGGAAGTTCTACCTCCTCCTCCTTTCTCCAACCCCAGAGCTCAGTCTGTGGGTCTCTATCCACATTCACTTACTCCTCAGTGGATCTCATCCAGTTGTGAGGCTTTAAATACCACCTAAAGTTAATGCTTCCTAAAACTCTCTCCTGCCTACACTTCTACGTACAGTTGTTTATTTCATACCTTCATTTGAACACCTATTAGGCTTCTTAATACTAAAAGTAAAAAGCAAACATCTAAATTCCTCAACTGAACCCGTGCCTTCTGCAGTCATCTATCTCAGTGAGTGGTAGCTTGTGCAGGACAAAATCTTGGAGTCCTCCTTGATTCCTCGCTGCCCCTCAGGCCGACATTTTGGTCCATCTTCAAGTTCTCTGCCTTTGAAACATCCAGAACATAGCCACTTCACCCCATGCTGCTCCCTTTTGGTCCAAGCCTGCCTCACCTCTCCCTGCATTATGCCCCTAACTGGCCTTCCTGCTTCTGTCCTTGTCTCCTGACAGTCTCTTCTCAACACAGTGGTCAGAGTGACTCTATTAAATGTAAGTACACAAAAACAAACCCCAAAAGAACAATAGCCCTTTAAAGCAGCCAGGGTTGGGGGCAGATAGGTGGGCGGGGGGGGGGGCGGAGTGGAATATAAGTTCCATCATGTCACTCTGCTCCAAACGCTTCATCTCATTTACTCACCCTGGCTTGAGAGATCTTCTATGGTCTGCCTCCCCTCTGACTTCTTTCCTTCCATCCCCTGCCCCCCATTCTTTTGGCTCTGATCACATAAGCCTTCTTGTTGTGTTTTGAACACATCACGATGTTGGCCTCAGGGCCTTTGTGCATGCTCTTTCTTCTGCTGGACTGCTCTTGTCCTAGATGTCTACGTGGTTTGTGCACTCACGGTCTTTATGTTCTCTGCATATGTTTTATACCTTTCAGATATAAAATAGCCACCCTTCTCCTCCCCTCCCCCCCTCCCCAGCATTTCATACATTCCCTACTTTGGGTGCCCCCTCAGAGCATTTACCACCACCTAACACATACATGATTTATTAGTATAGGGTCTGCTCCCCCTCTAGATGATAAGGTCTATAAGAGAAGGGGTTGTATCTGTCTTACTCTCTGCTCTATCCTCATGCCTAATATACTATTTGGCATACCAAATCCTCAATAATTAAATAGTTGTTGAATGAGCAAATGACTGAAATAAAACTCAGCAGGTCTCGATTTAATATGGATTTAATTTAGTGTAATGAACTTAATTTTAAACTTGTTGATTTATAGGAAATTTAAAAGCTGATCTTCTAAATTCCACCATGTAATTGTGGAAAGGCTGTAATAAAACCATTTTTTTTTAATTTTTTTTTAAAATTTTTTATTTATTTATTTGACAGAGAGAGATAGCGAGAACAGGAACACAAGCAGGGGGAGTGGGAGAGGGAGAAGCAGGCTTCCCGCTGAGCAGGGAGCCCGATGTGGGACTCGATCCCAGAACCCTGGGATCATGACCTGAGCCGAAGGCAGACGCTTAACGACTGAGCCACCCAGGCGCCCAATAAAACCATTTTAAAGTATCATCTAATACTAGTGTAATTTATTGTGTACTTAATAAATACTAGGTATAGCGTAAGTGCTTACGCGTAATATTGTACAACCTAGTCCTTACCACAGACTCATGAGGTAGGTATTATCCCATTTTGTAGACGAGGAAACAAAGGTTCAGGTGTATTACATAGTTTGCCCCAGTTCTCAGGGCAAGTGTGTATCCATGCTGGGATTTTTCTCTAAAACCACACTAAACGAGACACCTCTCCTTTTCATCTATAATGTGTCACAGGAAAAAAATGCAATATGAAAACCTCCGAGACAAAAGTGTGACTTCACAAGGCATCAAACTGTTCAGTGTAAGGGAACCTATGGACAATAGTGCCTTGGGGTCATGCCGTGTTCTGGGTGCTCTCCGTAACTTCCCTGGACTCTCACCTGACGAGGTCGCCTTCCTCACCCTACTTTCACGGTTGAGGATGGCTCCAAGCCAGGGTTCTTCACTGCGCTGTGATGCTAAGTAAGTCTGGAAGTGGGAGTGGGCGGATGTTTCTGGGAGCAAGAATTCCCCGAACGCCCTTATTTTTTTTTGTTTTTTGTTTTTTTTAAAGATTTTATTTATTTATTTGAGAGAGAATGAAAGAGAGCACATGAGAGGGGGGAGGGTCAGAGGGAGAAGCAGGCTCCCTGCCGAGCAGGGAGCCCGATGTGGGACTCGATCCCGGGACTCCAGGATCATGACCTGAGCCGAAGGCAGTCGCTTAACCAGCTGAGCCACCCAGGCGCCCCCCTGAACGCCCTTATAAATTAAGCATAAGCTCAAGCTAGCTCTAAGCTAGAACATAACCCTGAAGGTAACATCCAATTCTCCAATACTGGACTGAACTCTTTGAACTTATTTCTTTCTTTTTTTTTTTTTAATTTTTTTTAAGATTATTTTATTTTATTTTATTTGAGAGAGAATGAGAGAGAGCACATGAGAGGGGGGAGGGTCAGAGGGAGAAGCAGGCTCCCTGCCGAGCAGGGAGCCCGATGCGGGACTCGATTCAGGGACTCCAGGATCATGACCTGAGCCGAAGGCAGTCGCTTAACCAGCTGAGCCACCCAGGCGCCCCTGAACTTATTTCTAAAGGCAAACAGACTTCTGTTTATCCAAGAATACGCTGCCAATGTTCCACGGAACAGTATGCAGTGTGGAAACTAGAGCTGGAGATACATTTCTTAGTGATGTGATAATTCCTCACCTTCATCTTTTAATTTGAAAGTTACCAACAAATCTTCTTAGGTCTAATGGGAATGCTTCTCTGCTTATTTCTGCATTTAACAACATTTATACTCAGGGATTTTTTTTTTTTTTAATGAGTCCTTTTAATTTTTGTTCTGCATTTCAGTGAAGAGGATTTTCTGGTTCCTCTTTTCTTGTAATCATGTTTTAGAGATCAGATTAACCATCCGGCTGAGGATACTAGAATACATCTGTTTTTTTTCCCCACTTTCTGGTAAAAGTATCATAAATTATCTTTGTTTTATTTTTCTATTTTTCTAAACTGTGTTTTAAATCAAATGGTCTGCTTTCAGTCTGGTTTCTTGTTAAAAAGATTGTTTGCAAAATGAGTGGGTTTTGGTTTTTGTTTTTTGGATTTTCCTCCTGATCAGCAAATACATTTAGCCAGAATTTTCTGTTATGGGCTGATTTTTTTACTTTAATCAGCTTTATTGAGGTATAATTTATATACAATAAAATTCAACAATTTTAAATGTACGATTCCATACAAATTATTTTTGACAACTTTTACACAGTCATGTAGCAAACAACAACACAATCATCATATAGAATCTTTATATCACCCCCAAACTTCATTCATGCCCTTTTGAAATGCCCTCTGGGCTGACTTTTTTTTTTTTTTTTTTTAGAGAGAGCATGAGCAGGGGGAGGAGCAGAGAGAGAGAGAGAGAATCCTCAAGCAGACTCCTTACTAACTGTGGAGCCAGATGCAGGCCCGACCCCAGGACCCTGAGTGGAAACCAGGAGTCAGACCTTAACCGACTGAGCCACCCAGGCGCCCTCCTCTGGGCTGACTTTTAAGAACCTTTATAGAGGATTACCGGCGTCACATGAGAAAATAAGAGTATGTCCTCTGAGATTGGGTGGGGATTTTCCCACTGTGAAGAACAGCCACCATTTCCTCTGTCTGCAGACATCCGACAGCCTGTCCTTCTCCCTATTTTAATCTCCTATGTTTGTGTTAGCCACCAGCTCTCTCTCTGGGCCCGAACAGTAGTCAATACTGTTTCCATCCATCAGCTGGGTGGACTGTGCCTCTTACTGGAAGACTGATGAGCCCTAAGACGAGGTGCTTCCTGGGCTTACTGGTGCTCCCTGTGACTACAGCCCCCAGACTTTTAGGTCCAAGTGGTTTCAGAACTTCCCCTCCTCCCTCTTGAGGTGGCGTAGGCTCGGCCAACAGGCATGCAATGAAGCACTGTGTAGTGTTTGAACCATGCCACCTTGATTCGTTTGCCAGGCTGCTGTAACAAATAGTGGACTGAGGGGCTTAAACAACAGAAGTGTGTGGCCTCCCAGCCCCGCAGGCTAGAAGCCCACCACGGAGGGGTCATCAGGGGTGGTTCCTTTCCAAGAGCTGTGACAGAGCATCCGTGCCAGGCCTCCTCCTAGCTTCTGCTGGAAGCTGATTTGCTGGTTTGCTGGCCATCCCTGGCCTTCCTACAAGCATCACCCTGACCTCTGCCTTCATTTCCAGGTGGCGTTCTCCCTGTGTGTGTGCCTGTGTTCAAGTGTCCCCTTTTCAATAAGGACACCAGTCATATTGGTTAATGACTTCTTAATTAATTACATCTGCAACAACCCTGGTTCCAAATGAGGTCATTTTCTGAGAACCTGGGGGTTTAGGACTTCAACATATGAATTTTGAGAGGGAAACACAAGTCAACCCTTAACACTTTTCATCATCCAAATGCCCCCGCCCCCAAATCATAAACATGGAGTAATCATGCCCCCAAATCATAAACATGGAGTAATCATGCCTCGCATTGGTATAGACCCCGGTGTCTTCTCAGAAACGAAGAGCAGACTCCTGCAGATTCTTTTATTTATTTATTTTTTTGCAATTCAACTAACCAACATATAGTACATCATTAGTTTCAGATGACTCCTGCAGATTCTTAAACTGTAGAGCGTATGTGAACACCTGGGGACCTGTGAGAAACACAGATTTCTGGATCCCATCTCTAGAGGGTCTGATTCCTGAGTCTGGACCAGAGCCCAGGAATCCATATTGTTTAACAAGCACTACAGGTGTTTCTGATGCAGCAGGTCCCCACCTTCAGAGACGTCCTGGTGTGGGCTGCAAGGGGTTGTATTGCTGAAGGATCCAGGGTCTGGCTGCTGGTGGAAAATGCAATGGAGAGAAGCAGAGCCTGAGTGGAATATTAAACGTGGTGAGTGGCAGGGTCTTTACATCTGAGTAGTGAAGACATATGCTTGGAGGTCTTTCTCTGACACGTAACCCACTTAGAAATAGGGATGGGCTAGAGATACACTATGGGCTAAATTTTCAGCTATATATATTTTTTGTGAGCCATTCCTTTCCCGTTTAGGGGTCATCCATCACTCCTCCAGTCAGCCAGAGCTTTCTGTCTTCGGAAAGCAGCCAACATTCAGCAAGCAAGAGCTACCTCCAAAAGCTGGTGGGGAAGGTGGCTTTGCAATGCCCCGTCCCCTTCCCTGGGTCTCACCATCTCTCCTGCCTTCTCTTACCTTTTTTTTTTTTTTTTTTGAAGATTTTATTTATTTATTGGACAGAGAGAGAGAGAGACAACGAGAGAGGGAACACAAGCAGGGGGAGTGGGAGAGGGAGAAGCAGGCTCCCTGCGTAGCAAGGAGCCGTATGTGAGACTCGATCCCAGGACCCCGGGATCATGACCTGAGCCGAAGGCAGACGTTCAACCGACTGAGCCATCCAGGAGTCCCTTCTCTTACCTTTCTTAAGGAGGAATTTCCCTTGGTCCTCTGTTGAGATGGTTGGTTTCCTTCTTAAAGCACAATCTCTTTGGTTTCTTTTTTCTTTCCCTCTGCTTGCCCCCCTAATTTAGCAATAGTTCCGTTTTCACTGGGCACTTTGCCTCTGACACGAGAATGTGAACTCTCTAAGGGTGGAGACTTGACCTTCACTGTTCTCACTCTTTTTCTCATCCCCCCCAGCACCTGCCCGTGTGCTGGGCACATTTTAGATGCCCCAAAATGTTTGTGGAATTAACTGAATGAATGGATGGATGGATGGAGGCTGGTGCCACCTGTGAACAGTAAAGATGACCATGGAGAATATATGGAGCATTTACACCATCTCAGATGAGTCCATGTTAAGGCTGTGTGAAGGCTAAGTGCCAGAATACCAAGGAACAGGTGAGTCACTTGGGATAGGAATTAGGGCTTGTTTTACGGAGGCTGTTTCTATGGGTTTTCCTTCCAGCCTCCTATTTTGCTCAGCTTAAATGTTTTCACATTGTGTTTGAGTGAAGAGGGGTCTTTCCTTAGTACTGAGCTTAAGCAAATGGAAATTTTGTTTGTGGGAGAAATGGTTTCGGAACTTGAGGGGCTCTTTGGGAACCAGTATGCACTGCGGTTTTGGAGCAAGCCTGTTGGACCATGTGTCTGAATGGAAGAAGGGGTGGAGAGATGGGGCCAACAAGGAAGACTTTTCTCAGGCAACTCCGCATAGAGTTGAAAATTACCTGAGAGAGAGAGAGGAGGTTGATCCAGCCCTGGAAAGTTGGCCATATTCTTCAACTTATTTTTTGATGCATGATTTCCCTTGAATCTTGGGTCCAGCGGGAGATCCTGGCCCCTCTAATTGAGCTCCTCTGGAATCTCTAGAGGCTGCCCTGTGGTAAGGACTCTGAGGAGCTACTTGTCTCTTCACCAAGAATCTACCCGCCCAGGGCAGCTCGGGCTCCATGGCCACACAGTGGGAACAAGGAGTTTTCAAGCTGCTCAGAAATCATTGTTGGAAAATCAGGAACTCCTTGTATCTCTCTGGGCGATCCAATTTGAAGATCTTAATTTAAGAAATAAAGCCAAGAAACAAATTCGGTAAGGAATTTAGCAAGACAACGGGTATTTTTGTTACTTTCCTGGTCAAGTGGTGCCCCCTTGTGGGCACTTTGATGTACTCTCCAGGATGCTGGGCTCCATCTGGCAAAGCAAGATGGCAGCAGCGAGGACAATCCCCAAAATTGCTAGTTTAGGCCAAGTCCGGTGGATCTCTGTGGATTTTCTACTAGGGAAGAATGTAACTTAGGAGAGTGGTGTGGGCTAATTTTGTGCCTCCTGCCACCTGCCCAGAAGATATGTTGGTATCTGTGAACGTGACCTTATTTGAAAATAGGGTCTTTGCAGATGTAATTAAGGAGTGAGTAAGGTCAGGCCGGTAGAGTGGGCTCTTCATCCAATAGACTGGTGTCCTTATAAGAAGAGCAGAGGGTCATGTGGGGAGAGAAGCTCATGTGAGGATGGAGGCAGGGGTTGCAGTGCTGCAGCTCTAAGCCCAGGAACGGGCAAGACTGCCCGGCTCAGCAGAAGCTTGGACATGGGGGCATGGCACAGACCCCCCTCTCAGGGTCTCCAGAAGGAACCAGGTTGCTGACACCTTGCTTTTGCACTTACAGCCTCCAGGGCTGTGAGAGAGTAAATGTTTACCGTAGGAAGGCATTCAGGTGGTGTTACTTCGGTATAATGGGCTCAGCGAACAAATACGCAAAGGGTCTAGGATTCTGAGGGTCCCAGCTACCACTTACAACTTGTGTGACCTCAGACAAATCACTTCAGTGTCTCTGAGCCTCAGTTTCATTAACTACACAGTGGAAACATGCAAAAATAAGAGTTCCCCTACCCCAAGGTTCCTGTGAGGATGAAGAGTGATCACGTACGTAAGCACATTTTGTTAATTATAGAGCACTGTGCAAATGTTATATTATCACGCAGCAAAGCGGTGGTGTAGTGTGGTGGCTAAGAGCTAGGCCCTGAAGTTCGTTTGCCTGGGCCCACGTGTAGAAATGTTGTAAAGGCGAATATCATGAAAACTTGACTCTCAAATGAGCCAAAGCCCGTGATGCCCAGGAATGGAGTTGGAATACATTAGAGGGATCAGTAAATTCTTGCTCTGTTACAAATTACCCCAAAACTCACTGTCTTAAAACAATGAACATTGACTATACACGGCTTCTGTGGGCCAAGAATCTGGAGCAATTTAACTGGGTGCTTCTGGTTTGGGGTTTCTTATGAGGATACAGTCAAGAAGTTGGCTGTGTCTGGGGGACCCACTTCCAACATAGTGCACTCACACGGCGCTTGGCATGCGGCCTCAGTCTTTACTTACCACGGGGTCCTCTCCATTAGTCACCTTGAGTATTTTCATGATGTGCCAGCCCCTCATTCCTCCCAGCTCCCCTGCCTGCTTACCTCACCAACGTTCTTCCCTTGGCAGTGGTTCTTGACCCTCTCAGGGCCACAGACCCTAAAGCTCTGAAAAGGACCAGGGACCTTCCCTCCAGTGAAGCACACATATACAATTACACAGTCTATCCTAAATAGAATTTCAAGAGGTTCTAAGGTCAGGTACCACTGGTTCACAGAGATCTCTGTCAAACACAAATCTAGGTGTGTAACTTCCTGTTTAAAATCTTTCCATGACCCCTATGGCCTGCAGGATAAAAAACTCATTAGCGTGTCATAATCTGACCCCAACTTACTTTTAGTAACAGCGACAACAACATCAACATGTTGAGTGTCTTCTGTGTGGCAGGCACTTTTCATATTCTTTCTAATCTTTAGAAGAACCCCACAAGGAGTGAGTTTTATTCTTGGTGTTTTGGGGATAAGGAACGTCTCAGAGGTGAGATGTAGTGGGTCTATGGCCCCGCTGAGCTTTCACGACTCTAAAGCTGGTGTCCCTCTGTGAGGCTCACTGTCCCACCGTGTGTCCCACCTGCCGCTGGACACACTCCACACTCCTTCCTCTGGTGCTTCAGAATGACTGGTAATTTCCAGACACGCTGTGGGTTTCTGCACACATGGTTTTCTCTTCCTCGAAGTTCTTTCCGCTTCTCTCACTGTCTCTCTTCTCCGACCCTCCTCCCTCATCATTGTGCTCTGGTATCCTGTTCTTTCTTCAAGACTCAGGGTGTCGCTTCTTTCATGGAACTTTTTGTGGATTCCCCTGTCAAAGCTGGCAGCCCCGCCATGACTTGCTAGTGGCCCATCACATATTCTGCAACCATCACCAGGCTGTGTTGTAATTTCTAATTTATTTGCCTATCTACTACCACTATACCGAGTTCCTTGAAGGTGGGTATCAGGCATCCCTCTAACCATGCTCTCCCCAGCACTTGGCACAGGATGGCTGTTTGATGTGTATTTGCTGAATGAGAGAATGAATGAGTGAGTGAGTGAATGAATGGCATTTTCTGCAAGAATACCCAACCAGCATATAAATCACCCAGCTTTTGAATAAATGTGGCAGGAACCTCAGCAGTTCCCGAGGCTTCAGCAGTTTCTAGAATGTCTCTAGTAAGCCAGGGGTGGCAGGGAGATGTCACACCTCGAAATACTCTGCCACTTCTTTCTTAACACTTTAGCACCCAAAAGGAGAAAGCAGAGATAATTTGTGCCTACTTGTAGTAGCCATTTGTCCCCTTTGAACAAAAGGGGAACGAGGTTCTGGCAATTATAATGTCTCTACCAGATGTCCTATCATCTAATGCTCTGCAGACTGGGGACCAGGATCCAGATGCCCTGAGCCCATGTCTTGGAGTGTTTTCCTGAAACACACACTGTTTTGTTTGGGATAAGTGAAAGGCCCCTTTAAGAACTTGTGAAGGCTCTACTTGTCTGTGAAATCTCCTTGTATGTTAAGGAAAACAACAGATGTCAAGCAGACTTCAAGTAGTTTTGATATGGTTCCATTTTAATAAGAAAAGTATAAATAGGTATATGTCTATAAATATGTATATGGTAAAAGGAGGTGTATCAAAATGGTAATAATTGTGATCTCTGGGTGGTAGGATTTTGAATTATTTTTCTTTTCTTTTTTATTTATGGTTTCTAATTTTTGTGTAAGGTGTATGAATTGCTCATGTGATTTAAGAAGTCTTCTAGTTGTCAAAATAATAATGACCTGCAGTAAGATACGCTCTCACTGCAGTTGTGACTTTTCTTTCTTAACACAGATAAAATCACACACTGTCTGCACATAACATAGGAAGTGGTTTCTAGAGCAGCAGAAAGTCAAGGTGACTTTAATATGAAGGCAACTTCTACAAAGGCTGTATTTATAAAAGTTCAGTTCAGTGAAATAGTTCACTTGGATGCTTATTGTTTAGATCTGACATCTTCAAAGACTGTCAGGAAGCCTAGAGGCGGAAGATGCAAGATATTTTCTAAATGTTTTACTCAATAGCCGAGTGTGTCCAGCAGTGAGGAAGATCCCTTGGTACTTGTTGGTGGATTTTCTTTTAAAGAAGTCAGATTGTGTTGTGTTGTTGTCTATTTAAAAAAAAAACAAACCTGGGGCGCCTGGGTGGCTCAGTCGTTAAGCGTCTACCTTCGGCTCGGGTCATGATCCCAGGGTCCTGGGATCGAGCCCCGCTTCGGGCTCCCTGCTCTGTGGGAAGCCTGCTTCTCCCTCTCCTGCTTGTGTTCGCTCTCTCACTGTGTCTCTCTCTGTCAAATAAATAAATAAAATCTTAAAAAAAAAAAAATCTATGCTAAGGGAAACAAATAAGCAGAAACACAAGTGGGGCTCTTCTGATTCATTTGCCTCTGTGTTGATGGTGTCCTTTGGTGCTAGTTTCAAAATCATTCATTCATTCATCTGATTCATTCATTCATCTGATTCATCCAGGTTCTGTTGTAATTCCTGGGAACGCAGCAGTAAACAAAGCAAAGTTCCTGCTCTCAGGAAGCTGACTTGCTTGTGGGAGGAGACAGAACATGAACAAATAAATATGCAGCATGGCAGGAGTGATATGTACAATGGAAGAACAGATGGTGGTCCAGCGTGCAGGGGAGGGGCGGGGGAGGTGGCAGTGCCATTTTTTGTAGAGTGATCGTGGGTTTCTTTGATAAGGAGACATTTGAGCAGGGATCTGAAGAGGGAGGGAAGGAGCAAAGCTATGGATATGTGGGGAGAGCCCCCCAGTAGGAGATATAAGCAAGGGTAAAGACCTGAGGTGGGAGTGTGCTGGGCATTTGGGGACAGCAGCAGGAGCGACTGGGGGGACCATGCATTAATGAGTCAGCAAAGGACAAGGGCAGCAAATGGGGTCTTGTAGGCCACCGAGAGGATACTGGCTTTTCTTCTGAGTGAATTAGTCACAGGAGGCTCTGAGCCTGCTAAAGGCTGTGTGGAGACTAGGCCATAGAGGGGCAAGGCCTGGAAGCAGGGGGACTAATTGGGGAATTGTTGCAACAACCCCAAGAGATGATGGAGGCTTGGATGGGGGACAGTAAAGTAATGGGAAGTGGATGGGTTCTGGATATATTTTGAAAGCAGAATCACCTGGGGGGTTTACTGATAGATGAGAAAATGTGAGAGAGAAATGAATCTGGGTTTTTGGCCTGAGCAATGGGGTAGATAGTGGTCTACTATCTAAGAAAGGGAAGATGGCAGGAAAAGTAGGTTTGGGGGTGTTCCAATAACTATATCTACTGCCTAGTAACAAACCACCCCAAGCCTAGGGCTTGAAACATGATTGATTCTCACAAATCTGCAATATGGACAGAACTCAGTGGAGGCTTAATGGGTGCAGGTGGTATTAGTTGGGGGACGCAGCTGCTGGCTGGAACTATCTGAGGTTCGTCAATCCCGTGCAGCAGTTGACGCTACCTATTGGCTGGGCCCTCGGCTGGGACTGTTGGCCAGAACTCCCACACCTCACCCACTCCATGTGACTGGTGGCTTCCTCACAGCATGGTGGCTGGGCTCCAAGAGTGAGCCTTCCAAAAACAAGATGGAAGTGCATGACAGTTCTATGCCCTAGCCTAGGAAGTCTCATAGCCTCATTTCTACCGTTCGCTCCTGCCTGACAGAGTCACAAAGATCAGTCTAGTTTCTAGGGGAGGGGATATGGGCCTCGGCCTTCCGTGAGACATGTCAGCATCACATTGTAGAAGAGCGTATGGGATGGGAGATATTGTGGTTCCCATCTTCAGAAAATACAATCTGCCACCAGAGGGATCAAGATTTGTAAAGTGAGAGAGTGGAGATGTTGAGTAGGCAGGTAGATGTATGAGTCCAGAGAGCTCAAGTCAAGGAAATAAACTTGGGAGGCTTTAGGTATTGCTGGCATTTAAAGCCATCTAGAACAAGTAGAAAGAGGGAGAGGGAGATTATTAAGCATTGCATTATTTATTGAGTGGTTATATACTCAGCATTGTGGGAGATAGTTCGTGGAAACTTTGTGGATACCATGTGGTAGAGCTCACTCCTCATGTGAACGGAGAGTTCAGCTCAGTTTCTGACTCTGCATTTTTATCTTGCTCCCAGTGCTCTTGGTGGGGGAGCCCATGATTAAATCTAACAAGCCTCTTTTGTCCTCAGGAAGCTGACCTCTCAGCTGTGCTTGGAGTGCCCTCAGGCTTTCCCTGAATAACAATAGCCAAAAGCATTCAGATTTTTAAAAACCTAGAAACCTTCAAAAGGGCAATATTGAGAAATAAAGAACTGAATTATTCCATTGTTAAGCAACTTCATGTCAGGGTAAAAGAGAACAAGAAATTCTGGTGGTTAAAGTATTCACTAAAGGTTAAAAAAAAAAGAAAAAGGAAAGAAAAGAAACTAGAAAGACACTTTTCATCCTTAAGAGATCTGATGAAGCTTAGAACCAAGGCCCCAGTTAAGATCTTTATTTTATGATCAGACTAAATGCCAGACTGTTGAAAAGGGGTAAACCATAAACTTCTGAGCATGGCACATAAAAGCTTTCATGATCTGGCCCTTTCGTTTCCAACCCTATTATATTCCATTATATTCTGGTCACTCCACTCCAAAATCCCCTAAACACGCTACACCTGTTGACCTCTCCATGGTTTTTTCCCCCCTTTTTGATTCCTGGCAAACTCCTACTCATCCTTCAAAGTCATCTGCTCTACAAAGCAGGTGGTTGCAGTCACCCTTCCGAGTGCTCCTATAGGCTTTTGTAGTCCTGTATTGTTTATCATCAGCCAGCCAGTTTCTTAAGGGCAGAAACCCCAGGTGCTTTTTTGGCAGCCCCAGCACCCAGTAATGCTGGGCTGAGAACCGATAATTTATGTGGGGGAACAAAGGCAGTAGGAAATGTAAATAAAATTAAATTTCCTTATAACTTGCAGCCCATTGACAAATACTTGAGGCAGGCAGAGTGTAACATTCCTCCAGGGAACTCCCAACTGTCTTACTGTTAATGCTTCACTAGACGGAAAAACAACCTTAGCTTGAAAATAGCTAGGCCTCCAGGATCCTGGGAGTCTTCTTTAGCATACGAAAGTCCTTTTGGAAACTTCCCTGGTCTTTACCTCCCCCAACTTCATAGTATATAATCAGTTGCTCTTCACAATCCCCGGGCAGCCCTTTCTGCCCATGGGTCCTGTCCTTGTGCGTTAATAAAACCACCTTTTTGCACCAAAGACGTCTTGAGAATTCTTGGCCATCAGCTCCAAACCCTGACCAACATTACCACATCAATAATCACTAATTTTTTTTCTGTTTTTGGGATGGATATACTAAAACTTTAACAATGCTCTTTAGTGTAGAAAAGCACTTAGTTTCTGCTCCCATTTTCTGGGTCTTGCTTCTTGACTTGTCCGAGTAAGGTTGATAAGGCAGGATTTTCACTGTGGAGGAGTCTTTTGCTTGTAAGGAAGCCCCATGGCTTGGACAGGAGGACAGCATTATTCCAAAATCCTGGGGCTTGGTTTCTGCCTACTTCACAAATGGAGGTTAGGGAGCCTTACATTTTCACCAGTTTCTAATTTACTTAGGAGTTTGGCTCTTATCCTCTTATCCTGAACTTACCCAAGCACAGTATCTGTTGACTCCCTTTCATAAAATCTGAACTGTCAGGAATCAATGGTCTTCACAAATCATTTTTTTGGGAAAAGATTTTATTTATTTGATAGAGACACAGTGAGAGAGGGAACACAAGCAGGGGGAATGGGATGAGCTGTCTCCAGAATGCTTAAGATTTTGGGGAAGTAACAGATGTACCAGAGAATTCCCTCCCTGTATCTCTCAGTGGCTGTCACTACTAAGAAATAAAGAGAAACTCCTCTTGGCACAATAAGGGTTCTCCTCCTCTGTTGTTATCATACAAAACATCAGTGAGGTAGTTGTTTGCAGTCCGTAAACTTTACAACCATGCTAACTGGTCTTAAACCAGACACGGATGTGAAAGGTCCTGGCATGGGTGATGAGGTCAGTGTTCACAGGTAAGTCTACCTTCCATTCCAGTCAGCTCACCTCCTGGGATCTCAGGAAATCTTGAGATTTTTTCTGGAATCCTGGTGGCCCTTCTTCCTCTGGGGCATGTGGCTCCCTGGTGGGGAATTACCACCCACCATAACTAGAGATACTGCAAACCCACTCATGAACAGAGTTAACACATGCAGTGCTAGGAAGCCAAGGTCCAGAAGAGGGGGGGGTGCGGGTAGGGAGGGGTGGACTTGGAAGAAGAAGCTGGGAAGTAGTTGGAGGGAGGGAGTGAAGGAAACAGGGTGATGGAGCCTGAACTTGGAACCAGGGAGGTCAGATCCAGTAAGAGAAAGTGAGAACCGAAGTGGTTGTTTTGAGGGGCAGATCAGGATTTGTTAGCCAAGACTAAAGCCTTGTCTTGATGCTCCATCTGGGACTGACAGGCAGAAGGAACAGCCTTGGTGTACTGTGCTGGAATGGGCAGTCATGTGCTGGCTGGATTCCCTGCCAGTGTTCAGGTTCAGCTTCATCTTTACTCCTTACTAACACCTTGAACTGAAATACACAATGGTAGGTGTGTAGACCTGAGCAGGGCTGGGGAGAGTGTCTCAGATCCCGGAGGTGAATGGGTGGGGCTCTGTGTGCTTTGGGTGCTGTGGTGGGAAGAGAGGTAACCAGCAGGCTGGATGCTGGCTTTTTCTGTGAGTTTTCTCCTACTAAGTCCTTGAAGTGTCTCTGTCTCTAAAAAGACACTGTGATTGACTTCTGACCTAGAAAATAAAGCATGCTTGCCTTTCTATGGCTATGGAGCCCTATTTGAACCAAGCAGCCCTAGCAGCTGAGACTTCCATCCTGAAATCTGTAACATTATCTCATCTTTGGGTCATTGTACATTTGGGACTAGACACAGGAGGAAACTGGAATTTTCACATGCTAGTCTGTAAATGCCACGAAGGCAGGCCCTGTATCTATATTCCTCCTTCCCGTGTCTCCAGTAGATAGCACAGTGCCAGGTACCATGTACTCAGGACACATTTGTTGAATAAATAAATGACCCCGCCCCCAGCTTTAAATGTGAGGACCCTGGTTCATATTTCCAACAGGTGGGGCTAGCGGTTGTGTTATGAGACACATTCCCCAAGCCTCCCCGTATCAGATCACTGTTACTTCTTTTTCCCTTCAGCCTCTGCCCTAAGCACAGGCAAAGATGTTACGGGGGTGGGGGAGGGGGTTTGGGGGAGGAAGGGAATCTGAAATTAAGCTAAAAGCATATAGTCCTGTCCTTACACAGTCTTCATGTTTTCTCCCTTCTTTCCCTTGTATTTAGTTATCTGGCTGTGCAAAAATTTACCCCAGAATGTAGCAGTTTGAAACAACAAATATGATCTCACATAGTTTCCAAGGGTTGGGAATCTGGTCTATGGGGTGGTTCTGGCTCACGTTCTCCCACAAGGTCTGTTTGTTGGCCAGGGCGGCAGTCATCTGAAGGCTCGACTGGATGGGAGAGCTGCTTCCAAAAAGTCTCACTCACACGGCTGTTGACTTACCACGCAGGCCTCTCTGAGGAACTGCTTCAGTGTCCTTTTCAGTGTCCTCACGACACAGCAGCTGGCTGTGGTCAGAGCAGGTGAACAGAGAGTGAGCGAGCAGGGGCAGTACAAGGAAGAGGGACAGCGAGGGACAGAGAGGAGGGGGGAGGAAGGACACCTGCTCTCTGAAGTCCTACACTGCCACTTCTGCCTGATTCTATTCTTTGGAAGCAAGTAACTACATTCGGCCCACACCCAAGATGTGGGCAATTAAGCCCCACCTTTTGAAGGGAGGCATCTCAAAGATTTTGTGGAAATATTTTCAAGCTATTACAGCTCTCTGTCAGAGTCTCCATCCTCCTGGCCATGTTCCTGCATCTCTCTCATTTACCCTTTTTCTCATAAGTCGGCTAATCCTCATACCTCTAAGCCAACTTTCTCATAAATTAACTAATTCTAGGGGAATTGTAAGCTTCCTGTAGATTCTCTCAGGCCCCGGAATCCTGATAACCCCCCCTTTTTTTCCATAGCTTAGTGCTTTTCTACAGCACACCTAAATATGTTGATGTAATTAATTTGCATTAAAGTATAGAGGGCTCATCAACTCACTGGTCCAAGTGTGCTTCCCATTTTTAAAAGGGACAAAGAGAATCCTCATTCTAGAAAGTACCTCTTTAACCTAAAGGAGAGACTTTGCTGGTAGTGTTAAGTGTGATGAATGTCTGAGGCAGAGTCAGGCTAGTCCCACAATGCCACAAGGTGATTCTGCTGGAGGGAGGTATGAGCACATAAGAGGAAGGGCTTACTCAGACCTGCTAACCAAAGTGCTCTCTTTGTTCTGTTTCTTTCTGTCTCTTTGTCTCCATTTCTCTGTCTCCTGTCTCCCCCAACGCCCGTGTGTGTGTGTGTGTGTGTGTGTGTGTGTATCTTTGCTCTGTGACTTAAACTGGCATTCAAACCCCTTCTCCACACCGCCCCCCACTTTGCACTGTTGGCACCTCTTCTGATTCTTAGAAGCTCTTTTCTCTTTTTCCCTAACTTCCTACCCACTTCTACCCCAGATGTTATTATTAGCAGATTTTGGGACAGTTACTTGTTTCATTCAAACAAAAAAGAAACAAAACCTCTGCACCTCTGCATAATGTAGCAGTAGACTTCAGTTTAAACAAGTTGTATTTCAAACTGGATATAACAGAAAATGTTTCTTAAATAAAACTTGTTTTCCTGATTCTGAAAGTAATACATATTAGTTCCAGAGAATTTGGATTTTATAGAGATGCACAAAGAAGAAAATTATAATTGTCAATTATTCTATGATCAGAGATAACTGAGGTTAACATTATGATATATGTCCTTTAGTGTTTTACATACAGAAAAACACACACACACACACACACACACTATTGGGATATTCTGTACATATTGTTTCATAATCTACTCACCTTTTTCTTTTTTTTATTTGAAAAAAAATTTTAAAGATATTTGGGAGAAGAGAGAGAGAGTGCCTATGCACGTGCACGAGTGGGAGGTGGGGCAGAGGGAGAGGGAAAAGTAGACTCCCTGCTGAACAGGGACCCCTGGGGCTTGGTGCCAGGACGCTGAGATCACGACCTGAGCCAAGGCAGACGCTTAACTGACTGTGCCACCCAGGTGCCCCTCTACTTACTCTTTTTCTCATTAATATTTTATGGTGGACATTTTCCCATGCCAGTATTTTTCTACAAAAATATTTTAAATCACTACATAATAGTCTACTATATGACTACATCAAAATTAAAATTTATTTAATCTACTATTCTTGGATATTTCCGATATCTCCCCCCTCTCCTACACACATTTATTTGCTGTTAACAATAATACTGTGTTGAACCTTCTGTTATTTTAAGTCTTTATCCACATCTATGTTTATTTCCTTAGCATAATTCCTAAAAATAGAACAGTTGGATTAGAAGGATGCGCACCGTGGGTTCTTGGTACATGGAGCCAAATTAATGTTCAGAAGGGTTATACGGATTTCTACTCGTTAGCAATGTATGAGAATGCGGTTTTTCTACACTCTAGACACCATTGACTATCATCAATTTTTTTCTCTATTGATTTTTAGTTTGATTCTACTGTGTTCAGAAAAATATACTTTGTATGAATTCAATCCTTTTAAATTTATTGAGATTTGTTTTATAGGCCAGAATGTTGTCTATCTTGGTCAGTGTCTGATAGGCACTTGGAAAGAATGTGTATTCTGCTATTTTTAGGTAGAGTGTTCTGTGTCAATTAGGGCAAATTGGTTGATAGTGTTGCTGAAATCTGTATCTTTGCTGATTTTCTATTGCCTTGTTCTATCAATTACAAAGAGAAAAATGTTAGAATCTCCCACTATAATTTTGCATTTGTCTATTTTTCCTTTCTATCAACTTTTGCTTTCTGTGTTTTGGAGCTCTGTTATTGGAGGCACACATATTTGGCCTTGTTATACCTTCTTAAAGAATTGACCTGCGTATAATAATGTAATGTTTATCTTCTTTTTTTCCAGTTTTACTAATAAATACTTGGCATACATCACTGTATACATTTGAGGTGTACAGCATGTTTAATGTACATATATTATAAAATGATTACCATGACAGGTTTAGTTAACATTCATCATCTCATAGAGATACAATAACGAGAAAGGAAAAAACTGTCTCCTTGTGATGAGTACTTTCAGGATATACTCTCTTAACAGCCTTCCTTTGTATCATAGAGCAGTGTTAACTATAGTTACCATGATGTACATTATATCCCTAGGGCTTACTTATAACTGGAAGTTTGTACCTTTTGACCCTCTTTTTCCAATTCTTCCTTCCCCTACCCCCTAAGATTCATATTTATTCCTGATAATATTTTGTCCTGAAGTCTATTCTGTCTGCTATAAATAGAACCTCTTGAGCTTTTAAAATTAGTGCTGTCTATATACCATATATTTTCCCAGGATTTTACTTTTATATTTAACCTATTTATGCCTTTATATATTTTATATATATATATATATATATATATAAATATATATATATTTTTCAGTTTTTTTTTTGTAGGCAGTATAGATTATGACTTGCTTTGTTAAAAAAACCTACCTGACAATCTTTGCCTTTTAATTGGAGTGTTTAGACCACTTCTTTAATATAATTCTTGATGCATTCAGATTCAGTTTATTGTCTTGAAGTTTTACCTGTTTGTTCCATCTATCCTTTATTTCTTCTTTCCTTTTTTTTTTTTTTTTTTGCCTTCTTTTGGATTAATTCAGTACTTCTTAGAGTTCTCTTTATCTCTGCTCTTGGCTTGTTAGATATACCTCTTTGTTTTATTATTATTATTAAAGATTTATTTATTTATTTTAGAGAGAGAGAGAGCACGAGTGGGAGGGTAGAGGGAGAGGGAGAGAGGATCTCAAGCAGACTCTGCTGAGCATGAAGCTTGACACAGGACTCAATCTCACAACCCTGAGATCATGACCTGAGTTGAAACCAAGAGTCAGATACTTAACCAGTTGTGCCACCCAGGTGCCCCTGTTTTATTATTATTCTTTAGTGATTCCTCTAGGGTATAAAGTATATATTTTTAACTTGTCACAGTCTAGTACATATGGTATGAGAACCATAAAACAGTATACTTCCATTTTGGTCTCCCATCATTGGTGTTATTGTTGTCATCTATTTAATGTCTACATACGTTATAAACTCCATAATATCTTGGAGGTTTTTTTTTTTTTTTTTTAGATCAGGGGTTGGCAAACTTCTTGTGTAAAGAGCCAGGTAGTAAATATTTTAGATTTTGAGGACCATACAATCTCTATTGCAACTACTTAACCCTGCCATTGTAGCACAATAACAACACAAATAGTAAGTGATGAACATGACTGTTTCAATAAGCTTTATTTACAAAAACAGGCCGCAGGCAGGATTTGACCTGTGGGCTATAGTTTGTGAACCCTGCTTTAAATAATAAAAAATTATATATTAAAAGACAAGATTTTTTTAAAGGTTTATTTCTTTGAGAGAGAGAGAGAGCATGTGAGCAAAGGGAGAGGCAGAGGAAGAGGGAGAGGGAGAGAGAATCCTCAAGCGGACTCCCTGCCGAGCAAGGAGCCCAACATGGGGCTTGATCCAGGACCCCAAGATCATGACCTGAGCAGAAATCAAGAGTCAGCCACTCAACTGGCTGAGCCACCCAGGTGCCCCAAAGAACAAGATGTTTTTAAATATTGACCCACATGTTACCATATCTGTCACTCTTTTCCTCCCTCCCACCTTTTTGAAATCGCAAATTCCATTTGACATTTTCCTTCTGCCTGAGTAATTTTAACATTTTTTTGCAGAGCAGGTATGCCTGCCATATGTCATCTCAGCTTTGGTTTGTTAAAAATCTTTATTTGGCTTTAATTTTTGAAAGACATTTTTGCTTGGTATAGAATTCTAGGTTGACAGGTTTTTTTTCTTTCACTACTATAAAGATATATCTGCATTGTCTTCTGGCTCCCATGGTTTTAGTCAAGAAGTCAGCTATAATTATTATTTCCTACCTTATGTAGGTCATTTTTTTCACATCTGTATTCATGATTTCTCTCTTTATCTTGAGTTTTCAGTGATGTGACTTTGATGTGGCAGGTAGTTTTCTTTGTGTTGGTCCTGCTTGAGGTTCTCTAAACTTCTTGGATCTGGTTTTTCATCATAGAAAAAATTTTCAGGCATTATGTCTTCAGATAATACTTCTGCTCCATTCTATCTTTTTACTCCTTCTGGGATTCCAACTGCATGTATGTTAGAGTGTTTGAAATTGTTCTATGGTGCTTGGATGTTACCATCATTACTACCACTACCATCATCACCTCTACCATCTCAATCACCACCTCTTTCTCCATCACCCCTCCCACCATCATCACCTCCACCAGCACAACCACCACCTCCACCTCTATTTCTACCTCTACCAATACCTTCATTAGTACCACCATGACCATCATTTTCACTTATATAATTTTTACTAAGGGGCAGGTATTATTCTAAGCACTTTACATATATTAACTCTTTTAATCATCACATCAACTCTATAATATAATTGTATACATATTACTAGTATCCAAATTTTACAGGACTTGGGAGAGGTGTCTGGACTAAAATGGGAGAACATAATACAAGTTGTGAAGCCCTCTAAAGCCTTAGTCTATGACTAATATTGGAAATGTTGTTCCAATATTAAATCTAGTGACTCTGTTTCAGAAAAATTCTTTCAACCAATCATTCCCTCATCAAACACGTATGGGACGTCTCCTGTGTGACACAAAGGGACACAGATGAACAGCCAACAAAGGTTGGTAACACTTGCCCCTCCCCACATCTCTCTCCTTCCTCTCTCAGCCAACACACAAGAAGAATTTGAAGAATCAGTTGCCACCACTCCACCCACTCATCTAAGAATAAAAGCTTTCAGCTTTGGGCCTGGGCCCCCATGGAGATCATGATTACCTGTGGGTTTCAGAGCACCTTTGGCTACAGGTATTGCCTCTCTGCCTTTACTTCCTTCCCTCTTCAGAACTCTTCCTGCTTTTGAAGTCCAAATGACAGGCTGATGGGTGAATCACTTTGTGGTCCCAGGCCTGGAACTGGGCAGCTAAGCCACTTCCTAGGATTCTAGGCTCATGAGATTTCTTTTCTCTGTCTTCTACATTCCAAAGTCCCAAGAAATAAGTTTGGTGGTATTTGACTTGCTTAAAATCATATAAACTGAAGTTTTCTCATTCCAGTTTCTCTCTGGAATACAGTTTTTTTTTTTTTTAAAAAACTAAAGAACCCTAAATCTATTTATTTATATATTTATGTATTTATTTATTAATATGTCAGTTAGCCACCATATAGTACATCATTAGTTTTTGATGTAATGTTCCATGATTCATTAGTTGCATATAACAGCCAGGGCTCATCACAACACATGCCCTCCTTAATAATGCCCATCACCTGGCTACCCCATGGAATACAATTTTTATTTTATTTTATTTTTATTTTATTTTTTTATTATTATGTTATGTTAATCACCATACACTACATCATTAGGTTTTGATGTAGTGTTCCATGATTCATTGTTTGCATATAACACCCAGTGCTCCATGCAGAACGTGCCCTCCTTAATACCCATCACCAGGCTAACCTATCCCCCCACCCCCCGCCCCTCTAGAACCCTCAGTTTGTTTTTCAGAGTCCATCGTCTTTCATGGTTCATCTCGCCCTTTGATTGCCCCCCTTCATTCTTCCCCTCCTGCTATCTTCTTTTTTTTTTTTTTTTTTAACATATATTGTATTATTTTTTTCAGAGGTACAGATCTGTGATTCAACAGTCTTGCACAATGGAATACAGTTTTTAGAGTGAGAATAAGGCTGCCTAGGTGGGTCAGTTGGTTAAGCGTCTGCCTTTGGCTCAGGTCATGATCCCAGGGTCCTGGGATTGAGCCCCGCATCGGCTCCCCACTCAGTGGGGAGTCTGCTTCTCCTTCTGCTCCTCCCCCCTGCTTGTGTGCCCATGAGTGCATACGCTCTCTCTCTCACAAGAATAAATAAATAAAATCTTAAAAAAAATAAAGTGAGAATTAATGTGTGTCTAGGACAGTTCTGGTTCATACCTGTTGTCTGAATGTAATTATTAATCACACCCCCTTTCACTCACAAAAAGGCTTATTAGACAAAAAGTTATATGGTCATCTGAAGTTAAGAGACCTTAAATACAGTTTTGTTACAGCTTAATCTATTTTCTCATCTGTTAAGTGAGTCTAACAACAATTCTCATAAATGTTATGAAGGCAGATGAAAGATGAAAAGGAACTGCTTTGAACTTGCTAGAAGAAAGTCACTCTAGAAATCCAAGGTGGTTTATATTCTTATTATAATTTTTATTATGCCTGCTGGCTGTAACAGCCATACTCCGACTTAGACACTAGCTAAAACTTTACATTGGGATCATAATTTTGTACATTTAATTATATATTCTTATGAATTTATATATTTTTTGAGATGCCTTCTCTTTTTCTGGAGGTCTTAAATTGTCTTTACCTCTCTCTCACTTGTTTTTCCCCCAAACTCTCTACCTCCCAATCTTTCTGCCCTTCTCTTCGAGAAGCAGTGGACTGTTTTTGTGATGTGGGTATTGGGGTATCTATTGGGGACCGTGTCTGGGCAACAGGATGGGCTCCAGCCACTCTCCACTGTCTAGACCAGGGGTGGGCAAACTTTTTCTGCAAAGGGCCAGATAGTAACTATTTTAGACTTTGCAGGCCACATGGCCTCTGTTGCAACTACTCAACTCTGCCTTTGTAGCACAAAAGCAACCTTAGACAATAGATAACAGTGAGGGTGTTTGTGTTTCAATAAAACTTTATTTATAAAAAGGCCCTTGGATCATAGTTTGCTGGTCCCCTAATCTAGAGGACTGTTTGAGGGCCCTGATTTAACCTGGGCTCTCATCTCAAAAAGCCATTCTAAACCAGGTGTAGGAGACATGTTAACACTTAAAGGAGGCCTCAGGGATTCCTTCTTCAGGGGCTAAATAATAACTCCCTTCCCGTCCCTTTTTTGATAAAATGGAGTTTTCTTAGGATGGTGATAGGTCAGTAGAGGTTTATTCATGATCAGACAATTAAGGAAATTAAGATCTTAAGTACTGACCAGTCAATTGACAGTCACTGGGAGAAATAAAATCTAAGTGACTGGTTTACAAGGCCATGCCAAACACTTGCAGTGGGCAGAGGACCCCACTGCACAGACCTCTTGTCGCCTATCCTTTTCACTTTCACACTGCTGTCCATCTCATTTCCATATTTACCTCCTTTGGGGAAAAAAGAAAAACTTCTTTGTTTTTATGTGGGTGAGTGGTCCTGTAAGAGCCACTCGAGGGAGGTGGAAGGGTGGTTTCAGAGATCCAGGAATTGGAGGTAAATATTGCAACTCTGCAAGAATGAGTGGGAGTTGACAGCATAGTTTAGCTCAAACTAGGTTCCCTCTGCTCCTAGTGACGAAGCTGACTTGAGGATGGCTTTGCCAGTCAATGCACAGAGCCTCCTGAGACAACAGCCCCAGTGGGGTCACGTAGTTTCATTGTTGCCTCAAGTGTCTCTGACAAGGTGGTGATTAGGGCAGAGTAAATGGGCCCTTATGTCTACTAGTCTCAGAGGGCTGAAGGGTCAGTGAGCACTCATTGACTGCGTTGTAATGCAGCCACGGATCTTCTTTATAGGCTCTGGGTTTCTATCACAGGGCCCTGCTGAGGGCCATAGCAAGAGGCGGCCACTGACAGCCTTTGAGAGCAGCTCCTCTTGGAGGCATCCTCATTTCTGCCTGTGACTGAACCATTCTGAGTTACTGAAAGCAGTGAATTCGCAGTTCCCAATTTATGTGTATGTTAGGAACCAAAAGTTGCTAATAAGTCAGTTGTTTGGAACCGGGAATGGGCTCTCAATAGAAACAATGTCGTGTATTGTGGTAAGGTGGAGGCCAGCTTGCTTATACCTATGTAACCCATAGTGAAACCCGACGAGTATGTATAGAAAGCATTGGGGGGCCAGGAGATATTGATGAGATCACGCCCCCTCCAGCCCCCAGGAACATCGGAGGCTCCCTCCCTTCTTGCCCACTCCACCCTTGCAGAGGCTCCCGTTGGTTTCAAGGCCTGAGAAGCCCGCTGGCAGGAGGAGGAAAGGCCGGCTCTTGGCCCCCAGGCAGTGGGTGGGGGCAGCTGTAGATGAGACAGTGGTCCTGCTACGAACCGCGAGGCTGCATCTAGTTCCCAGCTGACTCCTTTATATTACTAAATATAATAATGGTTATTGTTTTTCTTTTTTTTTTTTTTAAGATTTTATTTATTTATTTGAGAGAGAGAATGAGAGACAGAGAGCACGAGTGGGAAGAGGGTCAGAGGGAGAAGCAGACCCCCTGCCGAGCAGGGAGCCCGATGCGGGACTCGATCCCGGGACTCCAGGATCATGACCTGAGCCGAAGGCAGTCGTTTAACCAACTGAGCCACCCAGGCGCCCATGGTTATTGTTTTTCTTAATCCAGCAGTAATGAGAATTTGTTTTAGAAAACTTAGAACATGTAGATAAGCAGAAGGAAGGAAATTTAAATATTCCATATTGTCATCGATTTGGTAGACAGACTTCAAGTGTTTTTCTATAAATGTGTATATACATATATTCTTATACTTTGCATGACATTTATAGCTTGTTCTACATTTAATAATGCAAACATTTTTCGTGTCATTAAATATGTTCCTATAGCATTCCAAAAAATGGGTGGATATACCATAATGTATTTAACCAACCTTCTACTATTGGACTAATAGGCTTTTCTATCAAAAATCACCCTGTGATGAGGCCCTTAGAGTTGTGATCATTACACAGATCCACATTTTTTCCTATAATTCTAAAAGGGGACAAAGGGTGTGTGTGAGTTAAGACATTTAATAACTTATTATCAAAGTACCTTCTGTCCCCAGTTTGTGAGAAAACTTACCTCTACCTTTCCAACATTTGATATTAAAAAAAATTAAAAACTCTGCTAAATTGATAAACAAAACATGGTAGTGAGTTTGGTTGCATTTTTCTTCTTTTTGAGTATGGGTGAGCTTGTATATATATATATATATTTTTTTTTTAAGATTTTATTTATTTATTTGACAGAGAGATAGAGAGCACAAGTAGGCAGAGAAGCAGGCAGAGGGAGAGGGAGAAGCAGACTCTCCACTGAGCAGGGAGCCCGACGTGGGGCTTGATCCCAGGACCCCGGGATCACGACCCGAGCCGAAGGCAGCTGCTTAACCAGCTGAGCCACCCAGGCGCCAGAGCTTGGATATTTTTACATGTTTATAAGCCTTTTTGTGAATTGATTGCTTTCTTCTATAAATCAAAACATTAGTGTCTCCGGATTGTTACAGCTCTTTGGAACAGAAGTGAATGGATCCAGGTTTTATTACCCTTTGAAATGTACACACAAACCTTCCCACGGTAGTTAATTATGTCTCTACCTCCCAAGTCTTATCCTCATCCCCTCATTCTCCGACCCAGGCTGCCCTCATGTCCAGAATCACCAACATATTCATGTGGTTTCCTATCACACCCAGTGGGGACCCAGTGCAGTGAGGTTTCCTTGCCTGTTTGGAACTCTGAGCTTTTAAAGTAATAGGAACAGAGAATGAAATTGGATCGGTAAGACAACAGGGACCTATGGAAGGCCTTAAAGCCAGGAAATATCCATCTGTTATGAGCAGACATTTGGGTTGTTTCCAGTTGTTGGCTATAGCAAATAAACTTGCTAGAAATGCTCAGATATTTGGAGGGCATATGCACCTATTTTGTCTTGGGTATTTACCCAGGAGTGGAATTGTGGGTCTGGGCGCTGGTGTATGTTTAGCTTTAGTAGATAATGTTAAACACTTTTCAAAAAAATCCCCAATTTATACTTCAACCAAGCAGTGGATGAGAGTTCTATGTGCTTTAAATTCTCACTGACTTTGATATTTTCAGACTTCTAACATTAAGTTATTCTGGAAGGCTTTGCATTTCTTTTAATAAGCTAATGTGATACCACATATAATTTATATTTTTACTTTGTCCATTTAGTTTAGTTTTAACATAGTTCTTTTAATCTCTCTAATCTAGAGACACTGCATTTTGTACAAACACCCTACTTTCAAGATTTTATGCAACACTTTCCAATAAAAAAATTCTGGGTATATTCCCTTTATGATTAATTGGCTCCCTTTTATGCACTGTCTATAAATAAAGACTGACTTGGGCTCATATACTGACCATACAACTTATTAGCTGTGTGCCCTTGGGCAAGTTACTTAATGTCTCAGAGCTTTGGGTTCCCCACCTGTAGAGTAGGAATAACAAAATCCACCTCTCAGGATTGTTGGGATGATAAACGTGATAGCATATGTAAAATGTCTAACATGTAATAACCACTCTGTAAACCTTAGTTTCCTTCTGTGCTGGAGGCAAAGACATCAGGTGCCTCCTTAGTATTTTTGCCTCATTAGTTCACAAAGCTATTAAAAATGGGCATTGCCTTCCTTTTCTGCTAACTATATCTCGCTGGTTGGCAAGAAACCCAAACCATTTAAGCACTGCCTCGACTTCATTTTACTATTGGTTTGCCCTGCACCCCAGGTGGATCTAAACACCCTATATGACATTCCTGATCTTGCTCCAGGACAGAAATAGAATATAAATCAATATGAAACTTGATCTTTTGATGCTCAGAATGTCATCAGACAGAATGGTGATCTTGCGGTTGTGATTTTGAGAATCATGGATTTGTCGGTTGGAATTCTGTCTCTCTCACTCGCTCTCTCCTTTTTTTGCCACATGTTGTGCACGTTCCTTCAGCCCTTGACATTTACATCTATCTTCTAGATGGTTGGACTACTGGCTCCCCAGTTTAGTTAGAACTTTGCCAAGTAGCTTGGAAGAGGGGACCCACTTTATATTCTGGAGCCAACTTCATGCCCACTGACCAGAGATCCATCTCTGCCACTAGGTGAAGGTACTGGCACTCTGCCCACTTGACCCCTGATCCTACTTATTGATGCAAACACTTTAAAAATGGATGGCTAAACAACAGAGGATGAAAAATTCAGGATGCTCAAAAATGCTAATGACTACCAGGAAAAAGGCAGCTTGTGCTTACAGACAGTGCCTTGGAAATTCTCAACACTTCCCTTCTTGTCTTTGCTCCCTCCCTCCCACCAATGTGCACACACAGGCTAAGAGGGACTGGCATCAAGAAGGTCCTGGCTTACTTCATAAGGAGAAGTCATTGTCCATCAAGGGTTCAAATACAGACTCAATAGAAAAAAAGGGACACTTTTTCTTCCCAAGGTTAAGCACAGTGCCATTTGGAACAAGGAATCTCAGTGGAGAGTAGGACTTAAGTTTCTTTTTGGAGGCTGTCTAGGAACATCCAGCACTGTGACTGAAGCCCACTGCATAGTCCTGAATAAGGCACATCCTCTCAGTCTCTTTGGAAGGCATTCCTGGTCTCTGCCATCATGGCTGTCACCTGGGTTTCTAACCCTGTCCTTGCCCCTGAGCTACAGTGCCAGGTCTCTCAGTGGCCCCAAGCCAATGCTTCTTGGGGTGTTCATTAAACTTTCCACAGTGAATTAATCATCTTACTTCCCTTGCTGGTTTTTCTGCTCATTTCTCCTGTTTCTGTTAATGGTACCATCATTTTCTTGGGCCATTCTTTCCACACTGCTCAAAAAAGGTGTGAGGGGTGCCTGGGTGGCTCAGTTGGTTAAGCAACTGCCGTCGGCCCAGGTCATGATCCTGGAGTCCCGGGATCGAGTCCCGCATCGGGCTCCCTGCTTGGCGAGGAGCCTGCTTCTCCCTCTGAGCCTCCCCCCTCTCATGCTCTCTCTCTCTATCTCATTCTCTCTCTCAAATAAATAAATAAAATCTTAAAAAAAAAAATTAAGACTGCTATCCAACTTAAAAAAAAAAAAAAAGGTGTGATTTATTGCTTTAGGTGAAATGCTTCCGTAAGAGTAATGGCAGGCGAATTCCCAATATCCATTCATTTCTTCTTTCACAGTAATAGGATTTTCACTTGAGTTGTCCAAGATCAAGACTCCATTTCTTTTAGATTTTCATTTAGATTCCTTTGCCCCTGGGTGTGGACATACTAAGTTCTGGCCAAACGGCTGTGCAACTTCTAGCTCATACCCTTGAAGGGAAGGAGTATGATTTCCTTCTATCCCTTCCTCCATCCTGCTGCGTAGACCATGGAGGAAGTGGAGCAAGCCAGCTGGGAGAACACCAACAAGGACAACACTATAAGGATGGAGAGGAAAAACCTTGTCTTAGACACGTTGCCATATAAGCCTTGGGCTCTCACGTGTGTGAACTATTACAGGAGAGAGAAATCAATGTCTTCTTTAAGTTCTAATTATTTTTGGTCTCTGTTAGAACACTTGACATTTATCCCAATGAAAACAGCCACCAGAGCGGCCCGGTGGCCCCTAAGCTCTGCCTCAGGGTTACCAGGCATTCCTGGTAACTCTGGCAGAGACCAGGAATGCCTGGTAACTCTGAGGATCCTACCTTGTAAGATTGGGCTCTGATTTGGAGGCAGAATTTGGAAGCCAACAATAGTGGCAACTGGGGGGGGCGGGGGGCGGGGTTGATGGGAACTCCTACCATGTTCATTGGAAATACAGGGGCTCAAAATCTGTGTCATGTTTACTTCTTCTCCTGCCTTCTATAGTCACCCAGATTGTCACACACTGAGTCTTGCCTTTTCTCACAGAAGAGTGTCTCTTGCATCACCCGCTCCTTCTTGCCTCCAGATCCTCAGGGCTTCGGGTCTATGTGACATTAAGAGCTTCCTAGAACCTTTCTCTGCCTTTCTTCTTTCTATGCTCCTATCCCTTCTATATTTTGATATTAGATGAATCTTTGTAAAATAGTTATTCCAATATCTTGATTTCCCTTCACGGATCTCTAATGACCCCTATATTATTGATAACTTTATCTGACCTCACCGGCCGTCTCTCCCTTAAGTGAACTTACCTTGTCTACTGAGTTAGTCATGCTTTCCTCAGAAACCTGTTAGTTCTGTTCCTTCACATCTTTGCTCTTAGGGCCTACTGACTGTGGTGACTTTTCCTTTTGCTTTTCCTCTCCAAAGCTGGCCCAGTCCCCACAGCGAGAAGGCCAAGCCTGTGCCTGCTCACTCTGACCTCTGCGTTGTCTGAAGTTCCCACGGCACCTGCAGCTGGTCATTTAGTCATTCTTGGTATGATGTGTCTCTTACTAATTCCACTAGTTCATAGAATTGTTAGCACTTTGAGGTTGTCAATGATTCAGATGTGTTTTACCCCAGCTGGAATATATATTCAAATAGTGCTAATCAGAACCCCCTTTTTATTATATGCCCTCCCCCTTCTACTGCTTTGATCATATTAGAACAAAACTCAAAGTCAAACTCCACTGGGGGCAACCAAGCGCCCCAGGATTTATAATAGTGTTCCTTGCACAGCATGCTTTACACCTTCACTTTCAGGCAGTCTGAGGGCCCCCCTGTACCCTTTGAAGTAAATCACAACCCTCACTTCCTGTTTGGAGTTTGGGGGAGAACAGTGATGTTAAAACCCACTGTGCAGAAAGCAAGGAGGAGGGTGACCCAGCCAAGATCACAGGATCCTGAGTTTTGCCCTTGAGGTGAGTCAACAGTGACAGATGACTGTCTATCCTTGGCCACCATGTGCCAGAACCAGAATCCCTCTGTCATAAGAAGCCATCCAGGGAAGACCACATTGGCAATCTGGATGATTTCGCTTTATAAAGGTGGATTTCTTTCTCTAGAAGAGCCTGGATAAACTCAGAGATGACTCCTAATTCCAACACAATGACAAGCATGTTGTGGGAGCATAATAAATGCTTATAGGCTGTCTGACCACTGAATGAATGGCCACCTGAACTTTTGCGGTGGAATGAAGCTCTGATCCCAGAGATAAAATCATCCGCAACTTTCTCTTTTCCTTGTCATATTGCTTCCTAAAGCCTTTCTCTAATTTCTAGCTAGCCTGGTTTTCATTTCCTGCCTACTTTTTGCTTCTGCCTGCTTTGTTTCTTGTGCGTTTTACTATAGCGACCATATGGTAGAGCAAGCTACTGTGGTGCCTTCAAAAATACTAAGGCTTTCTAGTGCGCTGAGGTTTTTATTATCTATCTATCTATCTATCTATCTATCTATCTATCTATCTATCTACTTGCAAGAGGTAGTGGACTTCAAAGGTTTGGTCTAGCATCTAAAAGTGGGGTGGAGGGGCACCTGGGTGGCTCAGTCAGTTGGGCGTCTGCCTTCAGCTCAGGTCATGATCCTGGGGTCCTGGGATCGAGCCCCACATCGGGCTCCCTGCTCCGCGGGAGGCCTGCTTCTCCTTCTCCCTCAGCCTGCCGCTCCCCTTGCTTGTGCTCTCTCTCTCTCTGTCAAATGAATAAATAAAAATCTTAAAAAAAAAATAAAAGTGGGGTGGAAATAATGGGCATTCAGATGCTTTGGGCAATTGGAAAACTCCTTTAACCTAGCAAGATGTCGGTGGTGTGGTAAAATCTGTGTTTAGAAAAAGAACGTAGGTATCTTAGTAATTTAGCATTTATTTTGTCGATGGTAGCAGGTGTTTGCTTTGAAGCTTAGCACTAATACCAGGTAAGGGTGAGTCATAATGTCAATACTTTTTTTTTTAACTTTGGTAATTTTTTTCAGTGGAAGGAGCTTCTCAGTCAGTTACCGCTCTGCTGATTATCTGACTGAGCAGAGAGTCCGACAGCAGCAGGGGCTGGGAGTGTGGCTGGGAGCAGGTTGGGGTGTAGAGTGCAGTGCGGGGCCCACTATGGGGGCGGGGGAACCTTGACTGGTCAAAGTGCCTGCAGGGCTGTCACCATGATTTAAAGCTCTGAGAAAATAAATTAGCAGGAGGTAGGCTGAGGGTGGATGGTGTCATTCTGGCCCTGAAAGGCCTTCATAAATCAGTGACAATGGAGCCCCAGCCAACTCCCTTCCAGATGGTTTCCGGAGGCCCTCCTTCCCACTCTGCTCAGACAAGTGGAAAGAAGTGATTCTTGAGTGGGTGGGATATTGGCCTGCCCTCCCCCTAGCTGCGAGATCTGAGCACTTGGGTTTTCACTGGAGCTGCAGGCTTTGCTCCCTGACGGTGAAACCTCAGGATCCTTGCTCCAGGGGCGGGACTCCGATTCTGGTCGTGGGACGGATCTGCCTTTGACAGTGGTGGTGAGGGGGGAGGCTTTCTGTCCTACTGGATAAACACAATGGAGCTCTCTCCGAACAAGAATGGTTTGTTCCTTCCTTCTACCCTTTGTGCTTTGTTAACAGAACGTCCCTGGCGCATCTGTGCTCCAGCGTGCTGCCAAAAGCTTAGCTCTGTCCTTGCACAAGACTGGGGGACACTGTCAGAAGATCAGCTGTAAGTCCCTCATCTAAAGGCAGATGGAGGAGCTAAAACCCTGCCAAGATCCCCAGGATGTTTCCAGTTTTAAGGTCTGAACTCGTTTCCCACAGACGTGTTCCCACCTCCACACCAGCCCATCAACTCCTCCCTCTAGCTACGGTGGAGATCTGGGGTTCGGGGTGTCTTTAGTGACCCTTTGTAAAGCAAGAGCACCCAGCCATCGACACCAGGTGCCAGGTATTTCTCTTTAGTCTCTTCAGTTCTGTGCTCCAGCAGGCTTTATATTTTACGGAAGAACCAAGAGTCACACCGAGGTCAGCTGTCGCCATCTTTGCCCCGTGCCCCCCCGAACTGACTCACCTCTCCTGTGAAGCGAGTAGACACAACGTCATCTTGTCATCTCCGTCATCTTGTAGCAGAGAGTGGGAAGTATGCCCTGGAAGCGTCTCCTAAGAACTGAGGACAAGATTCAGATGTCTCTCTGCACCTCGGCCAATCTGCTTTCGTCTCTCCCCTCGAACACCAAATTTTTTACACACCATGAAAGGTAATTTACTAAGGCAGTTGGCCGAGCCTACACTTCCTGAGCTTGTGCCCTTTGTCTCTGCCCGCTGCTCAGCTCAGGGAGCGAGGGAATGTCTTCACGGTGCAGGGGCAGAATATCCACTTCCGGTTCAGGGCAGAATGTCCACTTCCGGTTCAGGGCAGAATGTCCACTTCCGGGAGGGAAGTGTGTGGGGCTCCCTCTTTCCTGTGGCCAGGCACGAACCACCTTAACTCTGGGACTCACAAATGCTTTGTTGTTTGTTTGCTTGTTTGTTACCGGGGATATAAGAAGGAGCAATAAACAGACCGAGTACCTGGAAATACTACTAGTGCGCACACACAGGAGGGCGGAATTATTTGTTCTTTAAGCATATGCTCTGTCTCCCGCAGGGCTTTTGCTTTATGTATCTACCCTGGCTCTTGCTGTTTTCTGGCTGTGTGACCTCGTACAAATGACTTTACATCTCTGCGCCCCATCTTCCACAGCTGATAACAATAATTAATTAATAAAAATGAACAAATTAATAAAAATTGGTTAACAAATTAATAAAAATAATATTATCTCAATATGGCTGTTGATGAGATCATAACCGTGGAGCTCTTAGAACAGTGCTTGGCACGCAGGAAGGGCTCAAACCTGGTAACATTTGCTGTATGTCTCTGTATGGCTTTTATTATTGTTTTTACTTTTAGTCAAGCATCAGCTCTCGTTTCTTGTGTTTTCTTTGTATTTTGAATTCAGGCCATGTGACTACAAGCTACCCGCCTTTGAGATTTCTCAAGCTGAAAGATCATTTGCATTTTAGGGACACCTCTCAGCATTCCTTTGGGAAACGGCCGTTGTGCGTTGCTCCCCTCCTTCCCCGGGGCTCCAGAAGGAGGACATAGCCCAAGCACAGCGCGGTCTCCAGCATGGCTGCCGCGATCTGCTTTCTTTGTGAAGCGTCCGTTGCTGCTCGCGTTGCCATCCCAACGTCCTGTGTGTGCTCTCGGCGGGGCCAGCAGGGGGAGCTCCGCGGCCGTTTCCCAGCCCCGCGCGGGGCTTTGTGGCTGGCACGGGCTTCTCCCACGGAGTCCTAAGGACCGAACCTGTGGATCTTGACGTTGGGAAGATAGGAACCGTCCTTGGCATGGAGATGCACTGTGCACTTATGCAAATAGGAGTGTGCGAGACAGAAAGCTGTATATTATAGCTGCTGAGAGCTTTGCCGTCAGACATACCTGGAATGATGGGATTTCTTAGTTTTGTTACCTCGTGCAACTGGCTTAACCTCCCTTAGTGACGGTTTCTTTCCGGGTAAACATGGAGAACCCCACCTGCCCTCATGGGGCTGCTGGAAGAGTCACCATGTGGCTAACAGAGATCCTAGCCATAGGGGCTTTTAGGGGATGCTAGGTATCGTTACTCGGTGAACGCCGAGGAAATTTCGAAGCCCCCCAACCATGCGCAGGATCTTTTCTTCCTCCTTGCCCCACCACCTCCTTGTTCTCTCCTTCAGCTCCACTTTCTCCCCCTGCTCTTCACTGCCTGTATCTGAGGCCTGGGACCGACACCTGCGGCTGTGCCCGAGCCTCCTCCTGCTTGATCCCACAGGGCCAAGGGAGCTGGAGGAGAGGAGGAGCAAGCAGGGGGTTCTGAAGGCTGATGGAAACCCTGTCCTACTTCCCTTCACTTTTTAGGTGCATTCTACAAACCTCACTGGGGTCATGGTCACTTGGAAGGCAAAATGAACCACAAGCTTCTCACCAGACTCACCCTTATTCCATCCACCCTGCCAGGGATATGGGATGTCAGCAAGAATAAAGCCCCAGAAGATCCTTCTTTATGGCTCAATGCACAGAACTGGCAGTGCTGTGTGGACATCATCCTGGGTGGCGTCCATCCTTACCATACCTGGGTACCTGGGTAGGTGTGAGCAGGGCTTCTCCAGGGGACTGGGAGCCTGGTGGTGGTGGTGGCAACAAGGGGCGCAGCCCCAGCTGGGTCAGAGGAGGTCAGGCTTCTAAGGGTCCAGGCTCAGCTCGGCTTGGGGAAACCTTCAGGTCTGGGTTGACCCAGGTGGTTTGGTTTGGGGCCCATGTGGAAGTCTCCATGTGCCCTGTCCTCTGAATCTCAGATGAGGCCGGTATGTTCTGCAACTGGAGGACTGGTCTCCATGCTCTCTGTCTTCAGGGACAGGTTTCCTTTGTTTCCATCTGAAACTCTGGGTCTCTTAGTGGAGGGATAAAAGCCCTGTGAGTAGAATGACGAACTTGTTTTAGCCCTGAAAGTCCTGCGTCCCTGCGAAGCCCTTAGTCCTGGGTGGGGTTGGCCACTTTGTGGAATGTAGCACATAAGGCACTGATCTGAGGCGGGATATCTCTGCAGGAGAGCTCTATAGCCCTAGGGGCACCAGGGAAGACAAGAAAAAAGAACTGCCATTTCCTCCCACTGCCAGAATCGACGTTGGCCTGACTCAGGCATTTCTCGCAACACCTAATGAATGGGGGATCTGAGCCAAGCCACTGTCTTCCAGAATTCAGTGGTGAGAAGGGTCAAAGGTGGACTCAGTCCAAAGGAGGCCACCTCGGAATGGCCTCCTGCCTCCGTCCAGGAGCCCCCTGTGTGCCCCTCAGCCCTCGGGAGCCGGGCTCTGGAGCCTCGGCCGCGGGCCCAGAGGCAGGCTGCGGCAAGCTCTGCGGGAGAGCAGCTTGCGGACCTTTGCCTCTAATTGGCTTCCATCTCCGCACACAGCCATTTCCTCTGCCTGCGGCAGAACTCATAAAACGCCAGGCTTTCCTCCATACCTTTGAAAAAGTTCAAAGGAACCCATATCCTAGGGAGATCTGGCAGCTCAGGCACCTGGATCTGAGGGGACTGAGGACTCGGGGTGCCCCCCACCCCATGCTGCTTGTCAGTGTCAGTGTCCGGCGCTCCAGGGGAGGGGAGGCCCAGACCCACCAAGGCCAGCTCTGTTCTGTTTTATGGGATCAGGCTGTGCTCTTTAACCCTGCTCTGCTTGCAGCAGGAGCCCTCTTGCCACGGAGCAGGTCAGGAAACCGACGCCAAGCCCATCCTAGAGCGAGGGTGTGGTAAAGCCAAACTCAGCGCTGGTGAATCGGTCAGCCCTGCTCTGGCCAGAGGCTGCCTCCACGGTTTTGCTCCCATCATGCTTCTGCTCTGCCCTGGGGACCCTGTGTTCCCTGGGGGGCTGGAGCACACATGAGCTTATCCGAGCTCAAGGTGCGGATTGGGGGTAGGGTTTGCAGGCTCTCATGCATAGCTTTTTGGCATTGACCGAACCAGGTTCTTCCGCGGTATCCAAATTGATGATGTTTGTGCATAAATATCTTAGACACCGTCCTAGACTTCAGCCCAACAGGGTTTCTAGGGAAAAATGAAACAGCTCCGTGCTGTCTATCCCAATTGGTGGCACTTACAAGGTGCTCAAGAAATGCTTGCTGAATGGATGAATAAACTCTGCTTATGAACAGGAAACTGGTATCTCGAAGGGGAGCCTGGTTTAGTCACAGGTATCTAGAAAGAGGATGGGGCTGGACTGGAAGGTGAAATTTTCATTGCTTTCCTCCCCCACTGACCTTCACTCTTTTACTACCCATCAAACCAGCTGGTAGATAAATAAGATAAGCTTATTTGATTGCACTGATGTGTACAGCGGAAGGCTTGCCAGAACCTTCACCATTCCCCGATTCCTACTGTTGCCCCCTAGCCCTCGGCTGCAATCCCTCAAGGATCCAGTCACCTCAGGATGGCTCAGTTTGTCTGACACCCAGAGCCCGGGCCCTCTGGGTTTTCTTTTCCTCCGGTGTTTGACTGAGCCCCTCCTGTAGCCCCTGGGCTATTATGTGGCATCTGTAGCCATGTAATTCGGGGCCCGTTGGGCTGGAATGTCTGCCTGTTGCTTCGCATCTACAGCCTCTAGATCATTTTGGGTGGAGGTGAGAATTGAGCCCTCCCTTTCCCCAACACACACATAGTCACACACAGAGCACACACACATATTCACAAACACTACACATACACACAAATGTGCAAACACACTCATACACCCAGACACACTAACATCTACAGACTCCCCCCACCTGCTCCCCCTGCTTGAGGACTTGGGCTAAGAGAGAAGACAGGAAACTGTCATCTGCGTTTAATCACAACATTCTGTATAACAATGATTCTGTAGGATTTTTTTGATGTACGTCTGATTGAAATTGCTCTCAGTTTTACTGATAACGATAGTTCAATGCTATAAAAATAGATACACGGTTTTTATTGTTTGCAGCCTCTGAAACAGGCTCATCTGCTCCGTGTTGGAAGAGTTTGAGGCAGAATATCCCTGAAGGTTTTCTTGTGTTGTTAATTTGCTTCTCAAACTCATCTGCTCAATCCTGCTGGGGTACATGTCACCCCAGCTCCACCCAGGGTATGAATGTCAACGCTGAGTTCTGCATTAACGAGGTTTGAATTCAGTTTGTCTGGCAACAGTTCTGACTGTAATGTGTTTTGTGCAATGAGTCACCAAGTTCAGCATCTCCCCACAATGGGGGGCTCTGTGTGGGGCTGGCTTGCTCTCCCGACCAGCCTCGATCGCTTCTGAGTGCTGTGAGCTTGGAATTGCGGGGGCGCTCTGCCTCTGTGCTCCCAGCTGGGTGGGCAAAGTTGTGCCTGTCTTTCAGGACTCTTGTGACGAGTAAGTGAGAGATTTTAGCAAAACCTCTGACACAGGTCTCATCGTCTGCAGACATAACCCACCGGTGAATTAGATCTGATGGGCTGTGACCAGCGTTAAAAAAATAGACAGAATAGATACTGATTTTTCTTTGGGCTGATGAAAATGCAAAAAGTTCCAAAATTAGATTATGGAGATGGTTGTACAACTCTGGAAATATACTAAGGACTACTGAGCTGTACACTTGAAGTGGGTGAATTTTATGGTATGTAAATCATATCTCAATAAAGCTATTTGTAAAAAAAAAAAAAATTGGGAGCCCTAAAAAAAATCCACCAAGCTGCATGTTTGAGTTTGTGCACAACATTGTTATGGTATGTTAGACCTCCATTAAAAAGTAAATATAAAAAGTGGGCTAGAGAATATCAGGGTCCCTCCCATATAGTGAGGGCAAGCATTGTTTTTGTGAAATATACGTGTGAATGTGTGTGTGTTTGTGCATGTGTGTGTGTACTGGCCTACAATAAAATGTGCTTCTTACTGTGGGTTGTTGCATAAAATGTTTAAAGCCTAAATGTTTGGTCTAGATCTGCCCAGTCAGAATAGGCATTTAACAGTGGTTATTTATACCCTTCCTTCTTTTCTTTTCTAGAAACCCAGATCGTGCCCATGTTCAGTCATTGACCTTTGAGTGTGGCCAGTTTCTGCCACAGAGAGCAGAAATTCTGCCTAGCTATAGAAGCCCCCCTTTCTTCCTCCCTTCCATGTGCGCCCCCCCCCCCCCCCTCAATTAAGTCAAGCTGTCTTTTCCAGTTAAATAAACATTACACCCTCGAAAGGAAGAACAAATAACGGGCCTATCCCCAAAGAAAATGTGCCTCTGGGCTTTTGGTTTTGAAGGTTTTGTAATGTTTCCTGTTCCGCGTTCTCTACTTGACTGCTTCTCTCTTTCATTTGACTTTAAAGACCACGGTTTAAATTAGCTGTCTTTGTGCCGTGACCCTGGGGAGGGGGTCGTCTGGACAGACATGTGGCTCCCCGGCCCCTGCCTCCTTCAGAAGTGAGAGCTCGTATCCAGAACCTGGGGACAGACGCACGGCTGTTGTGTGGGTGCGGGGAGCGCAGGGGTCTCAGCCACTGACACAACCATGGCCAGGATGTGCAAGGACTGTCGCTCAATCCAGGTAAAGAGATTAAGTCATCGAGTGCCCGGTGACCTTATGAAAATGATCAAGTTGCAGATAGCCTGGAGTTGACTCTGTTTCACGGGGGATGAAAAAATCATGTTTCTGTTGCTTTTAGACAATTCTGTTTCCTTTGGTTGTTTGCTCCTGTGACACCTTTTATGACTCTTGAGGGGGCTGGCCCAGATGTGCTGGATGGAAGGGCCGGGCTGGGAGGGACAGGGCTGACAGCTGTCTGTTGGCACGAGGATGGCACTGAAGTCTGGGAAATCAGGGAATCCTCAGAATTTACTCTGGTCTTGTAAGTTCTGGGTTCAAATTCCATTTCATGCTATAGAGCAAGACAACTACTAATCTGTGGTCGCTTTACAACTAACTGGTTTGGGATAGAGGGTTAATCTCTGATTGTGATTAGCTACGATGGGAAGGCTACGTCAACTCCTTTAGTATCCTTGGATGCCCAGAGCAAGGGTGGATGTTTTTATTATTTTTACTTCTGATTTTCTGCCCCCCCCCCCCCCAAGTAGATGATCTATGGTAGATGGCGGGTGGTGGATGCTGGTGGTTAGGTCCCAGACCTTGCAGTCTATCTACCCACTGAGAATGCTGGTTCTGCCTCTTACTTGCAGTGGTCTCTGTGCTTCACTTGCTATATCAGCAACATCATAGCACTTTACTTGTGGGATTTCATTTTTACTGTGGTAAAATATACATAAAATTTACCGCACTAATTATTTTCAAGAGTGCTGTTAAATCCATTCGTATTGTTGGGCGACTACCGCCACCATCCGTCTCCAGAACTCTTTTCATCTTGCAAAACTGATACCCTGTCCCCATTAAAAACGACTCCCTATTCCCCCTCCCCTCCCAGGCCCTGGAAACCACTGTTCTACTTTCTGTCTCTGTGGATTTGACTGCTCTGGGTACCTCATATGAGTGGAATCATACAATATTTGTGTTTTTGTGACTGACTTGTTTCACTTAGTATACTGTCATCCAAGTTCATCCATGTTTGTAGCTTGTGTCAGAATTTCCTTCTTTTCTTTTTTTTTTTTTAAGATTTTATTTATTTATTTGAGAGAGAGAATGAGATAGAGAGAGCATGAGAGGGGGGAGGGTCAGAGGGAGAAGCAGACTCCCTGCTGAGCAGGGAGCCCGATGCGGGACTCGATCCCGGGACTCCAGGATCATGACCTGAGCCGAAGGCAGTCGCTTAACCAACTGAGCCACCCAGGTGCCCCACTGATTATGATTTTTTGTTTTTTAAAGATTTTATTTATTTATTTGAGAGAGAGAGAGAGCACATGAGAGGGGGGAGGGTCAGAGGGAGAAGCAGACCCCCCTGCTGAGCAGGGAGCCCGATGCGGGACTTGATCCTGGGACTCCAGGATCATGACCTGAGCCGAAGGCAGTCGCTTAACTAACTGAGCCACCCAGGCGCCCACAGAATTTCCTTCTTTTCAAGGCCGAACAATATGCTGTGTATGTACGTGGTTTGCTTGTCCATTCATCCATCAGTGGACACTTGGGTTGTTTCCACCTTTTGGTTATAGTGAATCATGCCGCTGTGAGCCTGAGGGTACAAGTATCTGTTTAAGTCCCTGCTTTCAATTCATTTGGGCGTACACCCAGGAGTGGAATTCCTAGGTCGTATGGTAATTCTATTTTTAATTTTTTTGAGAAATCCTGATACTGTTTTCCACAGCGACCACACCATTTTACATTCCTACCAGCAGTGCATAAGTGTTCCAGTTTCTCTACGTCCTCACCAACACCTGTTCTGTTAAAAATGCTTTCTAAAATAATAACCCTCCAGGAGGCGCCTGGGTGGCTCAGTTGTTAAGCGTCTGCCTTCGGCTCAGGTCATGATCCCAGGGTCCTGGGATCGAGCCCCGCATCGGGCTCCCAGCTCTGTGGGAAGCCTGCTTCTCCCTCTCCCACTCCCCCTGCTTGTGTTCCCTCTCTCTCTCTGTCAAATAAATAAATAAAATCTTAAAAAAATAAAATAATAACCCTCCAGGATTTTATTTTTGGGGGTTAAGTGACAGAATGTATGACAAGCACTTAGCATAGTGCTTGGCTCAGCAAATGAAAGCTGCCTTTGGTACCTCAGGTTTTAGCTCTTTCTGTAGAAGCAGAATAATTGATAACTTTCTCAGAAGCCACCTGAATGTCTTCTTGTCACCTTGCAGATCATTGGCCCTGGAAGGCCAAGGTTGTGTGTTTGGACAGGAATGACCGATTCAGCTCTAGTCTGGAAAGGCCCTTATATGGCTTGGGGTCATGTCAAGCTTTGAGATTCTCGAGAGGAACAGCATGGCTTTAAGGGTACCCCAGGATGGGCAGTCCTTTCTGTGTAACCTCTTACAGTCTTTTCTTGCCTGGGTTCCTACCACCTGGCTGGTTTCACTACTTGGCCTAGTAGATACAAGCTCTGTGTAGACAGGAGCAATGAGAATATCTTGCTATGTCCATGGACTCTTCTGAAAAAAGATAGGGTGATTAACAAAGTTTTTCTTTGAATTCTTATGGAAATGTTGGAAAACAACTTTATTAACACTTGATCATTTATTTAGTTAGAGAGTATTCGAAATGGAATAACTAGCAAGATGAAAAATGGCCTTTATTTTCTAGAATGAGGCTGCGCGTCCGAAAAAAGGACAAAACGAACATGATTTTAGGTAGGACGATGGTTGACTTCAATAGCATTTATTCCATGATTGGAACATTCCAAAAGAGGATAAGAGGCATGCTCTGTGTATACACTATTTTTCAGCCAGACACCAGGCTCTGTCCTCTCCTCCTCAAGCAAAAGGCTGCAGATTTCTGTACCACTTTGACTGTATGGGTTTATACTCTCTGGTAAAGAGAAAGCCAGAGAAGTGATTTTTGGATGAGAAAACCAGGAAGAATCCAGTAATGTTGCAACAAAACAAAACAAAACGAAAAGGAAAAGGATAGGAACTTTTTTTTGGTCTGCAGTTTTGCTCAAAAGATTTATGGCAAGTTTTTTTTTTTTTTTCTTTTCCAAGGCAAGTTTTTAATAGTCATGTTTCCGTCAGCTCGATAGTTCCTTACCCCTCAGTTTAAAAACAAACCTAAATGTAAATAGTTTTAATTTAAATTTTGATTCTTCTTAAAATAACTCATTGGCGGGTACTTGTTACCTATCATATCTATGTATCCAGGTACCTATCTATATCTACTGCATACACACAGTTTCATAGGATGGTAGCTCATAAAGTTTCGGTGGCCCCTTTTCAAGAAAAAAAATACAAGTAATCTTACTTTGCTGAATCTTCCAGAAACACAACTGTGTTAACCCTTCCCTGGTTCTGGCTGAAGCCTGAGTTTCGTCGGCTTCCTGGAAATCTGCCTGCAGGCATATGTGATCCCCTGTGAGGTCTCCCCCGTTTAGAGGCTCCCTGAAGGGTGCTCCACCATCTGATACTTGGCCAGGTCGTGCTTGCCCTCCAGTGGGCAGGAAACGTCGGTCAGGGGAACTAGCAGCTGGGACTGGATCCTGGCTCCACGTCCGCGGACCCTCCCCATCTGCACCGGCCTACTCGATCGAAGTTCAGGGAAAGCATTTTCAAGAAGCGAATCCAGGGGCGCCTGGGTGGCTCAGATGGTTGGGCGTCTGCCTTCGGCTCAGGTCATGATCCCGGGGTCCTGGGATCGAGTCCCGCATCGGGCTCTCTGCTCCACGGGAAGCCTGCTTCTCCCTCTGCCTCTCTCTCTCTCTGTCTCTCATGAATAAATAAATAAAAATCTTAAAAAAAAAAAAAAAAAAAAAGAAGCGAATCCAAACGCTTTGGTCTTGATGTAGGAAGATGAGGAAAAACAGCGGCAACGGCCGGGGTGGGAGGGCGAAGAGGAAAGAGGGGGAGCGTCGCAGGCTGGGCCGCGGCTGCGGGCGCGGGAACCGCCACTTGGCTCCCGCCAAGTCGTGAGCGGGAGGCTGCGAGGCTGAATTATTCGTGAGCAGGGAAAGCGCCGGCTCCCTTCTGCAAGTCCCACTGCTGCGGCAGAGCCGGGTTTAAGTGCGCGGAGGCGCGCGGTTGCAGCCGAGGTCTCCGCGCGCTGAGGTCCGCGTCTTCCCCGCGTCCCGACCCTCGGCCGCCCGGGCGGGCTGAGAGCGCAGCCGTGACCGCCCCGGCCAGCTGTCCTGAGGCTCGGCGTCTCGTCGTCCCGCGGTTGTCCTCTTCTGCGCGTCCTTCTGTCCCCAGAGGCACAGGGCCCGTGCACGGGTGGGACGGGACAGACAGCAGACGGACCCAAAGGAGCGGAGAAGAGTCTGGGGAAAGTTCCCCGGGGACAGCGACGAGGTGTCCCAGCGCCACGAGTAGCTAGACTGGATCCTGGGTCAGGGAGAATGGCTATAAAGGACGTCGTCGGACAGTTGAAGAAGTTGGTACATGGACTGTAGAATAGATAATTGTAGCGGTTTTAAATTTCCTGAATTTGAAAATTATACTGTTGTTATGTAAGATACAATCTTTGTTCTTGGGATAAAAATGCTGAACTATGTAGGGGTAAAGGGAATATTGTCTCTGCAACTTACTTTCAAATTGTTCAGAAAATAATAATTACATATATATGTATACATACACACATATAGAGAGAGGGAGTGTGCAAATGTAGCGAAGTGTGAGTAATTGCTGAATAAAGGGTATAAGGTGGTTCTTTGTACTGTTCCTGAATTACTTCTCTAAAGTTTGAAATTATTTCACATCAAAAAGTCACAAAATAGGGGCGCCTGGGTGGCTCAGTCGTTAAGCGTCTGCCTTCGGCTCAGGTCATGATTCCAGGGTCCTGGGATCGAGTCCCGCATCGGGCTCCCTGCTCGGCTGGAGGCCTGCTTCTCCTTCTCCCACTCCCCCCGCTTGTGTTCCCTCTCTCATTGTGTCTCTCTCTGTCAAATAAATAAATAAATAAAATCTTAAAAAAAGAAGTCACAAAATAAAAAAGCAGAGGGTAGGGAGTTCTTAGAACCATGCATTTTGGCGTGTTTCCCAGCTGTCTACCTTAGAATTCCCTGGGGTGTCTAAGGTATGGATTCAGGGGTTCCGCCCATAGACCTCTGCTCCAGCAGGTTTGAGGTAAGCCTGAGACTATACATTTTCCAGAAGCACCGCAAATGATTCTGATTCCGGCAGCCAGCAGTTGCCACTTTAAGATACACTTCCTCCTCCGGGAAGATGCGCTTACAACCTAATGGATAGAAGGACAGGTGCACCTTGTCAGAGCCTCTCCCTGGCTAGTTGTTCTTGCAATGTGCGGACAAAATTCTGACCTAATCCTGTTGAGGCAGGAGCTGGGCTGGTTTAGGATCAAGTCACCCACCGTAAGTCAGTGGTGGTCCCATGTCTCCTGGACCCCTGCTCTTCCCTGGGTCTCTCTACTAACACAGTGGACATAGTCTCAGAGTCATAATCCTCCCAGGAACCCAGTGGAAATATTACTGACAACAAGGGAGGGCTCCGGAAAAAAGTGGCGGAGGTGATGAGGATGCTGGTGCTGCATCGATATGATGGAACCCTTGGTAAATGATGTGTGTGGGCAAAGACAGCTGGGAATGAGGGCATGGGTATAAAGAACACAGATAAAGGGCAAGACAAGTACAAGGCGGGAGAGTGAAACATGAAATGCTTGAAGTTATTACTTTCTTGCTCACCGAATATTTTATGGATAACACGTGTTGCCAGGCAGTATGCGAGGTACTGCAGTGAACATGAGTGCAGCAGCAGAAACAGCCCCATTTTCTGCCCTGAAGCTCGGGCTAGGGCTAGATCTCCCGAGGACCCAGCAAAGTGGAAAGGCTAGCCCTGACCTGTGATAAAGCCTTCATGAAGGGACCAAGTGAATGGGAAGTAATACTGCTAAGAAAATTGGATGCCAGATGATGGGGGATGAGAAGGGGGTCCCCGAGTATCAGTGCCGAGTACCATTTTTCTGCAGGTCCCATCAGGTCTGGCAGATAAATATCAGAGTTTATGTCCCAATAATAATAATTCTAATATAACCCTCAAACCTTTTGTCTCAAAGTGGCCTTCGGAAGCATCAGGGGTTGCAGAATGGGTGGACCCTTCCCCTCTTTCGTCCCATGGTGGTCCCTCTCTTTGGCTACGTGAGTGATGCCCGCCCCTGGATTCTCTAGTTCCATCAACTCCAAGCTGTCCCCTGCTGCTCCCTGTAGGTAAGGTCTCAGTGACCTCCCTCTTCTCTCCAGGGGGAGTCGTGCTTATTTGTTTCTTATTTACTTAACTTTTATTTAACATTTATTTACTGAGTAGGTAGTGCACTCACAGAGTTGAAAAATAAGAGAGACAGAAGAATGCATGAATAGCACCTCTGCCATTCCTGATTCACTAACCCTCCCAAAGGCACACATTTCTTGTTCATCTTTCCAGAGATCGTCTCTCTATATTAAGGAATAGGTTTTTCTTCATTTTTAAGAACAAATTCTAGTACATTTTAGATATTATTTCATAGTTTGCTTCTTTTTCCTATTTAAAAATATATCTAGGAGATCATGCCCCATCAGTCCATAAGAAGGTGCCTCATTCTTTCCGTGACTGCCTAGTATTCCATTGTATATAAGACCTGTGGTTTAGTTCATTGATTCCCTATTGATGGTCATTTAGGTTGTTTCCAAACTTCCCACTATAATACACATATGGGTATAATACAGGTTAAATTCCCAAAGGTAGAATTGTTGAGTCAAAGAACTTTGGTAATTTTGATGCATACGGCTAGATTTCCTTCCACTGAAGGACCAACTGACATGGCCACCAATCATCTGTAAGTACCCATTTTACCACACACTTCCTGCCCTAATGTATCATCAATTTTTTTGACATTGCAGTTTTTTAAAAGATTTTATTTATTTATTTGAGAGCGAGCGAGCGAGCGAGAACTAGCAGGAAGGAGGGGCAGAGGGAGAGAGAGAGAAGCAGACTCCCAGCTGAGCAGGGAGCCTGATGTGGGGCTCAATCCCAGGACCTGGAGATCATGACCTGAGTGGAAGGCAGATGCTTAACCAACTGAGCCACCCAGGCGCCCCTGACATTTGCAATTTTATAAGTGAAAAAAAAAATGGTGTCCCACTGAAATTTTAATTTGCATTCTTCTTATAATAAGTGGATTTGAACATCTTTTCATGTTTAAAATCCATTTTCATTTCAGAGGCATTCCCCTGCCCCCCACCCCTGACCGTATCTCTTACTCTTTTCTATTGGGTTATGTTTTTATTGAAAAGGAGCCATTTCTAGATTAGCTCTTTGTTAGTGATGTGAGTTGCAAAATGTATTGCTATGCAGACTCTGAAATATTTGTATGTAGTTCAATGGATCAATCTTTTCTTTAATGGCTTCTATTTTGTTTTGTAGTTAAAAAGGTATTCTTTATGCCAAGATGATTTAAACAATTATTCCGTGGAGTCTTCTAACTCTTCCATGATTTAATTTTTACATTAAAAATTTAAATCCGGGGGCACCTGGGTGGCTCTGTTGTTAAGCGTCTGCCTTCGGCTCAGGTCATGATCCCGGGGTCCTGGGATCGAGCCCCGCATCGGGCTCCCAGCTCTGCGGGAAGCCTGCTTCTCCCTCTCCCACTCCCCCTGCTTGTGTTCCCTCTCGCTGTCTCTCTCTGTCAAATAAATAAATAAAATCTTAAAAAAAAAAAATTTAAATCCGTACTACATTTACCCTGGTGTAAGATGTGAAGTATGAATTCAACTTCATTTTTCCCACAAGTGGTTATCCAATTGTTTCAACATCATATTTTCTGCACTGATCTGATGGGTTGTTTTCCATACACTAAATTTTCATTTGTGCTTGAGTTTATTTATGGACTTTAAGTTCTGTCTCATTTATCTGCCTGTCTACTTTTCATCAGTACCACACAATTGCAGTTATTAATCATAATATGTCAGTATTTGCCTGGGCTGTCCCATTATTACTCTTCTGTTTTAGAAATGTCCTGTTTTGCTTGCTTATTTCTATATATAATCTTTAGGGTCAGGTTATCTAGTTTATAATCTTATTGGTGTTTTATTTGGATTGTTTCTTTATAGGCTATTTATTTATATAGTAAGTTAGGGAGAGATGACACTGTATTATTTCCCAATCTAAGAGTACGATGAGCCTTTTTATTTGCTCAGGATATTTTTAATGTGTCCTACACATTAGTTCTTATTGACTTTATTTCTAAGTAGTTTTTTCTTTTTTCTATTGTAAATTACTCTTTTCTTTAATATATATTCTACCTGGTTGTGGTTAGTGTATGTTGAAGGATATTGGGTTAATCATTTTATATTGTTACTGCATTTTCTTATAGTTTTTAAGAAACACTGAGTGGCAGTTTTAATCATTAGAAATTAGCTTTTCCCCTCTTGCCTTTAATATTTTTTTAAAAGAACACAAGCGGGGGGAGTGGGAGAGGGAGAAGCAGGTTTCCTGCTGAGCAGGGAGCCTGATGTGGGGCTCCATCCCAGGACCCCGGGATCATGACCTGAGCTGAAGGCAGATGCTTAACGACTGAGCCACCCAGGCACCCCTAATATTTTTTCATGGGATAAATTCTTTCTCTATCACTGGTCAGTTCAAGTTTTCTTGTGCAAGTGACTGATGCTGAGTATTCTTTACTTTGACAGAACTCATTAATTTGTCGTGGGTGTCCTTTAAGTGCTACCAGTTTCTTAGGAATTTTATGTTATTTATGTTGATGTCATTTTTTTCAGTCAAATCAGCAAGAAAATTAGTTTTCCCATTGAATTCTAGGATTCACTTCTCTTCACTGATTGAATTATCAAACAGTACAAAAGCCTATTCATCATAATCCATTTTTTCGAGTAGAAATCTATTTTCTGCTATTTAATGAATTATTGCTTTTGGTATGGTCTGAAATTTCTTTTGGTTACAATTTGCTTCTTGATATCAGGACAATTTCTATTGGTTTCTTTGCTTCTATTTGTCACTTTTGTTTCATATTTTAATAGAATTTATATATGAATTTTCTCTCAGTTTTTTAATAAATAAATTTAAAGGTGAGAAAAGAAAGTCCCTTTCATATATATCCAGAAAAGAAATCTGTACTTATATTTCAAAACATCTTTCAGTGGCAGTTATAATTGCATATTTAAGCTTTAGTAAGCTTTTTTTTTTTTAAAGACTTTATTTATTTGACAGAGAGAGACACAGCGAGAGAGGGAACACAAGCAGGGGGAGTGGGAGAGGGAGAAGCAGGCTTCCAGCAGAGCAGAGAGCCCGACGTGAGGCTCGATCCCATGACCTGAGCCGAAGGCAGACGCCCAACGACTGAGCCACCCAGGCGCCCCAGCTTTAGTAAGCTTTTAAGAAACTTTTGCATTTTGTTTGTATTCTGGATTCTCTTCCCTGTATTTGAAAATACATTTTAGACTCTTTAAAACGTTGTTTATTCGTGTTGTGAGGCTTGAATCATGCATTTTGGGGACCCTGATGAGAGTTGCGGGCTCACTCAGTTAAGGTTTAGTGGTCTGCAGTCCCTTCTGTGTATAATCAGTTGCTGTTAGCGTCCTGGTGTGGGCTGGCTCCCAGGAATATCTTACTGCCAATCCTATGGCTGGTTGTGAGGACGTAGAAGCCAGTTCTTAGCCACAGGCTCCAAGACAGAGTAGAAAGAGACGGTGGTCCTAGTGGATCTCAGTTAAGAGATCTCATCTTTGCAAATATTCAGGAACACACAACCACGTGAAGGCTGGAGCTCTTCACAGGGGTCGGGAGGATGGCACGGGTGAGGCTGAGACACGGCCTCTTCAGCCTTGTGCAATTCACCTCTGGCCCCATGGCTTCTCTAGTTTTTCTTAGAGAATCAAAGGTCCTTGAGTGACTTTTGATTGCCAACCTCCAGCTCAGCTAGGTAATAAGAATGCCCAGGCCTGTGTAATAATGATATCTTCTACCTTGATTCAGAGTGATAGTACTTTCTCCTTCCCCTGCTGGGCCTTGGGCAGATTGGAACCGGGATGGGCTATAAACTCACTTGTTCTTAGTACAGATTTTATTTTGATAGCACTTTTGTTGATTTTTCTTATTCTTTTCCATGTAAACAATCATACTGTCTGAAAAAGATAGCGATTTTGTAATTCCTGTGTTGCTTTTTTAAGCTTTAATTTCGTCCTCTTGCCTAATTGTCTTGGCTAGTGTGCCGAAGAGTTCACATGGAAGGCCCGAATGGCTTGTCTTGGAAAGGTCTGCTTACAAGGTCGGCCCTTGGCTCTCTGTAACTGGGATTTTAGGAGTGTCCCACCATTCCCAGAACTGATGAGTGGCTCGCTGTACCTAAGCTGTTTGTACAAACAACATGGTCTATGCTAAACACCTACTTTCCTTCTGGGTGTCTGGAATATGGGTACTTGCCAGCCAGAGGCTACTTATATGATCAGCCCCCGATAGAAACCCTGAGCAATGAGTGTTTCATGAGCTTCCGTGGTTGGCAGCATTTCACACGGGGGAGTTAATCCTCTGTGTCTCCCCTGGGAACAGACCCATGGAAGCTTGCACCTGGTTTGCTCTGGACTTCGCCCATGAGCTTTTCCCCTTTGATGCTTGTGCTTGTGTCCTTTTGCTGTAATAAATCACAGCCGTGAGGACAACTGTGCAGTCCTCTGAATCTTCCTAGTGAATTACTGAACCCGAGGACCCTGGCAGAGCTAGAAATTGTTTTTGTGGTGGAGCCACATATCAGTGCTGAGAAATGCCTTCCTCCATGCCATATTAAGATAAATTATTAGCCCCCAAACCGGTACATTTGGAAGGTCTCACTTTCTTATTGTGTAGCTGAAGTACCATCTCATGCAAAGTTTATCTGCCAGAGCCCCCGACTGGGGAGGTCTGGGGAGTGGGGACCTGGGCACCTGCATACTAACCAGCACTTCTGATTAGTATGCAGGATCTGGACCTGATGATCCTTACGCAGCCCATGTGTCTGCCTTTCTCTTCTTGGAGGTTGTCCCAAGAGGTTTCTCTTCTGTTCTTCTCAACTTCCCTTCTGTACCCCATACCTGGCCCTGTCCTTGTGCACCCACTCACAATTGTTCCTCTTTGGATTCCTGCTTTCCTTATTTTCTGGCTCACCAAACTTTCCTGTCATGGCAGATGTCTGCTGGATCCAGTTCAACACTGAAAAGGTTAAGAGGTAGTCAAAATTCCCTGATAGAACCCAGAGGCACCCATCATCAGCTCCAACTCAGGCTACTCACATTCTCTTTCCTCTAAGATGGGCCAGACCTGAGACTGCCCAAATGCACAGTGGTGGTTAATGCCGTTTAGACCCTGCCCTGGTGCCCCATCTACACCCAGATAAGAAGTATTAATCAGGGATCATGATGATCCATGGAAAGTTCTTTTCAAGATTAAAACCGTAATTAATCTGAAAGTATTGGAATATGATGGGGAAGATTTTTTTTTAAAGATTTTATTTATTCGGGGCACCTGGGTGGCTCAGATGGTTAAGCCTCTGGCTTCGGCTCAGGTCATGATCCCGGGATCCTGGGATCAAGCCCTGCATCGGGCTCCCTGCTCCGTGGGAAGCCTGCTTCTCCCCCTCCTTCCTGCTCAAGCTCTCTCTATCTCTGTCTCTCTCAAATGAATAAATAAAATCTTTAAAATATTTTATTTTATTTATTCATTTGAGATACAGAGAGAGAGCACACGTAGTGGGAGAGGCAAGGGGAGAGGCAGAAGCAGGTTTCCCACAGAGCAGGGAGCCTGACATGGGGCTCGATCCCAGAACCCTGGGACCATGACCTGAGCCGAAGGCAGACGCTTAACAATTGAGCCACCCAGGCGCCCGGGAAGATGTTTTGATATCAAGGGTGAACAGCGGGGAAGTGGTAGAGCCATCTGATGTGAAGTAATGAGACCCCGACAAGAGTAAGGGCCAACTGGGACCTTGGTGGAGGAGGACACAGTTGATCACGATGAGACCAGAGTCAAAACCTTTTCAACTATGGGGTTAGTGTCACATTTTCAAAACCAATAGATTCCTTCAGGTTCCTCTCCCCACCCCCAATCCACTCTGCACACCACACCCAGAATAAGCCACTTTCATCATATCGCTCTGTTCAATATCAGGAGTGGGTTCCACTTGCCTGGCTTGTTTTCAAATCCCTCCAAAATTGGGCCCCACTAACCTGTCTATAATTCTTCAATACTCTATTTAAACAACCTAGTGTGGGGCCGTCCACATAGCATAGGTACATCCCCCTCCACGCCAGTTTTCTCACTGCCTCCAATAGACAGAGTTTCTGCTCATCATGCTGCCACCTCCCTAATGCCCCCACTTCCTCTTTCATGTAGTTATCACTCCAGAAACCCTGGCAGAGGTTTGGGCTGTTCCGGAACAGACATAGGTTTTAGCATTCCTTTTCATGTCAAGTTCCAAGAGCTTTTGGCAGCCCTGGGGCTGTCCTCAAAATGCCCAAACAGGGGGTGCCTGGGTGGCTCAGTCGTTAAGCGTCTGCCTTTGGCTCAGGTCATGATCTCAGGGTCCTGGGATCGAGCCCCACATCGGACTCCCTGTTCAGCAGGAAGCCTGCTTCTCCCTCTCCCACTCCCCCGGCTTATGTTCCCTCTCTCGCTGTGTCTCTCTCTGTCAAATAAATAAATACAAAATCTTTAAAAAAAAAAAAAAAAAAAAGCCCAAACAGCAAATGCGAGCGAGGCATAGCTAATCTGGAGGACGGTCAGGCGAGCTCTTACAGGGCTGATCTGAGGTGTTAATCCACCAAAGCCTGTCCTTCGCAGCAATTCCCAGCTAACCGGGAGAGGTACTGTTACAGTTAACAATCAACAGAGTGAATTTAAATAGAACCTGTTTTTCACATTGGAACTGTAAGACGTTATCAGAGATCGGGCTTAATCAGGGCATTGCATTCGAGGACAGAGCTGTAGCAGCGTATTTTCCAAAATTAACTCTTTTATTTATATAAATAATTTGTACTTATTGTAAAAATTAATAGTCAAAACTTATTAAATAAAAGGCTCTTCTGAAATTGCCCACTTACAACACTTTGTTGGGAATCCTTTCCAATAATTTATACATAATATAATTATAATATATATAATATGCATAGGTGTGCTTTTCTTTCACAACTGAGAATTAATCCATATATATTATTGTTTTGTTTCCACTTATCCATCTAAGTCAGACATTTTTCCTGTTGGCATGTACAGATAACTCACGTTGTTTTCAACAGATGCAGGGTATTTTGCTATATGGATGTTCCAGTATTTATTTTAGCAGTCTCTTCCTCTTAGACTTTTGTTTTTTCCCAGTTCTTTTGCTATTAAAGACAATACTGAAATATTTTTTTTTAAGATTTTATTTATTTATTTGATAAAGAGAGGCACAGAGAGAGAAGGAACACAAGCAGGGGGAGTGAGAGAGGGAGAAGCAGGCTTCCCGCGGAGCAGGGAGCCCAATGCCGACTCGATCCCAGGACCCCAAGATCATGACCTGAGCCGAAGGCAGATGCTTAACGACTGAGCCACCCAGGTGCCCCAATACTGAAATATTTTTATGCAAAGATACCATTGTACACTTTTGAAATTTTAACTGTCAGAGAAATTCCTGGAATTCCAGTATAATTGCTGGGTCAAAAATATACATATTTATAATTTGGATAGATGTTACCAAGTTGCTCTCCAAAAAGGTTGTGCTAATTTGTACCCCCACCTACAGCATTTGAGAGAAGAGCTACATCCTTGGCTACAAAACTGGAGAAAAGAGAGCTTTCTACCTGTCTATCCTCTCCCATGGCAGCATGGAGTAGTGAAAGAGCACAAAGATGGTACTCAAGAGAATCTTGGAGAGCCAGTTTGGTGTAGTACCGAAATCAGAGGGTTTTGGAATCATAAAGACTTCAGTTTTAATCTTGATTCTGCCGTCCACTAACAGAGTGAATCTGGTGCAATTTAATCTCCTTTAGTGGGGATAATATTGCCCCCGCTGCGGTGCTGTTTCAAAGGTTTAATAAGATAATGTATAGTATAGGTAAGTAGTATCTGGTCCTAGACTTTTGTTTGTTGGGAGTTCTTTGCTTACTCATTCAATTTATTTGCTGGCAGTCAGTCTGTTCAAATTTTCTACTTCTTTGTGCTTCGATTTTGGTAGCTTGTATGTTTCTAGGAATTTATCCATTTCTTCTAGGGGGTCCAATTTGTTGGCATATACTTTTCCATAATATTCTCTTACAATTGTTTGTATTTCTGTGGTGTTGGTTGTTCTTTCTCCTCTTTCATTTGTGGTTTTGTTTATTTGGGTCCTCTCCCTCTCTCTTTTTTGATGAGTCTGGCTAGAGGTTTATCAATTTTGTTGATCTTTTCAGAGAACTAGCTCCTGGTTTCATTGACCTGTTCTATTGTTTTTTAAGTTTCTACATCCCTTATTCCTGCTCAACTCTTCATTATTGCCTTCCTTCTACTAGTTTTCGGTTTGTTTTTCTTCCCCCCCCCCCCCCAGCGCATTTAGGTGTAAGATTAGGTTGTTTATTTGAGATTTTTTTTTTTTTTTTTTGGCTTCTTGAGGTAGGTCTGTATTGCTATAAACTTCTCTCTTAGAACTGCTTTTGCTGTATCCCAAAGATTTTGGACCATTGTATTTTCATTCATCTCAATGTAATTTTTGATTTCTTCTGTGGTTTCTTGGTTGACCCATTCATTGTTTAGTAGCATATTATTTAACCTCCATGTATTTGTGGTCTTTTCAGTTTTTTTTTCTTGTAGTTGATTTCTACTTTTATAGTGCTGTGGTCAGAAAAGATGCATGGTATGACTTCAGTCTTTTTGAATTTGTTGAGACTTGTTTTGTGGTCTAATATGTGATCTATTCTGGAGAATGTTCCATGTGTACTTGAAAAGAATGTATATTCTGCTGTTTTAGGATGGACTGTTTTGAATATATCTGTTAAATCCATTTGGTCCAATGTGTCATTCAAAACCATTGTCCCTTGATGATTTTTGGTTTAGAACTGTCCATGGATGGAAGTGGGGTGCTGAAGTCCCCTACTATTATTGTATTACTATTGATTAGTTCCTTTATGTTTGTTATTAACTGTTTTATGTATTTGGGTGCTCTCATATTGGGTGCATAAACATTTACAATTGTTATATCTTCTTGTTGGGTTGTCCCCTTTATTATTATATAGTGCTCTTCTTTGTTTTAAAGTCTATTTGGTCTGATTTAGTCTTTGTTTTATGTTTTAAAGTCTATTTGGGGGGTGCCTGGGTGGCTTAGTTGTTAAGTGTCTGCCTTCGGCTCAGGTCATGATCCCAGGGTCCTGGGATTGAGCCCCGCATCGGGCTCCCTGCTCAGCGGGAAGCTTACTTCTTCCTCTCCCACTCCCCCTGCTTGTGTTCCCTCTCTCACTGTCTCTCTCTCTCTCTGTCAAATAAATAAATAAAATCTTAAAAAAATATAAAGTCTATTTGGTCTTATATAGGCATTGTTACCTTGGCTTTCTTTTGACATCCATTTGCATGTTTCTCCGGATTCTCACTTTCAATCTACAGGAGTCTGAAATGAGTCTCTTGTAGGCAGCATATAGATGGGTCTTGTTTCTTTAATCCATTCTGTCACCCTATGTCTTTTGATTGGAGTGTTCAGTCCGATTGCATTCAAAGTAATTATTGGAAGATATGTATTTTTTGCCATTTTTAAGCCTTGTTTTATAGTTGTTTTTGTAGTTTTTCTCTGATCCTTTGTTCTCTTGTTTTCTTTCATGGTTTGCTAGCTTTCTTTAGTGATATACATAGATTCCTTTCTCTTTATTCTTTGCATATCTATGATTGGTTTTTGATTTGTGGTTGCCATTAGGTTTGTTTATAATATCTTCTGCATGTAACAATCTATATAAAGTTGATGGTGCCTTAAGTTTGAGCCCATTCTTTACCCTTCTCCCCCCATCTTTGACGTATATGGTGTCATATTTTATATCCTTTTATTTTATGAATCCCTTGACTGATTTTTCAGAAATATTTATTTTTATTGCTTTTGTGTGTTTTACTTTTCATACGCTCCCTTATTGGTCTTTCCTTTCTAGTCAAGGAGTCCCCATTTTAATATTTCTTGTATGGCTGGTTTGGTGGTCATGAACTCATTTAGTTTTTGTTTATCTGAGAAAATCTTTATTTCTCCTTCTATTCTGAATGATAGCCTTGCTGGATAGAGTATTTTTAGCTGCAGATTTTTTCCTTTCAGCACTTTGAATATATCATGCTACTCCCTTCTGGCCAGCAAAGTTTCTGCTGAAAATCTGCTGATGGCCTTCTGGGGTTTCCCTTCTATGTAATAGTCTTCTTTTCTCTTGCTGCTTTAAAATTTTTTCCTTTATTGCTACTTTTTGCCATCTTAATTACTATGTGTCTTGGTGTATATTTCCTTGGGTTGATTTTGTTGGGAAATCTCTGTGCCTCCTTGACCTGGATATCTGTTTCCTTCCTCAGATTAGGGAAGTTTTCAGCTATTATTTCTTCAAGTATTTTCTGCCCCCTTTTGTCTCCTTCTTCTGGGATTCCTGTAATGCAAATATTATTACGCTTGATGGAGCATAACTTCAGTGGAAGTCCCTAAGACTATTCTCAGTTTGCATAATTTTTTCCCCTCTCATAGCTCAACTTGGTTACTTTCCATTATTCTGTCTTTCAGGTCATTAATGCATTCCTCTTTCTCTTCTAGTCTGCTATTTATTCCTTCAAGTGTATTTTCAATTTCATTTATTGTGTCTTTCATCTCTGAAAAGTTATTGTGTTTTTCATCATCTTTTGTATCTTTTGTTAAGGGTTTCACTGATATCCTCCAGTCTTAAGTTCAGTAAGTATCTTTATAATTATTTCTTTAAATTCTCTATCAGGCATATTACCTATATCTCTTTCACTTAGGTCTCTTGCTATGATTTGGTCCTGTTCTTTCATTTGGGACACATTCCTCTGTCTCCTCATTTTGTCTAACTCTCTGCATCTGTTTTCTGTGTGTTCAGAAAGTCAGCCATGTCTCTTGGTCTTGAAGGTAATGGCCTTCTGAAGAAGAGGTCCTGTAGTGTCCTACAGTGTGGTGTCCCCTGTTCCCTAGGGCCTGGCACTTCAGGGAGTGTCTCCCATGTGTGTTGTGTGTGCCCTTCTGCTGGGCCCTGGCCTCTCTTTCCTGTAGTACAGTTGTCTGCCAATGCTCTTTTTGCCTGTTGTGGGGAATGTTTGGTCCCCGGCTGGGTGGGGCACTTTTTAACAAGGTGTGTGCTGGTCTGCTTGTGAAATGAGACTGCTGCCACTGCTGCCAAAACTGAGGCCCCACAGAAGACATGGGTCAAGAGACACAAGGCTGGGCTTCTGGGGGAGGGGCCTGCAGCACAGGGACTGAGGTAAACATGCCTGGAAAGGGTGGATCCATGGAAGCACGGGGAGCAGGGCTTGGTATAAGCAAGTTATTTAGTGAGTGCTGGCATGGTGCTGGTTCCTGCTGGTGGCTGTGTGTTTATGCTGAGGGGTGGGGAAGGAAAACGGTGCATGCCAGCTCCTTTGTTCCTGAAGGGGTCTCCCCATGATCTCTGCCTCTCCAGGTCATGCTCTGAGATGAGTAAATAATGCTCCTTCCCCACCTATCTCTGGCATTTTTCAAACTGCTACTTCCAGGCTGTATCTCCACTGGCTGTCTGTTGTCTCTTTAAGGGCGGGGACTCAGCTTCCTAACACCCTCTGAGCTCTCCCAGAGCCAAGCACGCTGAATTTTAAAATTCCAGGCTTTAAGTCCAGCTGGTCATAAGAACTCCTGCTTTCAAAGCCAAATGTTCTATGGATTTGTCTAACCCGTGTGGGCTCCCCAGTGTGATAGTCTGTTTCTTGCCCTTCTCTGCAACCCCGGCTCTCTCCTGCTGCAGATGGCCATGGTCTGTTTCACTCCCAAACTTCATCTTTGCCCTTCCTACCTTCTTTGATGTGGTCTCTTCTCTACCTTTAGCTGTGGAGTTTGTTCTGTCAGTCTTCAGGTCATTTTTTTGGGTTATTTATGCTGATGTGAGTGTTATCTAGTTATCTAGTATCTGCGGGATTAAGCAAGCTTAGGGTCCTCCTACTCAACCATCTTTCCAGCCTCCTCCCCCAGTAGTTCTCTTTTGAGGCTTAAGGAACCAGTGCATGTAAAGTGCTTAGATGAGATATGGAACTTTGCAAGTGCTAAGTAAATGTTTGTTAGAGAAATAAATTATTTAGAGCCCCCTCTGCCTAGATGACCCTTAGACTTGTTAAGTGGATTCACCATAAAACATTTCAAGCAGGGTGCTCAGTTCAGGTGAGAGAGTTGGGATTTGGGGACAAGGGAGTTAGATCCAATAAACTATAAGTAGCATAGTTGCTTTTCCTGACCAACAGGTTTCTTGCCAGACCTAAGTATGGCAAGGCCCAGAAATGACACAGGCTCATTATAAAAATTCTTTATGTTTCCAGTGTAATTACAGCTGAGAATGGAAGCCAAGCCAGGGCTCCTTTCTTCACTTCATTTATTGTGGTTATACCGGCATGCTCTGTTTTACCTTCAAGCCATAAGGTCAGACTCCAAGCACACTTGAGCCACCCTTCCTTGGCAAAGATAACCCCAAGGCTGCTTGGAAGGTAACGTCTATACTAATCTTGCCCTGGTAGGAGTTTGGGGACACAAGGAAGAGGAATTGAGGGAACAGGAACTGAGTCTTGGAATGGAGAGCCCCCAAAACTGCTCTTAAATTCTTACAAGGTGGCAGAGGTATACAGAGTGATGGCTCAGCTCTGAAGAGCTTGTTGCTCTCTATGACATCAGAGGACTAGAGATCCTCGTCAGAGATCCCCTGTGATGGACCTCAGCCATGAGTACTGCCTGCAGTCTCTGCCTATTCTTGTGGATGTTTGGCAAACTGAGCTCTTTTAAGTAAATCTCTCTTGGATGGAAGGAGAGGTGCCTTGGCCTGAAGTAGGACTCCTGCACTTATTTCCGGATTCACCCACTGTCTTTCTTTCTGATCTTGGAGTAGTCATTCAACCCCCATCCTGGTCTTTTCTGGCCTATCTCTAAAATAGCCATTCAAGAAGCCACTGAGTCCCTAAGCCACAGTGAGGAATTAATGATGTCCAGGAGTGGCTCATACTCACTCTGCTGAGAAAGGGAGAATATCACTCAGTCTCCCTCCCTCTTCTCCTCCTTCTCTTAATAGGAAGGAGCTGAGTTCATCTTTGGAACACAGTCAAGAGATTTGGAAAGTGATAGAAAAATCTTACTTACTTAAGAAGTCTTTAGAAAGGACCCACTCATGAAGTGGTGGGATCTTTAGATATTCTTTGGGCTCTGCCCTTAATTTGCATTGTCATGGGGCAGTCATAAGACAGACAGGTATGTGCCACCTCTGTTGCTGGGGAGTTGAGAGGGCTAATAAATAACAGTTCTTGTATGCAGAATTGTGTAAGATACAGCAAAAATATCTTTACAAGAGTGCCATTGACAATCTGATACCTTAAAGGTGGCAGTGATTGTCTGTCGTTTAGTAGGAGTCTGACGAGGAATAAACTGTTGCAGCCTTTCCATAGGGAAAAAAAAAAAATCATGCCCTAGACCCTTTGATACCACAAGTACCTGCTAGTCTGACCTGACCATCAGCAATAAAGCTCTTTTAAAAACAGAGCCTAATTAACCAGGCAGAAGAAAAGACAAGAGCAGTGTTCTATAATAATCTTGTAATAGATGGGAAGGGAAAGACAGTTCTTTTATGGTACATAGTGCACAACCCTCTACCCTGGGAAAAGCCATAACACGAAGTGATATCATACTGCATACTGTTTCTCTCTGTAGCAGAGACTAATGTCCATTTCTTTCTTTCTTTTTTTTTTTTTAAAGATTTTATTTATTTATCTGAGAGAATGGGAGACAGAGGGCATGAGAGGGGAAGGGTCAGAGGGAGAAGCAGACCCCCTGCTGAGCAGGGAGCCCGATGTGGGACTCGATCCCGGGACTCCAGAATCATGACCTGAGCCGAAGGCAGTTGCTTAACCAACTGAGCCACCCAGGCGCCCGAGACTAATGTCTATTTCAAGAGTAACTTCCACCCTGGCCTGGAAAGAGGAGTAGGATTGCAGTCAAATGTCAGAGGAGACATGCTGCTCACTAAGACCTGCAGTAAGTATAGGGCTGGCCCACTTGGGAGTCCACCTGTTGAGGGCCTGCAGAGTGCCCTACAACGTATGCTTAGCAACCTGCATGTTCTCAGTGGGTGACATCGGAAATTCAGATAATGGGCCAGCTGAGGGTCAGTGTATGTCTTATGCAGCATTTAGCACATGATTTATGTTTAGCAGAGGGAAGAAGTTTTGTTGTTTGAGACTCTATGACCTCTCACCAGAATCCACAAGGATCATTCCTGACAATTGTTCAGGGGAGAGCTGCTCAGGGTCTAGAGAGAGTGGGGGACAGATGTCCCCAGAAGAAATATGCCCTGTTGCTGTGGTCTGACCTGTGGGATTCCTCTCATCCTGTCTCTAAGTGTGGTGACCTGTCTCTGATCCTCTTCAGTTCATCAAGGTGGAGGGGAAGATGGTGGGCACTTAGCTCTGCCACAAAGTGCTGAGGAAGGCTTTTCTAAGGTTATCCACATCCCTTTGAGTTATGGAATTCAAAAATAAGTTTAAGACTCAGTTAAGAGTCTGGCCACATTGAACACTGCAGGAGACAGCCAGGAGAGGCTTGTTGTGGATGACTTTGAAGACCTCAAGGGGGTTCAGCCAAAAAATGGCAAGGGGGAGGTTTGGAAGGACGACGAAGAGGACAGGCATCTAAAGACCATCTAAAGGTCTCCTCACCTGCTTCTGAAGTAGAGGGGAGAGGACCCATCAGCTCCCAGTTGACTCACCCAGCTGGCTCTCCTTTTGGTGTCTGGCCATCACCTACCCAACAACAGTCCTGAAGCATGGATGGGGGAGCCAATTTGCAATTGGTGGGTTGCCCATCATCACTGCAAAGTGAGAGGGACTGAGTGGCTTAGTATCCTCAGGACTGACCTGAATTGGATATGGGACTCTAGCTCTGCATGGAGGCTGATTGACACAATGTCAAGTAGCAAATGATAGCCCTGCCTCTGAATTTGTGACTACATAGGAGAAAAGCACTTGGCTTTGGAGCCAGACAGGCTAGACTGAAATCTAGGTTCTATCACTTAGCATTCGTGCAGCCTTGAGAAAGTCCTCTCCAAATATCAGAGTCCCCATCTGTGAAAGAAAAAAAAAATTCCATTGCTCAAGGTGGTGGCCATTGCAGAACTTGCATGCTCAGAGTGGCAGGGAGTAAGCTGTGGCTTCTATGATGGAGGAGAGCTCCCGATCCTGTGTCTTTGTGTCTCTTCTGAGCAAGAAATTAAGCCTCCCAAGTAGTAAGCCTGTGAGAGACACAGTGTTAAAGGCAGAAGGCACTAAAATATGCATGCCAAATGTTGAGAAAGCTCGAGTGTAAGCAGCGTTGTAAATTGGAAACAGCCTTGCAGTGTAGCATGACTAATTTTATCACTCAGGGAAGTTATCGAAGCTTCTCCGTATCATCCAGATGACTGTATTAAAGAGAACGTCTTGGAAATTTCAGATGAGCTTCTGATGCCAAGATGACATGCCATGGCTTCATCCTTAATGGTTTGTATCCCCCAAGGTGCGGTACTCTAGTATTCGCAAGCTCACTGAGGGTGGCGTGGGGAGAGGCCAGAGCTGAACTCTCTATCTAATTCCTACTTCACCCTGGGCAAAAAGCTGGTAGGGTTTTCTGTTCCTGAGGTGATTCTGTGATCATGGCATTTTTTGTTCCCTTACATGAGCTGGTACAGGACTGACAGGGCAGCTACCTCGGTGGCTGGGTAGGGGGTGTGGAGGGGGGGGCAGAAGGATAGGGATGGAGGAGGGCTAAGAACTCCAGTTTTTGATCTCAAGTCCCTTTCCCCACCCTCTGGACATGTGCCCTCCAACCACTGGTCTCTGTCTCTCCCCAGAGGCCTTGACTGGAGCTTGTCTGGCTCACACACTACTTCTCTTGAGACTGTTGCCTTCATTTGTCCTCATATTGTAGGGAAGATATACATCCAACCCCCATCTTCCTGATGTTTTTGAATGTCTAGATCTGAAACCACACTAAACTGAAGACGTGTAATTTTTGGTCCTAAGAGACCAGGAACATTTTCTCCCTTTACTCCTTTCCCACTTTTCTCAAAGCATAGGCATCCCCTTTATGTGCCAGGGAGAAGTCTCAAGTGCCCAAGGCCATCTGGCTCAGTGAAGTTCCTGTTGGCACATTCCTGGGTGGACACCAGTTTGTTCCACACACAACCTTTGTGGAAAATGTGACTGTCATGCTGGCGGGGCTCCTCTGTTTGGGGGACACTGGAATTTTACATGGACAATGCTGAGCCTATGTTCTTGGAAAAGCGGTCTTCACTCTGCGTGAGGCTACCTCAGGCACCTGACCCTGGTCAGCACCAGGAAGTTGCCTCGTCCCTGCCTTCCGTGGGTGCTCCCTGATGCCCTGTCACTGACTAGGTGAACTCCCAGCCCTCCAGAAGCACATCTCCTGGGACAGACACCATTGGAAGCCAGTCTACTGTCTTCTGAGCAGCAGTTTGTGCCAGGGACTCCTGGGCATGCCCTCCTCTAATCCTGACAACCACTTTACCAGGGAGACATTGGTAGGCTCACTTTACAGTGTGGAAGCTGAAGCTCACACTGGCATAGGGACTCACTCAAGGTCACACAGCCTCTGGCATTGGAGACCAGCTCAGGCGGCCCAGTCTCCTATGACAGTGCCCAGCACACAGGCCCCTGGCTAGCACAGGCCTGGGTGAGGCAGCAGGCTGCCGAGTTAATGCACAGTGAGAAATGGGACATGTGTAGGTGGGAGTGGCTGGATTGACAGCCCAGAAAACATTGCTGCACTCAGACTTATGGCTCCTTTCTTTCCTTTCTGTTTATAAAATCTGTATCCTGGGGCCAACAGTCCTCACCCCTAGAATCAGTGCAATTGGAAAGTTTTTCTGCTCCCATCTTTCTGTTTCCATGGATAAAGTGGAAGTGATAAAAATAATAGCAGGACTCTGAAAAATATGGAGCACTGATGTCCAGAAAATATTTACGGCTTTGGAAAGTCTGTTAACCAAAGGGCTTTTTATGCCAATGAAATTAAAATGCACAAAAGCCCAAGAAACTCACAATTTCAGAAGTGAATTGTAGGAGAGAAAACCAGCAACAGAGTTCAACCAGAGCTTCACTGATCCTCTCAGTATGGGAGAAAAAGCCTGGATGCCACAGTTTCATCCCTGTAAACTTTGGTGAGTGAGTGACAAGTCCTTCAGCCAGTAAGATTCCCTATTAGAAGCATTACTTCATGGAGGCAAAAGCTCATTGGTTGTCTGGCCTCTGAGATCCAACCCCAGGCTGCTGGCATGTGTAAAAGCTGCTTTTTGTTGGAATGATGCTTTATCCAGCTTCTGGCATCCATCTGTTTTAGAAGGCACATGTGTGGTTTCCCTTGTACCCAGATGAGGGATGCTGCGTGTATTTGCACTATTAGGGCCGCTGAGAAGGCCTGCTGATGAACACTACAGCTCATGAGATCTGTAGCTGGGTTTCCCTGAGAATCCTGTTCCACCCATCGTGGTATTTCTAGTGTCACCACGGGACAGATAGGTTCTATTGGATCAGGAACTGGGAAAGACAATTTTAACAGTTGGCTCATTTGCTTAGTGACTGGACGTTTATGTATATATTAACCCCCCAACGCAGATGGGGTCCAGACTGCGGCAGTTTGAAGGTTCTTCTCCTCCCCAGGGGATGTTGTAGTAGTACCTGTCCTTGGCCTACCAGAGATGGGAAGAGCCCTGTAGATTCTCCACATAGGAGGATCGGGTAGGGGCATCTGTTCTCATGGGAAATTCCAATTCCTGCTCCAGGAAAGCATTTCCAGCTGGGAATGGAATCATCTGTGTCTGGGAAGAGTCTTGTTAGAACTGGGAAGAAGGGTGATGTTTGCCTGTCTTGTCTGTTATTTTCAATATTTGAAGTCAGATAGCAATAAAACTTGCAGAGAGAGAGAACCCCAAGGCCACAGATGGGCTTTCTTCTCCCCTTGCATTGTGATATGAGGGAGAGACCACTGGATTTGAAATCAGAAGAGCTGGATACAAATACCGGCTCCAAAGTTATCAGATATATGACTTTGCGCAAGTCTCCAGGCCTCCTAGGGCCTTGACTTTCTCAGATATAGCAAACTGTTGATAAAAACACACTTCTTACATGGCTGATATGAGAACAAAATTAAATAATTTGAGTCTATGCCCTTAACCACTCCAGGAGGGATGTGGTGTCAGGCCAAGACAAAAGCCCTCCTGGGAGATAACGGTTTTATATTCTTCTGGTTTTAAATACCAGAACTAATATCACGGGGTGGTTGTCAGAAAATTGTGAATATGGACTACTTTAACTAAAAGTTTGCCTGCATATAATTGTAAAATAGTTTGGCACCAACTCCCAGTAAAACTGCAGTTCAGAACAGAGGAGTTAAATTGTTTTAGTAACGGCAGGTAATTGCTATAACAAATGTCTTCAAATAAAAACTTATTTCTAGTGCTCTCTTCTGCAGCACATATACTAAAATTGAAATGATACAGAGAAGATTAGCATGGCCCCTGCACAAGGATGACACGCCAATTCATGAAACATAGGGAGAGGTAGGGAAAAAGAAAATAAGATGAAATCAGAGAGGGAAACAAACCATAGGAGACTCTTAACTACAGGAAACAAACTGAGGGTTGCTGGAGGGGAGGTGGGTGGGGGGATCACCCCCTGGGTGATGGGCATAAAGGAGGGCACTTGATGTAATGAGCACTGGGTATTATATGCAACTGATGAATCACTAAACTCTATCTCTGAAACTAATAATACACTATATGTTAATTAATTGATTTTAAATAAAATTTTTAAAAAAGAAAAAAAAAACCTTATTTCTATCTTACTTGGTAGTCCAGTGTGTGTGTGAATGTGTGTGCATGTGTGCACATGCATGTGCACGATGCTTGCAGGGAACCAGGCTGCTTCCCTCTAGAAGATTTGCAATTACTTGGGCCTCTGAGTCCTTCACTGGATACACAGCATATGGATAGCTAGAGAGGAAATAGAGAGAGTGCAAGAAGAATGGCTCAGAAGACTTTTTAGGGGTCATACTTGGAAGTCCTCTGGACACTTCTACCCATGTTCCCTTAGCCAGAACTTACATTGCCCCACCAACTACAGAGAGACTGGGAAATAGAACTCAGCTGTGAGTCTGGGAGGAGAAGAAAAATGGGATTTGGGGAATACATAGTATTATTGTCTTTGCCATATTCTATCCTTCTGGTCATCAAATACCTGTTTTATCTTTCTCCCACATTTATTCCTCCCCAAGAGAAACACATCCCATAATCCCATCCAGTCTCTGCATCCAGTTTATCGTTTATTTATTTTTTTAAAGATTTTATTTATTTATTTGACAGAGAGAGACACAGCGAGAGAGGGAACACAGGCAGGGGGAGTGGGAGAGGGAGAAGCAGGCTTCCTGTTGAGCGGGGAGCCCGATGCAGGGCTCGATCCCAGGACCCTGGGATCGTGACCTGAGCCGAAGGCAGACGCTTAACAACTGAGCCACCCGGGTGCCCCTCGGCATCCAGTTTAATGATCACACTCAAATGATGTGCAGTCCTCCCCACCAGTCTACATGTGGCTAATGCCCTAAGAACTAAAATACACATGTCTTCCCACATCCTCATAAACTGAACATGAAAGGTAGAACAAGAACAGGATAATCACAGTACAAGATCATATTTGCCAAGTTCATCTAGAACTGGACACAAATTGAAAAGTGGTAGGCATACCACTTCAACCATAGTGTTGAACTACTGCTGGGCAGGCATTGTGAAGAACCCCTCCTTCCACCTCTTGATTTGGCCATTATATTAGTTATCTATTGTTGCACAGCAAAATACCTTGAAAGGAGCTGAAAGTAATAAATGCTTATTTATCTTACAGTTTCTGAGGGTCAGGAATCTGGAAGTGGCTTTGCTGAGTGGTTTTGGCTCAGGGTCTCTCCTGAGGTTTTAGTTAATATGTTGGCTGGGGCTGTTGCCATCTGAAGGCTTGGCTGGGGCTGAAGGAGCTGCTAACCCACACAACTGTGGGCTTGAGGACTCAGTTGCTCTCTGGCTGTTGGTGAGAGGGTCTCAGTTGCTCATGATATAGAGCTGTCCATAGGACTACTTAAGTGTTCTCATGTCACAGCAGCTAGCTTCCTAGAGTGAGCTATCTAAGAGAGAAAGAAGGAAACCACAATGCCTTTTTAAAAAATCTTAATTTCAAAAGTCATACGTTATCCCTTCACCTTATTCTATTTGTTAGAAGCAAGTTTAGATATTTCAAAACCATCACAACCATGATTCTGCCTTCTGGAAGAATGCCCAAGTCCATTGTTTTTGTATTAGTTCTGTGTTAGTAACCACACCCAGAGCATTTTTCCTAGACATAATTCCTATTATTATTTTTCTTTCCCCCATTACTATTTTTATTAATTATTTTTCTCAATAATTATTTTTCTGCTGGATCCTCATTCCTCTTTCTTTGTCAACTTAATGGTGGCCATTTTGATATTATTCAAGAAAATTATTGGGAAAACAATACCCTTAATGTGATCATTGATGGAGGACTGAATTATTTTATTCAGCTTAGAAGTTTGCTGGACTTTTGACTTTAGAAATAGTTGGGTTTTCCAACCCCCCCCCCTTTTTAAAGATCTTATTTATTTATTAGAGAGAGAGAACAAGCAAGGAACAGCAGGCAGAGGGAGAAGCAGGCTCCCCACTGAGCAAGGAGCCCGATGGGGGACTTGATCCCAGGATCCTGGGATCATGACCTGAGCCAAAGGCAGATGCTTAACTGACTGAGCCACCCGGGCGTCCCAGGTTTTCCAACCCTTCAACACCCAAATTTCCAGACTATATTTCCTTTCATTCTGCTTACTCATTGGTCAGGTCTCTCTGATCTCTTATTTTACTTATATATCTTGCCCAAAGAAGCCAGTAGTGGCCAATGCGCACTACCACACTGGTTCTTTCCAATTAATTCCTCTAAAGCCCCCTGCTTGGTAGCAAATGGTTTCCAAGTTATTGCAGGTGGCAGTTTTATGAAGTGCTTTACCACCATGTAACATGGGGTGCCGTCTTTCCAGACTCTGATCCTGGTTTCCTCATGCCTGACACACAACTGTTAAGCTAATGCCATATTTAATTTTCATGGTGGAAACTCATTTCAGGACTCTAATGACCATATCGGTCAGGGTTTGGTCTAAAACTACTCTGTATTTTAGTAGAAAAAGATGAAATATAAGGAATTATGTACTTACAAAATTGTTGGCAGGGTCTAGGGTACAACAGTCAGGAGAAACACTCCTGGATTTGAGAAAATTAGGAAGTGTTGGAACTGTAGGAAATCACCACTGGGAAGTCCGCTTCTTGCTGAATTGAAGCAGGTGATTTCTGGGAGCTTGCCTAAATACCATGAGCCCTATGACTCCTGTTTGACCATACACCTACCCACTGCTATTAGAGAAGAATAATACTTTATTCTTTCTCTTCCATCTTCCAAATTTCATCTTCCAGTGCCTCTCAATGGGGTAAGCCAGACCAGAAACTTCCCTGGATGAGAGAATAAGACATAATTTCCAGAGTTTCAGCCCCTGTGATATAGGAATGATCAGAGGTGAGAATAGTGCTGAGGATCAGGAGACAGTAGGAGAAAGGCAGAATCCTGGAGAAAACAATACTTGAGTAAGGAAGCAGAGATAGGGTTTGAGTATGTAAAGAGAAGAGATGATACCTTTGCAAGTGAGTGGAACCATATGACTAGATCACACGTATGACAACTCGCACAGTAGTTTTTGGCCCAAATGCACTCCATAAACATGTGACAAATGAATGTAGGTGGGATGAGTATACTATATTCATGGAAGGAGACATCTGAATGGGAAAAAAAGAGTGGATGAGGTCTAGAAGGGTGTGATGCCATCTCACTCAGTGTTTTATAGTTTTCAAAGTTCACCTATGTAATCTTTGGTCCTTTCAAGTAAGAGTAGGGTGGAGTGGATAATCAGGGAGCTTGACAAGAGGTGTGAGAGTTCAGGTGAAGGGTGGGAGAAGACCACTGGCATTTACTGAACACTCATTACATCTAGGCTCTTTACATACCTCTCCTTGTTACCTTTGCCTTGTCTATTTTTCCATAATTCTTCATTGCAGGCCACCTCAGGAACACTGGCTTGTAGCATAAGAAATGTCTTTTGTGTCTATGTATCTGTGTGATCTTGGGCATGTCACTCCCCATTCCTGGGTGCCATTTCCCTTACTCAGAAAATGGAGTTAGGACTGGCTGGTGGCTGGGTTTCCTTCCAGCTCTGGTAGTCTATGTTGTGTGTGTCCCCAGGGTGTCAGGAATACCTGTCCTATAATATTGGAGACAACATTAGAGGACACCTCTGGCTCAGGAAGGAAGAGGTGTTCCTGGATGCTTTTCCATTGCAGCCCAAACAGAAGGGACTTGTCAGGAAGACCACTAAGAAATCTCAACCTGGCTGTTGATGTACCCACATGCATTGTCATACTCCTTTCGGGAAAATTCAGATTCACCTCATGACACTCTCTCTTCACCCCTGCAAGGAGCTGCAAAGTGCCTATGTGCTCTGCCCACAGAACTGCAGGGACTGAGACCAAGCTCCCTGTGCGGAGCTGGATGAACATCCAGGCCTCTGGCTCCCACCTAGTGGGACCTTGAGGCCCCTAAAAGGGCAGGAGTGGTATCCCTGGACTGCAGAAAGCAGGATGCTGAAGACGGCCTGTTCAGGGGACCCTGCCAATTTCAGCATTTCTTATTTTGTCTACTGCAGGAGACCTATCGGGCATAGTGCCTTCTATAACCAGCATCAGCCCTCCTCCCCGCTCCATCCCTGCTTGGGAAGGAAGCAGTTGCTGGCTAGGTTGGCGTGTGTGTTTCCTGGAGTGGCCATACCTGACCCAGAGGCTGGCTTTGAGGTTCTGCCCAGGGGACGAGAGGCAGGCAGCCACACTCAGCACTCCAGCCCTGTATCATCTGAGCTGGGGAGACCGGAGGCCGGGCCACCTGGCAGGGAACAGGCAGAGCTGGACAGAATAGCAGGCACAGCAGGAGAGCTGGGAGGGCCATGAGGGCAAGTGGGAGTCCATCCTGTACTACTTGGCCTCTGTTCCAGGTCCAGGCTCCTTGGAACCTTGCAGGCAGAGGCCTCCTTCCTCCAGGGGTGGCTGACTGTGGCTCGGCCACCCACAGTTGCATCCCGTGCTCAGAATTATGCAGCAGGTTGGGGGAAAGATGGGATGTCCCAGCTTTTTTAACTTCAACTTCCCCCTCTAGCCTAGGTCCTTATGTTTTCTGACCACGTCAGCAGAAAGGTTTCGGGCTTGCACCCTCAATGTAAATATTTATTTTATTTTACCTATTATACAACTGTGTTAGGATAATTCGTATACTAAAAATATACACAGAATAAAGATCAAAGTGATGCAATAAAAAATATTTTGAGTTAGCATTGGTTTATTACTTACTAAAGAGTCCAAAAATTGTTTTCTCTCAGTGGGGAAAAATGTTTGAATAGTCTTTATTTTCTTTTGACATCTTGGCTCGACTCTGAGTGTTACAGTGATTCTAAGGCCTGTGTTAAGCCCAGTTTATTTGGATACTTGGGTTAATGGCTGCTCTCCCTAATGAAGATACACTGGGTCCAAGTGGAAGCCGCCCATGGTTGATGGCACATACTAGGCCTTCACTAAGCCTCATTACTCATTTTTCAGTTATATCTACTGATTATGCAAGGTTCTTTATTAAAACTTGGTAACTACATTTCTATCTTGCTTGCATTAATTGGTGATGTCTTAAAATGAATTGGATTGCCTTTCTGTACGCATTGTTTGGAAATTTTAAAAATTTAAAAACATGTTGGAAAGGTCTGTTTTTAAGGATTTTTTTAGTCTCAGCTTTATTGAGATATAATTCATATACCATACAATTTACCCATGTAAAGTACCCAATTTGATGGCTTTTAGTATATTCATAGAGTTGTGCATCCTTCACCACAGTTAACTTTAGAACATTTTCATCACCACAAAAAGAAGTCATCCCTCATTTCTCCCTACCCTTTAGCCCTAGACAACCACTAATCTACTTTCTATCTTAATGGACTTATCTTTCCTGGATATTCCATATAAATGGAATCATTCAACATGTGGTCTTTTGAGACTGGTTTCTTTCACTTAGCATACTGTTTTTAAGGTTCATCTATGTTGTGGCATGTATTGGTACTTCATTCCTTTTTACGGCCAAATAATATTTGCTTGTATGGATATATCACATTTTTAAAATCCATGATCAGCTGATGGACATTTGGGTTGTTTTCACTTCTGGCTATTATGAATAGTTCTACTGTGAGGATTCACATACAAACTTTTGTGTGGACATATGTTCTCATTTCTCATATCCAGCAGTGGAACTGTGGGGTCATACAGTAAATGTGTTTACCTTTTGAGGAACTGGTGGATTATTTTCCAAAGTGGCTGCACCATTTTAAGTTCCTACCAGCAACACTTGAGGGGTCCAGTTCTGCTACTTTTTTTTTGCCAATGCTTGTTATTATCTTTTTTTTTTTTTTTATTATAGTCACCCTAGTGGGTGTGAAGTGGTGTCTCATTGTGGTTTTGATTTGTGTTTCCCTAATGACTAATGATGTTGAACATCTTTTCATGTGCTTATTGGGCATTTGCGTATCTTCTTTGGAGAAATCCCTATTCAAGCCCATTTTTAAGTTGGGTTGTTTGTCTTTTTATTATTGAGTTGTAAGTGCTCTTAGTGTGTTATATGATATCAGATATGTGATTTGCAAATATTTTTCCCCATCCTTTGGGTTGTCTTTTCATTTTGTTAATGTTTCTAAGTTTTTAAAGTGTATAGATACCAGGGTTTCTGTAGGTATTACACTTAGGTGGTTTTCAGGAAGGAAGTCACATAATGATGCAAATATTTCCAGACATTGGTTTTAAAAATGCCTTCTCCAACACATAACTTCCTTTCTAATAGAGTTCTTTTCTCACTCTTGGTTACAACTTTTCTTTTACCTTGAAGGCTAAGAGTGTTTTAAAATTTTATTTGCATAATCTTAATAAAATATGCTGGCAAGCAAACTGTTGAGTGTCATCATAGAAAATGTCAGCCAGGGGTGCCTGGGTGGCTCAGTCATTAAGCGTCTGTCTTTGGCTCAGGTCATGATCCCAGGGTCCTGGGATCGAGCCCTGATTCGGGCTCCCTGCTCCGCGGGAAGCCTGCTTCTCCCTCTCCCACTCCCCCTGCAACTGTTCCCTCTCTCGCTGTCTCTCTCTCTGTCAGATAAATGAATAAAATCCTTAAAAAAAAAAAAAAGGAAAGAAAATGTCAGCCAACTTGGAACACCTTTACAAGAAGAACATTTGGGTTGATAAGTCTTTTACGTATCTTGTCATGAGGCAACCATTATGGTACACAGTTTCATGATCATTCTGAATGAAAGTTTAAAGGTCTTGTTTTTGTAAAACTAACCACATCAGAGACATCCAACGGCACTTACTGTTGTGTTGTGACATCCACTTCTATGCCACAGTAACTTGTCTGCAAATAAACTTCAAGTGAGGGGCTTTATTTGTAAACCTAACCCCAGAATTTCTTATATTAAAAAAAAAAACAAAACAATTTTGGTTAAAGCAGAATTTTACACAGTCTTCCCGTAAGACTTATTTATTTTTTAAAAATTTTTTTATTGTTATGTTAATTCCCATACATTACATCATTAGTTTTAGATGTAGTGTTCCATGATTCATTGTTTGTGCATAACACCCAGTGCTCCATGCAGAACGTGCCCTCCTCAATACCCATCACCAGGCTAACCCATCCTCCCACCCCCCTCCCCTCTAGAACCCTCAGTTTGTTTTTCAGAGTCCATCGTCTCTCATGGTTCGTCTACCCCTCCGATTTCCCCCCCTTCATTCTTCCCCTCCTGCTACCTTCTTCTTTTTTTTTTTCTTAACATATATTGCATTATTTGTTTCAGAGGTACAGATCTGAGATTCAACAGTCTTGCACAATTCACAGTGCTTACCAGAGCACATACCCTCCCCAGTGTCTATCACCCTGTCACCCCATCCGTCCCCCCCCCCACTCCAGCAACCCTCAGTTTGTTTCCTGAGATTAAGAATTCCTCATATCAGTGAGGTCATATGATACATGTCTTTCTCTGTTTGACTTATTTCGCTCAGCATAATACCCTCCAGTTCCATCCACGTCGTTGCAAATGGCAAGATCTCATTCCTTTTGATGGCTGCATAATATTCCATTGTATATATATATCACTTCTTCTTTATCCATTCATCTGTCGATGGACATCTTGCACGTACCCTTTCGGATCCCTACTTTTGTATCTTTGGGGTAAATACCCAGTAGTGCAATTGCTGTGTTGTATGGTAGCTCTATTTTCAACTTTTTGAGGAACCTCCATACTGTTTTCCAGAGTGGCTGCACCAGCTTGCATTCCCACCAACAGTGTAGGAGGGTTCCCCTTTCTCTGCATCCCTGCCAACATCTGTCATTTCCTGACTTGTTAATTTTAGCCATTCTGACTGGTGTGAGGTGGTATCTCATTGAGGTTTTGATTTGGATTTCCCTGATGCCGAGCGATATTGAACACTTTTTCATGTGTCTGTTGGCCATTTGGATGTCTTCTTTGGAAAAATGTCTGTTCATGTCTTCTGCCCATTTCTTGATTGGATTCTTTGTTCTTTGGGTGTTGAGTTTGATGAGTTCTTTATAGATTTTGGATACTAGCCCTTTATCTGATATGTCGTTTGCAAATATCTTCTCCCATTCTGTCGGTTGTCTTTTGGTTTTGTTGACTGTTTGCTTTGCAAAAGCTTTTTATCTTGATGAAGTCCCAATAGTTCATTTTTGCCCTTGCTTCCCTTGCCTTTGGCGATGTTTCTAGGAAGAAGTTGCTGCGGCTGAGGTCGAAGAGGTTGCTGCCTGTAGAAGTTCTCCTTTAGGATTTTGACGGACTCCTGTCTCACACTGAGGTCTTTCAACCATTTGGAGTCTATTTTTGTGTGTGGTGTAAGGAAATGGTCCAGTTTCATTCTTCTGCATGTGGCTGTCCAATTTTCCCAGCACCATTTGTTGAAGAGACTGTCTTTTTTCCATTGGACATTCTTTCCTGCTTTGTCAAAGATGAGTTGACCATAGAGTTGAGGGTCCATTTCTGGGCTCTCTATTCTGTTCCATTGATCTATGTGTCTGTTTTTGTGCCAGTACCATACTGTCTTGATGATGACAGCTTTGTAATAGAGCTGGAAGTCCGGAATTGTGATGCCACCAGCTTTGCTTTTCTTTTTCAACACTCCTCTGGCTATTCGGGGTCTTTTCTGGTTCCATACAAATTTTAGGATTATTTGTTCCATTTCTTTGAAAAAAATTGGTGGTATTTTGATGGGGATTGCATTAAATGTGTAGATTGCTCTAGGTAGCATTGACATCTTCACAATATTTGTTCTTCCAATCCATGAGCATGGAACGTTTTTCCATTTCTTTGTGTCTTCCTCAATTTCTTTCATGAGTATTTTATAGTTTTCTGAGTACAGATCCTTTGCCTCTTTGGTTAGATTTATTCCTAGGTATCTTATGGTTTTGGGTGCATTTGTAAATGGGATCGACTCCTTAATTTCTCTTTCTTCTGTCTTGCTGTTGGTGTATAGGAATGCCACTGACTTCTGTGCATTGATTTTATATCCTGCCACTTTACTGAATTCCTGTATGAGTTCTAGCAGTTTTGGGGTGGAGTCTTTGGGGTTTTCCACATAAAGTATCATATCATCTGCAAAGAGTGAGAGTTTGACTTCTTCTTTGCCGATTTGGATGCCTTTGATTTCTTTTTGTTGTCTGATTGCTGTGGCTAGGACTTCCAATACTATGTTGAATAGCAGTGGTGATAGTGGACATCCCTGCCGCGTTCCTGACCTTAGGGGGAAAGCTCTCAGTTTTTCCCCATTGAGAATGATATTCGCTGTAGGTTTTTCATAGATGGCTTTTATGATATTGAGGTATGTACCCTCTATGCCTATACTCTGAAGAGTTTTGATCAAGAAACGTTGCTGTACTTTGTCAAATGCTTTTTCTGCATCTATTGAGAGGATCATATGATTCTTGTTCTTTCTTTTGTTAATGTATTGTATCACGTTGATTGATTTGCGGATGTTGAACCAACCTTGCAGCCCAGGGATAAATCCCACTTGGTCGTGGTGAATAATCCTTTTAATGTACTGTTGGGTCCTATTGGCTAGTATTTTGGTGAGAATTTTTGCATCCATGTTCATCAGGGATATTGGTCTGTAATTCTCCTTTTTGATGGGGTCTTTGTCTGGTTTTGGGATCAAGTTAATGCTGGCCTCATAAAATGAGTTTGGAAGTTTTCCTTCCATTTCTATTTTTTGGAACAGTTTCAGAAGAATAGGTATTAATTCTTCTTGAAATGTTTGGTAGAATTCCCCTGGGAAGCCATCTGGCCCTGGGTTTTTGTTTTTTGGGAGGTTTTTGATGACTGCTTCAATTTCCTCAGTGGTTATAGATCTGTTCAGGTTTTCTGTTTCTTCCTGGTTCAGTTTTGGTAGTTGATACATCTCTAGGAATGCATCCATTTCTTCCAGGTTATCTAATTTGCTGTCATAGAGTTGCTCATAATATGTTCTTATAATTGTTTGTATTTCTTTGGTGTTGGTTCATAAGACCTTATTTTTATTAAAGATATCATTAAATGGTGAGTACATCTCCGGGGCATCTTTTAGCAGCTCATAATAAAAGACTTTTTAAGACACATTGCATTACTGATACAGGATCTAACAAATACTATAAGCCAAAACATGTTAGGGACGTCTGTCTTTTCATCTAATTGTATAATAAACTTCTTCAACTAATTAGTTTGCTTTGATGTTTGCTTCTTCAAATGCTCAACGAGATTTGAACTTGTGTCTTTCAATAGTATCTGCTAACAAAGGATTACATTTTAGTTTGTTGCTATTATTTTTCATACTTTATTTCAGTCATTCTTTCCCCAGCAGGAAAAGAAAAATGTGTTTCCCAAATACGTGATTTTGTAAGTCTACTGCTATGAAATGAGAAGACTTGAAAGGAGTTTTAAATTTCATCATTAAGTTAAGTGAGCTTTTCAAAGTTGGTGGATTAAATATTTCCTCACTTTAAACATAGCTGAAGAACTGATAGAGGTTTGTCCTTGCATCTATATTCTCATTTAGATTTTAAATGTCTCTCTCATCATGATGGTTTCACGCTGTCATTAGTCAGTGTCTTCACATAATAGACACTTAGGGGAGATTAAAAGTGGCTATAAGTCCATTCTTCAAATCATCTTCTTGATTATTTCAATATTTGTGGCTGATTATCCATCAGGTCTAATTAGATGGTCACTGTTTTTACTTGCGAATGTGATTGATGGAGGGTTTGTATCAGGGATAGGAAAAGGGTCATCTCTGCCATTTTCTGGTTGTTCACTGGACTTATATGATTAACTTTATCTTCACTCTGTAGTTTTCTTGCAGGCATCTTTTCAGGTCATCTTGTAAGAGTGAGTCTAGTTCAGACTAGACAGTCTAACTGACACATGTCACTGTGCCACAGCAGTTACTGTAGGGAGGAATGAGTGAAGGAGATCCCCATGTCGCCTCTTCCAAGGTCCCTCGGGATACCTGTGCACTGCACTCAACCTGGGACGGTCTGATGTGCCGAAAAAGCAAGGCGGCAATAGCAAATATGCTATTTATGGAGTAAATAGCATAAAACCATCTCCTCATTTTGTAAGCTAGAAATCAAATTTCTAACATTTCTTTCCATCCCTAGCAGATTGTTGTGCCTAGTCTTGAGGTACATATACCCTACTTTGGAGACCAACTACTCTAAACATTAGACCAAAGTAACTTTTTAGGACAAAGATAGCAAACAAGTCTGATATACATTTGTTTTTCAAAAAGAAAAAAACCCTTGGTGGCACCTGGGTGGCTCAGTTGTTAAGTGTCTGCCTTCAGCTCAGGTCATGGTCCCAGGGTCCTGGGATAAAGCCCCGCATCGGGTTCCCTGCTCGGTGGGAAGCCTGCTTCTCCCTCTCCCACTCCCCCTGCTTGTGTTCTCTCTCTCGCTGTGTATCTCTCTCTGTCAAATAAATAAACAAAATCTTTAAAAAAAAAAAAAAAAGAAAAAACCCAAACTCCCTAAAGGCATGCCTGTTTGACAAATCCATTGTTTAAAAGTTTTATTGGAAACCTAATTTTTAAAACAAACCAATCTAAGTAGATAAGGGAAGCCTGTGATCCTATGATGGATGAATCCATGTGTAAAACAAATGATCAGTCCCTAACTGTATTTCGTAATTTTGGACTTTTTTTAACCCCAGATGTGGAGGGCTGAGCTAATCACACTTCTTGGCTCAGGGCACATTATCATCATTGTCTGTACAAGATCCCACCCTGGCTTCTAATTTTCACTATTCATTTCTTTTTATAGGCATTTCCTACTTCCATTTTCTTTCCTTCATAGGCAACCCTTCCCCATTTTGGATCTGTATCTCTGTCTTTTTATTTGTAAACAAACACAGTTTATACAATAAACAGTTCATGCATGAACTATACATAAACTAAGTATAAATGTATTTTATGAAACATGGGGTATAGTTTTGCATGCTTGTGTTTTTAGAATTTATATAAATGGTAATGTGCTCTAGATCTAATTCTGTTTCCTTTTTTTACTCAACACTATGTTTCTGAGGTCTGTCCATACTGCTGTGTATACATCTGGTGTGTGTCTCTCACAGCTGCATAGGATTCCACAGTGCTTATCCACCCTATGATGTATGTGGCTTCATCTGGAAATGGATGCCTAGATCGCCCTACTTCCCCACCACCACAACAAACTAAGACGAGCATCCACGTATTCATCCCCTTCTAGGACACCTAGGAGAACTTGCTATAGATTGAATGTCTGTGTTCTGAAATTCACACGTTCAGGTCCTAACCCCAACATGATTAGGGAGTAGGGCCTCTCAGAGGTGATTAGATCATGAGGGCAGAGCCCTTACGAATGGGGTAAGTGCCCTTATGAAAGAGACTCCACAGTGTTCTCTGAACCCTTGTACCAGGTGAGGACACAGGGAGAAGACAGCCACCTGTGAACCAGGAAGTGACCTTTCCCCAGGCACTGAACCTGCTAGAGCCTTGATCTGGGACTTCCCAGCCTCTCAAACTGTGAGAAATCAATTGTTGTTGTTGCTAAGCCACCTGGTTTATGGTACTCTGTTGTAGCAGTGCAAATGGACTAAGACAGAACTGCTCAGGAGCTGGCTTGCCAGGTCCTGAAGTATCCATGTACATAAATGAAGTAACAACCATCAGGCTGTTCGCCACATGGCTGCACCAATTTGCAGTAGAATAGTCAACCCCCTGCAGCCTCCTGTCCAGCTTTTCAGTTGTTGCCAATCCAATAGATCTAATGTGATATTTTGTTGTTTAATTTTCATTTTTCTGATAATGATGAATTTGAATATCTCATCCATGTGCTTGTCAGCCCTTTTGGATCTCCTCTTCTGTGAATTGCCCATTTCTATACTTGGCACGCACACTCTTTTTCTGTTGGGCTTCCTTGTTCTATGCTTGCTGATTTGCAGGAGTTCCTTATGTATTCTAAATATCAGTCCTTTGTTTTTAGACACATTTTATTTATTTATTTATTTATTTATTTATTTATTTATTTATTTATTTAAGATTTCATTTGTCAGAGAGAGAGAGGGAGGGAGAGAGAGAGCGCACAAGCAGGCAGAGGGAGAAGCAGGCTCCCCGCTGAGGAAGGAGCCCGATGTGGGACTCGATCCCAGGACCCTGGGATCATGACCTGAGCCGAAGGCAGATGCTTAACCGACTGAGCCACCCAGGTGTCCCTTTAGACACATTTTAGACACACTTTGGCAAGCATCTTGTCCCAGTCTCTCACCGCTCTGTGGAGTGGCTGTGCATCATAGTAGTTAAGAATGTGGCTGTAGGGGCACCTGACTGGCTCAGTTGGTAGATTGTGTGACTCTTGATCTCAGGGTCGTGAGTTCAAGCCCCTCGTTGGGTAAAGAGCTACGAAAGAAAGAAAGAAAGAAAGAAAGAAAGAAAGAAAGAAAGAAAGAAAGAAAGAAAGAAAGAAAGAAAGAAAGAAAGAAAGAACGAACATGGCTCTAGATGTTTGCATCTAGATGGCCTGCGTTTGCCTCTGGCTATGCCCATTACCTCTGTGATCCTGGGAATGTTAACTCTGTGCAGTTCAGCACCTTATCTGTAAAACGGGGATAAAAATAGTACCCACTCCATAGGCTGCTAAGAACATTACATCAGTCAGTATTTTAAAGCACCTAGATCAGTGCTGGCCCATATAGTATGTAGTATAGGAGTATTTGTTAAATAAGTACAACATACTCACTTTGCTCTGGAGTTCTTGGTTGAACAGAACTCCTAAACTTTGATGCAATCATATTCATCAATATTTTATGTTTTGTGCTTTGGGGATTCTGTTTAAGTTATTCTCCATTCCTAGTGAACAAAGGTTTTCTTCTACATTATCTTCTATAAAACTTACAATCCTACTTTCCACACTGGGGTGTTGAACCATCTGGCTTCCATCATTTCATATGGCTTTAGGAAAGCATCCAGCTTTATTTTTTGCCATACTGTGAGTCAGTTTCCTAAGCCCGTCCCAGGATGTCCTGGCCTCAGTGATTGCAGTTCACCTCTATCGCAGTCCCAAACACACCTGCGCTGGTGGAGCTCTCTGTCATGCTTGTCTCCATTATTGCTGTTGAGCTGTTACCATGTGGACTTACTAGTGGGGCTTTAGGAAAGGTAGTAATATCTAGTAGGTTAGGTTCCTCTTCTTTTTCAGTATAGATTTAGCTGTATGTAGATATTATTCTTTCATATACATCTTAGAATGTGTTTATCAAACTCCTCGTAAGGTTCAGCTATCTTTTTACTGGTATAGCATTGAATTTATACATTTATTTGGGAGAAAACAGATATGTTTAAAATATGATGTTAACCCAGCTGAGATCATGAAATGTCACCCTATTTATTCAGCTCTTTTAAAATGTCCTTTAAAAGAATTAAATTTTGTTTTCCACAGAAGTCTGAGATACTCTTTAAGTTCATTCTTGGACATAATTTTTGCCACTGTTGTTAATCATTTCTTCTTACTATCATTCTCTTGTTGATTTTTGGTGATAAAGAGAAATGCTATAGTGATTTTAGTTAGTTTTTCCTGTCTCCGGCAATTTTTATGGAATCCATTTTGTTCCTTAATATAGATGATTCTATTGTCTGTAAATAATGGTATTTTTTTTTTCTTTTCCCTTCTAAATTTTATGTTCTTCCTCTTTTTAAAGAAATTTCCTGTTGGCTGAGACCTCTAGGACTGTGTTAAAGGATGGTGGTGATGGGAAAGCATTATCTCACTTTCAGTCTTAAAGAGAGTGAGGCTAAAATTTTTCTTTAAGCATAACTTTTGCAAGTTTGTAAGTTTTCTGGTATAAACTTTTTCTGAATTAAGGCATTTCCTTTCAATTTGTAATTTGTTCAGTTTCTTAAGAGCTTTTTAAAAAATTATAAATAGATACTGAACTTTAACAACTCTGTTTTTTGTAAAAATTGAGATAATCATAGAACTGTTCTTTTTTATTTTAGTGATGTTAAAAACTACATTGACAGATCTTTTTATTTTTTTAAAGATTTTATTCAGGGCGCCTGGGTGGCTCAGTCGTTAAGTGTCTGCCTTTGGCTCAGGTCACGATCCCAGGGTCCTGGGATTGAGCCCCACATCAGGCTCCCTGCTTGGCGGAGAGCCTGCTTCTCCCTCTCCCACTCCCCCTGCTTGTGTTCCCTCTCTCGCTGTGTCTCTCTCTGTCAAATAAATAAATAAAATCTTTAAAGAAAATAAAGATTTTATTCATTTATTTTGAGAGAGAGAGTGCACACGTGCTCATGAGTGTGTGGTGGGGTGGAGGGGCAGAGGGAGAGAGAGAATCTCAAGCAGACTCCCCGCTGAGCGTGGACCCCACGTGGGGCTCCATCCCATGACTTGAGATCATGACCTGAGCTGAAACTAAGAGTCCAACGCCCAACCAACTGAGCCACCCAGGTGCCCTCAGATCCCAGGGATTTTAACCTTGAAGACCCAACCAAGGAACAACCTTGAGAAGCCAGCAGGCATACCCATGGTGTTGGGCCCCTGTTTACTACTCTGTCACCATGGGAACAATGGCAGGGCGCCTGCCCCCACCTGGCAGGGACTTAGATTGGAACTCTCTGCACACAGAGCTTGGGATGCACTCAGCCTGGCTCTCACCTAGGCTGGGGTGGCCTGGGATACCTGTTTACCTTTGTGAAACTTTGATTTCCACCTATGTTTTTTTTTTTTTTAAAGATTTTATTTATTTATTTGAGAGAGAGAGAGAGAGAGAGAGAGCATGAGAGGGGGAGGGTCAGAGGGAGAAGCAGACTCCCTGCCGAGCAGAGAGCCCGATGCGGGACTCGATCCCAGGACTCCAGGATCATGACCTGAGCCGAAGGCAGTCGCTTAACCAACTGAGCCACCCAGGCGCCCTCCACCCATGTTTAAAAGGTAGAAAATCAGCCTTGATCTCTACCCATTCCTATTTGGCTCTGGTTTAAACTGATTTATTAAAAATCCTTTCGCCTAGGGCGCCTGGGTGGCTCAGTTGGTTAAGGGACTGCCTTCGGCTCAGGTCATGATCCTGGAGTCCCGGGATCGAGTCCCACATCGGGCTCCCTGCTCAGCGGGGGGTCTGCTTCTCCCTCTGACCGTCTCCGCTCTCGTGCTCTCTGTCTCTCATTCTCTCTCAAATAAATAAATAAAATCTTTAAAAAAAAAAATAAATAAAAATCCTTTTGCCTCAGCCCAGCGATTCAGGTTTTAATTACCAGTCATGAGCAATGTGTTTTGTGTTCTGCTCTTCCCTCTCCTCACCACGATTTACCTTCAGAGAATTGCTAATGAATTCCACTTGAGATAAAAATTGGGACTCCTCTGGCCATTTCCTGAGTGTATTTTCCAAGGCAGGGGTTATATCGCAGCCCCACCTCAAGGTCCTGTGAGGGTGGGATGAGGAGACCAGCCTCGGACAGATGCCCCCGTGAGCTCTGAGCTGCAGGTGCTGCCGTGGGGGCCTCGCACAGATGAAAGCATTTGTCTATGCATGAGGGTGTTACGCGTGTAATACAGGGAAAGGGACCCTTTGAGATTCTGAAGGTAAGTCCAATCTGAGTTCTCGGTATTTTATGAATATTAATCATCTAGAGAAGTGGTGGTTTCCTGATGGTTCCTGGAATTTGCTTCCTCTCTTGAGTTCCACTTTGTGCCCTGTAACCTGTGCCGGTTTAGCTTGTGCTGGTGTTTGAGATTGGTTGGACATGGCTGGAAAAGTTGATTAATTACTCCCTTGTTCCTGTGGTTTGATCTGAGAGCACATAGGGAGGACTGACCTTTGGAGGCTGTTGTGCTGCTCAGCTCTGTGCTGCTGGGGTGCCCGGGGCCTTGTGCATGGCTGGTTATCTTGGCCTCCCAAGATTTAAGTCCTTGAAGCAAATTGACTGAAGCTTGGTGTTCTTTTGCTTACTCTTCGTCCCTGCAGAGTGAACAGTTTTACACCTCCCTGAGCTGCTTTTTTTTTTTTTTAAAGGCTTTATTTATATATTTGACAGAGGCACAGCGAGAGAGGGAACACAAGCAGGGGGAGCGGGAGAGGGAGAAGCAGGCTCCCTGCAGAGCAGGGAGCACGATGCGGGGCTCGATGCGGGGCTCGATCTCAGGACCCTGGGATCATGACCTGAGCTGAAGGCAGACACTTAACGACTGAGCCACCCAGGCGCCCCCTCCCTGAGCTTCTTTTTGAAGACTTAGGAAGGACTTGCCCTCTGAGCCGAGTCAGATGGGGACAGAGGCAGGGTTTGTGCAGCTCAGGCACAAGCCCTGTTGCTGGCGCCAGTGACCATAGCAGTGGCTTCTCTGTGAGACCAAGATGTTAGGGATGGTGGCAGGGGGAGCTCCTTGCTGTTCTTGGAAAGGCAGCTTAACGTGTGTTTCTTCAGCTGTAAACCATTTACTATCCTGTGAGAAATCCCCGTGCTTGGGCTGGAGTACGTGCTGCGTGGTACAGCCAAGCTCTATCTAATACAGAGGGAAACTTGTTACAAAGCATGCATATGAGGTGGTTTATTAATCATTTCATTCTCTTGCAAGAGGAAAGGGAAGTATGAAGATATTGAGGGCCTGGCCTAGACAGGCAGGCAGGGAAAATTCGGGGAAAGTCAGAACAGACAGCTGGAAGGTGACCAGAAAACCCAGAGCTCAACCTTGACCACTTCCCACTCTCGCTCCGAGAGCTGACTGGGAGAGGGTTCCTGCATGTGAGTGTCCTTGTGGACTGCGCATGACCTCTGCCAGGTGTGGCTATGATGTTCCTGCAGGTATGGGGCATTTGCCTTGTTACTTAGACACAAAATATAAGAGAATGTCACCAATTCATGAAAGCCCTACCTCTGGCCACACTATGTTCTCTCTCACGTTCTTGACTACTCTGTTGGCTGATCTGTTTAATGGGGTCATGGTACTGACTTCATACCCATGAAGGGGTATGAAGAGGTTTCAAAAGGTTTAAACCTCTTGAAAGGTTTAAACCTTTGAAGAGGTTTAAATGCATCTAATGTACCCCCACCCCATATTTGTGAACTCAGGAAAGAGTGTAGATGAAAATCCTCCCCACTGCCCAGGCTTCACTCTATTCTGCATCCTGATGGCCTTATGTCCATGTGGTGGACACCCTAATTTCCTGCCCCCGCAGACAGCTATTCAAGCCTAGGAGTTCACTCATCTACAGGGTGTTCTGTCCTTTGGACGATGGACTCAGGGAAGAGGTCTGTGTGGCCCTGGGAGCTGACCCACATTTAGGGGCAAGAGCTTCAGGAGTCTGGCCTGGAAGGGAAGGTGTACCTGGTTCCCTGACCCCCCGGACTCCTCACCGCACAGGGAGAGAGTGGCCAGATGGGAGCCTGGGCAGGACCGTCTCCAGTGGGAGACTCAGGGGCTGGAGTGGCTCAGTTCTAAAGGTGGTGCTGTGACAAACCATACCCTATTAGGACACTTTCTGATGCAAGGAAAAACCTAACTCCCTCTAACCAGCTTAAGGAAAAGGGGGACTTATTTGCCTCAATTAGGAAAAGCAGAAATGGAGTGGCTTTGGGCACAATTGGATCTAAGGACTCAAAGAGGGAGGTCGAGGCATCTCTTTTTCCTCTTGTCCTCTCTCAGCCCCCGGGTGCCAGTGGATGGACTCAGTCTCCTCATGAAGACAGGCCTGTTCCTTGTACAGCAGAAGAGGGACACACAGATCACATCAGTGTAACAACACCAGAACAAAAAGACTTTTTATTGTGCACATTGGAAATACCAGGTCACATGCCCATCCCTGGGCCAGTCACAGTGTCTAAGTAGAATGTATTAGAATGCGCCAGGCCAGGGCAAGTTTTGGGGTGGGATATGGCAATGGTGGAAGCCCTTGGAGAGAGGGAGGAACGATTCTCCAACAGAGGGAGGTGCTGTGAGAAGAAGGTTGTGTGGTGTGAGCAGAGGGGGCTGAATAGACAAAACAACCTGTGGGCCACTCCCCACCCCCAGCCCTGCCTAGTGCAGAATCTGCTCAGCCTGGCAGAGGAGGCAGGTCAACCCCCCATTCTTCCTGTTTCCTCCTTGGAAGGCATTTATCATGAATAGTCTTGTGCAAAGGAGTCACTAAAATTTTCCGTATTTGTCTTTATCCCCAGTAGAAGTTTGATGCTCTTTTTCCAATTCTCCATAAAAGTGGGAGCCTAATAATATACAAAAATATAGGGAAAAGCTGAATCTACGGATTTGAACTCTGATCTTGCTCCCACTGCCCCCCCCAACTCCCAACCCCCCATGGTTTCCCCCTCTCCTTCTCTTCTCCTTCCCTTTTATCTTCCCTTCCTGTCTCCTCCATCCCCCATCTTCCCCCTCTTTCTTTCCTTCTCAGTCTGCCTTTCCCCCTTCACCCCCATTCCCAGTTGATTTCCTTCATTTCTTGTTCATCAGCTGGATTCACATGTGAACAGATGTTTTGACCATTGACTTTGCCTAAGTGCTAAAAGTAGCCAGTTAATAAGTTCAGTATGGTGGCATGTAGTGAAATGCCAAGCAAAGGTAAAATTGTCTTTGATTTTTCTGCTTGTTTGTCATTACATTGTTTTAAGGTAAGTTTCTCTCTCGCAGCTGCAGGCTATATTTTTCTTGAGGTGTAAGTTTAAGGGATTTCCTCTACCCACATCCAATATAAGGTCTTAAGCCTTGGATCCAATTACTTCCTGATTGGATTTGCATGCTTCTTCCTCAATTAGTAAATGAGCTGTCATTTCACCCATGGGGCATGTCCTTGGCTGTATTTGAAGGTAGCCCCGAAGTTCTCTGGTTTTCCTTTGGGTGGGTGTATCGAAGCTGAGCCTGTAATTTAAAGGGCGCTTCAACTGTCTGTGGACAAGAAGCCCCTTCCGGGTATGTGGACATCGGTACCCGGGGACGCGAGATGCTGGGTGAAGCTGGCTCTGGCCAGTGCTCACCAACGGAGCAGCCTCCCCGTGGAGCCGGTAGGCACCACTGAAGCTTGAAGGACAGCGTTTAGGACAAAGAAGGAAGAACTGCAGTTAATAAATACATGAAGCTGACACAGTCTGGAAATATTAATCTGGATGTCCAGAGTCTTAGATAGCAGAAATGTGGTGGGCCATCAGGGGTGTCTTTTGGTAATTTTATGGAGATGCTCCATTTGAAATGTTCCTAGAATCATCACATGCCAGGCAGGGCACCATCTAGCTGAGTGTTTCACCACGGGGTCTTGCTGATCGGGACAATTGCTTGTGGGTGGGACTGACACCTGCATTGCAGGGCATTTAGCATCCTAGGTCCCCGGGCCCTGAAGGCTGGGGCCCCCTTTCCTGTTCATGGCCTCTTCCCTGTTCATGGTGCCAATCAAAAATGTTCCCACACATTTCCATGAACTCTACAGTTCTCACTTTTTGGACAAGGAACTGAGGTTAAGAGAATTGAAGCTTGCCCAAGAACAATAGCTTGGCGGGGGCTTGACTCCCATCTGATGCACTTTGTACTTCTACCAGGTCAGTTTGTGCAGTGAGGGGCCTCAGCTAGGCAGAGGGGCCACAGAGAAATGTCCTTACTTTGTTCCATAGTTGGTACTGGAGGACTGAGTGTGTGCTCTCGTGCTCTCTCTGTCTCTCCCTCTGTCTCTGTCTGTCTCTCTCACACACACACACACTCACCCACCCACACCCATCCCTCCACACAGACAATTACCTTTCTCTGAGGATCTTTCTGTGTTTCCTCTGATGCTTTTAGCCCTCCCCAAAGTGGCCTTGAAATGCTAAGGCTCCTTGCATCAAGCCACAGATCAGAACACAGGATTTGTTATTCCTTTTCATTTCACTGTTGGACAAGAAACTTAGACATAATGGTGAGCCTTTTTTCTTTCCTTTTTAATCCAACAGAATGGTATATATAGACTTGCTAGACCATGAGCTCCTTTAGGACTGGATCTTATCATCCTCACATTTGTGTTTCCAGGGGCAACCGCAGTGCCTCACATACCACATAAGAGTAAGTGTGCTGAATGAATGGCTGTGTGCTGGGTGGTGAATGAATGAATGGGGGATGGGCAGACCTCAGGCTTGTCCTGATGGGCCACACAGTTCCTATCAACACTGACCCCACAAGGTCCCAGTAACAGGGCACTGACCGAAGTCAAAGGGCACAGAGACCTCAGAGGTAATGTTGAACAAGCTACCGTGGGGTGTTAACACCGAAAACACGTCCCATTGTTTGGAGTTATGAGTAAGTAGGGACTCGTATATTAGACAGAACAGTCTCAGGAAGTTGGCTACTAATCCACTTTAATAGTAACATTAATCACATTATAGATCCTTTCCTAACCACAACTTAACTGACTAGACCCATGAGGTGATTGATGTTTTCCTTTCTACATTTAACTTTCAGGAGAAGATATTAGACAGTTTCTTGCTGAGACAACAAACAACCCATGTCTCTCAGTGATTTCTTCTCTTCATGGCCTGCCTTTGCTCCAGGTCAGGTCAGGTCTGGGAACACCTGGGTGGAGAAGCCTGGCCTCCTCCCAGGGACCAAGCAAACCTTTGGGAACATTCGCGGTTTTGCCTGGACTTGGCAGGGTCATGCACGTTCACATTTAATTGGCAAGTTTCACGTCCCAGCCCAGCATTGAGTGGGCCAGTGTGTGTGTGTGTGTGTGTGTGTGTGTGTATTTTCTTGATTCCAAGATATCATCAATTCTAAGATACATCTTAACCAATTAATAGCCTTTTACAAACAAAAGAAGTACTTTCGGTGGAAAGATGAATCCATTTCAGAAATAGTAAAATGTGATAAATTTTTAAATTGCAAAAACATATATGTCATTCTCAAAGTGGGACCATACTGTACATACTATTTTGTAACACTTAAAATTTGTATTGTAACTATCTCTCCTTTCCATTAATGCAGTTCTACAACATAATTTTATTTATTTATTTTATTTTTTTAAAGATTTTATTTATTTATTTATTTGACAGAGAGGCACGGTGAGAGAGGAAATACAAGCAGGGGGAGTGGGAGAGGGAGAAGCAGGCTCCCCACTGAGCAGGGAGCCCGATGCGGGGCTCGATCCCAGGAACCTGGGATCATGACCTGAGCTGAAGGCAGACGCTTAACGACTGAGCCACCCAGGTGCCCCTCTACAATGTAATTTTAGATGACTGTAATCATTAACTTAAATCTCTATATGGATAAACATAAAATACATGCCTAATTCTCTGTTAAAAAATCTGAAATTTTTTTTCACAGTTTATTCTGTAATTAACTTTTTGGTTACTAATATATGTGCATACCTATGACAATTTTCTTAGGGTAATATTGTAACATTGTTAATGATTGTTATATATTAATGATCATCTTGGGTTTTTTTGTTTTGTTTTGTTTTGTTTTTAGTGGTTGCCATAGGGCCTAGCGTATGCATCTTTACTTATTAGAAGGCATTTCAGATTTATTAACTAAGTATGATTTACTTGAGATATAGAAACACTCCTCCTGTGTAAGTCTATTCTCCCATTCCTTTTTCTATACTACTATTGTTATACACCCGACATTTATGTATGTTACAAACCTAGCAATACATTGTTATAATTATTACTTTATATACTTTATGCCTTTTAGAGACGCTGGCAAAAGAAAGACGAGCAAGTACAAAGGGAAAAGAAAGACGAGCAAGTACAAAGTACGTATTCATTTCTTCATGTGATCCTGTGGACTTGTGTTACCATGTGGTGTCATTTCCTTACTCCGGTACAAGTTTGTCCCTACCTACCTCCTTTGTGATGTTATTTTCAAATATATTACATTTCTATATGTTACAGATTTGACAGTACATTATATATATATATGCAACTGTTTATAAAATCAGTTCAGAGAAGAAAATAGAATATGCATTTAAAATATCTTTTATAATTACATAGTTACCTTTATTGGTACTCTTTATTTTTTTCATGAGGATTTGAATTACCATCTGGAGTCCCTTGCTTTCAACCCAAGGAACTTCCTTTAGTATTTCTATTAAGATGGGTTTGCTAGCAATGAATTATCTGTTTTTGTTTATCTGGGAATGTCTTTATTTCATCTTTGGTTTTTGAAAAAAATAGTTCTGCTAGATATAGAATTCTTGATCAATGGGCTTTTTTCTTTCAACACTTTAAATATGGCATCCAACTGCACCTGGCCTCCACAGTTTCTGGTAAGTCAGCCATTAATCTTATTGGGATGCTTTATATATGATGGGTCATGTGTTCTTGTTGCTTTCAAGATTTTCCCATTGTCTGTCCAATTATTCTACTCACAATAGATTCAAGATAGAGAGAAGGCACAATACTCAGTGTGATAGTTGTTACTTTTAATTTTACATATAAAATTATATGTAAATTATAATTTGCATATATAATTTAACATCTACATTTAATAAATGATCACACTTTTGTTTTTAAAAGATTTTTTTATTTATTTGACAGAGAGAGTGAGACCACAAGCAGGGAAGCAGCAGACAGAGGGAGAGGGAGAAGCAGACTCCCCACTGAGCAAGGGCCCGATGCGGGGCTCGATCCCAGGACCCGGGATCATGACCTGAGTCGAAGACAGACACTTAACTGACTGAGCCACCCAGGTACCCCATAAATGATCACACTTTGCTCTCTAATTTCATCCTCTTAACAACTGCAGGAGGTTATAATCTTAATTTTACTGATGTGGTAACTGAGGCCCAGAGAAATTATGAAATGTACCAATATCACAGAGCAACTAAAGTGTCTTCCTTCCCTCTACCCCTCTTTTTATTCTGAGATCTAGAGACATAAGAAAGAGCAATAAGGGTGTGAGTTCATGTGAACATTGGGAGGGAAGAAAGGATTGGAGTGGGAGGGAGGTGCCATTGGGGATGTATCAGTAAGCAAAATGAAGTCCTACCCTGATAGAAGTATCACACTCATTGGGGAGACAGCCACACCATGGCAGATCTGGCCCCTGGGGAGGGGCAGCTCAGTGGCCCCTGCCCTGGGCCTGGATGTTCTGTAGGACCATAGCAACTTTATCTTGACTCTTGCCTTCTCCCTCCACCTTGCCTTCTTGCTCCTCCCTGTGGAATGCTTCTCCACTTTCCCCATCTTTCCTTCCTTCCTTCCTCCCTTCTTTCATTCCTTCTCTCTCGGTCTCTCCCTCTCTTTCTTTCCTCTTCCCTCTCTCCCTCCCTTCCTTCCTCCTTCCCTCCCTCTTTCCTTCCTTTCCTCTTTCCATTCCTTTCCTTTCCTTTCCTTTCCTTTCCTTTCCTTTCCTTTCCTTTCCTTTCCTTTCCTTTCCTTCCCTTCCCTTGCCTTCCCTTCCCTTCCCTTCCCTTCCCTTCCCTTCCCTTCCCTTCTTTTCTTTCTTTTCTTTCTAATACAATGACTCCAGACACTTAGTGTCCTCATCTGGATCTCTTCTATGACCTTCCTGCTGGCCCCAGCCTGGCCTCTACTACAGAACCTATTGTGGTCCCTACTGTCATATTTTCCAAGGCCAGGGTCCCCTGGTAGGTCTTCAAGATGGTCCATAATCTTGCCCTTCCCAACATATTTGACCTCATCTCCCCTCCTCTGCAAGTTGACCCCTGCTGGCTAACAAGATTCCCCTCCCTAAGTACCCCCACACAGATCCGAGGCTCGTTCAAATCCCCATCATTCCTTTTGCCTTTTTTTTAAAAGATTTTATTTATTTATTTATTTGATAAAGAGAACAAGCAGGGGGAGGAAAGAAGGAGAGGGAGAAGCAGACTCCCTGCAGTGGGGAGCCTGATGTGGGGCTTGATCCCAGGACCCTGAGATCATGACCTGAGTGAAGGTAGGCACTTAACCGAATGAGCCACCCAGGTGCCCCTCCTTTTGCCTTTTTGAAAAGCACAGTTCATCCTGCCTCCTGTCCACCCTAATGTGTAAAATTGTAATTTTGGGCTTCAGCGTTAAAGAGATCTGTGTAATTACCACTTGGCTGGCTGTGTGTGACTTTATTTAACCTTTAAAGTCAGAGTTACCTCACATAAAATGAAAATAGTAAGAGCAATTTCCTAGTGTTGACAGAAGAATGACATGGTGGAGAATCACATACAAAGCACTTTGCATAGGGCAAATTGGAAGGACTCACGCATGGCTATGGTCATTGTTGCCATCCATTCTTTAAAGTCCATCCCAAATCAACTTTCTTCATGAGGCTTCTTTGGCTTCTCTAGCTACATAGCCATCAAATCCTAGAGCACTGAGGACACCAGATTTGGCCCTGAATTGTTCTCCATGTGGTGGATGTATTAGACATATCCTCCACATTAGACTGCACACTTCTGAGGACACAGACTATGGTTTTTCTTTATATGCCTTCTGTCTGTCCACAGCACTTGTGGAATCTTCTGGTTGGAACTAAGGAAAACATGGGGTGGTTTCTTCATCCACTGCAATTCCATGTCTTCTGAATCTAAGCTCCTAGGAGCCCACAACCCCCATATGATGCAGGCTGGGCTCACCCTCTTTGGAGGGTTGCTGCAATCTGGGAAGATACCCAGACTGGATTTGAATAAAGTTGGTCTGTGTCAAATGAAGGGGGTGGACCAGGGCTGGGTGCCCAGCAGCATGTCAACTTGCTAGGTGACCGAGGGCCTCACGGTTATGGTCCTCAGGGGCCAGTCAGTCTTCTACTTTGCACACCCCATGGAATCTTCATGGGCAACATATTGAACTAGGAAGAGGGATTTTTACATGAAACAGGCATGAGTCCTATTTAATGAGAGGAATTTGAGAAGCAAGCTGGGGAGATCATGTGAACCAACTTCTTGACAATGTTATTACAGGCCAGTTTTCACCACTAAATTGAGATTGCTTAACAAGACACTGGCCCTATTTTGGTTAGCATAAGGGAACGGGGGCCTACCTCTGCCTTTCAGCGATGGACTGATCCAACATCTTTGATGTTGGAGCACCAGGGAGGTACATCTGTGTTGGAGTGGTGCTTTTGTTAAGAATATTCCTAAAAATGGGTGCGGGGATGGGGTAATTGGGTGATGGACATTAAAGAGGACACGAGATGTGATGAGCACTGGGTGTTATATGCAACTGACGAATTATTGAACTATACCTCAGAAACTAATGAGGTACTGTATGTTGGCTAATTGAATTTAAATAAAAAAAGAGTATTCCTAAAAAACTGTGTGTAAATTGTTTTTTTATCAATATTTTACCTTTGGCTGACATTATAGTATCGGAGATGTTTCATTTCAAATTGATCATCAAACACCTTGAATACTTTGTTTCTTAGTTTCCTAAGTAGTTAATTGTCTGTAAATATGTGAAGGAGGGGTTCTCTATTTAAAGCAATAAGCTATTTTAAGTGAATCTTTTGTAAAGCATAAAATGCCATTTTGGTGAAGAAAAACCTCCCCTAATTGATCTAATAAATGGGGTTTCTCTTGATGTATGTAATCACTAATGCACTAGAATCAGCCATTAGGGCTGCAGATAGCTTGGTTTTCCTATTTTGTCCAGTAACTGGGGTTAACGTTTTTAATGGCTAGGGATTTCTCACATTTTATAGATGTTTTGAATGAGTCACAAAAATAAAATTCAAATTTACAAATACCAATACATTGAAAAATGGAGTAGGAAGAGCATTTCTATTTTCAAAATGCTAACTGGACAAAATTTTTCTTTAGCATTTCTTTAAATGGTAAGCTACCTAAATGCATATGTTATATTCCTAAAATTAGAGTTAAGTTTTTATTCAAGTACGTTTTATTAGAGATAATTATCTGGCATCAAACTATTAAATAAAGTGTATGAATTAGTTTTTTAATAATAAATACAACCACAGCTAGCCTGGATCTTCGCAAACCATGCTCTGTGGAACATTAGCATCCTGTGATGTTAACAAAGCATTCTTTGAAAAAACTGTTCTGTAACTAAAGCATTCAGAAAATACTGAGTCAAACAAAGTAAAATACAGGTAAAAACATGCAGAATGCCTTCTGAGATTAAAATATGTTAATACAGTTTTGTATTAGTTATCTATCACTGTGTAACAAACTGCCTTAAAACTTAGTGGCTAAAAACAACAAATGTTAAATGTTGCTCAAAATTTCTGTGGATCAGAAGTTTGTGGGCAGGTTGGCTGGGTTGTTCTGGCTCAGAGTCTGTCATGAAATTGCACTTAAGATGTTGGCTAGGGCTGCGTAATCTGCAGGCTCGGCTGAGGCTGGGGGATCCACTTCCAAGCTACGTTACTCATCTGACTGGCAAGTTGGTGCTCGTTATTGGTGGGAGCCCTCGGCTCTTCTCTATGTGTGTCTCCCCAGAGGGCTGCTCCCCATGGCATGTTGACCACCTTCTCTCAGAAAACAAGGTGATCTTTGGGGGCCACTTGGAGTCTAGCTGCCATAATACTATGTAATCTTAGGTAGAGATTATGGTATGGAGTTTTCCCCAAATTTGCTTTACCACAGATAATCATAAAATCTGTTTGTTTTTTAGGGAATGCTTATTCCTAGTATGTGTTGATATCTTACACTTCTAGTTCATGCTATTCAGCTCAACCTAACACAGGTTGAGCCACTGTCTACCATCCTGCATGATGCCAGAAGACTCTTTTGTATTATGTGTGTGTGTGCGTGCATGTGTGAGCCTCTGTGTGGGGTGTGTGGAGCCAGGATTATGATACGAAGCTGGATGGGGGGACGGGGTGCAGTGCAGGCCGGGCAAAGGCTGGGGTCTCCTCAGGCAGACACCTGAGCTGAAGGAGCTCCTGGCATTTAAACTGCACTCCTCCAGGTGGACCTTCCCTCCTTGTACATGCTGAGTTAGTGCCCTGCTCTGACCACTCTCTCCCCATGGTCACAGACTCCCTTGGAGTCTCTACTTCTCAGTCCCTTCCTCACCTTCTGCCTGGATCCTTTATTCTCCTTGAACTAAAGCCATCTTCCTGGATTTTCTTTCTTTTTTTTTTTTTTTTAAGATTTTATTTATTTATTTGAGACAGAGAGAATGAGAGAGAGAGAGCACATGAGAGGGGGGAGGGTCAGAGGGAGAAGCAGGCACACTGCCGAGCAGGGAGCCTGATGCGGGACTCGATCCAGGGACTCCAGGATCATGACCTGAGCCGAAGGCAGTCGCTTAACCAACTGAGCCACCCAGGCGCCCTTCCTGGATTTTCTTTTACAAAAAGCCATGATGGCCGAATCAGAATGAGCCTTTAAAACAGAATTATGAGTCGTTAGCAACAGAAGAAATCAGTTCTCCCTTCTTTGCTGTCAGGAAGACTCTACTTACAAACACAAGTGCTTGCTGTGCACTTTCTGGGAAAGGCTGTTCTCCCTCCCTACCCATCCTAGAATGCACGTCCCATGTCTAAGGTGGGAAAAGAAAGACAAAAACAACTTGAGATTTTATATCAAATTAGATTGAGTATTCGTGTCCTTCCACATTGGAACATTGCTTCTATTGCAGGCCTGGATCCACCTGCATTGACACTGGGGCATAAAAGCAACCTTCCTAATAATAAGGCTTCGTTGAAGTTCATTACCCAAGAAATGATGTCTTTCCTGCTTCACTTTTGCTGTGACGCTCCCATCAACCTCCCCAAACCCTTCTATCTACTGAAGTTGCTTCACATTTTCCTGCTACAAACTGGGCTCTGTCCCTTCACTGGGGGTCTCTTTCATGGAGAAAGTGTGAGGTCATGGAATTAGCATCTGAAGGCTATGATCCTGATAAACATATTGCCATTGGAAGCAGAGGCTGTGATAATTAGCCTCCCCAGGCAGCCAGGCAGAAGGACTGGAAACAATGCATGTTACTCCTTGCTTCTCTGTTGCCTTGCATGGTGAATATGGGAGGGCCCATAACTCCACAGTATCTTAACACAATCCTACAATGGGAGAAGAAATTCAACTACATTGAGTATGGCCATTTCTGAGGGTGTGAGGCAATGGGGTGCGAGCTCAATCTTTGTGGACACTTGGAGCAACTCTGAGAAGCAGAGCCAGGCAGGGTTAACAAGTCTATGCATGTGCATGTGCATGTGCGTGCGTGCATGTGTGTATGTGTCTGTCTGTCTCTCTCTCTCTGTGTCTGTCTCTGTCTCTCTTCTCCCTCTCACAAGTGATTTACTTTTCCATCCACCTCACTTCAAGTGACCCCCTGGGCAAAGCTTACTTATTTGCGGGAATCTTTTTCCTTGTATCATTTCCTTCCTTCTATGAAGAGCAGATGTTCCACTTGGGTTATCTGGTCAGAGGCAAGAGGAAAAGTGTTTCCTAGACATGGAAGTTCTGGAAATTTTTGGCTCTCCTTTATATTGTGAACCAACAGGCTTAAAATGCACAATTCTTTTTTCCTACACAATTGCTGATTAAGCACCCGAGTTGTTATTACAGGAAAAAAAAGGGTGGTTTCTCATTTTGGCAGGGAGGATAAAGACTTAACCTCTTCAACAAAATGCTTATCAGGGAGTTTCAAACTCTTTGTCAGAGAATCTGTCTTCCCAACTGAAGAGGGCTGCCCTCCCTGCTTCTTCAGCAAATCTGCTGATATTTTCACTTGTTGATTCATTTTCCCAAAATGCTGCACAATTATTTTCCTCTTAACTGTCTCATGGAACGACTTATGTTTGTTTTTCCTGAGTAAAGGGTGACAAAACTGTGGCATGGAGACAAAAAAGCATAAATAAGTTGCTTCAAAGGAGCTCTTCCCTGGCTTATTGCAGCCCACTCTTCTAGCCCACCTCCATGGAAGTAGCTTCACATAAAATCCAATGGAAGTTGGATTGTAGGTCAGCAGACCACTAAAGCAGCCTGCTCTGCTTCTAGAATTTAGCCTGTAGAAGAATGTCCCCACCACTAGCCTAGGGCAAAAGGATTTCAGTTATTGAGAGAAGGGCACATGTCTTCTTGGTAACGTGAAGAGTTGTCAAGTCTGGTTTGCTCTCAGATTTGCTATCTGGCAACTAGCCAGGCCCCAGGTAGATGGATGAATGGGGTAGGGTTGGGGCAGAGTAACTACCTGCACAGTTTGAGTCACCTGGGTCAAGTGACTGTCCTCAGTCACTGATCCCCAGATCCTTTGCCATGAGCCTTCCACTGCATCATAGAGTGAATCTGGATATCATTGCTGGCTCCTAGCTGTGGAATGCCCTGGAAGGGGATGGTCAATATGGAGCCATTTCTGAGTAGAAGACTTAAGAGCCATTCATGGCTACACCATCTCTCTTTCCCTCTGCCTGAAGACCAGCATGTCCCAGGGAGGGGCTGCTCCTTCACCTTCAGTCCTGGATTCCTGACAACCTGGAGTGGGCTGAAACTGAAGCTAACCTTTTTGGCTGTGACATGAGTGAGAAATAAACCTTGGATGTTATAAGCCACTAAAATTCTGGAGGTGTCTGCTAGGGAAGGGTAAGTCAATTTAAGGTAGCTAGTAAAGAGGTTAAGTTTATGTATATAATCAAGAGTTGACTCGCAAGAGACGGAGACAAGATGTGGAAAAGCTGGGTGGGCTTAATATTTGGAGGTGTAATCAAGGTAACAGGGTGAGGGGTGAGATATTCAGAGAGTGGGAGACTTCCGAGCAGCTGCAGAGTACAAGAGAGTTGGAAGAGACTGGAGAGGAGAAGGGAGGGACATCGTTTCTAGGTTTTAAATCAAATCGCTTTGATGCTCTTTAAGAGAAAAGAGTCTACCAGAAGCCTTTGCATGAAAGGCTACTGAGACTGAATTTATAAAGGCCCAGGTCCTTGCAGCAGTTTCCAGAGCACTGGCAAAGACTCAGTGAGAGGTGACAGGAGACCAGAGGGAGGAAGAGGAGAGAGATGAAAAGGGATAACACTGGAAAGTCATCAGGGCATCAGTGAAATCTTCATTCAGACTTTCAGTGAATATTTCTCATTTTACCCAGTATTGCCACTTGGGTAGGTGCTGTGTAGTTCAGAAAGCGAATGATTATAGAGGGTAGAGTAGAAGACATATCAGAGCTTCATGCAGAAGAACAAATTGTTTCCTCCTAGCTGCCTATTCCACTTTTGTTGGAAAAAAACAAGAGCAGGAGGCAATCCTTGCTGAAAGAAATTTCTGCTTGCATTGGGGTGTCATTTTTCCATGGGGCCATCAGATGCTGATGTGGAAAGCAGCCAAACCTCTCCTTAATATGCTTAGGGCTGCAGCCTTGGCACAGAAGGCCATAGATAGTGGAATCACTCCTAAGCAGATTCTCCAAATTGGTTGAAATCTTTTCTACAATATACCTTTTTTTTTTTTCCCCAGAGAAGGGCAATTGATAAGAAAACCAGCTCATATTAGGCATTTAGTAAACAAAGAGAAGAAGAGTGATTTCCAGGTTCTCAGTTGATCCAATAAGATCCCCAACATCAGTGTCCTTTGTGCACTGTTTTTTTGTAGTGTAACTTCTTGATTAAACAAGAGCTAATCTTTTATTCTAATATATAAAACAGTGTAAGTGGGGTTGCCCTGGTTGAAAGGGGGTGGAATCCAGAACCCCACCCCCTTGGACTAGACACCATTTCCCCACCTCCAACCCCCTCTAGCTGACAACTTACCTCTGAGTGTGGCAGGAAACCCATTGCCCACCCCTTTACCAACCCACTTTACCAAGTCCAGGGCTCCTGGACCATGAGGCACTGCACCATCCTCAATGCCCAAAGGTCCTCTATTCTAGACTTAATCCACTAGGAAAGTGAACTCAGACCTGTAGGATAGGCATTGAAAATCATCCAATGCAGCCCCCTGTCTTTATAGTCAAGGAAACTTGGGCCTGGAATGCTCTTGTCCTGGGTGACATGGTTAGACAATTATAGAACCTGGACAAGAAATCTGGTCTCCTGGTGCCAATCCAACCTCATTTGTTTTGTTGTATACCATTTGCTTGCTTACATTTTAGAAAGATTAAAGGAAAACAGTACAAGCTAAAACAAAACAAAGGGGAGTTTTCCTTGTTAAAACCCAATTAATAGGTACTTAGGATTCTCTAGGATTATTCCTCAAGCAGTGTGGCTAACAATTTTCTCTGTGTATCTCAGACACTTCACGTTCAACATGACAATGGTAAACCCACAACCTTGGTGAGGCAGCGTTTTGCCCCAGTGGTTGCTTTTAGCTCTGGATTTTATACCCCGGGGTGGGGGGTGGGTGGGTGGAGAGATTTGATACTGAGGGAGAGAAGGGAAATCATCATGGAGAGGAAGGCTTATCATAGGCACAAGGGGTCGTCCAGGGAGCCTTTGGGGGAAGAGGCACCCTCCCCTTCTCAGTGCCCACAAGGTCTGGAAATCTCTACCACATCCTGTCACAGGCTTTTCTTCAGCAATGGGCATGTCAGGGGGGTTCATGGAACATGCATACTCGGGAAGTACAAAGAGATGTAATGTCCAGGACTTTTATCCTTTGCGAAGGCATGGGGGACCACCAGAGGCCAGAGAGCAATCTGGCTTTGAGGATGCAGTGTGCCCTTGTAGGGAGGTTCTATATTTTTATGGTTGAACTTTGATGGAGGACAATGGAGAACTCAGCAGTTTCCTGCAGTCACCTGTCCCTACTGACACATGGAGGAGACACATCTGACTCAGGCTAGTCTGGACTAGCTTAGGACCTACAGGTAGAGGACAGCCTGGTGACTAAAGTGAAGCACTCAGACAAACGGGCCAGGCCACTGGCTGAGGACCAGGGGCATGGACATTAGTAATAGGCTAACAATGCAGTTATGTGTGTGCAGGGTTTGAAGTTGATGTACATCTATAGCTTTCTATATTTATGGTTAATATGGCTGTTTGATAACCCACTGATATCTTTGCCATAGCATGAATTCTATTCTATTCATCTTATTACATTGTTATTTTGCAAATTCATGAGTTAAAAGAAATTGCTTCATGTGTATTGGGAAATTAGAGCAACCGATGTCTGGAAGCACAGGATCTGGAATCATGTCCTCAGCCTAGGATGCCATGAGCTTCCTGTGGGAGATGAGCCCAGGGAACAGTTCCAGGCAAAAGAGCACTTTGATGCAAGTCGAGGCTTTGGCTCTGGCTTCCATTGCTATTCTCTGGAACTTTGCTGCATCCCGTGGAGCAGGGGGATATCCCACTGCACAGACTCTGGCAGTCTATGCAGCCTTTCCCTGGCATCACTGTCAGTTTCCTCTGGGCTTTTTCTGGGAGTGGGGGTGGGGTGGCTGGAGGAAAGACCCAGGTCTGCTATGATTCCGAATTTACAAAAAGACGAGACAGAAAGGAGCAAGTGGGGAGGGAGTGAGCACATGAGGGAGATAGAATGAGGGTGAATGAGAGTGGGAGGGGTGTGTGTGCATGTGTGTATGCATGTGCACATGTGTGTTCATGTGCATGTGTGTGTCTGCGTGTGTGTGAGCATGAGAGAGCGAGTTTGAGAATGCCTTGCTTTTTTAGCATCCTTACTACTCATGCCTTATGGAGAAAAGGATGTCCCCAAACAGCACTCTCATTTTATTTATTTATTTATTTATTTATTTATTTATTTATTTATTTATTTATTTATATTATGTCAGTCACCATATAATAGATCATAATTTTTTGATGTAGTGTTCTATGGTTCATTGTTTTCATATAACACCCAGTGCTCCATGCAGAACGTGCCCTCCTTAATACCCATCACCAGGCCAACCCATCCTCCCACCCCCCCTCGCCTCTAAAACCCTCAGTTTGTTTCTCAGAGTCCATAGTCTCTCATGGTCTGTCTCCCCCTCCAATTTCCCCCCCCTTCATTTTTCCCTTCCTTCTCCTAATGTCCTCCATGCTATTGTTTATGTTGCACATATGAATGAAACCATATCATAAGTGACTTTCTCTGCTTGACTTATTTCACTTAGCATAATTTCCTCCAGTTCCATCCATGTCAAGGCAAATGGTGGGTATTCATCCTTTCTGATGGCTGAGTAATATTCCATTGTATATATGGACCACATCTTCTTTATCCATTCATCTGTTGAAGGGCATCTTGGCTCCTTCCACAGTTTGGCTATTGCGGACATTGCTGCTATGAACATTGGGGTGCATATGGCCCTTCTTTTCACTACATCTGTGTCTTTGGGGTCAATACCCAGTAGTGCAATTGCTGGGTCATAGGGTAGCTCAAAGAGCACTCTCGTATGGGCATCAAAACTCCAGCTTCTATGTTCGCTGTGCTCCAGTTAGGAACAGTTTTGAAACCAATCATTTTCACATCAGAACCGTTCCTCGTTAGAGGTGGGGTTTAGCTCTGGAGCCACTCCGAGCTTGTTTTTTGTCGATATGGTGTTATGGACTCTCCTGAGATATCTTGTCTTCATCTCAGTGGTGTGGTCTGGCTGAACATGGCCCTATGGACTGGCCCAGATCAGGGGCTACTGCTGTTTGGGCATGCTACACCTACTATGTGTCCACAGAGGGCTTGGGACAGAGAGCTCCAAGGACCTGCTAGCTGCTCTTAGAGGTGCTCCTAATGCCCAGGGTCCCCAGAGCTCTCCCTACAGGGACACCTGTCACCTCTGGAACTTGCATACACCCTTTCAGACAGAATAAGTGTTGAAGGCACTCCTTGTGGGGATCTACTATAGGATAGGGTCTCCTTTAAAAGCATCTCCCAAAGCTCCTATTTTCATCTTCAGATTTCACTTTAGATATGTGTCAGAGATCAGCCCAGGCTGTTAGAGTGAGGACAGTTGACCCTGAACAGAAATGTCCCCTCCGTGCTTTAGGCCTAGAGGATATCGTTGTACATCTAGTAAGATGAGCCTGGACAGGAATCTAGAGACATGACTCCTGCCCCAGTTCTGCCATCACCTACCTTGTCACCTAAGTCCTCAGTCTTCTGGGGGCAGAATGAGATGACAGCTGAGGTCCCTTCCTCAGGTCATCTGAAGGCTTATAGCTTCAGAAGGAAGCTAGGCACTCATCCAGAGCCTGTTGGATGTCTTCCCATCCGACTTGATGGGGAGACCCCCTGAGAGAGTGCACAGGGATGGTCACCAAGGGAAGAGGGAGGAGGCTGGGGCCTCTAATGTGTCCTTTCTTATTAAAATCTCTCAAAGAGAGAACGTCCACGGATGGAAGGCAACCTTGGGGATCATGGAGTCTAGTGGTTCTCAAACTCAGTAAAGTGCCAGAATTACCTGTAGAGCTTTAAGAAGGCAGATTTCTGAGACCCATGAAGCACCCAATGAAGCAGGGTGTCCAGGGATGAAGCCTAGCTGTGTGAACCTGGGCTGTGGCAGTGCTGGTCCAGCCAAGCCATTGGCACAAGTTCGTGATCAATGTGGATTATCTGTTTACCAGCTCTGTCTATCCCAGGACGAGTTTACTCATCCTCAGTTTCCACATCTGTAAAATAGGGATAGCAGCATAGGGCTGTGGTCAAGGTTAAAGAAGATGCTGTGTGTGAAGAGCTCAGTATGGAGTTTGTGCTGTTAGTGCAAGCCCCGGGTATTATTTGCTGCCCACCCCATGGTGAGCAGGTGGTGGAAGATCTCATGTGGGGGAAGGTGACCTGCTCATCTGTCAGGCATTCTTTCCTCAGGGGAGACTGGGCTGCAGTAAGGAATCTGATCATGTGGAGTTCTGGACACAGAGGGAGTGACTTGGTGTAAAAGACTCTCTCACACTGTTCTCTGAGCCCTAGCTCCAGCAGAGAGGGCTCAGTGTTATCTTTCCCTCACCTTTGAATACTGCCAACACAAACGGGTGGATGGATTGTTACCTGGGACACTTGATTAAGTAAAACCAGAGCTTTGTGCCCAGGGGAGCAGCTGGAGGATGGAGGGCTGAGGAGGGAAGGGGTTATGTAAATACTGGCTGAATAACTGGGTTTGTGTGTTGATTAGATAAGGGCTGAGAAGCTGAAGCCCAATGAATAACAATTGAGCTTCCAGGCTGGTAATGGCCTGATTTGAAAGTCTGAGGCAGGACTGCCTGGCACGGGGTGAAGAGCGGATTTCCCTGATAGGTCTGTGGCTGCTGAGATAATGCCTGGTGACAAGGGGAAAGAAGTACAGGGACCTCTGCCTGCCCCTTCACAAGTGAGTCCAGGCCTATCTGCCTGTCCTCTTGTCCTCAGTGGAATACAAAGACAATCAAACAGATGGGAGCACTGCCTCTGGGAGTTTAAAATCCTAATGAAGCTTAAGTCAAATTTTGCAAGTTAACCAAATCCTATGTAAATATTTGTAAGCATCGCAAATGTCAAGAGCAGCAAAGCGGGCTTGGGAGTCAGCCCCGGGGACAAAGAAAATGGTAGGGGACTAGCATGTACTGCTGTGTGCTGGGTTCTTTGCACTAGTTATCTTTGGGGCTCTGTGAGGTAGGTGGTCTCATCTTCACTTCATGGATGAGGAAACTGAGGCCCAGGAAGAGTGAGTGAACACACGAGTGTCCCCCCTAGTAAGAGGCAGAGCCAGGATTCCATCCATGTCTGCTTCAAGTCACTGCCCTTGAGGCAGAAAAGTAGCAAGAAGGACACAGGGGAACCTGTCGAGCATGGCAGGTCCACTCCTGAAGGCTCTTCCAGTTCCTGAACTTTGATGATTTGAGTGTCCTGAGCCAGACCGGGGGCAGCTTGCTGAGGCCACCTTCAGGGCCTGAACTGTGTATGGGCTACGTGGTGTCTCCCATCCCCCAGATTCCCATGTTGAAGTCCTAAACTTCAGTACTTCAGAATGTGACTGTATTTGGAGATGGGTCCTTCAAAGAGGTGGTTAGGTTGCAATGAGGTTATTAGGGTGGGTGCTAATCCACTGTGTCTGTGGTCCTTCTAGAAAGAGGAGATTAGGAATAGACACACAGAGGGAAGACCATGTGAAGACACAGGGAGAAGCTGGTCTTCTGTGTGGCGAGGAGAGAGGCCTCAGAAGGAACCAACCATGCTGGCACCATGATCTCAGGCTTCCAGCCTCTAGAACGCCAAGAAAATAAATTCCTGTGGCTTAAGTCCCCCAGTCAGTGGTACTTTGCTGGTGGACTCAGCAGACTAATATACTTGGTTTCACCAAAAGGCAGGTGGAGGGCTATGAGCAGCATGCCTGGAGGCCTCTCTCTCCTCTGCCACAGATGTTAAGATCACCCCAATTGTGATTCCCATGGAGAACCACCAGCAAGTTCAAGACTAGGTGGCTTTGGATGTAAATATGATAGGAATTCATAGGAGTGAACTGGAACCCTCAGAAGAAGCTTTATAAAGAATGGAAGGTGGCTGACCCTTGAAGAATGAGAAGGATGGAGATGAAGAAAGGAGAACAGAGAGCCTCCCAGGTGGGTGTCCCAGCGTGTTTTCAACAAAAGTCAGGCAGAGGCCTTGTCCCAGGGCTCTAGCAATCTGCTGTGACTTCCCTACTGGGGATTTCCTGAGACTCCACGTCACACTTCTGGTCCATGAAAGATACCTCCAGCACCATGGAATTTTCTGGGATCTGATGAGTTATATGGCCTGAACCTGCTGCAGGGCTCCTTCTTGCTCAGTGACCCACTCAAGACTGGTAGCCTTCTGTGTCACCTGACCAGTGGGTCAGAGAAGTATTCTCATGTGCCATGTATTTGCCTCTAAAGCCTGAAGAGCCCGACCAAGCACCGTATTTCTTTTGTAAGTGCAAGTTGCAACAACTTGTCCTCTACCTTGGAGAGTATTTCCAGGAAAGATGAATTTGGAAAAAATTCTGTGTCACTTCATCTTCATATTTCCCCACTCTAACTGGAGGATCATGATAGCTTGTTAGATCTCCTTGTATCAGTGTCAGCTTGGACCCATATCTAATAGTTTTGGAAGTGTCTGTCTAGACCTTTTCTTTGGGGTTTAGTGACTTCAGCAAATGGCCTCTGGTCACTTTGGGAGAGGTTTGAAACAAATTTAGTTCATATACTTGTGATGGTGTTGCTAAGTCTTTCCTCAAGGGGATACAGACTTCAGTCAGTAGGGTCTAGATCTGTGAATGATTTCGATCTGAAAATTGAATGAAGGACCAGCACTCAATCTTTTCAATACAAGTTGAGTGGCACCCTAGTTGACTCTCCATCTGTCTTGTCCTTGATAACACCAGGAGGATCTAGTAGCTATCACCACACATCCCTGCAAGTCAAGGCACCTTGATGACTATTCTGGTCCTGGGAAATTGTATGCAATTTTCTTTCCAAATTTGAGTGCCCCCTGGAATCTGCAATTCTAATTTCTGATATCCTCACTGATATTAGAAAGCCCAATTCTATGACATCATCTTTCACTGTCAACTCTGCCCTAAAAAGTACAGCCATCCCCAGGCTTTTCAGTGATGTCAGTCTAGCCATCACCAGTGCATTCGTTATCATCTCAGTGAAGGGTGTGTCCTCTAGGCTTTCCTGGGCAGTGTAGACACGGTGGCTTCTCAGGTCTTATTTGGTAAATCTACCCTAACCTCCTTACCTTCCTGTGCTGACTGGTCCTTTACTTGATACTATGAAAAAGAAGTTGGTATCACTGCCTCATTACATGTAGGTTTTCTTTATGTCGAATTGTCAAGGGGGCATCTCAATTGACTATTAGGGCTGGCTCCAGGTTTCCTTGTCACAACACTGAATCCCAAGTTACATGTCAAATAAATTCTCCCTTATCAGCCTATGTCTCCCCACTCCAATTCCAATACCCTCAACATTATTCCCACATGTTTTCCCAGTTTTTGACAGTACTGATTATCCAGGACTGCAATTCCTTGGGTATGCAAACTCTATTCTAGAGCAGGGACTATATTTTCCCATTTAGGTTACTTTTGTCCTGGAATCAATCAGGGTAGCCAGGAGCAAATCTAGAGGAGAACAAGTGTCTTCAAGTAAGTCATATGCTTCAGGAAGGTCTTTTGCTGCTCAATTTTCCAGGCAAAGGGATACTCTTTTCTAGGAAGGAGGATTGGGCTGCTTCTTATTTATTTATTTATTTATTTATTTATTTAATTTTTAAAAAAAATATTTTATTTATATATTTGACAGAGAGAGGCACAGCGAGAGAGGGAACACAAGCAGGGGGAGTGGGAGAGGGAGAAGCAGGCTTCCTGCCCAGCAGGGAGCCAGATGTGGGGCTCGATCCCAGGACCCTGGGACCATGACCTGAGCCAAAGGCAGACGCTTAAAGACTGAGCCACTCAGGCACCCTCTTCTTTTAAAAAAAAAAAAAAAATTTATTTATTATTATTTTTTAAATTTAAATTCAATTAATTAAATGTAGTGTATTATTAGTTTCAGAGGTAGAGTTCAATGATTCACCAGTTGTGTATAATACCCAGTGCTCATTACATCATGTGGGATTGGGTGCTTCTGATGGTCCACTGGATTTAGGACAACTAGAGGCTCAAAATTCTCAGTCTCATCCATTCAAATAATCTTGGTACCGGTCTCAGAGTCCCACTTTTAGTTTTTTTCCTCACCAGGGCCTTGACTTTGACCTCGGACACCTATCAAAACTCTGAATTCAATCTCTTCTGTAGCCAGACATGGCTCTGCCATGTTTATAGTTTGATCCTGGGCCTGATTTTCAGCTTAGCCTGCCCTGTGGCTGCAGGAGAGTACAGTCTCCTTAAAGCCAGCACTGAAGCCTTCTGACTGTCACTATATTTGAGTTGGCAGATGACTGCCCTGAGTTTATTATTTTCTTTTTTTTAAAAGGTTTTTAATGCACTTAAAAACAGTCAACTTCCTCTATGTACCAGTCTAGTGTCTAGTACCAAGACAATAACTTATCTTCTACTTGTACCTCATTCCAGTTACCCATAGATAAAAGCGTTCAGTCTTTCACCATTAAATGTGATATTAGTTATGGTATTTTTTCCATAGACAGTCTATACCAGGTTGGAAATACCCATCAATTCCTAGTTTGCTAAGAGTTATTATCAGGAATGGATGTTGGATTTTTGTCAAATGCTTTTTCCAATGTTAACTGAGATCATATAAGGTTTTTTATTGGTCATTTATGTATTTTATGTATTGTTGGATTTTGCCCAGCTTTTATTTTATTGATTTTTGCTATTGTTTTTTGATTTCTATTTGATTGATTTCTGCTCTAATTTTTTTTTAAAGATTTTATTTATTTATCTGACACAGAGAGAGAGAGAGAGACAGCGAGAGAGGGAACACGAACAGGGGCAGAGGGAGAGGGAGAAGCAGGCTCTCTGCTGAGCAGGGAGCCCAATGTGGGACTCGATCCCAGGACCCTGGGATCATGACCTGAGCCGAAGGCTCAATTTTAGGATATTTAGGATATTATAAAGCTCAAAATTCTCAGTCTCATCCATTCAAATAATCTTGGTACAGGTCTCAGAGTCCCACTTTTATTTTTTTCCTCATCAGGGCCTTGACTTTGACCTAGGACGCCTATCAAAACTCTGAATTCAATCTCCTCTGTAGCCACTTTGAGCCTTATAATATCCTGTGATATCCTAAAAATATTAGGATATTTTCATCCCCCCAACACAGACTTCATGCTATTGTTGTCATATATTTTCCATTTTACTAATACATATAAGTGCCAAAATACATTGCATCTTTCTTTTTTTTAAGATGCTTTTTATTTGGGCACATGGGTGGCTCAGTCAGTTAAGCGGCTGCCTTCAGCTCAGGTCATGATCCCAGGGTATTGGGATTGAGTCCCGCATCAGTCCCCCTGAGACTGAGCCACCCAGGCGCCCCGGCTCTAATTTTTTTTTTTATTATTCCTGTCTTCTCTTTAGTTTGGGTTTTATTTACTTTTCTTTCCTCCTAATTTTTTAAGTCTAAAGCTGAGGCCATTGATTTGATACTTTCTTCTTTTTTGATTAAGGCATTTAGTGCTATTTTCCTCTAAGCATTAATCTGGTGGCATGCCACAAATTTTGAAATGCTGTATTTTCATTTTCATTTAATTTTAAGTACTTTATAAATATCTACTTGATTTCTTCTTTGACATGTGGGTTATTTAAAAGTATAATTTTTAGTTTCCAAATATCTGGGGACTTTCCAGAAATCTTACTGCTATTGAATGCTAATTTAATTCCATTCTGGTAATAGAATACACAATGTGTGACTTGAATCCTTTTAAATTTATTGAGGCTTGCTTTATGTACCAGATCTCTCTTGGTAACTTAACAGAATTTTTATTCTTGTTGAGTGGAGTGTTCTATAAATGTCAATTATTTCAAGTTGGGTGATAATGTTTTTTAAGTCCTTATATCCTAGTGATTTTGTCTACTTCTTCTATCTATTTTTGGAAGAGGAGTACTAAAATCTTTTGTTATATTTGCAGATTTATCTATTTCTCCTTGTAGTTCTTTAAGTTATGGCAGTTCTATCATGGGTTTTGAAGCTCTGTTATTAGGTACATAAATGTTTAAGATTATTATGTCCCCTGATTAACTGATCCATTTGTCCTTGGGAGATGACCTTCTTTATTCCTGGTAATTTCCTGGAAATCTGTTTTGTCTGATATTAATATAATAATTTCAACTTTCTTTTGGTCAGTATTAGAATGGTGTATCTTTTTATATATTTTTACCTTTAATCTACTTATGTCTTTATATTTAAGGAGTGTTCCTTATAGGTTGTATATATGTATATATAGTTGGGTCTTGCTTTTTTATTCAGTCTGACAGTCTCTGCCTTTTAATTGGGATGCTTAGACCATTTACATTTAATATGATTTCTTATATATGTTATTTTTACATTTTTAAAGCTTAAGTCTATTGTTTTGCTCTTTTATTTATCCCACTTATTCTTTTTTCTATTTTGATTTCTTTTAGATTATTTTTGTAATTCCATTTTAACCCCTCTGTTGGCTTGTTATCTATAACTTTTTCGGTTGTTATCTTAAGAGTTACAGCATATATCTTTACCTTATTATAGTCTACCATCATGTGATATTATATCACTTCATGTTTAGTATAAAAACATTACAATAGGATATTTTCATCCCCCCAACACAGACTTTATGCTATTGTTGTCATATATTTTCCATTTTACTAATACATATAAGTGCCAAAATACATTGCATCTTTCTTTTTTTTAAAAGATGCTTTTTATTTGGGCACCTGGGTGGCTCAGTCAGTTAAGCGGCTGCCTTCAGCTCAGGTCATGATCCCAGGGTACTGGGATTGAGTCCCGCATCAGTCTCCCTGCTCATTGGGGAGCCTGCTTCTCTCTCTGTCTGCCGCTCCCCCTGCTTGTGCTCTCTCTCTCTGCCAAATAAAGAAATAACATCTTTAAAAATATATATTTATTTATTTCAGAGAGTGGGAGAGAGAGAGAGAGAGAGCACGAGTGGGGGGAGGGGCTGAGGGAGGGAGAATCTCAAGCAGATTCCCTGCTGAGAACAGAGCCTAAGGCAGGGCTTGATCTCAAGACACTGAGATCATGATCTGAGCCAAAATCAAGAGTTGGGCGCTTAACTAACTGAGCCAATAAGGTGCCCTGGTGACTTAGATTTTAAGGAGATTCAAATAAGAAGAAATGATCTTATATATTTACTCATGTTGTAGCCATTTTCAGTGCTCCTTTTTTTAAATATAGATCTGTATGTCCATCTTGTATCAAAACAAAAAAAAATTACTGCATATAGAGTTTATATTCCTAAATAAAAAATATATCCATAAAATATATACTAAAGAGAAAAATAAATCAGAAAAGGGAGATAAGGGTTAAGAATATGTGTATAGAAATTTCAAAGACGGTAGTCAGTTAAGACCTCATTAAGAAAGTACCTTTTGGGTAATACCCAAAGGAAGTGAGCCAGATGGGTATCTGGATGAAGAATATTCTTGAGGTATGTGGTAGACCTAAATAACAGCCCATGTCCATACCCTAATCCCAGAAAACTGAATATGTTACCTTAATGGCAAAAGGGACTTTGTGGATGTGATTAAGTTTAGAATCCTGAGATGGAGAGATTATCCTGAATTATCCAGTTGAGCCCAATATGATCACAAGAGTCTGCAAGAGGATGGCAAGGGGGTGAGAATCTGTGAAGGAGGTGTGATGACACTAAGCTACTGGCTTTGAAGATGGTTGAAAAAGCCACGAGCCATGGAATACAGGTGGCCTCTAGAAGTTGGCAGAGGCAAGGAAATGGATTCTCTCCTAGAATCTTCAGAAGGAACTCGACCCTGCTAACATTATGATTTTGGCCCAGTGAGACTGATGTTGGATTTTTGACCTCCAGAACTCTAGGACAAACTTGTGTTCTTTTAAGTCATCAAGTCTGGGGTAATTTGTTACACAGCAATAGTAAACTTATACAAGGCATGATCATGCCTGATGTTTGAGAGGTAAGAAGTGGAGAAGTAAGGAGTAGAGAGGTCATGTGGAGTCCTTGCAGGCCGTTATAGGGACTTTGGCTTTTACTGAGTGAGATTATTTGACTTATGTTTTAACAAGATCACTCTGGCTGTTGTGTGGAGAGTGGGGCTGGGGGAGGCAGTGTCGAAGGGAGAGCAGGGGAGACCGTAGAAGAGGTCATTGCATTAACCCAGGTAAGAGGTGATGGTGGCCTGTCAAGCAAATTAACCATTTGGCCCTTGTGACTGCTCCTATGTTTTTTCTGATTGTGCTTCCCAGCACCCAATTCTCCTCCTTGATGATGTTGACTTTTTTTTACTCTCAGTGCTTCTCACTTGGCAGTCTTTTGTTATGTGCCTTAGTGTCCTTCCCACAGTCCCTGATGAATCTTACAGTGGACCTGTCACCTCCTCCTCACTAACTGCTGGGGATGATTCCTCCTGATCATGATTATTTTCTTTTTCCAGCCTCTATTGAATCTAAACTTCTAGCTCTGTTGCCTTTGTATGTTGTCTTCTTCTGTACTTTCTGATCAAACTTCAGTGTGCTTTAAGCAGTTAAAAATTCATTTAGGGTAAAGTTTATATTTGACTTAAAACAAAATAGTTTAACTATTAACTATTATCTAATAGCAAGTACTTATGTGGGGCTTACTAGGCTTCAGATTCTGTTTAATGTGATATATCCATATCACGTCATATAACTCTCACAACTCTATGAGGGAGGTACTATTTTCACCCCTTATTACAGGTGGGGAAACTGAGCTATAGAATTTGAGAATTTTCTCCGGATAGCACAGCTACTAAATGGCAGAGCTGGGATCTGAACCCAGAAAGTCCTGCACCAGTTTCCCTCAAATACCATCCAATACTGCCCTTCAAAAGGAGCCAATTTTTATATTACCAAGTAAAATAATTTTCTTTCGTTTCAGTTGTTGCTGACTTTGAATCTTCAGTGGAAGAGGTAGGAGAGAGAGAGAGACAGACAGAGAAGAGAAGGTTTTTATAACACAGGTCTTGGCCAAATAATAGAAGTGATGCTCCAAGGCATCTGGTTCTGCAAGTATGTGTCATACAATGGAACCCACAAGAAATTTGAATTTAATGTAAAAGGGTCAACACCCTCACTGCTCTCTACTCAAACACAGGTAGCAGTTGGCAATTATCTGATGCATTTATTTAAAAGGATTTTTTTTTAAAGATTTTATTTATTTATTTGAGACAGAGAGAATGAGAGAGAGAGAGCACATGAGAGGGGGGAGGGCCAGAGGCAGAAGCAGACCCCCCGCCGAGCAGGGAGCCCGATGCGGGACCTGATCCGGGACTCCAGGATCATGACCTGAGCCGAAGGCAGTCGCTTAACCAACTGAGCCACCCAGGCGCCCAAAAGGATTTTTTTTTAAGTCCTTCGAAATTCACAGGCTTAGACCCTTTCTTAAAAATCAGTAAAATGCATGCCATTATGGGCTGAATTGTGTCCCTCCAAAAAGATGTTTGAGTCCTAATCCTCAGTACCTTAGAATGTGAATTTATTTGGAGACAGAGTCTTTACAAAGTAATCAAGTTCAAATGAGGCCATCAGGGTGGCCTAATCCAAAATGACTGGTATTCATATAAAAAGGGGAAATTTGGACATAGACAAATGCAGGGAGAGCACTAGGTGAAGATAAGGCAGAGATCGAGGTGAAGCTTCTACAAGATAAGGAACACCAAAGATTGCTAGCAAACCACCAGAAGTGAAGGGAGAAGCTGGGAACAAATCTGTCTTACAGCCCTCAGAAGGAAGCAACCCCTGCTGACACCTTGGTCTGGGACATCTGGCCCCCAGAGTTGTGAGACAATACATTTCTGTTGTTTAAGCAGCCCAGGTTGTGGTACTTTTGTTACGGCAGCCCCAGCAGACTAATAATGCACATGCAGACACGACTTACTGTAAAAATATCTCTGTCGTCTTAGTTTCTTATTCTATTTTCTCTCTTCCCTTTTGTTTTCATTTTCCCTCTTTCTCATGCATGTTCTCTGATGCCTGTGGTCTCTGCGGCCCCAACCCCCTGCCCTGCAAAGTCTCTCACTCTTGGTTTCTTTTGAAATCATCTGCTCCAGGTGGATAAAGGACCCAGGGGACATGTCATCTTAGGGACAGATGAAACTGTCTAGAAACTGTCTGGTTCCATCCCTGAATTCCTCAGCTCAGTTAATAGTTGCTTGACTTTAAAGAAATGCAAAAAGGCAGATACCAATGCTGCTGAGCGGGCAGGACAGGTTTTGAAGTGTGGATAAAGAGAAACCAAACCTGATTCAAGTTAGCCCTTCTGATTTACTGATTATTGGAAGATATTTTGAACCTCTCATGATGCAGCAAGGCACTGAGCACCCCGCTGTGCCCTCTGTCAGTCCTCCCACTGAAGCAGGGACAGTGGGGCCGGACACCAAGAGCCTTCTGTGACCCTGCCTGCTCCTGACCCCTGACCTCCAGATTCCTAGGGAGGGCAGTAGACATGGACCCTGAAGTCTGCCCGCCTGGGGGTAAGCCTGATTCTACCACTTCTCTTGGCTTTTCCACATGTGAAATGGGAACAGCAGTCGACCTCATAGGATCGTTCTGTGCACTGACATGAGACAGGTAAGTCACTTAGAAAATGGCCCAGAAGACAGGAACTATTCAAAGAAAAACATGTGACCTGTTCTTCTCATCAGCCCTAAAGTGGGGGAGGACACAGTTGCCACTGACTTTCTACACAAGAAGGGAAATGAAATGACTAAGCATGTCCCTAGAGGAGTTGAAAGGGGATGGCAGCCTTTCGTGTAACCAAACCGTGTCCTCAGCAGCAGGGCATGCTTTAGTTAACAGGCACTGACTAGCAGAAAGGTCTTTAGAATGTGAGCAGTGTGCTACCATGGATCAAGTTTCTCTGGAGGTTGATGGTGGTGGCCAAGACCTTGCTATGCAAGTAAGTGCTGGCTCTCACCATGGAAGCCTGGCCCTGGGCTGACTGGCTGGCTCCCTGCTCAGTGCCTGGAATGCTGCAAGGAAGGGCCCACACTGGCCTCTGTGGACCTGGGGCTAGCTCTTAGAACTAGTGTCTGACCGGAAGAGCCTCATTCTGAGCTACAATGATGTTGCTTAGACCCTCTCCCTCCCCACTATTTCCCTGACCCTACTTGGAGGCAAGTTCCCTTCCCATCCCATTTCAGTTCTACTTTTAGTTTTATTTCGATTCTGGCAAGGAGTAGCGATTAAACGATAAGGATTTCTTTCCTTGCAGGCACACATCGCATAGTGAACACGGAATGGGAACTATGTGTAGCAGGGCACCAGTCAGTTGCTGGGGGTGATTGGGAGGAGGGTTGGGTGGGTATTGGGAGGGTTTAGAAGTGTGTGTGCTCAAAAACACCATCTCTAAGTCAAGAGACAAAATGGGCTACATTTTGAGCACAGCTCCTTTTCTTCCCTCCAAGGGTGGGGAAAAGCAGAACCATTGTTGGGTTGACAATCTTAGATTTTGGATTTTATGGCTTGAGCATGATCAGTGTAGACGAGGCTACTTCATACTAAGTGTCAGTGAAAGCCTAACAGTGAATGTTCTCATGAACACTCTTGTAACATTCTCCAGCCCCAAACAACCACAGGCTCTGGGACCCAGTGACCATCCAACCATAGGCTCAGCCCCTCTGAGTTTCTGAGCCACTCTGATTAGCAGATGGACTCTGTGCTAAGTCTCCATAGCAATCTGAGGTCTCATCAGCTTGTGGAGACTCTGCCCTCACACATGGTCTCAGGATCATGGGCTCCCCTAAATGCAGCTATGTGCTCCTTACCAGGCTTCTGTCTCAATTCCCTGATTTGCAATCTACATACAACAGCAGCAACAGATATTTTCTGAGCATTTGTTGTGTGTAGGACATTGATGGCTACAAAGATGAATCAGACATGGAGGCGGTCCCCAAGGTGGGATCATTCTAGCTGGGGAGATAGACCGGGAAATGGAGGAATTTAATGCAAGGTAAGAAAGAAGAGGTGAGAACAGGACATTGCAGGAGTCCTCAACAGGGACCTCTAACCCAGACTGGGTACGGGAGACTAATCTAGGGAAGATTTCCCAGAGGACGTGGAACACTCCCACCTCACTCCTGGGACCGAAGCCCTGATTTTGAATCTTACCTGGGTACTGCATCCTGTTGCTTGTTTCTGCAGTGGATGTCTGAGCTCTGCTCTAGGTCACAGCCCACCTGGTCTTCGGACATGCGATTGCTGCCCTTCAGTATTGCACGGCCTGAGGACTCCTGGTACTTGTCTGCCCACTGTACCACAACTCCAGCCACAGCCACCAGTTGGGTCATGTGTGCATTCCTCACACTCAGTCATTTCTTTGGGGTCCAGTCCCAGAGGGTGCTTTGGACTCTATTTTGCGGGGGGGGGGGGGGGGGGGTTATTCCCCATTAACCTGGCTGAGAGCCTACTGTCTGTCTTTCTGACTGAGCTCATCTGAGTGAAGGCAGGATCTTTTGCAGATGGTATATTGACTTCCACTCTCAGTACAACCAAAGAATTCTACATTTGTTTTGCTCTTGACCTCCTATGGGCTGGTTTTGGGGTACCTTATGTACCCTTCAAAGTACCACACATAAGAGGCAAAAACAGATTCTCAGGGAGCAAAGAGGAAAGGAGCTGGGTGGCAAAGGGGCTGGCTGGTCCTCTTTCCTCTTTGGAAAGTCATCCTTAAGACTCAACCTATCCACTAGGTGAATGTAGGGGCCCAGCCTCCTGACCATGGTGTTCAGACATTTTATGACAATGTACAGATGTGGGTTTTGATATGATTTCAGGAGGTTAAGAGTATATGATGAAAATAGCTAATTTAAAAAAAACAAATCTTTTTCTTTGGTAAAGGCCCATTAGAGACCCACATTGTTTGTGACGTTTCCTTAAGGCTCAATTCTTTCTTTAAATTCTTCCCCAGACTGACTCTCTATCTGTCCAACTCACTTGGAAATTTAATCCTGGCCTGCCTTGCAGTACTTTTTCCATTTATAAACTTTGTTTCTGCAAATAGATGGTCAAGGCCTTGAGGCCAAGGACTATGTCACACTTCTTTTTATCACCCCCCTCTCCCCAGCCACCCCTTCCCTAGAGCTTTGCCAGACTCGGTTTAAATGCTCACTACACACTGGACAGGAATGATGAATGTCATCTGTTATTTCATCTAACTTTTTTTTTTTTTGAAGTAATATATTTGCAGTTTAAGCCACCTTTTAGGTAGACGCTTTTGAAGCTTATATTAGAGAACTGGACTATCCTAAGGGGCATGTGTACTTTCCCCTCGCATCCTGATGTTTAAATGAGCTTTTAGAAATTCCTAGAAGGCAAATTAGGAGCAGACTCAAGGGACCATGGGAACTGTGAATTGTGGCCTAACCCCTGAGGAATGTACTCACAGAGTAAGAATGTGGGCAAAACAGAGCGGACACTGGAATGAGGGAGTGGGCTGCTCTCACCATCCCTGCATAAGCACCCCACTCTCTGGGAGGGGAGACGCTTGGTAGCTTTCCCTGTTAGGGCAATTGATGCCAGGCTGAATTCAGTGTCTCAGCAAGAAATAGTTTCATCTGCAAGGAGATGGGAATGTGAGAGGTTGAAGAAGCTGACTTGAGAGATGCCTCAGCCTATGCACAGCCTTCCATCTCTACCCCATCATGCTAAGTCCCCTGGATCTCCTGCCTGGATCTCCCAGCTTGATCTACTGTTTGACCTGTTTGTCTAGTGATTCTGACACCAACCGGTATGCAGTGATTCAGTTCTGGCGCTAACCACCTGGAGTTAAAGCAGACCCCATAAATTAAAGGGTGTGGTCCACAACTGCTCTCATTTCTGACTTACTAGTAACAAATCTGGGAGGTTCCCATGATCCTCCTCAGGTTTGATAATTCATTAGAATGATTCACAGAACTCCGGAAAGTGCCATGCTTGTGGTTATGGTTTTATTATAAAGGATATAAATGAGAAACAGCCAAATGAAGAAGTACATAGGGTAGGTTCTGAAGGGTCCCAAATGCAGAGCTTCTGTGTTCTGTCCCCATGGAATCAAGGCACATGACTTTCTAGCACATGGATGTGTTCACCAACCAGGACGCTCCACCAAGCTTCAGTGTCCAGTGTGTTGAGGTTTTATTACAAAGGCATGGCTGATTGAACCATTGGCCATGTGACTGAACTTAATAATCAGCCCCCCACCCACCCTTCCCTGGAAGTTGGGAGGTCAGGCTGATGCTGGTGGCTCAAAGCCCTAACTCTCTAATCAATCACATCGTTGGTCTTTCCAGCATGATAGGTGCATCCTGAAACAATCTAGGGTTCCATGTGAGTCAGCTCATTAGCATAAACTCATATATAAACCAGGGGCTCATGAACAATGAAGACACTCCTATTACTTGGGAAATTCCAAGGACTTAGAGTCTCCTTCCCAGGAACCAGGGACAGAAGCTTGTCAAATTCTTTATTATATGATACTAGCTTTTGGCCTTATTTTATTTTCCAGATTCAAACTCATCTATTGGCTGTGAACTTGGGGAAGTTATGATATTCTCTATAGAAGGAAACAACTAGAGCTGCTCCCCACTGCCTGACCACTCAACTCAGATAAGATTATGATAACAGGGAGCTTCCAGATCACTGGAACAAAGCACTGCTATTCACTTGTGCTGTGTGGACCTTGCAGGTTGGTGCCACTCTGTCGCTCAGGGGCTTCATATGGGGCCCCAGGCTCATGGAGCAGCATCATCAGCATAGGGACAGCCATTGTGGTAGAGGAAAAGAAGAGCATCTCCCAGCAGGCATGGCCCCTTACGGCTTCTGCTGTGACAAATCATTTCCATCCCTTTTCATTGGCCAAAGAAGGGCTTTTGGCAAGCGATAACTGTGACCCAATCTGAGATTTAGGAAGACAAATTACAGTCCAGGGGATAGCGCCTTAAGGCAGAGACAGGACCAAAGAAGGAGGGGAGGGGCACCAGAGGCCATGGGGAGCAGTCATATGAGGAGGCAAGGACAAGGAAGGACCCAGGGGTTCCTGAGGGATCTAGTTTGGGTAATGGCACCCAGAAGGTCAGGAGGAGCCAGCAGAATGTTCTCTGCCTTCGCCGGATGGTGCTGGAGGCAGCCCCTGGGCTTCCAGCCAGCAGGAGGAATATAGGGAAAAGATGAGGTTTCTTCATCTCAAAAACAATCAACCCATCAATAGCAGGCGGCCCTCTTAACCTGAACTCCGTGTGTTAATCGAAAGCCAGGAGGACTTTGACCATGCAGGCTCAGTTGCAGAACTGGTTTCAATGCACTATTGTTTTCCAGCCTGGTTTTTTCCATGATGAAAATGATTCGCGGGCCCTGCTGGGCCGGAGATCATATTTAAATATTTCCTGGGTTTGATCTCCGTAAGGGGCTTGTGCTAAGGCACAGAGTAAGTGGTAAAGGGATCTAATTTTTTTTTTTTTAAGATTTTATTTATTTATTTGAGAGAGAGAGAGACAGCGAGAGCGGGAACACAAACAGGGGGAGTGGGAGAGGGAGAAGCAGACTCCCCGCAGAGCAGGGAGCCCGATGCGGGGCTCGATCCCAGGACCCCGGGATCGTGACCTGAGCCGAAGGCAGACGCTTAACGACTGAGCCACCCAGGCACCCTAAAGGGATCTAATTAACTTAAAAGTATTTGAGCCATCACTGTGGGCAGTGGTGACCCAGGTGTGGGTGCCTGTTGCTTCCCAGCCCGGTCAGCACTGGAACTTGCCACATCTTGTAGCTCACCAGCTCGAAGGAGTCCGACAGGGGAGAAGCCGGGGTGGAGGTGGGGAAGCCAGGCCGGGAGCCAGGTGTCTATAACGTATTTCTGCTTTTGCTGTGAGCCTGGGCAAGTCGTGACACGTTCTAAAGATTTACTAACCGTTCAAGGACAGTGATGGGGTGAGGGTGGGTATCCCAGCTAAAGGAATATGGAAGTTTGTAGACAGCTCCTGAGCAATTCTCAATGCCAAGCCACCTTCCAGAAAGAAGGAGAGATTCCGTTTTCCTCTCTGCGGTGGGAGTGAGCAGGGACCAAGCTGTTTGCACAGGAACCTCCACCGCCTTGCCGCAGCCCTTCCGCAACCAAAGCGGACTCTATCTCTGCGAGCTGAGTGCCTGGCTTTTCTGCTTTGGAATCAGGGCGAGGGGGGTGTTGCGAGGTGGGGAGAGAACTGGAGAGTCAAGGAGGCAAGTGGTGAGGAGTGTCTGGAATATGGGGAGGAAGACTTAGAAATTTGTTTACAGGAGGGAATTGAGCGTAGGGGTGAAATAAAGGGAGTGGAGAAGGAGAGGCAGCTGTGAGGAGACAGGCTTTGTGGGGAGCAGAGAGTCAGAGAGAAGTTGGGGGGGTCAGTGGAAGAGAAGGAAAAAGAGGATTTAAGAAACGTTTGCATTAAACTCCATCCTCTGATGTCCTCTTGAAATTCTAAATATTAATTGAATTGGTTTTTAATTAAAAATTCCTATGAAATGGTTCTTTCTGTGAATCCACATGTGGGATTCAGGGTCTCCCCAGAATCTGAGCTGCTCTGTGGCTTGGGTCAGCGTGGGAGCTCACGGCTGGCAGGAAACACCCTGCCTGGGAAGGCAGGGGTCTGCGCCTGGTGGTGCCGGCTTTACCGCAGAGGATGCTGGGCCGGGCTGGCTGCCTGCTGGAGCCTCAGCTTCCCCAGCTGTAAAACTGAAATGGCCTTGCCTACTCCGTCCTGGACTCTGGCTTTCTCATTAGACGGCAAGCGCCCCAGGGGCAGGCAGGCCTCTGCCCACATGTGTGCGCAGCCACGGGCACTCACTCCAGGGCTGGGGAGCAATGAAGAAAGTGTGCCCAGCCCGGTGTGGCCCTTCTTGAGCACAGGAGCCCTTTGGCCATGTTTCTTTGCTTCACCTTTCCTGTTTCATGCTTCTCACCGGATGATGGGCTCACTGCATCCTGAGTCCTTTCCACTGGAAAACAGGATGTGTTGCTTTGACCTCAAACTGCTCTCCCCACACTCAGTAGCTCCGAAGCCCAAACACTTAGCTTCGTTTGCTAAGATGTGGCTGGTTGGTCGGCTTCCTCAGCGTCCACCACAGCTTCCTCCTTCTGGGTCCGCAGACACTGGAAAGCTAAACCTGCTCTTCCCAGATCCTCTGCACGAGGGTTCTGGATGTGATGAAGTTTCTGCCGCCCAGAGGCACACGGTGAAAGTAATTTGAAATGGAGTGAAGTGGGGAGACAGAGGCAGGGCAGAGTGCTTCTAGATCACGCACTGCTGTTGTCGCCCTGGCTTCCTGGTTTGGTGGCTGGGAAGTCCCAGATCACAGCCGGAGGGCGGCCTGTGGTGTGGCTTTGGGAGATGAACCGAAGCCTGGCCTGGCCTGCGTTAACCATCCCAGAGATTCTGTGAGACTTCTGATCCCTTCCAGGCTGCCCTTTTCTGCTTTCAGGTAGACTAGGTTCTCTGCAGCTGAGCCCTGCCTACCACCTAAGAGAACCCTGGTTTGAAGGGCAGTTGTGAGGAGCCTGTCCCACATGAGGTCCTGGCCACCATGTCGCAGGGACTGAGGTGGCTGGCCGGCTCCTTGACCTTTTGCTGTTTGCCTCTCTTTTCTTCCCCACTAGAGCCTGGTTGCTAACATGCAACCAGGAAGGGGCGGTGGCTAAGACGGAGGGGCAGAAAAACCTGAGAGCTGGAGGCTGGTGACACTGAGCCTCTGGGCTCTGCGCGTGTGTGAGGAGTTTCTCCAGACACCGCCTTTCTCTGCTTCTGGGGCCCTGATCCCTCTCCTGCCCAGGGCTAGGGCGTCTTCACTCTCTCTGGTGTTGTATTTTTAGCTCTACTGTTCCTTGAAAGCCTTGATGTTTTCTTTGACATTGATTTTCCAGAACAATCCAAGGGTGGGTTGATGCTTTATGTCTCTAATTTTCTGTGCTTCATCTACTACAAGAGCAAACATAAATGTTAATTAACCTTGGATAATTAACTTCTCCTACTGATTAAGGTGGAGGGCATAGGGGGTGAGAAAGAGGAAGGAGGCTTTAGAGTCAGACCCAGCGGCTTTGAACCTGGGCTCCACCACTCACTAGCTGTGTGACTTCGGAGAAGTAACTAAACCTCTCTGAACTTCAGTTTCCTCATCTAGAGATTGGTAATAGCAACAGTCACCAGCTCACTGGATTGTTAGAAATTGAAATAAGGTAATGAAATCTATAAATATTTGACTAGTTCATGGTATTTATTAAGAGCTAATTTTTATAAAAGCTCTTATAGTAATTAGCCTCAGTGTTTTTATCTGTAAAAGGGACAAATAGTAAAATGCCACAAACTAATAGAGAACTGGCTCTAGAGCAAGGAATTTTTATAAGGCAAACCCAATGGGCCTTGTCCCTTAGGCTTATTGGCCTGACAGAGGTTAAGAGGAGATCTGAGTGGATTCTGGGGGCAGCTGAGGAAGGGAAAAGCCAGGCTCTCTGTCTCTGTCCTTGCCTTATACTGGACTGATTCCCTCTCACCATGAGCAGACCTCAACAAATGGGCCAGCAACAAGCAGGTCCAGGACTCTCACTTAGGGTAGGTTTTCTTTCTTTTGAACATTTACATATGGCGTCTTCCTTGGGATAAAGGAATTCTGAGTCATTAATAGGGGCTGATCATCAGACTAGAAACAATCTTGTAGGGCCTAGGTTGTGTATAAAAGGTTCTCCTTGGTCCATTGGAAGAAAGGAGAATCCACTTTGCCTGATGATGCCATAGCCCCTGAAATACTAAAGGTTGGGGGGATCCTTTTTAGTTTTGTACACCAGGGCTCCAAGAACAAAACTATGGAGTAGTATAAAAGGGAGAAGAAATGCATGTTTGTCCCTCTAAGTCCCTTCTACAAATGTTTTCTCAACTTCTTCTAGATCACTTCAGATTTGGTCTCTAGGTTAAGATATTTTGGAATTCATCTGAATAAATGTAATTAATCTCTTCTTCCAACAGTCTTCAACTCAACTTACCCACAACGTGAAGAATGTACAGAATGGAAGTTCAAGAAGTCCCTCCTCAAAGTTTGACTGCAGTCTTTCTTAATTGTCAAAAGTTTGCTTTGGTGTTCATTGAGAAGATCAACATTTTTGGATGGGTTTAAGAGTGAGAATCAGATCTCTCCCATATGGCTTTGAAGACTCCAGCAACAGGCAACTTCCATGGTGTGTGTGGCTCTGGGCCTGAGTTGGAGGGCTGGCCCCAGGCCTCCGTGGGGATACCCCACTCCTCCGTCTTCCCCTCCCACCACCCTGGGACAGCTTTGTGGCTCCCAACATGCTGTCCCTCTGTCCCTCAGAAGGCTAGTGCTTGCCACATCTGTTCCTTGGGCTGATCCACCCCCATGTTAAAAATGCAAATGTCTGATCACAACTTGTTCTATCCCCTGCCCCCATTTTGAAAACTCCTAAGCTCTGGTGTCTGCCATTAAGAATTACATTTATTGGAATTAGCTTTGAGGAGACTTTTCTCTTTGTCACATGTCTAACCTGTTTAGTAAAAATATAGCCTATCTTTAAATTCCTTTCCCTCCATATGTTCTTCAGTTAAATTTTTTTCTCTCATTTCCCACTCTGCTGCTAAATTCCTTTAGGTATACCCCCACTTCCTTCTTTCTCCTGGACCTCTTCTAGTCAAGGGATCCTTATGCTCCCATTATTTTGCTGGTCTTCTCATTTTACATGTGATTTACAAAGAAAACTGGCATTCTCATACTTTTCCATGCTTGCTTGAAATACCATCTAGTGAAGTAATGTATGAAAAAAAATTGAAAATAGCTTTTCGGGCTCCTTCAAAAATTTTTTCGTCTCTAGTTGCAACACATGGAGCCAAATAGCAGATGGAATACATTTCTTCATCTTTAAAAACACCAAATGGTTTTTTTCCTTATTTGATTTTTTAGAGTCACACTGATTCTCCATCTAGCCTATGTCTGTTCTTCATCTCCCAAATCTCCTAGTTCTGTTTATCATGAAAATAATCCCCAGAAACACGAAAACTTGGGCTCTCAAGGTGTCCATCCATTTGGGGAGGACAAGCTGGCTTAAAGGATAAGCGATGTATGGAATACAGGGAGCCCCACTTTCAGGCTATGGCTATAGGTTCGGTAAATAAAAATATGTCTTCCCCTATTCCCACAAAAAGAACGTGGGTTCTCACAACTCGGGGCACACAGCAGTGAATGAAAACCTTGCTTCTATAGTGAAGTTAAATCATCCTAGCTTTATAGCTTGGATAAAACATAAGAGAAAAAGTCTTATGCACTGCCCAGGTCTTGGATGTTCTGTATGGCTTCTTTGTGGGCCAATTTTCCATCATGTTTTGATTTAAGTTTTGATTAGTCATTTCACACATTTATAAAGTGTGGGTTGTGGATAAACCATAATATTTAAAACAAGGTATAGATGCCCTAATCCTTGTGGCACTCAGGGAGGAATGATTTTGTGAGAGGCTGGAGCAAGCTCATACACAATTATGTTCCAAAAAGAGTACGATCATCAAGACAGAGATTCCATGAGGGGCGAGATCATATCCTTCGGGGGGCACAAAAGAAGCAAAATCTGCATTAGAGCCCAAGGAAGCAAGAGAGGAAGGATTAATTTGGGGAGTTGAGGAATTTACAGGAGGCAATCATGAAGAATTTGAAAACCTTATCTGTATGAATCGAAATCATAGTATTATCACATGTCTATTCTATAATGGTATGTATTTTCCTTAAAAATGAAAAAATGAGTATGCTATCTCTAGAACTGGTTATAAAAATAATTACAGTTCTATTCACAGTTCTGTTGCTGAGGACAACAATATTTTTAGTCAGCTTTCTCTACTTTCATTAAGAACTTATCAATGATAGTTCACTAAATCACAAATATTAATCATTTCTTTTCTTTTTTAGAAAATTTTTTTTTTTGTCAGAGAGAGAGAGAGCTCAAGCAGGGGGAGCAGCGGACAGAGGGAGAAGCAGGCTCCCCGCTGGGCAGGGAGCCCGATATGGGACTCAATCCCAGGACCCTGGGATCATGACCTGAGCCGAAGGTAGATGCCTAACTGACTGAGCCACCCAGGCATCCCACAAATATAATAATTTCTTCATGGAAATAGAAAGGAAGCTGACTTCCAAAATGTTATCCCAGGCAACAGAATGGCAAGTAGGACTGCAATTGATTATTAATGAGTCAAATCCTGAAAGTGACTTAACATGAGCGAGACTTTATCAAACTACTTTCCAACAGCGCTCAAGTGAAGATGCTTCCGTGGGGCCGGTGTTCAGCTCTCACCTCCCGCTCTTGTGTCGTATCGAGCCTGTTACCCCAAGGAGACAACTGCTTTGCCATTATTTCTTCCTGAAGAATCACCATTCCCACTCAGAGAGCTGCAAGGAGCCTTGGGACCCCTGGTTTCCCTGGGACCATGTGCAGAAGAACAGTTTCATTCTAAAGAGACCAAATTTCTCTGGGCTTTCCCTCAGGGCTGCCCTGGCCTTTCACACTGGAGGAGTGGCGGGAGTCTGAATTCCAAACATTCGGCCCTGTCACGTGAGGATTCTAATTCGGAATGCAGACTGCAGGTCTCTGCCCTGGCATCTCCATCTGCTCAAAGGAACTTCTCCCCAGGTGAGGAGGAGGCTAGAGACGGAATTTCATCTGCCCAGATTCACACGTTGAAGCCCTAACCCCCAGTGGGATGGTATTTGGAGATAGCGCCTCTGGGAGATACTCAGGTTTAGATGACGTCAGGAGGGTGGCCCCCAGGATGGGGTTAGTGTCTTCATAAGACACTGCAGGTCTCTCTCTCTGCCATGTGAGGACACACCAAGAAAGCAGCGTCTGTGAGCCAGGAAGCAGGCCCTCACCAGGAACTGAGCTGGCCAGCACCTTGATCTGGGCCTTCCAGCCTTAGGTCTGTGAGAAATAAACTCTGGTTGTTTAAGACGCCCACCCTGTGGTGTTTTGTCACAGAAGCAAGTGCTCACTATCGCTCAATGGTCGCCCTCTGCCTGTCTCACTCTCCTGCCCCACCCAGGCCCGCGCTCCAGAGTGCTCACAGTGAAGTCCAGGCCTCTTGGCAGGTGCCTGTTAAGAATGACATTTGCTTCGAACCCTTTTACTGGTGTGATAGCTCTTTCCAAGCAATAATGGCAGAACGACAATATTTGTCAGGGAGCAGTGAGAATCCTTTAATAGTTTCTTTTTGCCTCTAAATTGGACTGTTTTTTAAAGGTTGCAGTTTTTAATACAGGGGTTTACTCCCCTCCTTTTTTTGTAGCTTGTAAACTATGTTCTTGGTTGCCATGTGGCTTTTTGCTTATCCACGGGTTTGGATAAGCACAGAGGAGCTTCCCTTTGTAGAGCACGGATAAGGCTTTTGGACTCAAGAGGCCAAGCAGGGTTGTCAGGAGGCCTGGGGCATAAGCAATGGGGCAGTGAAAAGAGAAGGAGGACAGAGGGGCCTAACTGAGGGAAATGCAGTAACAGAAGCAAGAGGAAAGAAGAGGCCGAGGAGTGTGGAGGTGAACCTTTAGGGGAGCGGAGGTGAACCTTTAGGGGAGCGGGGGTGCCCACCAGCTGCTCCAAGTCTCGGGGGCCCACGCACTGCCTGTGGAGGCCACCTCTGGTCTGGACCGGAAACTGAGCCAAGTGGCAAAGGGGACGCCAAGGAGAGGGCAAGGGCCCGAAGAGGGCAGGAGCCCTGGCTGGCTGCCTTGGTCCACCTGTGTCCTCATAAACTAGGGCATCACCCAAGGGGGGAGGCAGGGGGGAGGTAATAGGCATGAGAAGCTTGGCCTTTATCCCAGCTGCTTTCAGGGAACCAAGTGTTTACCTACTTGAGCACAGGAAGGGGAAGTTGGGAGTGAGGCCAGAGTCTCTTCTGAGGAGGCGGAGGTTCTGGTTTATTGACCCTTCCTGATAGCAGGAGTGACTGGGTCTGCTCCGTCCCACCAGGCACGGGCCTGATAAGGACCAGGGACACTTCTAAGGTGGGCTAAAAATAGGTTCTCCCCAAACCTCTTCCTTCACATTCCTACAGCCCATGAGCTGCCAAGATAGACATGCCGCAACCCCCCCACCCCCCAAGTTTAAAGTTTGGCTCAAGGCTCCCAAGTCCCCTCCCTGCACAGGTTTGCTGTCCCAGGGGGACTGGCGCTTCCACTGTGAAGCCCACCGTGCTGGGAGTGAATGAGCATGAGACTCTCCCAGAACACAGATGATAAGTGACCAGCCACTTCTGTCCCCAGGAGTGACAACAAAGCACAAAGGGAATGTCCCTTTGGGGCTTGGCGGTTGGCGGGCTGCCTGGCACTCAGTAGTGCTCAGTAATACAAAAGGGCTGAGTGAGCAGAGTGATGCCAGGCCTGGGCACAGACCCGACGCACTGGCTGGGAGACTAAGGCTCCCTGCTGGCCTTGCAGCTCAGCTCTGGGGCTACATCTGGGCCAGTGAGCCTGGGTTTGGGCTCAGGTCTCCAGCTTGCGGGGGCTGGAGAGTGGGCCACACTCCAGGGCTGGAGGAGGCGAGGAGGGGGCCAGGCCCAGGATGGGAATCACACCAGACCCCTGCCCCATCTATGGTCTTCCATCTCTCCCCCTCTGGCCTCTCTCTCACCTGCTGCTAGCAATGCTTCCCTAAAACCCCCAGCTGGCCAGGCCACTCCCCTGCTCAGATCCTTTCGGCTGGCTTTGTAGGACAGAAGACATCCACTTATTTATTCATCAGACATTTGTTGAGGCCCAGGGATGAGGGTCGGTGGCCTGGCAGGGAAGGTGAACGTTGAGGTGCCCACAGACCACTGAGCATGGAGGCAGTGACTCAAGGGGCAGCAGAGGAAGGAGCATGATTCAGGCCCCTCCTGCAGCATCTGAGGGCCAACCTCCTCCCACGGCCGCCTCTTGCCTTCTTCCAGCTTCAAGCCCTGCATTAATGACAGGGTTTGCTCCATTCCATCCTTGCGACGTCCTGGTGTCCCCAAAGCCTGGTGCCGGCTTAATGCTCAGTAGCTGTCAGTTGCCCCTCTGTCCCCAGACCTTCCTTACTGTGACTCAGGCCAAATTTGCAGTCTACTCTTCTAGCAGAGAAACTGTCTCATCCATCGTGATGAGTGCACAGTGCCTGGCAAGTAAGCCACGATTCAGGGGGGTGGAAAGCAGTCCAAAATTGGGGCAGTTTCCATTGAAAGAGTTGTGTGAGAGAGGGCACGAAGGTCGAGTATCTCACAGGGGTATTTGGTCAGATTCCCATGGAGCGGGGGCCTGTGGAGTGAGAACAGAAGAGAACCGAGTGGGAAGGTCTGGAATGAGGGGCTCTGCCTTGCGGCCTGGGTACCTGGGAGGCCTTTGTCTAGGGCCGGCTCTATTGTGACGGGACCTCAGCTGACCATACAGCTTGGGGCCACCTGCGAACACACACTGCTGGCTCACCTGGAATGTTCCCTCAGGTGCCGGGGATGGCCCCCAGGATCCGGGGTGCCAGAGCCAAGAGAGTTAATGGTCGCTTCAACTGAGGCAGCATCTCTTGGAACCAAGCCTTGGAAATTTGGGAGAATTTATAAAAACACATACATAGAAAAGCAAGAATGATTTTCCACAGTGATCAAAAAAAAAAAAAAAAAAAGTACAACAGGCCTCTTGGGGCTTTGAGGTAGAGTCTGTTGTCGGCACCATCAGAAGGAAAGAATTTGCATGTGATTTCTATTAAGCCAGAAGGTTTTCTCAGGATGCTCTGGAGGCCCTGTTACTGGTTTGCTTTAACTTTACCAATCCTTTCCCTGAACACATCTGCAAAGTTTAGCTTGGTTTGTAGTATGTAGGAATTTAAAACAATCCATTTCTCCACCTCTCAAAGAATTGATCCCACTTTCCTCGGCTGCCCTCCTAAGTTGCAGAGGGAAAGGGCGTAGGTTTGTAAGGACTTGATCGGCTCACTCGGCGCCCCTGAGCCGTACCTGGACCTCCCAGGTGCATGAGGCTGACCTGACCAGCACACACCAGACAACACGGACCTCCTGAATGGAAAACCTGCCCCAGGCAGAGAGGCGGTCTCTTTCCAGATCCAGGAAAAGATGTTTATCATTTCTGTTTAGGAGTCCTCAGTTTCTATACCCTCCCTTCAAAAAGATTTCACTTCTCTCCTCTGAATACAGGAGACTCGCCTGCTATCCATGTTCCCCCTCAGCTGTGGGAGGCTCAGAGGCCTCAGTTTCCCCTGCAGAAGTTCAGCCTGGGGCCCACGGGCAGGCCGGGACATGCTTGGTCCTCAGGAAGGCCCCCCCACCCGAAGCAAAGCTAGGGGACCTGAGGCGACCTCTGGCAGAAGCAGCCGGCAGGACAATCTTCAGGACCAGCTGCGTGGTGCCCGGAGACCCCAACATGACGCATGCTTTCCTTCTCTGGCCAGGAGGGGCCAGGCAGCAGGGACACCTGACGAGAGGCATCCCGCCGTTAGCATACAGCCTCAGACCGAGTCTCCGCCACACCCCCGGCAGAAGGGCTCCAGCTGCCTGGGTTTCATTTTTAACACCCCTCGTTAATTCTCCCTGGAGGACACCTGACAGGAGATAGGCCAGCTCATCGCGGCTGCCCCGAGACAGCACAGGTGGTCTATTCCATAGCGGCAAGCCCCTGTCCCCATCCTTCTTCTCTTCTCTGTCTACATCTACCCCTCTCAGAAAGGTCCCCCTGTGCACTGCTGAGCGTTGGGTGAAGAGCAAAGAAAATCATGCATCCTGCCCGTCCGGGGACAGCTGGTTGTTGGCAGTGGGGTCCCCAGGCCATGGTGGCCATCCTGGCCCTTCTCCCCGACACCGCTTGCCACTGGGGAGAGCCTAGGAGAACCATCAGTGACGGGGAGAACAGAGTGGGGAAGGGAGGGGAAGGTGGATGGGTGCTGAGTGCCAGATCCAGGTCCCCGCCTGATATGTCATCATGTGGACACGAGCATGGCTCCTCATCACATGCTGCCTCAGTTTCCGCTTCTGTAAAATATCCCAAACTGATGGCACGTGCACCGCGTGTGTTTGTGTGTGTGTGTGTGTGTGAGCATGGGTACGTGTATGTGTGTTGTATGTGTGTGATGAATGTATAGGGTTGTATGTGTGTATATGCTAAGTGTGTGTTACTGTGTGAGTGTGTGTTGTGTGTGAGTATTTGGTGAGTGTGTGTGGTTGGGGGTGTGTGAGTGTGTGTGTGTGGTGAGTGTGTATGGTTGTATGTGAGTATGCTGAGTGTGTGTGGGGGTAGGGGTAAGGGTGGTGAGAGTCATTTCTGAGGTTTCTTCCAGTTCTGCAACTCGTGCAGGGCAGAGTGTAGACCAGGCTCTGGTTCCCTTAGAACCCAGGGGGTAAGATGGCGGAGGGACAGGCAGTGTCTCCTTCCGCCCGGGATGCGCTAGGTCTCTCAGAAGTGATGGAGGAGCTCCCATGGCTTCCCTGACTGCATGGGCTTCCCTTCCCTAGCCAGCCCCCATGCCCTTTCTTCAAGCCCTGGGCCAGTTGGGACCCATAGGTCCTGCTGGCACACCTTGGCAATTCCTCAGCTCCCTGTCATCCTCCTTGATGCTCCTTTGCCCAAACTCCTCAAATCTTGGGGTGAAAAGGGCACTGGGGACTTAGGATCATCGAATCCAACTTGTAGTTGGACTCTGGGCCGCAAGCTCCTTCCAAGGGCTCTTCCTCTGTGCTTTGAGCACGTCTGATGATGAGAGCTCATCACACCAGCATGGCCTGGCCCCTCGGAGGGGTTTTGACCCCTAGGCTTGGTTACCTTGGGCCGAACTCTGTGTCCTCATGGTGCCCAACAGAACAAGTGTAGCACCTTCTCAGACACAGGCTTTGGCTCTCTTCAGCCCCTTGTGCACCTGCTTTCCCAGACCAAACAGCTTGGTTCCTCAGCCCTCGGTCATCTGAGCCAGTCTCCTGTGAGCATCTGTACCATCGAACAGGTGCCATAGAGAAGATTTCCTGGGCACGGAGGTCAGAAGACCGAACGTGAACCCCAACTCTGCCATGTTAACCCGTAACCTGGGACAAAGACCTCTTCATAAGATCGTCAAGAGGATGAGATTAAAATGTATGTGAATGCACTTGGCAAATTAGATTAGACATCTTTCTGGCACTGTCTTCCAGTAAATTCCTCGGTGTTCCTCTTGTTTCTGCAATTATGTTTTTAAGATTTCAATTTAACGTTAATTTTAATTCAATGTTAAGAGTAGTATTTAATATTTAAAAAGAAGTTTTAGACTTTTTTTTTTTTAAGATTTTGTTTATTTATTTGACAGAGAGAGACACAGCAAGAGAGGGAACACAAGCGGCGGGGGGTGGGGGGGGGTGGGAGAGGGAGAAGCAGGCTTCCTGTGGAGCAAGGAGCCTGATGTGGGGCTCGATCCCAGGACGCTGGGATCATGACCTGAGCCGAAGGCAGCCGCTATACCAACTGAGCCACCCAGGCGCCCTGCAGTTTTAGACTTTTCTTATGAGCCCTGGAGTTGCTATCTCAGCCCAGGGAAGCTGGTCTGCCTTGCACCTTTCCTTCCCAAAGCTCACCTGCTCTGAGTCACCATCCCCTTCCTCTTGTTGACAATTTGTTGGGGCTGACATTCTTGGTGGCCTCCCCAAAGCCATCGCCAGCCATTCCCTCGCTCACCCGCTTCTCAATTGCCTTGCAGCTGAGCGTGGCATGTGGAACATAAGACATGGGTGTGGGCAGTGTGGGGGATGCTGGGGTCCCTCTCACACTCTTGCCTGTTTGGCCTTGGGTGGTGCTGAACCCAAGGTGGTGGTGACACTCAGGTCTGGGACAGCCTTCCTGGAGCCTTGGGAGGGAAGACAGAGAATGCAGAGATGCCATGTCACAGTTACTGAACCAGCCAGAACTTTCCTCCTGTCCTGTTCTGCTATTCAGTAAACGATGAATGAATTTACGGTTTAAACCATATGGCCACGTTCAGCCTGCTGCCTGGTTTTGTAAATCCCGTTTTACTGGCACACAGCCAGGCTCATCTGCACACTCCTTGGTGGTGGTGCTCTGGAGCTTCAACGGCGAGCACAAGCCTTGTGTCAAAGGCTGTGTGCCCATGAGACCTCAAATACTTACTATCTGACCTGTCGAAGGAAAAGCTTGCTGATTCCTGATTTAAATCATTGGCGAGTTGGGTGTTTTTTTTTTTTTTTAAGATTTTGTTTATTTATTTGACAGAGACACAGCGAGAGAGGGAACACAAGCAGGGGGAGTGGGAGAGGGAGAAGCAGGCTTCCCGCCGAGCCAGGAGCCCCGCATTGGGCTCCATCCCAGGACCCTGGGACCATCACCTGAGCTGAAGGCAGACAAAGCTTAACGACTGAGCCACCCAGGCGCCCCGGCGAGTTGGGGTTTTGATTCCTTTCAGCCAGATGCATCTTACGTGATCTTGTAACAGAACAGGCAAGCCCAAGGAGCTCGTACTCTCGAGGAGCACGTGGTCGAGAGGGGGCTGATGGGGGTACTGAGCCCCGGGTGCGTCCCGCTGCCTCGTTGCTGGGTGGGCAGCCTCAGAGTCGTCGCTTCTGCACAACTGCCAGGCGGCAGAGGCTGATGATGTTTTCTTCTGGGTCTTTTTAAATTTTTAGAGCAGAGCGAGCTCCCCTGGAAGCCTCTCTGGAGACCTCCACCTCTTCTTCACACCATGTGGGCCCCTACCCCAGCCGCTAGCATGCACCGCTGGCTTGGATGAACCCAGATGCGCCCAGCGGAGGGAGGCACGTCAGGCGCCCGCGGGAGAGGAGAAGGGGCGGGTGGGCGCGAGCCGCCCCGAGTCCAGGAACCCCGCCTGTCCCTGGGACGCCGTCGCTGGTCTGCCCACGCACCCTGAGAATGACCAAGAGCTGAGTCAGGAGCCAACAATGTCCCCAGTCTGCAGATGTGCCTTTGTTGTCCTTAATAAATGTGAGGGAAGGTTGGTTAAGAATTCCATCCGGCAAGTTTGCCGAGCGTTGCCTGTGTGCCAGGGTCTTCTGTTAGGTGCTGGGGATTCAGGATAAAAAACAAGACAGAGTCCTGGTCCTGAGGGACCCCGGGGCCGTGGGGGAGTCAGACAAGCAGGCAAGTAATGGCAGCGATGCGATGACTCGGTTGTATGCCAGGGGCTTGGGGAGACAGGAGGCAGGGGATTCTCAGGGAGGTGGCATTGATTCGGAGCCTTAAACCATGAGTGAGAACCCTTCCCTGGGAAGCCTGATGGTTTCTTCTAGTCCCACTGCTGGTCATTGGGATTGTCCTGCTATTAGTTCCAACTTATATGTTACAGGATTTTCCTGAACTTTCCCATATGGGGTTTCATCCCTTGGACAGGGCCCCGTGTGGGAAGCAGCGCCCTGTGACAGTTCTGTTTTACAGGCCAGGGCAGAAAGGCCCTCAAAGTGGTTGCCCAAAGTGTGAAGGTTGGAGCTCAGGTCGGGATAGACTCCATGAACCTGGCCTCTGTGTCCCTCAGCAAGGCACCATTTATTTGCAAAACATTGAGTAGACCCCTGCTGTAAGCTGGGCACCGTGTTAGGAGCAGGAGGTGCAGTGGTGTCCCAGACGGGCAAGGTCCCTGTCATCAAGAGGTCACACCCTGGCACAGAGCGAGATGCATGTGTCAGATGTCTGGAAGGGAGCATGGTTTTGGGGGAAGGCTGGGACAGGCTCTCCTCTGAGGAGTAATAGTGATCATAAGTATTATAGACATCTGTACATACCCGATGAAGCTGTGTGAGATGAACAAATGAACCACACTTTACAGTTTATAAAGCACTATGAGGCTAGCCGAGTGAAGAAAATACGAGATCATTTATTTGAGTTCCACTGACCCGGCAACTAGGAAACATTTCTTGCCTTAGATGAGAGGAGGAAGGCAGTCTACATTCTCAGGCTTACTGAAGATGAGATGGATAAGGCGCCTTGGAGGGAGACCTCCACCCTGTCCTGCATCAGGTGCTGGAGATGCAGAGGTGAGTAATAAGTAGCTTCTGCCCTCAAGGAGCTCAGGGGCTGGTGGTGGTTGGTTCCAAAAGCCATGCTCATTGATTCAATCAGCGAACATGTATTGCCCATGTCTGGCCTCTCAGGGCTGTAGCAGCCCGGGTACGCAAACCCCGTTGCCATGGAGCATACCTTGCAGAGGCTGGGCACGGGGACAGATGTCAGGCAAGCTGCTCTCAACGCCTTACTTAGACTTACTGCCTCACCTATCGCCTGTCATGTGTCACCATCAGACTGGTCCAGTCCATGCCTTGGGTGTGTGGCTGCTTCCTGTGTCTTGCCCCCATACTACCAGGATGTGACATTGTGACATTGTGATCCTTCTTGTCATCATTGCATCCCAAGTGCCTGGCATGTAGCAGGAGGGCAATAGATATTTTTCAATAAATTAAATAAGGAAAAAACCCAAATATACAATTACAGCTAGAGATGAGTGAAGACTCCCTGGGAGGGAGAAGAGGGAGAATGTGGTGGGAGACCGACAGGAAGTGTTTGAAGGAGCCATTGGAGTGCCAGAAGGCCAAGGAGGAGCTGGCGTTGAAATCGGAGGGGGTGGCCACGAGGGTGTTGCAGGCAGTAAACTGGCTGGATCAGCTCTCTCTAAAGGAGGTCTAGCCTGCAGGGGAGCATGAAGGAGGGATTGGTTCACTCTGTCCACAGGGGAGGCAGGGCTCAGTGGGGAGGTCCCTGTCAGAGGGGGCATGGGAGCTGGTTCCTGAAGGAACCAGAGCATGTGGCCGGGGAAGAAGGAAAGGCCATTCCTGGTGGGAGGAAGCGTAGATGCAAAGGCCGGGAGGTCTGAGTGAGAACGCTGTGTTCTAACAGCAAACAGCCTGTCTGCATAATGCGTAGGGCCTGTGGCGAGTGGTGCATAAGTAGGAGCAGTTCTCCAAGAGGAGGGTTTAACATCTAAGTTAGGATCCTCTTAGCGGGCTTGGTGGGAAAAGCTGGTGGTGACAGGTTCTCATGAGTTATTACCTCTTTGCCTCCCCACAGCCACCACTGTGTGGATGACTGAGCTTTGGCTCTGTCCCTGAGCTTCTGAATCCTCATGAGGGGAGATGCTAGATGGTCTGTAAGCTTCTGTCCAGATCTGTCATTCTACGATTCTTTCACGAGCCCAGTAAGGATGGGAAACCAGTTACCCGAGAGAAAGCCCTTAGTCTCCAGTAAACGCTGTGCTGCTGGATTGTTCATGAGGGCGATTCAGGGCATGCCCCCATTGCAGTGTGCTCGAGACAGGGGCTCTTTCCTCCCCTGGGCTGGTCTCAGTCACTCCGAGGCAAGACAGAGGATGAATGTTAGACATTCTGTGGCGTGCTTGAATCTGGGGCTCTTGCCAGGCCCAGGTTTAACTGGCACCATTCCTGACGGTCTAGAAGAGGAAACTCGTCAGGTCTTGCCTTCCTAATGGAATAGGTCACCATCCGGAAACGGCATCACCTGAGCTGCGATATCTTTGGTAGGCAATAAAAGAGATTGCCTGGATCAAGTTGAGAACAGATGGGTGAAAGGCAGGGAAGGACTGCCCCTTTAAATAATACAACCTTTGCTGGGGAACTTAGGAATGTTACCTCCTGAGAGTGGGCAGGATTGCCGAACAACTTGTTGGAGCGGGTGATTTACCTGGCTACAAAGTGTAAGATGGTTAATAATTTTCATGAATTCAGGCAATAAAGTTCTGTCTTTTCTCAGTGTTGTTGTGCATGGTTGTGCAGGCCTCCCAGTACACAACCTGTGCAACCATACATGGAGACGAGGCTATTCTACAGCTCATTTATTCTACAACATTTATTTAATAACTTCTTTATACTAGGTACATGCCAGGTGATGGGGATAAGAAGTGAACTACAATGGGTCTCAGCCCTCAGGAAAAGACAGACAGAGAGGACCTTCATGTAGGGCAGTGTGGGTAAATGTTTTGATGGAAGCCTCAGGGAGGGAGCTGTGGGAGGGCAGGGAAGAAGCCCTTAGCCCAGACTTGGTGGAGTGGCGGGGAGAAAGAGGAGGACGAGGCCAGGAAAGCACGGCAGAGAGAGTAGTACCCAACATTTGCTACGTTCTCCTGGCCCAGGGAGCTTGAAAGACCTTTTGACGGGAGCATTGTCCTTTCAAACTCTGCCGCTGGATCCTCATTCTTCTGATGGCATGGCATTACTGTAAGTGAATTTCCTCTTCCTGAAAGAGAATGCCTATCCCTGGGGATGTGGCTGGAGGAAGACCAAGTGGGACCAGGAGCCTGCTCCTATCTGCTGTGGTTGTGTCCGTGTGGCCTGCCCTGCCCCCACCCGAGGTCAGGGGGTGAGCAATAGGGCTGTGCCTTCTAGCTCCAGTTGGCCAGGATTTTAATCCCACCCTGTCTTCAGTGGTAATCACTGTTTAAACAAAGTGTCAAATGTTTTTCAAACCATGAAAACATAATGCAGTAGCACATCTCTTATCCAGAGGGCACTGATTTTTTTTTTTTTTTAAGATTTTATTTATTTGTCAGAGAAAGAGAGAGACAGCACAAGCAGGGGGAGTGGCGGGCAGAGGGAGAATCAGGCTCCCCGCTGAGCAAGGAGCCCGATGCGGGGCTCGATGCGGGGCTCGATCCCAGGACCCTGGGATCATGACCTGAGCCGAAGGCAGACGCTTACCTGACTGAGCCACCCAGGTGTCCCCAGAGGGCACTGATCTTGTAACCAACCAAGACCCAGTAAGTAAGCCAAAGGCTCTAGGGAACACCAACAACTGTTCTCATCCCTGGATAGTGAAGTGAATATATCAGAGGGACCCTCAAGCCCTCATTCTTAAATGTGTTTACTCTTCTCACAAGTCCCACACTGACCAATGCAGCATATTCTCCAGACCTGTCCTCTCTCAGGGATGTGCCTGCCTCCACCCTGTCTGCCACCCCATGTCCATGTCTCTATTTACTCTATGACTATCACCTGGCAACCAGCTTCGGTCTCCATGCCCTACCATTCCCTCCTCTCTCCCCTAAATTCCTGTGGTGGTCTTCAACTGAGTTCCCTTCCCCTTGCCAATCCACCATCCACCCCTCAGCAGTCTGATGGCTTTCTAAGCTGCAAATCTGATCAATCTTTCCAAATTATACCATGGTTCTTCATTTTCCCCATCATAAAATCTGAATTTCTTCCCATGGCTTCCAGAGCCTCCCATGATCAGAACTCTGTTTAGCTCTCAATTCTCTTCCCCTGATAGTCACTACCCCCAAATACGGAGACTTGCTCTTAGTCCCCAGAACACGCCAGTTCTTTTGCATCCCTCGCTTTTGCATGTACTGCTCCATGGCTTCTATTGTGTGTCCCCGATGAGCTACTCCCTGCTTTCCGTTAGGACTCCGTTTGGAGAGGACTTCTCTGGGAGGCCCTCCCATCCCTTGTCCGGCTGGGCAGGGTGCTTCAGCAGCTGTACTTCCACGGGGTGTTAGGATCACCCTTATGAGGGCATTTGTCTCGGAGTATCTGGATTCTTCCCTGGGTCTTTCCTTAGATTAACCGCTGCTTGAGGGCATGGCAGGGCCTTATTGATCAAACTGCATAGAACAAAGCTCATAGAAGGCATTCAGGCAGTATGTATTAAATGAACGATAAATCTGAATTCCCGGGGGAAATTAGAAGTAAGTTATTTGGGTTTGAGATTCTTGATGAAGTCAAATATGCTGTTAACTAGTTGAGAATGCTTTCAGCTGCAACGACATAAAGCCTCAAGTAATGATGGTTTGTGAGAGAGGTGTGTCTCTTCTTGTGAAAGTCCTGCGCACTGTGTGTGACTGCAGAAGTGGTCGCCTCCTGGCAATGCTGGGAGAGAAGCCATCTTCTGGAAGCTCTGCCCACCATCCGTGTTGCTTTTAGCCCTCCTGATAATTCTGTGAACTATCCAGATCTCTTTCTGTCTTAACTAGCTGGTATAGATTCTAGTTGCCTGTAGGTAACAATGCTGGCAAATACAGATCTTTTACTTGAATCCCACAAAAATGCCAAAGCAATAGAATGTCCGGTTTTATAGTAGTAACTGGGAGATGTGTAAAAGGCAGCTTTGGAAACAGTTGAGACGCTAGAAGCTGATTCCCAGGAGGAGAACTGGTCCCTGCTTAAAACCCACGTATACCCTCAAATCTGTTTTTCCTATTCTCAGTTACCGAATGTTAGAATTAGAAGGGATAACACGTTTCATAGTGGAAATGTCCTCATTTGATGAAGAGAGACCGAGACGTCCAAACCACATGGCTGAGAGGCTAAGCTGGACTCAGCCCTCGGAGAGCAAGGCTGTTCCTGCTGATCCATGCTACCAGGGCCAGCTGAGCAGAGAAACAAAGTGGAACAGGAAAGCCGGATAAAGAGACTTAAACTTTGTCTACCAGCTTAACAACAAATCTGTGTAACTGTCAAGTTGCCTGCTTGTAAATGGTTTATATCCCAAGAGGGCCTAGAACAAATTTCCTTTGCACTGAGCACAGCCAGCTGGGCATGTGTAGGGCCTGACCTCTCAGTGGACAGTCATGGGGTCAGGGCCTTGCTGTCCAGAGTCTGGGCGTCAAGCCTAACAGAGGACCACACTCCATAGCCCTCTGAGTTTCTAACATTATCCATTATAGCATTTACCTGGAAGGTTTAATTAGATCCCCGGAGTTTTCTCTTTTACATGGGTTTAAACTTCAGATTTCAACATTTTAAGCATTTCTCCAGCAGTGGGCTTGGCACCTTTGGAAGGTGCATTTCCTTTTGCAGGCTTTGGGGGACCACTAAGTGCTGGGAAGCTCTGACAGGTCAAATGGCCCCATTATTACTGGCCTGTGGGGGAAAGGCACTTCTCAGGGTGCTTGAGTCACTGAAGAAGTAGCAGCACCTTCTGGAGCAGAGCCATGCTCACCAGGCTGCCTGGAGAAAGGTGCTGGGGAGAGATAAGGGGGTAGAAACCTCTTTAAAAGTTAATGAGCTCAGTGAGCCTCCCAGAGCTCTGTTTTCTAGGCAGCTTTGCAGCACTTTGAATTTCCACACCCTCTGAGGATTGGCTCCTGCAGAGCCCAGCTGGCTTTTAACCCTTTCAGGCACCTCAGATGCTCCTGTGAAGGAGGAGCTTCTCTGGCCTCTTCCAGAACTAGTCTGCATCCCACACCTCTGGTCATTGCTCTGGGAAATGCCAGCTTCCCAGACCAGCTGGGCCCTGAATGCACATCACTGTTCGCCCCTGCTGCCCATGACCAGATGACCATGGTGCAGCCTTCCTGCAAGTCGTTGCTCCTTTGCCTCCCCTGACCCCAGGCCCTGCCTCTCCCCGGCTCACCGGCTGCACTGCAGGCTGCTGAGCTATGAACACCCCAGAAGCTCAGTCCCAACTGCAGTGTTGAGAACACTGAGTGAGGGTGCTGGACCTGTGAGGGGTGGACATTGGACATTGGACCAGGTTGCGGGGCTGGTTGTCCTGGCTTTCTCATGTAGCTGAGCCTGTGAGCAGGCAACCTCCTTCCTTAGGCCTCAGGGCTGCCTCTCCAAACTTGCTCTTGATCCATGGTGTAGGGAAGGAAAAATAATTTTCCTCTACTCTTCTAGGTTCTTGGCTGAGACCCTGTAATAAAAAGGCAGATTAACAGGAACAAAGCAACAGAAGTTTGATAACATATATATCTCCTGTATATATGGGAGATACTCAGGAAAACTGAATAACTCCCAGAAATGGTTGAAGCCATCGCCATAAATACCATCTTTAGCTCAAGACAAGAAAAAAAAAGACACTGGGGAGACCGGTGACAGGGTCCCGTCATTGGGAGGTCACCAGGAAACCACAGTAAATAGGGTAATGCAGATTTAAATCCTTGCCTTCTGCATTGGTAAGAGTTTCTAGAGATTGTGTTACCCCCCCACTTCCTGGTACAGAGGGAGACACCCTTACACATGGAGATTTCCTTTTAAATGTGAATATCCCTTACAAAAGAATAACTTCTACTAGGTTTTCAGAGCTTCTCCTGTGTCTGCTGTTTCTTAATAATAATCAGCTCAAGATAATCCTTCTGCCAAAGAGGCATAGTTTGGGGTGTCATATTCTCCCCTTCACTGGTTTCCATAGCAGTGAGGGTGTGAAGGAAGGTATCAAGATCACTGCGGGCTTTTAAAAAATTCTTATATTGTCCTTCTTTCTAGAGGGCATTTCAACATATGGCAGAAGAAGAAAGGGGACACAAAGGGCTCACACACCCATGGGCATGCATAAGCGCACGTGCACACACATGTATTTTTTCTTTTTTGGAGATAAAAAGATACCTAGTCTGATTATCCCCTCCCTTAGCTGAGAAACACTGGACCAGATTAGTGATTCCTAAGCTCCTGGCTGCTTCTAAGAATTCCTCAGGTTAGATTAGTTAAGAATTCAGATTCTTGGACCCCTCCTCAGATCCATTCATTTGGAAACCCTGGGGCAGGACTCAGGAATCTGTATTTTAATAAGTCTCCTGGGGTATCTTCATACTCAGCACCTTGGGGGATCACTGGGCAGACGGGTCATTGGCTAGTCTCCAGCCCCATGTTGAGGCCCAGAGAGTAGGATGTTTTAGGTTTGGGGGATGCTTGGACCACTCTTTAGGTCAGCCCTTCAGAATTTCATGGGGACATCCTGCATCCCCCCCAGCCTGGGAAGACCACTTACCAGTCAATTCCTGTAGCACAAAGTGAGGGGTGCTCCATCTGATAGGAAACAGACAACTGTGCTTGGTTGTGTAGCAGGGGAGGGGAGGCAGGGTAATCTAATTCACCATGCCTGTGCAAATGTGATGTAAAATCAACATCCCCTCTGCTTGCAGCAGGGGGTGGGGGGATGGGATAAGGGAGTCCACAGCAATTTGCAAAAGGACCAGGCATCAGCTCACTGCCCAGGCCACTTCCCTTCAATGCAACAGATTCAGGTACCCAGCACAGCTGATGGCCTTTTCTAAATGTGAGTGGTCCCCCAACCCAGCCCCTCTCCTCTGAGCCAATCCCTTGCAAATCCCTCAAGCATTAAAAGATAAGTTCCTGCAACCCTGCTTTCTTCGGTGTTTGAAGCTGTAATTTGACATTAGAATGTTGGCAAAGATGAAGAGAGTCGTGTCCAACAACAAACACCCTGAGGTCTCATGGAAACCTCGGGGCACTGGCCAATGAATGTGATCGAATGCTGCAGTGTCATGATCTCTGCCTGTCTGGAGAGACCCACTGAGTTTGGAAGGCCACAAAGAAGAGTTTCAAAAGAAAAGATTTTCTAAAAAAAAAAGAGAAAGAGAGAGAGAAAGGAAAGATTTTCTGAAAAAAAAAAAAATCAACTAACAGTGAATTCACAGCTGTGTTCTGGATGGTGGACCAGGTGGTTAAAAAAAAAAAAGCTGCAGAAATTACATTCAAAGTAGAATGGGTTTCATTTCACAGTGAGAAAGAAGAGCCGCCGTGCACCAGGGGCTGGCCTGGTCCTCTTGGCTGGGTACTCACAGCTGGCCAGTGGTACCCTCCTGTTGAACAGAAATATTTTTGCAGAACATTAACTTCAGACAAGACACCATCCCATCGTGATGGAGCCAGGCAAACCCCGGACCCCTTGGGATCAGTCTGAACTAAGCACGTACGCTGCCAAGCCACAGAAGACCAAACATGCCCCCCTCCTGTCCCCAGGACACCAGCAGCCGCTCCTCCTTCCCCAGTTCCAGACTTGGGCCTGGGCCTCACCATCCTGCATTCTATGTGAGATTTACTAAGATACCCAATCATAAAATTACCCCTGCTCCCTGGCAGCATCCAATCCAAGCCCCTTTCCTGAAGCCCGCCCCCTCATTGCCCAGCAAGGCCCCAGTCCTTCAGGTCCTTTCTGAACCCTGCACTCAGATGCCCGCAGGTCCTTGGTGCATGTCCCCCTCGCTACAAATGGCCATCAACTCAACTGGTTCAGCCCCAGGGGCCTCCTGACCCTTGGCTGGAGGGCTCTGACAATGAAGTCTGAAATACAGACAGAGCCAAGGCATCTTGCAACACAGAGAATGTGGGGCAGCATGGCACTATGTCCTGTCTTTAAGCTAAGGTGGCTCCAGAACATTTGGTGAAAGGGAAACACACATGCCCGAGTACGAGCTGCAGAGATGCTTGCATCCATGGGGGTGGGGTTGGGGGGGGCACAAACTCCCCCATTGAATTGACCCATTGAAAGACCAGTTTTTCTTTTATAACCTCAGCAGGTTGGTGTCCAGTCTACTGACTTAACCATTTTTTCCCTCTTTTATCTTTTGTGTGTGTATGTGTGTGTGTGTGTGTGTGTGTGTGTGTGTGAACACTTAAGTTCTACTCTCTTAGCAAATTTCAATTAGACAGTTTTATCAACTATAGTTACCCATTTTCTAATCCTAACCTAAATTCCCAGATGTCACTAGCTGGGACCAACTGGAAGGCCTAGAAAATCACTTCTACGTTAATATAGTCCAACGTAGGATGTTGGTTCCTCCTTAGATCCTTCTGGTCACTCCTTCAAGGCCCCAGAGTTTGCCTCAGTTGTGCTCATCTCTAAGTCGTTCCCTTCCCCCTCTCTCCTGCGGAACTGTTGCTTTCTCACAAGGGGCTTCTGGACACCCACATGCCCAGGACTCAGGCAAAAGATGGGGCACAGACCCTCTACCAACCACATGTTCATTTGGTCCTGTGGGCTCAGAAACAGCACTGCTTGAGTCCCCAGAGAACCCCATGGGCTGTACTCAAGGCCTCACTCTCCTCAGTTGGCCTCTTATCTCAAGAGACCCAATTTGGGAGATGGTGCAAAGTCCCCTCCATTCCCCATTGGCATGAACCATTCCTGCTGCTTCTTCAGGTAAAATCCAGAAGTCCCCAAGTGAACGAGCCTTGCAAACAAACTCTTCTGGGCCTCTCCATTCCTTACATGGTGGTTATTTAAGCTTCGCTGGACTCACAAATCGGGCAACTGTGTTAGAAAATGCAGAGGCTGAGCCACAGATTTCCAGATAGACCATCTGGTTGCAATTCCTTGATCTGCCATTTGCTGACCTGAGCATGTTCTGTACTTTCTGAGCCTCAGTTTCATGGGTCTGAAAAATGAGGACAATAACTGTTCCTTCTTGTTAGAGTTCTTTTGAGAGTCAAACAAGATCCTCTTGGTCTAGGGATTGTCATAGTGCCTGGTGTACACTAAGAGTTCCATAAATGTTGCCTTATGGTCACTATCGATAACCAATTAATTCACATGTTCAGAAAGCAGACCTACACAGAGAGGTGGGAGGAATGGAAGCTGGTTCATTTTAAAGTAAACCTGGTGAAAGAGGGCAGGATACTAAGGTGCTGCCCATTCAAGAAGCCGTATTAAGCAGGGCTCACTACTTGTTGACCCTCGCACTCCCTTGGCCAGGGTTCTGGCTGCATCAGAGCAGAGGGAGAGGCCAAGTGAAGGAGGCCGTGCTTTGGCCTGTTTAACTTGGCTGTCCAGCCAGTTTCAGCCTTTGCAGGTGAGGGCCCTTAATGTTTTTTGTCCTGTGAAGCAGCCAGGCTTGTTTTCCTTGATCGTTAATAGGTTGGGATTCTCTCAATTTGGCTGCACATTTCTGTTTCTGTGGGTTTGGGCTGAGCATTAACAGCCACATTTCCACTTGTGTGAATAAACTTAGGTAAATGCAGCCATCTGGGAAAGGACCCTGAGATCCATTTCCAAACCAATGAGATGCTAACATGGGGAGAAGAGAGGAAAAAACAGGGACAGAAACACCAGTCCGGTGGGTGAATTTGAGTTCTCAGCAGAGGCATTGTTGGCAGCAAAATGACTCCAAGGTGGGCAGCAGGGGAGAGAAAGGAAAGTGGGGGGAGAGGGGTCGTTGATCAATGGGGCAGTGTTAAATCTGGGGCAGTAGTCAAAGTGTCCACTTTTTCCTTCACCCTCAGCCTAGATAAAAGCTCCCCTGGCAAAAGTGCTTTAGACGAGAGCATGAGAAAAGACTGTTAGGTGATGGAAAGCTTCATTTCTTTGTCTTTATACCCTGCCAAAGTGGGGGCCCATCGCAGAGCCAGGACTTAGGGGCAGGAGATCTGTTCGGCGTCTGGTGTGCCCACTGCTTTTGTTTACATACCTTGGAGTCAAAGACATTTTATTTCTCTAAGACATTTTATTTCTCTCCTTTTTTTCAAGGTGCTGGTCATGGAGACTAAAGCAGGGTTGCCAGATTTAGCAAATAACAGTACAGGTTGCCCAGGTAAATTTGAAGAATGGCTCTACTTGCCAATTTTTTGTGGTTTATTGAAACAAGCTGAATATAGGACATTTAGGAAATCCTGACAAAGCCAGTAGAGGATGCAACATCATTAAACACAGGACAGGTTGTGGCTCTACAAGGACGCTGGCAACCCCGACTAAAGCCATCACATTTAACAGCCATTTCGAGCTATGATAGATACAAAGAAGGAAGCACAACATGGAATATACATACATGTGCTCACCACTAGCTACTTATTTATAATGAACCAGTTTATAACCTAGGCAGAAGACTAGGCAGAGCTCAATACAGAACATTTCTGTGTTGATCAGGAGCTAGGAAATGTGGACACCAACTATTGCACCGTTGATCATTTTGGTTATCACCCATCCCTCTACTTGACTAGATCTCTTGTGGATCCACAGGCATCAAGCAATTGTGTATGGTGTTTGGAGCCCAAGAATCACAAGATTGGGTTTTAAGTCTTGACATAATGCCAGTGGCTCAGAGCATCATTGTTCTGAGTCATCTGTAGGCCAGGAGATTTGAGGACCATGACCTTATCTTGTGCTTCTTTTGTATTCTGTGCAAATGCTTAATAGGCCTTTGTTAACTGACTGAGTTCCAGAATTAACTCTTTTTAGACTGTTAACTATTTAAAAGAATATTTTATTTTTCTGTCCCTTTTTTAGAACATAATTCCATGCCCTACTGTAAATTTTATGGGATGTGTAACCAGCCAAGATACATATAAAATATGTATGCATTATTATTCTAAGTAATAATCAGTCAGCAAATTCATAGTTCTGTTGGTCAAACAGAGGCAAAAAAGATTAATTCCCCAATCAGCTTAGGTAGTTTTCCAAACACTAGTTGGCTGGCTGAAAGAACTTTTTGCTTAGGAACATATGAGTATAATATTCTATAGGTTTAGGTGACAGTTCAGAGGTTAACTGTGAAGGCCTGACAAAAGAAATGAAGAAGTCCTGGGACAGTAGTGATTTTAATATTATTCCAGTCCTATCTGAGTGAAACACTGCCCTGGGGATAAAACACTAATGTGGTTATAGAAAGCCAGCTCTTTCAACGGAGAACTCATGTTTGCTACTTTCATTTACACGGAGCATGTTTGTTATTTATTGCTAATTCTCAAAGCCAAGCCTAGTGGGTGATCACAACACTGAGTGTTAAAGAGGGAGGGGGAAAAAACAACTGCCAATAGGTCAGCAATCACTTGTTTCAGAAATATTTATTGAGCAGCCTGTGGGTGCCAGGTGGGATGGGTGCCCGGCAGGGTGCTGGGGAGGGAGTGGTAGGAGAATACAGCATTCTCCTCGCACTTAGCACAAAGCCAGCGGCATCAGGAGGGAATCCTGGGTCCATACCGAAACCCAGCTAGACAGGGAAAACTTTGTGCTCTCTTCTTTAGTTCCTGACTCCGGGGTTATTTGGGGTTCTGGGTCAGCCCCCTGGCTGTGTTCCCACAGTGAGCTCACTGCTTTCGTACAGATGGGAGTTCTGATGGGCAGCAACCCTGTCCTTGCGGAGCTCACTACAGGTCAACCTGCAAGAGCTGACATCATGTGGCAGGTATTGGGAGGCCCACTGAGCCTAGGTGGGCAATGCAAAAGAAACCAGGGTTGGAGAATGGGGGGGTCAGGTGGGAGAAGAACCTTTATGACACAGAGCAGACGGGCATTCCTACATGACAGATGACAACCTCCAACCTGCCTTATTTGGCTGTCAAGAAGCTGGTGAGGCTTGGGATGTGGTGGAAAGGGGTCAAGTGTTCTCGGAAAGGCTGGACTGCTCCTGGGGCCTGGGGAGGGTGATGGGGGGTGATGGTGAGAAAATACCTCTCTTGGGAAAGGAATCAATGGTTTCAGTACTAGATTGCCATGTCCTTCCAATCCATATGTCTGTCCATCTGATTCCAAAATGGCACTGAAGGGAGGAAACGGTGGCCAAAAGAAATTAGTGATTTTCCAAGGTCACTTAGCATACACATGCCAGCGCTGGGATTGTAACTTGTGGTCCTGTTTGAGTGGAAATGCTCAGAGTGGGGGTAGAAATCTAAGATAATAATCCAAACCCTTGTCAAAGATGCTTTCAGCAGAATTGTGATTCATTAAAAAGCAAAACAATAAACAAAAGGACCAAAACATTTGCTGAACATCTGCTGTGAGACCCGAAGAAGGGATCCACAAAAGCCCAAGGAGCAGTCCTTGTCCTCAAGGAGCTTGGACTTTAGGGCGGGAGATGAGCCAGACACACATGAAAGTGAGCCAACCACACATGTCAAAAGCAGTTAAGTCCAGGTTAAGGTGGATTCCTAGGTGACAGGCAATCAAAGAACCAGTCTCCAGTTGAGGTCCCTGCCTCCATTCCTGTGCACTTCCAAACCCTCATTCTGCTTGCACCAAAGAAGATGAACACACAGGCTCTGTCTTCAGTTATCAGTAAGAGTCAGGACTTTGCCTGATGATTATACCTTCTGTAATCTAGGCCCTGCTTCCCTGGCCAGCGGCATTCCTTCAGCCTCTCCAGCTACTGCCTGTTGTCTGGCCAGGTGCCATAAAGCGGACACACCATATCATGCCTGGGTGCCTTTCCACATGCTGTTCCTTCTGCTTGGAGTGCCAGGACTTTCTGCTTGCCGCGCGACCTAGTAATACTCCTACTCATCCACAGCAGCCCAGCCCAAGCATCGCCCCTTCAGAGGCGAGGGAACGTATCCAGAGTGTAAGTGGAAAATGGAAGACTTTTTATCTGCCCAGGAAGAGTCAAATACATACCCTTTGTAGACTTTCAGTATAATCTTTGCTAGGGGAATGGGAGTTTTCTACAACAAATACACAAATCAAATGATGAATAATACAGAAAAATAAGTTCTGGAGAAAAGAAGGCCAAAGTATTTGGGGACAATTGAAGGCATTCAGAGAGTCTCAGTTTTCTCCCCCCTTGCCAGGTGTGTCCCATGTACTGTATCCGCCTGTCCCTGCCATGAGGAGTAAGAACAACTTGTGAGTACAGGAAGGAGAGAGTGAGCGGGGCAGATTTCACACTGGAAGCGATCACTAAGTCAGCTTATGGAAGATGAGTTGAGTTATAGATAAGCAGATGGATGGGAAGTGAGTGGGTTAACTGGGCAGAAAAGCATGAACTTTTTTTTGTAGGGGGGGAAAGTGAGCCTAGTAGGGGGAGTATTCCCATATCCTGAAGCTGGCCGCTTATATATGATGACTATAGATATATGCCAAATAGAATATATTATATATAATACATAATAAATATATATTACCCCCACCCCCACCCCCCCACACACACTTGCACCACAGTGACCAGCTTCAGAATCTGGGAATAGACTCACTATGGTATATACATGTAGTATATACAGTATATATATATAAGTGCATATATCTTTTCGAATTCGTGTTTTCATTTTCTTTGGATAAATACTCAGTAGTAGAATTACTGGATTATATGGTAATTCTATTCTTAACTTTTTAAAAGGGAACTCCATGCTGTTTTCCAGAGTGGCTGTGCCAGTTTGCAACCCACCAAAAGTGCTCGGAGGTTCTCTTCTCCCTACATCCTGTTATTTCTTGTCTTTTTAATTTTAGCTAGCCTGATAGGTGTGACATGATAGCTCATTGTGGTTTTGATTTGCATTTTCCTGATGATTACTGATGTTGAGCATCTTTTCAAGTGTCTGTTGGAAATCTGTATGTCTTTTTTGGGAAAATGTTTATTCAGGTCCACTGCCCATTTTTAACTGGATTATTTGTGGGTTTTTTTGGTGTTGAGTTGTGTAAGTTCTTTATATATTTTGGATATTAGCTTCTTATCAGATATATCATTTGCAAATATCTTCTCCCATTTAGTAAGTTACCTCGTGGTTTTGTTGATGGTGTCCTTTGCTGTGCAAAAGCCTGTTATTTTGATGTAGTCCCAATATCTACAAGATATTGTTTTTTGCTTTTGTTTCCCTTGCCTCAGGAGACATATCTAGAAAAATGTTGCTACGGCCTATCTGATGTCAAAGAAATTACTACCTATGTTTTCTTCTAGCAGCTTTATGGTTTCAGGTCTCACATTTAGGCCTTTAATCTATTTTGAGTTTATTTTTGTGTGTGATGTAAGAAAGTGGTTCAGTTTCATTCTTTTGTTTATAGCTGTCCAGTTTTCCCAGCAGCATTTGTTGAAGAAATTGTCTTTTCCCCACTGTACGTTCTTGCTTCCTTTGTCTTAGGTAATTGACCATATAATCATGGGTTTATTTCTGGGCTCTCCGTTCTGCTCCATTCATCTACAAGTCTATTTTTTGTGCAAGAACCATACTGTTTGATTATTACAGCTTTGTAGTGTTCCTTGAAGTCTGGGATTGTGATGCCTTCAGCTTTGTTCTTCTTTCTCAAGATTGATTGCTTTGGGTAGTATGGACATTCTAATGATATTGGTTCTTCCACTCCATGAGCATGGGATATCTCTCCATTTATTTGTGTCATCTCTAATTTCTTTCATCAGTGTTTTGTAGTTTCTAGAGTATATTTCTTTCACCTTCTTGGTGAAATGTATTCCTAGGTATTTTATTCTTTTTGGTGCAGTTGTAAGTGGGATTGTTTTCTTAATTTCTCTTTCTGCTGCTTCATTATTAATGTATGTAAATACTACAGATTTCTGTATATTAATTTTGTATCCTGTAACTTTACTGAATTCATTGATCAGTTCTAATAATTTTTTAGTGGAGTCTTTATGGTTTTCTGTATATAGTAGCATGTCATCTGCAAATAGTGAAAGTTTTACTTCTTTCTTACCAATTTCGATGCTTTTTATTTCCCTTTGTTGTCTGATTACTGATTATTTCCAGTACTGTGTTGAATCGAAGTGGTGAGAGTGGACATCCTTGTCTTATTCCTAACTTTAGGGGAAAAGCTCTCAGTTTTTCACTGTTGAGTATGAGGTTAGCTATGAGTTTTTCATACATGGCCTTTATTATGTTGAGGTATGTTCCTTCTAAACCTATTTTGTTAATAGTTTTTATCATGAATTGATACTGTACTTTGTCAAACGCTTTTCTGCATCTATTGAAATGATCATATGGTTTTTATCCTTTCTCTTATTGATGTGATGTATCACATTGATTGATTTGCAAATATTGAACCACCCTTGCATCCCTGGAATAAATACCACTTGATCATGGTGAATGATTTTTTAAGTGTATTATTGGATTTAGTTTGTTACTAGGTACAGTCCTTTTAAAGAAGACAAATTCTTTTAGACTCTGGGACTAGTCCCTCAAACCTTCAGGAGTCTTCAGGTCAAGTATATGGAAGACTGAATTATTATTTAAGGGAGTTAGGCAATCACTTGTGCCAACCTGATCATAAGTTAATATAAATATAAAACATAAACATAGCTACTAAAATCTCCTAGATTACCCAAATGATCCAGAATACATTTATTTTTGAATTTCTAGATTATTGCAATGAAAACAAAATAATTAAGAAGTATCTTTACCTAGCAAATCTGTGAGAATGTGTGCACAAGCCCCAGACACACATGGGGAAATGGAGAAATTCTGGTCAAGGACAACAGCAAAATTCCTCTAGGAGAAGAAAAGTCTCTTGGGTCTATGAAACACCTTAATGGCTTATTGGTTATACAATGTTAACTTAGGTCTTGTCTGAGTTAAGGGGAGAGGTTAAGGCAGATATTTCTTTGTCTATGTTCTGTTTTCTTTGTGGTGGCTAGAAAGACAGAGGGTCTGGCCCTGGGTCCTGTGAGCTGAGCAGGGGAGTGGGTTCCTGCAGAGAGTAAGAATGAGCCCCAGCAATATGGCGGTAGGCTGGCACCAAGGAGAGGAGGTGAGGGTTCCCTGGGAGAGAAAATAACCAGTGAACTGAAGGAATAATGAATCCAACATTTAATCTCAGATATTCCTAATCCCAAATTATCAACAACAGACTGATGGACCCAATAACTTGTTATGCTTGGAGCCTGAAGGGGAGAGGAAGAGGCTGTGTTCACTCTGGAGAAAGGAATAGAGAGAGAAGGTCAGGGCCAGGGATGAAAGGGGGAGAGGTTGGGAGTTAGTGAGAGCAGGAATTCGGAGTGAGAGAGAGTGGGAAGGTGGTCACGTGGCAGTGCTGGGAAATCCAGGACAGTGCTGAGCATCCCTCAGTCCCATGGGAGATGTGGGTGGGGCTATATATTCGAGTTACCTGTATGCAGGCAGTGACATCTCTTCTGCTGTCTGGTCTTTACTTGTATTATTTATTTGTATTTATAATTATATTTGTTAACCTTTGTGTATGTATTATGTTAGTTCTCTCTTCTTCAGTAGACCCTGATTCTTTGAAGGGTACAATTTAAATTAAGTTTGGAAGTCTGTGTAGAGGAGTAATCATAGAGAAGTTGGGAGAAGTTGGTTAGAGCCAGATCATTGTAAAATGTTGGTTGCTATATATTTCAGAATACTTCAGTGTGAGCCCTGTAATGTATTTAAAAATGTGTGAGTGAAGTTAACTTCACACCTTAGGAGTGGTTAGTAAGCAATCAAGAACTTACACTTGACAGGGGCTTTAGCAAGTGCTTCAATTGTCATTGTATACATCTGCACAGAGAGCGCATTTTTAGCATATCAGATATTTAGAAGTAACTTTTCATTGGTGAAATAAGTAGCACTCAGGACATGTGCTTAGTTAGAAAGTTTGCGTGAGCACCTGCACGATGAGGTGTGAGGACACAGGGTGCTCAGTTCCCCTCCCCTCCAGCAGAGTTTTCCGTGGGGAACTCTGACGAGTCCTATGGCCTTCGATCACCTTTACCAGGGGGCACCATATCATCTGGCCCAGTAGAAGCCTGCGTGGTAGAACTCTTACGACATCTGCCCCAGAGTGGACCTTGCATGAAGGATGCTTGCTGGAGCCTAAACTGACAGAGAGCAGTATCTCACCAAGGTTCCAGGACCAGGTAGAATGACTGTTTTAATGCCTGTTGATAACAATCTCATTTGCGTGCTGTGCTCAATTAACATTCAAATTGGCAGAAAGCCACTCCTAATATTTTCTGGTCAGTCAGCAATACATGGGTAGCCTTGACATGTATGCAGAGGGTGTTTAGAATTTAAAACTCTGGTCATGAGGGAGTCTGAAGATTTTGAAGCAGGGGAATGATGTGGAGAAGGTGTTGTGGTGTTGAAGGCCCAGAGGCAGGGAGACAAGTTAAAACCAGAGAGTTGAGCCAAGATGGGGGTGGACCCTTTTGCAAGGTCAGAATCCACAGGCTCCCCCCAACTCCTCTGAACCCTGGGGCTGGCTCAGGACTTTCCACATCAGAGGGGATGTGAAGAGAAGCCAACTTAGTCCACCGTGACAAAGCCACATTGTGATGAGTCAGGAGGAGATCTGTCCCAGACACATGGATTACATTTCCTCTCAGATATACATGGGGATGGGGGTGGGGATGGAATTCCCAGCCAGGCCAATGTGAACGGCGGCCTGAGCTTTGCCAAGAAGACATGCTCACAGAAATGATGTTGAAGCAAGCAGGAAGGCCTGGAGGCTCAAACTCTCCTAGGGCAGGCTCACTGATTCTTGTCTCTTGTGAGATAAAACCAGAGTCTGTTGTAATGGCTGCTGAAAGGGGCTGGCATGAAGGATCATTTTCATAAAGAATTGAATGGAACAGAGAGTCACCCTGCAGATCCCTTGACCAGAGGGGATGGAGCATTGGGCTCAGGACCCCTTCCTGACTTTTGGTTCTTCTTCCTGCTTTCCCTTTCTGGCAGGGTCTGGCGTTCTTGCCCCTGCTTTTCCTCTCTGAGACTCATTTCCTAAGTTTGGCTTCTTCTCAGTTGGAGGCTACGCTTTCTCTGATCAAAACTCACGAGCTGTGCAGTGTGCTGGCTATTGCTCCCTGGGGTGGGTTTTTAAAAGTCTGCAGAAAATGGAGTAAGAACAAATAGAATGGCTAGGGAATAGCCTGGTCCTCCCACCTACCCCCCAGCCCACCCTCTCTCTCCCAAGATAGGTTTATAGGATGGGATGGAGAAACTTTTAGAAATCTTTAACACAATGGCTCTTTCTTACTGTTTAGGCAAATGTGGACATTTGGGGACTAAGCTCAGGCCAGATCCCCCCTGTGGGTCTCTATTAACGACTGACGCCAGTGGTTTTTTTCCTCAAGATCTTGACCTCTCTCCACTCACAGCACTGCCATGAGGAATAAAAGCTATTTGTGAAGAATAATAATTAGTATTATGAATATTATGAATATTATTAACCATCACCGAGTGCTTAGCGTATATGAGGTGCGTGCCGGGCACTTCACGTGGAGCAACCCATTCAGTCTTCACAGCTCTTTGAGAGGGTGATTACTGAGCTTCCATTTTACAGATGAGGAAACTGAGGTTTACGTTAAAGATTTGCCCACAGTCCTTGTAGCGGGTTGAGTGGTGCCTCCCACCCCCAATATGACTGAATCCCTGGGACCTGTGACTGTGATCTTATTTCTAAAAAGAGTTTTTGCAGACATAATTAAGGATTCTGAGATGAGATCATCCTGGATTATCAGGGTAGGCCCCAAATTCAAAGACAAGTGTCCTATAATAGGAGGGAAGACACGGACAGAACAGAAGGCCAAGGTGGAGGCAGAGAGTGGAGTTACGTGGCCCAGAGCCATGGAATGCCTGCAATCACTGGACACTGGAAGAAGAAGGGCAGGCTCCTTCCCTAGAGCCTCAGAGGGAGTGTGGCCTGCCCGCAACTTGAATTTGGACTTCGGCTCTCCACGATGGAGAGGATACATTCTGTTGTTTTAAGCCACCCAGTTTGTTCTAGTTTGTTCCAGCGGCCCCAGGAATCCAATACAGTCACGTAGCTCTTAATAAGTGATGGAGCAAAGGTGCTATAAAAGTTAAAGCTGACATGATAGGAAAAGAACCAGTGACATCTACCAAGAATTATGATATATTATCAAATGGAAGAAACAGGCTTTAGATACATATTTTAAACTTTTATATATTTATATATATTCATATTTATACATCAATATATGACATATATATTAGAAAGAGGTTCTGTGGACTCAGATGCACCTATTCACCCAACTGGTGAGGTAGCAGGTGATAAGGTGGAGCTTCTTGGAATAACCCCCCCGGAAGCAGAGTTCTGGAAAAAGCCCCACTCTTTCGGCGGTTCTGGCCACCAGAATCCCCACATCTTCTACCAAGGAAGCCTCTGGGTTCCTCTTGGGGATCACAAAGTCCACCAATTAATTACTTTCATTTAGGTATTATTTACATATGCGTACAGTTCAGCCTCAGATTGGTTGATATATTCTAGAAAGGTTGTAAGCAAATGAAGTTGTAATACATTGAATTGTACTGAAAATGCAGATTAGCCGCGTCCGTGAAGCTCACTTGGACATTTTTGTGAGGTAGATCATTATCTTGCTTTGCACCCGCTCCCACTGCCCACCCTCTCTGTTCCTGAAGAATCCAGCATGGGTGGACTAGGTTTCCGTGGCGGGGGTGGGGAGGCCTCCTTGCTCTGTCATCAGGCACTTACAGCTCTTAAATGCAACTATTCCCGGTGTCGGCGCACTCGCCCACGCCAGGCACGCACCAGGCACGGTGACCCCCAGCAGGCAAAGCCTTCGGCAGCAGTACCTGTGCTCCTGGACACGTGGTCACTGGGGTTAAGGTGGAGGCGGAGAGAAGGGAACCTAGCGACCCCTGCTTGCAGGGCTGAAGGGGGACGCTGCTGGGGAGGCGAGGCCAGGAGGGTCAAGAAGAGCTGCAGGTGGGCCCGAGGACACGGGAGGGGCCAGATCTGGGGTCTGAGTTCAGGTGTGGGCTAGTGTGAGCCCCGCTGCTTCCAGTCCCCTGCCTCTAGCACCCCAGTGCTCAGCAAACATACCCACCGAGGGGGCAAGCTGCAGGGGGCACGGCAGCTGTCAAAGCCAAGGCGAGGGCTGCAAGACTGCCAGTCGGGCAATTCCAGAGCCCTAATAATGAGCCAACAGTGTTGCTTAGTTTCGTTTTGCTTCAAGTGATTGAAACGCTTTAAAAGGGAAGGGAGGTCAGAAGTGAATCACTCCCACAGCTGGCTTCAAAATCTCCCACCTGGATTCTTTCTTTTAGTTTTACATGCAAAGGTTTTGTTGTTGTTTTAAAAAAAATCTAAATATAATAAATAAGACACTGTAGATAAAACTGTTAAGTTTTTCAAATACTATCCAGGCTAAAACCAAAAATCTCAAACTGGCCACAGGCATTGTCCATTTTTCAAGGTCTTTTTAATGAAACGTTGTCTATTGCTTTTAGAACAGTTTAATAGTAGACTCTGGAATTGGCAGAATTTTCCCCTTGGTCCTAACAGTACAATCTGCCTAGTTTAAGTTGAGAGGGTTTCCTTGCATTGTCATATGGAGTTTGAAGACCTCAGGACCATGAGGACCACAGAGCAGACTTGGATGATGCCTAGCCAGGAACAAAGGAGTCAGGACCACTCAGCCAGGGACATACCTTAGCCACCATGACCCATGTGCAACTCAGCATCTGTGACTCAGGACATCAGAAACTACCTTGTGACTGCCCAGAAGGACCAGCTATGGGTGCTCATTGATTCTTATTTTCCATCATCCCCCAGCATGTGGAGAGACTACTCATAGAGAAGACTGGAGCCCTCACCTGGTGATGATATGTGGAGCTCCAGCTCCCAGGTGGAAAACAGAGTCATACCTGCTCTGATCTACCATCTGAGCTGTCATCAGGAGTTTTAAGGACTGACTTGATGAATAAAATATAAGGGTTTAGAGTGAACTCCGCATGTGCAGGGTTGAAGAGAATAAATAGTCCTTTGTATGTCAAAGATCCTTCCTGATAACCCAACCTGAGAAATCTCTTCTTCAGCCACATCTGCTGCTGGAGAATGCTGAAAAAAATAGTGACTATAAAATGAAATGAAGCTTGGAGGTGAACCATATGAAATTCCGTGGGCTGGGGGAGAAATCATCCACTATTACAATTGAGTCTAGGGAAGGAGGGGGAGAGGAGGTGGGGCGACCATGAAAAATCAACAGCGAAGATTGAAAATGTGGATTTTCTCTTGGGAAGCTCCCTTGCCCGGGAAAGAAGAAAACATGAGCAATGAAGCTTTGCCTGGAGAGCAATACTGTTCACATTTGCATGTTAAACGGATTGAGGCTCTCCTAGGCTCCCCCTGGGGAAGGCTGTCAGAGGCAGCTCTTAAATCTAATGGTCCCTTGCCCACACTTACTCTGGTTTGGAGCCCACAGCCCCAAAGAGACCCTTGTATGCCGTAGGTGCTCAATAAATATTTGTATTGAATTGCATTTAAAAGCTAGTTTCTTGAGTGACCCACCCCCCAAGGCTGTGCTCAGGTATTTCCCTATGTACATCTTGAATTCTGTGTAATCTGTACAGTGAGACTTTAGGAAGAGGTAGTTTTCATCCAAAAGCCTTCTTTGCATTAATTTCAGTTTTATTGCCTGCCCCCTCCCCACCTTTAGAAAAACAGGCCTGAATTATCCCCAGAGCTGCAGAAACAGCACTGGGAGTTTGAGACTTGGGGGCTTGGCAGGGTCAGCCTTGGTTTTAGCTGTGGTGACTTGCAAAGCCCTGGCTTGCCCTCCCCAGGTTCTCTGGGTAGAGCAGAGACTCCTTACCCCTGGAGTACATGCAATGGGGGCCATGCTCTGAAGCTTCGTGCAACTCACCTACAGGATGCACCCTCCATCTTTACACACCTGTGGGCATATCTGTCCTGGCACCATCCACCCACTCCCAGACCTCTATGTCCATATGCTTGGATTCTGGTAGCTTCTGATGAATAAATTTCTTTCCTTTTTGTTTACTCAACATGTGCTTTATGCCAGGTGTTTCTCTAGGTGCTTGGGGATGCAGCAAGGACAAACTAGATAAAATTCTGCCTTTATGGAGCTTACATTCTGGTGGCGAAAGACAGGCCATGACAAACATGATCAGTAACTAAATGTTGCATTAGAAGATGATGTGCTTTGGTTAAAAACAGAGCAGGATACGGAGGATCGGGAGTGAGTTGAGCAGGATCGAGATTGGAAAGGGGTGGTTGGGACAAGCCTCCAATAGAAGGGAGAGCCAATGGCACTTGCGGAAGGATAGCTGTGGGTCCCAAGGAAAACCCGGGCATTGGCTTCGCAGGAACTGGTCTGACTTGGTTATCTGCACCAAGAGGGAGAATGGAGGGACAAGTAGTCTGGGTGCAAGGGCTGCTGGGGGTAATTCAATCACTGATTTTTTTTGGATATTGTTTATGCAAACTCTGAAACAAACCTTACAAATGGGAGGAGGGTAAATGAAAAGAATGAACCTGACATAGATGACAGAAGGGAGCTCTGCCCAGATACCAAGGGGGAGGTAGGGGGAGGGTAGAGAAGAGGACAAGATGTGTGTGTGTCAGGACACAGCAGAGTGTTCTGTGCCTTCCCATTGGTTGGGACCCAGGCTGGAGTCACCCAGGGATGACCTCTGTGGCTGGGCTTGCGATAGGCCCTGGTCAGAGAGCCGAGAGGGAACTGTGCCCTAGAGAGGGGTGAGGACCCTCCCCTGGGAAGAAGGGTCTCTGTCTTCCCCTCCAAGAGGAACACAAGGGCACCTCACATTGATCTTGGAATGTAAGGGGATTTTGTCCATCTGTTTGGTTTATTGGTTGCATCTCAAGTGCCTAGGAAGGGGCCTGGGTCAGAGTACAGGTTTGCTGGATAATTGTTGAGCGAGTAAATGGATTCATCAAGTACTCATGGGCTGCACTCTGGAATTCCACCCTTGCTGGGTATGGCAAGCTCACAGGGAGATGGGAGTGTCGCTCCTCCTGGCTCCTCTGAAACCCGGCTCAAGAAGCAGCATCTTCCTCCAGCAAGCCAACGTGTCTCCTGAGCTTTCGAGATGAAGACACAGAGCAAAGAGCTCTGAACTTGGCATCAGGGAACCCAGGTTTACTGGCCCCAGACTTGGCCAAATCACTCAACTTCTGTGAGCCCCTTCACCTGTGAGTCCCAAAGAAAGGTGTCCTGCCAGTCTTGCCTGCTTTGCAGGGTGATTTTGAAGAGCACAGATGTGCATAAGGAAGCACTGGGGGACCAAACCACCATGCAGTGTAAGGCATTATTCTCTCTACGCTTACACTTGGAAAAAAAATAAAGACAAAGAAAAATACAAAGAATATCGTAACAAATACAGAAGTACTCACCCCTCAGAATAACAGGTGCTAATCAGTTATATTTGCTTCATATCTCTCTGGAATAAAGTCATGATGTATAAAGTTCAAGTCCCCCATTATCCATTCCTTAATTTTATTCCTCTCTACCCTCCTCCTCCTCAGAGGCAACCACTATTATGAATTTGATGTATATTGCTTTATCCCAAGTCTTAAATATTTTTTTTTTAAAGATTTTATTTATCCATTTGACAGAAAGAGACACAGTGAGAGAGGGAACACAAGCAGGGGGAATGGGAAAGGGAGAAGCAGGCCTCCCGCAGAGCAGGGAGCCCGATGCGGGGCTCGATCCCAGGATCCCGGGATCATGACCTGAGCCGAAGGCAGACGCTTAACGACTGAGCCACCCAGGTGCCCCTTAAATATTTTTAATATACTATTTATGGGGATCACAACATATAAGCAACACATTATAAAGTCTTTTGAAAAAAAGTTTGCATAGGAGTGCCTGGGTGGCTCAGTCGGTTGAGAGTTCGACTTTTTTTTTTAATAAAGATTTTATTTATTTATTTGACAGAGAGAGACACAGCGAGAGAGGGAACACAAGCAGGGGGAGAGGGAGAGGGAGAAACAGGCTTCCTGCCCAGCAGGGAGCCTGATGCAGGCCTCGATCCCAGGCACCCCGAGAGTCCGACTCTTGATCTGTCTGGGTCGACTCTGAGCTCAGCCGGGAGTCTGCTTGAGATTCTCTCCTTCTCCCTCTGCCCTTCCCCCCACCCCTTTCAAGTAAATACATAAATCTTTTTTAAAGATTAAAAAATAAAAAGTTTGCATAAATAATACTAAATTCCTGCACGCAATTCCGAATGTGTGTGTCTGGAGGTTTCCTGCACCACCAAGCAATTCTCCAACACCATCTAGGTGTCCTAGAATTCATCTCAATTCTGACACTGTTTACCTGGAGACAGCATCAGCTTCCACAGGTTAAGGGTTCAGGCCCACAAGACTGCCCCCCTCCCCGACACACATCACAAGTCCAGCCTGTCCCCTGTACTTGTCACCAGCTATTGATCAGAGATTCCAACGAATCCCTCCATGGGTTCAATTAATTTGCTAGAGTGGCTCATGGAACTCAGAGAAACACTTTACTTGCTATAGCAATGGTTTATTACAAAAAGATATAACTCAGGAAGAGCCAGATGGAAGAGATGCACAGGGCAAGGTCAAGGGAAGGGCATGGAACTTCCCTGCCCTTTCTGAGCATGCCACTCTCCCCAAATCTCCACGTGTTCACCAACATGGAAGTTCTTCAAACCCAATCATTTTGGGTTTTCATGGGGGCTTCATTACATAGGTACAATTGATTAAACCATTGACCCCACAGGCAGGTTACTCCCTGATACAGGCTGTTTTGGGGTATGCCAAGGAGAAATGAAACATGAGGGACTGGTCCCAGCACTGGAGATTTTTTCCCTTAAATTCAATTCCAAATCCTGGGCTTGTGCTGGAGTTACCCCAACTAACTCGGGTCCTTGGGGGAAACAGATGGATAGGATTGATGTATATTTGGAGTTTATTTGGACTCTGACCAAAAACTATCCCAGCTTAGACCTGGCTCTCAAGGAAAAGGAGTGTTGCCTTGCTCTCCCTCTGTCACCCTCCTGGCCATAGCGACAAGCAGACTGAGAGAAGGAGTGGCCCCCGGGGATGAAGCATTCCGTGCTCAAAGAGGGCTGGGTGCCCAGGTACCACCCAAGGGACCTATGTGCGGGGCCTTCCAAGAGCCCCATCCTCTGGCTTGTTCTTCCCAATACATTCCAGAATCATGACATGTCTCTCAGAAAGGAAGAATTATTTTTGCCCATGGCATAAATAAATCCAGGAACCAGTTCCAGTAATCACAAGTACATGCCAGTTTTCAAGTGCACTCTTGACAAAAGCAGAAAGAAATCAGTATAGCCTGCCCAGAAAGGCCACTGGTGGTGTGGAAGCCAGCAGGATTCTGGAGAAAGGAAGCAGGAAGGAGGGGCTAGATTTTCATTTAACATTATCAAATTTTTCAAACAAACAGAAAGAGAGAGCAATTTAAAAAAACAAATTTGAAGTTATTTTGCCCAATTTACTTCAGATCTTAAGAAATAAAAATAAAACGTCACCTGGGTGGCTCAGTCCATTAAGCATCCGCCTTCGGCTCAGGTCATGATCCCAGGGACCTGGGATCCATCCCCGCATCAGGCTCCCTGCTCGGTGGGGAGCTTGCTTCTCTCTCTCTCCCTCTGTGCTCTCTCTCTCTCCTTCTCTCACTCTCTTGCTCTCACTCTCTCTCAAATAAATAAAATCTTTAAAAAAATGAAAATAAAACATTAGTTCCATTAGAAATCTGACCATACTCTATAATTCTCTCCCCAGAGGTCTTTGCTATCGTCAGTTTGTGTTTGCCTTTCTCATGCTTCCTTTAATATATATATATGCATCTATAAAAACAACTGTATATGATATTCTTATTTTAAGCTGTCTTAATTTTTCCTTTGATGCATTTATTTATTTATTTTTAAATTAATTTTTTAAATTTAAATTTAATTAAATTTTAGCTAGCTAACATACAGTGCAATATTGGTTTCTGGAATAGAATTCAGTGATGCATCATTTACATACAACACCCAGTGCTCATCACAACAAGTGCCCTCTTTAATACCCATCCTCCATCTAGCCCTTCCCCACTCACCTGCCTCCATCAACCCTGTTTGTTCTCCATTGTTAAGAGTCTCTTATGGTTTGTTTCCCTCTCTCCTTTTTTCTTTTCCCCCTTCCCATTTGTTCATTTGTTTTGTTTCTAAAATTTCACATATGAGTGAGATCATATGGTATTTGTAATTCTCTAACTTATTTCATTTAGCATAATACACTCTAGCTCCATCCATGTCCTTGCAAATGGCAAGATTTCATTTTTTGATGGCTGAGTAATATTCCCTACATGATTTTCTACTGTATATATGATTTTGCAATTAGCTTTTTAAGACAAATTGTAGTAAAAAGAAAAAACACATGAAATTCACCCTCCTAATCATTTCCAAGTGTATAGTATTGTCAACCACATGAACCCCTCTTGCATGACTGAATCTACACCCACCAAACACAACTCTCCACTTCCCCCTTTCCCAGCCCCTGGCAATTACCATTCTACATTTTACAAAGGTGACTGCTTTGGATACCTCATATAAATGGAATCATTGAGTATTTTTGTGACTGCCTTATTTCACTCACATAATGTCCTCAAAGTTCATCCATGTTGTAGCACATGTGAAGTTCTTTCCTTTTATGGCTGAATGATATTCCATTGTATGTATGTGCTGCATTTTGTTTATCTATTAATGCATTCATGGACATTTTTTTTCTCTCAACAGTTTATTTTTATTTTTATTTATTTAATTTTAATTTTTTATTTGAATATAGTTGACACTATTGTTACAAAAACATGGAACGCTTCACAAATTTGTGTGTCATCCTTGCTCAGGGGCCATGCTAATCTTCTCCGTATTGTTCCAATTTTTAGTGTATGTGCTGCCGAAGCGAGCACCGTTCATGGACATTTAAGTTGCCTCCACCTCTTGGCTATCATGAACACTGCTGCCATGAACATGGGTATGCAAACATCTTTTTGAGATCCTTTTTAATATTTTTTTGTATACACACCCAGCAGTGGATTGTTGGATCATATGATAATTCTATTTTGAATTTTTTCAGGGAACTCCGTACTGTTTTCCCTAGCAGCTACACCATTTTACATTACCACCAACAGTGCACAAACATTCCAATTTCTCCTCATCCTAGCTAACACTTGTTTTATTTTCTGTGTTTTGGGTAGTGGCCATCCTAACGCGTGTGAGGTGATATCTCATTGTGGTTTTGGTTTACATTTCCCTGATGATTAGTGAGTTTGAGTATCTTTTCATGTGCTTGTTAGACATTTGTATACCTTTGGAGAATTGTCTATTCAAATTCTTTGCCCATTTTTAAATTGGGTTGTTTTTTTGTTGTTGTTGTTGTTATTGAGTTATAGGAGTTCTTCTTATATTCTGGATATTAACTTTTTATCAGATAGATGGTTTGCACATCTTTTCTCTATATGGTTGCCTTTTCACTCTGTTGATTTTTTGTTGTTCACAGAAAATTTTAAGTTTGATATGGTCCCATTTGTCTATTTTTGCTTTTGTTGCCTGTGCTTTTGGTGTTATATCTAAGAAATCCTTATTAAATCCAATGTCATTGAACTTCCTCCCTGTTTTCTTCTAGGAGTTTTATAGTTTCAGGTCTTATATTTAGGTCTTTAATAAATTTTGAATTAATTTTTGTATATGGTGCACGCAACTTGCTTTTTGAACTGATTTTGTCTTTGAGATTTATTCGTGTTAGTACAAGGAGTTCTAGCTCACCTACTGTCACTGCTGATGGAAAGTCCATGTAACATTCTCCACAAGTTGTTCACCCATTTTTCAACTTGTCACAAATAGTATGGTGATGAACGTTCTAAGTCTCCCACACACATGTGTAACAAGCAGAATCACTGGCTCCAAGAGCGTGAGAGCACACCTCTTCCATATTAACAGACATCCCTCAATTGTCATACAAAGGGATCGTATGAACACACAGTGCTGCTTCTCTTCCCTGCAGGCACCTGCACCCCCCCCGCATTGATGGTGTAAGATAGTGCCTCATGATGCTAATTTCTATTTTCCTGATTACTAAATAAAATTTGAGGTATATAGTTTATTAATCTGTTTCATGTTTTCCTACTCCCTGGAGCAGTTAGAGCAGGTGATTATCATAATGATAAAACTCAGGAAGTAACACTAAGTTACTCCATGGAACACTCTTTTGTCTCCTACCCCCGCAATTTCAACTCGATGATAATAACTCATCATAGTAGTTTGGGGCAAAGGGGAGGGAATAAAACCAGTCAGCAAAACTTATGCCTATCTTAAAGAGATAAACTAAAGAAGAAATAGGTGCCTGGTTTGGATTATGGGTCTTAGGCAGGACAAGAACTGCCCTATACTTAGATATCTGGGCCATGCTGTCCTCACTTGTTCCTGGGACTCCCTAAATAATGATACACTGTAAATGGGAGGTAAATGACATTTCTCAAATTCAGATTAATAGTGAGATGGGCTGATCTGAATTAGTGATGACTGAGTTGTGAACCGTCAAAACTTCAAGTTACTAAGTTTTTAAGGGCATATAACAAAACAAGGGCAAGTAGGCTTGCTTTAGCAACCCCCATGAGAATCACCTGTCTAGTCTAGCCCTCTAGGGTGGGGGTAGGAAGAGGTGGGCACCCAAGGCCCAAAGCCACACTATAAATGCAAAAGTAGTTTGTCTATTTGGGGTTGCAAAAACACCAGGTAATCTCCAATATCAGAATGACCCCCTGAGAAAAGGCTCTGCCAAAGGACAGGATTCAGGTGATAAAATAATAAGAAAAGATGCTGATCTGGTACATTTGGAAGTTGTCACTCCTGTGTTCATGACAAAGAAAAAGCTGAACAAACTGAAAATCAACAACTCTTCTTAGATCTATTAGAGAACTAAAGTCATAAGCTAATCACCTGCCTCCCAAACTGGGGAGACAGACAGGCAGATAGAATCACAGCTTATTGGCAGAGGATCACAACTTACTGGACCAGTAGCTTAGAAACAGAAATCTCGGTGGGACCCAGTTATTGGTATAGGAAAAGCCAAACTTTAATTGATGAATTGCTAGAAACCCCAGTCTGAGAATTGGACAAGTCTGAAAGTTAAAAACTCCTGGGGGAACTCAGGATTTGGAAGGGGTCCCCCTTTTTGTGAGTTTTACTTCCATGAGCCCTATCAGATTCTCACAGCGAAGATTAGAGAAAAATCCCTTGGGCTTCTGGTAGGAGGAGGGGAGATGTAACCATTCTGAAATATGCCAGAGCATTCTGTCCTTCTTTTTTTTTTTTTTAAAGATTTATTTATTTATTTATTTAAGAGAGTGAGAATGAGAGAGAGAGAGTACATGAGAGGGGGAAGGGTTAGAGGGAGAAGCAGGCTCCTCGCCGAGCAGGGAGCCCGATGCGGGACTCGATCCAGGGACTCCAGGATCATGACCTGAGCCGAAGGCAGTCGCTCAACCAACTGAGCCACCCAGGCGCCCCAGCATTCTGTCCTTCTTAATAAGGTCTGCCCTCAAGAGAAACTACTAACCTACTGGGGCCTAACCAACTTGGGGGAGGGAAAACACCCAACTCCAGCCCCTTCTAGCCATCCTATTCCATGCAAGTTGCAGGGCTAGGGGGACAACTGAGAAGCTCTTGTGAAGATCACAGTCCAGGGCTCAGGCTTATTAAAAGACTGAGACCTAATCATAAAACCATAGACCTCTCCCCTCTCCTACACCTCACCACCATATCAGTCATGCTCCTGTATAATATCCGGGGAATACAACAGCAGGACTGTCATGTGTCTGACCTTGTTTAAGAAGACTTTATGGAAACCGAAGCATGAACATACAGGGGAGACAAAAACGAGGACACCAGAGGCAATTTTAGCTTGTGGCACGTACGGCAATAGTAAACAGTAAACACAGCCTAACTCCTAGCCAAACAAACATAAAACCTCACACTAAAGGCCTATCTACTTCAGTTCCTTTTACTTAGTACATCCTGTCTGGTTTTCACCAAAAAATTACAAGCCTTACTGAAAGACTAAAAGCATGGTTTGAAAAGACAAGAGCAAACATTAGAAACACAATCAGGTATGGCAAAGATGGAATTATCAGGTCAGAAATTTAAAGCAACTATGATTAATATGCTAAGGTCCCTAACAGAAAAAGGAGATATCAGGCAAGAACAGATGGGTAATGTAAGCAGAGAGATGGAAATCCTAAGAAATAATCAAAATGAATTCTATAAATAAAAACCACTCTAACAGAAATGAAAAATGCCTTTGAGGGGCTCATCAATAGAGCCAAGGAAAGAATCAGTGAACTTGAAGAACTGTCAATAGAAATTCCCAAACTGAAATGCAGAGATAAAAAAATTAAAATGATGGAACAGTCCAAGCACTGTAAGACAATTATAAAAGGTATAATATACATGTAATGGGAATAACAGAAGGAAAAAAGAGATAAAGAACAGAATAAATATTTGAAGTAATAATGACTGAGAATTTTCCAAAATTAACAACAGACACCAAACCATAGATCCAGGATGCTCAGAAAACACTAAGAAGGATAAATACTGAAAAATCTATACCTAGGTATATATTGAAACTGCAGAAAATCAAAGGCAAAGAGAAAATCTTGAAAGAAGCCAGAGAATAAAACACCTTACCTATGGAAGAACAAGAATTAGAATCACATATGTCTTATCTTCAAAAACTGTGCAAGCAAGGAGAGAGTGGAATGAATTATTTAGTGTTGAAATTTAAAAAATTAAAAAAAAACCTAGAGTTTTGTATCTAGTGAAATTATCCTTTAATAGTGAAGGAGAAATAAAGATTTTCTCAGGCAAACAAAAATTGAAGGAATTTGTTGCCATTAGATCACCTTGCAAGAAGTATTAACAGTTCTTTAAAGAGAAGGAAAATGATGTGGATCACAAACTTGGATCTACATAAAGAAATGAAGACCATTAAAGAAGGACTAAATGAAGGTTAAGTAAAACCTTTTCTTTTCTTTTCTTTTTTTTTTTTTAAGATTTTATTTATTTATTTGACAGAGAGAGACACAGCGAGAGAGGGAACACAAGCAGGGGGAGTGGGAGAGGGAGAAGCAGACTCCCCGCAGAGCAGGGAGCCTGATGTGGGACTCGATCCCAGGACCCTGGGATCATGACCTGAGCCAAAGGCAGTCGCTTAACCCACTGAGCCACCCAGGCACCCAAACCGTTTATTTTGCTTATTCTTACTTGATTTAACAGAAACAGCTCAAAACAATGACAATGCATTTGCTGATTGTAGTTTATGGATAACTGAAGTCAATGACATCAATGTTATAAGAAACAAGAGAGAAAAATTGGGAATACTCTGTTACAAGGAATATGTAATACTCGTGAAGCAGTATAGTGTTATTTGTAAGTGGTCTTGGATGAGTTGTAAATGTATACTGTAAACTCTAAGGCAACCACTAAAAAAAGTTTCATAGAAGATTATAATTGATGTGTTAGGCAGGGTTCTCCAAGAAATAGAGTGTGTGTCTAAATAAGGAATTGGCTTATGCAAGACTGAGAAGTCCCAAGATCTGCAATCTGGAGAGCCAGGAGAGCCAATGGTACAGCTCCAGTCTGAGTCTGAAAGCATGAGAATCAGGAGAGCCAATTGTGTAAGTTCCAGTCCAGGTACAAAGGCAGGAGACCAATGTCCCAGCTCAACATCATCAGGTAGGCAGAGAGAATTCTCTCTGGTCCAGTCTTTTGTTCTATTCAGGCCTTTAACAGATTGGATTAAGCCTGCCCACATTGCAGAAGACAATCCGCTTTACTCTGTCCGCTGATTTAAATGCTAATTTAATCCAGAAACACCCTCACAGACACACCTAGAATTTTCTTTTAGGAAATATCTGGGACCCCAAGACCCAATCAAGTCAACACATAAAACTGACCATCACAATTGATATGCTAAGAGAGAAGAGAAAGTGGAATCATATAAAATGTTCAATTAAAACCAGAGAGGGGAAAAAAGAAGGCAAAAACAAACAAATAGAAAATAAGAGCAATAGCTAGAAAAGGTAACAAATATGGAAGATATTAATCTACCTATATCAATAATAAAAATTGACATTAAATGTCAATTGTCTGAATATACCAATTAAAAGACAGGCTGTCAGAGTAGGTTAAAAATAAAAAGACCCTGGGGCACCTGGGTAACTCAGTCAGTTAAGTATCTGCCTTTGGCTCAGGTCATGATCTTGGGATCCTGGGATTGAGCCCCAAGTCGGGCTCCCTGCTCAGCTGGGAGTCTGCTCCCCCCTCCTCTGCCCCTCCCTCTGCTTGTGCTCTCTCTCTCATAAATAAATTAAAAAAAATTTTTTTAAACACCCAATCATATGTTGTTTACAAGAAACCCACTTTATTTTTTTTTAAGATTTTATTTATTTATTTGAGAGAATGAAATAGAGAGAGAGAGCATGAGAGGGGGGAGGGTCAGAGGGAGAAGCAGACTCCCTGCTGAGCAGGAAGCCCGATGCGGGACTCGATCCCAGTTCTCCAGGATCATGACCTGAGCCGAAGGCAGTCACTTAACCAACTGAGCCACCCAGGCGCCCCAAGAAACCCACTTTAAATAAAAGACAAGATTAAAAGTAAATGGATGCAGAAAGATACACCATACTAACACTAATCAAAAGAGTGCTGGAAGCACTACGTTAATTTCAAACAAAGGAAACTTCAGAGCAAGGAAAGTTATCAGAGATAAAGAGAGGTGTAGATAATGATAAAGGGATCAGTTCTCCAAGAAGACATAATAATCCTTAATGTGTATGCACTTAACAACAGAGCATCAAAATACGAGACAAAAATTGTTAGAAAAGCAAGGAGAAATAGATAAATGCAGTATTATATTTGGAAGCTTCAACACCCCTTTATCACAAATGGACAGATCCAGCAGGCAGAACATCAGTAGGATATAGGTGAACTAAACAACACCATTAACTGTATTTAATTGACATTTACAGACTACTTTAGCCAACAACAGCAGAATACACATTCTCTACAAGTTCACACAGAACATTCGCCAAGATAGACCACATTCTGTCTGGGTCATAAAACAAACAACAAATTTAAAAGAATAGAAATCATGCAAAATTTTCTCTCAGATAATAATAGAATTAAACTAGAGATCACTAATAGAAAGATCATGAGAAAATCCCAACACAGTTGGAGATTAAACAACATACTTCCAAATATCACAGGAGTCACACACACACACACACACACACACACACACACAAGTCTCAGGAGAAATTTAAAGATATTTTGAACTAAATGAAAATGAAAATACAACCTATCAAAAATTGTGGAATACAGTGAAAGCAGTGCTTACAGGGAAATCTATTGCACTGAATGAATTGAATGTATTATAAAAGAAAAAAGATCCAAAATCAGTTATCTAAGCTTCTACTTTGGGAAACAAAAAAAGAAGAGCAAATTAAATCCCAGTAAGCAGAAAAAAGAAATAATAAAAAATAGAACAGAAATCAAGGAAATTTAAAATAAGAGATTAATCAAGAAAAGCAGTGAAACCAAAGCTGATTCTTTGAGGAGATCAATATAATTAATGAACCTCTAGTCAGGTTAACTAAGAAAAAAAGAGAGAAGACACAAATTACTAAAATCAGAAATGAAAGAGGGGCCAGCACTACTGATCCCATGGACATTAAAAGGATAATAAAAGAATACTATGAACAAGTCTATGCCCATAACTTTGATAACTTAGATGAAATGGATTAATTCCTTGAAAGCTGCAACTTACTGAAATGAACACAAAACTCACAGAAGGAGAAATATATACCCTGACTAGGTCCATATCTATTAAAGAAAATTGAACCAATACTTAATCACCTTCTAAAACAGAAAGCACCAGCCCAGTTGGGTTCACTGGTAAATTTTACCAAACATTAAAGGAAGAAACTATACCAGTGCTTTACAATCTTTTCCAGAAAATAGAAGCAGAAGGAACACTTCCTAATTAATTCTATGAGGTCAACATTACCCTAATACCAAAACCAAAGAAAGATGTTACAAGGAAGGAAAACTATAGATCAATATCTCTTATGAACACAGGTGCAAACATCCTCAACAAATTAGCAAAATTGTATCCAACAATGAATAAATAGAATTATACACCATGACAAAATGGGATTTATTCCAAGTATGCAAGGCTAGTTCAACACTGAAAACCAATTAGTATAATCTTAGTCTGCTCAGGCAGACTCACAATACCTCAGAACGGGCGGCTTAAGCTACAGAAATTTATTTTCTCACAGTTATGGGGGCTGAAAGTCCAAGATCAAGATGTTGGCAAGTTTGATTTCTCCTAAGGCCCTTCTCCTTGGCTTTCAGATGTCTGCCTTCTCTCTATATCTTCACATAGCCTTTCCTCTGTGTGCACATTCTTGTTATCTCTGTCCCTGTGTCTTAACCTCTCCTTATCCTAACCTCTTCACAAATAGATCAGTGTAACAGTCAGATTAGACTAGGGTGCATTTTAACTTAATTAGCTCTTTTAAATGCCCCACCTTTAAATATAGTCACATTCTAAGGTACTAGGGGTTAGGGCTTCAACATGTGAATTTTAGGGAGGACACAATTCAGTCCATAAAAGGGAGATTCAACATTTTCAAGATGTCAATTCTTCACAATTTGGTCTATATATCCAATGTAATCAATAAAAATCCCAGCAAGTTATTTTGTGGATATAGAAAAACTGATCTAAAGTTTATATGGAGAGGGGTGCCTGGATGGCTCAGTCATTAAGTGTCTGCCTTCGGCTTGGGTCATGATCCCAGGGTCCTGGGATCAAGCCCTACATTGGGCTCCCTGCTCAGCAGGAAACCTGCTTCTCCCTCTCCCATTCCCCCTGCTTGTGTTCCCTCTCTCACTGTCTCTGTCTGTCAAATACATAAATAAATAAAATCTTTAAAAAAAAAATAAAGTTTAAATGGAGAGGTAAAAAATCCAGAATAGCTAACACAATATTGAAGGAGAATAACAAAGTCAGAGGACTGACACTACCCAACTTCAAGACTTACTATAAACTATAATAATCAAGACAATATGGGGCGCCTGGGTGGCTCAGTCGTTAAGCGTCTGTCTTTGGCTCAGGTCATGATCCCAGGGTCCTGGGATCGAACCCCACATTGGGCTCCCTGCTCTGCGGGAAGTCTGCTTCTCCCTTTCCCACCCCCTGCCACTCGTGTTCCCTCTCTTGCTGTCTCTCTCTCTCTGTGTCAAAATAAATAAATAAAATCTTTAAAAAAAAAAGACAATATGGTATTGGTGAAGGAATAGGCAAATAGATCAATGGAACAGAAAAGAGAGCTCAGGAAAAGATCCACAGAAATATAGTCAACTGATCTTTGACAAAAGATCAAAGGCAATTGAATGGAAAAATGATAGTCTTTTCACATAGTAGTGCTAGAACAATTGGGTATCCAAATGCAAAAATATGAATCTAGGCATAGATCTTACATCTTTCATAAAAACAAACTCAAAATGGATTATGAATCTAAATGTAAAATGCATAAAAGTCCTAGAGGATAACACAAGAGAAAATCTAGGTGACTTTGGATTTGGTGATGATTCTTTAGATATAAGACCAAAAGTATGATCCATGAAAAAAAAATGATAGCTGGGGTTTATTAAAATTAAAAACTTCTTTATGAGAAATACTATGAAGAGAATGAAAAGATAAGCCACAGACTAGGGGAAAAAATCTTTGCAAAACACATATCTGATAAAGATCTGGCATTCAAAATATGCAAAGAACTTCTAAAAGCCAATGTAAGTAACAGACAACCTGATTAAAAAATGGGCAAAAGACCTGAACAGATGCCTAACCAAAGAAGATATACAGATGGCAAATCAGCATATGAAAGATGCTCCCCATCACATGTCATTAGGGAATTGCAAATTAAAACAATGAGATACCACTACACATCTACTAGAATGGCCAAAATCCAAAACAGCAACAACACCAAATGCTAACAACGTTGGAGAGCAACAGGAACTCTCATTCATTGCGGGTGGGAATGAAAAATGGTACAGCCATTTTGGAAGACAGTTTGGTAGTTTCTCACAAAACAACATATACTTTTACTATATGATTCAGCAGTCTTACTCTTTGGTATTCACCCAAAGGAGTTGAAAACTTAGGTCCACACAAACACCTGCACACAAATGTTTATACATTTATTATACAAATGTTTATTCATAATTGCCAAAACTTGGAAGCAACCAAGATGTCTTTTGGTAGGTAAATAGATAAATAAATTGTGGCACATCAAGACAATGGAATATTATTCAGCCCCCAAAAGAAATGAACTATCAAGGGGTGCCTGGGTGGCTCAGTCAGTTAAGCATCTGCCTTTGGCTCAGGTCATGATCCCCGGGTCCTGGGATGGAGCCTGGCATCAGACTCCCCACTCAGCTGGGAGGCTGCTTCTCCCTCTCCCTCTGCCCCTCTCCATCCCCACTTGTGCTCTCTCTCTCTCTCTCAAATAAATAAAATCTTAAAAAAAAAAAAAGAGCTATCAAGTCATGAAAAGACATGGAAGAAACTTCAATTCGTTTTACTAAGTGAAAGAAGCCAATTTGAAAAGGCTTCACTGATATTGTATGATTCCTACTATATGGCATTCTGGAAAAGGCAAAACTATGGCCACAGTAAGATCAGTGGTTGTCAGGGGTTGGTAGAGTAGAGAGAGATGGATAGGTGGAGCACAGAGGATTTTTAGGGCAGCAAAGTACTCTGTATGATGGTGGATACATGACATTATACTATTTTCCCTCTACTCATAACACTTCTGACACCAAATGTGTGGGGTTTTCCCACATTAACCAATTCCCATCTCTGGACACCAACTAGATGTCCTACAATTCAATTTTGACACTCCTGGGAGTTGGTGCAGACTCCACAAGACTCAGACAATGTAATACACAAAGAGTGATTGTTAAAAATTTATCAATATTGGCTCGCCAATTATAACAAATGTATCACACTAATGCACAATGTTAACAATAAAGGATACTTGGCCCAGAGGGGGTAAGGCTGAGGAAGTAAATGGGAACTCTCTATTTTCTGATGAATTTTTCTGTAAACTTAAACCTGCCCTGAAAATTAAAGTTTATTAATTTAAAAAATAGAAAAGCAGGTGGTTTGAAGTTGAATAAATTGAAGCGATGACTAAATCAGAATGGTGAGGCAGATGGGAAGAGAGAAATGATACAGGTATTGAAACGGAACACACAGAGAAGCCCTGAGGAATGGGCATGTTGATAGCCAAGGAGTCAGTAACTCATTCTGACAATATCTGCACTCTGCCTGATCAGAGAAGAGCTTTTCAGTGGGAGACCATTGGACCACAAAACCATGAACTCTATAGGTAAGAAAGCTGAAGAACCTATAAAAGTGTTTTGTCTTTTAATTAAGTAAAGCTTAACCTGTAGTATAATTTGTCCTACTCCTTTTTTTCAAATTTTATTTATTTATCTTAGAGAGAGAAAGAGCATGTGAGGGGGGAGAGGGGCAAAGGGAAAGGGAGAGGAGCAGAGTCCCCGCTGAGCGGGGAGCCTAGGTGGGGCTTGATCCCATAACCCCAAGATCATGAGCTGAAATCAAGAGTCAGACACTCAACAGACTGTGCTACCCAGAAGCCCCTGTCCTATTACTTCTTTAGCAAAACTTGTCTTTCATAGATAATTCAAAAGTAAACTAAATCCAAGCCCCTTAGAGATTCTAGGTTGGGGTCCAGGTGAGTGAAGTTTTCCTATGTTACCATTTTATTCTGAATTGTCCCTTTCTGTAGTGATGAAGTAGTTTCATGTTTCTGGGTATTGTGGAGGATAGTAGAAGAACAAATAGAAGCTCCACCAGCCATTGGGCATCATATTGGAGTTTTATAGAGATAAGCTAAGATTGATTTTCATCATTCTTAAAACCCTGCCTCTTACCTCATTGTGCAGTATGGAGAAGGAATATCATTGACCAGTCTCTGCCATGACTGGATGAAAACAAGTAGGCAAACTGTTTAGCCAATACACTGGGCCTCGATGGTCAACTTCTGTGTTTGCTGCTAAAGCCTTATATCCATAGGGCTTAAGACCTTTTAATGACCTCATAGTGAACTCAAATAAAGACCACCTGTGAGCTCAAAACACCTGATCACTTTCTCTGAACTTTGGAACCATATCTACCTGCCAATGGGCCAGCTCCTTTTGGATGTCCACAGGTGCTCAAACAAAATGTGCCCAGCACCGAAGCTGGCTCTTCCTCCTGTGATCTGAGATCCCCCTCACTGAGAATGCCACCAATTGTCCTCCAGGTGCATAAGCCAAAAACATCATCTCTTTCTGTACTCTTCCTTACCCTTCCATATCCATGTGTCCTATAGACCCCCCATTCCTTTTCCCCCTTTTATAACTACCTCAGTACAGACCACCCTTATTTGTCATTTGGAGGACAGTTCCCTTTGTTAGTTGTTGGGTTTTTTTTTTAGACTTATTTATTTATTTGAGACAGAGCACAAGCAGGGGGAGGGGCAGAGGGAGAGGGAGAGAGAATCCACAAGCAGACTCCCCGCTGAGTGTGGAGCCCCACCCGGGGCTCAATTACAGGACCCCAAGACTATTACTTGAGCTGAAACCAAGAGTCAGCCACTCAACTGACCAAGCTACACAAGCACTCCTGTTAGTTGTTTTCAAAGAATCCTATTCTTCTCCATTAGAAAACTTACCTGTGTAATTACACACCCATTGTGGTGGCTGATTTTCTGATTCCCCTTTTTGACCATAAGCTCTATGAAAGCAGGACGCTTTCTTTCTTCTCCCCATTTTATTTCCAGTATCTCTACAGAGCCTGGAGCACAGTAGATCCTTCATAAACATTTGTAGAATTAGTGGGTAATTGAAACCGTTCTCTAATGGTCTCTTGCTTTTACCCTTCTCCCCACTGCAGCAAGAACACATATCTGATCATGATGTCATTTTCCTGATGAAAACTTTGCAATAGCTTCTCATTGCCCTCAGATAAAAGTCAGTGCTTGACAAGGCTTCTGATGTCACTTTCCACCATTGCCCCTGAGGGCTGGGAGCCATTCTCATCGTTTAGATCCTTCCTTCAACTCCTTTCAGGCCTCCACATTTGTTGTTCTCTCTGCCTGAATACTTGCTCTTCAATCCCCTTTTGTTGGACCTGCTCATTATTTCTTATTTCGACTTGGATATCACCCCTGCCAAGATGTCTTCCCTGACCCCCTCCATCACACTAGTGCTCTATACACCAGTGTATTTTCTCTGTCACTTTACTCATCTGACCATATCTTATTGGCATACTTAATTGCCTGTCTTCTTTATAATATATGAATCACCTAAGAGCAGACACCTGTCCTATTCATTGGACTTATCACAGCTCCTGGCTTGGGGTAGACCCAGTCAATCCTTGTTGAATGAATGAGTAGAACAATGAATAACCAAAAGGCAAAAGAATACTGACTAATACTTCTAGCCTCTAAGAATGGGATGGGAGATAAGAGTTCATCTAAGATTTCTTTAGCGAGCATGCACTGAGGACATGCTCTGTGCCAGTGTCATGGAGATGGACACAGAGAGCAACTGTTGTAACAGATGGGGTGGTGAGCATCCTCAGAGCACAGAAGCCACCCCCACTGGTATCTGCAGGAGAGACCCTGCTCCACTTGCCTCCCAGAGACAGACAAGGAAGACCTGGGTGCTTTCCACCTCTCCTGCTATTTCGCTCACAGACTTTGTCTCTTCATGCTAGACCCATTGAATTTTTTCTCTCATTATCTGTGATGGAAAATTAGTCAGAAAAGCATGGGTTGTAGAGAAACTTGAAAGTCATCTAATTAGTCTCCTACTTTCAGGAAGGACTACTCTTTGTTTAAATGCGATTAGACAAAATTCCATAGCTGCTTTCAGCAACAGTCTGGAATTTCGCACACCTTGATGCCAAGCTTTTTTTCTTGTGGGTAATCTCAGTCTTTCCTGCTATAATTTGAGCTCATTTCTTCTTCTCTGCACCCTGCTTATGACCCACCCAATCACTGTTTATGTCATTCTCTGCCTGGAGTGCCTCCCTCTCTCTCATTGGCTCTACCTAATTGTTGTGGTTCCAGCACACCAGCAGGGTGTGGTCCAAGGACTTCTCAGACCTAACTTGCCTTGGGGGTGATAAAAGGAATGAATTAGATTTCCATTTTTCAATATTGATTGAACTCCAAAACACAGTGCTGAATAAAGAAAATTTGAGAATGAAGCATACAGCACATTATTTGTGTAAATCAAATACTATATAAAATGTGTGTAAAATACTACACATTTATGGATGTGAACACACACACACACACACACAAGTCAAGTGTGGGAGGAGGGCTGGGAAGATGCCGTAATAATATGAGATTGTGTTATGGGAAGGTGGGACCAGAAGCAAAGATAAAGGGACCCAAAGAAGAAGTAGATGTCTGCGTGAATCAGATACCTGCGGCGATGTGCCGCCAACTAAGGAGATGGTGACTTGAATTTGTTCAAATTCAGCCCCCAAAAGGAAAAGCACCAACTCAAGTTGCATTACATGTAGAGGTGGCTCTGAGGTGGACAGAATGCAGAGTCGGGGAAGGAGAGGATGGGTAAGAGGAAGGCAGTCGAGTGGAAGGCGCCCAGCGAGGGGTGAGCAATGTGCGCTTGCGCTCTCTGGAACTTCTGTTACAAGGTACATCTGTTCACAGAGGGAAAGAAAAAAGAACCTCTGAACAGTGGTGCTGAGAAAATAGTCTAACGTTTTTTTTTTTCTTTTTCTGGCACTAAGAAAGATACACAGACGTGTCCCCTGTAATAGAACAAACAAGCCTCTGAGGGATCTTTAGCTCCAAATATCAGGAATGTTTACATAAACTGAGTTGCATTTAACGTCATGACTTTATGAGAGTTAGATTTTATTTTTATTTTATTTTATTTTATTTATTTATTTGAGTGAGAGACAGAGAGCACGAGAGGGAAGAGGGTCAGAGAGAGAAGCAGACCCCCCGCCGAGCAGGGAGCCTGATGCGGGACTTGATCCAGGGACTCCAGGATCATGACCTGAGCCGAAGGCAGTCGCTTAACCAACTGAGCCACCCAGGCGCCCTAGATTTGGTATTTTTAAGGAAATGTCAAAAAGGATTCATGGGCCTTTGAGGTTGCTGATCTAACTATCCAACCATGGACCCCTCAGGCTAACTCTCCAGCTCCTGAGCCATTACCAGGGCACTGTGGCACCAGCCCTCACCGTCCTGGGGGCTGGGCTACCACCCACCTTATTCCCGCCTCCACACGGCTCGCTCTTGCCTTCAGGCTTGTTTGTGTTTCTTTGAACTTTATCTAAATTGTGTTATATTTTAAAAAATATTTGTGTGTTAATGTTATTATGTTTTGCTGTCCTATCGCCCTGTCTTTGAATCGGGTGAGCACATTTCCTAGAAAAGCACAATTCAGTTAACTGCCTACTGGAAGTAAGTTATTTAGACTTCAAAGCCCTAAGCCCACAATGCTGGCTTGCCTGGATCTGGAGCCGTGCCTCTGGCCTGCCCCCTGCTAATGCCACTTTTAGCTGATAGTGAAGGTTCCTCCCACTTTCCCCTCCACAGCCACCCAGCTTCCAAAGCGATCAGTGTTGAACTTTGTAATGCAACGATAAGACGGGGCTCTGCCTCAGTTTCACCTGAGGCACCAGTCAACAAGAGGCCAGAACCTCTACATTCCAAAGATGGGAGCCAGCCCACCCAGCAGGGCTTTCAAAGGAGGTCTCTGCACATGGTGTCTGGCTGCCTATGAGAAAGGATGGACAGAGCTGAGGGGTCCAAGGCACAGGACTTACATTGTGGGCATACAGTGAGTCCTCCCCCTTCTGTGGGGAAAGAGTAGGGGTGCTCCCCCTTACCTCCAGTTTAGGGAGAGGAGCTTTAAGCAGACAGCTGGAGATCTGACGAGGGGATCCAGGTCTGCCACTGGCCTGAGAATGTAAGGGGGACACTTGACTGAACTGGCTGGAGAAGTTATTAGTGGGAAGTTATTAGTCTTTGCAAGGGATGCAGCAGAAGACATTCCGGTCTCACCTGAGAGGGCAGGCCCTGGGCCTCTTTGCCCTTGTTACCCCAGAATAGAATGCCCCCACCTCCTCTGTGAGGATGAACCTCCAAAAACCGGGGACCAAAAGGGAGTTGTTGTGGCCAGTTCAAGAGAACTAGAGGTGAGAGGTCCCCAGAAATGTCAGGAGTAGGTCTCCAAAGGACCCAAGACAAGCCTACAAGGGATCTTTAGAGAAGAACGTCTTATTCTGGAGAGAAAGGCTGGTTTTTTGTATCTGCTGTGGCCACAGAGTTCCAAATCCAAATCCAGATGGAGAGATTCCTTCCCTCCCTGCGAAGGCTCTAGCCCGGCCCCCACCACCCCCAGCTACAGTTCTGGAGAGGTCAAAGCTAGGGAAAGGGGGTGGTGGTGAAAATGCTGGCAATGGGAGGACGTATTATTGGTTAAATCGCATCTCCCCCACCCGCTGGACTCATATGCTGCAGTCCTGACCCCCAGTACCTCAGAATATGACTATTTGGAGATAGGGTCTTTTTAAAAGCTTTTTATTTTTTTTATTTTAAAGATTATTTATTTATTTATTTGACAGAAAGAGAGATGGCGAGAGAGGGAACACAAGCAGGGGGAGTGGGAAAGGGAGAAGCGGGCTTCCCGCTGAATGGGGAGCCTGATGCGGGGCTCAATCCCAGGACCCCAGGATCACGACCTGAGCTAAAGGCAGATGCCTAATGACTGAGCCACCCAGGCACCCCTAAAAGCTTTTTAAATTAAGATTTTAATTTTAATTCCAGTATAGTTAACATATGGTGTTATATTAGTTTCAGGTGTACAATATAGTGATTCAGCAATTCTATACATTACTCAGTGCTCATGGTGATAAGTGTGCTCTTCAATCCCCATGACCTATTTCCCCTACCCCTCACCCACCTCCCCTCTGGTAACCATCAGTTTGTTCTCTATACCTAAGAGTCTGTTTCTTGGTTTGTCTCTCTCTCTCTTTTTCCTTTGCTTGTTTGTTTTGTTTCTTAAATTCCACATGAGTGAAATCATATGTATTTGTCTTTTTCTGACTTATTTCACTTAGCATTATACTCTCTAGCTCCATCCATGTCATCACAAATGGCAAGATTTCATTCTTTCTTATGGCTGAATAATATTCCATTGTATATATACACCATATCTTCTTTATTCATTCATCAGTTGATGGACACTTGGGCTGCTTCCATATCTGGGCTATTGACAGTAATGCTGAATAAACATAGGGGTGCATGTATCCTTTTGAATTAGTGTTTTTGTATTTCGGGGGTACATACCCAGTAGTGTGATTACTGGACCATAAGGTAGTTCTATTTCTAACCTTTTGAAGAACCTCCATGCTGTTTTCCAGAGTGGCTGCGCCAGTTTGCATTCCTGCCAATAGTGCACAAGAGTTCCCTTTTTTCCACATCCTCGCCAACACTTGCTGTTTCTTGTGTTTTTGATTTTAGCCATTCTGACAGGTGTGAGGTGATATCTCATTATAGTTTTGATTTGCATTTCCCTGATGATAAGTGATGTTGAGCATCTTTTCATGTGTCTGTTGGCCTTCTGGATATCTTCTTTGGAGAAATCTCTGTTCATGTCTTCTGTCCATTTTTTAATTGGGTTATTTGTTTTTTGAGTTATATCAGTTCTTTGTATATTTTGGATACTAACCCTTCATCAGATATGTCATTTGCAAATGTCTTCTCTCATTCTGTAGGTTGCCTTTTAGTTTTGTTGATTGTTTCTTTCACTGTGCAGAAGATTTTTATTTTGATGTAGTTCCAGTAGTTTATTTTTGCTTTTATTTCCCTTGCCTCAGGAGGCATATCTAGAAAAATATTGCTATGGCTGATGCCAGACAACAAAAAGAAATAAAAGTCACCTAAATTGGTATGGAAGAAGTAAAATTTTCACTATGTGCAGATGACTTGATACTGTATATAAAAAAACCCTAAAGACTCCACCAAAAAACTACTAGAACTGATTAATGAATTCAGTAAACTCACAGAATACAAAATCAATGTACAGAAATCTGTTGCATTCCTATATACTAATAATGAAGCAGCAGAAAGAGAAATTAAGAAAAGAATCCCATTTACAATTGCACCAAAAACAATAAACTATTTAGGAATAAATATAACCAAAGAGATGAAAGACCTATGCTCTGAAATCTATAAAACACTGATGAAAGAAATTGAAGACAGCATAAAGAAATGGAAAGACATTCCATGCTCATGGATTGGAAGAACAAATATTGTTAAAATGTCCATACTACTACTCATAGCAATCTACACATTCAGTGTAATCCTTATCAAAATATCACCAGCATTTTTCACAGAGCTAGAACAAATTTGTATGGAACCACATTTGTGGTTCTAAATTTGTATGGAACTACAAAAGATCCAAAATAGCCAAGGCAATCTTGAAAAAGAAAAACAAAACTGGAGGTATCATCATTCCAGACTTCAAGTTGTATTACAAAGCTGTAGTCATCAAAACAGTATGGTAGGGGCGCCTGGGTGGCTCAGTTGGTTAAGCGACTGCCTTCAGCTCAGGTCATGATCCTGGAGTCCCAGGATTGAGTCCCGCATCGGGCTCCCTGCTCAGCGGGGGGTCTGCTTCTCCCTCTGACCCTCCCCCCTCTCATGTGCTCTCTCTCATTCTCGCTCTCTCAAAATAAATAAATAAATCTTTAAAACTGGCACAAAAACAGACGGATAGATCAATGGAGACAGCGTCTTTTGAGGGCAATTAAGTTAAAATGAGGTTATTAGGGTTGGCTCTAATCCAATCTGGTGTCCTATAAGAAGAGAGTAGGTTAAGGGAAGACCATGTGAAGGCACAGGGAGATAGCAGTTGACCATAAGCCAAGGAGAGAGGCCTCAGAAGGAACCAATCCTGCCAACACATTGATCATGGGCTTCCAGCCTCCAGAACTGTGAGAAAATAGATTTCTGGTATTGAAGCCAGTCATCTATGTATGGTTCTTTGTTATGACCACTTAGGCTGACGAGTATTCCATGTCTCCATTCTCTCTGCTGGCTTCCTGCCTACAACAGACCCGAGTTTTCACTTTGAATGAGATTCACAAAGGATGTGTTAATAACTGAACTACAGTCATTAGTGGAGCTCAGATTCCGAACTCCTTGTTCATGGGTGGGGACATGAGCCATGACCACTCCTGTTTGCCTGGGTCCTGGGAGAGCCAGCTGCACGGGTGGGTTTGCAGGAGAGGTCCAGACAAACTTTGAAGTTGCCTCATGATTACACCAAAGGCCCTGCTGATACAATTCCTGAAAGCAACAGCCCCAACGCAAGCGTCTTAAGGGGCTCTCCCCCATTTTATAGAGGACTATACACCTCCTAGGGTAGATTTTGGCTGTACCAATTATTCTCTGGAGAAGACAGAAGTAGGAATTCAAGGTAATGAAGTTCCTAAAGCATGCCCAGCACTCAGCAAAGCCCCGGCCTCAGCTCTGCTGCTCACATCTGGGGTGGTCTGTGAGTCTTCTTGAGGCTATTTTGCAGTCTATTCTCCGAAAAAGATTCGTCTCCCCATGCTTCAGTGGCATTTCAGTTGCTCTCCTTCAAATCACTTTCCCAAACTTAAGGGCTTGTGTTGGAATAATTAAATGCGCTGAGCCAGGATTTGTTGCAAAAGTGACCTTACAATTCCCTAGAGGTGTGCTGAGTCCTGAAGAATGAGAAAATTGACCCCAAAGGAGAGGGACTGGTTTGACCTTGTTCTGCAGAGTACTCAGGGGTGATCTACCTCACCAGCAGGAAGAGGATGCGGGCTGAGGTTGCAGGAATTCATTCTGAAATGAATTTTGAAAGGAAGCTACCTTACCCAAGATGCATTAGCCCAATTTCCTAAGTCCACCCAACAAACTGAGAGCAAACCCCCTCACTTCCCTTCAGACCAGCTCTCTCCCTCCCAGCAGGAGCACAGCCCCTTCCCCTCCATGCCCCTCCCCCCACCCCTGGGCAAGAAAGGGCCCTTGCCATGGACAGCAGTTGATGTGAATATTGAGAGGTCCCAGGGCTGCTGAGCTAAAGTTGCTTTAACTTGGAAGCCAGTCAGCCTCTGCTGGGTCCTCTGTGAGGAAGCGGAGCACTCAGCATGTTTAGCAAGGTTAATAAAACAAATCATGATGGCCGTGAAGACTGTGAGGATAAGCAGGAGGCCCTGCGGGTGTGTGCTGGGGGTAGCCAGGCCACCAGGCGTCCCTGGGTTAACTCCAGGCTGATGCCTCATCAGTTCTGGAGACTGTTGACATGGGTCTTGTGCGTCATCGAGCCCTGGGGGTGGTCCAGGGATCCTGGTCCTGGCGAGCTCACAGAGTGCCTGAGGACTCTGCCGCTGCGCATTATCAACTGCTCTGCACACCAGCAGGAACTAATAGGGACTCAAGCCACAGTCAGCCTGCTGGGGGAGGAGAGTGCTTGGAAGACACATTGGGAGACTTTAATTTCGCCCCTTCCAAAACAAAACCAATCAAAAATAGCAAAACCCCACCACCACCTGAGGATTCTTCACAAAATGTCCAGTAGGTTCTAGAAGCTTCTAAACTCCCAGGCCGATGCATTACTCAATGGTTGTTAATCCTGTGCAGCACCACTGAGTGCAGACCCGCCAGTTCTTTGTGGGTACTTGGGGCCTCAGCTGACATCCCAGAGATCCTGGGGTTGCTTTTCCAAAATTCCACCATCTCCAATTTCTCAGACAGTGGACACAGCTCTGGAGAGTGGCTGTCTGTCTTAGAGAGCATGAGACATACCTGGGGGAGCTTGTTAGAAGTCCGGATTATACATACCTATGAGAATGGTGACGATCCAGAGCCCCGACGACCCCAAATGCTGGCATCTGTAACAGCCGGCCCCCGCTGGAGGATGTTGATGGCGGGGAGGCCGGGCATGTGTGTGTGGGTGGGGAAGACTGGGAACTCTGACTATCCACTCAGTTTTGCTGTGAACCTGAAATAGCTCTAGAAAGATTAAGTCTATTTTTAAAAAAGGAGTTCGGATTCCTAGGGACCCACTTAGCTACCTGGAAAGGATTCTGATTCGGCCGTGCTGGAGCTGGGCCTGGGAATCTACATTCTGAAAACTTTCCCATATGCCCTGATGTCAGTGGTATGTGGGTCTCCCTCAGAGGAGCAAAACCTCTCAGCATCTCGAGAGAGAGGGCAGAGGTGGACAGAGCCCCGCAGCCTGAGCTTCCCTCTTTAGGCATCAGCTGTCCCGGCCCTACCCCACCCCTCCCCCCAGCAGCTGGGATGGGCCAAGTACCCCGGCCCGGGGGGCAATGCAAGAGGTCTTGGCCTCTCCCACCCCTAAGGTCCTGACCTTTGGGTTGGCAAACTAGGGAGAAGATTTGTGAGTGTTGACCTACCTGGCCAAAGGTTTGGTGTAGGCGGAGGTCAGATTATTGCCATGAATTCCTTCCTGGCTGTTCTCCCAGCCCCTGACTTTTCTCCTCTGCAGGATATAATGTCCATGTAATGTGCCCCTGACACATTCTCGTTAAGCCGGCTCCTTCCTGATCTCCAGGTCTTTGGGGGCCCTGTGCTCCCTCCACTCCTCCCAACCCCACAGAATTGCCAACTTCAGCCAGCCTACTGTGCTGTCTGCTTTCTGGAGATTGGCTCTCCTCACTGCCCATCTCCCTTCTTCAGGATGCATGTTCCCCCTTTCTCCCTTTCTGATGTACCTCGTCCCTTAGTTCTGCCAGCACCTCAGTGGAGAGCTTCTCTGCCTGACCTCCTGGGCCCCAGAGAATACAGCAGTGTCATTACGGAGGGTCCATCTGTCTGAATTTGCCTTGGTGTGTCCTTCCGTCTTCACCTGGCCTCCTAGCGAATAGGCCAGTACGTAGGCAAAGGAGGCACAGGACAGAGACCAACAGGACTGAACCAGGGCACCTGGCCTCAAGGACAGACTCTGCCATTCGGCGGCTATAAGACCAGTCCAAGCTCCTCAGTTTCTCTGAGCCTTTGTTTCTTTACCATAAAGTGAGAATAATAATGCCCTTTTCCCAGGACTGTTGGGAGGGGAGAGGACAATGATCAGGGATGTGAGTGGGCTTTAAATGAGAAAGCGCTTCCCAACATTCGGCAGCTGTCAAGCTTTGTCAAGCCCGGTTCATCAAGGGCCAGGCCAGGCCCAGGGCAGACACGAGGCCAGAGAGGGGCCACTGTCCCGAGGCTGAGACTGGGGGAGGACTGACAGAAACCCCACCCAAAGGCTTGGAGTCAAGAGCAATGAGGAAGAGTGTTGGGCTAGGAGATGCGGAAGAGAGATGAGTAGAGCTGACTGGCTGGGCACCCAGACAGCAGAAATGTCCCAGGACCAAGGCCCCAAGCAAGAAAGCAGACAAGCTGCAGGATGAGGCTGAAGTCAAAGACACCAGTTTCTCTGGTTTAGAGAACAGCATCTGGAACATTCTTCATCCAGGGTCCACCTGTGGCCTAAAACAACATTGCGGCAGCCCAAGAACATGTCCCAAGGTCAGGAGTCCCAGAAACTCAGGAGGCTAACAGGTTCTCCATTAGAGGGTTGTTGTTGGTGCAAGATTTAAGGAGACTGGATTGTGTAATGATCTAGGGATTTGGCTTTGAAAGACTTCCTGTGGCCTCTCCAGTGTTTTATAAGTTCTTAAAGCTTCAGTTCCTCCTCTATAGAATGAGGATACTCATAACTACCTCATAGTGTTGAGGATGATTTTAATCAGATAAGGCACATAAAATGCTTAGGACAGGGCAGGGCATAGACAGGTGGTCAGCCAATCCTAGTTCTAATAATCATTCTTATTTTCACAGAGGCTACTTAGGCAATCCGTAGAAGCTGGAAAGATGTGAGTCTTTCCTTGTACAAAATACAGGTAAGGAAAACATGAATCCACCTCCTGCCCTCAAGACCAAGAGAAGCTTCATCTGGCTGATGCCGGAAAGAGGGCCTCCCATGCTTGCTTCTGTCCAAGAATAAGTCTGTCTCCAAGAGGCAGATGGGGGACTGGGGAGCGTTTTTCCAGATCAGCCTCTGTTGTCCAGACTTCCAAGTTCCCCATCCTTTCAAAGACTGCTTTTCCAGGAGGATTATCTTGAAAATGCTTGCGGCTGTCACTCGGCTCACGTCCAATAACACGGCAGGAAGTTACCCACGTTGGGCACACAGAGACATGCATGTGCAGGAAGCCCTGGGGGGGAAGGTCTAATGGAAAGGGCAGTGTGTGGCTGGAGGCCTGGCCCTGGGGAGGAGCGCTGCCTACAGGTGCAGGCCGGCCGGACCGCTGGTGATCTATGACACAGCTACCCTGTAACTGAGGGAGAAAACTCACTTTTGTGGGTAAAAATTTGGAAGCAGTGTGTGCTGAACTTGGCATTTCAAGACCACTAAGGTAATGCTAGGAGAAGGAAGGAAGAGAGGAGGGAGAAGAGGAGGGAGATCGGGAGGCTGGACGGGCTCCTAAAGACAAGACTTTTGACGTGCCGAATATAAATACTACTTCAATTCATGTTTACTTCGTCTAAAGACTAATTTGCTAAACATTTCTTGCACTGCTGTTCAGCTGCTATGTACTCTTACAGGGACTTCTCTGGAGAGGTAGCCAAGGGGCAGCCTTATTAGGGTGCTCCTTCTCAGAAGGCACTGCTGGTGGGTTTTTTTTTTTCCCCAGTAGAATGACATTCAACCTCACAACACATTTGGGAACAAGTGTAAAGGGCGTAAAGATCCCGCAACCGCCCTCAGTGTCGGGGGCGGAGGGGGGGGCACACCGAGGCGGCTCGGCACCCCACCCGGCGCAGGGTTTGGAACGACATAACACAGAGCATGTGGGCTTTTCTTTGGGAATCTGTCACATGGGTAGCAATCTGTGTGTTCTCCCATTATATAGTTTGATGTCTTGTTAGAATAGAAAGATTTCAAAATTAGCATCAACATTTGAGAAGAAATAAAATTTCTTCCATATGCTGCTTAGCTTGGGTGGCAGCAAAAAAGGCAGAGCTGAACCCCAGAATGTTCTGTTTATTGCCTCTCCCCACGGTCCATCCAAAACTGTTTGCAGACGTGCCGCCGCCTCCACAGTGGCCTAAGAGCGGCTTTCACTGCTTCTCGCCGTTCCCCACCCCTGCAGCCCCTCAGGGCTGGCTCTGCGGCCCCTGCCCTTCCTGACTCAGCCTCGCCAGGCCATGGCATCAGTGAAGGTGAAGGCCAGCCAACCTCCTCTTCCTCACTCCTTGGCTCTTCCGACCGGGCCCTCCCGAGACGACACGGACCTGGGTGTCTTCCAGCTGGGCCACACGGTATTCTCTGAAAGCCCTGCCGCACCTTCCCTGGACCTGAACACACAGATGACACTGACCCCTACTTTAAGGTGTTTATGGAGCCCTCGGATTCAAAGGGCAGAGACCCTCAGATCAAGATAAGCACAGATTTATGGGCCACACTTGCCCAGAAGTATTCTGTTTTCTGACTTGTTCATATTCTGGAGACATGGGTCTCTGGGCATTTTACGGGGCCCTACTGTCCAGGAGAAAGCAACTAAGACCTTGACTTTTTTTTTTTTTTTTTGGTAAACTGAACAGTCTCCTGTGTCTCACCCATGTAAATGATATTTTTCTTGTTCACAAAAGTTCCTGTGGTAAACAATACATTCTCATACAAAGGAGACAGCACAGAATCTTATCAGATAGGACTTTACTCACCCTTGAGGAAACCACCCATTTGATCCAGGTGATCTATCTTGGGAAACTGTTAACGAGTCCCATCTCTATAAAAATTCATTCTTAGTATGCCTACGTCCTTCCATTTGGCCTTTCGTGCCACTGCCCAGGGGTCAGCATCTCAGCTTTGGCCTTGGGCTTTCTCCATCCCCATTCCCTCCTTCTTTCCCTACCTTGAGACCAAGGGGAAAAAAAATAACTTTGATATTAATAAAAATGAATTTATATAATTTATTATATTAATAGATGGAAGTAGAAAAATAGTTTTCTTAACATACACGAAAACAATTGACAACATCCAACAGCAATACATTCTAAATAATTATTAGCAGACTTGAAATAGAAAGGAGCATCCTTCCCTGGGCCCTTTGTCATTGGCACAGATTAGTTTATTGAACCAGATAGTTGGCACCTTGAAGCCTTTGGGAGTCTGAGGTTAGACAGTGGGTTGGGGGGTTGGAAGGCCAGCAGCTTCCTTTCTAAGGCACACCACCAAGAAGTTGCACTTAGCACTCTTGCCCGCATCCCATTGACCAGAGGTTAGGGGGGGCCAAATGCAGCCTCTAGGGACACAAGGAAATTTAATGTCTAGCTGGGCAGCTCGGCACCCTGCTAAAGGCCCAGCTGAAAGCAAGAGTAAGAAAATGATGCTGGGAGCTAGTCGGCAGTCTTTGCCACACCCTCCCTGCCGGGATGGCCCGGACACTGAGCCCAGAACACTGGGTCCTGGGCTCCTGCATGGCTCCTGGTGTTCCTGCATGTCAGGTACTGAGCCTGCAGCAGCCCCTTGGCCCCATACGGCCTGACTTGAGGGGCCGGCCTACTACCTTGGCTTCTATTCCAGATTATTCCGTAGAACTATGGACACCACTTCTGGCTGCTGAGCACCTGCCTGAGCCCCTGGCCTGCAGGGGTGTCTCTGCTCAAGCAGCATGAATCCTTAGGGACCACAGAACACCCTGACCCCCAGGGCACTGTCCATCCCTGTAGGTCAGGCCTAGTCCTTCTTCCTTGGGCCCCCTTGGGTGACATGACCCCTAAAGGGATGCAGGGGAGGGTGACAGACGAAGAAGTGTCCGAGGCAATGGGCCAGAGGCGAGCCCTGAGCCTGAAGCACTCAGTGCCACAGGGGCTGTTATGGATGGTGTCCCCCCAATTCCTGTGTTCAAGTCCTAACCCCACCCCATCAGAATGGGACTGTATTTGGAGACAGGGCTTTTAAAGAGGTGATTAAATTAAAATGAGACTTCAGGCCGGCCCTAATCCAGTCTCACTGGTGACCTTTTAAGAAGAGGAGATTGGGACATGGACACACACAGATGGAAGACCCATAAAAACACAGGGAGAAGATTGCCATCTACCACGCCAAGGACAGAGGCCTCAGAGGGAGTCAACCCTGCCAACACTGTGGTCTTGGACTTCCAGCCTCTGCAACTGCGAGGAAGTAAATGTCTGTTTACTGCCAAGTCTGTGGTACTTTGTTATGGCATCCCTAGGGACCACAGAACACCCTGACCCCCAGGGCACTGTCCATCCCTGTAGGTCAGGCTGGTACAGGGGTGAGTAGGGACAACGGGCGACGTGAGCTCCAATTGCTTGGTTGTCAAGTGCACACTTCCCCACCCCCCTGCTGCCGGGGCAGGGTGAGGGCCTCAGGCTCAGTAGCGGAATGCAGGGGCTGAAGGAGACGGCGTTGTCTACAGCCTTGCGTTCAGGATCCACCTGCAGGCACGGGAGGAAGGGGCAGCTCTGTGGGACTCAGTCACGGTTGTCCACCCTCTCTCTTTGATTCTCAGAGTCTCCCGTTCTCTCTTATGCATTTTGGGGTTCTGTGTAATAGTTCATGTACCAAAAAGAATCTAACTGGTTTTGGGGAGAAAGAGCCTGAAAGCCACAGATCTAGGACAAAATCTTCATTTTACACCCAAGAAAACTATGGACCAGAAAAGGCAAGTGATGGAGCTGTGGTCACACAGGGAGTTGGAAATCTCAGAAACAGAGTCCAGCTCTCCGGCCTCACAGCCCAGGGGTCTTCCCGTCCCAGGGACATCTGTCGCAGTGGGGGAATGGAAGGTAGCAGGTGTCTCAGCACCTGTGGACGAGAAAAGGGGCATGTCCCAGGATCCCAAGGCATCAGGCCTGGAGCTCAGGAGGCTTGGGGAGTGCAGACCAGTAAGATCTATAGGAATTCTGGCTTAGCCCTCCATGGGACATCCAATTTCACTTTCCCTCACGGTGGTGTAGGAAGAGCCCTGGGACAAGTAGAAGTCAGTAAGGGAATTGTTGTAGGTGTTAATGGGAAGCCGGTAGGAAGTCTCAGAAGCAGCAGAGCATAGTGGTCTTCGTCGGTGCTTCTCCAACTTTCCATGCAGATTCTGACTCAGTAGGTCTGGTGGGGCCTGATTTGGAGTTTCTAACAAGCTCTCGGGTGATGCAGATGCTGTGATAGGATCTGTGATTTTATGTGTCAGCTTGGCTGGGCCATGTACTCAGGGATTTGGTCGAACACTATACTGGATGTTTCTATGAAGGTATTTTTAAAATGAGATTAATATTTAAATCAGTAGACTCTGAGTAAAGCAGATTACCCTCCATAATGTAGGTGGGTCTTATCCAATCAGTTGAAGGCCTCAGGAGAACAAAAACTGACCTACCCTAAAAAGAGGGAATTCTTCCAGCAGATGGCCTTTGCACTCAAACTGCAACTCTTTCCTGGGTCTCCTGGCCCTTCAGATTTTGGACTTACCAAGCCTTCACAACCATGTGAGCCAATTCCTTAAGATAAGCTCTCTTTCTCTCTCACCATGAGATTTGGGACAGGCTATTCCAAATCTTTGCTTCCTTCTCCATAAAATGGAGATTATACATTTAGTACAGTGCCTGGCATTACTTAGGAAACTCTTAATAAACTAGAAAAATAACCTTCATCTACACCATGGTGATTATACCATAGTACTGGGAAAAACTGTTAAGAAATCTCTTCTCTGCCTTTAGGAAATCTTGTCCCCACTCCTTCTAAGCAGTAAAAAAACCTCATCTTTTCTTAGAAGTCTCAAGGAAATGAGATTGTACAGACCTTTTCCTGAATCCCGGCATCTCTAGACTAAATCCCTCCAATTGTGTTTTTAGTCCTGCATCCTGTCCTGGAGGCAGCCCTTCCTGGCATGTGAGGGGACCAGCAGTCTTTTCCTGCCACACTTGAGTCCCCTGGCCTGTCTGCTTGGTCCTAGTGGCCTCACTTCCCACCTCTCTCCTTGCTGTCTAGCAGGACGAAGAAAGCAGTGAAGGGGTTTCCAGTCAGAACATGCTTGCCATCAGCTCTTTCACTGGTAACAGATCCAGCTTTCTCTCCGTGTTTTAATTGGCACCAATCTGTTTATTATCAGCGTGGTTCTTTGGAGAAAGACCAGAAAAATAATTTCCTCTCTGAACAGTAAAGAGCACTGAGCTCCTCTCTGCTTGCTGACTATCCTCAGGACTAATTTAGACTTCTGGCTCATTCTGCCACACGGGCAGGCAGGCACACTGAGTTGGTGTCCTTACAGAGGACTTAGCTGGTATCAGGAAAATGTTTCTGCACCACTATGAGGAGCTCCACGAGTTTTGCACAGAAGGGACTTGGAGGCAGGAATTTGTTTGCAGATACTAGAAGGTACTAGAATTGTCCTACACCTGTGTCTCCAGAGCAACCACGCTGGTTTTACTCAGCTGCCATAGTATAAAGCATGGAGGTGACCAACTTTGATGCTGGGCCAAATCTGGCCCACCGCCTGCCTTTGTAAATAAAGTTTTATTGGGATACAGCCCCATGCCCATTCATTTACCTATTGTTTAGAGCTGCTTTTGTGCTCCAGGGGCAGACTTGGGCGAGGGGGACAGAGACTGTATGACCTGTCTGCCCAAGCCTCAAAATACTTAGAGTTTGGCTCTTTATAGGAAAAGTGTGCCAACCCTTGACAATGACAGAGCAATGACAATAACAATGTTTATACAAACACGAGAACACATCCTTCGCACGTTTCAAATCATATTTGTATCTGGGGATGTCTTGGTGGGTGAGATAATGAGGATGCCTGGTGGGGAGAGGAGTATAGGGTTTTCCTTAGCTACCCTTTTGTGGCGTGATGGTTTAGAGGCTCCCTCCTTGGCCCAGATTTGACTCTGCAGAATGCCAGCCCAAAGCTCCTGGATTCTGCTTTGTGTTCAGGTCCAGCCTCTGCCCAGAGCTCCTACTCTCCTCTTTCTCAGAGTTGTTTCTCAGTTTTTACAGGCCATGGGGCCCGTGGAAAATGGTATTATTTATAAAAGGAGGAGTCTGCTCCCAGTGAAAATGCCCTGTGTGGGAACTACCCCACCCCAGGCTCTATCCAGGCCCCTAAGACTGAGGCCTGGGCCTGTGCATGCCCGGAAACCCATTCATGGCCTAGAAGTCATGGCCGCCCTCGAGGAGTCTGGGTGAGCTCTCACGTGGGTGCTGAGAGCTCTTTGGGTCTGTTCATCCAGGGGGTCAAGGAGAGTGAGCCCCACTTTCCTGTTCCTGCTCCAGGATGGGACCTCCTGCCCCCCCAGAGCTCCAACATGGACTGATTGTACCATCTTAATAAGGACCTGGCAGAGCATTCTAGATCCGAGGGTGAGTTCTCCAGTGTTTTCTCCTATCTTGCACTTAAGCCTAATCGAAGTCGTGGCAATAGGCCAGACAGCTACTGGTCTGTCTGTAACTGAGGAAATGGAACCTCGGAGAACTGAAGCAGGCTGCTCGCGGTCTCACGGGGCCCAGGCTGGGGGAGGGCACGTGGCACCTTCAGCTGGTGTCCTGGTGCGTGGCAGCACCAGCTGTCTGCTGGAGGTGGGCGAGGAGACCGTGCGAGCGCAGAGTGGAAATCCTCCCACCGTCCTGTTGGGGCTGGGCTGGGACATGGGGGAGGCTGGGCCAGCCTGGCAGGAGGCAGAACGGGCACGGCACCCGAGGCAGGCTCTCAGAAAGGAGGGTCAGGGTCTCTGGCCTGACACCTGACTCTGCTACTCACCAGTTGCGGGGTCTGAGGGTCCGTTCCTTAGCCCCCCGGGGCCTCCCTTTCCCTATGGGTGGGCTGAGTAGGCATTGTGGGTGGAGCAGAGCTGGTGGGGGAAGAGCTGTGGGCGCCGTACCTGGACTCAGACTCTGGGAGCCGGCGTGCTGGGAGCCCCGAGCACGCCCGCCACCGTCACCCACATGCAACCCCAAACGAATACAGCACCGAACCGTCTGTTTACAAAAATCGAAACAATCAGAGGTTTTTCTCATGATGCCTATATCAAAACCTGTTTTTGAATGCAAGCCATCAAAATCTTGAAAACAAGAAGTGCTGGGGTCCCCATGTTGATAGTACACCAAATTCTTACCTTTTCTATCGGATGGCCCAGGATGGGGGTAATGTTTGGGAAAAATGGGTGTCCTGTATCTTTTGGAAGTGAAGGTGCCCAGCTTGGGGTCCCTGGTCTGGGGCTGTATTTAGACAAATTCCCACAGGATCGTGCCTAACTAGCTGCCTTATTACTCTGCTCAATCCCTCTGGAAGTGTTTGCTGAGCACCTCTGGCACTGGGACAGAAAGGTGAGATCCGTCTGCTCAGAGCCAGCTTAGAGCCCACGTGGTGCTGCTGGTGGGTGTGAGCCAAGGGCAGAGAATGGTCAGGATCGGGGGTACTGGGGTCGGGGTGGGGGAGTCCAGAGATCCCTGCTGAGGTTGGCGGCCAGGGCTGGTTTCCAGGATGGGAGGTGCCAGTGGGTGGAGCCAGGAGGTGGGGCCAGCACTCTCCTGCCTCTGCTGTGTGATAGGATGGTTTCTCCTTCCTCTATCACCTTGATGGCCTTGATTCTCCCTTTGATTTTCTCTCCTGGTTTGGTTCCCTGGCTTGTCCTCAGGTAAGAGGGCAGAGCCTCCGGTGGGGACCAGTCTCCCTGGTGGCCTATACCGTGTGCGGGGCCTGCTTCTTTTCAAGCCTCCACCCTTGGCTTGAACTGGGTCAGGAGAAGGGTGCCCCTCCTTTCCTGAAGGAGGAAGAATGGACCCAACACTCCAGCTCTTCCGAATGTCATCTTCACACCCCTTTCCTGAGCTCATTTTCCCATTAAGTAGCCTAGAAGCAGGTGATTGGCTGAAATTCAAAGAACTAGTATTTGGCCACCGTTAGCCCCTCTTGAAGTTATCTTGAGCACCTCTCTCTGGAAAGCAATGCACAGGTGCTCGTGAACTGTTCTTTTCAGCAAAAATCTTAACGCAACAGGACAAGTCTTCTTGTGACATCCTGTTACATTCTCTACGTTGATTTTACATCCTGACTATATGACCAAAAAAAGTCCAAAGCAGCTTGAAAAATTGTAGGCAAAAATGCAGCGAGTGTTTACATGCTGTTGTCTTAGTTGCTTGGCCTTCCCTTTCCATCAGATTCCGAAGGGGTGCTATGACCCAGAGAAGTTCATTGCCAGCTTGCTTGGTGCCCCGGGGCTGCCTTCCCCACGGTCTCCTGACTCCTTGCTTAGGACTCTTTCATCAGGTCCTTAGGTCCCCTCTCACCACAAATGAGGCCTGATTGGAATTCTGATTTAAACAAACGTTTTATCTTTTCATCATTTCCCAGCTGAATCTGGGATCCACTGTGCGGATGAATCCTATTTCATCGGGCTTGTGTGTGTTGGTGCGGTTGGATTAGGTGAAAATTTCCCTGTGTGGTCCCGCCCCTGGCCTCGGCCGGCAGGCCCAAGCATTTAAAAGGCTTCCCCGAGTTTCTAAAGTCGGCTCGGGCTTCTGCAGTAAAATCCAAGAACTGCTCACCCTCTCCTAGCATCGGCCAGAGGACCCCCTGCTCTGTGGAATCAACAACTAGGAAGCCAGGGCCCCTAGATTTCCTTGACAGGCCAGAAAGAGCAAGGGAGAAAGCAGAAAGGAAATACTATTCCTATACCGTTTTCTCGATTCTTTCTAAGCCTCCTGATTGTCCTATAAACTTCTGTACTGTGAGTCTCAGTGGGGTGCTAGGTGAGGAAACAGCTTAACGACAAACTCTGAACTGCGTTACCTCTGTTAAGTGATGAAGGCCATGCAGTCCTGGACCTCAGGACTGTTGTAAGGACAAAGCTGGTGACCCACAGGAGGGAGTCCCCAGGGTGGATCTCTGCACGGGTACGGTACTTGGAAGACGTGGGAGTCCTTGTGTCCTACTAGCCAGAGCAGTGTCCGGTTCAGGCAGAGCTGACCCGTGGCTGAGGACTGCTTTGCCGATGAAGAAATCTCTAAACAGAAGTGCTGGGAAAACACAGCAAATCTAATAGCAGGTCCTTTCCAGCGGCCTCCTGGGCCAGCGTCTGCACCAGAGCAGTCTTTGAGCGTCTGACCACAATAGCTACCAGATTCAAACACCAGGATTTGAAACTGCAGCTGCTGATGGGAAAGGCTTGCGATCAAAGCTATACTTATTTATGTATCTCCTTTATGGACGAAATTCTCGAGTCTTTCTGTGGCCGTAAAGAGGCAGACAAGGCGTGTCTGTTCTGTGCACGTGTGTCTGGTGTGTGCATTTATGAACGTGAGTCAGAACACAGGGCCACCCCTCCGGCCTCCCGTGACAAATACTCAGTGTGGTCAGACCAGCGCTCCGGGTCTTTCTGCTGTGGAGAACGTGGTCACAGTAGGGTTAAGCCCTGAGAAAGCAGAGGCATGCTGCCGATCTTGTTCTTCTAAGGAAGACTTAGTAGATAAGACAGAACTGGACGCAGCAGGGACGGAACAGGCTCGTACTGTGACACAGATTAAAGGAATGTGCTGGCCTTGCCACTACCCTCCCCCCGACCTGAAGGGCAGAGGGACCAGATGGGGCCCCAGCACTGGGTGGGAACACCGTGAGCACCCACTGGCTTTATTATGGAGTAAAGGCTGGATGACCTGGGGGTGAGGTCACAGATCTGGGCGGCCAGGCTCATTGGAGGCCTCAGCCATGCAAGATGATGCCAATAACAAGTCTGCACAGCCCGAAGAGCTTTCCCTCAGCTCAGCCTCACTTCTCATTTCACAAGAGGGCTTGTGAGCCAGGGCAAGAGCATGGCTGGGTATGGGTGGCAGCATCTCTCCAGTTGGATGCTCAGAAGGCTTCTTAACAGACATTTGCCTAATTCCCACTTAAGACTGCACCTCCTGGGTCCTCGGTCCTAGGCTTTGTAAGCCCTCTGTGGGCTCCTAGGCTTCTGTCTCACCCTAGGAGTACATCCGCTTTATGGCTGGCAGAAGAAACTCAAGACCCATAGGCCATAACCAGGTCTTAGACAGCGGTGGCTTTGCTGAAATCAATTTCCTGGTGACAGATGAAGTGTGGACTCCATCGATCACCTCTTCCCATAGGCTCCCTCTCTCACGGTGCTTTCCAGCCAGTCAGTGCTCACTAAGCTGATCTCTCTAGGAAACCAGGAAGAGAAGAGGCAGAAAGATGCCAATTCCAAGATTTCAAGTCCCTGCATCTTACAGAGCCAGGATTCTTGGAAACACCTGTCTGGTTGCTTCTGTGGCTCCCTCGGTTGGCTTGTCTGTCTGTCCATCTCTCTCACACACACACGTGCACATACATGGCCTTTAAAACTCCCTTTCTCTTTGTTTTCCTTTTCCTTTTCTTTTCTTCCTTTAAGATTTATTTATTTATTCGGAAGAGAGAGAGAGAGAGAGAGAACGCACATGCATGCATAAGCAGGGGGAAGGGGCAGAGGGAGAAGGAGAGAGGGAATCCTGAAGCAGACTCGCTGCTGAACAAGAAGCCTGACAAGGGGCTTGATCCCACGACCCTGAGACCATGACCTGAGCCAACACCTACTGAGCCACCCGGTGCCCCTTGTTTTCCTTTTTTTTGAAGCATCTTTATTTAGCACATTTAAAATACTGAATATACTGTCTCTTCTACTTGTGGGTTCACATCAACTTTACTTTCAGGTTTTGTGTAATTTGGGAAGGAAGGAGGTAAAAAAAGGTATCTTGGAGAGACCTTCTTTTATTGATTCATTGATGCATTCATTGATTCATTGACTCATTCAAGGAAACTGCTACGTGCGGCATGCTTTGCCAGTGGCAACAGGTGAGATGATAAATGAGATGAGCTAGCCTGGCTCTCGTGGAGTTGGGGTCTGGCAGAAAGCCATCAGTGCTTGGAGAAAGTTCTCCTGCTATTGCAGTGGCCAGCTCGCCCAGGCCACAGTGTGAAGCTGGACTTTGGCCTGGATGCTTTTTCACTCTTTCTTCCTCTCAGTATCCACCTTTCTCTGCTTTCCTGCTGGGCCCCGGTTCTTGTGTTTCTTCTCCAGGGCCCCGTGCCTACAACCTCGTGGCTGGGCCATGGCTCCCTTCTCCATGTCCCAGCTCCTCATGGTCGTGGGGCCACCTGGTAACTGCCCTTCCCACACGATTGACCTCAAGGATCACCCCGACCGCTAAACTGAAATAGTCACACCCACCCTGACCATCCCTCGGGAGAGGGGCCCTCTCAACTGAGATTCCTAGTACATTTATAGAGATTTATAGCTTAAAGCCTTTTATTCCTACAATAGTACTTAAATGAGGTAGTGTTTTAGTACCATTTTAAAACGGAACACTGAAGCTGGGAAGGGTTGAATGGCCTGCCCAAGTTCACGGAGCTCATAAAGGGCAGGATCGGGCATCAAACCCGCCTCTCCCGCTTGAAGTGGCCGAGGCCGTAGAGAGCCAGCCAAACACCAGGCACTAGTCTGCTTCTATGTTTATAATTCTGTAGGGATTTTTAGAGCCTCAACCCAAAGTCTATGGTAGACTTTTCGAAACGTCGCACGTGCTATGTGATAGTTACACGCTGCTCTGTTACAATGATTTATTCGGGTATGCCTTCTTCGGGAGGTGGGGAGGGCCCTTGAGGTGGGGAATATAGAATGTGTAGGGGACGCGGAGCCTGGATCAGGAGTAGGGGTAATATAGGAGGGACCCAATCAGATTTAACCCAGCCCTTGGCTATGGAATTACTAATAATATGAAGATAAATATGCTGAGCTGGCCCAGGAAGCCCCTGGCATCTGAGTTTTCAGAAGGTCCAAGGCGTTTCTGACACCCTTGAGGGCTGACAACTCAGACCCAGCCTGCACCTCAGAGCTGACCTTTGGTTTGCTGAGTTACCCTCTGCCCTGAAGACGACTTCCTTTCTGGGCTTGGCTGAGCTTCTCCGTTTTGAATCACTTTGACAGCCTTTGGTTCCCTGAATGTTAGAGAGAACAGAAGTCTGGATAATTATTAATTGGCCAGTTCACTTCTCCTAGAGCTCCTAGAGCTGGCAAAGGAGGGTGTGGGTCCTAGAGCTGACAAAGGAGTAGCAGCCATGAGGGCACAGACCAGTCTCCCCGCCTCCTGGCCTCTTCCCCCTGACCTCCTCCCCCTGGCCTCCTCCTCCAGACTGCCTCTGCCTGACCCTCACCAGCTCTCTCTACTCTGCATTTCTCTCTCTGTCCAGTCTGATCCTTTCTCTCCCTGAATCTCTATTCCCTCTTCCTTCAGTCCCCTTTCTTCATTAACTGCCCATAATATGAATCTGATGTTCATTAGAAATTATTTGTAAGATTTAGTAAGCCAAAACTTTATTTAAATATTCATTGAGCTTAACATCTTCCATCCTCAATCAAATTGAACTTCTCTCATTCAAATGAATCCCAGTGGCTCTGTCTGGATTTTGTTTCAGGTAGGTCAGAGGCCTTGAATGTTCACCCTTCCCTGGCAAGCCAAGGGCAATAAGGACGTGGATCTGGGCAGGTGCTGTGTCCAGAGTTTGCTGCTTGGCTCTCACTAAGCAGATTTTATTCTCGATACCTTAGTTTACCTCCCTGTAAAATACAGGCTTCCTTCAAGGAGATGCAGCTAGTGCATGCCTCACCCTGAGCTGCGTGCCTAGAAGGACACAAAAAAGTAACAAAATATCTGGTGTCCTAGGAGTAATAATACTAGCCCTGGCATCCTGGGAGGCTGGTTCAGAGAATTCAGCTTCATTTCCACAGAAGAAAACAAGACACAAAGGATAGCTTTGTGCCCTTGCCCATTCCACTGAGCTCAAAGACATGCTTTCTTGGCCGATAGCCAGCCTTGCGAAGGGAGATATGCTTGCGCGATCAGGCTGGTGTGATTGCAAGGTGCCTCCTCATTAATTTCTTCCGTTGTCACTGTGTGTAAGCATGTGTAGCTTTAGGAGGGGGCAAGCAAGCATTAGGAGCACCCGGCAGAAGCCTCTCTTCCCTCCCAGGTCTAGCCGGAGGGTGGGGAGGGGGAGCCATGCAGGAAATGAGGATATACTCATAGGAGGCGATTATGCAAATAAGTAAATGATTTTATGGAGAATTCTTAATAACATAGGAAATGTTTATGATACGAGGTTATGTAAAAAAAGCACACTTCAAAATCTTGTAGTACACAGTGTGAACTCCATGGCCACAACGGTCCTGGGAGGGAGCCTGTGGGGTGTCCAGTGTTGGGATCACATTCGTCTCTGAGAGTCTGGTGACCTTGTGGGCACACTGAGCTCTGACAAGCATCCTGGGAGGGAACTCAGCCTGAAGGGAAAGACCTGTGCACGGCCAGTGACAAGGGCTTGGAGGAGGGGGTATCGACCTTCACTTTGGCCCTGTCCTCATGGATTTCCATCTGTGTCCTGAGAGTGCAAGCTGGCAACGCACAGAAGAGACCCTTTGCACTCAGGGCTCTGTGGGGCTGTGGGTGGGAAGGGCCCAGGTGCCCTACCATCTGAGAGCAGACCAGAAGGGTGCAGGTTGGCCTTTCTACTTTGCCTAGGGCTGGCAGAGAGCTCCAGCTAATGGAGCGCCTAATGGGGCCAACGTTGTCCTGGGGAGCACTGTCCCCCTGTCCAGGTGGCTTCTGTCCTGAATTAACTGTGTCTTTTGTTTTTTGTTTTCTGATGTTTTGACATCTGAGGCCTTGTTGACCCTGGAAGGACTGCTCCTCCCAGGGCTGGCCAATTCCTAAAGATAATAAGTAACTCACCCAAGGCTCCTGCCTTTCCAATGCAAAACCACCAATCCAGGGCCCACCCCAGTCCCACCGCCTCATCCAGCTCTCATTCTGGGCCACTATCTGCCTGCCCTAAGTGCCCAGGGCCAGGTATCAGACAACAAGGGACACCTCTATGCCCCAGAGCCCTGAAGTTATTCAAGCTAGCCAAGCCTCAGCCTGTTCGCCCCGACTCTCCCATGCCTCTGCAGAAACCCCAGTAAAGGCTCTTGCCCGCGTTTCCTCTTGCCCCCTCTCCCTCCGGAGCTGTGCTGGTGCTTCCCTGCATGCCCCCCCCCCCCAGGACATAGTGTGCCCCTTTCTTCTGGAATCATGAGCCACAAACTATCTTTTCCATGACAGTCGTCTCCCAATCTGGTGGCCTTACTCTATCTCAGAGAAGGCCTGGGCCTGAGCAGGCCAGTGGGGTGGGGGTGGGCTACGCATAAAACCTGCAGAAACCAGCAGGGAACGTGCCCAGATGATGCCAGAGTGCCACACAGCTGGGTCGGGGGAGCTTTTCAGCTCCTTTCTACATACCCATCCTTTTCAAAGGTCAACAGTGAGCATGCTGTACTTGGGTGGTGGAAGAAAGGTTTGGTTCTAGTTTTGTTTGTTTTTGAGTGGTCTCTGTCTCTGCAAGGGAAAGATGAAATGGTCGGAGGGTGTGCTCTGCCAGGACCATCTCTGCTCGTGTGGGTTTTGGTGAGAAGCAGCGGACTGGAACCTCCACACCCGGAGGCAGGAGCCGGCCCCAGGGTGTCACCTGCTGATCAGTCTCACATCCCGACCCCCCAGCTGGAGAGACTTTCCCTCTGTAAGTTCAGTGAGAAACCACATGTGTTGCTGGAACAGATTCTCGGCCAACTCCGGGGATGCTGGTGGGGCAGCTGTGTCGAATTAGCAGGGGTGGGCAGGCCCACCGCACACAGCTGCAAGACAGCCGCCCATGGGGCCGGAAAGGAAGGGGAGGGAATGCGGTGCTTTCCCAGGCTTGAAGCATGGGGACGAGGGCCGGGGTGGGTCCTGGGCAGGCTGTCCTAGGCGGGCTGGTGGCTGTGGTGGAAGGCACCCAACCTTGGCATCAGAAGATGGACAACCTTGCCCAGTGACCCCTGTCAGCTGATGAGCTTGGGCACAGCATTCAGGTATCGGTTTACCGCCTGTGAAATGGGGCCATCATGGATGGGTAACATTTTCAGATCCTGACTTGTGCAAAAGTTCCTCCCTGCCCCAACTGCAGTAAGGACTAGGCTCTGTGCCCTGTGCCCTCTGGGTGGCACTGCAGATGAGGAAGAAGAAATGGGATTAAAGTCTCCCGACTCTTCTTTCCAAAAGCCTAAGCCTCAGAAAGGGAGAGGATCCATGGGTATAAACAAAACACCATTGCTAAAAATAGAGAGGGAGAGGGATCCCTCATACTGGAAAGCTATCCCTGGGGTTTGGGAAGGTGGTGAGAAAGGCCAGAGAGAGGAAGAGAAGCAGCAAGAGAAAGAGGATGGAGAAGAAAAAGGAGAAGGAGGAGGAGGCACAAGAGAGGTTTGGGGCTCCTAAAACCCCTTCTTTCTGATGGTGCCACCAGGGGAGTCAGCAAGACCCCAGGCGGAAATGGCGGCCAGTGACCAGGGCACTGAGGTGGCATCTGGACCTCGGGTGCAACCTGGGCCTGGAAAGCCCTGGCCCGCCCTCCGTGAGGGGCTGTGTGGACAGGGCTCAGGAGGCCTCCCTGGGACACATGCGGAAAGGGAGGGGCCCAAGTCCGCACCTGGGGGGCCCCTGGCGTGCTATGCGGCCCTGTCAACAGTAGGAGTGGGAAGAGGCGGACCCTCAGGTGGAATTGACTTAAAATGTTCACAATCTGGTGAAATAAGATTAGGGTGTCTTTCTGCACACATTAAACACTAACCTTCCACTCCCCCTCCACCCAGACTCTGGTAGGCTCTGTTCTGCCTTCTGTCTCTATGAAATGGACTTTCCAAGTTACCTCACGGAAGGGCCGCGGTACAGTATCTGTCCTTTCATGACTGGCTTATTTCACGCAGCGTAATAGCTTCAAGGTCCTTCCGTGCTGCAGCCCATGTGAGCTTCCTTTTTTCCTAGAGCCGGATAACCTTCCACAAATGTGTATATCACATTTTGTTTATCCGTTCCATTGCTTAATGGACCATAGGGTCGTTTCCACCTTTGGGCTGTTGTGAATAATGCTACTGTGAACATGCATACAAATTGTGTACAAACGTCTGTTTGAGCCCCTGCTTGCAATTCTCTTGAATTCTTAGGAGTAGAATTGCGGGATCACGTGGCAATTTTACGTTCACCTTTTCCAGGAACTGCCAAACTGTTTTCCATGCGGCTGCACCATTGTACATGACCATCAGCCGTGCGCCAGGGCCCCACTTTCCCTACATCCTCCTCAACACTTGTTATTTTTCTGTTTCTGTCTTTTGTTTTTTTGTTTTGTTTTTAATAACAGCCATCCTAATGAATGTGAAGGGGTATTTCATTGTGGTTTTGATTTGCATTTTCCTACTGGCTAGTGATGTTCAGCACCTTTTCACAGACTTACTAGACATCTGTAGATCTTGTTTAGAGGAATTTTTGTTCAAGTGCTTTGCCCATTTTTAAATTGGGTTGGTTGTTGTTGAGTTTAAAGACTTCTTTATATATTCTGGATATTAATCCCTTATCAGATATTTGATTTTCAAATATTTTCTCCCATTCTTTGGGTTTTTGTTTCACTCCAATGGTAGTGTCGCTTGATGCACAAGTTTCGATGAAGTCTTATTTATATATTTTTTTCTTTTGATGCTAGTGCTTTTTGTGTCATTTCCAAGAAATCATTGCTAAGACTAATGTCATGAAGATTTCCCCCTATGTTTTCTTCTAAGAGTTTTGTAGTTTTAGTTTCCGTGTTTAGGCTTTTGACCAAGTTAGCATTATTTTTTGCATATGGTGTAAGGTAAGGGTTCAACTTCTTTCTTTTGCATGTGGCTGTCTAGCTTTCCCAGCACCATTTGTGTATAGCCTGTGCTTTCCCTACTGAATGACCTTGGAAGCCTTGTGGAAAATCAGCTGACCATATGGGGCACATGGATGGCTCAGTCAGTTAAGCATCTGACTTCAGCTCAGGTCATGATCTCAGGGTCCTGGGATTGAGCCCCGCATTGGGCTCCCTGCTCAGTGGGGAATCTGCTTCTCCCTCTCCCTCTGCCCCTGCTTGTGCTCTCTCTCTGTCAAATCAACCAATCAATCAATCAATCTTAAAAAAAGAAAGAAAGAAAGAAAGAAAGAAAATCAACTGGCCATATAGGCAAGGGAATTTGGTGAACTCGTCCTGAAACCCTTCACAAACCCCTGTGGAGCAGGTCACCCCATACCCACCCATCCCTTTGCTGGCTTTGGAGTTAACTCGCTCTCTGCTCAGGATTGGATGGCCAATTAATAGCAAAGCTAGAGAGAGAACAGGGCTTAGGGGCTTCCTGTTGGTTCCAGAGCCTCCTGAGTCCAGCTCATTTAAACTCTTGCTGCGGCCCAGGATGGTGCCCAGGGCTCTCCTCGTGAGTATGTATGCACAGAATTCTGAGAATGAGACACTGAGGTCCCACCCTTCCCTTCATTGCCCTGTTGCTGCTGAGAAAACGATGTGTGAACTTTCGAAAATGAATTTTAGATGGAAGAACTGATGAGAGAAAACGGGACAGGAAGAAGGGGCAAAAGAAGAAGACCCTTGGTAAGTAAGCGCTGACTCCTTTCCCTCTCACCCTGGCTTTTAAGACAATGAGTTCAAGGGATGTTTGACGTCACACTTGGCTCTGTGGCCTGAAAACCAGAAACAGCTACAGAGTGTGTAAACCATTAAAATGAGTAAGAGGACATCTGCGCCCAGTGAGGAGCAGCTCCCAGTGTTGCCAGATACCACTTCCCCTGCTGACGCCGAGGCCTGGCCCAGGGGCCTCTGGCAGGACGGCCACACCTTTGGGACCCGGCTCCACAAGGGACCACAAGAAGGGAGAGAAACCTCCCGGGACAACTGGTCTATCCCACTAACGCGTTGTTTGGAGTGCCCTTCTTTTGGTAGCCGGTGTGCCCTGTTAAAAGAGAGAAACCAGAAAGGCCACAGAGAAGCCTGTGTTCATATTTCAGTATGCAAACCACCAGCCAATCTGCCCAGTGGGCTGGTTTGGCCACATATATAAGGTCTTTTTCCTCGGAATCTAGACACAGATAAGTGTGTTTGCAAACTCGAACTCCTCTGTGTGTGATGAAGGCATTCAGAAATTCAAACTGTGGCGTTCTGCTAAGGACTTATCAAGGCAAGAGTCTATCTAAACATTTAACTTTGACAACAGGCCAGCAAACAGAAATTCCATATGTGAATTGCCCGCTTGTTCTTTATCTTAGGCGTTATTGGTGGTTCCGTCCTTCCTCTGCAGCACCCCCTCTTCCTTTCATACTCATTTAATTATGGAATTCGTAGAAATCGACTTTAAAAATATGATCCAGAGAACAGGGCCAGTTGCACAGACATGAGACAGAAGGACCCTGCATCTGGTTTAGGTCTCTGCCGTCAGTGTCTTGAGATTCTTAATAACTTTTGGACCAGGGGCCTCCTAATTTCATTTACCATATTTGCAAATTATGTAGCTGGTCCTGTTAAGATATATGACTTCCCATCTTGGCTCAAACTCGTGGTGTGGCTTTATCCAAATTTTCTACTCTTTGGATCTCTGTTTCCTCATCTAATTTTCTCCCCACGGGCAGTGGCTGCATATTTATTTACTGTAAGTCCCCAGCCCCTAGCATGGTGCCTGACACATGTAGGTGCTCAATAAATACTGGTGGAGTGAATGAATTAATGTCAAAATCTGTTGCTGGAGATTTGAGAAAGAATGCTGAATTCTAGAAATACATTTCTTAAGAGTTACTGAATGGTCAGTATGAAATGAGGATGACAACAGCACTTCTCATCTGATAGCTTGGCTGGTAATTTACTAAATAGTGGATGAGAACAAAAGAAAAGAGCCTTCAGTGAATAAACCTGGGCCCGGTGCCAGCCATTTCATTGGATCTTATGAATTCTTCATTTTTACATGAACATTCATGGAAAAAAAGCCTCACAAGCTATAAAGAAAGCTCTGGATATTACATTTCAGGCCAAGTCTAGTTCAGATGCAATCTGGGAAAAGTATCATTTGGAAAAGCTGTCTGCCTGCAGAATTCTATTCCTCATTAATATTTTGGTCTCACTCAAGACAGAGGCCAAATGAAAGCCTCGGCCTGGGAAGCAAGAGGATTTCTCGTAAGGATGTCTTTAGGCAAAAGTGCGGGCCTAGCTAAGGACAAAAACTAAGCACCAGCTCCAGCAAACCTGGGAGGCATTTGATCAGTGGCTGTGTTGGACTCTGCCTCAGACTTCGGGATCATCTTCCCTGCCTCTCTCCCCATCCCTGGGTGCATGGCAGAGGCTGCATGTAGAGTGTGTTTTACCACGGAGCTCCCGGGCACGGCCGTGCCTAAGATGTGAGCAGCTAGCTCTGATCAACACAGCTGAGCTTTTAATATTCAGTGCTAAGGTTAGAAGAAGTCTGGTCACGGACCCTAGTAGCTACGGAGTATTGGACACCTACTATGTGTCAGATAACGTGTTAGGTGCTTCGTGTGTGTTATGTTTCATCCTCAAAGCTCCTGAAAGAACCTATCATTATACCTGTTTTAAAGATCTGTTTATTTATTTTAGAGAGAGACAGACAGAGAGAGAGCATGAGCAGGAGGGGCAGAGGGAGAGAGAATCTGAAGCAGACTCCTCGCTGAATGCTGAGCCTGGTATGGGACCCAATCTCATGAGCCTGAGATCACGCCCCGAGCCGAAACCAAGAGTCAGACACTTAATCGACAGCACCACCCAGGTGCCCCTATTCTACCCATTTTAAAGGTGGGGAAAATGAGGCTTAGATCGGTTATTTGGCTGAGTTCATGCATTTACTGGTGGTACAATTGAGATTTGAGCCCATAACCCAAATCCCTCAGTCTCTAAAGCTTATGCTTATGTTCTTTCTCATCTACTACCTTTTGATTGCCTTTTGATTTCGGGCTTGGCCATGACTTGCCGATAGATTTTGGGTGGGTGTGTTGTGGGCAAATGGCTTTAAAAGTGCCTGCCACCAGGGAGCATGGCTGTCGGAACCACTGTCCCTCAGCCTCAGCCTCAAGATGGGCCATGTGGAACAGACTGGAACTCGGAATGAAGCCGGAGAGTCACTGAGCTTTGGGGTCGTCTGTACACAGCACCATGACAGCGAGAGCTGGTCAACACAAGCCTAGTTCCTCTACCCAGGAAAAGAGAGCTAAGATAATATATTTATGAATTTAATAAATACTTATTTATTGATTACTCACTCTGTGCACTGAGCTTGGTTCTGGGGAATACAGTAGTTCATGAGTCAGACACCAGAGGCTTCCTCAGTTTTGCTTGCTGATTTCTCTACCCAACCTGTCATTGTTAACATGAAGGCTCCGTTTTGGACTCTACAGTCTACAGAGTCTACAGTCTTTCCTAAGCAATCGTGTCTCTGTCCACAGCTTTAATTGCACCCATGTCCATAGCTCTCTCTTCTGTGGTGAGCTCTAGACTGGCAGAGCTAACCCCATTTCCACTGCCTACTTCACTTTGCCACCTGTAATCCATAGGCCCTTCAAGCTTAACATTTCCAAACTAAACTTAATGCTCCATTTCCCCAAATCTGGGCTTTCTCCTTTTGGCAACCACAGAGGAAGACCTGTTCTCACTCTGTGCTGACAGGGCAACTCACACGTCCGTCTCCTTGGTGGGGCTTACAAAAGTCGTAATTAAGTCTGTTAGGCAGTCGCTTGTCTCCCTCATGGGGATATAGACTGCCGGAGATTATCCACAGATCTGCGGGTGATTATAAATGTGCACCGGCAAAATAAGGCCCTAATCTCCCTGTAGCTTTCAAGGCTTTCCATGGTCTGGCCTCAACTTACCGTCTAGGCCTCATTTTTCGGCTCAGGCACCTAACACTCTCCACCCATTATTGCTCCCTTTGCAAAAAGGGGAAGACCTGCAAATATAGGAAGAGTATGACCTGTTGTGCTGCAAATGCACAAGGATGTTCGTGCCCCTGGGCCTTGCCTGCTGGCTCTGAGGAACTGGCCGTCTCTGAGTCTGCTGTCCCCAGGAGCAGACGCTTTGCTGTCCCTTTTACCACACTGTCGCTGTCCTGTCGCCCTGCTTTCCAAAGATCCCTGTGCAACACAGAGAGGGACGCAGTAGAGCAACGGAAGTGAAAGCGAATCCTGACAAGCCGAGGTTGCAGAAGGGCAGGTGGTCTGTGACGCCCGACCCCCGGACCCCCTCGCAGCAGAGTTCACAGCAAGCCCTGGGGCTGGTGTGACACCTTTTTCCTTTTTACAATTTTCATGGACTACAGACTCTAACCTCCTTGTCCATTTCTGGAAATCCCCTCGGTTCACTTCTTTCCCAAGGGGCCCATTTAAAAATTTGGCTTTGCCATTAGCAATGTTTGGATCTGAATAGCTCTAAGATAAAGTGAAATGTTTCAAGTTAACATTTTCTTTTGTTTCAAGATTTCATGCGTATTTTTTTTCTGGTTAAGAGCGCAGTCCAAAGTCCACATTTCAGACAGCACATCCGAGCTGCAATCTCAGACCAGTGAGCTCATGCACTGTTTGTCTTGGCTCCGGCAGCCTGGCCAAACAGGCTCTCAGGGTGGGTCTCCCGAGTAGAGTGACGGTCCAGTCCTGAGCTTTTATTAAAGACAAGGCCGGCCAGCCTCATGGGGGGCTCCAGCACCTTCCTCAGGGCCTCAGGAACTGCTTGCTGATCCCCTGTCGGACCTACTTTGCACCTCTGTGGTCTTTGACATTGGCCGATGCTCTTCTGCTCAACTAGGACAGTGGTGGCAGCTGGTCAGGGACATTCTGAGCAGGTCACGAGGCAGACTGGGGAGTGGACACATCCCTGAGAGTCTCTCTGAGCACATCATGCCTGCATCCAGGGCCTGGCTCCAGGCCTTTGCCCATGGACCAGCTGAACAGCCCATTCCTCACCTGCCAAGTACAGTCCTCCAAACATAGTCAAACACACAGAGGCCACCCTGCCCCATGACCCTGTCCAGTGAGAGCTGCCCCCATCCCTGTCTGCTGTATTTTGCTTTCCTACCCCAGCCTGAGTCTTTGCCGACATCCACACCCCCACCTAGAACCTTCCTGTGCTGTTTCTAAGTTGCGCCCAGAGCCCCCATGAGGCCTCTCCTTGCCTGTTTGCATCAAAGCTTCCTCCAACCCCGCAGCAGCTGGGGTCCAATTTCTTTTCTAGCCGATCTTCTCCAAGCGCCAGGCTCCACAAACTCAGGGCCTCAAGGGGCTCAGGGCCCTTGGCAGCCAGCCCACGGTGCCGGTGTTTCTGGGGGTGCTGGGCTTCAAGGAGCTTCCAGGTCCTGAGGTCCGGGGGGACGACCGTGTTTGGACTACGGTGGTAGCACCATATTGACTGTGTTTTGAGGAGCTCTGGGGTGTGTGGGAGGCAGCATCTGAGCTGTGCAGGCTTGGGTTTGGGCCAGGCCAAGTTTAAACCCAACCATTATCACCAACTGTCTCATGGCCTTGTGTGGGTGGCATAGCCAAAGCTCAGTCTCCCCTTCTGTAAAATGAAGGCAATAACCAAATTAGGAAGTCGTCGTGAAGGGCAAAGAGAATGTATGTGAAATCTACAGCATGAGGCCTCCCATAGAGCTCTCGATGCTAGAAATCCTAACCATCCTCTTGATGACTTGTTTCTAAGTAAGAGATCACTTGTCTGTAGGTAAAGATCTTCCATAGAACTTTCTAGAAGAACATAGCACTAAAATAGAGGTCTTGGAATCTGAAGGTGGATTCTGATCTGTCACAGCACCGTGTGACCATGTTACCCACAACTGCTTTGGGCCTTGCCTATCTGACGTGCACAATGAGTGGCTTGCCTAGAATCGTTGGTTTTCAAACCAGCTCTGGCCACACAGAGAGGCTCGGGGAAGAAGAAGGGAGAGGGAGCTCTGTGCCCATATCCTGGCTCCTGCAGAAGAATCTATCTTTATCAGGGTCTCCATAAGCTTTCATTTGAAAAAAAGTTTTGTACTTACAAGGGAAAATTAAAAGCCCCAGCACTAGGAGAGAAGTAAGCAATCCCAGCTCTAACATTCTGGAACTGAGGCTTTAGCGGTCCAGCAGACGACAAGCCTGCATTGCACTCTGCTCCAAGTGCCCCTTCTATAAAGGTTGACTCACTCACAGGAGGGAAATGAATTCTTGTCAGGGAGAACAGTGCCAGGATCCAGCTCATAACCAAGTAGGCCGAACAACACTGATTATTCAAAGGGCACGTCAACTCGTCGCAAAGTGCCATATGGTCGATTGTTTCTAATAAGATGAGCTCACATCGGATTGCCAATCTGTGTGTGTCTCCACTGCCCCGGAAAGACAACCTAAATTGATTGAAGGCTGCAGGTCTTCAGAAAGCACACCATGGATACGGTCATTGAACTCAGCTGTCACCACCCTTGGGCCAAATGTGGCTAGCAGAGATGTGCATGTTGATGGGGCGAGCTTCTAGGCTGGCTCTCTACAGGTAATGGGGTGAGGCTGGGTGTGGGGTCAGCATGGGCTCCTCACCAGGAGCAGCCAGAAGGTCCCTGACAGCTGCACATCCACGGACAAGTCCTCACCCAGTTCTTTTAATTTCTTCTCCTGCCGTTGTCCCCACCCAAGAGACAGACCCGAGTGAGGAGGCAAGTGAGGACGGTTGCAGGGGTGTGGGGGTGCTGCAGGGGTAAAGTTCCTGGAGGCAGCCTGCTTTGTCACTTGTGACATGATGGCTCCGCTCCCTGCCTTCCTGCTGAACCAAGCCCAGTCTCTGCCCCACCCCCCTGAGGTCTGGGGAGAGTCTAGAGCTGTTGCCCAGACAGCAGACGCAAGCCACATGCAGCTATTGAGCACTTGAGGTGTGGCTGTTCCAAACTGAGAGGCGGGGCCGTTTTATTTTTATTATTTATTTATTTATTTATTTATTTGTTTGTTTATTTATTTTTAAGAGAGAGAGAGGGAGAGAGCACAAGCAGGGGGAGCGGCAGAGGCAGAGAGAGAAGCAGGCTTCCCACTGAGCAGGGAGCCTGATGCAGGGCTCAATCCCAGGACCCCGGGATCATGACCTGAGCTGAAGGCAGACGCTTAACCAGCTGAGCCACCCAGGTTCCCCCTACCATTTTAAACACACACTGGATCTCAAAGATTCAGTACCCCCAAAAAACAAGAAAGAAAGGGCATAAAAAATTTATTAATAATTTTATAAAATAATTTACATAGACTTAATAATTATAATAATTATATGTTGAAATGATAATGTTTTTGATATACTGAGTTCAATAAAACGTAGTATTACTAAAATTAATTTCAGCTATTTCTTTTTACTTTAGTGTGGCTACTAGGAAATGTAACATGATATGTGTGGCTCACATTAAAATTCTGTCAGATGGTCCTGGACTAGAAAGAATCAGATTCGCGAGAGGCCCAAATGGACCGTTTTAGCGGATCCGGCAAATGTTCACCAAGCATACTCTGGGTGCCTGGAGCTGTGTTAGGTGAGGCAGGGGACCCAAAGGCCACTCAGCTCTTTTTGCCCCACAGATGACTGGCTGAGCTGCTAGGGGAGGATGCGAGAGGAGGCTAGGTGCTCTGATAGAGGAGGGAACTGCCCTGTGGGAGGGCCGTGGAGAGCAGTGTGCATGGCTACCCTGAGTTCTAGCACCACCATCTTCCTAAGAATGTCCACGCTTGGGGGGTGCCCTAGAGACGACACAACAGAGGACACCCCTCGGTGCCCACAACAGTTGGGCATTTCGCAGAAGCACATGGGCCAAGATGGGGGGGTGGTGGTCAGCTCCGAACAAAAGCCCTGAGAGCACCCTGCCCTCCGTTTTCCTCCACTGAACACCCTCATCATCCCCATGTGGTGACCCTCAGGCCCAGATAGCTCCAAGATTTCGGGGAGCTGCTGTCCTCCTCTGGGTCCTCTCCTCTGTGGGGAGAGCCAACACATAGCGCAAATCCCACAGTCGTCGGCTGACTGGTTAGATAGTCTGATGGAGAAGGGTGGGAGGGAAGGAGGAAGGAGAGAAGTTGTCACAGTCCCCCCAGGAAAGCCATGGCTCACCTTGGACAGATGGACCATAGGGCCCGGTGTGTGTGACCGGTTCTAGCATTGGTCGTCCTCAGCAGGTGAGGGAGCATGTGTGTGGCGGTCCGCCTCCGTGCCTCCGTCCCTCGGGCCCTCCTCCCTCCTTGCCTCCTTCCCGCCTCCTTCCCTCCTGCTCCCTCCTGCTCCCTCCTTCTCTTTGATGCCTGGGACTAAGCATGGGAAGAGAGCAAACCACCTGGAAACATAAAAGCTGAAGGTAAACCCCAAAGCTTCCTTTGTTTTCCCTTAATCTGCTTCAGGCTCCCACTAGCTTGGTCCTAATTGAGTTAGTCCTTGAGTGAAAGGGGGGTTTAGAGATGTTAAACTGTTATTTAATCACAAGTGGCAGGTGGGATGTGGGGCAAAGGGCAGGAGAAGGAGGGTCCGTGGGAACACTGAGCAGAGGGACGCCCTCGATGCCTTTTCATTAGTATTTCAGCCAGGGTTTTCCAAACTGCTGACCATAAACCATTAGGGGATTGGGAAATCAGTTTAGCGGATTTCCACCAGTATGTTGTAAATGTCGGGGTGGGGTAGGGTGGAGAGAACAGAATGGAAAAATAACAGAAGGCATGGCATGTAGTGAAAGGAAGTGCTGCTTTGTGAAATTTTGATTCAGGTGTGTGTGTGTGTGTGTGTGTGTTACCAAGCTGTAGATCACCAGCATGAAAGTTTGAAAGACATTCTGATGTGGAGCACGCTTCCAGAAGTAGAGTCCCCAGTGTGTTTGGATCCGAAGACATAATCTGGAGACATACAGGGAGAGGAGATCCATCAGGCAAACAGCTCTGCAAGAGGGCCAGGAAAGGATTTGGGATGGGGGTTGGGGGGCAGGCCAGAGGACTAGGAAATAGGAATTATGGGCTATGGCAGAAAAGGCAGTGGGGAAGTGGGGGTGGGAGGTGGGTGGAACCGCATGGCCTGAGGTCTAACCCAAATCTGAGCACAGTGGCTGGACCCCAGTGGGTGCTTGGCTCCCCATTCTGCCGAGTGAGGGCCTCTGTCTCACTACATGCTCACATGTGGTGGGGGCAAGGGGTTTGGCAAGGGACAGATGGTCCTGGGGAAATTTTGGACCATGTTAGCCCAGACCCACAGTAGGCAGCTTTCCCCCAGCCCAAACAAGCTTTGCAGAGGACCTTTCTATTTCAGTTTTTAAAGAACCCATCTTATTCATCTGCCTTTCATCTTTTATGTGTCACATTGGTCAAATAGCCTATTTAAGTCAAATAATGAGCAGTTGGGGATTCGTACCAACATATTCTATTTCTAAAATAATTTTTTTCATTGGATTTTTTCTTTCGGTTCCCTTTATATACTATTCCCATTAAACTCAACTAGACCAGAAAGTGGGTACATTTGCAAAAAAGCAAACAGACTGGTGAAATACACCCTGGTTGATATGTAGCCCTGTGGAAGGAAGCAGCTCGTCCCTAGAAGAACAAAGACAAGGCCGCTCACACCCCCCCAGAGCCTTGAAGGTTGCGAGTAATCGTCTGAGACCTATGTGATTCCTTCACACCCATGCAGAACCCTGAGAATCTCATGGGGAAATAGAACTTTATCTCCAAGACAAACTTTGAAGTTTAAAAATAAAAGCAGGCCCGCCGTTTCCTAGAGCTGGTGTTGAGATTGCACAGAACGGGCTATTTCTGTACAAATAAACAAGCGTCCAACAGGCTAGCGAGCTAATCGCCATTTCAGACGGCTGGAACCTCTGGCTCTAAGGCCCGCCCAGAGGAAGGGTCATGTATTTGGGCTAACATGTTCACATCAAAGGAGGGATTTTAAAAATCACCTTTCTTATGGAGATGGGGGGGAAAGCCATTATTTTCAGATGAAGGAGAGATGTGTTCTCTGTGCCGCTGTGGCTTTGGAAAACAACAGAGAAACAGTCCATGGGTGAGAAATGCGGTGCCTATCATTGCTCCGGGTGGCAGGCAATTATTCACAGGAAAAAGCCCAACACCAGTTCTTTCTCCAGAGTCCTGGGGGACAAGCCGCAGGGTGCAGGGATGAGGGAGGAGCAGTGAGCACTCAGCCCTGACAACTTAGCTCGTTTTTACGTGCTCTGCTTGGGGCGTGGTGGCACAGACTTGGGGTTTCTTCCCTTCTTGTGTGTCCCTTAGTGTATCCTACAGGACGAAGCGAGTCTGCGATGCATGCCTCTCGGCCCCGGGGGGTTTCTCTTCGCCTGGCCCTGCCCGTCTTAGGCACCGATGGCCACTGGCAGTGGTCCCAGGCCCAGGCCCATCTGCGGTGTCACCAGGAAATGAGGGAAGGCACGGGCCCAGGGTGCACACTCTGCCCTCTTGAGAAACACACCGGGAATTCTCTGTTGTCCTTCTGGAGGACCGGGCCGCCTGGATATGGTGTCAGCAAGCCCACGTGGCCCCGCTGCCTGCCCAGCTCTCTCTGTGGCCGTCTTCACGCTCCCAGGTCATCACCAGCTCCCGTCCTCTGCTGAAGGCCCGTGGACGGCCCTGGCAGCCCGTCTGAGGGAGGCTGTAGCTGCTGGACAGCTATGTTCACTGGCATGTTCTACAGCAGACCAGACCCCTGGGATGTGGACTTAGGATGGCCTGCAATTTTGCCAAAGGCTGCAGAAGGCCCTTCCCTCTGCTCCGATGCCCACCACCATCCTGCAGTTCTCCCCACCTCCCGAAGGAGAACATTCTGGAGGACCCAGGAATTGATCAAGTTCTAATAGTTTGGAAGTGGCAGATTCCAAACCAAAAGCAAAGCTTTGCAACACTGCAGTTGATGCTGGGCTGTTGCAGCAGGCCCGTCTTATAACACATGGATCATTCCATGTTGGTGGAACAGACCAGCAATCTATAAATCCCCCCTCGGTAAGATTGAAGGGCACTATAGTGTGGCCTTTCTTTCGTGACCAGAATGATGTGCCCCTCTCCAGGGAACCTTGGCCTCTCGCTGGACTAACCCACCATATGTGCAGTGAATTCTCCCACCCTGGCGTGTCCTTCCCCCAAAGAGGGGCTTTGTAGGGGAGTGCTGGGGCTTGAGGATGTCAGTGAGTCAGGGAAGATTAGACACCGCTCTGGATCTGTGGAGAATAGCACACTGTGGGGTCTGGCTGCACCCGGGCACGTCCGCACAGCAAGACAGAGTTTCTGTGTTGCTTGTTTGCAAGGAAAGGGCTCCTATCTCTGTGTAGACGGAGTGGGTGATGGCAAGTGTTCTTGTTCCCGTCGTTGGTATCTCTGGTGCAGAGAGCCAGGGAGAAAGTCATGATTAACTTCGCTCCAGCTTTCCTTTCTCTGGATGCTTTGGCAAAGACGTTCTAAATTTTCTTTTTGTTCCACTTGAGGAAACCCTATCAGGAGGCAAGATTTCATCAGGACGAATGGATCAAGTCCTGGTTCCTGGCCATCCGAGCCTCCCTGGGGTTGCTCCCGCCTCCCCGCAGCATGCCAGTCAGCCAAGGCCGGGCACTCCTCCCGGTGTGGGGTCCCAGGCAGCAGCTACAATGCACACTTTGTTCTGGAGTCTTGGAAGGGCAGTTAACTACCAAAAAAGTTCCTCCACTGACCAGGCCTGTCCTTGCCATCTGGCAGCTCTCCCAGGATCCAACCATCCCCCACTCAAGCAGGATTTTGAATGAACAAAATTAGAGTTTTTTGAAGTGATTTGATAATTCTCCTCTCCCAAATCTAAATTACATTTACCATTTAGTGTGTCTAGATGGCTCCAGCACTTTTAGAAATAACCCCCTCCCAAATCCCCGGTAGATAGTCCACGCTGTTGTTTTTTCTAGAAGAATGTGACTCCAGTGGGACCTCCCGCCCCAACAGACGGTGGTAACTGAGAGTCTGCCCTGTACCATACACAAGGTATTTTATATTCATTCTCTCTAATATTCACAACAAACCAAAAGGTAAATAATAAGATCTTTACTTTTTTTGTGAGATCAAGATTTTATGCAGTTACTCAACTAGAATGTGGCAGAAAGTGGACTTGAACCCATGTCCTTCTGAAGCTAAGTAAAGCCTGTGAGGCTCCATGGTATCCCTCTAAGGGACAGTTGTCTATGATGGCCTGTTTACAACCACATGTGGACAAAAATTCCTGATGGAGCATCCACACATGTCACGCTGACGTGTAGGATAGGTTTCAAATACATCAACTTGTTACGTATTCCTTGCTTCCCAACGGGCACACAGCTAGCTTCGTAGCAAGGTAGTAGTGTGGCCAAAGCTAGCTAGCCTCCTCCTGCCTTGACATAACACAGCGCTTTTTCATCCGAAAGCCGTTTGGTTCCTTAAGCTAAAATATGTCATGCAATTGACTCCATCCTGACTCAAATATTGTGATTGTCATAGGAACCAGCACCAGAAACGGACAGAATTTCAATCTTTTAATACCCCTCCCACCATCCTCCTTCTCCCTGGGACTTTACCTTGAGAGAGTTGGAAGTGAAATTCCTATCCAGTACCCTGTTGCAAATGGAGTCTGTGGTTACCTGGATTGTTTTCCATTCAAGGGTCTTAAGGCTCAGGATCAGTAGTGATACAAATAAATACCCACAAAAAGAAAAATCAACCCTCAATGTGATCTAGGTCCTCTGGATCTATTTATTGCATTAAACAAACGGGTCAGAGGCACATGTTAAGTGACACCATGAAATTCGCCAGGAGATCCAGACCATGGGAACCTCTACAAGACAAGTGACCTGGTCGATTCTCCAGCCACAGCCATGTGCAAAGAAAATGGAAGGAACCAGGGCGGGTAGAATGGACTAATTAAAAGACTTCAGAGACATAGCAACCAATCTCAATGTACAGATCTTTTTTTGAATCCCAAGTCAAGTAAATGAAGTATTAAAAAAAATGATAGGCCAATGGGGGAAATGTGAATAGTGGCGGGATTTATGACAAAATTAAAGATTCACTTTAATTTTTTGAAGATGTAATGATAATGTAACTATAATTGTATATTTTTCGAAACGTCTTTATCTTTTAGATATACAGTTGACCCTTGAACAACATGGGTTTCAACTGCATGAGTTCACTTACACGCAGCTATTTTTCAGTAAATCCAGTACAGTACTGTAAATGTATTTTCTCTTCCTTCTGATGTTCTTAATAACATTTTCTTTTCTCTAGCTTACTTTATTATAAGAATATAGTATAGAGGGGCCCCTGGGTAGCTCAGTAGATTAGGTGTCCAACTCTTGATTTTGGCTCAGGTCTTGATCTCACAGTCATGAGTTCAAGACCCACGTTGGGCTCCATGCTGGGCATGGAGCCTACTTAAGAAAAAAAGAATACAGTATAGAATACCTATAACATACAAAATATGTGTTAATTAACCACTTATGTTATTGGTAAGGCTTCAGGTCAATATTAGGCTATGAGTGGTGAAGTTTTTAGTGAGTCAGTGACACAAGGATTTTCAACCGTGTGGGGGATTAGCACCCCCAATCCCCGCGTTGTTCAAAGGTCAACCATAATTATTGAAATACACATGCAATGATATGATATCTGGTATTTGCTTCAAAATGATGTGAGTATAGGCAGCAGTTGCTGAGTATATAGATGAAACATGCTAATTGTTGATGCCAGGTACTGGATAGATTGGGTTACTGAGCACTGTAATTTTGTATATGTTTGTATACTGACAAGTTAAAAAAGAAAAGCAAACAAGGGCAGACTGTCTGTGCTCCATTCTTGATAGGTGGCCTATGAAGAGGGTGGAGAACTTTGACTCTGGATTCAGCCCTGCCAAGTCGAGCTTGCCTGGGTGTTGCCCCACCAGAAGCTTTACTGGATGGAGCAGCCGGGGCTCACTGAAGATGGATCAGAGGCAGAAAGGGCATTTTGAGGGCAAAAAAGAAAAAAATGGAAGGAAATTACCAGCACAATAGCAATCTATGAAAGGCATTTTCACAAATTGAGAAATTCACGTAGTCTTAGAACGTAGGGCTATAACAATATTTGCAAAACTTCTTCCAAAGGGGTTTCGGCAAAATAATTAGAGGCCAGTGCAGAAATACAAGGATAGAAAAAGGTGTGAAAATGCAAGAGAGAGATAATGGATCACGAGTAGGAAACTGACTCTGAACAAGCCTGGACTCGGATCCTTGGCTCAGCACTGCTCCCGACCTGTCAGCTGAGAAGGATTCAGGACGCAGGGCAGGGCTGCCCACCTTCCTGCTTGGCTGGCTTGGGTGGCAAGGCCAGTTCTTCATGAAACAGACTCAAGATCTGGGATTGCCCAAGGGTCTCAACAAAATGCCACCTGGCAAACCAGATTGCCAGGAAAGCTGGCAGAACCTAAGAGCATCACACTGCCAGAGGCAAAGGTGGGGCAGGGGGGAAGTGGGAGGGAGCAGGAAGGTGGCTGGGAGACAGGGGGAGAAGGGTGCACCTAAGCCAGGCGGTCAGCTCTGGGCGAGTCAGCGTGTGCCGGGCGAGAAGTGCCAGGCAGGCCCCACTTGCCCTTTTCTTGCTGCCTCTGGCTCTTACTGCTGGAGCCACCTCTCTGGTCCTTAGACTTCCCAGACCTCAGGGCGGGAGTGGGTAAGACCACCGGCGGGTAGAACTGGGAGAGGACCATCCTCATCAGTTCCTTCAGGCTGGCTAGCGCCATCTCCGGCCAAGGGCTAATGACTACACTCTCCTGGGTCTCAAGGGGCTGGTGTCAGGCACTCAAGGCCCAGATCTGCATCCCAGCTTGCTTCTTACTGTCTGCAGCCCTTAAGCAGATCATTTATTTGCTTCATCTGTGAGATGGGGAAGGAGTACCTCTGGCAAGGTTTTATTTCTGTGTGTCTGAAAATTAAATGAGGTGCTGCGTGTAAAATGTGCAGCAAGTCATGGTGACTATCATTACTAGAGAAGTTTGCTTAAAGGAAGTTTAGAGGCTCTGTGTCTTTCTACTTTTCCTGGAACCTCGTCCGCATTGCTGTGATCATCAAGATGATTGCGGTTTCTAGGCAGGGATGTGGGAGGCAGAAAGAGCAGGAGACAGTGAGGTGTTGGGGAGAGAACAGGGGCTCTAGGACCAGCCAGAGAAGGATAAACCCCTGTTCCTCCTCCCACCAATCTCCAGTTGTCGGATGAAATTTCTGGAACTTCCTCTCGCTCAAAAATGGTTCTTATTTTCTTTGTACTTTCTTAACAAACAACAACAAAAAAGTTTCTTCTGTAATCAAGCCCTTCATCTCCATCAATGTTATAAAGAAAGACACGAATACCCTCTTGGGAGCATGGATGTAAAATTTGATAATATTCCAATAAAAATTCTTGGAAAGCACTCAGGCTATTGCAAATTTCTTTCAAAGAAAGCAAGTTGAGGGAAGCAAATAAATTAAAAAGGACATTGCTCCCTGCCCTGAAGTATCAGTATCAATTACAGCAATACAGGTTTTTGAAGGCGGTAGATAAATGTTACATTAAACCACAGAGTTTTTAAAGTTGTCTCTGCATGGAGAAAAGTTGTCTCTCCATCTCTTTCCACCTGCAGGGAGAGGATGTTGGCTCTTCTGCCATTAAAGGGGTTAATACCCACCTTGCGCTTCTTTCTGGTGATCACTTCTAGGTTAGAGATTTGCACGCCCCCCATCTGTGGCTTCACTCACACTGGTCCCACCGATGGGAGCCCCGCGAGAAGAGCTGCATGCAGCCGCTGGAGGGCGGAGCTGAGCCCCTGCCACAGCTTTACCAGACAGCTAAGGGGCTCCAGGAAGATGGAGATGTGAAGCCACTTAGGGGTCCTCAAAAGAAATTTGCTCTGATACAACCAAATGTAATTCCTTTCGGAGGAAGGAAGCCTACCATTGGGGACGGGAGCCCTCAGGGTCATGTGGGAATTGAGGACTCACCAAGAGCCTTCTCCAGGGATTTGGGGCCCATGGCACACCCTCAGTCCCAGAGATGTGCTCTGATTGGCCCTCTGTCCCTTGAGGGGTGACGGCAGTGTCCCCACAAAGGAGTTGTGGGTGGCCTTGGCTATGGGCAGACAGTGTCAGGACCTGAAACACAGCTCGGAGTGGCTAGATGACAGATTCAAGCTGGAAGCAGAACAACCTGGGGCAGGCGGCTGGAGCCGAGGGAGCCCAGCTCTCGGAAACGGGCCACCTTCTCCCCGTTCCCCTACCTCAGCGCCCCACATTCTCTCCTCCGCCGCTTCCTAGACCTAGCTCTCCACCAGCTGTGTACTGGGAAACTCTGGCTGCGTAATTTCTGCCAAGTTATTCCTAAGAGCACCGAATTTGTCCTCAGCGGTACCTGGATTAAAAAATGATTTTCATTTTTTTGTGCAACCCTATGGCATAACGTGACATTTTTTTCAAAGCAAATCGCTCATCCAGCTATTTTTATCTCGTCCTGGGTTTTTCCAGTTCTTGTTCGTTGGCATAAACAATGTTCAGTTAATCAAGCAGAGCACCTGCTATGCACCAAGCATAACTGCAGGGCTTGGAGTGGCAAACGCCAGAGACGGCCCTGCCCCTGTAGAGGGCGTGTCCGGGGCCAAGAGGGACAAGGCACAAGTCAACACAAGTGCAACGGGTGACCAGACCCGTGAGAAGGGCTGCAAAAGCCCACTGGGCCCCGAGGTGTAGATAACAAAGGGGACCTGCCTGGACAGGGAGCTCGGAGCCACATGCTCCAAGGAGAGGGTATTCCACCTGTGGCCTCGTCTTCTCTGTATCCACCTATTGTTTTACAACTCACACGTTTGTCATACAATTTCCTATATACTAACCTGGTAATTGCTCATTTTACAAGATCCTCGACAAGCGGTATTATGAAATCCATTTATCGATGTGAAAGGAAGACCCCAAGAGTCCAAGTGTTTAGTAAGTGTCAGAGCAGGCTTTGGCTTAGATGGATCTAACATTAAAGCTCAGGCTCTTGCCACTCTAGAAATATATTTTGCAGAAGACCAGTCTTGCAAAGTGCTCCATGAAGAAGTGTTCTGCGACCAGGTAAATTTGGGTAATGCTGAATTCTGCATTCATCTCCCCATTGTCCTAGAGATTCATGATGCTCTTCGTGCCATTAAGAGCTCTGAGAAGTCCTGCCGTAAAAATAAACCACCTCTTTAACTTTAGCCTATCAACTTTTTCTCCTTGATACAAATTCTGGTGGGTTTATGCAATAGAATAGTTTACAGCTGTGTGGTCCAGTGCAGAGCCACGAGACCCTGTTGAGCGAGGGCTGGCCTGAACCCTAAGGATGACATACACACCGAGTTACAAAGACTTAGTGCAAAAGAAGAATGCAAACTATCTAACATTTAATCAATGTTGAAATGATAATGTTTTGGCTATATTGGGTTAAATAAAATGTCAGGAAACTTAATATTACTCATTTCTTCTTTTTTTATGTGGATACTAGAAAATGTAAATTATATCGTGGCATTAAAATGAACTCAAACTAACTACATTAACAAGGATAAAAATTGCAAAACATAATTTTACATAGAAGATCAAGTTATAAAATGATAAATGAAATATGAGATTGTTTATTTAATGTTTAAAACCATGCAGTATAATAGCATCAATGAGTGTATACATGCGAAGTATACATTTATAGGATAAAAACCATGCACAGGATCAACACCAGAACTTCAGGTAATTCATCTTTTTTGTAGATTGACCGCTGGGCCCTTTTTACTTCTTATCCCTTTTAACACATCACAGAGCTCATGTTCTTCAAGAACACAGCTTGGGAAATCCACACTTGAAGACTTAATCTCTGTCAGTGGAATTTAAGGGATGGCCCAATGGAGCAGAGGAGATATTTTTAAAACAGGTGATCTCTCTGGCTCAAAACTTCTACTTTATGTGCAAAACCAGAAGGCAAAGGTAAGGAGAACTTTCCTGCATACATGTGAGGGAAGACCCAGCGAGCCTGGCTAGTTTCTCAGCCTCCCGCTTCAGAGGGAGAACTGACACCAAGGTAGAGTCATGGCATTCTTCACGGTGGGGGCTGGGCGGTGCCTACCAGGAAGCCCCCCCACCCCCAGGCATAGTGTGTGGGCTGTGTCACTGAGCTACCTGGGCTAAGGTCTGCTCAGCCACTTGGGCACATTACTTACCCATTTGGCCTTAATTTTCTCATCTGTAAAATGGGGATGATAATGGTCACACCTGAATGGGCTAGGGTGAGGATTAAATGAAGTGATGATATGTATCAGTGCAGTGCTTAGACTGGCCCCCACTATGTAAGTGTTTGTTCAAGAAAATAAACTAAAATGGAATCCTGCCCTATCAATGCTTAGGCTTTTGTCTTAACAACGAGCTGCTTGGACTAGCACCCCTCGCCTCCACTGCCACGATCCCGATCCTGTCCTTAGATGCCCACAGAATTCCCACAGGTATCTGTGGCCCCTGTGGGGAACGTCCAGGACAGACTTGCCTTCATGCAGACAGAAAGAGGGTTTTCAGTCCCTGACACGGTATTGTCTTGCACTCTGCCTGAGCTGGCCGCTAGACCTGGGGCAGCTCTCTGAATGCCCTTCAGTCTTCTGTGCTGGGTGTGTGAAAGTTCAGGCCATGCTGATGGGAACGAGGCATCTCGCACTTTCCCTTTGCTCTTCCCAAGCATTCCTGACAGCTTTCTTTTATTCGTTGGGCGGGTTATCACAGAAATAAGGCGGCCAGCTTACGTATGTAGTCATCACACAAGTGAAATAGCCTGAGATAATTTGAGAGCGGTTTCAGAGGTTTGTTTTCTCTCGCAGGTTATCTGAAGTTACTGAACAAGGCATGCAACTCAGAGCAACTGAGAACATTTTAGTATTTTTCTTCTTTTCCCTCCACAAAACAGGAGGACCGTGGGCGGGAGTCGCTGCTTGTTTCTCTCAAGTGGGTTTGTTCTTTAGCTCATGAGTTAACTATAGTCAGATCTTATTAATTTCTATTTAAATAATTTGAAATGTTGTAATTCATACAGGACTCAGATCGATGTCTCTGAACCTTGACAAAGAATATGTTAGTGAAAACCATAAAAAGGGAGCGCCTGGGTGGCTCCGTCGGTTAAGTGTCTGCCTTTGGCTCAGGTCATGATCCCGGGGTCCTGGGATGGAGCCCTGCATCAGGCTCCCTGCTCAGTGGGGAGCCTGCTTCTCCCTTTCCTTCTGCCTGCCACTCCCCTTGCTTGTGCTCGCTCTCGCTCTGAAAAATAAAAATCTTTAAAAAACGAACAAACAAAAACCTTTAAAAAAGAAAACCATGGTAAGGCGAAGAGTCCCAAATTTAGGATCCAAAGTGGGTGGGTTCAACTCTTAGTTATACCAAGAAGTTTTCCCATGAGGCCACTGGTTTTCCTGATTTAGGTATTCTCATCTGTAAGGTGGAGACTTCCCAAAGGTGTAAGGATTCAGCAAGACAATGAAAGTGAACAACCTTCGTAAACTGTAGAGTTATGCAAATAAAAATAGCATTGTTTATAGGCAGTGTATCATAGGAGTGTAAACAGGAAAAATAAAATATCCAACATAATACTGCAAAGCTCTGTGAGCATTCTATCTTCTTGCTATTGCCAACCCTTCTTTTTAATCTACTGTGACCAGCTTCCTAATGACCTCTCTTTGGAATCACTTCCTTAATAGTACAAAATTATCTTTTTAACACAGCCACATCTTTTATAAAAAAGTCTCCTATGCTGAAATGTGTCCTTTCCGGCCATTAGGACAATTAGGGAAGTCGGTACATGTTTCCGTTTATAAATGGAGAGATCAGGATGAGTTACATAGTTTATAGACAGAAATGCAAAATGAAGATGTGGGTCCCTTGTCCACAAAACATTACGAGTTTCAAGTGGTGAGCACAGAGCATCAAACCAAGAGTTGGGCCCTCTGAGCACAGGGCCCTGGGTGACCGCAGTGATGCAGGAAGGTCAGAGGCTGAGAGCAGGGAGGCGGGAGGGCCACCCCTCGGCTGAGTGTGTCTCAGGAGCTAGTAGGAATTTGCCCACTTCTAATGCCCAGTTCAGATTCCTATGATATTAAAGAAGTTAGAAACAGATCTATGGATACAGCAAACATGTATTAGGTGTCTGCTCTATACACAATACTAAACTAGGTCCTGAAGGAGTGGGAGAAGAAAGGCAAGCAGTCAGAAAGAGGAAAGTGCAATAAAAAGATTAAAAATAGGTCTCTGGCAATCCTTCCAAGGGAGCAATGAATTCTAAGGTGGAGAACAGGGAAGGGAGACTCCTAGGAAGAGGGGGACTTTGAGTTCACCCCAGAACCTGGGTAAGACTTGAACAAAGTCCTATCCAGCTTCACTCAGGAGTCCAGCAGACCTCTGGGCACTACAGCTTATTCGGGTCCTTCTAATCCTGGGTGGGCTCCCAGAAACCCTGCCAAGGATCCCGTGTATAGAAAGGTAGCATGCTAGGGCCCGCCGGGACCCAGAGTGACAACTTCTGGAGAGACAGTTTGCTTCTTAGGGCTTTATTAAGTGTTTATATGGAAAAGAAGTTGGTTGGTGAAATCCCAATCACTCACTTCACCATGACTTCAAAAATATAAAAACTACGTGTTCTCAGCAAAGTATTCAGAGATAAAAGAGCAGCCCGCCTGCTTCAAAGGGGGGTCCTGTAAAATGCAAGGGCTGATGCCTCCCTCAGAGTTCTGTTAAAGGGAAGCTTGGCTTGGTTGAATCTTCCAGAGATAACTTGGGAGCACCCTCTACCCTCGGAAGAGAGCTCTGTGGGCACAGGCGGGTCTCCGCTTTCTTATGCTGTTGGTGTTTTTCACCCCCAGGAGATTTGTTCCGTACTTTTCATGCTCCTTTCTCCCTCTTCCCTTCTTCCTCTTTCTTTTCTATGAGTATTTGGGTCTACTTAGCCACACATTATCTAAATCCTACTTAAGATAAGCAGGAAAAGGGATTTAGGAGTTAGAGTGGAAAAGTCCTTGAAACTTTCAACTCTCTGTATGAAAACAAAACCAAAGGGAGGGGGGAGGTGCAGAGAGATTTCTAAGGACTGAATATTGAGGAATATTTGCAAACAAATCATATAAATATATTCATCACTGGAAGCACATTTGTGCATAGCTAAGAAGATATTCCTCCCATGAGGCATAAAGGAGGACAGTTCTAAAAGTCTTAAAATTGTACATTTTTCACATAGGATTGAAATTTGGGGAGGTAAGTTTTGGAGGATACAGGCAGTGAGGAGTAGAGATAGCAAATTGCAATAGCAAACTGGTTGGTCAACAGGAACCTCAGACATGTTTAAATGTCCTTGATGCTCCTGTAGGACTAGAGATCCATGGTGCGCCACTCCCAGTCTTCCCAGCTCATAGTGTGGGTTCCCTCCCACCCACCTTCCCAAGCCCAAACCTCTGCCTGCCCCAAGGTCTCTGGTCTGTGAGGGAGGAGGCAAATGGGGGAGGGGGAGATGCCTCACCTCCAGTGAAGGTGAGGGAGACAATGAGAAGACACCCCGAATTACATTTTTATAAATAGAGAAAGCCATGCAACAACATTACAAAGGTCACGAGGCAAGAAGGAAGTTGAGCCCAGTTCTGTTGCCCCATTTTTCAGCTGAAGGGCATTCACTTGACTGGGGTCCCACAGAGAATTCCTTTTTATTTTTTTAAGATTTTATTTATTTATTTGAGAGAGACAGAGACAGAGACAGAGAGAGTGCCAGCGCAAGAGCCGGGGAGGGGCAGAGGGGGAGGGAGAAGCAGATTCCCCGCTGAGCAGAGAGCCCGATGGATGTGGGGCTCGATCCCAGGACCCTGGGATCATGATCTGAGCCGAAGACAGACACTTCACCGACTGAACCACCCAGCACCCCCCACCGCCAGAGAATTCTTAAAGTGCTTGCAGAGGGGGCGCCTGGGTGGCTCAGTTGGTTAAGCGACTGCCTTCGGCTCAGGTCATGATCCTGGAGTCCCGGGATCGAGTCCCACATCGGGCTCCCTGCTCGGCAGGGAGTCTGCTTCTCCCTCTGACCCTCCTCCCTCTCATGCTCTCTGTCTCTCATTCTCTCTCTCAAATAAATAAATAAAATCTTAAAAAAATAAAAAATAAAAAAATAAAGTGCTTGCAGAGTGCAAGAGCAACAGAATTTTCAAGGCGTGACTGATCGCAACTGCTCTGACCCACTCCTGGGGTCTTTGTACCCTGTCTCTTCAGAGGCTGAAGGAAAAAGGTCCACTTCTGGGCATCATTTCTCCCTTCAGCCTCTTGTGCCATCTTGAGAGTCTTCTAGCCTGGAAGCAAAAGGCAGCCGCCATTGACCCCCACCTGAACTGGCCCAGTTGCTGTTCCTTAAACATGGCCTCATTCTTTCTAAGTTCCTCCTGGTGCAAATGTCAAGGCTTTCCTGGGCTGGAGGGAACGATGGGGGGCGGGTCCTCCAGATACTGCTAACATTGTCCAGACGCAGCTCAAAGCAATCAGCCGGGAGTCAGATCCCTTCCAAGCACACTCATGTGGAGGCTGTGGATTCACGGTGCAGGGCTCCTTACCTCCAAAAGAAATGGTATTGATACCCAGCATCTCTCTTGACCAGAGGCGACCCCCAAAGAGGCAGAATTCATATGGTACATATGCATGAGGCCAAGAAAAGCAAGGGAAGTACTTGTTTTCATCAATGCACTGACGGGTTGGGCTTAGCCACGAGCTCTGACTGCCCGTCAAGGATGAATGCTGTGGCGGCCATGGTCCCCAAGGTGGAGGTTGGGGGAGCAGAGACGGATGGAGAGGGCTGAGGGGCCTGTGAGGGGCGCAAACACTCTGTCCCAGCTCACACCTACCTTTGGCCTGACATCCTCCCTGGGGGGCCTGTAGGCTTTCAGCAGAGTGCATAAACCATAACTCGCCATGCTTACCATAATTATAGCCTCAGCCCTGAATGGGGACCTGGCTGGCATTCCCAGCTGTCCAACAGCCAGAGCTAACTCTGTCTCTGATTTGAGAATGTCCCCGGTTCCTGAGTCACAGTTTGTCACTGTGTTGAATCAATCCTGTGCCCAACCCAAGTCCAAAAGCGAATTCCCTCTTCCGAGGAGAAAGGGATGGGCTGTAGGAATTCGTCCCATAAAATGTTGTTTGAGACCAAGAAGAGAAGGAATGTTTCTCTAGTGGTCTTGGAGTTAAGATATATATCTTCCATTCAGATTTATCTACATCCTATCTATGTGAATTTAATCAGGTCTATTAGCTTCTCCAGACCTCAGTACACTCGTCTGTAAAGTGGGGGCAGTGACTCTCCCCACAGGGTCAGGTGCCAGGATTAAATAAGGTAACGTGGAGGGGCTTTGTGCTTTTCAAATACTAGGTATTATAGTCTGAACAATCTAGAACAGACCGCTCCTCGGCTGGCATCAAAAGCCACTCTCTCGGGCGCCTGGGTGGCTCAGTTGGTTAAGCGACTGCCTTCGGCTCAGGTCATGATCCTGGAGTCCCTGGATCGAGTCCCACGTCGGGCTCCCTGCTCAGCAGGGAGTCTGCCTCTCTCTCTGACCCTCCCCCCTCTCATGCTCTCCATCTCATTCTCTCTCTCAAATGAATAAATAAAATCTTTAAAAAAAAAAAAAAGCCACTCTCTCCCTGACCTCCACCACACTCAGACCACCCTGGTCATGCTGTCCCTACTCTCCCGGGGCCTTGAGAATCGTTTGGCCACACTCACTTTCATAACCTTGTCCTTGGTGACTTGTGTCTTCTTGGCATGCATGTATTCACCCCCGCACTATTTGTCCCTCAAGTGACAAGCTTCCTTGTTATGTTTTCTAAGCACCTCCCTGACCTGATCCCTGCCCTGCTGAGGCACTGTCCTTCATTGGTGGGGTCCCGATGTCCTGCTCTCCTCCTTCCAGCCCCACCACCCCACCCGAGTACCAGCTCACCGGCACTGGTTTCTTCACTGAGCATGGATGTCACGGGTGCTTGCTGTCATGCGGGACGTGGACTCCCAGAGGCCTGTCACAGAGAAGCGCACAGTGGTGAGTAAATAAACACAGTCCACGGGAGGACCATGGCCAGGAGGGAAGGAGGAAAGAGGCAGTGCGCAGAGCCTTTCGGGAGATGGGGCCTGAGGTGGAGAAGCTCCCTGGGAAGTGATGTGGGGAGGTGCCCGGGGAAAGGGGGCCTCCACGCAGTCCAGTTTGTTCTCTGAATCTGGATCTCTGGCTCCTGGGGGCGGGGGGTGACCTCAGCTCTTGCAGAGTTCCAGAGGTCCTGCAAACATTCAATTCGCATTTCTTTTCTTTTTTTTTTATTTATTTATTTATTTATTTATTTATTTATTTATTTATTTATTTATTTATTAAAGATTTTTATTTATTTATTTGACAGAGAGAGACACAGCGAGAGAGGGAACACAAGCAGGGGGACTGGGAGAGGGAGAAGCAGGCTCCCCGCTGAGCAGGGAGCCCGATGCTCCAGGGGGCTCCATCCCAGGACCCTGGGATCATGACCTGAGCTGAAGGCAGACGCTTAATGACTGAGCCACCCAGGCGCCCTCTTTTCTTTTTTAGAAAATATTTTAACAATACATTTCAACCAGACAGGAAAGTACAAAGAATAATACAGCAAACGTTCGTGTACCCTTCCAACAGATTTTATAAATGTTGATTTTAGAAAACTTTAGATGTATGGCTCCAGATAAATAGACACATACACACACACACACACACACACATATATATAATATGTATTTTAATTATGAAAGTATGAAAAGTAGCCCACACCCAGGCAGGCTACATACAAATGTATACATACTTACCAGACTAGCTCTGTGACAACTTCTCAATAAAGCTCTCTCCTCCTCTGTGCCTTTATTTAGGCTCATTATACATGAGCTGATGGTGAGGAAGCCTGTAGTTCTGTCTGGGGCCACATGTCAAGGTGCCTGCAGCCCTGGACAAGAGAAGCTGTGACTCCAAGTCCAGGTCACTAGGTCCCCTTTCTGTGAAACCTTGCTTCCTCTCTCCTGCCTCAGTGTCTTCACCTGTGAAATGGACACGAATCACGCCCACCAGGTAGCATAGCTGTGAGGGCTGAATGAGCTAGCTCAGGCAAAGACTTCGAGCTGCGCCGGCCCGTGGGAAGGGTTAGTGAGCGTTGGCTGAGATTGCTGTGAACTGTTACTGTGGTTGTAGTATGTGTCTGCTTGGCACATGGTCCTGTCAAGGCATGACTGTGGTTTTTGTGGTTATTGTGAGTTTTGCATGCTTTTTGTTTTACTTCTACATTTATAAATGCTTTTTTTTTTTGGCAAAGTGGAAAAACTGAAACTTGACTACTTGTTAAAAAATGAAAAATTTGAGGTGCCTTGGTGGCTCAGTTGGTTGAGCATCTGACTCTTGGTTTTGGCTTGGGTCATGATCTCATGGGATTGAGCCCCACGTCGGGCTCCACACCCAGTGGGGAGTCTACTTGAAAGGTTCTCTCCCCCTACTCACGCACTCTCTCTCTTTCTCTCTCTCTCTCAAATAGAAAAATAAATAAATAAAAGAAAAATGAAAAAAAGAAACCGGCTAAGCCTAGGGCAAAATGACATCACAGCAATCTCCCAACCAATGTTTCGCCCAATGCCACCCACACTGACAACCCCGTAGGACAGGAAGGCAGAGGGGTGGAATCAGGGTCCAGAGGGCAATGTCCTAATAACCTGTTGGCAGGGCTCATTGCTTATTGTGACAAAGATCTTCTCATGCTCTTGGTATGCTTATGCTGTTCCTGCCAAATTAAGATATCTTTTGAAAGTAAAAAAAAAGAAGAAACATGAAAATATGGTTTTCATCTTATTTCAGTGCAAATTGAAAGTTACTGAAAAAATACAAAAACAAATGAAATGAGAAGATGAAATACACATATAGGGATGTGCAATAGAAGTTACCTCTATTACACGTAAGAGATTGAAGTTGTAAAATGTGAGAAGAAAACTTTCCTTATTTGGGGACACTTGACATAAAGTGTATAAAATGAGCAGGCTTTGGGAAATGCGACTTGTGCCCCCCCCATCTGGTGACAGAGCCCAGACACGGATCCAGGAAGCTTGGCTTAGTAAAAAGTGTGAGATCAGGGGCTTTGTGCCATCAGCTGGGTGAGGGTGCCCATGTTCTGGGTTTCAGCATTTTACTTAGTTTTGCAAAATATGTTGACACAGGTGAGCAAAGTTTGTCTTATGTAAAACCTGACACATTCACAACAGCCACGAAGAAAACATTCCATTCAGGTAGGTTTTTAATACACCATCAAGTAAATTAGAACAGGCAGCAACATCTGTAGCCCCGGTTTGACAGTCCCAAGAGGAGGAGTCTCAGGAGGAGGAGCCACATGGCCATCTTGTGCTTTCCCAGCTCCAGGGGCATGTCGTCTCCACATCTGAAGATCTGTGAGGTGGGCTTGCGCTTTACCATCCCCATGGGCCAGCTTGCTTCCAGGTGGTGGTGGTCATTGCTCACCCTTGCCCGACAAGGCTCAGTGTTGCCCAGTCTTGAGGACTAGAGAGAATATCCCTTTAGGACCTGAGTCATCCACACCCAGGCAGCTTGGAAGATGTCCTGTAGGAAACACAGGGATTGGTCTAACTTTGTGAAGTTTCATAAACAGCTTCACCAGTTTTATTCCACTTATATCTTTTGTTTTATGAAAGAATGTTATATGATTTTTAAAAATATGAGTACGTTAAAAAGAAGACGTCTAACAATTACAAAATTACATGATAGGAGATAAAAAAGCATTGTGTCTTTGGCAGTGTTTTTCCTTTCTTAGTGGTGCTCAAGATAATGATGTTAGCTCACATATGCACCTTTGATTTGGTGAAACAGGTTACATAGATAAGTAAGTTGCATAGAAAAGCACTCTGCTAGGATCTTTCAAACTGGTATTGAATGATGATATAGAAATTGTCAGTTTTACTAACAGTTATTTGTAATCGTATATAAGAACTTGCCTTTTCTTAATGAAGTCTGAAGTCTATCTCTAGAGAAGATGTAATACTGAATATTTAAATGAGACACAAAATCACATATATATTATGTGTGTATATGTGTGTATACATATACATATACAAGTAAAAGTATTTTGTGTATATACATATATGCATTAAATGTGCTTTTTTTTTTTTAACTGATGGAGAAACTCTACCCAGCTAAATACTGCCAGATATAACATGGTTACTCTAGTTTCCATGTTTTGCTGATATTTTTAATGAACGGAACAAATTCAATTCAGGCCACGAGAGTTACAACATTACAATGATTGCAACTGCAGGGAAATCGTTGGCAATGAGAAAGCAAAGAAAAGTCTGAACTTGAGCTACAAAATTAAATAAATTGGACTGTTTTAGAACTTTGCTTAAATATTTTCCAGAGATGCGTATTGGGTTATCTCAGATTTTGTTTTCTAAATGGCATGGTTTAACATTCAAAATGCTTCAAGGATGTATTAGAAAAATATTTTTGCAAGACATGGAAAAACATTCTTAGATTTCCTTCAAATAGCATATTTACTAATTAATGATGTGAAACAATCAGAACTTTTTTTGGTTGGTGATTCAGCTTTGGAACAAAAATGTTCTACTATTGTTCTCTTGAGTGTCTATATCAGAGCTCAGCAAATAGCAGGCAAATTCCAACTCACCACCTATTTTGTGTGGCCCAATCAGCTAAGAGGGGTTTTTCCTTTTTTAACTGATTGAAAAAATATCAACAGAAGAATACTGTTTTGTGACATGCGGAAATTATATGAAATGAAAATTTCATTGTCTATAAAGTTTTATTGGAACACGGAGAGGCTTATTTATTTACACATGGCTGGCAGTTGCTTTTGAGATACAGAGCAAAGTAGTTGTAACAGAGATCATATGGCCTACAAATCCTAAAATGTTTTCTACTCAGCTTTTACAAAAAATTCTGCCAACCTCCAATCTCAATGAATTTGGCGAAAGAACATCCTGAAGCTACAAAGTAAATTATTTAAAAATCGTTAGCATGCTCAACTACTTATCTGAGCAAGCCACACCTTTCTCAACATTCTGAAACTAAAAACAATAGATAGAAATAAATCAGTTGGTAGGACTGTTATTAGTATTTTTGGCCTTTTTTCTTTCTTTAGTATTTCTGAACTTTTTGTTGAATAAAATATTTCTTTTTTTTTTAATTTTTTTTTAAAGATTTTATTTATTTATTTGAGAGAGAGAATGAGATAGAGAGCACGAGAGCGGGGAGGGTCAGAGAGAGAGGTAGACTCCCTGCTGAGCAGGGAGCCCGACGTGAGACTCGATCCCGGGACTCCAGGATCATGACCTGAGCCGAAGGCAGTCGCTTAACCAACTGAGCCACCCAGGCACCCCTGAATAAAATATTTCTAACGATTATTGATTGAATCTGTAATTAGGAAATGTAATAAATTTGAAGTAGCATAAATCTGTGCCCATAAAACATCAACTCTGGTTTTATATTTTGGGCTTTTGCATAAGAGTTTATTTTAAAATGGAATCCATCCCTGTAAAAAATGTAAAATTTATTGGAATATAAGAGGTAAGAGTTTAAAGAAGTAGGGACTCTGGGCCCTGATGTCCCATTCTTTGAGGTCTCTTTCAAATGCCCCTTTCAGGTAGATGCTGACCACTTTTGTTCTAAATGTCCTTTTCTCTTCTGGGTGTGTAGTAGCCTGCTGTCTCCACCTAGGCACTTCTCAGGTATTCTTAGAAAATTTTCCTATGTTTGAGTCTAATTTCCTTACTGAGGTTTTAAGTTCCTGAGGACAGGTGAAGTGTCTACCCTTTATTTCTTAACTGAGTGATGCCTTTGGGGAAATTCATAATTTATTTGCATTTTTACACTTTCCCCAACTCTTGAGTTAGGCCAGGGAGATAGCATTAAGAGCTAATGATAGTCTTATGACATTATACTTGACCATGGTTTTACAGTTAAGTATTTTTGCATATATGATCTCAGTTGAGTTAGGAAGAGCTGGTCGTAATTCTGCAGGTGAGATCTGTGGCTTGGCCAAAGCTCAGGAAACTAGGAAGAGCTCACTGGCATCAGAACCTGAAGGTGTGGTTCCTGATTTAGTGTTTACTACTGGACTTTGAGCTAAAGCAAGGCAGGATGGTAGGCCCTGTGTAGGAAAATGGGTCATGAGAAGCATCCCTGAGTGGCTACTTTGTATAATGGTTGAGGGACTGATATGGTGGTCTATGTCATAAGGGACACACTGGGCATCAAAGGGATGGAAGCTTACTGAGTGTTTCACGTGTATGTTCTCATTTAGTCCTAAGACAACCTTACAGAATAGATTCTAAATCCACATCTTGTAGATGTGGACATGGAAGCTTTGTGAGTTCAGTAATCTGCCCAAGGTCATGCCACTGGGCCACTGTGAAGTCCCACTTTAAGCCTAACTGTCCGGTATGGGGTCTGTGTCCCACCCATGAGTCTCCCTCTTATCCTGCCACATATGCCTCCCATCTATAGGGCTGACTATTGCTCTTTGGAAACCAGGGGGAAGAGCCAGTGTCCCCCCAGGGAAGCTGACAGTGGTGATACTCCCCAGGACAAGGAAGTCCCTGCAGACAAAGAGAAGCCAGGATGTATCCCAGTCAACAAAGCAACATGAAGTGGAGAGAGTAGCTGTGCTGCCTGGGAGCTGGGGTCTGGAGACTGTACCCTCCGGACACCCAGCACCCAGGAAACCAGAGGAGCCTCAACAACATGGGATGGGGGTGCTTCAGGGATGCTCGGCTCCACCGTCTCCTGCCTCTGGGCCCCTGGGATGAGGGCTTGAACCCTGCCATGATTTTTCCATCCCTGGTTCCAAACTCTTGGAAGGCAAAGCTGTTCTTCTTTCTTTTCAAACCCATCTTCTGCTCACTGAGTCTGGGAAGAGGAGAATACTTTACTGCGTAAATGGGAATGGGTGGGTTTCTAAGTGGACATGCCTGCTGTTGGTCAACTGGGTCGGTACATCTGACTATCTGCTGCATGATCTTGAGCAAGTTAGAAGTCCTGTAATTCTCGTGGGTAGAATGGGAATAATAATACTTACCTGACAAGCTTGTGTGATGATAAAATGAGGTAATGTGTGAGTCTCTCTCTGTCTCTCTGTCTTTCTGTGTCTCTGTCCCTGTCTCTCTCTGTCTCTCTCTCTCTCTCACTCACACACACACACACACACACTCAGAATAATTCATTCCTTTGGTATATGCACCATGCTTGGGGAGCATTTGGAAAGTAAAAGATGGCGCCAATGGCCAGTGCTGAGGATGGGTGGCAAGGCTCTTAGGATTCCCCACCCTAAGGTCAAAGGGACTATAGGAAGCTGAAACAGGAAGAGAACATGAAAACACACTGGCATGTGCCTTTGACTTTTAAGAACTTGCTCACACTGTGTCTTGATTCACTGGACAAGAGGAGCTGAATCAAGCAGAAATGCATGTCTGGACAAGAGCCTCCTGCACGTGTCCCTCATGCACACTTCCTGCCCCGTCCGTACAACGCATATCAGAATCCCTGTGCCGACCTGGGCCGGGGGATGAGGACCACAGGCTTTCCCAGGGTGGTGGGGTGAGAACACAGAACAGCCCAGAGTAGCCAGCTGTCTGTTCCCATGGTATTTTCTTTTGTCTTGAGAGTGCATTACTTGCGGAACCAGAAGCCGTCATGCTGAGGTGAGGGGGATCGCAGAGGTGAGGGGAAGGCTACCGTTCTCCCCCAGGCCTTCCTTATCTCATTCAGCCACACTGAAAGCCGCTGAGGATGCACAGTTATCTCAGGGCTGACTGATCCTTTCTTCCCTTAATGCAAAACTGAAGTCCACACCTTAGGAAGAAAATAATATGTGTGTGTGTGTGTGTGTGTGTGTATGACTATGAGAGCTTTCTTTGCATGATATGATATTGTTTTATGGCCTGCAAAATGCTGACCAGGAAAAATATTGTCCCATTTTTTTGATGCTGTTCACAAGCACAACGCCCCAAGAGAGGGTATATCATCTGAAGTATCTGCTGGCTTGAAGGCTGGTTTAGAGGCAGAGAGAGCGTCCATCGGCTGCCGGGCACTGACTCATTTCTTGCGTAGCTTCGGCAAACCGGGGTCTGTGTCAGGCTCCAAGACACACATTAAAAGTGACCCATTAGTTCAGGTTTTGCCCCAGCACAGCTGAAGCCTTAGGAAGGCCCAAGAAAGGAGCCACCAGCTGACGGGCTGTTGCCTGGCTGGAGGGGAGGAAAGGACCCCGAGGGCCTCCCCCATCTTGGCGTTTGTCACGATTAACAGTGGGTGCAGCCAGAGTGTCTTCTCCGGAGTATGGCCCAGGGCCCTGTGGCCGCAGGAGGTCAATAAATATTTGTTGGCTGACAGACTCCTCTTCTTGTCTTATTTATTACAGAAACCCTTCAAGGCCTGTTCCTGCTGGTGAGCCCCCAGTGTGGCCCCGTCAGAAACAGGAGACAATAAATGGAGACGGATGGTCTGTCCGGGGAGTGACACCACCTTCCTTTGGGCCGGCCCCTCCCCAGCTGGGCCTTCACTGAAGGTGCAGGAAGGGGTACGTGGCCTCCGACAGGCTGCCAGGCAACAGGGACGGGGCTCTCCTCCTTCCCTTGCTCCCTCCCCTGACCCGAGGCAGGACGGACAAAGGGAAACACCATGTGGGTGTCGGATTATTGGCCTCCAGTTTCACACTGGCCTGGCAGGGGGCCCAGGCTAAAGTTTCACAGAGTCAACAGATGTGCTTCTAATTATTTATTAGAACTTCTCTCAGTGGGAATCAGTTCTTCTGATGAGACCCTGCAAGCGTGCAAAGGCTCGCCTGTAGGTCAATCAGACAAGCAGGGTGAGGAAAAGCAGGAAAGGCAACTCAGACTTACCCATCTCCGATTATAATTCAGTCTTCGGATTCAGGTATGTTTTTATGTATAAAATGTGGAAAGTCACAGATATAGACACAAAGCCGGGTGTGTGTTAGCTGCTAAATGACCGAAACAGTGGCCAGTATGGGCTGAGTTGTGTCCCCCAGCCCCCAAATTCATAGGTCAGTCTTAACCCCTAGTACCTCAGAATGGGACCATATTTGAAGCCAGGGCCCTTAAAAAGGTGATTAAAGTTAAAAGGGATCATTAGGATGGACCCTGACCTGACTCAGTCCTTATAAAAAGAGAAAAACAGGATAAAGACACACACAGAGGGAAGACCATGGGAGGACACAGGGAGAAGGTGGCCATCTGCACCGCAAAGAGAGGCCTCAGAAGGAACCAATCCAGCTGACACCTTCATCGTGGACTTCCACTGTGAGGAAAGAAAATTCTGTTATTCACGCCATCCGGTCTGTGCTACTTGGTGATGGCAGCCCCAGCAGACCGACACAGTGACCACAGTAGGCCTGGGGAAGGCTGCCCTTTGTACTGATGCTGTCACAATTCACAAACTGCACTCCTGGCTGGGGGCTTAGATGATCCTTTCAGAGGCCGAAAGGGCAGAGCGGGAAGTGTCCAAGACACATAGTCCCTCATCCGAGCTACTGGGGACAGATGTGTTTGGACTTCAGAATTCCTCATTTTGGAAAGAATCTGCATGCATAAACCACATGTCATCTAACACACCTAGAGGTCTGAGAGAGCACCCATAATCAAACACAGTAACATTTCTGAAATGAAACAGAACAGCATATGTAGATAGATATCTCGATATAGATGTATATTTGCATTAAGAGGGATAAAGAAAGAATATATATATATATATTTATAACCTTGAGTTTGTTCAGGTCAGATTTTGCCACCAAATGAGTTTGTGCTAGATGGAAAAATATTTGCTTGGTTTTGGGGATTTCAGAACTATGCATAGGGAATGACAGACCTAACCTAGTACCCTGTCTCTGCCTCCCGACTTTAACTCGAAATCAAGATTCAGGGGGTTAGCTGCTCATCAGGGATCATCTGGCTCATAGAAGACCAGCTGGGCTTTTCTAATTCTAGGTCTGTCTTTTCAAATGTGCCCCGAGGGCCACCCCGTATGGTTTGCTCTCCCTCAGCTCCTTGCAGGACACCACCTTCTCATCCACACATCACCCACAGCCTTCATCCATAGCCCATTACTTTCCCTGCTTACCTTGAGGACTTCACAGCTGTCGACAGACATTATCTTCTAGGCTCACTTCCCTGACCCTTCCGACTCTCGTAATGTCAGAATTGGAAATGATCTTTTTTTTTTTTTTTAAGATTTTATTTATTTATTCATGAGAGACAGAGAGAGAGAGAGAGGCAGAGGGAGAAGCAGGCTCCCAAGGAGCAGAGAGCCCGATGTGGGGCTCGATCCCAGGACCCTGGGATCATGATCTGAGCCGAAGGCAGACGCTTAACCATCTGAGCCACCCAGGCGCCCCCAGAATTGGAAATGATCTTAAAGATACAAGTCAAGCTGTTTCAGGTGAAGCTTGAGCTCCCTTCCTCCCCCAACTAACCAGAGGGAACCGAGGGACCTCCACAGAACTCTGGGGATCCCCAAAATACAGTCTGACAACTCCCAGTGCAGTATGACCCCCGTCGATCTTATGGAGGAGAAGAATGAGCTCTGCCAGATCACAAAAGCAGCTGAAATTAATGAGATGCAGAACAGTTATTACTAACCTTATGGCACAGAGTCAGAAACTGAGGCCCCAAAAAGGACAGGGCAAAAAACCCAAGAGCAAGCTGCTGTTTACATACGAGCCCGTGGGCCAGCAGCAGCCTTGCACATGGCATGTCAGGCAGATAGATGTTCCATTCTGTGTCACTCTCCCATATGTTAAATGAAAGAGCAAGACATACTGTTTGAAATGATGCCCAGTTGTTTCTTAGAATGATGAGGCTTTTGTTCAGGAATTCTTAGTAGGGATGGTTTGCATAACACGAGCACAAACTCTCACGCCTGTCCTTGTGCCTCCAACATTCATAACAAGGCAGCGACTCCTGAGTTAACCAAAGAAATCCCAAAATATGTTACGTAAGAGAGATTTTTATTTCTCTGCTCTAGAAACTGCCAAATGGAGCTTGTTCAAACTTTCCATCTTAAAAAAAGACCTGCCTCGGGACTAAAATCCAAAATGTAAGAATTCAGTCCAAAAAGGATAAAACTCTAAAAGGTTGTGATCCTGTGAATGTGCCGGATTGCAGTGAGAAATAAAACTGTCATGGTAGGAAAAAAATATATTTAAAAGTATTCTCTATTTTGGAGAAGTTTAACCAAAAAACCTTGACTATCTCTGAGTTTTCTAAAAACCACCACCATCTTTTTCTTTGCTTTCTTGATTGCATTGTGAAAGTCTCCTCTGTATGTTTGAAAACAGCTCCAGGGACTTCAAAGTTTGGGGGTGTAGTGCCGGTCAGCTACTGTCTGAGTCGAGTGTGGTAGGGACTGTAATTGACCTTCGATAGTCATGCCCTCCTTCTCTTGATAACAGAGTCCTCTGAGGGGCAGGGCTCATAGCTCTCTGTATAGAGATGACATTTCTCAGCCTTCCTTGCAACGACCTACGGCCCTGGGATAAAGTTCGGGCAGAAGGGATGAGAGCAGAAGAGATGGAGAGCAATTTCTGAGTTATGTCCTTAAAAGGACATGCTTGCACTTCGCCCTGCTTTATGAGATCAAAGACAATACCCTAGGGTTTTGTAGAAGGGAACCAGTTCCTGGATAAGCAGCATTACCCATGCTCCGGGCCATGTGATTTTGGACCCCTTTGTTATAGCAGCTGAGCTTGGTAGGCTAATGGGTATAAGAAGTTACACGTGGGTGTGAGGATCCACGTCTCCTGCTCCCTCCACAGGCATTTGCTTCACTTCCTGACCCGTTTTCTACTTGTTCTAGCAAGGTCCTCTCTGAGGAGAATGGCCCTGTCCTCATTGTAAAAGGACATGGAAAAGTCTATGGAGGAATTACTGTGAGGAGTACACTGTGCTAGAACAAGGGCAAGAAGTTCTGGCCTTGAGTAGAAGCCAGAACATTAAGTCAGCTTCGTGTTCACTCATAAGCTGTTGGAAAATTAGCCATTGCAACCGAGGACCCAGGAAGGCTCCGGTGTTACTGAAAAACATCTGCTTGATGTTGTGCTGACTGATAAGGGTGATCTCGGCCAATGAGAGCAGTCCTGCCACAGAGCGCGGGGGTGGCTTTTAGGCCCAAAGCTCTCACATCTGGTTCAGATAATGCTATTTCATGCAATCATGGCCACACTCCCTTCTCCCACAGGGCTTTTCTCCACGGAGCAATACACAGATGTGAACTTTCTATACCGTGGTGGGGGCGGGTAGAGGGGACTGTGAAGTTTTCGATCACTTACTCACTTGTTCACCAACAACTATTTATTGAGGGTCAACTGTGTCAGGTGCTATGCTTGACAAAAGTCAAGGGCCCTGCTCTCATGGGGGCACTTGCATTTTAGTGGCAGAAGACAGATAACAAACAAGTAAGTAAACATTAGACAGTATCATTTCAGAAAATAAGTAGCACTATCACACATTAAAATTGGGTAATGTAAATAATGAGTGGAAGACCACTTTAGGAAGAGTGGGTCAGAGAAGGCCTCTTCCAGGAGCTGGCATACAAACAGAGACCAGAACCATAAGCCATGTCAGGGGATAGCAAGTGCAAATGTCCTGGGACTGTGAAGATCTTGGAGGAACCTAGAGAAGGCTGTGTGACTAGAGGGCAGGGAGTTTGTGGTGGAGGGAAATGAGCCAAGGTCAGAATGGTAGTCACGGGGCAGATGGTGCAGGGCCTTGTAGACTCTGATATGGAGTTCAGATTTTATTTTAAGTGGAATATAAAGCCACTGGAGGATTTGAAATGGGAAAGGCACATGGCCTAATTTGCATATTAAAAAGATTGCCAGCTGCTGTGTGAAGAATGTCTTTTAAGAGTGCAAAAATAGAAATAGGAAGACCAGTTAGGAGGGCATTGCTGTAATCCTGGCAGGAGGTAATAACTATTATTATCCCCATTTCACGGAGGCCTAGAGAAGATGTAATTTATGCAAATGCATACCGAAGATAATAATAATGCTTTACTTTTATTTGCGTAGTAATTTCAATTTGAAAAGGCTTTTTACCTATATCACTTTATTTGAACTTCGGAACCACCCTGGGATAAATTGTGGTCTGCATTCTTCAGACAAGGAAACCAGGCTCTGAGAAGTTGCTACCTGATGAGATTGCAGAAGTGTTAAGTGCAAGAAACCTGATTTAACTCCAGGTCTCCTGATGGCCAACCCTGTGCTTTTTCCACTCCCCTTTTGCTATACCATGCCACTCCCCCAAATTAAAAGCAGTGGGCATCGTTCTACCGTGACAGATGGTGGGCACAGCGTAACATATGGAGTTGTCGAATCACTATGTTGTACACCTGAAACTAATGTGACATTGTGTGTCAGCTATACTCAAGAAAGAAAGAAAGAAAGAAAGAAAGAAAGAAAGAAAGAAAGAAAGAAAGAAAAGAAAAAAAATTTTAAAAGACTTGATTAATACTATCATATCAGTAAAAGGTTAGTATTTATACACGGCCTTCTCTTGAAAATCTTTGTTCTTCTAAAACAAGGTTCTTTTAGGAAACATTCTTCTTGTTTATATTAAACTGGAAAGATTAAAAAAAAAAAAAGTAGTGGGCATAGAAGCCCACCCTGACAAGCAACCTTCTGAAGTCATGAGGCCAGTTGCTCCAGAAGGATCCCGGGCATTCAGATGATGCTCATCAAGGCCCCCTGGGACCTTATTTGCTGCAAGAAGGTCAGCGAACAAAGGAAACAGAAGACATCCCTCAGCTTCCACTCACTTGAAATCTAGTTGGAAAAATTGCACAGACTTCCATAAATAATCTAAGAATGCTCAGCAAATTACAAGTCATATCCAATTATAAAAAACTACAGGGAAGAACGCAGATTCTTTCCTTGTGGCACATGGACCTGAATTCCATTAACAAAGGTAGCTTCTTCAAACGGGCCTTAGTGGTGGTCAACCATGGCCACCAGCCCATCCATTCTCCTGGCATCATCTGCGTCATGCTCACCTGGAGAAGCGCTTCTCACGTGCCCTCAGTTATTCACTGCCGCACAGCACAACACCCCACAACTTAGTGGCCTAATACAATAACCATTTTATTATCTTCGTGAGTGTTGTCGTACAGCAATTTAGATAGGTCGGAGCAGAACTGGCTTGTCTCTGATCCATCTTGTCTGGGCCTCAGCTGAGAGAAGTCAAATGTCCAAGGGCTGGAGTCCCCTGACAGCCCACAGGGCTGGTGCTTGGGCTGCGATGTCTCAAGGCTGAGCTCAGCGAGGCTTCCTGATCAGAGCATTTCCATGGGGTCTCTTCATGAGGCTTGGGGTCCTACAGCATGGCAGACTCAAGGAAGTCATGCTTCTTGTGTATAGCTCAGAGCTCGAAGAGCAAGGGTCCCAGAGGACAAGGTAGAAGCCACTTGGCTTTTTGGGATCTGGCCTTGGAAGTCCCGAAGCGTCAGTTAGGCAAAGCATCACAAGCCCATCCACACTCAAAGAGGGGGCCAGAGACGCCCCTGCCTCTCAAGGAAGAACATCAAAATTTTTACGGCCATATTTCAGAACCACCACAGTCTCTTTTTGTGTCTCAAGCAGTAAATTATCGCATATAAAGGATTAATAAGACTGTGAAATAAGACTTGTGCCACTGTTTTGGATTTTTTTTCTTTATAGTAAATAGCTATGGAAAACAAAGATATCTTCTTATATCAAATGATTTGGAGCATAGGATTTTGCTGCATGATAATCAATAGAATGCCACCATTATAGACCTTTGGCTGTAACTCTGTAACAATTTGTAATTATTGATTTGTGTGTGTGTGTAGAATTTGAACCCTTTCAGTAAATATAAATTAATACTGAATAAGGTGTGCATGTGAACATGACTGGTATGAAGCATAAATAAATGATTACATTTAAGATCACCTACTTAGGAGGACATTTTTCTGGAAAGTTCATTTCAGCCAGGTTTTAAAAGATACAAGAAAATATTTATTTCAGGTGAATGCTGCTAATTATAAATGAATCAACTCTTTTCATCAAAGCAAGCCCAGCAGGACTTATACTTGGAAGTACTTAGTGTGAATTAATAGAGTTATTATGTACTTGAGATAAAAGAGAGAGAGGAGAAAAAAGTAAAGTGCCAGTGAAAGAACCATGAGGGGAAAAAGTGTGATTTTTGTCTGCTGATTCTCCTGGTGGGCTCCAGGACCACTGTCTAATCAAGTCTCAGGTAACAAGGACACTATGATTTCAGAGTGTGGGACAAAAGAGCAAAGAGGTTTTCTTCTCCCACAGTAGGATATAAAGCATGTATGCATAGCAGAAGGAAAATATGGGTTAGTTTGACCTTTTCCAATTGCTTTTTTAAAAAAAGCTTGAAATATAATTCATGTACCATAAAATCTACCCATTTAAAATGTACAATTCAGTGGCTGTTGGTTCTTTCACTAAAGTTGTGCAACCATCAGCACAGTCTAATTTTAGAACATTTCCATCACCCTGAAAAGAAACCTCATACCCATCAGTAGTCATTCCCTATCCCCAACCCCAGTCCCAACCCTAGGTAACCAGTAATCTATTTCTGTCTCTCTAGATTTGCCTGTATTGGACTTATCACATAAATAGGCCTAAAGTGATTCTTTGTGTATGGCTTCTTTCACTTAGCACTGTTTTCAAGGTTCGTCCATATATCAGTATTTCATCCCTTTTAATTCAAAAACAATATTCCATTGTATGGATATACCACATTTAGTTCATCTGTTTATCAGTTGATGGATATTTGAGTTGTTTTCATTTTTGGCTATTATGAATAATACTGCTATGAATATTTGTGTCCAAGTTTTGTGTGGGCATATGTTTTCATTTCTCTTGGGTATGTACCTGGGAGTGGAAGGTGGGGTCACATGGTGACTTGGTTTGACATTTTGAGGATCTGCCAAAGTGTTTTCCAAAGTGGCTGCACATGTTACATTCCCATCAACATTGTATGAGGTTTCCAATTTCTCAATATCCTTGCCAATATTTGTTATTGTCTGTTTTTTGACTACGGTCACCCTAGAGGTTGTGAGGTGCTATCTTTGGGGATTTTGACTTGCATTTCCCTGATGACTAGTAATGTTGAACTCTTTCCATGCACTTATGGGCCATTTGTATTTCTTCTTTGGAGAAATAGCCACTCAAATCCTTTCACCCATTTTTAATTGGGTTACTTGTCTTACTATTATTGAAGTTGTGTACTTTATATATTCTGGATACAATTCCCTTATTAGACATGCAATTTGCTAATATTTCCCCCCATTCTGTGGGTTACTTTCCCCTCTCTTGATAGTATCATTTGTAGTACAAAAGATCTTAATTTTGATGAGGTCCAATTTATCTAATTTTTCTTTTATTACCTGTGCTTTCGGCATCATATCTAAGAGACCACCGCCTAACCCTAGGTCATGAAGATTCACTCGTAGGTTTTCTTCTCAGCGTTTTATTATAGCTCTTACCTTTATGCCCATGACCATTTTGAGTTAATTTTTGGGTATGGTGTGTGGTAGAGGGTCCAACTTTCTATTTTTTATTTGTGGATATCCAGTTGTCTAGGCCTGTTTGTTGAAAAGTCTGTTGTTTCTCTTTTTCAATTATCTTGGTAACCTTGTGGAAATTCAATTGACTGTAAATGTAAGGGTTTATTTCTGGACACTCAGTTCTAGTTAATTGATCTGTTTTCCTCATCCCAGTATAATGCTGTCTTGATTACTACAGCTTTATAGCAAGTTTTGAAATCAGGAAGTGTGAGACCCCCGACTTTGTTCTTTTTCAAGACTGTTTTGGCTATTTGGGGTCCCTAGCATTCCCATATGAACTTTAAGGACAAGCTTGTCATTTTCTGCAAAATAGCTGGTTGAGATTTTGGTAAGGATTAAATTGAATCTACAGGTCAATTTGGGGAGGATTGTCACCTTAACAATAGTAAGTCTTCTTACCCATGATCTTGGGGAGTCTTTCTATTTATTTAGGTATTTAATTTCAATGTTTTATAGTTTTCAGTGTATGAGTCTTTTTTGTTGTTGTTAAATAGATTCCTGAGAATTTTATTTTTTGATGCTATTATACATTTAATTTAATTTTTCATTTTTAGAATTCATTTTCATTTTTTGATCGTTCATTGCTAGTATATAGAAATATAATTGATATCTGTGTACTAATTTTTCTATCCTGCAATATTGCTGATACTTAGCTTTAATAGTTTATTAGCCATAAGAGTTTTTTGGTGGATTCTTTAGGATTTTTTGTGTATAAGATCATGCAATCTGCAAATAAAGCCATTTTACTTCTCATCCAATCTGGATATCTTTTGGTTATTTTTCTTGCCTTACTGCCTTGGCTAGAACCTCCAGCACATTGTCGAACAGAAGTGCAAGAGTGGACATGTCTTGTTCCTGATAATATGGGGAAAGCATTCAATCTTTCAACATTAAATATGCTATTAGCTGTGAGCTTTGCATAGATGCCCTTTTAATATGTTGAAGAAATTCCTTCCTAATTTTTAGTTTGTAGAGTGTTGTTATCATGAAAAGATTTTGGATTTTGTCAAATACTTTTCGACATCCATTGAGGTGATCATAGATAAAAGTCTTTATTGTTTATTCTAGTCATATGGTATATTACATTAATTGATTTTCAGATATTACACCAACCTTTCATCCCTGAAATAAGTCCCACTTGGTCATGGTATATATGTTGGATTTAGCTTACTAGAATTTTGATAAGGATTTTTGCTTCTATATTCATGAGAGGTATAAGCCTGTTATATCTTGTGATTTATTTGTCTGGTTGTGCTATCCAGGTAATGTTGGCTTCATAGAACAAGTTGGGATGTATTCTTCTCTTCTATTTTTTTAGAGGTTTGTGAAGGATTGGTATTAATTCTTTTAATGTTTGGTAGAATTGGGCATGGACTTTTCTTTGTGGGGAGTTTTAAATTTTTAATTAAATCTTTTTGCTTGTTTCATAGATCTATTTATATTTGCTATTTCTTCTTGAGTAAGTTTTTTCAGGAATTTGTCCATTTTACCTAAGTTAGCTCATATATTGGTAAACAGTTTGTACGTAGTATTTACCATACTTTTTTTTATTTATGTAAGATCAACAGTTATACTCCCTCTTTCATTCTTCTTTTTGCTTTTTTTCTTGGTCATTCTAGCTGAAGGTTTGACAATTTTGTTGTTCTTATCAAACTGTTGGTTTTGTTGATGTCCTCTTTGTTTTTGGGAGAGAGAGAGAGCACAAGCAGGGGGAGGGGCAGAGGGAGAGGAAGAGAGAGAATCTTAAGCAGGTTCATGCCTAGCATGGAGCCCAGTGCTAAGCTCCATCTCACCACCCTGAGATCATGACTTGAGCTGAAATCAAGAGTCAGATGCTTAACCAGCTGAGCCACCCAGGAGCCCCCTCGTTTGTTTTTTCTGTTCTCTATTTCATTTATTTTTACTATAACTTTTATTATTTTCTTCTGCTCTCTTTGGGTTGAGTTGGTCTTCTTTTTACTAGTTTCTTAAATCAGAAGTTTGTTATTGATTTGAAATCTTTCTTCTTTTTTGCCAAAGGTGTTCACAACTATAAATTTTACTCCTACCACTGTAATAGTTGTATCTCCTAAGTGTTGATATGTTTTAGTTTTATTTTCATTAATCTCAAAATATTTTCTAATTTCTCTTGTGATTTCTATGTGATTTCTTCTTTTCTCAATGGATTGCTTTGATCCATTGGTTATTTAGGAATGCGTTGTTTATTGCACATATTTGTGAATTTCTCAAGTGTTCTTCTGTTACTGATTTCTATTTTATTTCTATTTGTGGTTGGAGAAAATACTTTGTAAAACTTCAGTCCTTTTGAATTTATTTAGGCTTGTTTTATGGCCTAGCATATGGCCTATTCTGGAGAGTGTTCCACATGTAATTAAGAATAACTTGTATTTTGCTATTGTTAGGTGGAATATAGAATACTATTGTTCTTGTAGTCTATTTTCTTATAATCTTCTGCCTAGTTATTCTATTCATTATTGAAAGTGAAGTATTGAAGTCTCTAATGATTTTTAAATTATCTATGTCTCCTTTCAATACTGTCAGTTTTTGCTTCATGTATTTTGGGGTTCTGTTGTTATATGCATACATATATACATATAATCTTGTATCTTTCTGGTAAGTGAGCCCTTTTATCATTATAACTTTTGTCTCTAGTAATAATCTTTAACTTAAACTCATTTCGTCTGATATTAGTATATAATATAATATATTTTGTCTGATATTTATATCTTTTAATATAAAGTGTGTCTCTTATAGAGAACACATAGTTGGATTATTCTTTGGTATCCATTCTGTCAATCTCAGACTTTGATTAAAATTTTTTATTCCATTTATAATTATTGTAATTGCTGATTAGGCAGGATTTACATCTGCCATCTTGAGATTTGTTTTCTGTGTTTTATATCCTTGCTTCTGTATTCTTTCATCACTAATTTCTTTTGTGTTCAATGTTTTCTAGGTGTCATCTTAATTCCCTTGTATATTCTTATACTATATGATTTTTGGTTATTTTCTTAGTGGTGGCTCTCGAGATTACAATTGTCAGCTTAATTTAATAAAATTTAATTTGGATTGACACTAACTTACTTTCATTAGTACATAGTTCCATCCCTCCTCTCTCCTTTATTGCCTATTATTGTCATAGGAATTTTATCTTTGTATATTATAAATCCATCAACACAGTTTTATAATTATTCCTTTAGGCAGTTGTTTTTTAAATCAGATAGGAGAAGAAAAGAAGTAAAAAATGCATTTATGCTGTCTTTTATAAGTATCTAAATGGTTAGCTCTTTATTTCTTCATATGGATTTGAGCCTAGGATCTTTTCAGTTAGCAGGGCCCCTTTTAGTATTTCTTGTGGGATGGATCTGTTAGTGAAGAATTCTCTTAGTTTTTGTTTATTTGGGAATGTTTGTATTCTTCCTTTATTTTTGAATGATAGCTTTATTGAATTTATAGAATTCTTGGTTGACTATCTTTCAGCACTTTCAATATGTTGTCCAGTGGCCTCTATGGCTTCTGGTGGGAAATCAATTGTTAATCTTATTGAGGTTCCTTTGTATGTGGTAACTTATTTTCTCTTGCTGCCTTCATGATTCTCTTTTTTTGCTGGCTTTTGACAGTTTGACTATGATGTGTCTAGGTGTGAATCTCCTTGAGTTTATCCCACTTGGAATTTGTTGAGCTTCTTGGATATATATGTTAATTTTTGCAATCAAATTGGGGTAGTTCTTTGACACTATTTCTTCAAATATTCTTTCTGCCTTTTTCTCTTTCTCTTCTCCTTCTGGGATTCCCACTATGTGTCAATATGATTGATAATGTCCCACAGGGCTCTAACGTTCTATTCCTTTTTCTGTATTCTTTTTTCTTTCTGTTCTTCAGACTGGGTAATCTCAATTGGTTTATCTTCAAGTTCATTAATTCTTTCTTCTGATAGTTCAAATTTCCAATTCTAGTGAACTTTTCATTTTAGTTATTGTACTTTTAAACTCCAGAATTTCTATTTTTTTTTGGTAATTTTTGTATCTTTATTGATATTCTTCATTTGGTAATACATAATTGTTATAATTTCCTTTAATTCTTTAGACATCATTTTCTTTAGTTCTTTTAACATATTTAAGATAGCTGAATTAAAATCTTTGCCTAGTAAGTCCAACATCTGGACTTGCTCAGAGCTTCTTTTCTCATATATGGGCCATAAATTTCTTTATTTTCCTATATCATAAACTTTTTGTTGAAAACAGAACATTTTTGATAATATAATGTGGCAGGTTTCAAAATAAGACACATACACCTCCTCAGGATTTGCTGTTGCTGGTTTTTCATTTTGTTTTGTTTGTTTGTTTTAGTTTCTGGTTAGTTTGTTTAGTGACTTCCTGGACTAATTCTATAAAGTCGGCATTCCCTATATTGTGCAGCCACTGAAGTTCTGCTCTGTTAGCTTAGTGGTCAGCTAATGATTGGCCAGAGATTTCCTTAAATGCCTTGAACCAATAAGTCTTCTGCCTGTTGCCAAAGGGCTCTCTGTGTGTTGAAGCATCCCTCCAATGCTTAAGCAGTTTACAACTCTGCTTTCGTATGTACTTTCTGCTTGTGCTGAGCTTCATGATCAGCCCAAATGAACAGATCAGGACCTTCTCAGTTCTTTCCTGAGCATATGAACACCCTGGTACATGTGCCTAGCCTTCCCAATCCCCAGGAATATATCAGATCTTCTCAAATCCCCCCTGTAGACATCTAATTCTCCAGATATTCCTTTAAATTTTTACTCAGACTCTTGATTGTTCTAACTGGTATTGCAGCATCAGGCAGATGCAGTGTTTAACAATTGCTCTTGATAGTTTTTGACAAATGCCCTGGGATAAAGCTTTTCCTGCAAGGTGAGCTCTGAGACCAAGTATCAACAATGCCCTATAAATGAGTTTTTGCCAAGAGTCTGCATGACAAGTTAACAATGACAACGCTCAGAGGATGGGACATTTTGAGGAGCCTCAAATCCAGTCTGTTTCCTCTTGTGGCTGCAAGATTGGTGTTTTTCCCAATTACTTGGGTTGTCCGGCTACTGGTTATCAAGGTTAACATGGAACTGATTAGAACGGGATGGGTATTCAAATACCACAACCCTGTTTCTTTTACCAAAACTCAGCAGTTTTTCTTGAACAAATGCTCCCCTGATGGTTGCAAGTCTTTGGTTAATTTCTAGAGTTCTGAAAAAGTTTATTTTGACCACTTGCCCAGTGTTTTTGTTTTATAGGAGAGCAGATTTATAGAGGTCCTTACTATGCCATTTTGTAAGTCCTGCCCCTCTTCCATTATTAAATAGGAGCATCAGTATTTTGTTGCACTAGAAAGCCATATTAAGACATTTTGCCCTCCATAAAGGCATTTTGGAAAAACACTTGATCAACTAGGTTTTTGGTGAAAAATAGTCTATGATCAAATACATTCAGAAACTTTTTCTTTTTTCTTTTCTTTTTTCTTTCTTTCTTTCTTTTTTTTTTTTTTTGCTTTATATCATTCTTGGAGACTCCCAATGCATGCTAGCATTTCAAGGTTCTGAGAAGCTCTGCTCTAAAAATCTTGCTTAATATTGTTTACCCAGCATTCCCTAAACATATTTTCCTGCATAATTCCTTTTTAAAAATTTGTTTAAAATCCCTTAGTTAGTGCTCCTCACAATACACTGTACCAACCTTAAAGGTAAATTACAGGTCTAGTGTCTGGGACTACTTTTTAGATCTAATACCTCAGCAGTTGGGTCTGATGAGAGTGATCAACATACCCATATAATACAATGGGGATACTTTGGGCCTTAATTTCTATTTTCCTTATATTTGTCTGATTTCTAATAGTGGCTATCTTTTCTTCCAGGTTTGGAGACATGGGTCTAGCTCATCACAAAAACTCATCACATTTCAGCCCATCACAAACATCCTGAGTGACCTAAGAAAATTATTTGATCTGTTTATAGTTTTCTTTCCTTCCACCTAAGAAAATTCATATGAACTAATCTCCTATAATAAGAAAGTGTAAAGAGTTTTGTGGTGCGACAAATGACTTTTGTCCTTTTCAGAGTCCTCAATCAATAATGGATTCTTAGATGGCTAAAATCAACAACACAAGAAACAACAGGTATTGGCGAGGATGTGGAGAAAGGGGAACCTTCTTGCACTGTTGGTGGGAATGCAAATAACTAGTGCAGCCACTCTGGAGAAGAGTATGGAGGTTCCTCAAAAAGTTAATAATAGGGGCACCTATGTGGCTCAGTTGGTTAAGCATCTGCCTTTGCCTCAGGTCATGATCCCAGGGCCCTGGGATGGAGTCTGACATCAGGCTCCCTGCTCAGTGGGGAGCCTGCTTCTCCCTCTCCCTCTGCCTGCTGCTCTACTTACTTGTGACCTCTCCCCAAATAAATAAATAAAATCTTTTAAAAAAATTAAAAATAGAAATACCCTATGATCCAGCAATTGCTTCTCCCTCTCCCTCTGCCTGCTGCTCTACTTACTTGTGACCTCTCCCCAAATAAATAAATAAAATCTTTAAAAAAAATTAAAAATAGAAATACCCTATGATCCAGCAATTGCACTCCTAGGTATTTACCCAAAGGATACAAAAATACAGATTCAAAGGGACACATGCACCCTGATGTTTATAGCAGCATTATCAACAATAGCCAAACTATGGAGAGAGCCCAAATGTCCATCAACTGATGATGGATAAAGAAGATGTGGTGTATATATCCAAAGGACTATTACTCAGCCATCAAAAAGAATGAAATCTTGTCATTTGCAAGGATGTGGATGGAGCTAGAGTGTATTATGCTAAGTGAATTAAGTCAGAGAAAGACAAATACCATATGATTTTACTCATATGTGGAATTTAAGAAACAAAACAGATGAACATATGGGAAGGTAAAGAAAAAAAAAGAGAGGGAAACAAACCATAAGAGACCCTTAATAATAGAGAATAAACTGAGGGCTCATGGAGGGAGGTGGGTGGGGGATGGGCTAGACAGGGTATGGGCATTAAGGAGGGCACTTGGGGTGATGAGCACTGAGTGTTGTATGTTAAGTGATGGATCACTGAATTCTACACCAGAAACAAATATTGTACTGTATGTTAATGAAGTAAAATTTAAATTAAAAAGAATTTTTTTTTAATTTTAAAAATAATCGATTCTTAGAAACCATTCCAAGACTAAGTCAGAAGAGCTGCAGAACCAGCTCTCTGTAATCACGTATGCACACTTGGACACACACCCCCACACGCGCACGCATACACGTACACGTGCATGCACACATTCACACACACGCACACGTGTACAGAGCTCCCTGGTGGGTGTGCTGAAGCCTGACAGAGGTGGCAAGGGTCCCCAGGTAGGTTGCCTGCTCCTGAGGCAGCCTTACCCTTTTCTCACAGGTGGCTGCGCAAAAACATTCTTTATTCTGAGTGCCATGGCCTGAGGAGGTCTGCAAAGTCCTGCCCAGGAGGCTTGGGAGTCTTCACAGGAGGGGATAGAGGGCAATGTGTCCTTGTCCTGGGGCTGAGGAATCAGGAAATTGGTTCTAGTCATGCCTTTGTCACTATTCTGAGAAAGTTTCCTCACTTTCCTGGGTCTTCTTCATAATAAAATGAAGACACTGGACATGATTTTTATAATTTTTTCCAGCTCTGGAGTTCTTTGAATTTATGATCTATAACTTCATTGAGAAGGGAGTCCCAGTGTCTGCATGGCCATGGTCCCATAAAGGGCCCTTCCCCCCACCTCTTGTCAGGCTTGTTCAGGCCATGGCTCTGGAAAAACAGCCTTTTTTCTGGTTTCCATCAGCACGGCAATTGTGAACTTCCTGCCATGTGGCCCATAAACCCAGAGTCGGAGCCAAATGTGAAGAAAGGGCAAGCCTGCCTATTAGAAAGGAGCTGATGGTCAGGTAGGCCAAACTCCAGCTTCCTTCTCATCTGCTGGCCCAAATGCAGGAAGCCCCTGGCCCACCTCCCCCACCTGTGTTCGGTGTGTGGGGCGCCTGACTCACAAGTCACCCTACTTACCACTACCACAACATTTGCCTCTATTGTGTATGGGCAGCTCGGGACCTCAGGGCAGGTGTCCCGTGCAGAGGACATCAGCCAGCCCCCCTCTCGGCACCTCCACCCCATCCCCAGCCTAGCTCTTACATCAAAGCAATGGGCTCCAGAGCGGCCCTCTGAGGATGTCCCAGGAGCAACCTCGGGTCGGAGCTGAGGAGAACTGTTCATGCAGAGGCCAGTCTACATTTTACAACTCTAATTGGATGATTTTGCAACTGCAGTAAGTTGATTAAGAACACACACACACGGAAGACAGAGACCTCTAGAAACTTTGCTTATTTTGCAAACGCAGTGGAGTAAGACTGAAGTGTCGCTGCTAATGTCTGACCCACTAAGAGTGCGTGTGGCATCTTTCCAAAAAGACGGCTGGGCCTGTGAGGGCCATGTGGGAGCCCAAATGCTCAGTGGAGAGCCCCTAAATCTCCCCTTCTCTTGTTTACCCAAGGATGTCAGATCCTGCCTGGCACTGACTCAGCAGGGCTGAAGGTCGTGTAGGCTGCATGTTTGATTCTCTTGGCCTGAGGATCTGGGGCCAGCAGGTGGCCTGGTCAGGCTGTACCTAGGTGGGAGGAAGGGAGGGCTCAGCTCATCCCGGGCAATCACTGCAGGCCAGGATGCAATGGGGCAGGCCTGGGACTGGCACACCGAGGGCGTCCAGTCAAGACTGGAAAGTCCTCTTGCCGGGGCGCCTGGCTGGCTCCATCGGTGAAGCGACTGCCTTCGGCTCAGGTCATGATCCCAGGGTCCTGGGATTGAGCCCTGCATCGGGCTCCCTGCTCAGTGGGAGAGTCTGCTTCTCCCTCTGCCAATGCCTCTGCCCCACCCCCTCTCTTTCTCACCAATAAATAAATAAAACCTTAGAAAGGACAAAAAAGAAAAACAATCCTCCTCTTGCCAGAGCTCCTGAGTCCCCCGAAGCAGAGTAGTCTGCACGGTGCAGGCTGACAGCCTCTCTGGCTTGCCCCACCTGGAAGCCATGCTTGGTTTCTGCTTCCACTGGACCAACCTCGCCCTCATCTTTCCAGCTGGGCTGAGGGGCATCTCTCTCACCTCTCCAGCCTGCAGCGGGTCCCGTGGCTCCCCTTCCCGGCAGACATCACCCCCGGTGAGCCCTCACTATCAGCACCAGCCCCCTGCAGCCGCGCCCCCTTGTTTGCCCTCCCTGCCCTCACAGCCTGTTCTCTGCCCTCATAGCCTGTTCTCTCTGCCCTCACAGCCTCTTCTCTCTGCCCTCACAGCCTGTTCTCTCTGCCCTCACAGCCTCTTCTCTCTGCCCTCACAACCTGTTCTCTCTGCCCTCACAGGCTATTCTCTCTTCCCTCACAGCCTGTTCTCCCTTGGCAGCAGGATGCCACGTTCAAAAATATAAGTCAGATTACGTAACTTTCCTGGTTTCCCATTGACTGTGGCCTTCCCACAGTCAAATGCCCTGTTTCCCTCCTTGACTCCATTTGCTATTATTCTTGATCAGTCTGTTTTTTCCAACCCGAGGGGCTTCTTCCTGTCTCTTTTTGAGCCCACAGTCCCGGCCACTCCACACGACATTCGCATTTGCTCTTTGTTCTGCCTGGAACATTCTGCTCCAGTGTCCCTGGGGCTGGCGTGCTCTTATCCCCTCCTCAGAGGTTTCCCTGGCCACCCAAGGGAGGAATAGCCCCTCCACACCCCTGCTTCTGCCAAACACTTCGCAGTTTATTATCAGCAGCGATCACTATCCAAAATAAAAATGACCATTTTTATGGTATTTATTAGCTTTAAATTAACCTCTGCGATGAGAACAAAAGCTCCCTGGGACTTTCTCATTGACCACATCTCGTGGCGCTCACTAGATGCCCGACGAACACTTGTTGACTCAGTGAGGGGGGCTAAATGCAGGAGACTAGGTTCTACTTTCAGATGTCAGCTCGCCTCAGTAGGAATTCCTGCCATTTGGAGAAGAACAGCTCACCCCACAAGAATCCCGAGGTCATCAGGGCAGGCTGAGGCATGAAGGTCCCTCCTGCTGGAGGCAGGTGACACTGGATTTCAACAGAGATCTTCGAGCTCTCCTGTGGAGAGACACACATCACACGTGGGTGAGGCTCAGTCCACACTTATGGGTCAGCAGCTCATGAGTGACTAGCTGAGGTCACCATGCTCTCCGTCCCTCTCTGCCTGGCTGAACAACCCTCCTTGTGGGTGGCCATGGGAGGGTGAGGGACGTCTGTGAGTGAAGGAAGAAGCAAGGTGAAGAGTAGCCCAGTAATCCCATCTTTTTCTTTTTTCTTACCTCTATTTTGTCATCATTTTATAATGACTGTGTATTTCTTTCATAATTTTCTAAAAAAGAAAAATTATTAATAACGATATTATTAAAAAAATATTCCAGTAGATTTATACCATCAGAAAAAAAGAGAGAAGGCTGGTAATAGCAATTTACCTTTAAAGTTTCCTGACAATAGATGCAACCAAGTACAAATTTTTATGAATAAAGTTTTATTGGCGTACAGCCACACTCCTCCTATGGATGACCTCGTGCTACAACACCAGAGTTGAGACAAAGATGGTGTGGCCCCACAGTCTAAAACATTTACCATCTGCCCCTTTCCAGGAAGAGTTTGCTGACTCCTGCCCTGCATAGAAAGTTCTCTGCCTTCTCTGTTTCCTGGGGATCCCTCCACAATGCTGGGCAGTCATCTGCAGCTACTTCTGAGACCTCTGTCTCTGTATGGTGTGTCTGTCTCCCTGATCAATCACAAAAAAGATCAAAATATCACAATAGATCACACTCATCTTTTTTTTTTTTAAGATTTTTTAAAAATTTATTTCAGAAAGAGAGGGGAAGGAGAGAGAGAGAGGGAATAAGAGAGTATATAAGCATGAGCAGGGGGCGGGGCAGAGGGAGAAGCAGACTCCCAGCTGAGCAAGGAGCCCGATGCTGGAATTGATCCCAGGACTCCGGCATCATGACCTGAGCTGAAGGCAGATGTTTAACCAACTGAGCCACCCAGGCGCCCCACTCACACTCGTCTTTATATTACTACAGGGCCTACCACATTTTCGGCTTTTGAGTTAATTTATATTATATAATTACAATTGACCCTTGGTCAAGCAGGGATTAGGGGTGCCAACCCCTGTCCAGTTGAAAATCTATGTTTAACTCTTGACTCCTCAAACACTTAACTACTACTAGCCTACACTTGACTAGAAGAATTACCAATAACATAAACAATTGATTGTATATGTATTGTATATTGTATCCTTACAATAAAGTAAGCTAGAGAAAGAATGTTATTAAGAAAATCATAAGGAGGGGCACCTGGGTGGCTCAGTCAGTTAAGCATCTGCCTTCGGCTCAGGTCATGATCCCAGGGTCCTGGGATGGAGCCCTGCCTGCATCAGGCTTCTTGCTCAGCAGGGACCCTGCCTCCCCTTCTGCCTCTCCCCCTGCTCGTGCTCTCTCTCTCTCAAATAAATAAATAAAATCTTTAAAAAAAAAAAGAAAATCATAAGTAAGAGAAAATACCTTTACGGGACAGTACAGTATTTATTGGGGGAAAAAATCTACATATAAGTGGACCCACGCAGTTCAAGGCTGTGTTGTTCAAGGGTCAACTGTATTTCTGTCTTGCCTGCTTGAGGAAGTCTCAGCTGATGTCCCACTCTTCAGAGGGGACAGGTGTGGCTGCAGAGGTGGGGTCTGCCCTGAGTTGAGCCTTATGCAGGAAGCCCCCCTCCTTCTCAGCTGGCCCACAGGGGCGCCCTGAGTCTGAAAGCGCTTAGCCATGCTGGCCAGCTCCAGACTGCTCCTCCATGGCACCCCCAGCTCCAGACTGCCATGGAAAGTCCTCTTCAGAGCCAGGCAGCGGAACCAGGAGCGGGCGCAGTCAACTCCCACCAGTCAGGACAAGCTGGGGAGGAGGTGATCTGCATTAGTCAAGTCCGACTTGCAGGGTTTTTTTTCTTTTTTTTTAGAAATGCCATTTTGTTCCGTTCAAATGAAAGTAACCAGATTCATGTTTATAAAACATCTCTAAGCAGGCAAGTCGGGGAGCATGGATGGAAAAGCGTCGATTCACTTGTAATTTGAACCAATGGCATGAAACAGGCAGCCTGGTCTAATACATTTAATTTGCCCCAATCTTGTATAGACTAGGAATTAGCTTTCTAACACTCTCTTCATAAATAACATAAAGACAAATAGCACCCAAACATAGCTCTCAGTCAGACCAAATGATCACAAATCTGGGCCAGCAGAACTCAGTCAGGGGGGCCGCCAATGCGGCAACAGGTCCCATAATTCAGGTCCTAGAAGAGAATGTCTACCGCGTGGGCCTCCAGAAGCTGTGTGTGTGTGTGTGTGTGTGTGTATGCACGAGCGCATGTGCTGGTATGTGTCTGTGTGCTGGTGAGCGTGAGGGCCCATGGTGTTTGAAGAGAGGAAGAACTGATTCGGTTGTGTATGAAGTTCTCTTATTTGCTGTCTTTCTGCTCCCAACTCTACAAAATGGCCATTCGACTCAAGACCAGCCACCCTCCGACTCAGGAGGAGCCGAGTGTCGAGAGCTGATGGCACAGAGCCTTCTTTATCTCAGCCAAGGATGGCAGATTCCCATTAAGGCCATTTCCCGGAGAACTAACGCCCTCTCAGGTTAATGGCTCAGGGCAAATGAACTCATCTGCTGGCAGCTCTGTGGGAGCACCTGGGGGGCTCATCGCTACAGCTTAATTAAAGGACTGCAGGCAGCCAGGTCGGCTAGGGGACATGCAGACCCTGACTAATTGTAATACTGTGCTCATTACATTTCTGGAAGGAGCCATAAGCTTGGTCCCTCACGAACCCTCCGTCCCCAGAGTAAGCAGGCCACTGGTTCGCGTTTCCTCCAGAAGTCTGATTCCCAGGGAGCTGCCGACGCCAGGCAAAGACTCAATTTTGTTGTCACAGGGCGCAGCTTGGCAACAGAGCAGATGCGGGACATTTTGATTATCTGCCAGGCAGGACTCGTGGGTTGTCCACCCACCACACTCCAAGGGTCGTAGAGGCAGGTGGGCACTGTGAAATGGGGCTTCCCACGCCTGAAGGCCCCTCTGGGGGGCTTTTCTCTGTCTCCTTCATGCATCCCTCCTCCTCCTCTTTCCACCCCTCCTATCTGCAGCTCTCCAGGCCGACCAGGGGGAGCTTCTGGGAAGCCAGTTAAAATGCAGATTCCTATTCCAAGTCAGAGGCTGAGGCGGGGCCCGGGAGTCTGAAGCAGGTGAACCACAGACCACACCCCAGCAGCACCGTCTCACCTGCCCATGGCCCCCAGACCCTCTTCCTGGTGTCAACACACATCCTTGTGCTGTCTGTCCTGGACAGAGACACCCCTGTGCAGGTGTAAACTATGACCTCAGTGCTGGCCTTTGGTAACCTTTCTCCTGAGCTCCATCACTCAGGGCCCCCTGTGATAGTGCAGACCTATAGACCCTGGTTAGTCCTCTGTTTGTCTGGATTCCAAACTCCTGGAGGGCTCTCAGCACCTGCTGCGGGCCCCATGAGATACCAACTCTGCTGCTATAACCTGAGCGCTGAGTCCCCAGGAGGGGAGACACTAGAACCTAAGTCCCCCACCTTCTCGGCTTTTCCAGGCTCATTCATCCCCCTCCTCACCCCCCTTGGGGAGCCTGGTTCACCCCTGGCCTGTGAAGGCTTGGCCACCTCTCTTTGCCTTGAGCCCTCACTGCCCTCAGTTCTCCTGCCCCTCCTTGATGCTTCTGGATCCTTGAGGCCAGAGGGATCTAATGGAGGCTGGGCTCACCTGCCCTCAGGACCTTGAGTGTTCAGGGACAGCTCCCTGTGGCCTCTACCTGCTGCCTCTGCGTCCTGTCAGTCCAGCTCTGCGTCTGGCACAGCTCTCCCCCGCCCCCTCGCCCCCCCATGGCACCCCCTGCTTCATGAGTGAGGCACATCCTTCCCTGTGGGGACCCTGGCTAAAGCAGATCATTTAAGAGAGCAGAGGAGAAAACAGGTGGCTTTTATTTGGATTGACAATGTAGTACATCAGATGTATTATTTTTGTAGCACCAGCAGGATGTGGCTGTTGGGGCAATTTTTTGCAAATCTAATCTTAAAATGAATTCTAGCTGTAGAATATACACCAATTAGTGTGTGCTTACAGGCACATGGGGGTGCAACTTGCCCTTGACGCAGGTGTGGACATCCAGCAGCCCGGGAGGGTAGCTTCTTGAGCTGGCACTTCCTCGCCTGTCACCTGGGGACAGTAATGTATTCAAGCGACAGGTCTCCCTGCCAGCTACTGGTCTGGATCATAGCACTCTTTCTTCTCCAACTTACTTTTAAAAGCCAGAGTCAAACACCAACTTCTTCAGCATTCTCTTTACTATCTGTCCCAGAACAGCTCATTACTCCTTTTTTAATTAACTAAGTGAGAAAGGGAGAGAAGCAACGGCATGTTTGGGAATGAAACAGAAACAGCTTTAGGAGGTCAGAAGGGAAGTGTGGCCTGAGTTAGGAGTTGTCTTAAGCAAGATCTTAAGGGAGAAGAGAAGACATCTGTCCCGGGGTGGATTCCCTGGGACCGCCCTCATTGGGTCAGTCACAGCTATGGGTTCCAGCACCCGGCCGGCTTCTGGCAACACCTTCCTGGTGACGTGAATCTTTTGCTGTGCCCTTGGCATTTTTTTCTTGCCTGGAACAGACACATTTGTTTTTGTTGTTTGCTCGTTTTGCCTTGTACCCTCCGCCATGAAACACCACTGACCTTGTGCACGGATATTGATCTAATTTACAAACTGGGAGAAGAGCATGTCAGGAGCAATCTTTCATTGGGGTCACGTGTCTGAATCAAGAAAGATGTAAAAATCACTGCTTTGCCCTAAAGCAGCTCACGGGCGACTGGGTGGCTCAGTTGGTTGGGCGACTGCCTTCGGCTCGGGTCATGATCCTGGAGTCCCAGGATCGAGTCCTGCATCGGGCTCCCTGCTCGGTAGGGAGTCTGCTTCTCCCTCTGACCCTTCTCCCTCTCATGCTCTCTGTCTCTCATTCTCTCTCAAATAAATAAATAAAATCTTTAAAAAAAAATAAAGCAGCTCACAAGATTATCATATCATGTTATTGCATTTGGGCAGATGAAGTATCAATCTTCAATCGACAGCATACTATAATAATATGCCATACAGTACATCATATGATACACACCACAATGTCCAATATGGACCATCTATATAGCTCAATATGTAGAATATGACACTATATATATATATGTAATGATAGTCGTGAGACTAGCTCACTCTATCTAAATGGAGCCCAAATCACAAACATTCCATGGGAGACCAAATGCTGAAGCTTTGGGGACCAGAGAAGTACTAGGCATTCCATAAATTCGGTAGTAAAGACACACAGGAACCTTTTTGCTACATCTTCCCCCTGGCATACAAACGTGCTTCTCATGTGGCATCTCCAGCTTGCTTTCTGGATTCAGCCCCACCTCCTTTGCTGTGTAGCTTCAGATGCCCTGGGGCACCTGTTTCCCTCCTCTGAACCCAGCTCCAGGCAACTCTGCTAGAGAATTTGCCATTGTGGATGTTTGTTCACTTGGTTCTCCAATTAAACTGTGGGCTCTAGCATCCTTCAAACTTCTCATCCTGGCCTTTTAGTCAATCATGAAATCTGTGTAGTGAGTTGTGATCAGTAGTAAAATAAAAGAACAGAATAGAACATATTAGGATGTATCACGCATGGATTATGCATAGTATGGATTCGCTCATTTTGTAGAACTTTTATTTTTCCTGTGTGTGTGTGTGCGTGTGTGTGTGTGTGTACTAGATCACAATGTAAAATACATTTTGTACATTTTACTATGGATTATGATAAAAAAAAATATTTGAAAGCCCTGAGCTAGAGGGCTGGCATTTTCGTATCCTTTTGTTTCCCTCAGTGTCTACAAAGTGTCTGACCCCAGTCAAAGCTTATTGAATTAATACGTGAGTTCATACAGCAACAAAGAGTTAAACAGAGAGAGGCAGACTGGTGGCCTATTCTTCTCCACTTCCTCTGCTCTGAGACTTCTAATTTCTGTCCCTCCCTCCTGTGACTGCATTCACACACTGACACTGCATTTGTGAGGGAAAGTGCAGAAGCTGAGCCTGACACTTGGGTATTTGCAAAGCTGAAGCCTGCCTCCATTGCACCCTGCAGAGTGGGGTGTGTGTGTGTGGGGGGGTCTATTGGTGCCTGGTACCCAGTACCTATGCTGAGCACCTCCCAGCTCCCCATCTGCACAGATAAGGGGAAAGGTCTTCTAGACTCGATGCTGCGCCCCACTGTCCTTCCTTTGCCAGGTGTCTGATCTTGCTGGGCTCTGGGAAGGCTGTGCTTCACCGGGAGGTAGTCCAGAGTCTGACAAGCTGGTTTTTCAAGGCAGTGACTTTAGAAGGATACTACAGTTATCCGGCTAAAAATGCTTCTCTGGGTGGAAACCCCGATCTCGTGTTGAATTGCACTGCTCCTGCCCCTTCCTGAGTCTGAGCAAGCTTCCCTCTGGAGAAAACGTTTCCACTTTGATTGGTCCCATTTATCACATGATTTTCACTCCAAGAGCCTTTGGGAACTGAACTGGTGCCAAACATTTGACCTGAGATTAGGCCCTGGGCCAGACTCACTCCTGATGTTCGGCGTCAGCAAATCCAAGCAGAGCAAAGTGACCGCAGCCCAGAAGAAACTGGCCCCTGGCCGGGTTTCTTCCCCAGGGTTCCTGTAAGAGCTTCCCTCCCCCAGGGAAGGAGTGGAGGGGATAGTGACTTGACAGCTATTCAGCCAGAGAGGAAAGAAAGCTTTGGGAACACACATTGGTCACAGGAAGCAAAGAGCAGGGCTAGCCGATGGGCTCTCCTCTGGACTAAGACATTTCGTAGTTTCTGGAAGGTATAGATGATGTCTCCCGTTTGCTGTCTACTACACTTAGCCTACAGGCTGTGGACAGTCTCGTGCACATTGGGCATTCAGATGGCATGTAATAAAAGATTACTGATTGAAGGAATGACCTTTTAAAGTATCTTTAGGAAGCAGAACTTCTAAGTGGTCTGTTGATTCCAGAAAAGCAGAATGAATGTGTCTCCTGAAGTAAAGCAATTAAGATATAAATTAAAAACAAACAAATGAAGACCACAAATGTTCCAAAAAGCTACAGTGGTCTAATGAATTGGGAGCAAAATGCATCTAGGGATTCTGGCTTTCATTTCTACATCTCCAGTGCTTGCACAATGCTTGGCACGTACATGCACAATAAACGTTTAATGAATGAGGACATTTTCGTTTCCAGGGCTGAAGGAAGCTTCCTCCTTACCCCCGTCTCCTACCCCCCCCGTCCCATTGACACACGTATACCACACACACATTCACACACACCCCCGCACACATACATCATACCACACGTACACAACCCTTCCATACACCACACGCACACGTATACCACAAAAATCATACACACCCCCCACGCCACACACACCATACACCCCAAATACATTATAATCCACACCACACCCCTGCACACCTACACTGCAGACACCATATGCACCCCCAGAGCCCATACACACCACATACACTCTCATACACACACCCGAACACGAACACACACCACACACACACACATATACTCTCATTATGTTCCAGGGCCTAAAATTCCATAATCAGAGATACTTTCTTTTAAATGGAGGCCTTGACCCTTTTAAAAAATGCTTGAGGAGTTGCACATAGAGACTTTTCCGTTATAACCCAGAGAGGAAAGGAATGTCTGCCAACCCCTTCCTGGGAGCTGGTTTACAGGAGAGCTAAGAAGAGAGGGGATACAAAATGAGGAAGCAGGCTGAGCCACAGGCACGTGTCCCAGGAGGAGGGGGCAGGAATGCTCCTTCCCCACCCCCCTCTGCTCTGTTCACCTACCCAGACCCCCTCCTGCCCGGGATAGCCCTGCAGACCAGAAGCTTAGGTGACAGTAACCCAGGCCTAGATCTTGCAAATCGCAATGAAGCTACCTCAAATGGCAAGGAGCAGATCCTATCATCCCACCCTTAAAAAGAATCAGGTTTAAAAATAAAGGGGCAGAATTTTAAATAGAAAATCTGCCGCCACCCTTCAGAAAATGACAGAAATAAAGCACCAGATTTCAATTGCAAGTTTGTGGGAGGGTTTTCTGGTGGCAGTTAGATCCAGAGTGGACAAACAGCTGACCCAGCAGGCTCACTGTAGCGTCTCCTGGAGGGCCCACCCGTCGGGAGGGAGCAGGGAACCAGGTGTCCTGGAACCAGCAACAGCCAGACTCAGAGGCAGGCTTGGCTTGTGCTGCCGGTTGGACAGAGAATCACAGAGATGGGATGGGTGCTGAGGCCAAGGCGAGAGATGACTCTCCTGGGGCCACACAAGTCATTTTCCAGAACTGAGCCTGAACCCCTCACCTTGTTCTCAGGCTACGCGCAGGCCTGCCCAGCCGGGCCTTGTTAGTGGGCCCTTGGGGTATGGCCAGGGCGCCGCAGGCAGGGGCATTCAGAGGCCCAGACTTTGTTTGGGAAGATGGCACCAGCAACTTGCTTGTTAGGTTTAGATAAACCAATTACTTCTGGTCTTCGCTGACAAGACACCCAAGTAATGCTCTACTAATAGAGCCCAGGCCCTGGTGTGGCAACGTGGCATAAAGACGTCCCAGTCTGTGCAGTCCCTTCAGGAGAGCACCCCCAGCAGCCGTCAGCTCCCAGAGACCCTGCCCGGCAGGGAGAGCGCAGAGGACATGGGACAGACACCCAAGGTATCAGCGAGCCCAGCAGTGCCGTCCATGTGAAAAGAGCCAAACTGCTGGAGAAGCTACATCTGGATGCCAGCGCACCCTGCTTAGTGCCTGAGGGAAGCATAGAAAGATCGTCTCTCAGAAGTGTGTCCTTTCAGCCCGGGCAGCTGAAATATACTTCCCCAGGGGACATGTCCAAGGCTGCTATTTTTTAGCCTAAAAACTCACCTCCAAACTCCACATCTTAGAGGCCACATGCATCTTCAGCAGGGCATCTGGTGCACGACTTCCTAAAGTGTCCTGGGCAAGTCTCTGCCATAGGACCCAGAGGAGTCCTGGCATGGAGGGGGCACTTGGGAATGAATGAATGAACAATGAATGAAGTAATTCCTTATTTAAGCTCATGAGATAAATACTTACTCATTAACTTATGAAAACAATTACTGAATGCCCCGTACACAACCAGAATGGTAATACATTGTTCTTCTTCTTTCCTCACACGGTGATAGAGAACTAATGAAGCCCAGAAGCAGAATTAGTGTGTGAATAATACAGATGGTACGGGAATTTTGCAGACACAAAAATTGCGTTTGGGGGTGCTGTGTGTGAAGCAGACCAAGAAGAGGAAAGGGGAGGCAGAAGAGAAGGAAAAGGCGGGAGGCCAGGTGAGAGGCAGGGAGAACAGGTGCTCCCCACCAGGACCCACAGTGCAGACTGTCCCTGACAGGGTGACCATGTGCAGACAACAGAGAGTGGGCAGCCCAAGCACAGTCTGTTTCTGGTCACTGGAATTGGTCTGGAATAGGGCATCAGGAAGGAAATAAAAGCAAGAAACTCAGGATGTGACCTGAGAAGCTGGACAAGTCTTGGCTGCTGCAGAAATTGAGGACTATTCTAGAAGGACTGGCAGTCCCAGGGCCCTCAGGAAAGCAGAGGCTCAGATGAGAATGACTCGGCCCCTTGTTGGAGCTTCTGTGCCTCTCAGACTTTACTGGAAGCTGCAAGGAGGGGGAAGAAAGGAAAGACCCAGCCTGAGGAGGGACAGGAAATCAGAACTAACCACCAGGCCAGGGCAAGGTGCCCAGGTGTCCTTCGTTAGGTAGAAGACTCACGGACTTCAACTTTTGTGTTTTCTTTTCTTTTCTTTTTTTTAAGAATTTATTTATTTATTTAAGAGAGACAGAGACAGAGAAAGAGAGTGGGGGAGGAGCAGAGGAAGAAGGACGAGCAGACTTCATGCTGAGTACAGAGCCTGACATGGGGCTTGATCCCAGGACCCTGATATCATGACCTGAGCTGAAATCAAGAGTCAGTCGCTTAACCGACTGAGCCACTCAGGCGCCCCAACTTGTGTGTTTTCTAAACTGTCTCCTCACTGACACCTTTCATCCTCCACTGGATTCTTTCCCTACCTTCTCTTTCCTTCTTTGAGATTCTCTCTGTTCAGGGAGAGTCATATATTAGTTGGCCAAGGCCATTGGGTTATATATGGTGTCCTTCTTCTTTCCAAGGGAAGAAGGCTCATGCTTCTGGCAGGGTTCACATTATCCAATTTAATTATTTTTTAAAAAGATTTATTTATTTATTTTGGGGGGGCAGAGGGAGATGGAAAGAGAAAATCTTAAGCAGACTCCCTGCTGAGCACAGAGCCCAAAGTGGGGCTCGGTCTCATGACCCTGAGATCATGACCTGAGCTGAAACCGAGAATTGGACACTTAACCAACTGAGCCACCCAGATGCACCAAAGTAGAGGAATTTCTAATGGGGCAGTGAAGAGTCCCAGGGAAGCTGACCATCAGGCACATGTGTCACCGGGAGTGAGGACTCAGGTCATGTGTCATTGAGCACACATGTCACAGGTCAAACACACATGCACATCACAGGTCAAGAAGGTGCAGAACGATTACCACCTACTGAATAAATCTTTTCTTCATGTTTCCTCTACTATCTTTACAATATCACTGATGGTATTTCATGGCCGTTACTTATTAAGTGATGTTACCTGAGGTAGCATCAGGTTTCAGCTTTGAAGGACCTTAACCCCGGATTTAATATTTTTCTGTCATGTTCCACCAATGGAATTTAGTAAACTTTGCTCGTTGTTGCTCTTGACATGGTAGCCAGTAACCAGCCCACATTTGAAACCAATATGGCTCTGCCATTCTCACCTCAGCCAGTGTTGGATCTGTGCCACACCGAAGAATCCCATTGATCTAGGGCTCATCAGTGCAGCCAGGTAGGTGTGTGGGCCACACAGTGCCCGGCATAGGTGGGGGCTCACTGTGCATTTGTTGAATGAACGGATGAAGCTTTTAAGTCAACCCTGTTACATGCACAATTAGCATAGAGTGGGCATTTTAAACTTGTCACTCCACAGTTTCTGAAAGAGTTTACAATGTTAAAATTGCAGTTAACAGTCACTGAGTATTCATTATGTACCAGGTATGGTTTCATTCAATATTTAAAATAACTCTATGTGTTATCATCATCCATTTAAAACAAAAGATGATTGAGGCTTAACGGGGCCCTGTAACTTACCCAAGGACAGAGCTGGTGAGAGGCAAGGCCAGAAAGTGAACACCTGCCTGAATTTGGAGCTTGCTGTCTATGAAACCTGATAGGAAAACTGCCCCAAGAGTGTGGCCTAACGGATAGGTGCCTAAAATAAGATGATTTGAAGAGCTAAGGGCAAGGCAGAAAGGAGGCCAGGATATCAGTTCTGCCCTTGGGTCAATTCTCTGACCCTTACAGTATTTGTGAAATGAGGTAATGGCCCAAACCCAGTTAGAAGATTCCCCAGGGTTTAACATCACAAAAAAGGCTCAATTCAAGCTGCCCATCCATGTGGACATTCTCCAGGAAGCCAAGGGCTGACAACCACCCACTGACTGAATTGTCTTCTCTTGGAGCTGGAGGGGAGGAGCAAGGTCAGATGGGGGGCAGAATAGCAGAGGCAACAACCTCGTGCTTCTTAAATGGCGCTCCCATCGCCCCTGGCCTCAATCCACGCTTCCCTGGGCTAGAATGGAATAATACAGGGATTCCCCCCACCAATTAAACTAAAATTAAATTAACAGAGAGAAGATTCTCTATTTTCAATTTCTTTAATGCCTCCTACTACTTATCGGCTAAGAGGTAGCAGAGAACAAAATAAATGGAAACAGGACGAAACTAATACATGGACAAAATGATAAATAGCTGATTAAACTGACTTCAATCATATATTTTTTAAGTGCTCATATGCTTATCATTTTATAACAGATACTTAGAATATAGGGATGCACTCTGTTAGTACTTTTATTCCTCCTTCATGTACTGAAATTGAAAGTATCAGAATGGGAGAGGGTAGCACACCAAGGAGGAAGGAATGTGGGCTTCAGAGGTGATGGATCACCATCAGAGCTCCGTGAACATCACTTTACCTCTCAAGCTTCAGTCTGTGAACTGCAAAGTGGGGACTAACGAGGTCCACTTGCCAAGTTGTTATGAAGGTCAAGACAATGAAGAAGGTACCCAGAACATGAGCAAGTGTTCAAAGGTAGCTTTCATTATTACTGTCTCATGGAGTTATCAAAGAAGGAATTGTTCTGCAATTTTAAGTTGTTTGCTACTTGAACAATTTTGAAAAAGACTTCCTTAAGTTTTGTTGTCCTCTTTATTTAGGCAGATTTTTTTTTTTTTAAGATTTTATTTATTTAACAGAGAGAGATACAGCACGGGAGGGAGCACAAGCAGAGGGAGTGGGAGAGGCAGAAGCAGGCTTCCCGCGGAGCAGAGAGCCCGATGGGGGGCTCGATCCCAGGACCTCGGCATCATGACCTGAGCTGAAGGCAGACGCTTAACTGACTGAACCACCCAGGCGCCCCTCATGATTTTTTTTTTTTTAAAAAAAGCTCTTAAACTAGCAATAGAATGAAAATTTCTTTATCTCATTAAAAATATAGCAAACATTATATTAAAATTAACTTTTATCCTCTGAGGTTGAGAATGAGACACACTTGCTTACCACCTGAATTTCTGTTAAACATGATACTGGAGATCTCAGCTAGTGAGATAAAGCATATAAAGAACACATAGAAATAAAATGTATACAAGTTAGAATGGAAGAAATAAAACTGTCATTATTCCCAAATGACATGGTATTATACACAGAACATCCAAAAGAATCTATATATAAATTATTAGAATTAATCAATAAATTTACCAAGGTTTCTGGATACAAGGCTAATAGACAAAAGTCAATTGTATTTCATCATAATATCATCAGTTATGAAATGAAGTAAAAAATTTTTCTTTTAAATCAAATAACTAGGAATAAATCTAACAAAAGATGCATAAACCTTCTACATGGAAAACTGTAAAACATTCCTGAGAGAAACTAAAAAATTAAACAGAGGGAACAATATACCACATTCATGAGTTGAAAGGCTAAATATTTGGAGTTGATGGTTCTTCCCAAAGTGGTCTATACAGATTTAATGGACGTCTGATCAGTGTCCTGAGAGCATTTGTAGTAGAAACTTACAAGCAGATTCTATTATTTATATTGAAATGTCAAGGGCTAAGAATTGCTAAAACAAACTTTAAAAAGAAGAAGAAAGTTGGAGAACAAACAGGACTAGATATTAAGACTTATCATAATGTTCCAGTAGCACAGTGCCGACTGCAATGGAAAATGCAGGTAGACTAGTGGAACAGATCAGAGAGTCTAGAAATAGAACCATATTACAGGGACACGTGACTAATGATAGAAGTGGCACATGAAACAATGGGGAAAGGATTTAAAAAAAAATACGTGATGTTGGGTCAATTGGATATCCATTTGAATATCCTCCAAATAATAATCTTGATCAATATTCCACATAGAAAGCAGTTTCAGGTGGACTATAGATCAAAAAGTAAAAGGTATATAATAAGGTTTATAGAATATAACGTTGGAGAATGTCTCCATGATTTTGAGGTAGAGAAGAACAATAACAACAACGAAAAACACTAACCGTAAAGGAAAAGATTTATATATTGGACTGTATTAACATTTATGACTTCTGTTCATCAAAACATACCATAAAAAAATAAAAAGAAGGTATCTGAAACATGTAATAAAAAGTTCATGTCGAGACTATATCAAGAACTCCTACAGATCAATGTGAAAAGGATAGACAACCCAATAGAAAAATTAGCAAAAATCTGAATAAGCACTTCACAAATGAAATTATGCAAATACCTAATAAGCATAAGAAAAGGTAGTAAACCTTATTAACCACCAGGGAACTTCAAATTGAATGGTATGAGATGAGAGACCACCTCATGACCACCAGAATAGCTACAGTTTGAAAGACCGACAATACCCCAAGTTGGTGAAGATGTGAAGCCGCAGGAACTCTCACGTAGCGCTGGTGGGGAGTACGCCCATCTGGGATAACGGTTCATCAGAAACTGAACCCACGTTTACCCTGTGACCCTGCGGTTCTACTCCTAGCTATATCTATCTGCCCCCTCCCTGAAATGCATACATGGAAAATGTTTCTATCAGCTTTCTTTATAGTAGTTAAACCCAGAAACAACCCACATGACCCTCAATAGAACAAATTGTGGTGTATTCATACCATGGAATCATATATAACAATGAAAATATGCTCTGTGCAATAATATGAATGAATCACATAAACATAATGTTGAGTAAAATAAGCCAGAAACACAAACTGTATGATTCATTTACATAAAGGTTAAAAACAGGCCAAAGCAACCCAAGATGCTAGAAGTGAGGATAGCGGTTACTTTTGGAAAGAGGTGGTCTTGAGTGGGGCTGGGCATGAGGAAGTCTCTGGCATGTTCTTTGTCTGCATCTGGGTGGAATGACATGGGTAGGCTCATTGTGTGAAAATACTCTGGGCTGTATGCTTTTGGCTTGTGCATTTTTTGGTGTGCCTTTGATACGTCAACGAAAGTTTATTTAAAAAAAAAGAAGAGGTGACCTTTAGGGTCCATTTGTGTGTGTATATATATGTATATCCAAATAAAATCGGTGGCGTATTTTAATGTTCATATTTAACAAATTCATACTTTTTTTTTTAAGATTTTATTTATTTATTTGACAGAGAGAGAGAGACCGCGAGAGAGGGAACACAAGCAGGGGGAGTGGGAGAGGCAGAAGCAGGCTTCCCGCTGAGCAGGGAGCCCGATGTGGGGCTGGATTCCAGGACCCTAGGATCATGACCTGAGCCGAAGGCAGACGCTTAACGACTGAGCCACCCAGGCGCCCCACAAATTCATACTTTTAACACCTCTCCCTCCCACCACACACACACACACACACACACACACACATACACACACAGCACACTGATTTTGTGGATGATCTCATTTGGAAATACAGTTAAATGCCGAAGCTTGATGTCGCTCCCCTCACTTAGCACGGCCCCATTGCCAACGACAGCTCTGCAGAAACGATCTTATTTATTGCTTACGGAGACTATGTGAGCAGAGCGCTTTTGTTACCATTTCTATGTTGAGTAAATGGGAGGTGACCCTCCAGGTCCTGGCACAGACCCAAGCCTGGCTCTCTGCCCTCTCCTACTGCCCCTCACTGTGGATCAAGAGGCTCTCCCCAGGTGCGCCCTTCCTGGGAATGATAATTATTTACACACGACCGCCAAGTTTCCAGAGAGCAGGATGCAGCCTTTCAGGGCTGTCCCTCGGTACAGGACCTAACACTAGAAGGGGACACTTGGCCACTCCGAACTGGGGAACATGTCTTCTACCTCTCTCCAGCTTCTCCACCAGGCTCAAATGGATTGAGCAAACACTGCAGGAAGGCACTCCTTTGGGGTTTCGCTGTCATTTTTCTTTTTTCTTTTGTTTTAAGCGCTACATGGTAGAATCTGAAGGACCCCACCCACAATCACAAGCGTGAAGATCTTTCCGAGGGCCCCTTGGGCAGATTTCTTCATCTCTCACATTTCAGTTTATGCCTTCCTCCTATCACATTTGGAACCTCTGAACTGAATAAACCCACATTCCTTTTAGGTGAGATAGCAAGTCCCAGATGATGAAAACAGTTTGCAAAAAAATGTGCTAGAATATTTTGAAAATGGTTTGTGTTTGAAGGAACACAGGGAGGGTGAAGTTTTCAAACTGATCTTTGCTTAGAGAGTCTTGCTTTCAATCGCTCTCAGGCATTCCTCCATCAATCCTTGGCAGATGTGCATTTTCTTTTTTTCTTTCAGGAGGAAAAGTCACTAAGGGAGGACAGGAAAAAAGTCCTTCCCTTCCCTTGCCTTCCCTTTATTCCCATCCTGTCTGCCTCCAAGGTCGAATCCAGATGTGACCTCCACTTCAACCTGGGCCCCCACCCCAGCCCCCAGTCTCACTTCTCCCTTTGAACACCTTACTGTCTGTGGATTTCCTTTGATACTTAATTATGTAAGGTTTATATCACTTCTGCTCATCTTCTACAGAAGACTGTGGGCTATTAGAGTCCTAACAAAGATTAAACCGACACTTGGTGCATAAATATTTGGTGACTAACCTAATGTTTGTGGCTTCAGGAAACAGAAAACTCTGACTCCAATGTCCTCGTCAGTTAGGGTTGTGTGATCTCATATGACAAGATGTCGCAAGGGGGACAGCTCCAAGTTTGGCTAATCTGGCAACTCAACAACATCTCTGGGGACCAGGGACCTTCCTCTTCCTGCTCTGCTATCTTCTCCAGGACAACCACTTTCATGGTGGTTAGGATGCCTGCCTCTCATCCTAAACAACAGTCTCCAGAAGAGAAAGGACTGTCTTCTCCTTGTGCACATTTTAGTTGTGCAAAAATCTTTCTCAGAAGTCCCCCACCCCACCCCAGCAAACTTCCTTCCACAACTCCTTGGCCAGAACTTGCCCATCCTGAAACAATCAGCAAGGAATATGGTTGGCTGTGACTGGTTTATAGACTAGAGTTTAGGATTTGCCCTGAGCTGGGGACAGGATCACCGTCCCAGAGGGGGAGACCCAAACAAGGCTGGGTTCTGTTACCAAAGAAGATGAAGGACCATCTGGGAGAAAGCAAAACAATGTCTGGTGCACAAAGGACTAGAATATAGAGATTTCTCCAAAGAAGACAAACAAATGGGCAATAAGCACATGAAAAATGCTCAGGATGATTAGTCATTAGGGAAAAGCAATCAAAACCACAATGAGATACCACTTTATAGCCATCCTAATGGTTATACAAAACAAACAAACAAAAAAACAAAAGGAGGGGCACCTGGGTGGCTCAGATGGTTAAGCGTCTGCCTTCGGCTCGGGTCATGATCCTGGAGTCCCGGGATCGAGTCCCGCATCGGGCTCCCTGCTCAGCGGGGAGCCTGCTTCTCCCTCTGCCTCTCTCTCTCTCTCTCTGTCTCTCTCTCTGTCTCTCATGAATAAATGGATAAAATAAAATCTTTAAAAAAAAAAAAACAAAAGGAAAATAACAAGTGTTGGTAAGGAGGTGGAGAAATTGGAACCTTTGCCTATGGCTGGTAGGAATATAAAATGGTGAAAATGCTGTGAAAACAGTTTGGTGGTTTCTCAGAAGGTTAAGCATAGAATTACCCAGCAATTCCACTCCCAGCGTATATGCGAAAGAATGGCAGTCAGGGACCCGAACAGACACTTGCACACCCATGTTCACAGCAGCATTATTCACAATGGCTGAAAGGAGGAAACGTCTGTTCATTGACAGATGAATGGATAAACAAAATGTGGGATTGTGAGATAATAGAAAAAATATATATTGGCCTCTGCCCCCCAGTTCCTAGCATAGAGCTCCTAAAACCCTTGTAATTTCCTAAGTGATAAGAGCACTAGGAGCAACTTTTGTTCTAATGCGGTGACTCTGGGTGGGCTCCTGGACGGCTCCTGGATGGAGGGGAGTCACCAGAAAGACCAAGCCATAATTAGAAGCTTGAACATTTTCAGCCCACCCACACCGCCCCCCCCCCCCATCGTCCAGGGAGGAGAGAGGGGCTGGAAATGGAGTTAATGATTGGTCACACCTAGGTGAAGAAGCTTCCATAAAATCCTAAATAGTAGAGGATTCAAGGAGCTTCCAGGCTGGTGAACACATCCACACTGGGAGGTGACACACCCCAAACCTACAGGGACAGAACCTCCTGCTTTTGGGGTCCTCCCGGACCTCACCCTCTATATCTCTTCTTCTGGCCATTCATCTGGATCCCTGATCATATCTTTTAATAAATTGGTAAACGTAAGTGTTTCCTTGAGTTCTGTGAGCCACTCTAGCAAGTTAATCAAACCTGAGGAGGGGTTCATAGAAACCTTCAAATTGCAACCAAGTAAGAAAGAAGTTCTGGGTAACCTGGGAACCTTGTACTTGCAATCGGCATCTGAAGTGAGGGCGGTCTTGTGGGGCTGAGCCCTTAACCTTTGGGATTTGATGCCATCTCCACGTAGTGTCAGAATTGAGTTAAATTGTAGGACACCCAGCTGGTGTCATGGAGAACTGCTTGGTGTGGGGAAAAACCTCCACCCATTTGGTGACCGGAAGTGTCAGAAATGAACAATGGAATATTATTCAGCCTTAAAAAGGAATGAAATTTTGACACGTGCTACAACATGGATGAAACTTGTGGACATTATACAGAGTGAAATAAGTCAGACACAGGCAAATATTGTAAGTTTCCATTTTTTGAGGTACCTATAATAGGCAAATTTGGAGACACAGGAAGAATAGAGGTCACTGGAAGCTGGGGGGGTAGGGGTGGGGAGAGTGTAATGGGTACAGAGTTTTTGTTAGAGATGTGGAAAAGTTTTGAGTATAGGTAGTGGTGATTTTTACACAACAATCTTAATGTATTTGTGTATACTCATGAATGGTTAAAATGGTAAATACCATACTACGTATATTTTACCACAATAATCTTTGTCCCGTTGACTGTGTTTGCAGCCATCACAGGACTGGCACGAGCCACACACAGGAGAAAGTCAAACATGCGTCTGTGCACGTCTTCAACCCAGACTGTTCTGTGGGACCACTGTGTTTTCACTGAGCAGGCCCCCCTCAGAGGAGAACCATGCTGGCCTCGTGGAGGACCTGTAATCAGCTGAGATCTAAACTGAGGAACACACTGGTGTTTTTGTTATTATTGTGAAAAGAAATTCTGACAGTTCTCTGATGTGGATTTGTTTTGTCTTTATATTTTTTGTGTGTGTATTTTATTTACAAAGTACACACATAAAGCTCGGTTTACATTCTGTGTCTAGCTCTTATACAACTATAAGACCTAGCAAATATAGGAATATTAAAAAAGCTATAAGACGGAAAGTATCTATAAAGCTAGCCCCAATAATACTAACATGTCAGATGTTGTTTTGAAGACACTACATAGATATTCTCAGAGTGAATATGGTCCCCAGCTTTACAGGTTCTTTTCGATTTGGTATGTCCGCCCTGCCGTATATTCACTCAGTTCTCCCACCGTTCTCTCTGGATGAATTACTGCCCACTTCCTATCTGCAGAGCCTGGGGGGATGTCACTAGGCCTTCAGCTGGCCTAGTAAGACAGTTCCTTCTATCATTTTGTTATGAACGGGGGCATCAATAAGTCTCTCCAGGGAGGCTAAGGCTTAGAAATACAATTTCTGTGGCAGTGTTCACTTTTGTCACCCTGATGATCCAGAAAAAGAAAAACTACAGATGCATACATACATATATATAAAGTTGATGTTTGAAATTAAAGTATAACTTTAACATTTTTGTTGAGAACAGTCAGACTCCATATTAACTATAGTTTCTTATTTTCTGTATTCTGATGCTCTGACATCTGAGGTCTTGCTGACCCTGGAGGGACTGCCCCTCCAAGGGTTAGCCCAATCCTAGAGATAGTAGTAAACAAATCACCAGAGAGGGAGTTTTTCAAATGCAAGCCACACCACAATGAACCCCTCTATGACACTCTCGCACACTCTGGGCCACCATTCCTCTGCCTGGAACACCCAGGGCCAGGAACCAGACAGCTAAGGACAGCCCCAGTTCCCTAGAGCTCACTGAAAATTATTTAGCTAGCCAATCCTGAGCCTAGTAACCCTGTGTCATCTCTTCCTTCCCATGAAAATCACAGTAAAGACCCTTGCCTATAACCCGCCCTCCCCCACCTCTGCCTCCCTGACTGACCCTGGTGCTTCTCTGTGTATCCCTTTATGGCATGCCTCCCAGTTAATGTGAGCATAAAAACTTCTTTCAGGAGTCATTTCCATGTCTGCATGTCTTACCATACCTGAGAAAAATAAATCCTGGGTACATTTTCAAAACAGACTCCCTGAGAATATGCCTATGACCTCCCAGGAGTTTGAAAAAATCCCGATGTCCCTGAAAGAACACAGGTCTCAAAGTCAAGAGCACGGGTGGATGTTTGACTATGTCCTGTCCTAACTCCATCCTGCCTAATTGGCCTCCTAACAGAATTAAAAGAGATAAAAGCACATGGGAAAGTTCCTGATAAATTGCCCATGCTCCATAAACACTCATTTTCTTGCTGAGCCTGACATCTTCTTGCTGTGAGGCCCATCTGGCCATGATTTGGGGTTACCTCTCCATATCTCTGATCCCCCCCCCCCCCAAGGCCCAGGCCCCACCGGACCAGCCACATGGTTGAAACAGAGGGTTGAAATTCAAGGGCATCCACATCTCATGAAAGGGCTCAGGCATCTGCCGAAATCTTTCATGAGAGCTCCATATTTTCAGTGACACGACAAATGCCCTTCTTCCACAAAACATCAACAAAACCCTTCATATCAGCCGTGTGCAGAGTTACCTGGCCTGCTCAGTTCTGCTTTTGGAGAGCCAAGGTCAGTGAGACATGGCGAGGCATCCTGAAAGTCCTCAAGAAGACAGCACGTCACACACCTGACAGGACGGAAATTGAGGGAAAGCATGGAAACGCAGCAGCAGCTGAAGAGAAAGGTCTTTGTGTTGCCACATCACTTGAGCATCACTCTCAGTCCTCATACCACACCCGGCCCCTCTCTTGTCCCACTGGCTGTGAGGACAGGGAGCTGCTGATGCAGGGGGGTGGGAACCTGAGGCAGAAAGTAATGTGCTTTCTTTTTCAGCATTCACTGAAATTAACACACATGTGCACGTGCGCGTGCACACACACACACAATAAAGAGGCTACCAATAATGTTTTATATTTTTTTAAATTATTATAAGAAATATGTACTGTATAATTAATTTCCATGTATCTTCTTTCCATTTATCATGTTTTACTTACTAAAAATTTTCAGTCGCGGAGCACCTGGGTGGCTCAGTCGGTTGGGCAACAGACTCTTGATTTCAGCTCATGTCATGATCTCAGGGCAGTGGAATCAGGCCCCATGTAGGGCTCTGCATTCAGTGCATTGTCTCCTTCAAATTCTCTCTCCCTCTCCCTCTGGCCACCCCCACCCCCGCTAACATATGCACTCTCTCTAAAATAAATAAATAAAATCTTTTTTAAAATCTTCAGTCTCTTCCTTTTTTTAAATTTCAGCATGTCTATGTATTGATTTTTTTTTCTTGTTCCAGATAATTTCACTTTAGAAGATTTCTTCTTTCCTCTCTCCTCCCATTCTCGCTCTCTTCATTCTTGTTTTTGAGTGTGTGTGTCCCCTATCCAAAATGCCGTGCTCTGGTTTTGGGCTCAGTTGTTAACTTCTGACTCATTTGGACCCCCATGGTGCCAGGGTCTGAGGAGCTTGACATGACTGTTACCCAACCTGCTAAGCAGGGGTGAGGGTACTCCTCAGGGTCCCTCCCAGGGCACAGGGGCAGGGGCAGGGGCTGTTGGGCTTGAGCATTCTCTGTGATCTCTTCACCCCACAGCCTGGTCAAGCCTGCTTGCTCCTGTCAGACAGACCCTCCTGAGCTCAGTTTCCTATCTTCAACCCCAAATTTCATTGTAGGAACATTTTTCCTATCCCTACCTTCTTCTGAATCTTTCTTATCTCCCAGCCCCTCCCCACCACATACCTTTAGTGATCCCTGGTAGGACCAGGTTGTCATTAGTGGATACTAAAACTAAAATTCTAAGAAAAATAGAAGCAAATGCATATATACTAAAACATCAGATTTGGGGAGGGATTTCCTGTCCTTTGTTTCTCTTGAGCTTAAGCAGCACGTGAATTCAAAGAGCCAGCATCCACCAGGGACTTCATTTTGTAGACAGAACGAAACTGATTCTAGCTCAAAGGCAGAGAAGCAAGTCTATGTGGAAGGAGGGAGGAAGAAGCAAAGGGAGTCATTATAGTCAAACAGATTGTATTCCTGTCTTCCGTGGGAGGGAATGAGGCTGCGGGAGCTGGACCTCTTTTTCCGACTGCCAGTGGAATCGCTAGATGACTTCCAGTAAGCGCAGCTGTATAGAGCTTTCATTATTGATGATGATTTGCAATAACACTTCGCTCTTCCCAGCACAGGGTCTGGACTTGGTCCTTCTCCCAGTCTTGGTTACAAATTCCTTTTTGTAAGTGCAATAAGACATTCAGGGCAGTGCATTCCTTGGGGATTATTGTACTGCTCGGGTCTTTGGCCTCATGTTTTAGAACGTCAACTGAAGTCATGGAGAATGGACCAGAAATTCATTCTCTGTTGGGTCCTATTGTTTACATGAAAGCAGCTTTCAGAACTTCCCCCAAGCCCAGAATGCAATGATTTCTCAGTTCCCACTGCCCAGTGGGACCTAAAATAGGGCCCTCCCCTCCACTCTGGTGGCATATTCCCATTTTTGCTCTACAGGCCACTGGAAAAGCTAAACTAAGGGCAGGCTGTCAAGTCAAGGAGCTAAGGAACAGAACTCCAGACTTAACTTGGCAATGCATTTGGGGTGAATCAGATAAAGGTCACCTGCACAGCACATGAGCAGATCTCCAGTTTCTAGAAGGGGGGAAGTTCCCAGAGATCCTGAAACTGCTGAGACCACCACCCAGGAGTGGGCCTGCCTGGGCTGAGAGGATCAAGTGGCTCTTTCTCCTAGGGGTCCTGATGGAGCAGTGTCTGCTTCTTCTCTGAAATTCTCCTGCCACTTCCACAGTGGGACAGGGTGGGGAAATGGCTCGACTGTCAGCGCTGAGGAGGGCAGATTTGATTACCTAGAGAGTGGACTCAAGTCCTGTTCTTGCCACATCCAAGCTCTGTGACCTAACCAAGTTACTTAAACTTTTGGAGTTTTGATTTCTCCTTCATAAAATGAAAAGCATCGTGTCTTCCTTTATTCTGTTATCATAAAGATTAAGATTATGCATATGAAGCAGTCAGTATACTCTGGCCCATGGTAAATGGCTCAGGAAATAATAGCTATTAGTAGTATTACCAACACAAAAAGAAACTCTAAAATGTGAAAGGAAATAAAATAATAAATGAAGTGAAATCAAATGTGAAAGAGTCTCAGCAGCATGGAATCTTCTTTTGGAATAAACGCCAATGGTCATCTAAGCCATCCTTGTCCAAAGTCCCTGGCACTTTGAGAGACAGGGGGTCTGCTCCTGCCCTCTCTGCCCTGCTCGGGCCCTGTGCTTTCCATGCAGCCACCTCTCCCACCTCCTGGGAATAAAACCACAGGCCAGGGCAATCCTGCTCAGGCTTGAGAACGTAACCCTTCTGCAGGTAGCGAGTGTGGCCATTACAACAGGCCAAGTCCATATCACACTATTCACCCCTTGAATTTCATTACATGTGCTGTGTTTTGTCTCATGTGGGTCTGGTCTCTCCAACTACATCTTAAACTCCTGGTGGCCAAGGATTGGGCTTGTACCACATTCAGGCCTCCCCCAACTCTGGTCCTGAGCTGACTGTAGGTGTTTACTAAGACTTGCTGTTTGCTTGAAAAACTATTTTGCATTTGACTGGAGCTTAACAAATGATTAAATAAATACAGAAATATAGTTTATCTGTCATAAAGATGATCTTCCCATGACTCACAACAACCACTGCATTTAAGAAACTACTTTCTGTTGAGATGAAGAGGAAATGTTAGAGATAGTCCCATAATTATTTGGGAATCCGAGTTTTTAAGTGGTTGGTGGTGATTCTAGAATTGCTACAGAGGAGGAATTTAGGGTCACCATCGGGTTGGGCAAGGGCATTAAGGGATTTGTCGTAAAGCTGTGATTGCTTAGCAAGTTCATTGCTTTTTAAACTTTATTTCACGTTCTTTTGGACTAACTTTGGGAGATCTTGGAGATTATGGGGGAAAGAGGACTGAAGACCTCCATAGCAAAATAATATGTAGTGTCAGCACCACCAGAAGTAAATTTTTTTTTTTAAGATTTTATTTATTTATTTGAGAGAGAGAATGAGATAGAGAGCATGAGAGGGGGAGGGTCAGAGAGAGAGGCAGACTCCCCGCCGAGCAGGGAGCCCGATGCGGGACTCGATCCCGGGACTCCAGGATCATGACCTGAGCCGAAGGCAGTTGCTTAACCAACTGAGCCACCCAGGCGCCCCAGAAGTAAATATTTTAATTCCTAAATTTTGGGGTCTATTCCTCTCCCTACTGTGTTAGTTATCTATTGCTGCATGACAAATTACCCGATACTTAGTAGCTTCTATAACAAACATTTACTATCTCACAGCTTCTTTGGGTCAAGAATTTGGGAATGGCTGAGCTCATGGTCTCTCATCACATTGCAACCAAGATGCTGGTGAGGGTTGCAACATCTCAGGTTTGGACAAGGGCTGGAGGAGCCATTTCCAAGATGGCGCACTCACATGGATGGTGGCAGGAGGCCTCAGTTTCTCACCACATGAGCTCTCTCTCCATGGGTAACCTGCATGTCTTCATGATATGTCAGTGGCTTTCCCCAGAGCAAATGAACCTGGAGAGAGAACAAAGAGGAAGCCCAAAGCCTCAGTGACTCTACACCATGGCATCGGCCATCTCATTAATTAGAGCAAGTCACTGAATCCAGTACCTACTCAGAGGAGGAAAACTGAGCTCTACCTTTTGAAGGATGAGTATAAAGGAATTTAGGAATATATTTTAAAACCATCATCCTATTATTAGCAAGCATTGGGACGGGTCCCATGCCTCGGATTTACACAGAGCCGCTGTTTCTTTTTTTTTTTTTTTTAAGATTTTATTTATTTATTTGACAGAGAGAGAGCACAAGCAAGGAGAGTGGCAGGCAGAGGGAGAGGGAGAAGCAGGCCTCCCGCGGAGCAGGGAGCCCGATGCGGGGCTCGATCCCAGGACTCCGGGATCATGATCTGAGCCGAAGGCAGTCGCTTAACCAACTGAGCCACCCAGGCGCCCCAGAGCCACTGTTTCTGAAGTTGTTTCAGTCAAGATGGGCTGTTGAAACAAACCACCCTCAAATCTGAGTGGCTTATTGCTCTAAAGTTTTCCCACTCTTGCTGTAACACGGCTAGGAAAGGGACTCTAGTCATTGTCACAGCTCAGGGACTGAAGACGATGGAGGCTCCGTCTTGACATAGCCTTCCATGTGTACCAAACCAGGAGAAGTCTACAGTAAATCTCACACTGTTCATAAAGCTTCAGACTAGAAGTGACACACATCACATACTATATTGGTCCAAGAAAATCACATGGCCCAGGGGCACCTAGGTGGTGGCTCAGTCGTTAAGCGTCTGCCTTCGGCTCAGGTCATGATCCCAGGGTGCTGGGATCGAGCCCCGCATCAGGCTCCTTGCTCCGTGGGAAGGCTGCTTCTCCCTCTCCCACTCCCCCTGCTTGTGTTCCCTCTCTTGCTGTCTCTCTCTCTGTCAAATAAATAAAATCTTTAAAAGAAAGAAAGAAAGAAAGAAAATCACATGGCCTGACTTCAAAGGGGGCATAGGGTGTGCAATCCAAACTGTCTAGAAGAAGGGAAGCCAGAACACTTGCTAACATACAGTGGTGACCATTAATCACCTCTATTTGACCCTCTTCAGTAGTATTATACTTAAAAAAAAAATTAAAATGCAAGAGCAGGATTAAAACATTCTCTGGGAGCCTTCACTGGGTTCCCTGAGGGGAGGATTGTTCTTACAAACACTTCAAATCTCTTTTACATTGAGATTGACCCGTATGCAGGGACTAAATCAGACAATACAAGAGAATAAGGGTTTTCTCCAAATGCAAAGCTGAGTTGCCTCAACCCTCAAGATCCCTCTCACATAAAAGGTGCCAGAGGCAGAACAAGAGCCTTAGAAATGAAATAAGCAACAAGTAATTTCAAACATCCCATTATTATCTACTTATGTCATCTTCATTGTGATCATGGTGATTTTGAATGTCTTCATTCCCTATCTGCGTGCTTCGTTGTTTGTTTCCCCCAGAATCCCTCTGGCTTTCAGCAATAATTAATGACCCATTAACATGTTAAGTACTCTTCATCATTATTTATTCATCTAGCATTAGAAATGATGAGCCCATCCTGGGGGAAATGGCGGCAAGGTCTCTCTGGGGGGCAATCATGGGGCTCTACGAAGGGAAAGGCTGGACATGCTCTGCCTCCCCAGTGCCCTGGTGTCCTTCTGGAAAAGCGCCAAGGCGAGCTTTGAGAACTGCAGCTGAGAGACCATGGAGGCCGTGTTTCAGTTCAACTTGGCCTGCCCTCCAGGAAGACGCTGCAGATTTAGGTCACAGCCCGAAATTTTCAAATGACTAATTTTTACCATATTCCAAAATCTGAGTTACTGAAGTAGGAGCAGAGCTCCTGCCTTAAAATCACCATGAGAGCAGCGTGCATGTGTACTCAGGGAAAGGACAAGCATCAATGAGCCCAGGACTTTAAATCAATTAACGTAAGCAATTGCTTTTTAAGAAAATCATTCCAGAATGAAGAGGCTCTAATCCTGCTTCCCAAGCTCTGTCTGTGTGTGTAACTCCATCAACCACTGACCTGGAATGTTCCTTTAGGACTCCTTCCCAATTGTCTAGCCGGGATATCACAGGATCTATTGATTATCCGAACCTCCAGACTCCCTTCTGCCATGTACACAAAGCTTCAGGGTACCCTTCCCTGTTCCCCCAGCACCTTATTTTCCTCGCCTGATTGGTGGCGTTCTACACAGCATTTTTTATTCCATGAGCAGCTTAGTCACAACCACCTTGATGAGACCGTCCCCTATTTTTACCCTGGCTTTCCATCTGGAGGGTCTTTAGATCTTATGGGCCATGTTTCAGTATCTCACCAGCGCCTTCAGGTAGAGGAAAGTGCTTTGCACAGCGGAGGGACTGAGGAAGGAAGGAGGAAGGCGGGTGTTCTCAACCAGAGCCACAGACCAGCATCAAGTGTTCACAGAGCTGGCCGTCTCTGCTCCATCCACAGAGACGAATCGCTGATTCTCTGAGCAAAAACAATAAGGAAATGGGATTTCCTAGATGAAACTTGTCCTTCAATAAAAGAACACAGTTACCTGCATGAGGCACTGGAGTCTGTCTGCCCTGGGCTGGTGTTCTGCCTCAGCCTCTGATAAGCAAATGATCTGACATCACCAAGCTGCCGTTTCCTCCTGCAGAATGAGGGTAATGACTGTTCTTACTGTTCTGGGAGAAGTGAATGAAATAATGCATGAGAAACAGCACCAAACATAAAGTGTTCAATAATTAATACCCAAGAATTTTAAGTCATTCATTCTAATTAGGCTTTCTCATATTGGTGTTACGCTACAGTTTCTGTGCGCTTGTCCCTATTGGTAGGTAAGGGATCAGTGCAGAGCAGACACGTAGGAACGTCACCCAGACAGGTGTGAGCATTACCAAAACAAATTAGGGAGGGAATTCATTATCACCTTATCCTAACACAATCTACAAACTAAACCAATGGAGTTAGGATCATTCCTTCCACCCCTGGAGATTATAGCATGCAGGGATTTCTGCTGCGAGGCCTGAGTTGTGCATCCTACAGCTCATGTAAACAGGGTAGGCCAGCCAGGAGTGGGCGAGTGGGGACAGGAGAGCAGAGAAACGTTGTTCCCTTCCTCCTAGGAATCACAGAAAGTCCAGGGTGAAGGCAGAGTCCCAGCGTCTGAGTCTGAGACACAGAGGGGATGCGGCCCCACCCCACCCAGCTGCAGACAGGGAGTGTCCTCTCCAATCAGGCAGCAAAGGTGCAGGGGCTCGGGGGCCCTTCCTCCCACCTCCACCACACCCCCCATTTCATGGACGTTGGGACCCTCTCCCTGGGGCACCACCATCACCAGTGGGCACTTCTCAGAAAGCAGACCAGGACCCTGGCCCACCCTGCCCATCATGTTCACTTAGTGTTTGTTTCGCTTTCCACTTAGTGTTGTCAGCCCCGAAGCGACACAGAGTGAAGCCTCTGGGGGCCGAATCTAAGTCAGCAACCTCCCCCAGGCTCAGTCAAGAAGCTGCCCTCGGGGTCCCCCCTGCACAGCCATCTCCTCCAGAAATCACAGACCCTGGCTTCTCAGCCTTCCCTTCCTCTTTAGACTGTCACACGACCATGACAAGCTGAACACCCGCTGGGCTACAGCCAGGAGAACATGCAGCTTTGATGCACGGATTTGTCTGCAAGGGAAGCGGAGGGAAGCTTCCAGGGACCAACTCCTGTGCGGACTTCTACCTGCCCTGTGTCTTGTCTGCTGCCCTTGTTCCCTTCACGTCCACGGCCTTCATGATGTGGCCCTGTTGCAGAGCTGTGGCCGTTCATACAGCCCTGTAGGGTGAGCTGGGCGTGACCTTTCCCGGGCGCAGCCACCTGGGGGGATGGCTGCTCACTGAAGCATGGGGGAGGGGCACAGAGCCGCTCGCCTTCCTTTCTTCCATCCTAAAACCATCCATGTAACGGGAATCCACCATTGCACACATCACAAAAGGAGAGAGGAGACCCAGAAACTAACAAAAAATTGGCCCAGGCGGATTGTTTTGGAGACTGGAGTTTGGAGAGCCCCTCCATGGGGTACCACCGCACCTTAGGAAGCCAAAGACGTGTTTGAGGGGTGTGATTGGTTCTGTGTGTCAGCTTGGCCAGGCTACAGTACCCGGTTCTTTAATTAAACAGCAATCTAGGCATTTCTGTGAACATATTTTGTGGACGTGGTTGGTGTCTACAATCAGTTGACTTTAAGATCAACCTCAATAATGTGGGTGGGCCTCATTTAATCAGTTGAGGGCCTCAAGAGTCAAAACAGGTTTTCTAGAGAAGAAATTCTGCTGCAAGACTGCAAAGTTGTCTCCTGCCTGAGTTTCCAGCCTGCCAGGTTGCCTACAGACCTCAGAGCTGCCATCCCAATCCCACTGTTTCAAGGGCAGTGGCCCTGCTGGGCACCACTTCCGGCGCTATAGTGAGGCCTCTTATTCCATGCTCAGAAAGGACCCCCATCCCATCCAGGACGGGACATACCTCATAGCCACTCTCATCTCAACCTACCAGAACCCCCCATGATGCCACCCTTCTCCCTATGGTTTTCGTCAACACACAGGTGGACTGGGTTGAACCTCAGCAGACAGCAAGATCTACTGATGGCTTACCGCTGACTCAGTCAGGTAGGGGGTGCGGCTCTTAAAGGGTTTCCTTTTTTTATCACATCATGGCCGTTGATGTGAGGTGAGGGGCAAACCAAGGGCTGAAGATCGGCAGATCCAGGTGTGAGGCCCAGCTGTACTGTTTACCACCTGGGCATCCTCGGGCCTCTGTCTTAGCATCTGTAAAATGGGAGTAATAAAAGGATTACCTAACTCACAGCAATGGCATGAGGCTCAGGAAAGTAGAGGTACATAAAGCATTTGGAGAACTGTAAAGAATATAGAAGCTACTCATGAATTAACTGAATTATTTTCATGACTTTCCATCTGTCTGGGAATAAACCCCACATAGCAAACCATTTAGAAGAAAACTTTTCCAGCCTGTGCTTCTGCAAGGAGCCGGATCTTAGCACACGCGCATAGAACTGTGAGTCTTGGTGCATTACTGCCCTCTTCAGATTTCCAAGTCCCCTGAAGGTTGAGGGAGGCCGCTTGGCTCTGTGACCTCATGGCCCCCACTTTTCACCAACGGCCGGTGGAAAGGATCATCAAATGGTATCAGTCCATCTGGGTGGCCGATCCCTCCCAAAGTTTCTTCTTGGCCTCCTAACATGTTGCTTAGTCCAACAAAGGCTCCATGCCCTGAATTTGGGGTAGGAAACAACCAAGTCACAGACTTACCAGAACCTGTGTCTTCCAACACAGACCATGGAGCCCTGTAATAATCTGCCCATGGACAGCTATTTATAGTGTGAATCTGGCACTGACCCCACTTTTTAGGGCAGCAGGGAGATGAGAACATCAACTAAGGGCTGGTTTCCGGATTACTTGCTCTTGCCCCGTTCCGCACAGTTCGGAGAAGTCTGTTCTGTTTGCTGCCCTGCCCGTCCACCCAGAGTGGATCACGATGGCTCTACATTGGGCCACTCCCCAAGCTCATGCGTCTATGCAGCCGGAAGAACAGTGAGAACTCTGACCTCCACATTCTGCTCTCAGAGCCCTAGGTGTTGGTGGGGTCGAGGGGGGTCCAAGCCCTGCATCTGTGGAGCAGGAGTTCAGGGAGGCTTCAGTATGAGCCGTGAAAAGAAGCTGGATCTCTCCCTTGCCAGTGTGCCACTTAACCTTCCCGAACCTCTAATTCCCCCCACCATAGATGAGGGCGACATGATCTACACATGTATGTGTCATAAAAATCTTAAAATGCTGCAATGAACAATGCCTGACCCACAGGAGATGCTTAGTAACACTGTTATTATTATTCTTTTTCCAATGCTATGATCCAACATAAGCAAAGAGAGAAGGAAACAGACAGACAGATAGACTAGACCAACTAGATTTGCTGTCCAGACCACCGAGGCAGGAGGGAGAGGGATCGCACCCCATGCGTGGTTCTCTGTAATCTGCCCAGGATTCCCTCCCAGTTTATTTGGGCAGAAAGGAAGGGACCCTGCAGTTTAGAAGCAAACTGAAGGTGGGGCTCTTTGGGTTTATTTGATTAGGTACAAAATGCCGGGGATGTGGTCTCTTCCGCCAGTGACTATGTACAGTCGTTTGTGGGTTTGAGGCCAGGGTGACTGGCATGTCCCGGGCTTTGGCTTCAGTCTTTGGCATTTAACCACAAACCACGTGGAGAAAGGCCAGGCTGCAGGTAACTCTTCTCTGCCTTAAAAACCAAAATGGGTCCTCTGGGGTGGGGTGCTCTGTTGGGGGCCCTCATTGCTCCCGAGAGCACCCACTGCCTCAAGGTTACTGGAAGGACCAAATGAGAGCAAATTAACCCAGAGGAAGGGCCTGGTGCAGAGAAGGTGTCGGGTGAGGATGCACCATGGCATCCTTGCCCCACCACCGTATACAGGTGAGCATGCTGGGCCATTGGCCACTCCTCTAAGATAGCACTCCTAGCAAATGGTGTCTTCCCAGCAAATGCCATCTTAGCTAGTACCTCCCTCCCCCAGGACTCCGCGTCCTGTTCAATGGAGGCAACAAAGGCACACAGGCTTGTTGCTCTCCTTCCCTCACCCACCCCCTGCATCTGTACCATGCCGGATGCCCTTCCCAAGTGCAAAGTGTGTCGCCAGGTGGAGCAGGTTGCCATGGCTCCCTCCTCATCCCCAAGGGTACAACAAGTTCTAAACATCTGGCAGGCAAAGATTTGATTGCCATCTCTGAGCAGAGCGTGTTTCTCAGAAGGAAAACAAGAGCAGCTACTTGCTGAATGGGCTAAATATAAGAGGTGGCCTGGGACATGCAGGGCCAACTGGTTCAAAGAATGAGAGAAAGAGTAAGATCACAGGGGCACCTGGGTGGCTCAGTTGGTTAAGCGTCTGCCTTCAGCTCAGGTCATGATCTCGGGATCCTGGAATCGAGTCCCACATCAGGAATCCTGCTCAGCGAGGTAGTCTGCTTCTCCCTCTACCCCTCCCCCCTGCTCATGATCTCTCTCTCTCTCTCAGATAAATAATAATAATAATAAAAATCTTAAAAAGAAAAAAGAAAGAAAGAAAGAGTGGGGCCATAAAGCTATAGGGCAGCCAGGTCCATGTCTGTGTTTTGGGAACAACCTTGGAGGGCTTGCAGGTTTGTAGACCTCGGGAAAAGTGAGAGGAGGGATGGGTGTGGGAAGTGTCATTCACTCATTCCACAGATATTTATTGAGTCCCTGGTGCCTAGGAGCTGGGAATAATATCGAGGTGAATGAGATTATAAGGCTCCTGGCCTTGTGAGGTTTACATTCTGGCTTGGGGTGGGCAGCACGCATCAGTCAAGGAAATTAAACAAATAAATTACATTAAAGAAGGTTTCATGCTGTGAAAATTGCTGCATGCATTGTGCTTGAGGGTGGGCCATATAGGGTGTTTAGAATTAAGCTGATTTCTGAGAAAGCTTGAAATAAAATGAAGTACTGTACACAGCTGGTAAAAAAAAAAAAAAAAAAAAAGCCTACATAAATAAGACCAGAATTCAGTACTCTAAGAGGTTTATGCCTCTAAAAGAAATTATAATGTATAATTTACAATTAATTTGTAAAGTTAATTAGTTTTAAAAAGCTTTTTAACAACTTCCAAGTGAGACATTCATTCTGCATTCTACAACACTATGATGTAAGCTGTTATCTGGAAACATTACACACAACCAGGCAGTCCCCCCTTAAAAATGTTCCTGTGGAGCCAGTGAATGTTAGCAGGTGTCGGGGACCCTGTGGACAAATGCAAAAAGAGAGGGCCAGATTAAAGGAAGTCACTCCAAATCAGGGATCATTTGGTTACAAAAACAGGAGCCTGTTGGAGGAAGCTCAAGTAAAGACTAACATAATTTGAGCAACAGGGGTGTCTTATAGACCCCAAGGGCCAGAAATAGTGACGAGCCCATGAGGGACTGGAACCAGGAATTCAAAGTTTTCCAGAACCGAGAACTCACTTTCTCAGAGGCCATGTGGTTATTGCTTTTTAAATAAAATGTGTTTGGGTGCCTGGGTGGCTCAGTCATTAAGCATATGCCTTCGGCTCCGGTCATGATCCCAGGGTCCTGGGATCAAGCCCCACATTGGGCTCCCTGCTCTGCAAAAAGTCTGCTCTCCCTCTGCCCCTCCCCCCGCTTGTGCTCACGTGCTCTCTCGCTCTCTCTCTGAAATAAATAAAATCTTTAAAAATAAGTAAATATATAAATTTAATGTGTTTTTAATACTAGTTGTCTGTGGGATTGCTTTTTCATAATTCTTTATTGTGCTAAAATGCATATAACACAAAATTTGTCACTTTAATTATTTTTAATTCCAACATCCCTGCCATGTTTTGTTCTGATGCTTGCTCTGTCTCTTCTGATCACGTTTTTCCCTTTTGATGTGGCTTGTCATTTTTCTTGATAGCCAGACGTAATGTACCACTGCTGCAAACAGGCGCTTAGCAAGGTCGTGATGAGGTGTGGAGAGGGTAGGTGCTCTGTAGTCCTATGATTAGGTCTCTGTCCTTTAGTGAGCCAGGGTCTCTGGACTGTGAGCCTCAGGCATGCATCTCAGTGTTTCTCTCACCCTTAGGTGGACAGGATGACCCAAGCGGGTTGGAACCGGGTATTTCACTTTTCCCATGGGCAAAGCTAGAACTGACTGCAGTTGGACGCTTCCCTTACCCAGGTCAGTTACCCTAGCTTAGCAGGTTAGTCTCTGTTTAACTAGTTTCCCCTGAGGGCAGGAATTGTTAAAAAGAACAGTGTCCTAGTGTATTTCAGGTTGGTTTCCTCCCCCACCCCTCCCCCCTCCACCCCCCATCCCAGTCTCTACTCCAGGAAGCCAAGATTCCCTCTATGCTTGGCTGTCTCTCCAATCTTGGACGCAATGGTTTGCCCCCTGTCCTCCCCTTCATGGATCCAGAAGAGTTGTTGATTTTTTGGTCCATTCAGCTTTTAACTTGTTCTTCGGGTGGGGAGGTGACTTCCAAGCTCCTTCCATGTGGAACCAGAAACTGTTTTAATCATTTTTAAGTGCACAGTCCAGTAGCATCAATTACATCTACAGTACTATGCAACCATTGGCACTAAATATTCCCCAAACTTCTTCTTTACGCTCAACAGAAACTCCACCACTCTGCAGTAACAGTGCTGTTCTGGCCACCGGCGTACTACAATTATGTCTGGGTCCCTGTTTTCGATTCTTGGAGGTAGATGTATATACCCAGAAGTAGACTTCTACGTTTAGCTTTTTGAGGAACTGCCATAGTGTTTTCCACAGTGAGTGTGCCATTTTGTATTCACACCAGTAATGTACAGAAGTCCCAATTTCTCCACAGCCTTGCCAACACTTGTTTTCCATCTTGTTTTTTTGTTTGTTTGTTTTAATTATAGCCATCCTAGTAGGTATGGAGTGGCATTTCATTGCAGTTTTGATTTGCATTTTCCTAATGGCTAGTAATGTTGAGAACTTTTTCATAGGCTTATTAGCCTTCTGTATTTCTTCTCTGGAAAACAATGTCTGTTCCGTCCTTTGTCCATTTTTTTAATGTGAGTTGTTTGTTTTTGTTGTTGTGTTGTGGGATAGTCTGGATATTAAATCCTTATCAGATATACATTTTGCAAATGTATTTCCCCATTCTGTATGTTGTCTTTCCACTCTCTTGATAATGTCCTTTGATGCAAAAAAGTTTTAATTTTGATGAAATCCAGTGTATCTCTTTTTCTTTTGTTGCTTGTGCTTTTGGTGTTGCATCAAAGAATCCACTGCCAAATCCAAAGTCATGAAAATTTATTCCTGTTTTCTTCTAAGAGTTTTGGGGTTTTCGCTCATACATTTAGATCCACTAACCATTTTGAGTTAATTTTTGTAAATGGTGTGAGGTCAGTGTCCAAATTCATTCTTTTGCATGTGAATATCCATTTTCCCCAGTACCTTTTGTTGAAAAAACTTGCCTCTCCCCATTGAGTGGTTTTGGCACACTTGTCACAAATCAGTGGAGTTTAGGGTTTATTTGTGAGGGTTTATTTCTGGGCTCTCTATTCTATTCCATTGCACTCAAAGTCTGCCTTTGTGTCAGGACCACACTGTTTTGATTACTATAGTTTTGTAATCTTCTTTGAAATCAGATAGTATGAGACTCTGTTCATCTTTTCCAAGACTGTTTTGGCTATTTGGGGTGTCTATCAATTTATTTTGTTCCTTTCATGGCCACGTGTTCCTGTTCCTTCATATGCCTCACGATTTTTTGGTGAAATCTAAACACTTGAATCATATAAAGAGGTAAATCTGGAAATCAGATTCTCTCAGTTCCCTCAGGTTTTCTGGTTTGGGTTTGTTTGTTTGTTTGTTTTCCATTTTAAAGTCTGTAGTAGTCCATTTGTTTAGAAACATTCCCTACCCAGTTCTGCAGACTCTGATGCTGTATTCCCTGCCATGTGTGGCCCCTGGAGTCTCTCTGTTCCTTAATTTCATGCGACTAGTATTTTCAGAGATTTCCTTAAATGTTAGGAGCTAACAAACCAAAATCAAACTACACCAAACACGAAAATCACCTCTCCTAGTCTTTGCAGTTTGGCTCTATGTCAGGTCACTGGTTCAACACATAGCCAGACTTGCACCGAGCTTAGAGATCAGTCCGCGATGAAAGCTGAGGGTCTTCTCGGGTCTTTTCTCTCTTTCCCTGAGTATGTGCATAGGCTACAGGGTACTTTCCAATGTCCTAATTTCCTAAAGAAACTTTCAGGGTTTGCTCCCCGGTCTGAGACAGTCTATGGTATGTATTAAGCCGTCTATTGTATGTTTCCACTGTAATCTTTTGCCCAAGCATCTGTGGGTTATTAGTTCATCTCTCAACGTTTTCAAGCAATGCCTGTTGTTTTTCTGACCTGAGTTCCGATTTAAGTGAAACAGAGGTTCTTTCTCCTGTGTCTGTTCTTCGGGTGTCCCCCAGACAGGTTAGAACAGACATCCACAAATATTTGCAAATAAAGTCTGCTCTGTTCCCTCCAGAAACAAGAACCAGGGTCCCACACTGCAAACGTGGCCGACACCTCCAAGGCCCCTGCCAGGCAGGGAGAAGTCGGGCAAGACCAAGTAAAACGCCACAAATCTTTCCTACCGTCTTGAAGTTGCCTTCTCCTTGATTCAGCATGTACGAGGTTGCTGTAGACTTTTGACTGTTGTCTGGAGTTCTGACAAAGTTGCTTCTGGCGGTTGCTGCCTGATTTTTTGTTTTGTTTGTTTGTTTGTTTATGTTTCTGTGGTGGTATGAGAGCTCGGAATTGCCTACTCCACCATTTTGTGATGTCTCCATCCTCGTGTGGTTTCTTCCCTTAAATTTTCTCTGCAAAGCCATTCCAGTCTCTTCCTCTCCCTAGAAACCAATTCCCTCTTCTTGCTCATTACTGCAAATAGCTCCAAAATGGCTCCTCAGCATGGAAGCCTCCCCGTCCCCCTCACGCCCGGGCTGTGCTGCTTTTATAGCTCCGGGGCCCAAAGTCAGTCAGTCAGGTTCCCTAAATCTAAAAATGCAGAGTCAGGAGGTTGAAACTGATTGGCTCAGCTTGAGTGCCGGGGACCAATCAGCTGTCGGGGGAGGCAACCACGTGACCCACTTCCTACTCCGCAGAGGTAGTGGGAGGGACTGTCTTGGAAGAGGGCTCTGCAGGCTCCCTGAAAATAAGAGTAGAAGCGGGAAGAAGTACAACCATCGCACGTCGTCCGTTACTGCAGGACTTCCAAGAGGGGGAACACAGAAGTATTTCCCAACCATAGTTAGCCAGCTATAGTGGTTAGGGGAATACAGATTATACAAACAGTGCTTTAGGAGTCCAATAAAAATGGTGAATTTGGAAAGTGAGGATTCAGTGGCATGACTGCCCTTCTCTACGTGTGCTAGATAGTCTGCTACCTGGGGCACAAAGCTGTGACAGACACCGTGCTGTCTGCTGTGCAAACCAGAAGGGACATTTCTCTACCCGGTGTTTAACACAAGTGAAAAGGCAGTGTAAGTCCCTGACCCAAAAGGAAAGGACACATATGACACAAATGGGGAGAGACAAGTAAAAACCGGGGAGAGACAAGTAAAAACCGTGAAGAGACCTGGCTCGGGCCTGGGTTTGCCACCTTCCTGCTGAGCAGCTGTATGATACCGGACAGCCCCTCAGACCTCTCGGGGTTTATGTTTCTTCACTGGGAAACAAGGAGCGCAGACCCAATCGATTCTAGGGTTTGTGTTTGTTGTTTGTTTCAGTTTTTGTTTTAAAAGCAGAACCTTTTCGGGGCACCTGGGTGGCTCAGTCCGTTAAGCGTCTGCCCTCAGCTCAGGTCATGATCCCAGGGTCCTGGGATCGAGCCCCACATCCAGCTTCCTGCTCCATGGGGAGTCTGCTTCTCCCTCTCCCTCAGCTGCTCCCCCTGCTTGTGCTCTGTCTCTCTGTCTCTCTCTGGCAAATAAGTAAATAAATAAAACCTATAAAAAAAATGGCAGAACCTTTTCTGTAAACAATATGCAGAGCCCCAGTATATAAAAACAACCAAAGTAGAACCAACCAGTACACTGGGAACCAGGCCCCCGGGGCTGGTCACCAGAGGTTCCCAGAGGCCGAGTGTTCTCTGATCTTCATAGGATGCCTGTTGTGGGCGTCCCTTAACATGCCACTCTGTATGGTGAGCTCCTCCGGGCCCGCAAGGGCTCGTGTCTCCCATTGAACTGTAAACCCTTGCAGGCAGGGGCTGTCTTAGAGTTCGTGAGTGCTGAGAGCCCAGCCCTGACACCCTGCTCACAGGTTCTGGTTATGCCCGAGAGTGGGAGATGATAACATAATAATAATAGTAGTAGTAATAATACTGGGAGCACCAGATAAGTGTATGTGACAAGGGCTGTCAACCACAGGCCTTCCCAGATTTCTGGATTTCTTGGGTAGTCCATGTTCTGTTTGGCCAAAGACAGGTGTTAAAAAAGACAATTTTCACTACAGTCACCTCCAGCTCTTCAGAGAAATGGCATTTTAGGACTCATAAGATGACCCAATACTGGAAAATCACCACTCTAGAGCCGTTTCATGTCCTTTGCTTCATTTTGCCATTTGCGTGTCCTCTCTAGTCAGCATGGCCTCAGGCTGATCTTACATCTGTGGGGCCATCCAGGGCTGGTCCCTAGAGAGTCCTCAGGCTTCCTGGTTGTGATGTGTCTGACCTGGATTCCAAGGGCACCTGGCCACGAGTGCTGTCCCCTTCCCTGGCACTGATCACTGTGACGTCTCTGCATTTGGTCCAAAGTCCTGCCTGTTCTTCAATAAAACATGATACCTCCGTCTGACCCATGAACAGAGGAGAGCTAGGATTATTTAAAGTAAACAGAACAACCCTGAGCACCAGAATTTGCCCGTGGAGGTGGAGACAGAAGTGAATCAGTGTAGTCCCTGTCCTCAAGCTGGGGACAGACACACAGACAAGCCCCACAGCTGTATTAACAGAGGTTCTCACAAAGCAGTGCGGGAACGCAGCGACGGAAAGAATTCCTCCAGCTGAAGTTGTAGAGGATGGTGTGTGGCGTGCGGGAGAGGGAACCAGGAAAGGCTGCTTGTAGAAGAAATGATGAGATGGTCCTTGGATGAGGAGTCTGCCAGACTAAGTGGAGTGAACACTCTGGGCAAAGGGACAGAGCAAATAGTGGCACAAAAGCTTGATAATTCCAGGAACTTGGGGAGAATACCTCTGTATCATCCTTTCAACAAGACCATTGTCTGAAAAGTAAAGTACGGTGAAGATGCTGCCCACGGAGCCTTTAACCCTAACCATGCACGTACCTATTCACTGCCAGAAACCAGTCTGGAGCAGTGTGCAGCAGCCAAAGGACTGGGCCCCAAGTGCAATATGGCAGTGGGGGTTTGAGGTGCAAACAGGCAACTCAGCCATGTTGAAAGAAGACTCTCACCCCCCAGGTGTGCCTTGGGGTGGTCTGGAAAGTAAGAAGAACTCTTGGTCAAGGTGTCTGTGTGATGCCCTATAGAGAGTTAGGATGCTTAGCTGATTGTAGGAAGCTCCCTGGGATGGCAGTATTAATTTCAGGCCACCATCTGAAGCTTCAGGCCCACTTAGCAGGATGTGGTTCTGCTTCAGAACACCCGACCAGACAATGCAGGGGGGCAAATGTCCCAGAGGCACCAACCTTATCCTCTGCTGGATTGGGATTTAGGAGGCTGAAAGACATGAGTTAACATTCAAATATGTATTCCAAGCAAGAGGTCCAAAGTCCAATGAAGACTCAGAGTCACATCCAGTTTGTGGACCCAAAAAAACTCCATAAGAGGGGCAGGCTGGGTGGGTTCTGAGTGTTGAGAGAGATTGGGATGGTGGGGGGTAGAGACAGAAAAGGCTCAGAGAGCCGTATTCTAGGCAGAGGGAGGGAATAGTATTACTAAAAGCACATGAACAAGAAAAGACAGATGAATTTCCAGCCTGCTTCTGGAATAGCCAGATATTTTTCTCAGAAAGGCTGGTCACATCTGTTGACAGCTTGTGAAGAGCCTGACTTCCTCAGCAGATCTCCCCATGCGTCTTCAAGATCAGGTCAGCCTGGGGTCCCAAATGATAGATCATGTGATTGGATCAGTACACACAGGCCAGGCAGGAACACCTTCAGAATCCACAGAAACGTCCACACAGAGCCAGACAGCTCAGGCCATCCTTGTTCAACACCTTGGTTCGTGAATAAGCATGTGTTGATGGTGGTGATACAGAGAGGGGTTGTCATGGGTTGAATCCTGTCCCCACAGAAGATGTTGAACTCTAATGCTCAGTACCTATGAATGTGACCTTATTTGGAGATAGGGTCTTTACAGATGATCAATTTAAGATGAGATCAGTAGTGTGGGCCCTACTCTAGTGTGACTGGTTTCCTTATAAGAAGGGGAAAGCCATGGGGCTTCTGGGTGGCTCAGTCGGTCAAGTGTCTGCGTTCAGCTCAGGTCATGATCCTGGAGTCCCACGATTGAGCCCCGCATCAGGCTCTCTCTAGGCTGGTGATTAAATGTAAATTATGAAGGTTCAGAAATAGATGCGACAGTTGATTCCTGAGACTATGACCAGGCTTTCCCCCATCAATTGGTGTTAGTTCTGTTCCGCGTGGGACATGGTAACGAGTCATTGGTGCCTTGGCGCACGCTGGCTCTCCTGGCTGAGCAGAACCTGATGAATCTCTTCCCCAGAAAAATGCCCCCCCCACACACACACTCGAACAGGTACAGAGCTCTGCGTGAATTTCAGGGGCGCATGTGCCTGGACACTAATAATGTAAAGAGTCAGGGAAAACAGCAAGAAGAGCTCATTGTGTGATGTACCCACAAAAACTTGAGAGTGAAAGCCAGCAGGTGTCCACCGAAATCTGGAAGACCTCAGACCTGTGTCGAGCACTCTGACAACAGGCCTTTGTGATGAGTGATGCAGGAAGTTATCCCCGGCGATTAAGGATGTGCCCAGAGGAAATTGGTGCTCATCCTGACTCGGGTTACTGACGCAGATGCCTACAAACCCGTGTGTCCTGTGCCCCTGGCCCTGGCCTGGTTACCGTGCAAGGCCTGTGTCCCCACCAGGTGAGCAGGAGGCCTGCGTCTGAGCCGACCCACAGGTGCCTGCCCTCCGCTGTCTTGTGCCCTGGTGGCATGGATCTCTGCTGGTGCGGGGTGAGCAGCGCCCAGGTGAAGCCGCCCCGTGTGTTCCTGCAGCACATAGCACGGGCACCTCATTGTTCGGGGCCCTTCCTTCAGGGGCCTGCATTTCATTTGCTCCAAGAGCAAATGAATAGCAGGCCCCGGAAAAGGCTGCCACCCCACTCCCCAGTCAGCCCCGAACAGTCATTTTACACTTGAGATCCGGTCGGGGGCACTGGCCCAGGAGGGGTCACCTGCCTGGCCCCGGGCCAGCTCTCTTCCACCCCACCTCATCTGGAGATGCTGTACCAGGTTGCAGCACGGGCGACAATACCCACCCCGGACCAACCCCATCCTAAATCACTCATTGCCCCTTGTAACTAAAACCGGAAGAACGAAGTTGCTCCCTGGCTCGCATGACACAAATTTCCACAAGCCAGTGTTCACAGCCCTGGCCCCGCGTTTCCACCCTGCCCACCTGTCTCAGTGTCACGCCACCTGCAGCCTGCTCCGGCCCGCCTCTGGGAAGGGGAGGCTGCCAGGAGGAGAGGTGCCACTTGGTTAATACGTGTCCTTATAGATGGTGTCCCAGCCCATGTGAGGACACTGGGAGAAGACAGCCCTCTGCAAGCCAAGGAGAGAGGCCCTAGAAGGAAACCAATCCTGATGACACCTTAATCTTGGACTTTCCGCCTCCAGAACTGTGAGACAATAAATTTCTGTTGTTTCAGCCACCCAGTCTGTGGTACTTGGCTACGGCAGCCGGAGCAGACCAATCCTCTCCCTTAAGTCAAACTTGGAAATACTTAATATTTGTGAAGAACAGTTAAAATATTTAAAAGGAAACATGTTCGTAGCTATTTTCTTTTGGATTCCCTACAATAACCCTGTAAGATATTATGCCCATTTCATAGATGGGGGAACTGAGGTTTAAGAGAGTCATTTACTTCTTGTTGTGCAGCAGAAAAACCCAGCTGACCTGGGGCACCCAAGCCGGCCCTCGCTCCTCCAGCTAGCATTATCCTATCCATTCCCTTTTATGAAAAAACCTACTTCAAAGTAAAAATCCTGGGCATCTGTTCCCGCCACATGTCACTATTGCACATGGAACATTTATAGAAATACCCTGCAAGAGTTGGATTCCTACTGCTTCTTATTCTATGCACTGTTGCCTAATTCATCCTTCTCACTGCTTATAAACCTGAATCTCAGCTGTAAATCTCCACGGTGACAGAAGTGCACGTGCAGAACACACATTCATAAAGACAAGGCGTCAAAGTCTCCAGCCTGCTCACTCTGCGGATGGACTGGAAAATCAAAGCTGTGCCATACACGGAAATCCAAGTGTGAGATGATTAATGGGAGTGTTCAAGTTCCTGGGCCTTCCAGGATGCCAGGGGAGTGTGCGATAGGCACCCCAGGAAGAAACAGGGCTGCCCAGACGTCACCCTGCAGGGTGCCACTTAGCAGGACCACCCATTCATTCTGGGGTGTCAGAACTTTAAAGACAAATCCTGCTTGCTTCCTGCCATTCAAGCACTATCATTCCCCACCCCACCCCATGTTTTATATGATAAAAAAACAACAACAACAGCTCTATTGATAGTATAAAATAACCTGCACATATTTGCAGTGTATGACTTGACAAATTTTGACCTCTGTGTACAGTTCTGAAACTCTCACTACAATCAAGATAATGAACATGACCATCACTTTCAAGCTTCCTAGGGCCTCTGGTAATGCCTCTTTCCTGCCCCCCTTCCACCGCTCCCCTCGCAATCACTGATCTGTTTTTGTCACATCCATTCGTTTGCATTTTACAGAAGTGGAAACATAGTTGGTACTCCTTTTGTCTGGCTTCTTTCATTCAGCATAATTACTTTGAAATCCATCCATAGTGTTGCATATAATCACAGTTTATTCCTTTGATTTGTGAGTAGTATTCCATTGTGTGGATATACCATAATTTATTTAATCATTCATCTGTTAAAGGACATTGGGTTGTTTCCAGTTTGGGGCTAGTACAGTAAAGCTTCTATGAATATTCATCTTCAAGTCTTTGAGTGGAGGTATGCTTTTATTCCTCCTGAATATGTAAATACGTAGAAGTGAAATGGCTGGATCAAATAGTGGGTGTATTGTTAACTTTTAAGAAACTGTCGTTAAGCATCTGCCTTCAGCTCAGGTCATGATCCCAGGGTCCTGGGATCGAGCCCCGCATTGGGCTCTGTGCTCCATGGGAAGTCTGCTTCTCCTTCTCTCACTCCCCCAGCTTGTGTTCCCTCTCTTACTGTGTCTCTCTCTGTGGAATAAATAAATAAAATCTTAAAAAAAAGAAAGAAAGGAAGAAAAGAAAGAAAGAAAGAAAGAAAGAAAGAAAGAAAGAAAGAAAGAAAGAAAGAAAGAAAGAAAGAAAGAAAGAAAGAAAGAAAACTGTCAGGCTGTTTTCCAAAGTAGCTATACCATTTTACATTCCCACCAGCAGTGTGGGAGAGCTCTAGTTTCCCCACATCCTTGCCAGCACTTGGTATGGTTCATTTTTGAAACGTTAGCTGCTCTCTTACACGTGTAGTGATTTCTCCTTGTGATCTTAATTTGCATTTTCTAAATGACTAGTTATGTTGAGCATCTTTTCATGTCCTTTTGCCAATTGTGTTTCTTCTTTGGTAAAGTGTGCTCAAATCTTTGCTCATTTTAAAAATTGGGCCATTTTTGCCTTCTTGTAATTGAGTTTTAAATGTTCTCAAAACATCCCAGATCCACATCCTTTGTTAGACCTATGTTTTGCATTTAATTCAGTATCATATATAAACAAGAAAGGCTTATTGGGAATAGCTAAACCACATGATAAAGGGAAATATACACCATTTATTCAACTGTTATCATAAGTATAAATCATACATGCAAAAGCTGCAAATAGCATGTGCCCATATTACTTTTAATCCCTCCCTAATGGCATTGGCGGGACTCAACCAGGTGGGGCTGAAGGAAATCTCCCTGTCCTGGCATGTCCTGGTCCTCTTTATTTCTTACTTCTTATCCTTGGCTCCTTTTCTGTTTCTACTCTCCACTCTGACCTGCTCCAACACATCAGACAAATCCTGTGCAGGATCAGAAAGGACACCTTAATTATCTGTCTTTAAGGCAGAGTCTTCATAATGGCTCTTCCTTTCGGCTGATGTCAAGGAGGGGCAGTCGCCTGGTGATGCCTGTTCACTCCTCACTGCTAGAGGGTTCTTCTAGCTTTTTGCAGGAAAAGACCAATGTTTTGGTTTGTGTTACCTTAGAGAGCTTTCCCCCTGATTAAAAAATAACCCTTCATTTGCTATCAAATATCCCTTCCTGGAGGTACTAGCAGGGAGGTTTCTGCTTAACCCCCACTCCTGAGGGAGGCAACATCGGCCCCTTGTTTCCTCCTCCCCTCGGAGCTTGATAGATGATTTGTCTGTAAACATGCTCAGTGTCTGCCTCTCCCCAGTAAAACCCCATGAAGGCAGGCACTCTGCCTATTGTGTTTACAGTTATGTTCTCAGCCCTTAGAACAGTACCTGGCACATAGTAGGAGCTTGCTACGTATTTGTTGAATGAATGAATAAACGCATCTAGTGCAGTGACCAGCCTGAACAGGTGGATGCAGGGCTGGGAACCAGAAGAATTCCCACTAAGATCACCCAGCTAATAAATATGGACAATACATGTAGGTCCCAGGTGTTCCTGTGGACAAGGGGACATTACAATGGAGTCAGGTAGATGCTTCACTGGAGACACTTCTGCTGGGCCCTCGCACAGAGGAGGGGACACCTGGGTGCCTAAAGCGGGCAGAGAGACTTCTCAGGGAAGGGGAGACTCAGAGAAGGAGGAATCTGTGAGATACACAAACTAGGGAGAAGAACAGTCTCCGAGTTGGAATAACACTGCCAAGGGCCCGATCTGTCTAAGATCTTGGGAAGCTGCTGTCTGTGCCTGTTGAGTCCACCATGGTTCTTTCTCTCGCCCACCAATTTGCAACTGGTGTACCGCCATTTGATGAGTTACAAAGTGAACTCTTTTTTTAAAAAGCCCAGTTATGAAAAAAAAATTGCAAAATGATGTTGGGAAAGGTTCTGAACTCATGAACAAATTTAACCTTAGAGTGATTTTTTTTTAGATTTTATTTATTTATGTATTTGTTTATTTATTTATTTATTTGAAAGAGAGAGAGCGCGCATGAGAGCGGGAGGGAGAGGAAGAGAGAATCTGAAGCAGACTCTGCAATGAGCACAGAGCCCAATGCAGCTCCATCCCACAATTGTGAGATCATGACCTAAGCCAAAACCAACAGTCAGATGCTCAACCGACTGAGCCACCTAGTGCCCCCTTAGAGTGATTTTTAAAAATCCTTTAAATCCTGTGCTTTCATTGTCTTCTTTTCCGTGCCTAACTTCTCATTTCTCTTGTACTCAGGGCCATTTTCCCTTGAATCTCTCTCACTGTTGTTTCACTAAACACACAGGAAACATGTGCTTTCTTGGCACGTCCCCCGCTGCCCCTCAAGTCTTCTTCACCGCTTGCCCAAACCACAATGGGTTCCTAACTGGCTACATCTTCCTGCGATTACATCTACATGGCTCACCTACATAATCTCTGTGTGCTGCCCTTCTGCCAGGTCCCTCCTCACAGCCACTACCTAAAGGATGAGGCATCCTGATGACTACCCCACCTCAATCTTCTCTCCTTAAGAACTATCCTTTCACAACAAGCCATGGCTTCAGTGGCGGGACTCTAGGAAACAGGTGGTCCTCCAATAAAGAAAGATGTGCGTATTGTGTCTTCATGGAAACTAACAAAGGGTGCAGTGAAAGCTTGGACAGGAAAAACGGGTTTTGATGGGTGGTAGGGTTAGGGAAGATGTTTTTGAGGAAATGACATTTGGCTGACACTTGGAAAATGAATAGGGAAGGACTAAAGGAAAAGGTGTGCAAAGCCCCAGGGTGAGGACATCTTGGCATTTGCAGGGAATTACATAAACCTGGGTGGTTGGAGTATTGTCACGCAAGGGAAAAAGACACGAGGTAGAATAGAGCAAGGAGCAGGGGTTAGGCCACACCGAGCCTTCTAGATTGTGATAGGGTTTATGGATCATGCTTGCAGCCAGCAAGAGGGTGGCCTGAAAGCCAGGAGACCTTAGGCGACTTGTAGGGAGTGTGTGAGGCAAGAACAGAGCTTGGACCCAGGGAGACAGAAGAACAAAATGCCTCTGAGGTAGAATGAATAGGACAAATAGAATGTGGTGGTGGGTTGCATGGAGAGGGGGTAGAAAATGATGTCAAGAAGGGCTCCCAGGTTTCAGACTGATGAAAGGAGGTGTCATTTTCTAGCACATGCAAGAGAGGAGAGGAGCACGTTTGTGGGGGATGACCCCAGCTCAGTTGCAAGCAGAAGACCCTGAAGGCCCCTTCCCACTTGCCTTTTGTGATTTATTATAATCATATTTACAGTTTCAGTGAAATCACCTTCCAGAATGCATATGTGCTTTCTTCCAAATAAGATAAAATGCACTAGGGAGCAGAGTGTATATCTCATGGCCTTTGGAGTAGCTCAAGCCGCCCGGGACTGTCATAGTTCCCACTCTGCTGTGCTATGCAGCGCACATGACTTCGGGACCTAGGAACGAATGAGTGCATAATATCGGGATATATGAATTTTTAGCCTTCAAAACATTGTGAAGTGACAGTTAATTATCATTATTATTGTTTCAGAGAAAGGAAAGCAACTTCAGAGCCCACTGTGTTTGAAATTATTACCTTTTCATTCACCCTTATCCCAATACCAGACAAAGACCCCACCAAAAAGGAGAATTGCAGACTAATATCCCTGATGAACATGGATGCAAAAATTCTCAGCAAAATACTAGCCAATAGGATCCAACAGTACATTAAAGGGATTATTCACCACAACCAAGTGGGATTTATTCCTGGGCTACAAGGTTGGTTCAACATCCACAAATCAATCAAGTGATACAATACATTAATAAAAGAAAGAACAAGAATCATATGATCCTCTCAATTGATGCAGAAAAAGCATCTGACAAAGTACAGCATCCTTCCTTGATTAAAACTCTTCACAGTGTACGGATAGAGGGAACATACCTCAATATCATAAAAGTAATCTATGAAAAACCCACAACAAATATCATTCTCAATGGGGAAAAACAGAGCTTTTCCCCTAAGATCAGGAACATGGCAGGGATGTCCACTATCATCACTGCTATTCAACATAGTCCTAGAAGTCCTAGCCTCAGCAATCAGACAACAAAAAGAAATAAAAGGCATCCAAATTGGCAAAGAAGTCAAAACTCTCACTTTTTGCAGATGATGTGATACTCTATGTGGAAAACCCAAAAGACTCCACCCCAAAAACTGCTAGAACTCATACAGGAAAGTGGCAGGATATAAAATCAATGCACAGAAATCAGTCGCATTTCTATACACTAATGATTAGAAAATGAAGAAAGAGAAATTAAGGAGTCGATCCCATTTACAATTGCCCCCAAAGCCATAAGATACCTAGGAATAAATCTAACCAAAGAGGCAAAGAGGCTAGAACTCATACAGGAAAGTGGCAGGATATAAAATCAATGCACAGAAATCAGTCGCATTTCTATACACTAATGATTAGAAAATGAAGAAAGAGAAATTAAGGAGTCGATCCCATTTACAATTGCCCCCAAAACCATAAGATACCTAGGAATAAATCTAACCAAAGAGGCAAAGAAAGAATCTGTACTCAGAAAACTATATAACACTCATGAAATAAATTGAGAAAGACACAAAGAAATGGAAATACATTCCATGCTCATGGATTGGAAGAACAAATACTGTTAAAATGTCTACGCTACCTAGAGCAATCTACACATTTAACGCAATCTGTATCAAAATACTATCAACTTTTTTCACAGAAATGGAACAATAATCCTAAAATTTGTATGGAACCAGAAAAGACCCCGAATAGCCAGAGGAATGTTGAAAAAGAAAACCAAAACTGGTGGTATCACAATCCCGGACTTCAAGCTCTATTACAAAGTTGTACTCATCAAGGCAGTATGGTACTGGCATAAAAACAGGCACTTAGATCAGTGGAACAGAATAGAGAACCCAGAAATGGACCCTCAACTCTATGATCAACTAATCTTCAACAAAACAGGAAAGAATATCCAATGGAAAAACAGACAAGTCTCTTCAACAAATGGTGTTGGGAAAATTGGACAACCACATGCAGAATGAAACTGCACTATTTCCTTATACCATACACAAAAATGGACTCAAAATGGATGAAAGACCTAAATGGGAGACAGGAATCCATCAAAATCCTAAGGAGAACACAGCAGCAACCTCTTCGACCTCAGCTGCAGCAACTTCTTCCTAGACACATTGCCAAAGGCAAGGGAAGCAAGGGCAAAAATGAACTACTGGGACTTCATCAAGATAAGAAGCTTTTGCACAGCAAAGGAAAACAGTCAACAAAACCAAAAGACAACCGACAGAATGAGAGGAGATATTTGCAAATGACATATCAGATAAAGGGCTAGTATCCAAAATCTATAAAGAACTTATCAAACTCAAGACCCAGAAAACAAATAATCCAATCAAGAAATGGGCAGAAGACATGAACAGACATTTCTGCAAAGAAGAGATCCAAATGGCCAACAGGCACATGAAAAGTGCTGAACATCACTCAGCATCAGGGAAAAACAAATCAAAACCACAACAAGATACCACCTCACACCAGTCAGAATGGCTAAAATTAACAAGTCAGGAAATGACAGCTGTTGGCAAGGATGTGGAAAAAGGGGAACCCTTTTACACTATGGGTGGGCATGCAAGCTGGTGCAGGCACTCTGGAAGACAGTATGGAGGTTCCTCAAAAAGTTGAAAATAGAGGTACCCTATGACCCAGCAATTGCACTACTGAGTATTTACCCAAAAGATACAAATGTAGTGATCCGAAGGGGCACGTGCACCCCAGTGTTTATAGTAGTAACGTCCACAATAGCCAAACTATGGAAAGAGCCCAGATGTCCATCAACGGATGAATGGATAAAGAAGATGTGGTGTATATATATACACAATGGAGTATTATGCAGCCATCAAAAAATGAAATCTTGCCATTTGCAACGACGTGGATGGAACTAGAGGGTATTATGATAAGTGAAATAAGTCAGTCAGAGAAAGACAATTATCATACGATCTCACTGATATGTGGAATTTGAGAAACAAGGCAGAGGATCATAGGGGAAGACAGGAAAAAAAACGAAACAAGATGAACCAGAGAGGGAGGAAAACCATGAGATACTCTTAATTTCAGGAAACAAACTGAGGGTTGCTAAAGGGGAGGGGGGTGGGAGGGGTAGGGTGGCTGTGTGATGGGCATTGGGGAGGGTATGTGCTATGGTGAGCACTGTGAATTGTGTAAGACTGATGAATCACAGACCTGTACCCCTCAAACAAATAATACATTATATGTTATAAAAAATTTAAAAATTACAAAACAAAACAAAAAACAAAGCCCTTATTTCCTTGTTGATCTTCTGCTTAGATGATCTGTCCATTGCAGTGAGTGGGGTGTTAAAAGTCCCCTGCTATTATTGTATCATTATCACTGTATTTCTTTAATTTTGTTATTAACTGGTCTATATAATTGGCTGCTTGCATGTTAGGGGCATAAATATTTACAATTGTTAGATCTTCTTGTTGGATAGATCCTTTATGATAGAGTGTCCTTCCGCATCTCTTATTAGTCTTTGGTTTTAAATCTGATTTGTCTGATATAGGATTGCCACTCCAGCTTTCTTTTGATGTCCATTAGCATGATAAATGGTTTTCCACCCCGTCACTTTAAATCTGGAGGTTTCTTTGAGTCTAAAATGAGTCTCTTGCAGATAGCATATCAGTGAGTCTTGCTTTTTTATCCAATCTGATACCCTGTGTCTTTTGGCTGGGGCATTTAGCTCATTGACATTCAGAGTAACTATTGAAAGATACAAATTTAGTGACATTGTATTACCTGTAAAGTGACTATTTCTGTATATTGTCTCTGTTCCTTTCTGGTCTATGTTACTTTTGGGCTCTCTCTTCACTTAAAGGAACCCTTTTAATATTTCCTGTAGGCCTGGTTTGGTGACCACAGATTCTTTTAGTTTCTGTCCTGGAAGCTTTTTATCACTCCTATTTTGAATGACATCCTAGCTGAATAAAGTATTCCTGGCTGCATATTTTTCTCATTTTTAGCACCCTGAATATATCATGTCAGTCCTTTCTGGCCTGCCAGGTCTCTATGGATAGGTCTGCTGCCAATCTAATGTTTCTACCCTTGTAGGTTATGGACCTTTTGTCCTGAGCTGCTTTCAGGATTTTCTCTTTGTATCTGAGATTTGCAAGTCTCACCATTATATGTCGGGTGTTCATCTATTTTTATTGATTTTGAGGGGGTTCTCTGTGCCTCCTTGACTTGGATACCTGTTTCTTTCCCCAGATTAGGGAAATTCTCCACTATAATTTGCTCCAATATACCTTCTGCCCCTCTCTCTCTTTCCTCTTCTTCTGGTATCCCAATTTTTCTAATATTGTTTTGCTTTATTGTATCACTTACCTCTCGAATTCTCCCCTCCTGATCCAGTAGTTGTTTATCTCTTTTTCTCAGCTTCTTTATTCTCCATCCTTTTGTCTTCTATTAACACTAATTCTCTCTTCTGCTTCATTTATTCTAGCAGTTACAGCCTCCATTTTTGATTGCACCCCATTAATAGCTTTTTTCATTTTGACTTGTTTAGATTTTAGTTCTTTTATTTCTCCAGATTCTCTAGTGTCTTCTATGCTTTTTTTCAAGCCCAGCTAGTATCTTTATAATCATTATTCTAAACTCTAGTTCCAACATCTTACTAATGTCCATACTGATTAGGTCCCTGGCAATCAGTACTGCCTCTTGTTCTCTTTTTTGAGGTGAGTTTTTGTCTTGTCATTCTGTGCAGAGAAGAACAGATGAACGAGAGAACAAAATACTAAAATGGCAACAATGACCCCAAAGAAATATAAACTAAAAAATCAGAAGAGACCCAAAACCAAAAAATTAATTAATTAATTAATTGGGGGAAAAAAAGGAAGTGAATATAATTAGACAGGTGAACAGAATAAAGCAATACACTGGATCCTGTATTTTGGTCTGTCTGTTAGAAAATTAGATTCCAAAACTGTAAAGAAAGAAAAACTTATATATGTAAAAAATAAAATTAAACACAATGTCAGTCACTCCTGTCTCCCCCGTCTCCAGCCGCATTCCATGCTCACCCGGCCTATGACCGAGTGTTTCTATCTCTGGCACCCGACCCCGGGTGGAGTCTCCAAACCCAGCAGATCCCTGCGGTGCACTCCCGCGCGGCTCCTCCCGGGGGAGGAAGGTGAGTCTCCTCCGATCTGCCGCTTATTGGGTCCCTGCTGGAGGAGCAGTGGCCCGACTGTGCCGCGGATCACAGTTTAGGGCAACCCCGAGCTGAGAGCCCGCACCTCGGCTCTGTCTCTGCAGCTGGCTTCCCCGCTTTGATACCTGGGAGCTTTGCTGCACTCAGGCACCCCCGGTCTTTCTGTGACCCCAAGGGTCCTGAGACCACACTGTCCCGGAGGGTTCCACCCCCTGCTTAGCCACCAGAGCGACATCCCTCAGCGGAGCAGACTTCTAAAAGTTCCGATTTTGTGCTCCATGGCTCTATCACTTGCCAGAAGTGGCCAAGGGAGGCCCCCTCCCCCTCCGTTTATCCTCCCGAATATCGCCTCGGATTCACTTCTCCGCACGTCCTACCTTCCAGAAAGTGGTCGCTTTTCTGTTCAGAGAGTTGTTGCTATTCTTTTCTTCGATCTCCTGTTGAGTTCACAGGTGTTCAGAATGATTTGATAGCTATCTAGCTTAATTCCTGGGACTAGACCAAATAAAGGTTTCCTACTCCTCCGCCATCTTGGACTCTCTAATCCAATTTATTTCAATTCATCAAGCATTTACTACATGTCAAGACTTAGGATTTTTATTATCTTGATTACTTCCCATGATTACATCAAGGAGTAAAATCACACAGATCATCACTGTAACCCAGCCCATTAGTATATGGGTTTATAGTTACATTAGTCCATCCCTAGAACTCACCTAACGAGTTGTATAATCACACACACACACACACACACACACACAAGGTGGTTTTCTAAGATATGGAAATGTATTTTTAAGTTCCCTTTCACTATTAGATTCATAAAGCAGAAGCCATATCTTCCACTGATCAATTATTTTTACCTCTGAGTTTTCATCAATAAAGCACAATCCATCAGTCTGATAGCCAGGGTTTGAAGTAATTCTGTTCCAGACATCTCCAGGGCCAGGGAACTCATGCTAAAGAGGAAAGCCTATTTTAGCCCCTCCTCTTTGCCAAAGGCATCCCCCAAGGTTGCCTTCCTTGGTTGGTGTTCAGCCTTGAGAGCACAAAGGGCAAGTCAAGTCCCTCTTATCCTTCTTGGCCCTCAAATGTTTGAAGACATAGCCACATTTCTCCTCTATAAGAAAACTCTCCGCTCCTTTTGCCCATTCATTCTGCACACGGCCTGGCTCCAGGACCCTTGCTGACCTGACCATGGCCTGGGCCCTGGGTTCTTTGCCCCAACACAGGCTAGTCTTCGCCTCAGAGTGATAGTAGCATCCTGACCGTCCCCACATTTCTGGCATCGAGCACAGGTACAACATGGGGCAGGCTCTCAGAAATGCTTGCTATTGACTTGAGTTTGGGCCGAGTGGCAATGGGGCTGTCTGTCATTAGGACTGTCTCTAAAGCTGAGGTAAGGGCTAGGGCCTTTTCACGCTGGCTTTCCAGAGTTCACTAGCACCCTCACCTGAAGGAAAAAATATGAAAAAGATGAAGACGCTGAAGGAACACAAGGAGGATGGTAGGGAGGGGAGGAAATGCCACAGACATAGGGCAACGAGGGTAGAAAGAGACATGGCAAGTGACACTTGCCATCGGCTCCTGCACTGCTTCTCACTGAAAACCCCTTCATTGTCCCTGAGAGATGAGCACTGAGAAGTTTCCATTTACTCACTACCCAGTGGGCACCTGAGGGAAGGCCCTAGCCACCTGCCAGGGCCAAACAGTCCCATGACACCAGGAGTCCCTCCACCTCTCTCCCTCCTAAAGTGAGAGCCTGAGGCCAGTTAGCGAGGTGCCATCCTTGAGCGACAGGTCAGATGGCTCATGTCCCGTCACTGGCCTCACAGGAACGTGACCAACTCATCCACAGCATCTTTGGTGTTCTTTTTTTTTTTTTTTTTATCCCTTAACCCATTAAGTCATGCCCTCCAGACTCCCTTGCCTCAACATGTTGGACAGGAGACAACCTACCTCACCTGCAAAGGGGGTGGTTCTGATCTGACGAAAGGATTTCAAGATGGATAGGAGAAAATAGGGAATTAACAGAGAGGTTTTTAAAAAATAGTAGAGATTTTTTAATGCAACCACATCCTTCTTTTTAACTCAGGACCTGCTGAAGGAACAGCCGCAGTCAGCCATGTGAGCATAAAACGGGTTACCAGGAGAGAGAGGCTCCCCAGGGGGGTTGGCAGCACAGTTCCATCTCCACCATCCTCTCCATCCCACCCTGTTCCAAGTGCTCTGAAACTAAGCTGACCCGTCAGGCTCCTCCAGGTGTACAAAGTGACCCAAATGAAAGCCATCTCCCTCATCGCAGGGAAGCAGAGGAAGGCCGTGTTTCTCTGTTTTTCATCTGGGTTTCTTAGTGGATGAGAAGAACTGCTTGTTATCACCTTCAAATGGCTGATGGGAGAATATGTGACTGAAGGGAGTGGGCAAGGGGTGAGAGCAGGGGGCAGGGAAGGGGGGGGACTCCACATGGGAGGGGCACCCCCTGGCTGGCTCAGCATAGTGTGGTAAGTGTAGGGTTTTGTTTTTTTTTAAAGATTTTATTTATTTATTTGAGAGAGAGAGAATGAGAGAGAGCACATGAGAGGGGGGAGGGTCAGAGGGAGAAGCAGACTCCCTGCTGAGCAGGGAGCCCGATGCGGGACTCGATCCAGGGACTCCAGGATCATGACCTGAGCCGAAGGCAGTCGCTTAACCAACTGAGCCACCCAGGTGCCCCGGTAAGTGTAGGTTTTATTATTATTCAGGTGTGGTAAAGCCAACAGATTAGGAGATGATTGCCCTTGAAAAGACTGTTACAGTTCCTGAGAAGAGGGGGCACACCACGCCATGAGAGAGGGTCCCATGGGGAGGCACCAGGGATAGGCAGGAGGCAGAGGGAGTAAAGTGGAACTGGGCAAGAGCCTTTGTTGTCATTTTTGTGGGAAGGAAAGAATGAGGCAGGGCAGGCAGGTTTAGGATTGGCTGATCTGAACACTTTCAGGGCTTTGAGCCATAGGGGCTGTACCTAGCCCTCTGGTGATTAGGTTGAGGGAATAGTGGCCCAGAGTGTGAGAGCCCAGTAAGGGGGCTGGTAAGGGGCTCTGGCTTGGCTGGTTTGCGTGTGAAAAATGTGCTCCCAGGTGACCTGTTTACTCTCGCTAGGAATTGGCTAAGCCTGGGAGGGGCAGTCCCTCCATGATCAGCATGTCCCCAAGAAGTCAGAGCATCAGAATATAGAAAATAGAAGACTGTGGTTAGGGGCGCCTGGGTGGCTCAGTCATTAAGCGTCTGCCTTCGGCTCAGGTCATGATCCCAGGGTCCTGGGATGGAGCCCCGCATCGGGCTCCCTGATCAGCGGGAAGCCTGCTTCTCCCTCTCTCACTCCCCCTGCTTATGTTCCCTCTCTCGCTGTGTCTCTCTCTGTCAAATAAATAAATAAAATCTTAAAAAAAAAAAAAAAAGAAGACGACTGTGGTTACTACAGAGAAGGCAGGGCTTTGATGACACCTACAAGATAATAAAATGTGAACTGATCAAAACTTTACTGAAAATCCTAAATCAGCCTGCTTTTCGTCTGAAAATTTGCATTTATCTTGTTTGTCTTTCCCTTGCATCTCTCCTTAACATGCAGAAATCCTGTGGTGGGGAAGCCTAGGAAAACCATGAAGTTGTTCTTGGCATCGTGGGTAGCATGGAAGAGAGAAATTACCTCTGTGTGGGGACTTAGGCGTCCATCCAGGCCGAAATCCATCTTGGTCCCAAAGGGGCCCTGAAGACAGCAGATACTCTATCACAGTGTATCTCTCCTCTCTCCATACAAGTATTGCCCCATCCAGGCTCCTAAGGTTCGCTGGGATTCTGGAGTGCCAGATTTCTCAGGTCAATGTGACAGCCTTCATCAGCTACACCACTTCACGCCTTTCTGAAAGAGTGAGTCAGCAGAGTCCAACAGCCCTCACAGCTTGAGGTGGAATGGCACTGATGGCTTTCGGGGAGCAGCTTTGATGTGACAGCCCCGCCATGTATTCAGTCCCAAACTGCTGCCCTGGTGATTTCTCCACAGCCCCATCCTGTATGTTTCTCCCAGCATGCGGGAGCTCAGCTAATTCCATGATTCTGTAGCCTGGCTCATTTGCTAAGTAAATACCAGAATCAAATGGCAGAGCCTTGCTTCGCAGACAGAAGTGACAACCAAACTTCAGACCTTCAGAACTGCGGCCAGAACCATACCCAGGAACAGCACTGTGCCCATCGACCTGCGCTAGTGGAAGGCTGTGAGGAGAGATGCATGCCCACGGAAGAAGGCTCACTGAAGGGTCTGGGGAATGGCTAAACATAATGGAAAGCATCGCCTTCCCTATCGAGTGCCTGGAAAGATGGTAGATAGAGGCCCTTGTCTGCTCCAGAGAAAACAAGCCTTCATTTCGCGGCTCCCCACTCTCCCCAGCCCCTCCCAGTAGGGTGCCAGATGGGCCCTGACCAATGTCATCCCATTATCAACGATCTCCCACTGTGAGCAAACCTCAACCCATTCTGGTCTTTGGTTAATCCATGTTTCAATAAGTGTAATGATTAAGCTGCCTCCTCTAATAATCCCGTTCATGGGAGGGTAACACTTTCAGTGACTACATTGGGAACATCTGTGGGTGGACATAGATGAGGGCAGTCTACCCCTATGAAGAGAAGCACAGAGTGGGTAAAGATGAAGAGAAAGGAGGTCAAAGGGGGCCTGGCACAGATGTTCCCCTTCTGGAGGTGGCTCTCGCAGGTGACCACACCTGCATTTGCAACGCGGCCATCTGGGGCTCCCCTGGGAGAGTTGTCAGATGTGCCCCAGGGGCCCTGGGCACTGCCCAGCCTCGCCTGCATGTGTGGTCACTTGGAGTTGCTGTCAGAACAGTCCCTCGGTGTCTGTGGCCCTGTCAGTGCCATCCCAGGCCCAGAGTGTCCCTTTCTGTCAGTCACCTTTTTCATACCTGCCCCGAATGCTGCCACAAAACTCTGTTACGCGGTTACTTTCTTCTCTGCACACAGTGCATTCCCTCATGGCCCCTCTACTAGAAGACCCCTTCTGTTATTGTTCTCCAGATTTTCCTTTTTTTAGAAAGATTTTATTTATTTATTTGAGAGAGAGAGGACATGAGCAGGGAGAAAGGCAGAGGGAGAGGACAAAGCAGACGCCTCGCTGAGCAGGGAGTCCGATGCGGGGCTCGATCCCAGGACCCTAAGATCATGACCTGAGCCCAAGGCAGACACTTAACCACCCAGGCGCCCCCGATCTCCATATTTTCTATGTCTTCCCCAATAGCTCCATTCCTTCCTACCCTAAACTCTAACTTGGTCCATTCTTTCTACTTAGAAGGAGCATTAACATAATCCAGTTTTGATTGCTCAGCTCAGCGTGGTACTACTCTCTACCACTGTATGCTTTCTGGGGAGGCATTTGGCTATCAAATCATTCATTTGTCATCCTTTGATCCATAATCCCTATCCCACCCCCTGTGGCTTCCCCATCCAAAGGGGGCCCGGGGTGGCTGGGGGATATTGCATGTAGAGAGAAGGACACAATTCCTCCTCCTTCTCTTCAGTATCCCTGTTGAAGCAACAATCACTGTCATGTGAATAAGTGTATCAGGGGACCTCGGTGAAAAGGTATGACGTACAGACTTCCAAACTCTTGCCTATGCTGTGTTCTCTGCCAGACATGCCCTTTTCCACATCTTGACTGGCCTGACCCCTCTTGACCATGTAAGTCCTATTTCATTTTTTTTTTTTAAAGATTTTATTTATTTATTTGAGAGAGAGAGAATGAGAGAGAGCACATGAGAGGGGGGAGGGTTGGGAGGGTCAGAGGGAGAAGCAGACTCCCTGCCGAGCAGGGAGCCCGATGCGGTACTGGATCCCGGGACTCCAGGATCTTGACCTGAGCCGAAGGCAGTCGCTTAACCAACTGAGCCACCCAGGCGCCCAGTCCTATTTCATTTTAATACCCAGCTAAATTCTTACCATCTGTGTGGAAACGCCCTCCCCCAGCCAGTCACTGGGGCCCCATAGGAACTTGTCCATGCCCCTACACCTTCCCAGTCCCTCCTCTATTACGGTTGTACATGTGCCCCCACCTCTTCTGCTGGGCTGTGTGAGCTCTGAGACCAGTGCTGCCTCAGTTGCCCTGTATGTCTAGAGCCTTCCCCACTGCACAGAATACCTTACCTCAGTTGTTTTGTATTGGGCAGAAACAGTGGTAACTCTCAGTGTTATATGTGTGTGTGTGAGGGGATGTGGGGCAATAAACAGAGTGCTTTAACCCCTTTGTGCCTCAGTTTCCTCATCTGTAAAATAGGTGTTAGGATGACAATACCTATGTCTCTGTCATGGAGGAGGTACAAGAATTAAAGGAGTTAAGACAGGCATATCTCACTCAGTTTACTGCCCTTTGCAGATATTACATTTTTTTTACAAATTGAGGGTTTGTGGCAACCCTGCATTGAGCAAATCTCTCAGCGCCATTTTTCCAACAGCATTTGCTCACTTCATGTCTCTGTGTCACATTTTGGTAGTTCTCAGACTATTTCAACATTTTTTATTATTATTATGTTTGGTTTGGTGATCTGTGATCTTTTTTTACCAATAAAGTGTTTTTTAATTAAGGTATATACATCATTTTTTTAAGATTTTACTTTTAAGTTATCTCCACACCCAACATGGGGCTCAAACTCACAACCCCGAGATCAAGAGTCACATGTTCCACTGACTGAGCCAGCCAGGTGTCCTAAAGTATATACATTAGTTTTTAGACATAATGCTACTGCGCACTTAATAGACCACAGTATAGTCTATATATAACTGATATATGCACTGAGAAACCAAAAAATTCATTGGACTCGCTTTATCGCAATGTTTTCCTTATTGCAGTGGTCTGGAACCGAATCTGCGGTTATCTCCAGGGTATGCCTGTATACATAAAGCACTTAAACCAGTGCCTGGAACTGGCATCTAATAAATGTTCAGTAAATGTTAACTATCTTTGCCTTAGAGGGACAGATGAGACTTAAGTGAGCCAACTTTGACTCCTTAACATTAATAAGGAGGGATACAATAATATGTTATCCTAAAAATTTAAGGCTCACTTACTGATCATTTCAGTATTTGTTTTCTCAAACCATAGAGCACCCTCACCTCCCACTTCCCTTTTCGCCATTGGCGAAATGGTCAAAAGTGGGATAGGGTGGGCTGGGTGTGAAGGTAAAAGTAAAAACAGATTCAAAATAATGGAAAAGCTGGAGAGGGTGTACAGAACTGGGTGCAGAATGGGATAAGCAAGATTCAGGTTGGAGGTCCCTTTTTAATTCCTGCTCCATGTGTATGTGTCTCCACAAGTTTCTTTATTCTTTTCAACCTCAGTGTATTCATCTGTGAAATGGGGATGAGGAAGCTAGAATAACCTCTAAGGTATCTTTAATTCTACAAGAAATCCTAGGATTCTAATTCTAAATGTAATCTCTATATATGGTCATTCTATGCTGCAAAAATAACAAAGGTTTTATTTCTTTTACCAGCAACCTTGGATGTGAGCAAGCTAGTAAAACAAACAAAAGCAAAATAATAATAATAATAATAACAACAATAATAATGTTTTTAAAGAAAGAAAAAAACAGCAAAAACAAACCAAAATCAACCTTGACCTGGACTACGAGTATTTTCACATTATTTACAAAGCTATTCTTATTTTTATAATAAAATATTGTTTTTATAACAAACACTATATAAAATTATTTTTATAATAAACTAATAAAAATATGTATATTTTTATATCATATTTATATGATATAAAATATATATACATAGTTATATGTATCATAAACATGTATATATGATGGTTTTCATAATGGTTTCTCACCAGTACATCATTTTAAATAGAAATCCTAACTCTGAGCGCTGTAAAAACCCTGGACCCATTTCCCAGGAGGTAATCCACTTAGAAAAGCTGATGCTCTCAGATCGGACTTACCCTGGACATTTCACCCTGGGAGAAGCATTAGCAGAGAACAGCCAGCTCCTTAATGACTCAGGTTTTGAATTCTCGCTCTCTGGGATCTAGCGCTGCTCAGTTTTTCTGTGGTTCTTTTTTACTGGCCGGATTCGGAGATCGTGGGGCCGTGACTATGACAGACCAGCTACAAAAATGCCTCTTACTGTATCGAGCCTGTGGCCAGTGAGCTCCCTGGGTTTCTCACCTCATTTCTTGTTAATCCTCTCCAATCCCCCTGAGGTAGCTGGAGGGGCAGGGTGCAATTAGCCCGGACCTGGATTTATAGTTGGGGTTGGGGAGAAGGAAGTGGCCATCACTCTGCCACCATTAGCAGCAAAGAAAGGACTGTCTTGCCGGCCTTTCAAATCTCAGAGCACACAGCTGTGTTCTGGGAGCCACCAGCCTTCCCCCGCTGCCTGCTTGGATTATTCATGCAGAAATGGAGCTCCCTACTCACGATCACATGTGTGCCTCTGAGGCGAAATCAGATTCTGGTGTTGTGTTACTTCCTAATCATTTGAAACAAAAAGTCTTTTGATTTTTTAGAATTTAAACAAGGTCAACCACAGTTTGATGTTCCCAAACCAGACAGAAGTGCATGTCTCTGAGATTTTCCATGTTTGAGGATGTTTTATTTGGAAAGTTCTGAGCCTGCGAGGAATTCTTTTTGGAAGGTCTCTCCCAGCTAGGAAGTGGTAGGAATTGTAGCTACAAATCTCTATGGCTATTTTTTTAAATTGCAGTAAAATATATTTAACACAAAATTTACCATTTTAACCATTTTAATTGTTCAGTGGCATTCGCATTCTTGTGTGACTATTACCACCATCTATCTCTAGAACACTTTCATCCTGCAAAACTGAAACTCAGTCCCCATGAAACTCCAACTCCCATTCCTCCCTGACCCTGGCAACCACCATTCTATTTTCTGTCTCTATGAATTGGACTCCTCTAGGTACTCCATATGAGTCAAATCATACAGAAGTTGTTGTTTTGCAACTGACTTATTTCACTCAACATAATGTTCTCCAGGTTCATCCATAATGTAGCATGTGTCAGAATTTCCTTCCTTTTTTTTTTTTTAAGATTTCACTTATTTATTTATTTAACAGAGAGAAAGAGAGAGAGCAGGTTCACAAGCAGTGGGGGGGCGGCAGAGGGAGAGGGAGAAGCAGACTCCCCACCGAGCAGGGAGCCCGACATGGGACTCGATCCCAGGACCCTGGGACCATGACCTGAGCCGAAGGCAGATGCCTAACCGACTGAGCCACCCAGGTGCCCCAGAATATCCTTCCTTTTAAGGCTAAATATATTCCACTGTATGGATAGACCACACTTTGTCCACATATTGATCTATCGATGGACATTTGTGTTGCTTCCCTTGCAACTTTAAATCAGATATTTCCCATTGGCCTTATTTCCTTTCAAGTGAAAATTTTGTTCTAATAGCACTTAATATATGCCAGCAAAAACTGTTTTTCTTTCATTTTGATTAAAAAAAGGTCGAAATTCAAACTGTATTAGTAAGTTGGATTAATACTTGAAAGTCTTTGAATTTTTCATCTAACCAACCCATGAAACCCTCCCCTTAATTCTACCACCAGCAGCTATGTAGAGATTGGGCCAAGATTAAAATCTGTGGACCCACTGGGAGTTCTTTAAATTATTGAGATTAAGATGTGAGAAAAGTCTTACCAAGGATGTACATGATTGAGACAGGAGGGGTGGGGCTGATGTGAGAGGAGTTTGAAGATTAGGAAGTTAGCTGACAGTGGAAATGAGGGAGAGGACAGAATCCAAGACAGCTCATCTGTGGGCACAAGGAATCAGGCATCATAGTTGATTAGAAGCGTATAAAAGAGGATTAAGCAGGATCCTAATAAGCCTCTAAACTAAGTATATGCTTCATAGAACATATTGATCCTGGGGCTTTAGGATAAAATCAAATAGCTGGATTTTGTGGCTTTCATTTTGGCTCCTAAGAGTCTTCTTTTTCTCCTTGATATTTCCTACTAGAAATTTCTACTGTTCTCAAAATGGGTAGAATTGCCCAATCACTGAGTGTCAGGTGGTTATAGTACTTACTCTCTATTCTGTTCTGTATATGACATATTGTTTTCTCTCTTCAAATTCATCCTAGATTCTCCACTTACTTTACATACAATTGTTTGTAGCACAATACAGCATAGAGTTTTCTGCTTTCATAAAGAACATGTTCTGTGAATAGAGGCTTTACTGCAAAGCTAATGAAGCTAAATCTTCAGGGTCCCTCACTTACTCGAACCTTCCCAAAGCCCTGAAAGAAGTTCTAGCAGTTTTGTAATTGTAGTTTTGTATTATTTTTCTAATGAGAGTCCACAGGTTTTATAAACTTTAAGCCCTTCAAAATCTGGACTTGCCCTGTCTATGAGTCAGGGCTGAGCTGGAAAGCCAGGAGCCTGAGACACCTTTTCTCAAGTATTTCTAAAGGTTTTTTCCATCTGACAAATGCGGAAAGCCTTTGCCATTGAGTCAATGGTTCCATCTCCTACTACCCCCCACACACCCGCTACACCCCCATTTCCCTTTCCAAATCTTTCCCACTGTTTATAGAACATTTTCAAAAACAGTTTTGCTCAGCAAAAATGAAACAACAACAAAATGAGACAATTGCCTCTGTTGAGATGAGAATCTGTTGTTGGATTTTTAAATTTTGCTCAGTGTCTCCTAAAATCACCTCAATTCTAGTTGTCCTCCTATCTCGGCCTGGCAAACTGGGTGGGGAGGGAGCTCCGGCACCCCCTCTCCTCCTTGTCCTTTGCACGCATGCATGCATCACCCTGGTAGGGCCACACATGTGCTGCTCTCAACCCACAGACATAAGGATAAATCAGATCATTCCATGCAGAGAGAAACTGGGTCCTGAGCAGCAAGCCTATGGATAATCCATGTGCATTTCTAATGTCCTTTTCTCCATTTAAACACCATCCTTCTACCCAGACACCCTCCCATCCTTGGAACAATGGGAAACAAAAGCCCCTTCCCTTTGGTCCTGTTAGCTGCCTCCCAGCAGTTGGGCTAAAGAAGATGGGGGGGTGGGGAGAAGCTGGCAGGGGGATCAAGAGCTCGGATGAGCGGGGGGGAAGCAGAGAAAGCCCCCCTCCCAACCACCCGTGGGATGAAGGCCGGATTTTGGTGACAGATCACCATAATCACCGCCTTCAGAGAGAAAGAGAGGCAAACAATAAAAATCTATATTTTCAATGAATAAAACACGATCTGATTCACTTGGGGAAAGTGAAATAATGAGTGCATTTGTAAAGTGATGTTCTTCTCTCGCACAGCTCTCTGAAATTGCTCTGAGTTGCCCCAGTGATACGAGGCCCTGGTGCTGATTTTCAGGGTTGAGGTTGTGTTAACCCAGTGTTAACTCCTGAAGACCCCGAAAACCATCTGGAAAAGGACTTTGTACTTTTCTATATCCAAAAATTGAACAGATATGAGGAGGAAGAGCAAGGCTCCCACAGCTGGGAAGTCCTTGCCCCAACTCATTCCCCAACACAATGAGAATCTCCTGACCGCTACACACTTTCCATCAAAGACCCCCAGAGAGAAGGGGAGGAGTTTAGAGAGCACAACTTTGTCACATACCATCAATAAAGTCCACTGTACCCAGCCAAAAAATAATTGAAGAGATATGGTCTTTCTTAGGAAAAAACCAACAACATTCAACTATGCTTTCTAACTTTGAAATTTTTCATTAAAATATAAGATACATAAAATGCACAAATCAAAAATATACAGTTTAATAGGTATTCACAAAATTAATACACCAAAGAAACTAGATTAGTATACAGAAATGTAACCAAGAAAGAGAAGCCAGAGCCCTCTCCTGACCCTTTCCTACTCACTTCCTCCCTCCCTGCCAACCAAGTTAACCATAATCTTAATACCTAATAAAACTTGCCTCTTTTTGAATTTTATCTAAATGAAGCCATACAGTTATGAATTCTTTTATTTTGGATGTATCTTGCTCACATTGTATTTGTGAGATTCTTGTACGATTTGCATGTAGCAGTAGTTTGTCCACTTTTGTGGGTGTATAGTACTCCATTGGGTGACCATACCACAATTTACTTTTTCATTCTACCATTGATGGAAATTTGAATCATTTCAAGTCCTCCCACAGCATTCTTATCCATGTCTTTGGGAACATAAATAAGCATTTTGGGGGAATATTTCTAGAAATGAGATTACTGGATCATAGGTTATCTTTAAATTCAGCTTTAGTAGAAACTGAAAATCAACCAAACCAACTCATTATTCAATGAGTTTTTGTGAAACACTATCAAGAGCCTAGCATTTTTTTTGACCTTGAAGGAAATACAAAAATAAAGACAAGATATGGCCCTCCCTCCAAGAGTTACAATATGGTCAAGGATCACTTATGAGAGAGTGAAGAGATACTACAATTTATTTGACTGGACACCAAATTGATGTTATTGATACCAGGGGTCATAGAACCAAAATCATAGGTAGGAGAGAACACCTAGGTCTCTTTCCTTCTTAAAACAGTGAGGAAAGGTTTTTGCAGGAAAATACAGGCATGGGTTAATTGAGTTAATCCCTTTTATGATACTAGCTCTGTAAGCCCCAAATCATTCACAAAGACACTACTCTTTCACTCTGCTTTTTTCTCTGATTTTGATTTTCACCCCACATGTAGAAGGCCAAAGTACCAATAGACTAGGAAAATTGAAAAATAATAAAATAACATAGAGATTTCTTCTTACAGAAATTTCAGCCAAGTTATTAGAATCAACTCTCCTTGTGAAAACAATCAACATTCTAGATTAAATATTAAAAGCCCATCCTTAACAACATGAAATAACTAATAAAATAGTGAGGAACTAACTACCAGGCCAAAGCCTATGGCAAAAGGGAAACTCAGAAACAAACAGGAGTGCTGAAGCTGCTTCTGCCCTTGGTCCTTTACCAGGCTGGGCATGCCTGGGCTTCAGTTTTGGAAGCTTGAAGGACAAGGACCCAGAAGTCAAGGCCCAGTGCTGACCTAAGGTGGGAAGTCTAATACCTTCTAGTTTTAGAATTACCAAAATCTTACCAGAATCTAAGGATACTTCTTCCACAGAAGTTGGGACTTCAGGTGTCTATAACCCTGGGGTAAAGATTAACTAGAAATAAAACCACCTCCACTTTCCACCTCTCAGAAACTGCAGATAAGGTTGCCTTGGTGCTAAGCAGAGCAAAGGAAAAAAGAAAAGAAAAATAATAACTTCTTTAAGAAGTTGTGATTGCAAGCTGACTCTCATAAGGATGTGCATCACGGCCTCACATTACCTGGGTGGTACAGAAAACCTCACACTGTGAATTCATTTTAATATGAACTCTTTATCAAGTGGTAGTGCCTGGGGTGTTTCCTCAACATAGGTCCAAAAACACTTTTATAGGGACAATGAGCAGTATACAGTCAAAAATAACCAAGCACACAAGGAAATGAAACATTATAAACAAAAAACAGCCAAAATAATAAACAGAACAAAAATGCCTTTAATATTTAGATATTGGAATTATCAGACAAAGTTTATAAAATAACAATGTTCCTGTGTTTAAAGAAATAAAACAGGCTTGAAAATATCTGCAAGCAACAAGAATCTATAAAAAATGACCCAGCATATCTGGAAAAGAAACAAATGGAACTTCTAGCAATACAAAACAATGTCTAAATTTTTAAATCCCTTTAGTAGATTTAACAGCAGATTAACACAACTAAAGAGAGAATGGTTAGATTTCATAAAATCCAAGACAACATAAGATGCATCATTATTTCATGAACATTAAGAAATAAAAACAAATGTCTCCAATTAAACTACAGCATAATCCTTTCTTCTCTCAAAATTTTTAATTTATACTTCCTGAAGCTTACACATTTTTTAAAAATCTATACTGAAATATCACATTTGTGCAAGCATAAAAAGGAAAACATGATTGGAATAAAATGGTTAAAAATGGTCCTAGAAATTCTTTGCAGCCAGAGTCTGATTCTTCTGGGTCATTTTAACTCAGTTTTTGACTGTGTTTTTCTCAAGCTTGTGATGCGTCATTTCTTAGAAAGTGCCCCATGATTGTTTGTAGGATCTTCTCCCAAGCCCTTAAGACCTATTCTGCAAGTTTTGATTCTGGTGCTTCCATGGCCTTACCAGAAATGATGAGTTTATAAAATGTTTTCCACTGAAATTCAATTCCATGGAAAGGCTTTAGACAATGCCTGGGACTCATATTTCTTCCTTCCTCAGATTGTACTTTTTTGTTGATTGGAACATTAAAATCCTACAGTGGTCAACTAAGTGCTGCCAAGAATAACAACCACATTCACACCTAGACAGTGGCAGTGATTAAAAGCCATCAACTGTAACATACAGTCTTGTTTCAGGATGCTAAAATGTGAAGGAAAAAAAAACCCATGTATCTTAAAATAGATAAAATATGGTGGATGAGGACCTGCTCACAAATTTTTGGTGTTTCCTTATTTCTACGGCAGCCAGTCTGTAGGGCTTTGAGGCCTTTTGTCTTATAACCCCTCTTTCCCATTCTTACCTCCTTGGCTCCTCCTTGGGGCCTGGGCTGAGGCTCAGGTGCTCCAGTCCTTGATGAGGAGAAGCTGTGTCCAGCTGTGCAGTAGAAACCCAGCCCTCCTGCTCCCTCCTCACTTTCCCCCACCTCCCCTCCTGCCCTTCTTGTCATGGCTTCCAGCCATCTGGGCTCCCTGATGTTGCCACTGCCTGAGCCTTATTCTCTTACTCCCTGTAGACAATGCTCACTTTCCATTTTCTGTTTCAGCAGTAATGCCTCCTAACCCAAGCTAGGTACCTTCTCCTGGTCCCAATGTGCCTGCCCATGTTGGAACACATCTCAGGGTCAGGAGGCCCCACACAACACTGCTCAGACTCTTCTAAGAGCCTGGCCTCCCTTAGGTGCTTGTTAGTTGACTACCTCATGCAGCTTTGCTAGCTTCTTAGTACTGAATGCAAGAGTTAATGCATAGACGAACATTTTATCAAGTGGTAGTGTCTTTTGGCCAACACATATTTCTTAAATTCCTGCTCTCAGGCTGTGTGAGCAGAGCTCCTAGAGGGACCCTCCAGAGCTGAGTCGCCTGGTCCTGGTCCTCCAGGAATGTTCATTAGAGTGTACCCCCAACTATGAGAAGAGTGCACAATGACATTTTTAAAGTCCTTGGACAGTGTTTGAAATAGCACTCTTAAATTTTAATAATGTATTTGGTAGCTCTGATAGAAATAATTCATAATTATTTTATATATTATTTCTACAGCATTTCAACTGAAATTTTTCCCCTCTTATAACTGATTCAGGATTCAATTTTCAACATAGGACAGTTACCTTCTCATCTTATTATAGATCCTGTGGAAATAGGATCCCGAATGAGCCTGCTTTGTATAAAATTATGTAAAACATGTATCAAATATTCAGAAATTTGCTTTTACATATCATTTACACATTGTTTCTTCCATTCATAATTGAGTCAAAGGAAGCATGATTTTTCTATTGGTGAGTCTTTTCACAACTGGAACATTTGCTTTCAAACTCTCCCTCTCCAGCCACCACAAGCCTGAGACATCTTTCTTAGCTATGAACCCATATGGATTTTGATGGGGTCACATGAAAGAATGGCTTAAGGTCTATGTATTGGTTTTTTTCTCTTGCTACAACAAATTACCTCAAACCTGGTGGCTTAAACAACACAAATGTATCATCTTACATTTCTGGTGGTCAGAAGTCTGACACAGTTCTCACTGGGCTACAGTCAAGGTGACAACAGGGCTGTCTTCGTTCTGGAGGCTCTAGGAGGGAAATCTTTCCTGACTTTCCAACTTCTCCAGGTACCTGCACTTCTTTGCTCTCTGCCCCTTTCCTCCTCCCGCAAAGCCGGCAATGTTGCATCTCTCATTGTTCTTCCACAGGTACATCTCCCTCTGACCCTCTTCCCCCACTTTTAAGGACCCCCATGATTGCATTGGGCCCACCCAGATAATCCAAGATAATCTCCCCAGCTTAAGGTCATTTTTTTGGCAACCTTAATTCCATCTGCAAACTTAATTTGCCTTTGCCACGAAACAGAACGCATTCACAGGTTCTAGGGATTAGGATATGGCTATCTCTGGGGGGCCATTATTCTGCTTCCTCAGTCTGGATAACATGGGAACTGGGCAGGCATGGAGAAGAGCGAGAGCATCCACCTGAGAACTGCTTCCCGGCCCAAGCACACACACAGGAAAGAGCTACGGCAGAATTCTTCTTGGGGGTATTTGCTGCACATCACGAACCTGTCACTGTCAGTGACCTAGGTTTGTGACAAGAGTGTCCAGGCCCTCTTGCTTTCCAAGAACGTCACTCCCACAGCAGATGCACCAGCTCCACTGTGCCTCATACCTCCAGCTTGGTTTAAAATGCTGAGACTGCCCCCCTGGATCTCAAAGGGAATAGATATCAGGATTGGAAACTGGAAAGGTTGAAAACTCAACAAGCTCTCCTTTATCATTCAAATTCTGCTCAAATTGAGCAACTTACCAAATTGCCTCCATGCCACCCTGTTGGTTGTGGAGGGAACATGGCGACTCTGTTTCGTAGTCTGCATTAAGCAGGGTAGAGTCATGGAGAAGACATGCACGCTTGCTAGTTTAAGCAAAGAAAGATTTATTTAGGGTTTTTAATGGTTTACGGGATCAGTGGGAGAGCTGAGGAAACAAACTGGAGGCCAAGCTTCTAGGAGTAACACCCAAGGCCACACTCCAGACCCGGCCACCAAAGTTGCTGCAGTTGCTGTTGCTCTTGGGGGGCTGCTCACTGAACCCAGAATCCAGCCCCAGACCTGCAATCCCTGGAGCTATCCCTCCTCCCCTCCCCCACCTCGGTGTCTCACTAGAAAGCTGCCTTCAAGAAATCCAAAAGCCGTGCCACAGCTGCTGGACTTAGAACCATGATCTTGACCACCATGATGTCACACCCGAAAACTGCATGCTCGCGTTCAGCCTTCTGCCTCACTTAGCTCAGCTCTGAAGTCAGATGTTCCAGGAGGGACGGTGCTTGGCAGAACCCAACCACATCTGGACTCAGGCCGGCACAAGGTAGTGGTGAAGGAAAGCTCTCAGGAGAGTGCTGGGAGAGATAGTGAGTAATTAGCCCATAGTGCTGAGAGTCATCATCGGTGGACAAGATTTACCCTGAAGCCCCAATAGGACGACTACGGAAGGCAATTCCCTGGCATGACGGTCATCAGAATGGAATCTGAACCAAGACTGCAAAGTGCATGCTCCCTCATCCTCTTTTTCTACTTTACATCTTTCCTTTTCAGCGACATTTCCTAAGCTCGTGTTGGTCTCATGTTTGTGTTGGCTCCTGTTTTAGCTGAACTAGTTCACTGATTCCGGTTTTGTGGCCGCCCCAACGATACATGTACATATTTTGCCTGCGTATGGCTATCTTTCCCGTTCTTCCTTGAGGGAAAATATATCAGCATAGAGTCCATGGCATTAATCCAGATAAAACAGCACAGCAGAATGGCCACCACCAGCAGGGCTCTCTGGTTGACTCATGGGAATTGGGAATTAATGACCAAATGTAAACAGTGGAGGGGTGCCAACTGAGGCCCTCTTCTAGCAAACATCTCCTGCGGCATGTGAAAAGAGAGGCTGGGAAAAGCCCCGCTGTGGGCGCCTTGCCATCCTTGCTGCTGGCTTACTGCCAGTATCACTCAGGGTGCAGTGATATCTGCTCTTGAGAAACAACGTTTGCTTGCTTGCTTCTCTAACGGCCCCTCTGATTGAGAGTCACCGATAAAGCACAGGCTCCCTCATTAGTCAGGGCTTAAGCCTATTTGCCACGTTGCAGAAGTGTTCCCAAACTCATCACCAGGGGGTGGGTACCGGTGAGTGAGGGCACACGGGCATTCCTAAAATGTGCTGCCTTTAGCTTCCTCATGCGGAACAGCGAGTCCTCTGCTGACCTCACCTGACCAAGATCAAAGGTAGATGGTACATACCTATGGGTAATAGATGAGAGGTCTGGGTGATCGTGACGATGATGGTGACAGACAGACAGTGGTACAGATGTGAAGATGTCACGGCATCGGGTCTTCGGGAAGCCTGAACAATCATGCACGTGCTTGCCGCCAGGCCTCTCCCTGTCATCTCTAGCTGCTTGTAGGAGCTTCTGCTCAGAAGCTGCTGGAGGCATCAGGGACCTCGCAGGGATGCTGCGGCCATCTCCCTCCCCTGCTAGTGCCCCTCTGGGGCCCCGTGTCTGAGCGTTCCCACAACCAGAGCACCCTCAGTGCACCTAAGGACACAACATTCCCTCCAAGTCTCACAGCCCCAAGCAACGCCGTGTCCTTTGCAGAAGCGAGTGCCTCTTCCCGCGTCTGTCTCGCTTCCTCGTCTGAGCCCTGAAGCAAGGTGGCGTACTCCCTGAGCCCTGCAAAGAGCTTCCTGAAAGCACCCCCTTCACTCTGCCTGCGACCCCTCTCCCCACGGCTCTGCCTGCGGCCCTGGGCCCTCGTGAGCTCACAGCCGGGGTGCGTCCCCAAGTCCTTCTCGCCAGTGCTCTCCCCACTACCCCCAACCCCTCCTCGCCCCTACTACCTGCAGGTCTGTGTGCACGGGTCCCCTGGCTATTGAGCGTGCTCCTGTGTGCTAGCTTGTCGGAAAGCACAGTTCAGGCTAAGCCAGAAGCCCTCCATTGGCTCAGCTGGAGGAGACGAAAAGGTCTGAGCCTCTGGGCAGGCAGGGGGAGCTGGGAAAGAGCAGGTAGGGGTGGAGGGGCTGGGGAAAGAGCTGGCCTTAGGCTGCCATATTCAGTCTGCAACTCTGCCAGATGACAGTGCCACCCTCCTCAGGCCCTTCCTCTGCCCAGTATCTTTTCTAAACCCCAAATGAGACCCGTGTCTGGGCCTGGGACCAAGATGCATGGTGGCACTGCGTTCAGCCGCAGACCCAAGCGGGTCAGGAGGGTTTCCAGGACCAGTTTACCCCAGGTCCAATGGGGGTGATGAAGAAGCGCCCACACCTCTGCAGGTCCCAGTATGCCAGAGGTCCGATCACCTGATCCAAACTGAAGACAGGGGCCAGCCCAGGAGACACCGACACCAAGCAGTGCTTACATGCCCTTGAGGGCATTCTCCTTCCCGGGTTTGACTTGAGATGACAGGGCAGGAAAGGCAAGATGCAGAGAGAAATATTTGCTTTGGCAACGGGTTTTTGTATTTTTCTAGAAGGTTGCATTGAATATAAGGCCCAATGTAAGTCTCAATTGTGGTATGAGTACACGGACCCAGGAAACGTTCTAGATTTGACAGAGTTGCCATAATATGTCCTGCCCTTGCCACTTACAGGGGCTGGGGACAGACCAAATCTTCCTAGTGCACGGCTCTCCAACCCAAGCCTGTGGGCCTGGCTCAGCCCAGCCTCTGTGCACACCCCGCCGGCCACAGCAGCAGAGAGAGCTGGGGCTGCCCAGTGGTGGCCAAACCTCACAACAGGCCTGTTAGGAAACTAAGATGCTTTCTAAATGCTGCAAACTGTCAGCCCACTAGGAAATTCTTCGTGCCAGCGGTCAGGAAAAACACAGATATTTGTTTAAGCAAATATCTCTCAACTCCTTTCGGTTGGCTTTTGCTGTTTGTTCTGTGTGGCTGCCTGGAGACTGGACCCAAAGTCAAGAAGAGCTAGTGACTTATGCTTTGGCTAAAGCCCCAGGGTTCTTTTTCCAAACCCAATCTAGAACTTGCAAAAGGACCAACTCCACGTGGCACTGGGCCTTCCGGTGTCCTTCAAGGAGTAACGCCCAGCACTAACTCCTTTGGATTTTCAGGGCTTTTTCTGGAGGGAGAGCATGGGGAGGACTGCCTTATGCACAAAGTTTTTGTATCCACTTGAACCAGCCAGTCGTTGCATTTCAGTAAATGCTGTGTGCGCCTTGATGCTTGGGCCTATTTATTTATTTATTTATTTGACACAGAGAGACAGCGAGAGAAGGAACACAAGCAGGGGGAGTGGGAGAGGAGAAGCAGGCTTCCCGCTGAGGAGGGATCCGGATGCAGGGCTCGATCCCAGGGTCCTGGGATCATGACCTGAGCCGAAGGCAGACGCTTAACGACTGAGCCACCCAGGTGCCCTGCTTGGGCCTCTTTAAAGTTGTGCACATTTATGTTAGTGACAAAAAAAACCCACTATTATTTCAACCACAAAAGTTATCTTTAAAATCAAAACAAGCCACATTCTAGATGGCCAGAATGTTTTCTTCCTCTGCACACTTCTAGATCCCCATCCAGTTTTGTAACCAGGTTTTCTGGGGCCTGGGACTGCAGTGTGCAGGAATGGCGGAGCAGCCCCTTTATTCTAACTCGTTACTCATCAAGAAAGAGGTCTTTTATCACGTCAGGAACCTGGAAAATGCTCTCTCCCCTGTGGCCATGCTGTTAAATAATGATCTCGTGTAACTTAAGTAAAAACAGACCGGCTGCTAGAATGAGGCAAATCCCCACCCCACACACAGCCCGGGCCCCCATCAGACACAGGCCCCGGGTCTTTGAAAATGAGCCTGCCACACCCCCCCGCAGCCACCCTGGCGTCGTTTCGATGACACCACGAAATAATGACAACGGAGCCTCTTTTAAATCACGTGTCTGGTTGAATTTAACAATAGCTCCGGAGGTCAAGGAGAGCCACGGGATAGCTGTTTGAAAGCAGAAAGAAGATGGGCTCATAGTCCGGGCTCACTACCAGCAGTCCCAGATAATGATCCCTCCACCTGCCCCCATGGCCGGACAGAAAAGTGAGCCTCTGCATCCAAGACCCGTCCTTTGTTTTCCCTCCTGGGTGTTTTCTAAATCTTCCATAACAAACACGCCTTTCTTTTCCTTTCACCCCTGACTTTGCCCATGTTCCGGGTCGTGGGTAGGTCAGGCTGCCGGAGGATCCGAGAGCGGGCCACCCCGTGGGGACAGATGGCACATACCAACCGGCCCAGTGCGCCGGGGAGCCCGTGGGCGCTGTGCCTTCTCTCGACCCTTCATCAGGCTCCACGGGGGGCCATCTAAGCTTTGTGAGCCAGCTCACTCGGCTCACTCACGGCCCCGAGGATACATCCACAGACTCCTGCCTCAGAGACTTTGCACTTTGCCTCGGAGACTTTGCACTTGCCCCTGGCTTCCTTCCTCTGCCCGCACAGGCCCCCATATAGCCACTGGGCTCCTGCCCTGCCCGCTGCGGGCGCCCAGCTGATCGCACGTCGGCAGCGAGGCCTTCCCACTATCCCACCTCACTCGTCTTCCTCTGTAGGGCTCAGCGCCCCCCAACATCCTCTACCCTCCCTCCTTTGTGCCGCTGTTGTCCATGTCCGTCCGACCCCACCAGACAGCAGTCTCCGTGAGGGAAGACATTTGGGTCTGTTTTCCTCGCCATTGCTGCATCCTCAGCAACCAGGATGTCTAGTCTATCCTCAGTGAAAATCAGTTTTTGCATAGTGAAGAAGCAATTGTGTTTTCTGCTCTTCTATCACATTATTTTCCTGTTTTCACAGACACATCGGCTGCTTTTCAAATCAGAAAAAAAATCAATGAAACATGTATTTAACAATGTAATTGGGAGCGCCCTTGTGCCTGGCAGAAGTCCCTGATCATGTGATCATGTTTAGGTTGTAGGGCCCTCTGAGGATGTAACAAAAAAAACTATGGATATTCTCCCCAGGGGGACAAAACGTACTTGTTCCTAAACACGTATTTCTTCCACACCTTCAGGAAGGTCCCAGGCCCTCATGCCCCTCCAATTAAGACCCCTGGCTTTAGATCAGTGACACTTTTTCTCCTTATGTCACTCCTCTCCCCCAAAGACCCTTCAGGATTATTGAAGAAGTCACTAAAATAACATTTCTGTCTTGATGTGAATGCATCGGGCACAGTGCTTACCATGACCTTGGTTTCTCATTGAGGGAATTTGCCACCTGCTCTTGCTGAATGAGGTGGCAATGGTCCACTCTGTGTGCACCCCCGCCCCGTACCCCGCCCGGGAAATGGGCAAGAGGAGGTTAGGTGGAGGCATCACAGAGAACAGGGCCTGCAGGAGCAGGAGAACCTTCCAGGCCAGCTTCTGAGGCCTGCCTGTTACCATGGTCCAGGTGCTCATGACTGGCCTGCTTCTTTGTCTTTTCTACATTCCCTACGGGACCCTTCCCCATTCTACATTCTACATAAGGTCACATATGTCCTTAAAGTAACATTTTCCACCCCCTGAGTTGAGAGGACCTGAATGAGGCTTGGTTCCTCTCAACAAGTGGAGTCTGAAGAGCACAGTGCGGGGATCCCAACTGTCCCGGGGCCAGGGCTGTGGGCAGGGGGCTTCTCCTTGGCAGAGGGGAGGGTCCCATCAGCAAAGTTGCCACAGGGCCGGCCTGGGCTCCGCGCTGCCCACGCTCCCAGCTGAGGTCCTGGGCTCACCGACGGCTTAGCTCCCCCTGGCTTTCAAACTCTGTTTGATGAGAAATTTACTATAGGTGGGTCTTTGAGATTCCCATAGGAAAGAAATCAAGACAAATAAAATAAAACATAAAAATAAAAAACGGGGCTAGTGATCTGTTTGCCTTCTCCAGTTTCATACCATTGGGAGTCACTTTCCTATTTCCAAAATCCTACAAATTAGTGCTTACATTTTGACTGCACTTCTCATTCCATACCCCCAACGTCACTGGCAACTCTCTCCACCCCATCTTAGCTGTCCTGGTGTGGATCCCACATCTCGCTTCGTAAACCTGCACCTCTGCCCCTGGGACGCCCCAGCAGCCTGGGTAGCACGTGGGTAGATGCTAAGTTAATTCTTCTTAATCATCAATGGGTGTCCAGCATGGCACCCCGATGGCTTTAGCAGACTTTCCAGTCCTCAGCCCTGGCTCCCAGCCCTTGCCCCCACATCTAGCCACCCTCAGTCCAGAGGAGAAGCCATGACCTTTCTGATGGCTTTTGGACCTTTTAGCCAGGAAGGGTGCTTTGTACTTGGTGCTTTCAATTTGGCATGGCCACCATACAACCCCCTTCTCAGGGGAACAGCCAGAAGCTGGAAATCTCTGCCCGTTCAGCGGCTCTGGGAACCGGACTAAAGAAGGGCATGTTGGAGGAGCTGGAGAGCAGGATTTCTGTCCTTGTAGTGGCTGTGTGATTGGGAGATAGAGATTGACTTCTCTGGTCCTCAGTTCTGTCATCAGTAAAGTGAGGTCACCACGCCTGCCTCCCAGAGTTGATAGATTCATCTGTGATGAAGGGTGTCAGAGCACATGTGAGAAGCTCAGGCCGAGACAATGCTCTGTGCTCACAAACCACTTCATGTTCACCCTTGGCTCACAAGGTTATGCATCCAGCTCCTCTATGTCTAGGATGAGCCATGGGACTGGCTCTTGACAGTGGCATGAGGGCTGAAATGAGGGATATCACATCTCAGCCTGGCCCATAAATCAGCTTCCTGTACATTCTCCCTCATCCCCTTCTGCTAGAACCTGGAAGGCCATGTGTTGGACTGATAGTCCCCCAGGATGGTAGGAGCCAGATCTTTGAACAACTGTGTATAGCAGAGCCCTTCCTAACCTTCAACCACATCAGGATGTGACATGAGTGAGCAACAGAGTTTTATTGCGACAAGCCACTGAGATTTCAGAATTTCTTTATTTTGGTGGCCTTGCTTGGCCTACTCTGATAGAGGGGGCAAACTGGTAGACTATAGGCCAGATGTGTTTTGTTTTGGACCAGGCAAAAATTTTTTAAATTGGAATTTAAATGCCCTACAGTATATGCTTGCTCATTTGCCACAATCCCCACCACTCCCTATTGCTTTATACCCAGCCACTTTGCATGTTTACCTGCCTATTTCCATTAAACATTTGAGTTTCCAGGCCTAAAAAGCTTTGGATGGAAATCAGTGTTTGATGAATGCTTCAGATCTGTGTTACCTTGTCCTGTGACATGTTCAGGAAGATAACAGAGGCTCACTGAAATAAAAGGAGCAGCATAGCCTATCAAGGGTGTGGGTGCAGATAGCTGGGGTTACAAGATGTAGTGCGGCATGGTAAGACATGATCTGGCTTATAAATCTGGCTTATAAATTGGTTCTGGTTTTGGCTCTGTCACTTAAAAGCAGCATGACATCCACCAAATCATATCTCACTTCAATTTCCTCATTTTCAAAAGAGAGATTTTTTGCTTTTAAGATTTTATTTGTTTACCTATCGTGGAGAGAAACAGAGAGAGAGAATCTGAAGCAGACTCCATGCTGAGTGTGGAGCCCAGCTCGGGACTCGATCCCCCAACCTTGAGATCACGACCTGAGCCGAAACCAAGAGTCTGTCGCTCAACTGACTGACCCACCCAGGTGCCCCCAAAATAGAGATTTTAAATGAACACTCTCCGAGGTCTCCTTTAGCTTTAGAATGCTGCATTCGTCAGCTCGGGCCACCGTAACAAAACACCACAGACTGGGGGGCTTAGACAACAGACATTTATTTTCTCGCATTCTGGAGGCTGAAGTCTGAATCAAGGCCCAGCCTGGGTCAGTTCCTGGTGACAGCCCCCTTCCTGGCGCCTCAAAGGCTGCCTTCTTGCTGTATCTTCACAGGGCAGAGAGCTGTGGTGCCAATTCCTCATCTTATCTGGGCACCTGCTCAGCATATCAGGGCCCCGCCCTGTGACCTCATTTAACCTCTGTCTCCTCCTCACTTCCAAGTACACACATTGGGTATTAGAGTTTTAACATATGAGTTTGGGGGGCAGGGGGACTCAAGCATTCAGTCTGTAATAGATTCTGTTTTCTTCAGGATGTTCAGAGGAGGGAATGGATAATAGTATTTTTGTGTGTCCAGTGGGGTGGAACAGGCCGAGAAGGTGATTGGCCTGACCTGCTGAGTCAAGGGAGTACTTGGGAGCTAAAGGTATTTGCTTCTATTAAAAATGGTTACCTTCGGGGCCCGTGGGTGGCTTAGTCCATGAAGCATCCGACTCTTGGTTTCGGCTCAGGTCATGATCTAGGGCTTCTGAGATCTAGCCCTGAGTCCACGGGCTAGACAAGCCACTGAGTGTCTTGAGTGGTGAGTCTGTTTCCCCTCTCCCTCTCCCTCTGCTCCTCCTCCAGCCCACACACTCCTTTTACTTCAGTGAGCCACTGTTATCTTCCTGAACATGCCACAGGACAAGAGAACACAGATCTGAAATAAATAAATAAATCTTAAAAAAAAAAAAAAAAAAAAAAGGGATATCCTCATTCCAAACAGCTTTGGGCCCAACATGTCATTCTGAGGTTGGCCTTGAAAGCCCCCTCTGAGATGGAGAGAAGTCAGCACTGCCCACGTGTGTCCCTGGCCCAAAGTCAGCCAACTTGAGCCCTTCGCCAGTTGTGCTCCTGATTTTCTCTTCAGTTTGGGACACAGACACTCCCTTGGTACAGACTGTTGGCTTTTTCCATTTCTCAGATAAGGGGCAATAATCCTAACCCACTAACAAAAAAAAAACTATGAGAAATAATTAGTGGATCCTGACCAAGAAGTCTGAAATACACAAAGTATAAAGATTCTGAAATATAAAAGTATCTGTTTTGCAACACTTGGGTATGGCACTGGACACTCTGTCCCTTTGTCCAGTCTCTGCAAGTTAAAAAGTCCAGCGACACCAAGGGTAAGCTCAGAGTTCCCAGCCAAGCGATATCCATGGACTTGACAATCAACCATTTGGTTTCTTCAAATGTACAGAATTCCCCGAAGCACCTCTGAGGCTCTGAGGATAGATTTGGCGTATACTGGCTGTTATTTATAGTACGTTGGTAATAGAAGAACGTGGCATCTCACAGCAAGATACAGATCCTTTGCAAGACCATAGAATTCAGTGAGAAGCCAGGCCTTCCTCCATCATAGTGTGTCTGTGTGACTCTGGACATGTCATCTGACCTCTCAAGGCTTGTGCCAGACATCTGACAGTGGGAATGGGCAGGGGAGTTTGACTAGAAAAAAGCACAGGAGCTCTTAGCAACTGCCTGCATTTTTAAGAGAAGGTGTTTTAAAAGCTGAGCTAAAGCTATCTCAGCAGGTCCAGGAAGGATGGTGCCTTTGTGTGGGGATCTGGAAGTCTCCTGGGTGAAAAAAGCCCTAAAAGGTAGAGTTTGTTCAGGAGACCTGGGGTCTGCTGAGGTAACAGTGTCTTCTTCAGATAGCCCTGTGCCTGACCCATGGACACTGTCCAGATATCACAGCTGACATAAAATAGGGGCCCACAGGACAGCAAGGTCACAAAGCTCTGAAGCCAGAAACAGAGTGAGGTGCATCTGGGGGGGCCGGGGTCTCTCATCATGGCAGGGACACTGGCCCAGGGCCATGCAGCAGGAGGGGAGATACCACACGAGCCAGGACATGGCATTTACCAGTCCTTTTGAGGCTCCTGAGAGACCAAAGGGAAGAATTTGGTGTTGATCTGGCCGGCAGCTGAGTCGTAAAGTATTCCTTCTGTCTGCTAAGATTATGCTCTCCAAGGAGGGAAAGATGGAGTCTACATGTTCTTAGTATAATCCCTTCTTCTTCTGTGCTCTGATAGCCTACATCAACCCTGGAAACTGGCGATTTATGCACAGACCTGTGCCATCTTTACAGCTCAATGAAACACGGACACATAAGGGAGGCTGGATCTAGGGGGGTCCAAGACAGACTGGGAACTGAGTCAACTGGGATCCCCTGGAACAAGGCGGGCAGTAAACAGATGCATACATGAATAAATGGAAATGGAATTTCTATTATCCAAACACCCACACGACCAGAGAGTTAGATTTATAGCAAGACTTCGGGAAAGATGACTCCCTTGGCTAAAAAGCTTGCTTCGGTCTCCCCTAACTGCAGGACACCTACTCACCACCCTCCAGCTGCCCTGAGCTCTCTTTTCTTCCTTTCACCTGCTCTTTAGCCGCCTCCACTTCCTCAACACCCACTCCCCATTAACCCACTGCAGTCAAGGTCATACCCCCACCATTTACTGGAAGGCTTTCCACAACCACAGATGACCTTCTCATTGCCAGATGCAATTTTTAATGCTCACTCCTCGAAAGCTCCTTAAGTTCCCCATGAAACTCTATCCTCTGTGTCTTGGCTGGCTCTTCCCCTCTCAACACAGCCTAAGTCCTTCACAAGATCCTGTCCCTGGCCCTCTTTTCCTTTTGCCCTCTCTCTCCTGTCTCCTTGGCGATTCCTTGCCCTCCAACGACTTGTCTCATAGCTGTGCGCCCATCCCAAGTGGAGCTCTCTGCGCTGGATACCCTCCCAATCAGAGGGCTGCATTTTTTGACCATTTGAACACTTCTTGTACATCCCTCAGTCGCTTTCCAGCATTTCTCTTCCAAGCATCCAACTCAAATGTTTGCTGCTTTAAAAAATACTTCTCTTTCCTTTATTCTTAAGGGATATTTTATTCCTTCTGTGTTCTGAAGGCACCTGGATAGCTGAATTCTCATTGAGCCCTTACTCAATCGTTACTGTGATTCTACCTTTGAAACCCCTAGCCAAGAATCTCACTTCTGACCATGTCAGAATAAACCAATGGGGATCTGAGCAAAATATATGGAATGGCTATTTTCAGACGTTGGACAATAGGCAGGAGGACTGTGGATCCCTGAGCAGGGCAGGGAACTATAAGGGTGCAGTCAGCTGAACTCACATAGGGCCAGGACATATTCAAGCCCCAACCAGAAAAAAATGGAGACACGTGGTAAACACTGTGAAACCCCAAAAGGCTGAGTCTTTTTGCATGCTGTTTCTGCATCTATTGAGATAATTATACGGTCCTCCACATAATGTGGTGCTAATATGGTGGTAAGGATTTTTACATCTATATTCATGAGGGAAAATGGTTAACAGTTTTTTATTCTCCTAATGTCTTTGTCAGGTTTTGGAATTGGGGGAAGCTAACTTGGCAATGGTCTCCCCTCCTTTGTTTTTAGAAAGAATTTGTGTAGGCTTGGTATTACTTCTTCTTTAAATGTTTAATGAATTTCAATGTGGAAGCCTTCTGGGCCTGGAGTTTTCTTTATGGGGAAGGGTTTTCATTCTAAATTCAATTTCTTCAATAGATATAGGTGTGTTAGGAATTTCTAGTTTCTCTTTTTACAGTTTTGGTAATATGTCTTTCAAGGAGTTTGCTTATTTCACCTAAGTGGTTAAATTAATTGGCATAAAGTTGTTTATATTATTCTCTTAGTATCCTCTTAATGTGTGTAGCATCCAGTTGTGATGTTCTGTCTTTCACTCTTGTTATTGGCAACATGCCTTCCTTTTTTTTCTTAATCTAACTAACTCGAGATTTACTGGTCATTTTAAAGAACCAACATTTTGGTTTCACTAATTATTTTAGTTGTCTTTTTCTATTTCATTGATTTCTTATTTCTTCTACTTACTTTGAATATACTTTATCCCCCTTTTTTAGGCTTCTTGAGCTCAGTGATGTAGACCTTTTTATTTTGCAAATATAAGCACCTAAAGCTATAAACTTCCTGATAAACTTTAGCTACGTGCCACAAATTTTTATATGCTGTGTTTTTATTATCATTCTGTTAAAAATAATTTTACAGTGGAGAAACGTAGGATAGCCCACATTAATCAGATGAACAACATGAACTTCATCAGTAATGGGATAAATGGAAATCCTGTGCTATCTGATACAATGCAATGAGAAGAACACAGCATTACTTCTGTGATATTCTTGCTAGAGTTGCACCATCTGAATCCAAATATGGATTCAGACAAATACACATTGAGGGTTATTGTATAAAATAAATAACCTGGGAGTGCCTGGGTGGCTCAGTCGGTTGGGCATCTGACTCTTGATTTCGACTCAGGTCATGATCTCAGGGTCGTGAGATGGAGCCCCACATCAGGCTCCGCGCTCAGTGGGGAGTCTGCTTGAGATTCTCTCCCCCCCCCTGCCCCTCCCCCCACTTGCACAAGCGCTCTCTCTTTTTAAAAAATAAGAAAGAAAAAAAAAAGAAATAGCCTGTAATCTTAAAATATTATAGTTAAAGACTGAGAAACTTCCAAAACGAAGGAGACTAAAAAGATATGCCAACTAAACAGAACATATAATTCTGATTTGTATTCTTTTGGCATTGAGACATTGCTGGAATTTGAATGGGATCTGAGGATTAGATGGTAGAAATGCATCAATATTAATATCCTGATTTGATGGTATAATATAGGAAACACTAAAAGTATTTGGGACAATGGGGCATCCTGTTGGCAACTCAATCTGAAATGGTTTTAAAATGTTCTTTGGATTATACTTACAATTTTCTACAAGCTTTTTGTCTGAGTTTTTTTTTTTTTTAAAGATTTTATTTATTTATTTATTTGAGAGAGAATGAGATAGAGAGAGAGAGCATGAGATGGGGGAGGGTCGGGAGGGTCAGAGGGAGAAGCAGACTCCCTGCTGAGCAAGGAGCCCGATGTGGGACTCGATCCCGGGACTCCAGGATCATGACCTGAGCCGAAGGCAGTTGCTTAACCAACTGAGCCACCCAGGCGCCCCTTTGTCTGAGTTTTTAAAAAATTACCTCCACCCAAGGGAAAAGTTTTACTGAGAGAAAAATCTATACACAAAAGAATAGCTACTATATGATTCCACTTATATTCTGGAACATATTCAAGGCTAATCTGTAGTGACAGAAACAGATCAGTGGTTGCTTGGGGGTGGGGGATGGGAGGTGGGGATGAGAGATTGTGAAGTGGCAGGAGGAAAATTTGGGGGCTGATGGAAATGTTCTGCATCTTGGTTCTGGTGATGTATACATGCATATACATTTGTTAAAAACTGATGCATTTTAAAGAATATAAATTATATCATAAATAAAGGTGATTTAAAAAGACCAGAATGTGGTCTCTGTCACCATTTCCCCTGAAGGAATCAGAGGTTCTTGGAGAAATGGCTAATTTTTATGTGAAGGTCCAAGATGAGCTTGGGAGACCTGGTTTTACTAGAAAGTAAGGAAACTTTCAAATATTCATGGGGTCTTATCAAAAGGACATAAGAGACCGTTTGACAAAGGCTCACTTGCCAAAGTCACAACAGTTTAAACATCAGAAAGTATAGTAATTATGATGCTTGAAATATATTGAATCAATGAAAATCTGTTAATTCACAATATTTTTAAAAAAACAAAGTAGGGGCGCCTGGGTGGCTCAGTCATTAAGTGTCTGCCTTCCACTCAGGTCATGATCCCAGGGTCCTGGGACCGAGCCCCGCATCGGGCTCCCTGCTCAGCGGGGAGCCTGCTTCTCCCTCTCCCACTCCCCCTGCTTGTGTCCCCTCTCTTGCTGTGTCTCTCTCTGTCAGATAAATAAATAAAATCATAATAAACAAATAAATAAATAAATAAATATTAAAAAAAACATAAAGTAAGGAAAACTCATTTACCACCCCATTTGAGGTAGATATTAAAATAATGTCTCACTTCGAAAATGGGTAATTAGGGGAAAGAGGTAAGCATTTTCTTGTCTTTAGTAGGCAATGGATTTGGGGATATTTGAGCAGTCCCAGTGGATGAGATAAAATGATACTTTAATAATGCCAACTCATATATATAGGATGAATTATAGAATTATTTTTAAAAATCACTTCATAAGCTTTAGATTTGTCAGTTGATGTTAAAGCCATTATATGAAGAGTTGATGGAGAACTAACTGTACACCCAGGAATACCTTACGGAATGTGGTCATAAAGGGAAAATACAACTGTGAACTAGAGAGATTAGACTTTGATCACTCTAATCCAGTCATGGGTCAAGCAGGTATTATGGGTCTTCTGACCAGCTATGACCTATTCTAGCTAACAATGTTCAGATATAAGCTCCATAAAGTACAGCAGATAGTCATCAGAAAATAGGATATCCTGCAGACAGCTGGCTTAGTCACTTCAGCAAATCAATGTAATTTTAAAAAGGGCTCTTCTAGAATAAAGGAGTCTTAAGGGACATAAAAAACAAGTTGCCATCTTGGATTTCATGCCATTTAGATAAAGCAGCAATAAAAGTAGTGTTTTGGCTAATTGGAAAAATTTGAGTATGATCTGGTTATTCTTTATGAGTTCAAAATTTATTGAAATGAAGGAGTGAAGACTGAAAAATATTACAATGCAGTATGTACAACCTGATCTGATTTACATTAAAGGTACATATATACACATGGGTTACATGTATGTGCATTTGTGAGTGAAGATATGTATGCACAGATAGTATTACAGTAAAATCTCATTTTGGTAAAAAACATAGGCACTCTGTATATATGCATGTATCTTTTTTTTTTTAAGATTTTTATTTATTTATTGAGAGAGAGAGTGATAGAGAGAGAGCATGAGAGGGGGAGAGTCAGAGGGAGAGGCAGACTCCCCGCTGAGCAGGGAGCCCAATGCGGGACTCGATCCCGGGACTCCAGGATCATGACCTGAGCCGAAGGCAGTGGCTTAACGAACTGAGCCACCCAGGTGCCCCTATATGCATGTATCTTTACCTACTTAATACATACATGCATACAGCATTATCTTATTTTGGTTAAAAAAGTATATATATATATATATATGTATGTGCACACACATACATATATAGAAGAAGAGCCCGGAGGATATGCCTAATCTATTAAAAGTGTGATATCTGAGTGGTGGGAATATATTATTTTTATCATGTTTTTATTTTTTAACTTTAAAAAAAATCTTAGTCCTTACAGAGCACACATGCAACAGCTTATGTAAAAAATAATGTACTTGGAGGTTGGGAAGGACTCTGCTATACACAGTTGCTCGAAGATCTGGCTCCTTCTGTCCTGGAGAACCACCATCCCCAACACATGGCCTTCCAGGTTGTAGCAGAAGGGCATGAGAGAGAAAGAGTATGCCAGACAGCTGGCTTGTGGGCCAGGCTTTTATCACAACAAAAAGTTATTGTTTCAAAAAAGTTTTTATTGTGACTATGCTTCTGCATTGTTAGTTCCTAGTGCAGGCCTTGAACCATCTTGCCTAAAATACTGCAGTGGACCCCATCCTTGATCTGAAAACACCACAATCCATCCTACAGCTCACTACCAGGTTAATCCCCCTGGAAGGGAAATACCAACGGGGGGACTCCACTGAGGGATGTATATCCATGGTTCCTACCTACACTGTGGTGGGCCTGATGTTCTCATTCCTCCAGGACTGGGTCCTGACCAGCATCTCTGAGCTCATCCCCGGTGCCCCCCGCATCTTGCACCCTGCTCGGCCTGCCCAGCACCCCTGCCCCAGCCTCGCACTGGCCCCTGTGCGCACAGTTCCGCTTGAGACACCAGGCTGCACCTGCAGGAATTCTGCCTTCCCTCCCGTGCCCAGCTCTAGGGCGCCTTTCGCCACAGAGCTGGCATGCCCACCCACCCTATAAGCACCTTCCCTCTGACGTTCTGCATTTTATTTATAGCTTCTTTTAAGATTTTATTTATTTATTTTCAAGAGAGAGGGAGAGAGCACGCCGGAGCGAGCGGGGGGAGGGGCAGAGGGAGAGAAACAAGCAGACTCTGCCCACTGCGAGAAGGGGTCACCAGGCGCCATCTCAGGACCCTGAGATCATGACCTGAGCCAAAATCAAGAGCTGGGCGCTTAACCGACTGAGCCGCCCAGGTGCCCTTTATTTATAGTTTCTAATGTTAACATTGATGTGGGTTGTCTGTCTCCCCTAATCAAACATCACCTTTTTGAATGCAGGCATTCTTATTCAGTTATACATGATTCATGGGATTGGTTCTATTTTTTGCATAAAGTAGTTCCATAAAATAGTAAATAGATGAACAAATGATGTTCTCTAACTGACAGAATATCCTCATTTGAATATTTTACCCAAGTTCTAAAATAACTATTTAAGGACAGCAAATTATACTTTTTTCCTAAAAGGGATAGAACGTACCCTCCATACTCACGTATCTTACGAAACCAAGATCAGTAAATGAGCGTGAATGATATTCTCTGATGTGTGGTGAAGAGTGGGTGTCAAAATCGGTTCAGAGGACTCATTTGTGTCTCCTCTTTTGAAATTGCACTCTTAATGCCTGACAGACAAGGTGGGATTATCCTGTTTCTCAGTCACTTTGTCTCTCCCTTGTAACTACAGTACTGCACGCTGCTTTCCTTCAACTTGGCAAATCCCTTCAGGCTTAGAGATAAGGGCTTGTAGGGAAAGAGGAAAGAGCCAGAAGTCTCAGTCACCAACAGGAAAATGGTTCTTGTTTCTGTGGAGCAGATTGAGGCAGTGGTCCTGCAGGGACGCATTGGCAACAGGAAGGGAAACCATTAGGGTAACAACTCTTAACCTCAGGAAGACAAATACAATCTCTCTGAGTTTCCCTTAGCACCAAAGAAAAATAGTGAAAAAGTAGTGCAGAGCTGCCTCCCAGGGTTGTGGCTACAGTCAATGCGAAGAATCCCAGAGAATTCTCCAGAGCATCCAGTCCACGGGCCAGAGCTTTGGAGAGAAAGGGGGTGACTGCCTCCACCATCAGCCCAATGAGCACTCCAGGACAGGGCCAGGTGTCATGATAGATAATATTCTGTTAGGAAGCAGGGCAGCCTCTTGAGGTGGGCAGTGTGTGATCTCCATTTACAGATGAGAACACAGGCCTAGAGAAGGTACTTGTTATGGGTTGAATTGTGTCTCCTGCCTTCAAGATTCCCATGTTGAAGTCCTAATTCCAGTACCTCAGAATGTGACTATTTGGAGGTAGGATCTTTAAAGATCTTTAAAGAGGTAACTAAGGTAAAATGAGGCCCTCAGAGTGGATGGTAGTCCAATCTGAGTGGTGTCCTTATAAGATGAGAGTAACACACACACACACACACACACACAGGGAAGACCAAGTGAAGACATAGGGAGAAGATGACCATCTACAAGCCAAGGAGAGGCGTCAGAGGAAACCAGCCGTGCTGATACCTTGACCTCTGACTTCTGGCCTCCAGAATGTGAGGAAATAAATTTCTATTTTTAAGCCACCCAGTCTGTGGCTTTGTTATAGCAGCCCAAGTAAGCTAATACGGTACTAGAAATGAGTAGAGCTGAGATTTGAACCCAATAAATCTGACTGCAGAGCCTGCCCTCGGAACCGTACCATACCTTCTCCCTGCCCCAAATGCACTGGATCATAGTTTACAAAGTGTCGCCTGGCTGCTGTGGCTTTCAGAAACGGCCAAAGAGACCTCCTAAAGATGGGAGTAGGACTGTCTCCACAGCCTCCTATCTTCTGAGAATAAGCGTGGTGGGTTAAGAGACCAAGACAAAACCCAGGAATATTAGAAAGGGGACACTTCCATCCCTCTCCTGTGTGTCTTTGGAGTTCCAACAGCTATAACAATCCTGGCCTCTCTTGGCCCCTGTACATTCTCATTCTTCGCTAGGGGAGAAGCAATTTAATTTGGTCAGTAAATGTGGGATGAATTCTCTTCTCAGCTTCATGAGTTCTTCCTCGTGGGGCAAGCTGACTTGCAGAGCGTGCATTCTCTGCTCTTCTATGCCTGAGTCTTGCCGGGGCAGACCCCTTGAAGTAGAGAAGCCTGGTCTGTCCTTACGATGTCTGTGCCTGGCTGAGAACGACGCCTAATTCTGAAGTTAGCAGGAATATTTCACCCTTGCACTTAGCCATGTCCTAAAACTAAACCCCTGAAAAAACTCAACACATACAACGATCCCCCACATAATGATGCACAGCAAAGTCTGAGAAGCTCTGCCCTAGAAAATATGCCTTTTCTTTTATTACCCCTGACTTGCAACCACTGAGAAAGGTGCTAAGCAACACAACCCAATAATTAAAGTCTCCTGGCCCTAAGCAGCAGCTTAACATCATCACATACCGTGAATGCTCAGATTTTCTTCAGTGAATTTTCTCCCACCGTAGGATGAATGTGCTGGACCTCACTCAAGGTTTCCAAGGGTCCTGCTGTTGGATCCTCAGGCAACAGATCCTCCAGCAACAGCTGCACTTCTGGGAGGCAAGGTGTGTAGACACTAAGCCAGACGCCGTGTCCTTTGCATGGCTTATGATCTAACTGGAAAGAAAAGAGAACACATATGTGAAATAGTGGGACAGGGCAGCTGGCCCAAATCGGGGGGAGTTACAGACTCTAAGAGCTCTCCAAGGAGAGAGAGAAGTTCAAGGAACCAGCAGTCAGGGCAAGTTCAGAGAGAAGGTCGCTTATCCATCAGGGTCAATGTCATGGCACTCGGAATGCTTTCGAACAGAGACCTGGAGAGAGAAAAGACTCTCTTTCTGCCTGGCCACTCCCAACAACTTGAGTCATCCGAGGCCTCTTAGTTTCAGTTGTTGATGAGAGAATACTGAAGCACATTTCTAGAAAAAGCTTTAAATACTTAATATTCTCATCATCACCTGGTATTCCCAGAGCATGTTTTCCTTTGATTTTTGCAAGCACCATGAGGGAAGCAGAAATACCTCACAAGGAAAGAAGGCTGAGGTACGGGGTGATGTGCAGCTCAGGACTCCCAGCACGACCATCACGCCCACGTCACAACACAGCTGTTTGTGTAACCAGCCCTGGATCATCCCCCTCAGCAGCCCCGGTGCCAAATGGCAAGAACTCACCCTGGTATCTCCAAGAATGTGGACGGAGTAGAGATTTCTGTGCCAGCATCACCAATTCCAGCTTTTCCTAGGTGGCATTCCAAGACATCAAGCAGAACTCTAAAGAACTCATAATTTGTCTCCTTCGTACCTGCTGTGCCCAGCTCCTCCCTCACTAAGGAGGAGGAATGTTCCTCTGCAAAACCCCTAGCAACTCTTGGCGGGAGCAGCCAAGATAACGCAGCTCCATGGCCATCAATCATCATTATCATTCTTACAATCTTTATCATCTTCTAGAGGAAAAGGGGCTGTGTGTTTTGTTCCATCTGACTGACAGATCCATTTATACAACTGTCTAAACAAGACTAAAAGGAAAATGCTCATTTGCTTTGAACAGAACCAAAAAACCCCGCAGACTTCTCAAGTTTAAAATAAGCTGAGCTGTTGATTTTAATATTAAAATTTGAAGTTAAGACTGCAAAGAACTGGGAAAGGCTGGCTTCTGGCCAGATACTGAGGGGTCCCCAGCGGGACTGCGCTGGGGTTGCTGCGATGAGAGAACATTTCTTTCTCCATTGTCTTCTATCTTTATTCTTACAGATCCAAATGTCTCTGACTTCCCAAACCCATCATTTGCACATGAATGGTGGGGTCTGGGCAGCAGAGTGGCCTAAATTAGACACACCCAGGCTAGCGCCGCAAAGAGCAGGAATTCAAAACAATTAGGAAGAGTGGAGGAGATTGCCAGTAATACAGCGATGAGTTGTGTTGTCTTTGCTACACAACATTAAACTTTCTCAGCAACTTCCATTCCAACATCTTGGGTCGGAACCTTCAAAGGTAGTGTAGGGTCTTTCTTCAGGGGAGTGAAGGGGGAAAATCAAGGCATGGAGAGAGCAGGAGCTGTGTGCAAAGTCACAACAAAAGACACATTTGGGTGGGCCCCACATAATTTGGAATCTACTCAATAATATCAGTGGTCAGCTCATTGATTGGATGAGTTCTTTGTCTGGGTTCTTTGTTGCACAGATGTATCAAAGGTTCAGGGGTAGCTCACAGAAGCCCTTGGAGGGTCATGCCAAAAGGGCATGCATCCAGAAACGGTGCCCCCAGCACAGCACAAAATCCCTCTGGGAAGTACCTTCTAAGCCTTTAAAGGGGATTAAAATAGGTTGAACCCTGGAGGTAAGCAATTCAACCTTCATAAAGATTGGCAATATAGACAGAACAAACTCTTCTGAGGAAATTATTCCAGGTGCCCCATTCCTTACTCCAGTGCTTCTATCTGGACTGCTGATTGGTCCCAGAGATTTGGGGCCCAAACTGCCCCATAAATTGGGTCTCTCCCCTTTGTCCCACTTGGACTTGATCGTTTCTGAATGGTTACCCCTGGCCATGTGCCCCAACCTTATCCTGGCCACAGACCCATACCATAGCATTTTTTACATGCTCTTCTGACATCCTGGTACCCCTGCTGCCCTCCAGACCAAATTTTCCAGACCATATGGCTGTTCACATTGTCCCTGCCTCTTGACAAAGCCCAGGTGGGTCACCAGAGCCCCATGCTTGGGACTGTAGGTTCCTACTGATAATTCTCTCAAATATAATCTGACTTTAAAAAAGGGAAAAAAAAAAAGTTCCATTGGCCTTTTGGAGCTCAGAACTACTTGGCTGCAATAGTTTGGGATCAAACCAGAGGTAAGTAGGTGGGTTTTAGGCACATGGTTACATTTCACAGCTGCACAAGGAGGGCTCCACCGCCCATTGCTGAAAACAACTTGACAGGACATAACACATCAAGTTGCTTTCATTTCTTGGTTTCCTGCAGCTCCAACCACAATCCAGACTAGAGCTCTCTTTTTTCCAGGATTCCACTCTCCTCCTTTAGTGAGATAGGAAACCCTTTCTGTCTGTCTTCCAGGAAGCCTTCGACAGTTCCAGAGGTAATTCTCTCTAGCCAAAGCAGGGAGGTGATGATGAGAGACTGGTGTGCTTTCTGTTTAGGAACGTTGCTTATGTTCCTAAGAGTTTAGTTTGGCCTTTCTCTCAACTCAGAGCTGATTTAGATAGCCCAGAGTGGAGACAAGATAGATATGGCAATAGTTCTCAAACCACGGTGAATTTGGGAATCACCATAAGAACCTGTTAAACAGACAAATAACTAGGCCCCATCTCCAGAGATGTTGATGCGTTATGTGTAGGGCCAGGCCCAGGACATGCATTGTTAGCAAGTTTCTCAAGTGAGTCTGATATAAATGTTCTGTAGGCCCCATTTTGAGAAACACTGAGTTAGGATTAGAGATAAAAAGCATTAAATGTGTTTAATGCTATAGAAACCATGTCTTTAATTTTCTGTATTTCTGATGCTTTAACATCTGGGACCTTGTTGATCCTGGAGGAACTGACCTCCCAGCATTGGTCATTTCCCAGAGATAGTAAACTATGCATGGGCAAGCCTGCTTTTCAAATGCAAACCAACAAATTCAGAGCCCACACTGAACCACACTTAAGGACCTCTGCCCCAATCACCCAGGGCCAGAGAACTAGGGACAGCTGCTATGCCCCAGAGCCCACTGAAATTGTTCAAACTAGTTAAACCTGCTCCTTTTTGCAGAAATCACAATAAAGGCTCTTGCCCACATTCCCCTATCTCCCTCTGCCTCCTGACCAGCCCTGGTACTTTCTCATGTACCCCTACCCTCTCCCACCCTCCTGTGCCATGATGTGCCCCCTCCTTTTGGGAACTGTGAGTAACAAATTCTCTTTTCAATGTCAATCATCTCCTGTTGGCCTTTTTATGCCTCAATTTTTCTATTAATAACTGTATTTTTAAATACCTACAGCTTGAATTCTGGATGGAGAGATCAGTCATGAGTATAAGAAGATAACTCAGAATTTAAATTAAAAAAAAAGCCTAAGATGCAAATAGATAGTTCAGAAAATCTACATTTGGAAGATGTGATGTCACCATGCCTGGGCATGAGGGACAGCTTCAGGGAGCAGGCAAACCCGAACAGGGCCTTGAAAGGAGCATGAGACTAACCAGAATGGCTCATGGTTCCTGGCACTGTTCTATGGTCTTCATATGCAGTAGCTGTCTTGGACCCCCAACCACTGGGTAAGAGTTTCCTCTTCCTCAAGAGGCAGCACCTTATAGAGATGAGCAGTGTGGCCACCAGTCACAGGCCCGGCTCCATCCCTTACTGGCCACGTGATCTTCAGTAAGTAACGTGGTAGCTCGCTTCAGTGTCCTCACCCATGAAATTGGAATAAACATCAATACCTTCCTCATTAAATGTGGGGGATTAAATGTGAGGATTAAGTGTGTTAACATCCCTAAGCATTTGGGATGGTGCCTAGTTCTTATCAAGAATTTCTTGTTTATTGTTATCTCATCTTACTAATGGGGAAATTGAGGCAAAAATAAGTTTAAGTTACTTGCCCAAACTCACTCAGCTAGAGTTAGAACTAGATGGGAAGCAGCATGGAGCTGAAATTTTAAGTCACTGGAGGAAGATACAGTAATTATCACTTTATAATGATAGATATTTATTAAATAAATGAAGGACAGCTTTCCTTCACAAAGGAAATGACACGGCTCAGGACTGAGGAACAGGAATGTTCACAGAGGATTTAAGGAATAAAGAGTGAAATAGTGTGGCTGGGTGAGAAGTAGTGGGAAAGGTAAGTAGTAAGAAATAAAGTTGGCACCATACTGAGCTGCAAAGTCTAAGGAAAGAGAATGAACCATAGTCTGTGAGGTGGGCATGCCATGGAGACTTTTCAGTCGGCTACCAACATTGGCAAGGCATCTTCTTTTTTTTTTTTTTTTTGTAGTTTTTAATTTTATTATGTTATGTTAGTCGCCATACAATACATCATCAGTTTTTGATGTAGTGATCCACGATACATTGTTTTCGTATAACACCCAGTGCTCCATGCAGTACGTGCCCTCCTTAATACCCATCACCGGGCTAACCAATCCCCCCTCCTCCCTCCCCTCTAAAACCCTGTTTGTTTCTCAGGTCCATAGTCTCTCATGGTTCATCTGTCCCTCCAATTCCCCCCGCCCATTTTTCCCTTCCTTCTCCTAATGTCCTCCGTGTTATTCCTTATGTTCCATAAATAAGTGAAACCATATGATAATTGACTTTCTCTGCTTGACTTATTTCACTTAGCATAATCTCCTCCAGTCCCATCCATGTTGATGTAAAAGTTGGGTATTCATCTTTTCTGATGGCTGAGTAATATTCCATTGTATATATGGACCACATCTTTATCCATTCATCTGTTGAAAGGCATCTTGGCTCTTTCCACAGTTTGGCTATTGCAGACATTGCTGCTATGAACATTGGGGTGCACATGGCCCTTCTTTTCACTACATCTGTGTCTTTGGGGTAAATACCCAGGAGTGCAATTGCTGGGTCATAGGGTAGCTCTATTTTTAACTTTTTGAGGAACCTCCACACTGTTTTCCAAAGTGGCTATACCAACTTGCATTCCCACCAAGAGTGTAAGAGGGTTCCCCTTTCTCCACAACCTCTCCAACATTTGCTGTTTCTTTCCCTGTCCATTTTTGCCATTCTAACTGGTGTAAGGTGGTATTTCAGTGTGGTTTTGATTTGGATTTCCCTGATGGCTAATGATGATGAACATTTTTTCATGTGTCTGTTAGCCATTTGTATATCTTCTTCAGAGAAGTGTCTGTTCATCTCTTCTGCCCACTTTTTGACTTGATTATTTGTTTTTTGGGTGTTGAGTTTGAGAAGTTCTTTATAGATCTTGGATACCAGCCCTTTATCTGTAGTGTCATTTGCAAATATCTTCTCCCATTCTGTGGGTTGCCTCTTTGTTTTGTTGACTGTTTCCTTTGCTGTGCAGAAGCTTTTTATCTTGATGAAGTCCCAAAAGTTCATTTTTGCTTTTTTTTTCACTAGCTTTTGGAGATGTATCTTGAAAGAAGTTGCTGTGTCAAAGAGGTTACTACCTATGTTCTCCTCTAGGATTTTGATGGATTCCCGTCTCACATTGAGGTCTTTCATCCACTTTGAGTTTATCTTTGTGAATGGTGTTAGAGAATGGTCAAGTTTCATTCTTCTGCATGTGGCTGTCCAATTTTCCCAGCACCATTTATTGAAGAGACTGTCTTTTTTCCATTGCATGTCTTTTCCTGCTTTGTCAAAGATTATTTGACCATAGAGTTGAGGGTCCATATCTGGGTTCTCTATTCTGTTCCATTGGTCTGTATGTCTGTTTTTGTGCCAGTACCATGCTGTCTTGGTGATCACTGCTTTGTAGTATAGCTTGAAATCAGGCAACGTGATGCCCCCAGCTTTGTTTTTCTTTTTCAACATCTCCTTGGCAATTCGGGGTCTTTTCTGAGTGAATACAAATTTTAGGATTGTTTGTTCCAGCACTTTGAAAAATGTCTTTGGAATTTTGATCAGGATGGCATTGAAGGTATAGATTGTTCTGGGTAGCATAGACATTTTAACAATGTTTATTCTTCCGATCCATGAACATGGAATATTTTTCCATCTTTTTGTGTCTTCTTCAATTTCTTTCATGAGTGTTTTGTAGTTCCTAGAGTACAGATCCTTTACCTCTTTGGTTAAGTTTATTCTGAGGTATCTTATGGTTTTTGATGCTATTGTAAATGGAATCGTTTCTTTAATTTCTCTTTCTACAGTTGCATTGTTAGTGTATAAGAAAGCAACTGATTTCTGTGCATTGATTTTGTATCCTGCCACATTACTGAATTGCTGGATGAGTTCTAGTAATTTGGGGGTGGAGTCTTTTGGGTTTTCCCCATAAAGTATCATGTCGTCTGCGAAAAGAGAGAGTTTGACTTCTTCTTTGCAAATTTGAATACCTTTTATTTCTTTTTGTTGTCTGATTGCTGTTGCTAGGACTTCTAGTACTATGTTGAACAACAGTGGTGAGAGTGGGCACCCTTGACGTGTTCCTGATCTTAAGGGAAAGGCTCTCAGCTTTTCCCCATTGAGGATGATATTCGCTGTGGGTTTTTCATAGATGGATTTTATGAGCTTGAGGAATGTTCCCTCTATCCCTATACTCTGGAGAGTTTTAATCAGGAAAGGATGTTGTATTTTGTCAAATGCTTTTTCTGCATCAATTGAGAGGACCATATGGTTCTTCTGTCTCCTCTTATTTATGTGTTCTATCACATTGATTGATTTGCAAATGTTGAACCACCCTTGCATCCCGGGGATAAATCCCACTTGATCGTGGTGGATGATCCTTTTAGTGTATTGTTGGATCCTATTAGCAAGGATTTTGTTGAGGATTTTGGAATCCATATTCATCAGGGATATCGGTCTGAAATTCTCCTTTTTGATGGGGTCTTTGCCTGGTTTGGGGATTAAGGTAATGCTGGCCTCATAGAATGAGTTTGGAAGTTTTCCCTGTTTCTATTTTTTGAAACAGCCTCAGGAGAATAGGTATTATTTCTTCTTTGAATATTTGGTAGAATTCCCCAGGGAATCCATCAGGCCTTGGACTCTTGTTTTTTGAGAGGTTTTTGATCCCTGCTTCAATCTCGTTACTGGTTATTGGCCTATTCAGGTTGTCAATTTCTTCCTGTTTCAGTCTTGGCAGCTTATAGGTTTTGAGGAAGGCCTCCATTTCTTCCAGATTGCTCAGTTTATTGGCATATAGTTGTTGATAATAATTTCTAATAATTGTTTCTATTTCCTTGGTGTTAGTCGTGATCTCTCCCCTTTCATTCATAATTTTATTAATTTGGGTCCTTTCTCTCTTCTTTTGGATAAGTCTGGCCAGTGGTTTATCAATCTTATTAATTCTTTCAAAGAACCAACTTCTAGTTTCATTGATCTGATCTACTGTGTTTCTGGTTTCTAATTCATTGATTTCTGCTCTAATTTTAATTATTTCTCTTCTAATGCGTGGCTTAGGCGTCGTTTGTTGCTTTTTCTCCAGTTCTTTAAGGTGTAGAGTTAGTTGGTGAATTTGGGATTTTTCTATTTTTTTGAGTGAGGCTTGGATGGCTATGTATTTCCCCCTTAGGACCGCCTTTGCAGTATCCCATAGGTTTTGGACCGATGTGTTTTTGTTCTCATTGATTTCCATGAATTGTTTAAGTTCTTCTTTGATTTCTTGGTTGACCCAAACATTCTCGAGCAGCGTGGTCTTTAGCTTCCAAGTGTTTGAATTTCTGCCAAATTTTTTCTTGTGATTGAGTTCCAATTTTAGAGCATTGTGGTCTGAGAATATGCAGGGAATAATCTCAATCTTTTGGTATCAGTTGAGACCTGATTTGTGACCCAGTATATGGTCTATTCTGGAGAAAGTTCCATGTGCACTCGAGAAGAATGAGTATTCTGTTGTTTTAGGGTGGAATGTTCTGTAAATATCTATGAGGTCCATCTGGTTCAATGTATCATTCAAAGCTCTTGTGTCCTTGTTGATTTTCTGCTTAGATGATCTGTCTATTGCTGAGAGTGGAGTATTGAGGTCTCCTACAATTAACGTATTGTTATCAATATGACTCTTTATTTTGGTTAACAGTTGGCTTATGTAGATGGCTGCTCCCATGTTGGGGGCATAGATATTTACAATTGTTAGATCTTCTTGTTGGATAGACCCTTTAAGAATGATATAGTGTCCTTCTGTGTCTCTTATTACAGACTTTAGTTTAAAATCTAATTTGTCTGATATAAGAATTGCTACCCCAGCTTTCTTTTGAGGTCTGCTGGTATGGAAGATAGATCTCCATCCCTTCACTTTCAGTCTGGATGTATCTTTAGGTTCAAAATGAGTCTCTTGTAGACAGCATATGGATGGGTCCTGTCTTTTTATCCAATCTGCAACCCTGTGCCGTTTTATGGGAGCATTTAGGCCATTCACGTTGAGAGTGATTATTGAAAGATATGAATTAATTGTCATCATGTTGCCTGTGAAGACGTTGTTTTTATAGATTGTCCCTGTAAATTTCTGTTGTAGATCACTCTTGGGGTCTTTCTCCTTTTATAGAACCCCCCTTAATATTTCTTGCAGGGCTGGCTTAGTGGTCACATATTCTTTCAACTTCTACCTGTCGTGGAAGCTCTGCATCTCTCCATCCATTCTAAATGACAGCCTTGCCGGATAAAATATTCTTGGCTGCATGTTCTTCTCATTTAGTACCCTGAATATGTTTTGCCAGGCCTTTGTGGCTTGCCAGGTCTCTGTGGATAGGTCTGACATTATTCTGATATTCCTCCCTCTGTATGTAAGGAATCTCTTCCCCCTAACTGCCCTTAAGACGGTTTCCTTGGTTCTAAGATTTGCAAGTTTTATTATTACATGCTGGGGTGTTGGCCTGTTTTCCTTGATCTTAGGAGGGGTCCTCTCTGCCTCTAGGACTCAAATGTTTGTTTCATTCCCCAGATTAGGGAAGTTCTCAGCTACGATTTGCTCAAATACATCTTCTAGCCCTGTCTCTCTCTCCACTCCCTCTGGGATTCCAATTATTCTGACATTGGAACGCCTCATGGTGTCACTTATTTCTCTGATTCTATTTTCATGGATTCTGAGTTGTTTTTCCCTGGCCTCCTCTTTTTCCTTTTTATCTATTATACTGTCTTCCAGATCGCTTATTCTCTCTTCTGTCTCAGTTACCCTAGCTGTTAGATTATCTAGATTGGATTGGATCTCATTGAGAGCATTTTTAAGTTCTGCCAATTCATCTTTTATTTCTGCCCTTAGAGACTCTATGTTGCCATTAATTGATTTCTCCAGTCTAGCCATTGTCTTTACAATTGCTAGCCTGAATTCCATCTCTGACATCTTGGTTATATCTGCATCCATTTGTAAATCTGCAGCATAAGTCATAATCTCTGAGTCTTTTCTGTTTTGGGGGCTTCTCTTCCTAGTCATTCTGTTGATGGGTGTTTGAGGGAATGTATAGATTCGAAATTATTGACCAGAACCCAAGCAAGATGCACCTGTTTTCTTGGGACCTTAGGGTTGTTGGCCTCTTGTTTTCCCAGCCTGTCTTCTGTGGGAGGGGCCTGCCGCGCTGTTACTCAGGCAACCCTGTTTGGGCGGAGTTGCCCTGCGCCCCTGTGGCGGGGGATGGGCTCAGTGGGAGTCAGTCTTTGGGGCTTTTGTTCTCTGGCGCCTTTCCCTGGCGTCTTTCCGTGTCTCTTCCGCGAGTCAGAGCAGAAGAGACCGTTTCCAACCCTCTGCCTCAGAGCAGAGAGACCTCAGTCTGTTCTTCAGTGAGCTCTCCAGGCCACACTGTCTCCGTTTCTGTCCGTGCTGCTATAAACTGCAGCATCCTGGGTTGTGCGCCCCTCCGCAGCACCCCCAGTCCTGCCTCCAGGTCGGGGCACGTCTCTGCTCTTTGTGCTTCTAAAACTGCCAGCCGCTCCCAGTTCGCGCCCACGCGACTCCGCTGCTTCAGTTTCTGTCCCAGGGGCTGCAGTTTGCGTGCGCGACTCCTCCGCTCGGGGATTCCACCCCCGGGGGTTGCAGTTCACCGGCAGGACCCCGGCGCACCAGGTTTCCATCTCGGACACTGCAGTTCAAGTGCGCGCGACCGTCACTCGGGTTTCTGTCGGGGGGCCTGCGGTTCGCCTGCGCGTGACCCCGCTGGTCTGATTTTCCACCCCGGGGGCTGCCCTAAAGTCCTTTCCCCGCCGCTACCGGTCTGCGAGTCTGTGCCCCGACCGCAGCGCGCGAGGCTGTCGCTCACCGGCGGTGTAGGATCCCCAGGGCCAGGCACCCTCCTGCTGCCGTTTATCCTCCGATATCTGCCCCCAGAATCACGGCTCTCCCTTTCGTACCTCAAAACCAACTGCCTGCGATATTCTGTTTGTAGAGATCCAGATCTTCTTACATCTCAGGCTGGTTTCGTGGGTGCTCAGAGTGGTCTGGTAGATATCCAGCTCAATTCCGGGGACCAGCTGAAATAGGGTCCCCTACTCCTCCGCCATCTTCCCCCCACCCCTTCGGCAAGGCATCTTCTAACCAGGTCGGGGAGCAAAGGATGGATTGAATGGGACAGAGACTGGAGACTGTGTAAACTTTTAGGGATGGAGCTATGTGGTTATCACTGAGAACAGAGAAGGCAGGCAAGAGGATTTGTGAAGACAAGACTGACAATATTTGGTGTGTGATGAGAACCTGGAAAAGCCAAAGAGGGAAGAGTCCTAGGCATGATCCCTGTCTTTCCTAAGTGTTAAGTTCATAAGAAATGTAATTTCTACTTCTCTCCATTTTCCCTCATAATTTAAACTTAGCGATGGTTTCATTTCAAGATGAAGCCCATGCTAGCATATTGGTTTTAAGAAATCACATCCTTACTATGCTGTGATTCTGAACTAAAGTCTCATAAATAACACAGTTTTCTCTAATTCTTAAACCTGTTATAACTAACACAAACTCATTAAGTCATCAGAATTTATAAGGAAATTTTGGGCACAGATAGTCAAAATTGCAGTCATTTAGAATTTATATGTTAATATTTTGGAACTATAAGTAAATTTAGAGAGAACTGCTAATCCAACACTTCCTCCTATCAAAGCCAAAAACAGGGAAGGGTCTTGTCATTTGTTTGCTTGGCGGAGAAAAAGGAAAGCAGACTCCTGAGCGCTTATCAAACATTTTAGCAACTTCTGTCTTTTCAGCAGAAAAAAAAAAAAAGATTAAAAGAAAGTATAAGATTCAAGAAATGCTGATGGTTGGTGATTAGCAAAGAGTCATGAAGAAATGATAGTGAGGGTGGTTGCGATTCATTTATTCCCTCAAAACAATTTGTTGGATGCCTCAGGAGGCCAGACATGGTTCCAAGCATAGGTACCAGTAATGAGCTAAGTGTCCAAAGACTGGTTCTCATGAAGCTGACTGTCTAGTGAGGGAGATAGATTTCATATTCACACACATGCATATGTGCATACACACAAAACGAAAATGTCAAGTGGTGAGTGCTAAGTACACCATACTGAGATGTGCAGTGAAGATGAAGAAGAGGATGATGACAGTGGTGAGTTGAAAAGGTTGAGAGGACACGCGTAAGGCAGTACCACATGGAGAAATGGGCTTTTCTAGCTCACATGGCCTATGGGCACCAGAGGGCTTCACTTCTAAGAGCTCCTCCCTCTGTACCTGGGTCATCCGAAGGGCATCAATGGGTGGAGGCAGCTCTGGGTGGATCTGCCAAGGACCTGGTCCGGGGACCAAGGGTCTCTCCTGGAGGGGCCATCTTCATGTTCTTGTTTATATTCCTGATGCCTCCTGGTCCTCAACACTCAGGGCTCAGAACTCAGCAAGGAGGCAGCTGAAAAATTCTGTGGATTTTTAATCGAATGTGGACAGGGTTCTAAAACCCCAGAAAAAGACCCTATTCCTGCATAGTGGGGCTCTATGGGCAAGGATAAGGACATCCCCCCGCAAGGGGCTAGGTCCATGCAGGACAGCAGCAGGGGGCTTATGGCTGAAGGGTTGGAAGCCTTTCGGGGTATTAGACAAGCTAGCCAATTGCTAAACATCCACAGAGCAGTCACTGTGCACCAGGCTGAGAAGGGGAGACTTAAGGTATAGCCAGGGCAGCACGCACTCTCGAGGCTGCCTCGCCCCACTGCCTCCACCTTGAGGGTTAACTTAAGCATCCAATGAACAGGTTCACTAGACGTGCTCAGGGAATCTCAGATCTCAAGGAATACCTCACTGTGCCCGCTGCCTGCCTGTCTCTGCAGGGTCCCTGGGACTGGTCCCTAAAGTGAGGTCCCAGGCAGCCGCGGCAACACCTGGACACGTGTTAGAAATGCAAATGCTAGGGCCCACTGCAGACCTGTTGAATCAGAAACGCTGCGATGGGGCCTAGCATCTGCAGTTTTGCAAGTCCTCCAGGGCACTCCCATGAACTCTGGTCCGCTGTGCCCTCTCCTTGGCAGAGGCTCCCACACGGTACGTGGGCTGGGTCCTGGCGAACACCACCCCCCAGCCCGATCTGGCAGAGCTGGCCTACAAATTCCTCCCTCTCCAAAAAGTTTTAGAGGAAAATGTCCAGCCTTGCCAACTTCGCACTAGCCTGACTCCCCGGAATGACTAATAACAGCCCAGCTTTCTTTTCCAGTGAGTGATCAAGACCAGAAAGGAGGTGGGAAGGAAGCTGGAGGAAAGGGCAGACAGCAGGTTCTGGGTTCCAGTGTGTCAGGCCTGTCACCGCCTCATCCCAGCCTCCAAGGAAGAACAAGGAGAGCATCTCACTCCTACCCCCAGGAAAGGGGACTCTTTTCTGAGACAGTAAGAGAAGTAATGAAAATAAAGTCATACAAATGAAGATCATGAAGACTTACAAAGATGTCAAAGCCAGTTACATACAGAAAGCACTAAGTGTACACTCTGGAAGGACCAAAATTTTATTATATTAAGAAACGGTCTCTGTTGTCAGGTTTTTTACAGATTGATTGGGGGAGGGAAACACTTATTCCTTTTAATAAGATTTTATGTAAAACCCAATATTTAAAACCAATACACTCTAACAGCATAACTTGAGGTGAAGGAGGGGTCAGCCCTGCAGGGTCTCTACACTCCCAGGGGCCCTGAAACACCTCTACTGAGCCCCAAAGCATAATTTGGAAACAAGGGGTGTTCAGAGAGGGATGGTAACTTTATGGAAAGCTCCAGAGCCTCAGAGAGACAAGGCCCAACCTGGAGTCCAGGTAGGACCATGGTCACCAGCCCATGGCAGCCAAAACACCAGAGCCCAGCAGGAGATGGGACATGGTGCTTTCCAGTTGAAAGCTTCCTGTATTAGTCTGCTTGGGCTGCCATAACAAGGTGCCACAAACTGGAAGGCTTAACACCGGGTATTTATTTTCTCACGTTCTGGAGGCTGGAAGTCCACAGTCAAGGTGTTGGAAGGGCTGGTTCCTCCTGCGGCTTCTCTCCTTGGCTTGTAGAGGGCTGTCTTTTCCCTATGTCCTCACATGGTTTTCCCTCTGTGCATCCGTGTTCTAATCTCTTCTTAGAAGGATACCAGTCAGATTGGATGAGGGCCCAGCCCAATGACCTCTTTTTTACCTTAATTACCTCTTTAAAGACTGTTTATCCAAATACAGTCACATTCTGAGGTCTTAGGGTTGGGATTTAAACATATGAATTTGGTGGGGAGACACAATTCAGCCCATAACCCTTCTCCAAAGTGATTATCCTCATACCACATGGAACAGGAGAACGCTCCAGAAACCACAGAGAGGCCCCAGGCAGGCCCACACCACCAGGCCGCTACTCCTTTGGCCCTGATGGCCACACAGGGCCCTATTTCTCTGCCTCTCTGGGCCTCTCTGAATTCTGAGGGATACTGCCTGCCGCCCACAGGCCTCAGAACGTCCTGGGACCCTGAAGGGAACTGCCTGGGCCCATGGACTCTTTCTGCACTTCCTTTATTTCTAAAGAAATCCAATGGCCTCTGAACTGCTAGACTTTTGTAAAAAGGCACAAGGTAGTGGGGCAAGTGGGAGCAAAGTGGGAGCAGGGGCCGTCGCTGGCCCCTCCTGACCCACCACGGACGGCACAGCGTGCAGTGTCCATCTGCAGTTTACAGGGCAGGGACCTGCCTACTGTAACTTCTCCGAAGCCACCCTGGGGAACCTCAGGGCTGGCGGAGCTGGTCTGACCATCACCAGGCTGAGCAGAGTGGATCGACGGCGTGAACTCAGTCCACCACGGAAAGTGGGACCACCAAAGCCCATGACCAAGTCTTTGTGCCAGGAGCCCCAGGTCTGGGGGTAGGTTCCAAGAGCCAGACAGGGAGAGACACGGGAGCCCACTGCGCTGGACACCACAAAGAGGAAAAGCTGCATTCAGGGGCCTCCCTGCCTCCCTGCCCAGTCCCAATCCAGCCAAGGTTCAGCTCCTTCTGAGGCCCACACTGGCTCCTCCTTGACCAGGTCTGCCTGTCGCAACCTCACTTTGGAACTACCCTTGTCTCAGGCCCATGTCTGCATAAATCAGCAGGTAAGCATGGGAAATGGAGGTCAGAGGCTGAGTCCCCAGAACAGTCGGCAGAATGAGGGGCGCTGCTCCCTGTAGTACAGTGTTATTTGACTCCCCTCCCCCAGATTCTTACAACCAGAAAAAACAGAGAAGCCCTGAGCCTACAGGATGGAAGGGCCCCTAACCCTACATGCCACTCTCCCTCCGACCCAGGCAGCGAGACCCTTCGCCCCAACCCTCTTCCTTCTCACCTCGAAAGGCCTCTCCTGAGGCCCATATCAACCCTGGCTGCTTGGGTTCTGGAACCGTTGTTCATAGCACTTGCCACGGGGGCTGGATTTACAAGGTGAGACTTTGGTCCCCGCCTATAGTTTCCAGCATTGTGAACTCGAGGCTCACTGTTCTGGTGTGTAAAGACATCTCCAAGGGGCCCCTCAAAAGGCTGAGGAGATGAAATCAGTCGGGCATTTGAACACATCGAAGCCCTTTATGAGTGTTGGGTTTTCTCTGGGAAAAAGGAAGCCCTTTATGTATTCATTCATTCTTTCCCTTATTTGTGTTCAAGTCATTTCTACCTTCCTGGGTGAATTTCCTTGTGAGCACATGTGTTGTCTTATGCTCCCATTTACCCTACTATCTCCCATCCCCCTGAGCCCCCGGGCAGTCTAGAGTCCGTCAAGACACTCAGTGATCCAGACACCTGGGTGGCTCAGTCGGTTAAGTATCTGCCTTCAGCTCAGGTCATGATCCCAGGGTCCTGGGATCGAGTCCCACATCGGGCTCCCGGCTCAGTGGGAGCCTGCTTCTCTCTCTCCTCCCTGCTTATGCTCTCTTCTCACTATCTCTGTCTGTCTCTCTCTCAAATAAATAAATAAGATCTTTTAAAAAAATAAAGACACTCAATGATTTCAGCACGTGGAACAAACTTGACAGCTCTGCAGAGGGAATCCAAAGACAACCATCCATCTTCACTCTTCCAGCCTCCTCTGTGGACGTGGGTGTCCTTCCTCCCACAGTGCCCACCCCAGTCCGTGCTCTCTTGTCCTGCCGGGGCTCCTGGCTCTGCTCCTCCTCGGAGGCGGCAAACCAGCGTGCCCTTCCAGAAGTACATGGCCAAATGCCAAAGTCAATTTCAATGCAAATGGCCAGAGAAATGCACTTGATCTACAGTGTGTGGTTTAGCGAAACTGCTTTCATGAGCCATCAGGAAACCACCCTTGAGATAATTCCTGGAGCGAACACAAGGGTCAGCTGGAGACCACCATGGCTGACGTTGTAAGGAAGAGGAATTTGAACTTCCGGAAAAGAGAAAACACGGCCTGATGTGGAGCGCGTTGCTCAAAGAGTCCATTTTAGAGAAGGACACTAGACAGTTCAGTCAAGGAGCTTCTCCTCTGTTCGTTGTCTCAGCTCCCTGCCCCCAGAAGGGCCTTGTCAGCTGTGAGAGCAGATGGCATTTCTTCATAACCTGGGAGCCAGGGCCATCAGGCGACTCCCCACTGGTCCTTTGCTCCCACATTAGAGTGGTCCCAGGGCTGCAAGGTCTCCTTAGCAAATTGTCACAGTACTCCAAGCGATGATGATGTGCCTGCCTGGCGCCTCATGGGCCCTCTCCCTTGTCAAGGTCTTTCTTAGCCATGGTCTCATTTGGCCCTATAACCTTGTGAGGCAGAGGCAGGGAAGTGCTCCCCCTTCCCTCTGACAGAGGCCGGGAGGCTGAGGAGTTGGCCTAGATGTGTACAAGTGAGCAGCAGGGCACTGGTGTAGACCTCAGGTACCCTGCTTTCTATGAACCCTGGCCTCCCTGGGGGGGCACGATGCCCAAGGCCCTGGAGTCCCCTGGACTTGCCTTCTGGAGCCCTGTATTCCAGATCTGCCTCTGAGCACCTCGAGCTGAGCCTTCTAAGCGGCCCTTTCGAAAAGCTATCTTCTCTGCCCGTCCCCGGGGAAGGTTCGGAAAGCCTCTGCTGTCCTGCCCCTCTTCCCCACCACACTGGGGGCTGTGATGACACAGGAGTGCTTGGTTTCCCAAGACCTTCTCTGGTGGAAAGACTTCTGGGAGCTCCCAGCACACACTCCCATCCTCTGAAATGCTGCAGAGGGCCCCAATTTGGGACTGAAATAGATGCCTATAAAGATTCCTTCTCCAAAGCCTGGGTTGTCACTTTGTACACACAAAGTATTCTCTTAAAGAGCCCAAAATATGGCTATTTCTGAAAAGTTTCAGTATATCCTCGAACGCCTCACACCCTGGCCATTCTCAGAATAAAAGGGAAACAGTAAAGTCCAAACACTCTGAGGCATTCTCTGATTTCAAAAACTGCACAAAATAGGTATAGGACTTAAACCAACGCTGTGCCAAGTGTGAGGCGCGCCTTACTTCGGGATCAGTTCTCAGGGCCAGCGCTGGGCCAGCGACAGCAGAAGCCAAGATGAGCAAATCCATCACAGGCAAGGATTCGGACTCTGCAGAGAATCGGCAGGGTCCCCGTGTGGTGTGGCCACTCCCCTGCTGGGAGGATCCCACCTCATGCCCAGGACCCCAAGGCAGGGAAGGCACTCTTTGTGGTCTCTGCTCTGTGAGCCTCCAGAGTGGCTCCCAGCAGCCTCTTTTTTTTTTTTAATTGGGGTAAAATACACACAACATAAAATTTACCATCTTAACCATTTTTAAGTGTAGAGTTGAGTGGTATTAAATACTCCAGAACTGTTTTCATCTTGCAAAACTGAAACCCTGTCCCCATTCACTCCAACCTCCCGCTCCCTACCCTCCCAGCCCCTGGCCACCAGCATTCTACTTTCCGTCTCTGTGAAGTCAGACGACTTCAGGGCCTCCTGTAAGTGGAATCATACTGTATTTGTCCTTTTGTGACTGGCTTATTTCACTTTACATAATGTCCTCAAGGTCCATCCGGGTTGTAGTCTGGGTCAGGATCTCCTTCCTTTTTAACGCTGAGTAACAACATTCCATCGTGAGTGCATCCCACGCTTTGCCTGTCCCTTCATCCACCGATGGACACTTGAGTGGCTTCTACCCTGTGGCTATTGTGAATAGTGCTACTGATAACATGGGTGTGCAAATGCCCCCAGACCCTGCTTCCAACTCTTTCGGGTGCATACCCGGATGTGGAATCTCTGGATCACATGGTCATGTCTGTTGCATTTTCGGAGGAACGGCTACACCATTTTCCACAGGAGCTGCCCCAGGCACCATGCCTGCCGGCATGGCAGCAACACCCCAGTCTCTCCACATCCTGCTGATGCTTCTGATTCCCTGCTGGTGGTTGTTGTTGTTGTTGTTGTTGTTGATGATGGTAGTCATCCTCACGTGTATGAGATGGTCCCAGAAGCCACTTTTTAATCATGAAACATTTACACCTATATTAATACTGAAATTAAATTCCTAGGGTTAAAATAAGAAGACTACATCTGCCTTACGGGTTGCAGTTAATGGAGTACTTTAAGATGCATTACTTGATTTTATCTTTATAACACCATAAAACACTTGTGACCCCCTTTTACAGATGAGGAACCTAAGGATCACCGGAGGAAACTAATGTAGGGAACACTCATTTTTCCTCCATGCTTCCTGTAAGAGTGCATTATTGCCATTTTTCATAGGCTTTAAAATCACTCCCCAGTGTTAGATCTCACTATGCCTGAATTTCAGTCTCAAACCTTTAGGCTTCAGGTCTTCCTTCTGTCCTCCACCTAGGAGCTCCCCTCTGTCTTCACATCCCAAGTGGCTGGACCGTGGGAGACGGCCTGCACAGTGGGTAGGCACTCGGGCTCTAGGGGGGGCAGGCAGGGTTAGAGTCTGGCCCTGACTTACCAACTGTGAGACCTCGAACATGGTTTCAACCGCTCTCTCTGTCCCCGCAGTGGCGGAGCTGGGCTGGTGAAAGCTCCTATGAAGAACAGGTGAGGTGAGACGGTGTCTGCTGTGGGCCTGACGCACTGTAAATTCTCAGTACCCCCACCCCGCCCCGGCATGTTCTCCTCGACCACACCATCTGGCACAACTCCGACAAGGAACCGTTGTTCAACATTGACTCCCTGCAGAAACACATACTGAGGTGGACCTCGGCCCCTGCTCTCCTGGGCCTGGCCTGGAGGGGAGCCCCTCTCTGCCACAGCAAAGCCTTCACCCAGCGCTCAACCCTAGGGCTCACTGACCTCCCTACATTCCATCCCACACTCACCGTTCCTCACACCACAGAAATTATGAGGAGCCCCTTGTATAACTCATGGCACGGCCTCTGCTGCCGAATTCCCCAGTCTGTGCCCCCACACAGCCCAGGCCTGCACCTGAAGACATCAGTGCCTGGAGCAGAAACAAGACTGAGGCTCAAGACCTGGTGATCCCCTCACCTCTGCTCTTAACAACTATGTGGCCCTGAGCCAGACACTTAACCTTCAAAGGATTTGGTGAAGACCATATGATATAATGTTGTGAGAGTACTTGGTACCTTGTAAAACCATATACAGATCTCAATTCTTATTACAGATGATATGGTCTCTAATCCCTTTTCATGTAACACTGTTTTCCCTGGATCATAAATTCCTAAAGAGGGCTATGTAAATTGTACAGTAATTAATTGAACTCCCCATAAGTGCTCAATAGATATATTTTATGATGACAGCCATATACGTAAACTTATAACATGGGCCATATAACTGGTTGGCTTTTCTTTTTCAAGGTGCACAGAATACAAATATGATATAAGCATCCTGAGAGATGCAGAAGTGCGTACCTTTGTGCCATCTGTTAACCCCTGATTTGCTAGGCAGTGCGTATAAGGACATCTGGGCCATACATGATTTTAGAGATGTTTCTCCCAAACGCTGTGGTCTAGAAGCAATCTACTTCAACAGTCCTGGGGCAGTTTTCCCTGCTGAGAAGGGAATGGCCAGCAGGTCCGAGACATGTTCCTGCATGCAACTCCGCGGCCTGCCGCCTTAGCAGGCTCTTATCAGGAACAACTGGTACCTCTCTCCCCACATAAACAATCAAGGAGAGGAAAGGAGAAAAGCCTTAAATATTTGCTTTCCTTTACAAGACCACCTACAAAATGTTGTGGAGACCCTGCAGGCAAAATAATCTGTCAGGATTCCAGCTCTGCCTGAATATAAACACCCAGCCTGCTCTGTGAGGGGTAGCTGGAGGCTCGCAGATGTTTTCACAGGTTTTCCTCTGGGAAGAGAGGAGGCCTTGCTCTCCTCTACTTTTTATCCTCTCCTCCTGTTCTTTTGTTCTTCCTCCTCCGTGAAGGACTTTATCAAAACAGTTTGGGTTAGAGATTATGCATGTGAAAAAAAGTGGCTTTTACTACAAAACTAGGATCCCCTCACCTGCACCCCAATGTTCATAGCAGCAATGTCCGCAATAGCCAAACTGTGGAAAGAGCCGTGATGCCCTTCAACAGATGAATGGATAAAGAAGATGTGGTCCATATATACAATGGAATATTACTCAGCCATCAGAAAGGATGAATACCCACCATTTGCAGCAACATGGATGGGACTGGAGGAGATTATGCTAAGTGAAATAAGTCAAGCAGAGAAAGTCAATTATCATATGGTTTCACTCATATGTGGAACATAAGGAATAGCACAGAGGACCACAGGGGAAGGGAGGGAAAACTGAATGGGAAGAAGTCAGAGAGGGAGACAAACCATGAGAGACTCTGGACTCTGGGAAACAAACTGAGGATTACAGAAGGGAAAGCGTGGGGGTTGGGATAGCCTGGTGATGGGTATTAAGGGGGGCACATGTGGGGATGAGCACTGTGTGTTATACATAACTAATGAATCGTTGACTACTACATCAGAAACTAATGATGTACTACATGTAGGCTAATTGAATCCAAATTTAAAAATAAACAAATAAAATAAAATTATGAGTCTTGGTTATAAAAAAAAAAAACAAACTAGGGTCCCCTTTCATTTTCTTTGAAGGACACCAGTTCCAAAGTGATGGCCCACATGGGCTGCTGCAGGCTATTGGCAGTGAGAAGACGGGGCCTCGACCTCCACAATTGACCTGAAGCCGGGGTAGATGACGAGCAGGGGCAGGAGAAAGGTCCAGCGCCGTATGGATCAGAGCTCACCTCCACTGACCCTAGTGTTTAGTTCACATGGGAGAGCCCAAGAATAAAGATGACTCATTGCAATATTGTGAAAGTGAATTTGTACTAAGCGTCATCCTTGGCATTCCCTCTGGCTCCCTGGTGTGGCCTAGAAGAGCAGGAGAGCTGGGCGCCAGGTGGATTGCAGCTGCTGGGAGCCTCCTGGCCTCCCTTTGTCAGGTGATCTCCATGTACACAACCCAAGGGGGCGGTGGGTAGAGGGCAGCATGAAGCAGGGTCCTCCCTGGCCATTTTCTGCAACTCCACTCTGACCTCCTTCCTCAGATCCAGAGCCCTGAGTAGCCTTGTCCTGTAGCATTCCCCAGGCACCTGCCCTAAAAGTGGCCTTTGACTGAGGGCATCATCATATCAGGTGTTCTGCTCAGGGCTATTACCTCCAAAGGCCACCTCGGGACCTATGGGTTTGATTTGAGGAGGCTGAGGTACGGTCACCCCTAGCGTCTTCACCTCCCCGACATCCCTGCGAGATAGGCAGGGGATAAATGTTATTATCCTCTGAGCCTCAGTTTCTCAAGCTGTGAAAAAATAAATTAAATAAAAAACATTATGGTGGGGCGCCTGGGTGGCTCAGTCGTTAAGCATTTGCCTGCGGCTCAGGTCTCCCAAGGTCCTGGGATCGAGCCCCACATCGGGCTCCCTGCTCCGCGGGAAGCCTGCTTCTCCCTCTCCCACTCCCCCTGCTTGGGTTCCCTCTCTCGCTGTGTCTCTCTGTCAAGTACATAAATAAAATCTTTATAAATAAATAAATAAATAAATAAAAATAAAAGCATTATGGTAACATGGACCTTTGAAGAACAGATTATGAGAAGTGATGGCAACGCAGGGAAAGCTCTTAGTAGACTGTGTGGCACACCAAGGACTCAGTGATTGTTATGAAGAAAAGCTAACCAACTAATCAACAAATAAACAAAAAGGCAGTGGTAGATCCCCAAATTTTTAAGTGACTTTCATCTGAATTCATCACCTTACCAGCTCACTATCTCCATGGAGGATTTAGGGGTTTGTTGGGTATTATCCCCAAATCTAAACCCCTGGTTTGTTTTAAGATGTTAATAAGAATTTAAATGCCTGAAATATGATTGGAACACAGTCAGATGAGATTTTATGCCCACACAGGTGACTCCCATGTAATCCAACCCCACCCGCCACCCTTCCAATGCCCAGCTGCGTTACCAACGGGAGGCTGAGACCCTGAAGCTCACTGCTGGGCCAGCCATCCGCACTTGGCCAGGCTGGAATACAGCCTAAATGCGGCTTCTAAGGGACAGGATCACGTGGTCAGGCTGACCCGAGTGTGCGTTCCTGAGCTCACACTGGGGAGCATGTGTGCCATCTCCTTTGGCAAGGAGAATTCCCCTACCAGCCACGCAGCCAGCCCCTGCATGGACCCCGCTCCCCCCGCCCCCCCCCCAGTGGATCAGCTGTGCCAGGTACTAGCAAAGCCCCTCCAGAGGAAGCTCATCTTGAGCCCAAGCCACTATTTTCCCTCCCTTGAACTTCAGCAATGGCCCCCGACTGGCCTTTCCACTCACCCCGGGTGCTTTGCATCCATGCTCTTAACCGTAGCCAGAGACCTCCATTGCTTCTGGAATAAAGTCCAGACTCCTTATCAAGCCTGTGAGACCCCAGAGCCCTCACGTAATTTGCTCCACATCAATGTTATCTTCCAGGGCTCACATTGTTCCCACCAGTAGGAATTTGTATATGTGGTTCCTTTCTTCTAGAAGTTCCTTTGTCCCCCCTACTCCCCACTTTGTTCCCTGGCACAGTTGACTTCCCTTAAATTTCCAGATTTCAATTCAGCTTCATTTGAGGATGCTTTCCTCAACCTCCCAGACAAGGTCAGGCTTTGACATATGCCTATAGTTCTCCTCATGCACTATGTCCTAATTCATGAATCTATATTGGATCACATGCTTGATCATTTGACATCTGCCTCAACCCCAACACTCTGCAAGGGACGCAGAGGCACAGGTCCTGTCTCACCACCCAGGACCGAGCAGAGCATATAACAGGCTCTCCCTCCGACGGGTGCTGAGCCCTTTGGGGAAGGCGGTACTGTTTACAGAGCACGTTCCAGCAGCGGGTTCTCAGCCGAGGACACCTAACATCTCTGGATCTCATTTTCTCATCTGCAATAGGGGTGATAATGATAAAGATCGTCTCTCCCTCTTGGTGGTTGTGGAATAGAAGAGAGTTAATAATGAAAAGTATATAAAACAATGCCTGAAACAGTAAACACTTTATAATTGTTGCCTCTGATGACGGAGCCTGGATTCCCAATCAGCTAAAGACCTTTCTATAAACGGTAAAACTATAAAGCTAATAGGAAAACTATAAAGTTATATATATTCATGCCTTTGTTACCTACCAATGCAGAAAGGCTTCTGAAAGAAAGCTTTACTAGTACAAATCATAGGCAAAAAGACAGAGAGAGATTAGTTACATGAAAACTAAAACTTCAGTTCAACAAAGGACATTATTGACAAAGCAAACAGGCTGATGACAGATTAAGAGATTATTAAGAGAGAGGAACCCCAAACGAACAAGTAAGGTATAGAAAACTCAAAATTATAACCAGCAAATGAAAAGTATTCAGACTCACCAGTTATTAGAAAAATATGAACACACAGCAACCTATGTCCATTCCACACCTGTCATTAGACTGCCATTTGAGTTCAGAAGTTCATGGTGCTGAGTCCATGAGGCTTGTGAGGGCAAAGTTCCCTCCTGCATGTGGAGGGCGATGCAGACCACTGCGGGAGCAATTCTGCTCTGAGTGCGCATCCACAGAAACCCTCACATGGTCCAGGAGGAGCTGGTGAATGTTCTCGCAGCACTGTCCGTAGTAACCTTAGAGACAAGCTACAGGCTGGCCTACCACAGGGGAGTGCCATGGAATCACACAGACAAGAAACACTCTGAGCAACCCGGACAAGGCAAGAAATGGGTGTTTGCTAACAGGATGCCATTGACATCAATTTTAAAATGCATGCATGCAAAAATATGTGTGTGTATGTGTGTGTATACACATATATATGCATATGTGTGTATATATATAACACATATATATATATATTTCACAAGACCCATACACACAAAACATGGCTGCCCATGGGAAGAGTGGACCAGAGTAGGAAATGGGAACTACAGAGGAGCAAACAGGCAGAGAGTGTGAGTAACTCAATCCTCAGCCTTTAAGGTTAAAAGGAAAATAGAGAAAGGAGAAAAAAGTTTATTGAACAAATAGAGATTCTATAGAACTTACACTGGATTACACCAAAATGCTCAGTGGTCCCAAAGATGAGCTCCTTCCTCCATGGATGTGTGACTTGTTACCATGACCTTGAGCGTTTCCTATGTTATTAATTACACACCAGCCCCATGAAAGAAACCTAGCAGGTCCTAGACCCTCTCTCTCACCAACAAGTCTAGGCAGTTGCCTAGACCTGGGGACTGGGCTTCTGGAGAAGTCTCTGTCCCTGCATCCCCAGCCCTTGGCTGGCCACAGCCAGGCTCTTCTGGGCTCCTGCCACAGCCATGCCCTCTCTCTTCTTCGCCAGGCCATCTTCTGCATGGCTGCAAGTGCAGGTCTCATAGTGCTACTCTCATGCTTGAAATCTCTTGTCTCCTGAGTCAAATTAAAATTTTCATCAAAGTATGTGTCTCAGTCTGCTCAGGCTGCCATAAGAAAATACCACAGGCTGGAAGGCTGAAGAACAGACATTTATTTCTCACAGTTCTAACGACTAAGAGTCCAAGATCAAGGTCCTGGCAGATTCTGTTCTTGGTGAGGGCTGTCATCCCGTCTCAAAGATGGTGGACTTCACCCTATGTCCTCAGATGGCAGAGAGAGAACACTAGTATCTCTCTCTTCCTCTTCTTATAAAGCCACTAATCCCATCATGGAGCCCCACCCTCATGACCTCATCTAAACCTAATTACCTCCCCAAAGTGCCACCTCCAAATACCATCACATGGGGGTTTAGGACTTCAACATTGAATTTGGGGGGGGCACAAATATTCAGCCAAAAATAGCACATCAGGCCCTCCACAATGGATACCATCCTATCCTGCCAAACACACCCCGTACTGCACCCATCCAATCATCTTCCACACTGCTTCTCCCTTCCTTGCCTTTGTGTGTGCTGTTCCTTCCAAATCTATCTGCCAGGAGAACCTGTCTACATATTTCAGGATTTGGGTCTAGTTCCCTCCCCTCTGGGAAGCCTTCCTGGTGTCCTTCCCAGGCAATATTGATTCCCCTTTTAGACACCATTGTGTCTTGTGCACATCAGAGGTTCCCAGGCAGCTTAGATGCCTCCACCTGTGGTTCCCAGAGCCTCTGTGCTTGGATGCTGTCTGGTTCCCTCTTAACGTGAGCTCTTTAAAGAAGGAAGCAGATCTTACTGAAGTTAAGTGTCAGGCCTCGGCACAGGGTTGGGCACAGAGCAGGGGCTCCAGAGACCTGCAGGATGGTGGAATGAGTGGATGATTAATAAATGTAGCCCTAGCCCAGTGAGCTGTAACCATCTGCTCATGCTTCTCTCTCCTTCGTTAGGAGATGAAGTCCTTGAGAACAGGGAAAGTCTTCATCTTTGCATCTCCACTGCCTGGACAGGAGCAGGCCCATAGCAAGAGGGGAAGGTGGGTTTCACTCACTCGCTCTGGCTACTCCAGTATTTGAACAACCTGCAGCCACTCTGAAATTCTGACAGCCAGGGACAAGCTTGGGGAAGGCTGGGGCAGGGAGGGTTGGGGAGCCCAGATTCATTCTTCTGACAGCTGAGTCTCCCAACTTTGGAGGTCCCGACACAGGGAGTAGCCAAGGAAGCCAGTGTTCAGTGGGAATGGGGGGAGACACAGAGAAGGCGTGCACCCCTTGTGGGTAACGTGTGCATGCCAGGGAGGGGCTGAGGGTGTTTGGGTGATTGGGAGAATGAAGGGTCGGTGCAGTGCAGACACGACAAACACAAAGCAGGACCTGTCGGAGAGCATCCTTGCTGCCAGGTGACAGTCAGAGCAGATCAAAGCCCTGGCCTCTGACTCAGACCCTCCGACCAGCCCCTCTGCAGACCCAGCCACGGAGCCCTCGGATCTGGCTCTGTGGCCTCAGACATGGACTCTCCTCCTCCAAAAAAAAAAAAAAAAAAAAAGACTAATTAAAAACGAACAGCTTCCCCCCTCCATCCCCCTCTTAATCAGCTTTTAGGAAAACCACACAGTCATCTCAAGGATTTAGAGATCTTTTTCCTCCAAACCCATGGGGAACTCATTATTCCCTGTAGCCATCTTCTTGCAGCTGAAATGTGTGGCTTGAATTCTTGTCTGCTGGAGGTTTCAAATGATGAACTGATCAGAGCACTGAGCCTGGAGTCCAAGCCCTGGTCCACTGGGCCTCAGTTTCCCCACCCAGAAAGCAGCGCAGCCCTTAGTCTGTGAGACAGCACCATCCAACAGGACTTTCCGCCAGTGAAGGAAACGTCCTACATCTGCAAGGTCCAGTCCAGTAACCTCTTGCTACCTGTGACTTTGAAAGGTGGCTAGTGCAACAGAGGACCAAATTTTTAAGTTGATGAATTAATATTAAATTAATATTTATTAATGAACTGGACAGAACAGCTCTCAGATGTAACTGGGAGCTGACATCACACTTACGTCTGCAAGTCTGCCTTCTCCTACTTCACATGGCCATTTCCCCCTACAGAGGTGATGGGCTATTCACTATAAGGGGTAACGGGACCAGGGCTTGGACTCCAGGCTCAGAGACCTATAGATGTAGGACCTGGGTCAGAAAGGGCTGAGTTGAATGTCAGAGACTGCTTCTCCCTCTGAAAGTAAAAGACAACGCTGGAAATGATGCCAGGGAGACTAATGTTGTGAGCCAGCCGTCTCCCCTTTTCTGTAATCTTGCTGAGACAACACCAGGTTGTAAATCAAGGTCGGCTCTCAGGCGCATCCAGGCAAGAGCAACACTCATTTATTTTCTTCCTGCATTGTCCTTCCTCTCAAACACCCTCCACCCTCCCCCTCTGGATCTGTTCTGATGTTAGAGATTGTAGACAGTGTGCTAGGACAGATGGCCTCATGGGATGGGGAGCTTCAGGACAGCAGTGGCACCATGAGGGGCTGAGGACACCGGGGAGGTACAGGTCAAGAGCAGGAGAGCACAGGTCAAGAGCAGGAGAGCAGGGTAAGTCCAAGTACAAGGTCTGGCACCCAGCTCAGACTTTGCTATATCCCACTTATTCAGCTGGTACCTAATGATTGATTTATTGATTCAGAACCATGGCGAGCATGCAGTCACACTGACTACCCGGCCTTATCAATCCAGACAGGCAACCAAGGTAATGGGGCTGAATCCGAATTGCTTGATTAGACTTCTGCTGTTGCTCTTACTATTTACTACTGTGTATCAGAAAGTCCCGTGGAGAGAGCCCCATTGCTGGGGATTGCATAACCCTGCTCTCCTGCACCTCAGCGGTCACACGGAGGGAGACCTCTGTGAACATCGGAAACGGGGTGCGTCGGGGCCAGCAGCCAGAACACTCCTGTTCTTCTCTACATCAGAAATTCCTCTGTGCTCACATTTCTTCTCTTTCAGGTTCTTTTAAAGAAATAAAAGTTCAGCAATAGCATCCATGCATCTTGGCCCAAAGGAGACAGGATGTGGGAAAGAACTTGGTAGGCCCTTCACATGCACGGGCTGGAGGGCTTCTGACAGCCGGGGTCTGCTTATCTGGCAGCCCCACCTGAAGCCTGGTCCCTGCACCTACACAGTACACATCCCCTCTGCCCCCCTCACCCTTGGTGTGACACAGTTGCCCTCTGGCCCAGGGATCACTGAGGTCTTGCTATGACTCCTCATGTCACTCACTGCTGACCCCCAATGGGCCTGAGGAGGGATTTGGAGGACCTCGTCTAGGGATCTAGCCATCCGCAGTTTACAACTTTGTTACTCCGCTGGACGCTGCTCACACCTTGGTTAGATTAAAAACAACATATAACACTTGAGTTCAAATTAAAGATTCCAATTGGATTCAGCAATTTCCAAAAACAATAATAAAAATTGATAAGCTCTCTGACTCTACCTCTAAAGGTCACTATTTCTGAAGTCTGTTTTTCTGTAAGACTCACAAGTATAACCCATGCTGATATCTGGCTCGCATTAATCCCAAACTGTTTTGTCCTTAGGTCAATTTTTCTACCAAACCAGGCCACCTGCTCTGGGAACACCTCTCCTGCTTCCAGCCCGTGAAGCTGTCTTTCCCCATAAACGTGCATTAACAGCAGGGCATCACCGTCTAACGAACGCATCATGAAGGAGAAGCTGGGGAGCAGGGCCGGCCAAACAGGGAACCAGTCAGTGCTGCTTCAGCACAGGGATGATCTGTCAACTATGCTCGACCATCAGGCTCAGCTGCACAAATTGCCCCTGAGCAAAATGAACCTGCAGGATTCACGAAGAGCACTAACATACAAAGCATTTCCCTCTCTCGCAGGCTCTCTCTCTCAACCTGTCATGGGAGTGTTATTTGCCATTCCATGTGCTGCACCTTCAGGCCGGGGCACTCACAGGGCGAGTGTAGACCTTCACAGAGGCAGGGTCCTCTCTGGGACTCTCAGGGCCAGCTTTCCTCCACACCGGCCGTTGCGTGGAGGCACCCGGCCCTTGCTGGGAGCAGGAAAGGTGAACAGACATCTTCACTTCCTGCAGGCCTGGTACCCCAATCCCCAAGGGTACTGAAGCCTGCAGAGCAGACAGTCCAGGCTCCTGGATAAGGGATGTGTGAGCCACTCACTCTGTATTCTCTCTGGCCACCAAAGTAGCCAAGGTGCTGCCAGCCTGAGGTGAGACTGCCCTGTTGTACCCCCCGCAAGATACAGGTGGTCTGCCCCTCTGGGAACCTGCACCCGGGCTCCTGCTGCGGGTAGAGGGGGTACGAGGGGTGGATGAGCTGGTGACCAAGGACCCATTCCAAGGAGGTGAAAGGTGGCAGAGGCAGAATCCTGTAGAAGCCAAGGTTTCAAGTGCTGGCATGTATTCCATTGTCCCATTGAACTTAGCTTGCAAAGCACAAATTCAAAGATAAAATTATTAAGAATTTCAAGACTGCAACTGCAGCGTACAAAACTCCAAGTGTGGGGCCCTTCTGAGTGCAGGACTCTGTTGTCCATCCATGAGGCTGGCCCTCCTGACCATTGAGCTCAGAAATAGAAATCCCTCAGGCAAGAGGACAGAAGATCAGTGGGCCATCCAACGGGGAAAGAAGACGCCCGACAGTAACCAAATGCAGTCTGCAGCTGGCTGTTGGAATAAGTCATGATGAAGACTTGTCCTTGGCCACTGGGGGCCAGAAGCTTCTAGGAAGAACCATTTCAGAAGGGGGTCTGTGTGGTAGTTTCCTATCACTACTATAACAAAATACCATAAATTTAGACGCTTAAAACACCAGTGTATTATCTTACCCTTCTGAAGATTCGAAGTCAAAAAATTCGTCTCCCTGGACTAAAACCAAGATGTTCCTTCTGGAGGCTCCTTTTCCAGCTTCTACCAGCTGCCCACATTCCTTGGCTTGTGGCCCCTTCCTTCATGTGCAAAGCCAGCGACTTTAGGCCTCATCCTTCCCATATCGCATCACTCCGATATCTCCTTCTCTGTCTCCAACTACCACATTTAAGGACCTTGTGATTATATTGGGCCCACCAGGATAATCTCCCTATCTGAAGATCAGCTGATTAGCAATCTTAATTCCATCTTCAACCTTAATCCCCCTTTGCCAGGTAACCTATGTAGTCATAGGTTCTGAGGATTAGGATGTGGACATCTTTGGGGGACCATTCTTCTGAGAACCACCAAGCCTTAATGAGAGAGGACAAGAAGGCAAAGTTGCCCCTAGCAAGGAGTCATGGCTAGCGGGCATACTGGGCAGAAGCAGGACTTCAGAGGAGCCTGGCACAGAGAAGGGGCCTAGGTCACACTCAGACATCCATAGGCAAGTCCTGGGAGGGGCTGACAATCCCCCTGACCTAGTAGGAGGGATAGTGCAAATCCAAGAGGGCTGGTGTTGGGCAGGACTCCCTAGAGAGAACCCAGAGTGGCAAAACAGTGAATAAGCAAGCTACAAGATGCATCAGCCAAGATCCAGAGTGCATCCGGAGGAAGTCTAGGAGCTGGAGCTGCTCACGTAAAGGTGGATTATCACTTTGTCCCATCTTCATTGCAATGTTTATATATTGTAAAAATCACACATGAAAACTGGGATTATGAGTTTGTTCTAGTGACAAAAGAACAGTTTGTGGTTTATTCTACAGTGTATCAGGAAAAAAAACAGTGTCAAATGGAAGAGGAATGGGGCTATTTTTTTTTTTTTTCCTGGGACTGGAGGGAGAGAAGAGAGAGATCCAGTCAGGACCAAAGCAGCTATCTTAATCAGAGTTCTCCAGAGAAACAGAGCCATTAGAATATATATACTGAAGGAGATTTATTGTAAGAGGTTGGCTCACATGGTTATGGAAACTGACAAGTCCCAAGATCTGCGGTTGGCAAGCTAGAGACCCGGGATGTTTCATACTGATGTTTCAGTATGAACCCAAAGGCAGGAAAAAAACTCATATCCCACCTCAAAGCAGTCAGGCAGGAGTTCCCTCTTGTTTGCAGAAGAGTCAGCCTTTTTGTTCTATTCAGGCCTTTGAGGGATTGGATGAGACCCACCCACATTGGAGAGAGCCATCTGCTTTACTCAGTCCACTGATGCAAATTTTCATCTTGTCCAAAAACATCCTCACAGACATGCCCATTATAATGTTTGACCAAATGCTTGGGCACCTGTGGCCCAGTCAAGCTGACACATAAAATTAACCGCAGCAGCCAGTGTCCCTGGGCACTGATCAATGAGGAGCCACAAAGCCACTGTCCTTGCAAATTCCAATAGCAGCCACATCTCTCAGGAGAAAGGGTCTGAGCACTCTAAGTTGCTAGTGGGAACTATCGATATGCCACATTCCAGTAGCTATGTCCCAACAACGCATTTCTTACCTGCCCCTTCCCAGACACACAACCTCACACCCTGACAAGAGCATGGCACCTAACCCTCCTCTGTGCTCCTAGACCTTTGTGCAGCCTCTTCTATCATCTTAAACATTACACAGTAATTGTTGGTTTACTTTTCTCTCTCTTCCTAAACTGTGGGCTCTTTGGGAAGAAGACAGTAGGCTAGGTATTCCCAGAGCCCAGCATATAGCAAACACTTGTAGAATGTTGACTAAATAAATGTAGTAGGAGAAGCAGTAGTAAGGTCATGGATAATTTTTTTTAAGGTAACATTCCTTTCATACAAATATAAAAATAAACACAGGTCAAAGATTTTATTTAACTCATTTAGGAATAGGTAAGATGTTACACTAGTTCCACGAGCAGAAATATAAGCCATGAAATGAATTTCCAAGTCAAATAGGTACAAAAACTGCCTTTTTTCATGAGAGTGGAAATAAATTGTCTTCTGCCACACAGAATTTATGTCTACAGACAAGCATTTCTTGCTTTACTATCATTTACCTACAACTTTCAGAGTTGTAAAATAGCTCAGAGACCATGAAAGCTGTCAACCCCATAGAATCAGGTAACTCAGATTATGCATGAAACACTACATTTCCATTGAGGAATTTGACATGATCAAGAATATTTTTGGTCACTTTAAATTCTATCACATTTTTTTTCCTGACAGTCTCTGTCCTTCACCATCATACGAATCTCAAAGAAAGATTATTCTTGACCACAAAATAAGGCTTTCATCAGGTTTGGCTTGGTTATTTCCACAGGGGCAACAAGAATGATAACTACCCCACAGGCCTCCTTGGGAGTGCTTTGAAGCATCTAGAGTTAGCCGCAAAATTACCTTTTATCTAGAGTTTGCATAAGGGATCAGCTTGGATTTTAAGAACTTCTATCATCTGCTATTCTGAGGCTAGAAAACCACACCCAAGAAACTCTCTCCACCAGATTTCTCCTGCAGTCCTATAAATTTGAATTCTTCTTTTCTGGGGGTCTCCCACATATCCTAAGCCTCCTAACCCACCAGGAAGTAACCTTCCAGAACAGTAACAAGGCTGGCCCTTGTGAGCCAGCTACTAGGTCAGTTTTTCTTGCAGGATTTTGTAGACATTATCTTCAGAAGTACAATCTTTATTCCTTAAAAGTGACTTGTCATACCTGATTTAGTGAGCATTGTTCTCAAATGTGACACTCCAGATAAGCCTTGGTTGAACCATCAATTTATTTAATTAATTCCTTGTGGAAGGGAAGACAGTTTCTTACTGAGCCTATGCAAATAACTAGATTTCCAAGAGTAGTAAGGAGACTTAGTGTCTGAATTCTGAGAGATCAGTGAAAATCTTATGTCATTTTAAGTGTTTTATTTCACGTTACCAAAATGGAACTTACTAAATTGTTGTCTATTACAGAAAGCTTAAGAAGAAAAAGAGCATTCTTTTATATCCAGAAAATAGAACATTAAAACAATATACAATACACCAAATAAATGATCACAATAAAATTTCTCTCATTAATTCATTCAGTCCTATGAAATTATTGCTGTTCTGCTGGTTCTTGGTCTATTACTTTCATGAAGCCATATGTGTCTCAGCTAAATATGCTGGAAATCCTGACTCAGCCTACTGGCGTAGCCTAAACATTGTCAGCTCAAAAGCCTATACCCAAGAGTCTATTCTTTGAAGTGTCAGTAGTTTTAACTACCTGGTACACTTCTTTTCCATGAGTCATTGAGATTATCTTGGTTGAAGACATAATCTCTGGTCAGTACTTTATCACAGAGCCTCAGGCAAGCCTTAAAATATAACAAAAATTATCTGTACATGACAAAGACTTAATGACTTAATGACTCTTGGTAACTATAATTTTTAAATATAGAAGGTCTGATGAGAGTTCATAATAATAAGCATCTGACACACAAATGTGCTTGTTTCTCTGCATATAAAACAAGAAAAATAAAGCCATTCCAAAAAAAAATGTTCAGACAAAATTTTTTTTTTTAAGAAAAATGATTATGCTTATTTTCTAAAAAGTTCAGTGAATGGGGGTACTTGGGTGGCTCAGTTGGTTAAGCGTCTGCCTTTGGCTCGGGTCATGATCCTGACGTCCCAGGATTAAGCCCCGCATCAGGCTCCCTGCTCAGTGGGGAGTCTGCTTCTCCCTCTCCCTCTGCCCCTCTCCCCCCCCACTCATCTTTCACTCTTTCTCTTTCAAATAAATAAATAAAATCTTAAAAAAAAAAAAAACTCAGTGAATGTTAAGTCTGATTTATAATGAATGAATATAATTTTTATAGAGGAAAAATTTGAAATATAACATACAATAATTCTAAAACATATAAAGAGAGGTAGGGGTAGTAAGGGAAATAAGATTGTCTCTTCACTAACAGAAATTACTTGCATGCCAAGCAAAAAGAATCATTTACTTTGCTGCAGTTATCTACAGTTTACAGTTGTAAAATAGCTCACAGGCAATTAATTATGTTCTCCCAAAGTTCATAATTTGGTCCATATCAAAAGACTACTGAAGGTTTGCAATTTCCAGGGGAAGGCTTGGACAATAAATTGAAATTAATTTCAGCTCTTAGGACAATACCAGCTACTCATCCTCCAACCTCCAGCCCCATGACAAGCATCTCTCTCCATATTCCAGGAGCAGCTTACACACAGCTTGTGAGAGCCATGTTGGACACTAAGGACCTTGTTCTCCAAGTAACAAGAATCTGTGCTCTGTTCACTGATTGCTACTTCTCAGGGTGGAGGTTCATACATATAGTTAGGTAGCCATTGTTGCAAGCCCCTCCCCCTCTTGCTAAAGTGACTTCATGGGAATTTAAAAGGCTGGAATCCACTTTTCCCTTCTTTTTTCACTTCTCCTCCTTTTTGAGAGACAGACGTTTAAGGACCAGGATATTCAAAGCAACAACATATAACAAGGAAAAGCATAAACTCAGAAAAGCCCTGAGAAGACCTTTAGTTTACACCTCAGGCTTACATCCCTGGCAGAGAGACACCTTACAACAACAACAACAACCAGCAAACCCTGGGAAAGAGGGAGAATTGAGTCTCCAGAATTACCACATTATAAGACAAGTGTCCAGTTTTCAACAACAACAAAATAATCACAAGGCATACCAAAAAACAGAACAGTATGGTCCATTCAAGGAAAAAAAATAAATCAACAGAAACTGTCCCTGAGAAATATCAGATGGTGGATTTACTAGACAAAGACTCTAAAAACTGTCTTCAAAATACTTACAGAGTTAACAGAAGACATGAACAAAGTAAAAAATATGGCATGTGAACAAAATGAAATATCAATAGATAGAAAACATAAAAAAGAAACCAAAAAGAAATCCTGGAACTGAAAACTACAGTAACTGAAATAAAAAATTTACTAGAGTGATTCAGGAGCAGATTTGACAGAGTAAGAATCAATGAACTTGAAGATAGGACAATTGAAGTTATTGAATCTGAGGAACAAAAAGAAAAGATTGAAGAAAGTGAACAGAGCCTAGGGACCCATGGGATACCATCAAGCTGATGAATATGCCCACTGTGGTAGTCCCAGAAAGTGAAGAGAGAAAAGAGGGACAGAGAGTTTATTTGAACAATAAACAAAAAAATTGATGAAAAACATGAATATAAACATCCAAGAAGCAGAATGAACTCCAAGTAAAATAAACTCAAAAAGACCCATAGGGAGGTACATTATAATCAGACTTTCAAGAGCAAAGACAAAGAGAGGATCTTGAAAGCAGCAAGAGAGAAGCAATTCATCACATACAAAGGATCCCCAGTAATATTATCAGCAAATTTCTCATTAGAAATCATGGGCACTAGATGTATTCAAAGCTGTATAAAGAAATAAAGATCTCTGTTTAAAGTAAATACAAGGACAATTATAAAGCTATTATTGGGGTGCCTGCATGGCTCAGATGGTTAAGCATCTGCCTTCGGCTCAGGTCATGATCTCCAGGTCTAGGATGAGGTCCACATCAGGCTCCCGGCTCAGTGGGGAGTCTGCTTCTCCCTCTGCCTCTCCCCCTGCTCCTGCTCTCTCTCTCTCTCTCTCAAATGAATAAGTAAAATCTTTAAAAAAATAAAATAAAAAATGAAAGCTACTATTACTGTAACTTTGTAACTCCACTTTTTGTTTTCTACATGACTTAAGAGACTACGCATAAGAGACAACAGCTGGTCTGTTTTTGGACAGAAATGCGTAAAATGCATAAAGATGCAATTTTGTGACATCAACAACTGAAATAGATAGGATCAGAGTTGTATAGGAGCAAAGCAGTTTTTTTTATGCTATTGAATTAACCTGGTATAAATTTAAATTAGAGTGTTATAACTTTAAGACGTTAAATGCAATCACCATGGTAGCCACACACACACAAATAGCTATAGATATACACAAAAGGAAATGAGAAGGGAACTAAAATGCTTTATTACAAAAAAAAATTACTAAACAAAAAAAAAGATAGCAATGCAAGAAATGAGGGACAAATAAGCTATGAGGCATATGGAAAACAAATAGCAAAATGACAGAAGTAAGTTTCTCCTTGCCAGTAATTACTTTAAATATAAATGGATTAAACTTTCCAGTCAAAAGATGAAATTGGTTGAATTTTTAGAATGGATTTAAAAAACATAACGCCACTATATGTTGTCTACAAATGACTCACTTTAGATTCAAATATGCAAATAGGTTGAAAGTGAAGCATGGAAAAAGATATTCCATGCAAATAGGAAATAAAAGAGATTGGGGTGGGCTATCCTAACATCAGACAAAATAGACTGTAAATCAAACAAGTTTATGAGAGACAAAGAGGGACATTATATATTAATAAAAGATTCAACACAGTAAGAAGATGTAACAATATAAACTTTCATATATTTAATAATAGACCATCAAAATATATGAAGCAAAAATTGATAGAACTGAAAGGAGAAGTAGACAGCTGTATAATAATATCCTACTCTCAATACTCGGTGGAACAACCAAGACAGAAGGTAAGTAAGGAAATAGAATAGAGGGAGGGCCTACACAACACAATAAGCCAACTAGCTCTAACAGACATGTACAGAACACTCTACTCAACAACAGAATACACATTCTTCTCAAGTCCATATGGGACAGTCTCTAGGACTTACCATATGTTAGGCTACAAATTAATTCTCAATAGATTTAAAAATATAAGTATCATGCAAAGAATATTCTAGGCCACAATGGAATGAAGTTAGAAATTAGTAACAGAAAGAAAACTGGAAAATTAACAAAATTACATATCTTTTAAGATTTTATTTATTTATTTGAGAGAGAGAGAGAGAGAAAGAGCATGAGCGGGGTGAGGGGCGGGGGAGAAGCAGGCTCTCCACTGAGCAGGGAGCCCAATGTGGGGCTCCATCCCAGGACCCCAGGATCATGAGCTGAGCCAAAGGCAGACGCTTAACCAACTGAGCCACCCAGGTGCCCCAAAATTCACAAATTTATATATATTAAACAACACACCCTTCAACAAAGAATGGGTCAAAGAAGAAATACAAATGGCCAATAAGCACATGAAAAGATGCTCAATATCACTAATCATTAGGGAGATACAAACCAAAAACCACCATGCGATACAACTTTACACCCATCGTAGTGATTATCATAAACCAAAACAAACACAAAAACAAATATTGGTGAAGATATGAAGGAATTAGAAAACTTGTGTTTTGTTGGTAGGAATGTAAAATGATGTAGCCATTATGGAAAATAATATGATTGCTCCTCAGAAAATTAAAAATTGAATTACCATGTGGTCCAGCAATTCCATATCTGGGTATATATCTGAAAAAATTCAAAGCAGGGGTTTGAACAAATATTTGTATACCCATGATCATAGCAGCATTTATTCACAATACCCAAAAGGTGGAAACAACCCAAATGCTCTCTGTTGGATGAATGGATTTTTTAAAATGTGATATACATACAATGGCATATTATTCAGCCTTAAAAAGAGAGGAAATTTGGGGCGCCTGGGTGGCTCAGAGATTGCTCAGGGGAGGGAGAGCAGAGAATTGTTGTTTAATGGGTCTAGAGTTTCAGTTTGGGAAGATGAAAAAGTTCTGGAGAGGGATGGTGGTGAGGGATGCACAGGAGTGTGAATGTACTGAATGCCACTGAATTGTACACTTAAAAATTATCAAAGTGGTAAATTTCATATGTAAATTTTACAATTGATAAAAAGTAAATCATTTTTTTAAGGTCTTCCAATATTTTTCCTGACAGTTGCTTGTATTTATTGAGTGCTTTCTACGTGTCATTCTGGAACGCTTCTAAATGCTTTACCTGTCCTACTTTATTTAATTTCCATAATAATCTTATGAAGCTGGTACTATCATTATGTCTAAGTTTCAAAATAAGAAAACCGAGACACAGAAAAGTTAAGTACTTTTTTTTTAAAAGATTTTATTTATTTATTTGACAGAAAGAGAGAATGAGAGCGCGAGCAGTGGGGAGGGGCAGAGGAGAGGGAGAAGCAGGCTCCCCATTGAACAGGGAGCTCGATGCGGGGCTCAATGCGGGGCTCCACCCCAGGACCCCAGGATCATGACGTGAGCCGAGGCAGATGCTTAACCAACTGAGCCACCCAGGCACCCCAAAAGTTAAGTGCTTTATCCAAGGTCACAGAGTGTTAGTGGTGGATCTGACGTTTGAACCTTAGCAGTATGTCCAGATTCATCACCCTTAGCCACTATGCTATACTACTTCCAAAATGAGTGAGCAATTAGTATTTCATAAGCTATTGTTGATTTGATTGTCATCATGTGATCTTAGATTAGTTGTTTTGCAGCTCTATCTTTCCTCGGTTGTGAAACTGAAATTCAGGACTTGCTCACGTGGATGTGACCTTTCCTTGCATACAGCAGTAGGACGGATGCAGCCAAATCAGGGTGAAATAATCTCCCAAATGGTGAATCCCAGACTCACCCATTCAGAGGGTCTTCTAAGATGGTCTTCTATGACATTAAAAGTCCAAATGCTAAATCTAGTACTTACTTGCTGTGTGTTCTTTGGCAAGTAACATGACTTCTCTGAGCTTCTGCTTTCTCATCTAAAAAAACGAAGTCATAACATCTTGAGGGCTGTTGTGAGTATAATCCAAATATCCTCAGGCCTCACTGGCCTGTGGAGATAAATAATATTAATATGCAGATTTTGCTGGCTCAGGGCCCCCACCAGTTCATCAGACAACTCAGGCTCTGAATTCACTTCACACTCAGCAGAACACAAAATATCTCAGTATGAGACACACTCACACAGAAAGAATCTGCAAAACCATATATATGCTAAATAGACTATAGCTATTATTTTTATTGTCTTAAATAGCACCTCAGGTCAAAGTGGAATAATGTCTATATTAACGATTTAGAGATTTAGGTCTTATTTTCTGACTAATCCCCACCCACTTCTATTAGAAAACCTATGGGAGCAATCTTTGCATGGCAGTATGCATATTCCTAGAGGAACTAGAAGACTTTCCGAGACCTGCGTGGACATGTAATCATCTTAAGATAATCTATTTTCAGATCCTCAATTTCCATAACTACTCTTCCCTCAAATTGATCTGCCTGAGAACATGCCTATAGAGGAAGTGGGGTTCTCCTTTCTCACCACCCTGCCCAAAGCTGCCTTTCCACCATCTTGTTTGGTGCATTGTTTCCAAGGGACATAAACTTCCCAGTGGCCTCAGAGACCATTTAAGGGAATGTCTGTGACAGTTGATTGGCTACCATTTTGCAAGAGTTGGGGGAGGGGCAGAGCATGCAATTCTTTTTTTCCTCCATGAAATTGAAAAAAGGATCTTATGTTATATGCTCGTAGATCATGAAAAACTGTTTTCATTGTGTTAAATTGTTATTTAATCATTGACATGTAACTCAGAAGGAATTCAAAGAATTGAGGAAAATTCACAACTCATTTCATTCCAATCCATTCATTTGACCGATGTTTGTTACTCTTTACCTGAATAAAGAGGAAAAATAAGAAAAAATGTATGCTGAACTGTGTCTCATTCTAACATAGGGCTCATCCATCTGTACTAATAATTTTTTAGAAGATCTAATCTTTCATTAAGAAAAATAATTTTAATCAAATTTGTTTCATCTTTTATTTAAATGTGTGTTATATTACATATCAAAATGTGTGCTATATTATTGTTTTGATCAATTATAATAAGAATGCAATCCAGAAAAGAAAAAAGGTTTAAATAAATAGAGATTTATGGTCACCAAAATGTTAAAATTTTTAGATTTCAACTTACATCTATTTGGCAGAGGCATAAGATGGGATGATCAACAAAAGACAATACTTTTGTGATCAGATTAGAATTTTAGGATTAGGATTAGATTAGGATTGGTGGGAATGACATGGAAATAACTATTCAAAGAGAAAAGGGAACAATGGAAAATTTCCAACCATTAAAATAAGTTTGGTCATGTATCCATGAAAGTGGTTATTAGTAATCATCAAATTACTATGATTCCACTGGAGTCCTTTAAAAGAAGGATATGGCAGTTTTATTTTTAAGTGTCAGTATTCACAATATGTTAAAAAATCTTCTTTGTGGCTATTTAAACGTAGACAAAACACTTTAGATGGCAACTGAAAAATATATAAGAGCCACATAATTTTATGGGGAAAAGGTATTAGAAAGTATAGGAGCAAAAAATTTGAAGACCCTTGACCTAGAACATTCTTTTTTTTTTTTAAGAGGCAAACCAAGAGACTTTTTTTTTTTTTAAAGATTTTTATTTATTTGACAGAGAGAGAGTAAGAGAGAGAGAGCACAAGCAGGGGGAGAGGGAGAAACAGACTCCCCACTGAGGAGGGAGTCTGACATGGGGCTCAATCCCAGGACCCTGGGATCAGGACCTGAGCTGAAGGCAGATGCTTAACCAACTGAGCCACCCAGACGCCCCAACCTAGAAGCATTCTTGACCCAGCAAATGACGTGGCAGAGTTGGCCAGACCCCACCAGGACTGGGACTTGCATTTAGTTCATCTCTATCATTAAAAGTTAAACTGAAGCATATTAAAATGTTTAATTTAATTGAAAAATTGACTCAAATTGAGCAGCACCAAGCCGGAAGTGGTTAGGAGCCTCCACGAACAGGATTAGGGGAAAGACTTACAAAGAGAATTTTCAGAAACAAAGAAAGGAAGTTATTTGATTGGCTATGGCTTAAAGCCTAAGTAGCTGTTTGTGATTGGTTGTCTTCAGCTTTCAATTTTGAAACCCTGAGGCGTTTACAGGCTTAAGTTTTGGTTTGTGTAGGCTGTAGGCCACCAGGGCATCAGAGACACCTCAACCTAATAGCCTTCTTATTTAACCAATTGAACACCACTCATGGTGCCCAGCCATGGACCTGCTCCAGGTAGCCCGGGTAAGCATTCTGACAGTGCTTAAAGTGTATATGTGGGTGTGTGTTGGGAGTATGTGTGAGTATGAGTGTGGGTTGGCAAATGTATATTGGTTTGTGTGCCAGTCGGGAGTGGGGAGGCGGTGTGTGTAAGTGTGTGTGGATGTGAGTGTTGGTCTGTGTGCCCGCGTGCGGGGGGGGGGGGGGGGGGGGGCAGGAGATTGTTTGCACAAGGCCACCTCCCCCGCTCCTCTCCGTGAGGAGCTTCATCTGGATAAGGCCCTCGCTAATGCCTGAGTCTCTAGAGTCTCTGGTTGTCGGGCCTGCACGTGGCAAGGGTGGAATGATATAAAAATACAGCTTTAGGATTTGTTTCATTATTACTTTAACAACTGCCGAGGAGTACTGGGGCTTCCCTTATGATGAAGACAGAAAAATAAAAAAATGCCAAAATGAGGAAAGGGTTATAAAATACGGAGCTGTCTTTAATCCAGTTTGGATTAATAGTACCTCTTGAAAATACATGATTATCATGTAAACTGTATCAAATGTCGTCCAGCACTGGAGTCCGTGTTGTCCTCCCCAGCTGAAGTCCTGGTAGGAAAACTGCATCATTAAATTCGCCTCCAGATTAACTGAGTCAAAATCAGCATTCCTTGTATAAGAGGATGAAAAGAACCCCCAAAAGGACTTAAAAGCCTAACATGAAATCGTTTAAATTAGCAGGGGGCTGTCACAATTGTGTATTTGATGTCATGGCAAATTTTATTCTTCACATCCAAATCCTGCCACCTGGGTGGAGAGGAGCCGTCCTGTACTGCGGAAGTACTTCTCTTCCTGGAGAAGCCGCCCATACAGCCAGCCGTGTGTCATCTCGCATTGTCACTGTAATTGTCCCCACACTAAGAGGCCACGCTAAGAAAACCTGGGATACCCACATTCCCAAACAGATCAATTCACATTTTCAACATCAGAAAAGAGTTCTTTGCCTTACAAAGGGATTCCCAGGGGAGTTCACTTAAGTAGAAAGTTCCTCGGCAGCATTGACATGGTTCCTATTTACAAAACATCTATAAACAATAAAATCTCAGGAGCTCCTTTTTGCAAGCTAAATGAGACACCATGCTACTCAGCGTGCACTGCCGAGTTCTTAGTAGAGGTGGTTTCTTTTAAGAGACTGTGGTGACTGGACAAGATGAAATAGTGAGCTGTTAAGATAATTACAAAGAAGGACAATAGAGCCACCAAGAAGGAAATTGCAGCTGGTGATTTAGCCTGGAGGGATCTCAGCTACAGGTAGGCTGCACCGCAGAGAGCAGGTGTTTGGAGGCCTTCTGTAAGAAGGAAGTGAGAGCTGTTATCCAAATCCTGCCTCATTATGTTCCTATCTGCACCCCCTTCTTCATTCCTGACGTCCAGGTGAATGGAGCCACCTTGGGTCTGGTAGAAAGAGCCAACTGTCCAGGCTTTCCCATATATAACCACAGCCTGAGCCAGCTAATAGAAAAGCCAGGAAAAGATGCTTCCAAGAATATGCAGTTTTATTAAAATAAGAGTATCTGTATCCATAACAGCAATGAATAAGAGCTTTCTTATGTTTTTCAGCGAATGCGTCCCTCGAGTCTAAAAGTAACAGGAGAAAATGGAAATATTTACAAGGAAGGTGTTTCTTGTCTAAAAAACATAACTGAGTCCCTGCAGGCGGCGACCTGGTCATTTCAAAGCTTTGTATAGCTGAGGGAAAAGCCTTTAGGAATTGTAGGACTCCATAAAAGGCTGGTTTCTCATTCCTGGGAGATCCCAGGAGGCCATTTGAAAAGGCGGTGAGAAGGAGGGAGATGAACAGTGCTGCAGTGTCAGCTTCCAGCTCCTGGGTTGCAAATTCTGGGGCAATTAGAAAAAAAATATTCTCATCTTCCACATAGGCATTATCTCAACATGGGCTGAAGCCTGTCTTTCCGGCTTTGTAGAAGGGCAGCCTCACAGCCTGAGAAGCACGCAGGTGCTGAAGGGCCAGCCTGCGCCCGGGCGCGAGGACCAGCTCGAGGACCAGCATGAGGACCAGCATGAGGACCAGCATGAGGACCAGCCTGCACCCCAGCACGAGGACCAGTGCAAGGACCAGCATGAGGAACAGCCTGCACCCCAGCTCAAGGACCAGTGTGAACTACTGCACACCCAGAACAATTTCCCTGTCCGATAAATGGGAGCCATAGCCATCCCACTTCCTTGGCCAGTGGGGAGGACTCAATGAAATAAGGCCCTTTTGGTGTTTAGCAGAGGACCGGTGATAATAAACTCAGCCAGTGGCCACCGCTGTAAACAGAAGGTGCTATTAATAGGAACATGCCCTTGCTAGCCTTCACCTGTTATTTGTTATTCTTTAATAGGTGCTGTGGTTTCAGTTCTGCCTTTCACTTACTTTATTAATTGCTTTTCTGCCGGTTCTAATGGTCCTTTGTACCTGTACCTTTCTAGCAGGAAGAGAAGGGCTTTGGCTCCGGGCAAGCTCCTCTCTTCTGGAGGCTCCACAGGGCAGGGGCTTTCCTCACCCCGGGCCTCTAGCCCGACACTGACGTTAGTCGTTAACAGCGGGCCCCGGCAAAGAAAGGGTGTTTTGCTCATCTTTGCATGTTCCCATCAGATTTACACACTTCCTTCAGAGAGATGAGACCTTTTCTTTTGTGATCACTTTAAAACACATTTGGACAAAATAGGCCTACCAATAGAAAACAAACCAGAAGTATCGTTTTAAAGACAGAACCTGGAAAGCTTCATAACCATTCTAAGAAGCTCAAATGGTATTCACAGGCCATGGGGAGCTATAGGGGGTGTTGATCAGGGGAGCGGTCACACAGAAAGAAGTGTGGAAGGGCAGGAAAACAGGGGATGTCAGGGGCCACAGTCACAGGGCAGAGGCCGCTGAAGGCCCCAACTGAAGGCAAGACCACAGGGCTGAGAGATGCTGCAGAGGGGGCCCCAAAGGACCTTGTGTCTGTTTGGACATGACAGAGAGAGAGGACACCACAGCCATTATTTCCAGTCTGAGTGACCAGGAGGCTGCTTTAACCAGGCTGAGGAATAAGACTGAAAGGAGTAGAAGCGAGTGTGGCAAAGTGTGGCTCACACATGACCTTAGAATGCAGGAGGGAGGGGATGCCCAGCAGGCAGCTCAGAAGCCTGGTCTGAGTCACTTCAAATCCTGTTTGGAAGAAGGAAAAAGCATAAACTAATGAAGACACTCTACAAACAAAGATAAACTCAGAAGCAGACTTAGGTGAGAAGTCAGGGTTGGAAGTGAGAAGTCGCGCCTCATCTGCTCAGAAGGGTTATTGCAGAGAAATGGGAGGCAGAGAAAGAGCCTGCCCAGAGACAACTGGGGCTTCCAGGATGGTGGGGCTGACCTCAGGGTGGAATGCTCGGGGCCCAAGGGAAGGGAAGGAAGGAGACAAGCTCATGACATCCTACAGCCAAGCTGTGAGGAAGGCAGGGTTTGGGTCTTGAATTTTCCAGATAAAGACATTAACCCACCTTGCCCCAAATCACACCGTCAGTAATGAGACTTACCAGAGCAGCCCATGAAAGAGGCAGATTCTCTCCTTGTTTACCAGATGGTAAAATGACCCCAAAACTCCTGTAATGGAATGAAACTTGCTCCTGGTGCAGAGAGTTGAGTGGCCCTGGTGAAGAGACTGGAGCCCAGAAATCAGTTCAAGAGACATCAAGCACTTAACATATAACCGGGGGGATATCTCAATTTAGGGAGAAAATAATTATTTTAGTAATAAATGATGCTGGCATAATTAGCTCTTTACCTAGAAGAAAAAAATAGCTAAACATCTACCTCACGCTATACCCAGAAATAATTCCAAAGGGATACAATAAATTCCAAAGATATTTTATTTTATTTTTTTAAAAATTTTATTTATTTATTTTAAAGATTTTATTTATTTGAGAGAATGAGATAGAGAGAGAGCGTGAGGGGGGAGGGTCAGAGGGAGAAGCAGACTCCCTGCTGAGCAGGGAGCCCGATGCAGGACTCGATCCTGAGACTACAGGATCATGACCTGAGCCGAAGGCAGTCGCTTAACCAACTGAGCCACCCAGGTGCCCAGATTTTATTTATTTTGAGAGAGAGAGAGAAAGCATGGGGTGGGGCAGAGGGGGAGAGAGAAGCAGACTCCCTGCTGAGCAGGGAGCCCAACATGGGGCTCGATCCCAGGACCCCGAGATCATGACCAGAGCTGAAGGCAGATGCTTAACTGACTGAGCCACCCAGGTGCCCCCCAAAGATATTTTAACACAAATATTAAAAATAAAATACAAGTAATAAAAACTTTTTTTTTTAAGATTTTATTTATTTATTTGAGAGAGAGAATGAGACAGAGAGAGAGAGCACGAGATGGGGGAGGGTCAGAGGGAGAAGCAGGTTCCCCGCCGAGCAGGGAGCCCAATGCGGGACTCGATCCCGGGACTCCAGGATCATGACCTGAGCCGAAGGCAGTCGCTTAACCAACTGAGCCACCCAGGCGCCCCAGTAATAAAAATTTTTAATTGACATGAATATCCGTATAATCTTACAGTATTCGGTGCCCTTTCTAAGCCAGACATGAGACCTAGAAGCCATAAAGACCAGACAAATCTGATTAAATAAAAATGACAGATTTTTGCATGTTTAGGAAAAGTAAACTAAGATAATAGTAAAAAAAAAAAAAAATCTACTGGAAAAAGGCGTTTTCAATTCTTACAGTAAATAAAGATTTAGTATGGTCAGTATTTAAAGAACTGCCACAAATTCACAGGAAAAGGACAAGCTCATTAACAAAGTAGTGGAAGGTAATGAATAGACTTCCCACAGAAGAAATTTCAAAGCTCAGTATTCACAGAAGAAGATGCTCGGTTTCACTTACAGGAAAATGTCAAATAAAGTGACATGTGACAATATCCCCTTGTCATGTGATTGGCAAACATTGAAAAATAATAATAGCTAATGTTTTCTAGAATGCAAGAAATCAGGTGCCTGGGTGGCGCAGTTGGTTAAGCGTCTGCCTGCCCCTCCCCCTGCTTGTGCGCGCTCTCTCTCTCTCTCTCTGTCAAATAAATAAATAAAATCTTAAAAAAAAAATTACATATATCTTTTTACAGATCTATCTCATTTTTTCAAAGATCTTATTTATTTACTTTGAGAGAGAGCGCGCGCTCGCGCACGAGCGAGGGGGAGGGGCAGAGGGAGAGGGAGAAGCAGGCTTCCCGCTGAGCTGGGAGCCCGATGCAACTCGGGGCGGGGCTCGATCCCATGACCCCGGGATCCTGACCTGAGCGGAAGGCAGATGCTTAACGACTGAGCCACCCAGGCGCCCCTGTACCCATCCCATTTTTATGAAGCTGTTCTGCAGCAATGAAAGCGCAGGTCGGTGAGAATACACACAGCGATGTTAAATACGGCACCGCTAAGGCCGCGGGGCAGTAAGCAGACCAGAACCAGCCTTGACGCCTAGAGCCCGAGGCATGGTTGTATAAGTGCATCCATCTCCACCATGAAATAGTACATGACTTTTATTATTTTTTGTACTCTATTAATCCACTTATTAAAAATTACAGAAAATACAAACTAACCTATGGTGACCCTGGATCTAGGTGGGGGACAAAAGAAGGATTGATTCCTGGGCAGCATAAGGTAGTTTTGGAATAATAGATATGCTCAAGCCTGGATCGTAGTGATGGTTTTATGTGTGGAATCAGAAATATTATATGACTTTTAAAGAGAATGAGGTGGCACATATACTGATTGACCTGGAGGGATGTCTGTGATGTGTACATACAAGAGGAAAGCAATTTGCAGGCTAATTTATACAGTATGATCCCATTTGTAAAAAATCCACAGGAGGAGTTTCTCTTTACTTGTGCATATGTTTGTGTGAGAATGGAGACTTGTAGAGCTGTCACTTTTGTGATCTTAACATTTATAAAGTATTTTTTTAAAGGAGAGAATTTTTCGAATATCACCCAGATTCCCAGGCCCCCATTCCATTGGAATGGGTAGGAACGAAGCCTAAGGATTTCCATTTGACAAGAAGCCCAGGGTCAGGGGGGCCTCGGTGGCTCAGTCGTTAAGTGTCTGCCTTCGGCTCAGGTCATGATCCCAGGGTCCTGGGATAGAGCCCCGCATCGGGCTCCCTGCTCCGCGGGAAGGTTGCTTCTCCCTCTCTCACTCCCCCTGCTTGTGTTCCCTCTCTCGCTGTGTCTCTCTCTGTCAGATAAATAAATAAAATCTTTAGGAAAAAAAAAAAGAAGAAGCAGCCCAGGGCGCTGCAGGACCAGGCCCCCAGGAGCGCAGAGCTGCTGAAGGAAAGGACAGTTTGGAAGAAACAGGAGGGAGGCAGGAGAGCTGGTGGGCAGGGAGCAGGAGAAGGGGGGAAAAGGAGGGCTTCAGTGGGTGAAAACGGGGCCCCCCTTCCCCTGAGCCAAGAAGGAAGAAGGGGAGTACCCAAGAGGAACATGCGGAAAGATTCAGAGACTTCTCCAAGGGCAGGGAAGGAAATACAGGGAATTCAGTTAAGAGTGAGGAAGGTGGAGAAGGGACAGAGGCCACGGAGGGGCTGGTTGTGCTCAGAGGACAGGTTTCGTGCTCGGGTTGAAAGCAGGTCGTGATTCTCACCCCAACACCAGCAGGACCAGATAAAACACGCTGTGCCTCCTCCCCCTCAAAAAGGCAGAGTCTGGGCGGATAGTCCTCCGTCTGTGCCGGGAGAGACGGATAGAGATTGTGATTTGTGTTATGCCGGTATCATGAGCACGAAATTGGATCAGACTCCAATTGGGAACCCTGGGAAATGTCGCCCACCATTTATTAAGCACCCAGGCTGTACGAATAACAATGCTACTCTTTCCACACCCCCTTCGGGTAGATATAATTATACCCATTTCCAGATGAGAAAACTGGGGTTTGGAGAATTGGAGGGAGTGCCCAAGATTCCACGTTTGTTGGGTAGAGACAGCTCCAGGCCCGGCACGCATGTCTCTCCCTCATTAATGCTTGAGTTCTCTCAACTCCCTCTCCAAAGGCAGGGGGCGGGGGTGGGAGGGGATGTTGATGCACTTGCCCAGAGCCCCAGGATGAGGGAGAAGGAGACCAGTGGGTGCTGTAGCCTTTTGTCTTCCAGAGCAATGAAGAGACTGGCCTCAGCAGCCCCCAGGCTGAGCCCACGGGACTCTGAATCTCTCTGGCCACTCCTTCTTCAGCCAGCACACAACAGCTTTGTTGATGACTCAGCCACCCCACTGGTACACGTCACTGTCCTGCGAATAATGTAGCACAGAGCAGGGGTCAGGGCGGCAAGCCAGGATACCCGCCCACCCCGCCCCTCCCGCCCCTCCCCTCCCCACAAAGCCCTAGGGCCCAGTTGGGAACTTCACAGACAGGAAAAGTGGGTCAACCCTCTCCAGTCTTCACTCCTCCCCTCATCTTCGGGGACAGCCGGGTCCCTTTTCCCTGTCTGTCCTCTGCCCGTGCTGAGGGCAAGCAGGGTGATCCTGACCCCAGCCTACAGGCACAGACCTATGTGCCCAGAGGGCAGTGCAGGGGGTGCTGGCTAGTGGGGGCTCACCCAGGAGGACAGAGTGAGGACCCGAATCTCTTATTAAGGGAAGATGTGGGGTGGGAAGAATACACCAGAAGCACGTTTGTCTCTTATCCAGTGAGTATTCATTAAGTGACTGCTGTATGCCAGGGATTCCCAGGTGCTGGGGACCCCGAATTAATTGAGAAGGTTCATTGCAGAATCCCTGGTGTTTCATTCACCCTTGCCTCTCCACGATGCAAGTATCTGACATACATGGGCTCTCGTTAAGTATCTGTTAAATGAAGAAGTGACAGGCTTGGTTCTGGTCTTTCTGAAGCTTTATGAAGTCTATGGAAGATGCAGACATCAAACAAATAATTACATGACTAATTCACTCCAATTGTGATAAGGATTATGAAGTTCAGGTTGAACTTAAAATTGTTTTTAAAAGCTTTAAAAGGTTTTCCTTTTGAGAGAAATTTTCAGACTCTTCCCAGTATTGGTATAAGAAAAACAATGTAAAAATTAGCATCTTAGTGAGCTGTAGATAGACAATTTACCATGCTATATATAGCCTTATTTAATAGAAGAATAAATTCCTGTTGGCAGCAAAAAGAGAACGCAGCAAAACAAAACAAAATGGTGTGCGTGTGTGTGTGTGTGTGTGTGTTCGAGTATCTAAGCCTCTATATCTGCACAAAGTAAGAGGTCAGGGGCCTCTTCAAAAGCAGCCCATGAGGGTTTTGGATTGGTATTTATCATCTATGATTTTCCCCCCGCCTCCAGTCGTGGAACACTTGACAAATCTCTCGGTTAAGATGCCCTTTCTCCCTTGTCCTCTTTCCCTCGTCCTGCGTCCCTCTGTGGTGGTCAGAGGCCACCTCCTACGGGCCCCGCTGACTGCAGGCATGAGACTGCTCTCTGCTGAGCTAGTTTCTCCAAACAGGGTGGGCTCAGCCGCCCTCCTCTTGCCCCATGAGCCCTCGGTAAAGAGCAGGCTGACTTCCACAGCCCCACTGCCCCAGCAGCTTCGCTAAGTTCCTGACCACTTAAAAAAATAAACAGCAGATGGGGTGGGCCTCTGTGGGAGGCAACACACTTTGGAGCAAGAAGATCTAAGTCTCAGATTGGCCGTTTTGCAGAATCATAATCTTGATCAAGTGACTTAACCTGCCTGAGGCTCAGTTTCCTCATTGGCGAACTGGGGCTGAGAATATCGTCTACCTGACCTGGGTGTTGAGAGGGAAGAACAAACGAGGGCACACATACAGAACCCCAGCCCTACAGGGAGGGTGGGGGGTGAGGCCTGGGAGACCACAACAACACGCACGGGAGCCCGCCTGCCTCATGCACTGCCCGGGCCAATGACGGAGCTTTTAGCGGTGTCCAGCCCTGAGTCCCAGAAGAAAGTCAGATACAGGCTGAGACCACCTCTTCTGCAAGGTCCTTCTTTCCTTGGAAAGGTCTGTTTGTGTGGCCCCTGTAAGTGTGTGTCTTAGTCCATTCGCGCTGCTATACCAAAGTCCCACACACTGGGTAGCTTATAAACAACAGAAATTTATTCCTCGTCATTCTGGAGGCTGGGAAATCCAAGATCAAGGCACCAGTGTGGTTGGGTGAGGGCCCTCTACCTGGCTCATGGACAGTAGCTTCTCACTGTCTTCACATGGTGGGAGGGCAAGGGAGCTCTATGGGGTTTCTTTTATAAAACACTAATCCCACCCTCATGATTTAAGCACCTCCCAAAGGCCCCATCTCCAAATACCTTTGCCTTTAGGGGGTTAGGATTCCAACATATGAATTTGAAAGTGACACAAACATTCAGACCACAGCAGTGTGACTGGATTAAAACAAGTAAGACAATGGGAGCAAATAAGCAATGAGAGGTCGGCCCCCAGGGTGCAGAACCCAGGCCTGGGACCCTCCTTGAGTGTGGCTGCTTGTGGGAGGTGATGGGGGCCATGTCAGCATTCTTGTCCAGTTAGAGCTTAGTTACCCCTCAGGGGATCTTTTATAAACCCTTGAATGAAAACAACTGGTTTTCTTCCTACCTGGGATTCTAGAAAACTGAGCCCACAGGACACACCTATTTTTAAATTGCCAAACAAAACCACATGGAGTGTTTTTAACTGAAGAGTAACTCAGACCATCTCTTTCCTCAGATGGTGGAAACGCCTTGCGTAAGGGTCACTCGGTACTGTTCGTGGGGGCCAACAGCATGAGTTATCGACCTCTGAGGTCATTTTGGTTCCAACTCACAGTAAACAGAGGACTGATTCATAGGTACAGGTAAGAAACGAAGGGGAAAAGAAACAACAAAAGCTGAAAGCACCCAGCGAGCAGCTACATCCTCTAGTTGTTTCTGGAACGTGTCCACGTGGCCCTCGCAGAGCCTCTGGCCGTCGGCCAGGCGGAGCGCAATAACGGCCAAAGGCCTTTGCACTGTGTGATGTAATCACTACAGCTCGGCAGTTTGCTAAAGGAACGACCGACCGGCTAGCTGTGAGTAGATAAATGGAGGGTACCCACGTGATGCCCCTCCTGTGAACCCCAGACATCGAGCTCTGGAGCTAAAACTGGCTTTTCCGTCTGCTCATCTCTCCCGCCATGTGATAATCCTCTCTGTGCTTATTCCTTGAACACAACTCAAAACAGAAGTTAGAACAGTACCCAGATCAGCCTCCCTGCATTCAACTCTGTAATTGTTCAAGCTGGTTCTGTAACTGAAGGCTCTGAGCTGCCCAGGAGCTCCCAGGAGGCCAGAAGAGTCTGTCCAGACCTCTCATGAAAGATTAACTGGCTGGAGTCATGGCCCCAGCCCTGCCTGGTTGTCGCGGCTGCCTCCACTCTGGGTGAAGGCGCTATCAGGGGCAGGCCCAGAGCCCACAGAAGGACAACAACAAAAGCCACCAGCCCCAGAGGCGGGAGGCCAGCGTCCTGCCTCCAGCTCTCCCCCTAAGCACCTGGGCCCTCCATTCTCTCATGAGTAAAGTGGTGGGATTGGCCCTGACCCCACAGTACGCGAGAGAGGACACAGGAAAAGGCATCTGTGAGGGATCTGGGTTGGGGTCTGGCCTGCTGCTGAGCCCCTAGACCCTTACTGCCCTACAGGAGGAAAACCATGGACCTCAGTTTCCCCTGACTGAGGGAGCACCTCTAGCATTCATCATCAGGGCTGCCCTGTGAGGGTCTTGAAAAGCCCAGTAGAAAGGCATTTTGAGGAGAAATCACAAGCTGCAGAGACTCAATGAATGAGCCACAGCAAACTCCCTATGGGACAACTGAGTAAAAAAATAGAGTTTGGCCTTAGTCTGGGGAGCAGCATAGAAAGTGGTTTTATGTTCGGTGAGAAGTTTTGTTGTTTGCTTATTTTTAACAAGAGGCTTTATTGGAATTCCTACATTTTAACATAAATCTTTGACACTGTGAGTAAGACATTCCAAAATGACACGGAACTCAGAAATGCAAACCTGCATCTCTTACCCAGAAGGCTCACGTAGCGTCAGGTGTTCATAGGCTCCAAATCCATTTTAATTCAGGAAAGCAAATGAAAACACAACACCAAGAAATTTAGACAGCAATCTCTGGAGGGTTAAGTTAGAGGGTGTTTGTATTAATCTTTATCACTTTTTCCTTTCCCTTGTCGACACTGTTTACACAGTACATTAAATAAACACGGGCCTAGAAACATTGGCTCATCATTTTTGTCCCAAGCAGGTGGAAGCTTCTCACCACTGCTGTGTGGTCCCAAAACACACACATTCCAGTTAAAAACAAATTAAAGCAGGGGCGCCTGGGTGGCTCAGTTGTTAAGCATCTGCCTTCGGCTCAGGTCATGATCCCAGGGTCCTGGAATCGAGCCCCACATCGGGCTCCCTGCTCCGCGGGAAGCCTGCTTCTCCCTCTCCCACTCCCCCTGCTTGTGTTCCTGCTCTCACTATCTCTCTGTCAAATAAATAAACTAATTAATTTAAAAAAAAAAAACAAATTAAGGCAAAAACAGGCCCCTCCACCATATGTCTCCGTTGGTCCAGTCACCCCATTTGACATGGCTGAGTGACAGATGTCAGCGCCTGGACCTGCTGGATGTCAGGTAACTGGAACAGAGCTACCCAAACTGCCAGGATCCTTCTTGCTCTATAAACATACAGAAACCTGAGGAATGAATGCCAGTCTTATTCTAGAGTATTCTTACCCTTTGCTTGCACAGCCTTGATCTGTACTCTGGTTCATTAAAATGCTTGAGTCACCCTGTTTATCAGGGAACTTTGAGCTGCAGAACACTCTTAGAAGCTGTGGGGAGATACAGAAGGCTGCATTCCTGCCCGAAGTAGTAGTCTTCCTTCTAAGGAAAACAAGGCAAAATGCACATAAAAAGATAATATGTAGTGACATACATAAAGAAGTGCAAACTCACTAGGGTGAATGATATGCCCAGTCCTGGGGGTTATGGGATCAACGAACATCATAGACCAGGTGACTCAGAGAAAATGTTGTAGCCTAGTGAATCCATCACAGATCTTAAAATCATAGACTGGCAGATTCCAGACATTCTAGTCAGTAAAAGTATATTCTCCAGTGTGACTACCAGGCGTAGACACCCTAGTGTGAGACACTGTAAGCAGGCTTCCTTGGAGCAGAGTGTGGGAACGAGAAATAAGTAAGGATGAGCCTCGTGGAGGGTCTTACCACATAGACCCTCAGCGTCCATTCGCACGTCCATCCGCTGCGTAAGCCGTCCGGTTCCCTACGACAGCCGAGTGGTAACACCACCAGAGCAGTGTCTGAAGAGAATTTCAAGACAATGTAAAGGAATGTTACAGAATAATAGAGGCTGGAAGGGAAAACAAATAAAATAACAAGACTTAGGAGAGTTTTATTTAGTGAAAAATAAAATAAATGACACAAAAACTGTAGAATTTTGGCCTCATTACTTTGTGATCTTTAAATCCAGCCTAAAAAGTTAGAAGTAAGCACATAGCATACTGCAATAAAAACAGACAGTGAGGTGGGTATTCATTAATATTAGTTGATTAAAGCCAATATTTTCCCATCAAACTCAATAAAATGTGTACACCCACAACCGGGATACCATAGAGTTCAAATCAAATAACAATCCCCCCCAAATGGTCAGAGATCCTGCAAGCCGCACAGCCACCTACCAATTCCTCCTTCTGGTTCCCATAACGGGGTAAAGACCAAAGTAAACAAAGACGAGAGCTACTGGCGGATGGAGGAGTCAGCTCCTGTGTTTGGAGCCTGGCTTGGAGCAACCGGAGTGACCATGTGGTCCGCATTTCAGGGCACCGCGTTAAATGCGCTGGACTATCCTCCCCAAGGCTCTCAGGGGCTGGCTTCCTACGGCCTTCCTTTGCTACCTTCTGGGTTGCCCGCTGTTCCCCATGTGCACAAACACCCCCAGGCCAAGCCCACAGCCCCAGCTCCCGCCTGAGCTGTGCCTAGGTCTGTCCGCATGGTGAGGTGGTCTCTGGTCGACCTCTGTAAAGGTGCTTCTTCACACACTCAAGAGCCTCTTGGTCAAGGCGCCGGCCGTGGCTGGGCCGTCGTGGTCTGAAACATGCCGGCCAAGAAGCAACATACCTAAAAATGTCTCTCAGGGGCCACAGGCTTGCAAACTGCAAGAAAGCAAAACAATATTTTAACAGGCTGTCCAGCCAACAGGGATCTGGGACTTTTCTAGTAGGACTCCACGACTAATCCTGTCAAAACTAACACAGGATAGAACAATATTTGGCCAGGGAAAACTGCTGAAAGCTGCTGGTGTGTGGTCCTCCGTTTACTGGAATAGGATTGAGGGACTGGGTAATAATGATTTCTTAGGTTATAATGCCGGGCTTGGGTTTGGAAAGGAGATGGCATTTCAGAGAACATGAATTTACATGGAATGATTCCTGATACAAGAAAAACCCCTTTTCTGCATTCATAATCCAGAAGCTGGGCTGCATATTTGTGGGGGGTTTTCAGGCACTCACTTTGGAAAAGACAAGCTGGGGTTCCCCCAAATAACACGTTATTTTTATTCTTCTAGCCATGGGGTTGGCAACTTCTACATCACCTCCAAGATTCTGAGCCTTCTCCCTAAAGCCTGAGAAGGGAGGCACTTCAGGAGGGGCTGTTCCTTGCCCCTGGCCCTGGCAATGGTTCCTGTGGATGGGGAAGGAAGTAAAGTCCTGTCTGAGCTCTCAGGGCTAGAGCCGCTCTCCAAATGTGATTCAGCAGGCAAAGTCAGGCAGACAGAAACTCTGTCTGGCCTCAGCATCGTAAGCCCTCTTTGGCTATAAGCCCTCTGTGCCATGGCTTCTCACGTCTGAAAGTACACACACGTGCATGCACATACATGCTCATACAAGCAAACACACACAACCACGTACACATACTCGTTCAAGCACATGCACACTTCCCTGGGGAAATGGCAGAGGCAGACATGAGTGCACACAGCTCAGAAGGAAAAGCAGAGGGTTGGGAGGAGTATACAAAGGCGATCTGCTGGGCAGGATCTGGGTCAGGAAACATCAGACTCCCAGCCCCACGGCTGGCCAGCCCAATATTGCTGTATTAGGGACTTACTCTGAGACCTAGTTTCTTTTTCTCTAAAATGAGGATAACACCATCCTCTCAGGATATTTTTTTTTTTTTTGGAGCATTAGTGAAATGATATATGCTAAAGCATTTTGTAAGTTGCAGTGCCTTGTGGACTCACAGACACCTTGAGGAAAAAGGAAAATGGCACCACTAGATGCACCTATGAAAACATCCTCCCATAGTTTGAACCAAGGGCAAAAAGTTAATTAAAGCTCTACAGTCAAAAACCACAATTGCAACTAAAGCCAGTATTGCCATTGTCAACCCTCGTATGTCACCTGGCAGGGGAGGGAGTGCTGACAGGCCTGGGAATCCTGGCTTGATTGGAAACCACTCTTTCATTGCACAATAACATAGGGTCATAAGGCTAGCGGCAACATCTGTTCATCACGGATTTTTTTGTGTTAATTTTTAAGTACTGCATTAAAATATTATTCATTTTGATTGCTCAATTCTTTGGTGCTCCCTTAAATACCATGTGGGAGCTGAGTGCTTCCCTTGCCTCCCCAGCCCCAGCTCCTGTAAACTGGAAATGAATGTTACTGTTTGGTTTGGGTGGCTCTTCTGCGCAGCTTTCGCCAAGTCATTTTAGCTTTCCTCCCCATTTGTCCAATCTACAAAATAATAAAACTATTGTAAAGGTATAAAAGAAGTCAGAGGGGCGCCTGGGTGTCTCAGTTGGTTAAGCGACTGCCTTCAGCTCAGGTCATGATCCTGGAGTCCCGGGATCGAGTCCCGCATCAGGCTCTCTGCTCGGCAGGGAGTCTGCTTCTCCCTCTGACCCTCCTCCCTCTCATGTTCTCTGCCTCTCATTCTCTCTCTCTCAAATAAATAAATAAAATCTTTTAAAAAATAAATAAATAAATAAATAAAAGAAGTCAGAGAGCTGGTCCTTGATGTCAAGGGCCTTTCAGTCTGGTTGGGAAGCCAAACTGATGCAGTCCAAGGAGAGTTTGAGCAGCTGAATTATACAAGACAGTGTGGTACAAACTGTTGTTACAAATGCCTTCGGAATTCGGAATAGGAGGAAGATGTCTGGGAGCCTCTCCAGTGGGTTCTGGATGTGAACCTTAAGTGAAGTAAAAATTTGGGTTAGCACAAAAAAAAGGAGAGGCATTTTCAGCGGAGGAATATTGCACGGGCTGAATGGTGCACATCTACTTCCTTTCCGCTGGCTCATAGGGCAGAGCTCAGTTCTAAGTAACCCTGATACACAAAACCTATCGTAGGCAGCTCTCTCTCTCAAAAGAAGGATTCACATTCTCCCGATTGTCCCTAAAATCTCAGAGCACTTGACAACATTTTTGGCCTTTTTGGCCATTTCAGCACCAAATCTTAAAATGGTTTTAATGATTGTTTTTTGCCACAATAAAAGAGAAAGAGTGAAGGTCATCAAAAACAAGAAAAGTCTGAGAAATTGTCACAGCCAAAAGGAGCCTAGGAAACAAGACAAGTAAATGTAATGTGGTGTTCTGGATGGCACACTGGAACGTAATCAGGACATTAGATAAAAACTACGGAAAACTGAGTAGAGTCTAGACTTCAGTTAATAATAATAAGTAGTTTACTATGTAGGGACGCCTGGGTGTCTCAGTCGGATGAGCAGCCAGCTCTTGATTTTGGCTCAGGTCACAATCTCAGGGTTCTGCGCTCAGCAGGGAGTCTGCTTGGGATTCTCTCTCTTCCTCAGCCTCTGCCCCCTTTCCCACTCTCCCGCACATGCATTTTTTCTCTCTCAAATAAATAAATAAATCTTAAAAAAATAATAATAAGTAGTAGGTTACTATGTAACATGTTAATAACAGAAAACTGTCTGGGGCACATGGGGGTTCTATACAAAAAGCATACTATAAAAATATACTATAGAATACAAAAGTACAAAGGTATAAAAGTACACTAAGCATGGTATGCTATAGTTTTCTATAAATCTAAAAACTACTCTAAAATAAAAAGCTGATTAAAACAAAAACAGTCTTAACGGCACAGTAAGATTAGAGCCAAAAAGAGGGGAAAAGATAAAAATGGGTCCTGAAGATATCAGAGGTCAAAGTCACTTGTGTTAAAGGCTGTTTTCTGAACGTCCCCAAAGGGGACCACTTGAGGAGCACGTGGTGGGTCAGCTGAACTATAATAAAAAGGTTGGAGAAAGAGTCCAAGGGGTTCAATAATCCTTCACCCAATAAAATTTCAAGTCATTAACCACAGTCTGGGTGTTCTGAGCTGAAAATGACTCATACGAAAATCCCCTAGACCTAAACACAAGACCTCAGAAGGGAAGCAGAGTTCATGAGGATTTTTGATTTCCCTGAGGCTGGCTCTGGCCTCCTGGGCAGCTCTAGGAGTCGGGCTTGCCCTCTGGGCCTCATCCCGGATAGTCCTGTGGTCAGGGCCCCGTTGGCCAGATGTTGCCCAAGAAGTTACAATCCAAGACGTCCTCATCTCTTGGGAGGCTCTTCCATGGCAGTCCGGATGTCAGCTCTCATCCTACCCCCTGCCTCCTTTGCCTAATCCCAAAGCAGAAACGCATAGTGCCAACACACCGCCAAATGGAAGGAAGATGGAGAGTAATCAAAGTAACAAGGTAGTTCAGGGTGCAAGAAAGTTCGGCAGATCCCAATCCCAGCCCCTGGGGTCCCATGTATTTGTTCAAGTTTCTCTGTTCAGAAAACCAGAGCGAGAGCTGAGATAAAAACACAGAAGTTCGGGGCGCCTGGGTGGCTCAGTCGCTAAGCGTCTGCCTTCGGCTCAGGTCATGGTCCCAGGGTCCTGGAATCGAGTCCCGCATCGGGCTCCCTGCTCAGCGGGAAGCCTGCTTCTCCCTCTCCCACTCCCCCTGCTTGTGTTCCCTCTCTCGCTGTGCCTCTCGCTGTCAAATAAATAAATAAAATCTTAAAAAAAAAAAAAAAAAACACAGAAGTTCTTATTAACAGCAACCCTGTGTGTATATGTGTGCTCACACACACGGGCACACCCTGCCAGGTTCAGCACTGAGTCAACAGTGAGGGGCTGCCAGCCCAGAGCTCTCGCCCAGGACTGCCTTCTGTACTCCTCCACCCGGGACAAGGGGAGCCTGTTCCCCTCATAGGCAGCCAGCTTCAGATGAGACAACTGCTCATCACATGCACTTGCCTTCTCGTTTTTCCAAAACCACAAAGAAAGTGTAGAGCTCTTTGGCTTCGGTCTGCCTTTATTCTGCCACCTGACTGGCAGATATCCTGTTCCCCACACCAAGCAGTGCTCCCTAGGAAGCAGTCAGAGGTGGAGAAAGGGTGTCTGGTGCCGGCACAGAGCCCCACTGTCACGGCCAACAAGCCCAAGTGATTTCACAAGAGCAAGACAGAGACCAACCACCCAACTCAGCAGAGATCCGGGCAGCAACCTGTGCGCAATTTACTGACCAGGGTGCCAACAGCCAGCTGAAGTGTCCTGAGATGGGCCATTTGGGGAATCACCTAGTCAAGACCCACAGAGCCACAGCCCAGCGGACCCTGGCCTGGATCTGTGAAGCGCCCACCTCCTTGTCTAGAGGACACAGTCCCGAGTCCTCAGGGTTAGTGACTCCATCTCCGGTTTTCACTCGGCCCACCACCAGTTCTCTTTCCAACACTAACCAGAACTTTCCTTTCTGACTCCCTGGAACATCCTTATCTGGCTCTTGTTCTGCCTTCTGAAGCCACCCGGTAGTAAACTTACTCTGTATGCTGCATGAGGGATCCTCATAGGACTGGAGAAATTCCCTCTAGAGCCTTCTTTCCTCCCACTTAGCTCCACCTTTGGCAACCATTTCTCGTATAGAATTCTTACCATTTCGTTTACCTGCTGTAGACACTTTGATTTATCACCATCCCTTAAAATTAAGAACTCTGTTCTCATAACACAGTTTGAAGTTTAGAAATTGATGCCATGGAGCACCTGGCTGGCTCAGTCCGTTAAGCATCTGCCTTCGGCTCAAGTCATGATCCCAGTCCTGGGATCAAGCCTCGCATCAGGCTCCCTACTTAGTGGGGAGTCTGCTTCTCCCTCTACCCCTCAAACCACTTGTGCTCTTGCTCTCTCTCTCTCACAAATAAATAAATAGAATCTTAAAAAAAAAAAAAGAGAGATTGATGCCAAGAAAGCTCATTTTTCCCTTTCCAACATTTCCCTCTTTAGCACTACTGGATAATAATTTCATTAGAAATTTCAAATCAACAGCTTTCTTATTCTATCAACCTGTCTACATTTATTGCCTGGCATTCTTCTACAGAAAGAAAGTAGAGCTTTCCTTTATCAACTGAAGCTATCTGGTCAACATGAGAGGCAAGATGAACAATTATTATGCTTTAATGGTCTTCAGAGAAGTTGATTGTTTTGCTGCAACAAATAGTGACAATGAATTGTCTCTTTCTTCCTCTCTCGATGATCATTATGAATTCATAGATTTTCTCCATTGTAGAGATAAAGAAATAAAGCCCAGAGAAAGTTTCCTTTTCCAATGTTAGGCAGTTAATAAGTGACAGAGTTAGGACTTCCAGGCCCATCTAATACCAAAACCAAACTCCTAACCATTATACTCCCCTGCTTCCTTATGGTCAATGGTTATTTAAAGTTTCCAAACACTGATTTTGAAAATGTAAATTATTGCAGTTCATTTAGTTAATCCTAGATTCAGACACTTGAGTTAATGTTGCCTGGGTGGATCTCTGCCAATCCTGGAATTTATTTTGCTTTTAATCATCCTTCATGTTTTCATAATAACCCTCATGTTTTCAGGACCATTTTCACTGACAGAGAAGGTAGAAGCCAAACAGAAATTGAGAGACTCTGCTTCTTGCTAATGTTACAGTCCTTTCCCAAGTAGTGGCCTACCTCTTTATCGTTCATCTTTTTTCTATGAACAAAGCTGTGTCACAATTACAATCCAGAGAACTACAAGAACTTGTAGATGAAATATGTATTCTCTTCCCCACTCCTGTTGTCCTTGTCCAAATATTGCCCATTGCAATCACAGCAGTTTTGTGGATTTCTTAACCCATAGAGGACCCTCTCTCTTCTTGGTTCTATGTAATTTTTTTGAAGTAGCTATACCCTTCCACACAGTTTTATACTGGGTTCACACAATAACAAGTGATATTTGGCCCACTTTGTCCTATCTGCCTCATCCTATCTCCAGGATAGAATCCAATTCTATTCTGCATCCATTGATGCTGACCAAAAGATGGACTGTCCCGTTCTAGGTTAAGGAGAGACACGGCTCTGATATCTGGAGTATTTTCCTGCCTCAATAAAAATCACAGATATGAGTCACAGGTAAGTAAATAACTAATCAACACATGTATTTGTTGGATAAATAAAATTTTATTGACTGATATAAATCTATCATTTAGAACATTGGTACTAAATAATAGCTCACAATTTGTCTTCATTTACCGTGTGTTAGAGAGCACACTAACGTCTTTACTCACATTGTCTCATTTTATCTTTACAACAACCATTTAAGATGGATATTTTATCATCCTCGTTTTACAGATGAAAGAAATCAAGGCTTAAGCAGTCTAAAAAATTACCCAAGGTTAGTAAGTGGTAGAGCCAACATTCAAAGTCAGGCTCCCCAACTTAGGAGGCCACACTTTTAGCCCCTCTCTGTGACACTATCCCTTTGCTACTTGAAATGCATTAGCCAATGAAAAAGGAGCTTCTGACATAAAGCCACTCATGTACAATATTGTCACATGAATTCTGAGAAACAGGCTTTCACTTTCAGTCATCATTGAGTACCTTGGGACACATTAATGTTCCTGCCAAAAATAACAAAAAGCTGCATTAAATAAAATTTAAATCATCTTCCACACATCAGAGAGCCATTGAAGCAAAGAGGACTACAGGGTCAAAGATTCCAAAGTGGGAAGAACCATGAAGAAGTGAGCTGACTTTGTGCAGCTATGTTAACCCTTGGGGCATTTGCTGGTTCTGAGGACAGGGCGACAGCTAAGAATCTGGGCTTTGCTTGAGCAGAGGCTGCTGCTGGGGACAGAGGATCAACAGAGCTTTGGGAGTTTTTTGTGCACGCTTGAGAGGCCAATTATTCCAATGAGAATGAAAAGGCAGAGAAGTAGACCTGTCACACTGCCAGATTTTCCCTCGAGAAATTTCTCAGAATCTGAAGCTAAGGCAGAGCAGAAAATTAAAAGTAAGCAGACATCCCAGGAAGGCGGAGTAGATCTCTATTGCATTCTTATTCCTGCTAAGTACAACTAAAAGCCCTGGACAGCATGTATAAAACAAACCTCAGAAACCTCCAGAAGGTGGAAAGAAAGAGGCAGATGGGTTAGGGGCCTCAGGACCCAACAAATGACATGGCGTGAGTTCTCCAGGTCTTTTTATTGGTTTTGGTTTGTTCACCTTGTATAACCCATCACTGGAGCTGAAGAAGCCTGCAACTCAGAAATGACAGTGGGCACAAACCAAATAGTCCCACGGAAGCTTCTCTCTCTAGCCAAAGGGCCAGGAAGGGACAGCCCAGCAAGACAGAGAACTTTTAGACGATAAGCACTCTACTTCAGCCAACCACAGAAAAAACTGTGGTCTCACTCCCACCCTCACTGGTAAAAGTCTAGACTTTTACCTGCACCATGTTATGAGAAGTGGTACCCATCACCCCTTCAGGGGTAGTGTCAGAGAACACAAGTAAGGAGTGGGGACTTTCATCCCCACTGGCCGGCACAAGGCCTCCTTCCGCACAGAGTCAGTGGAGACCATGTGGGGAGAGTGGAGGTGCACCCTCACAGGAAGTCCTCGACTTAGAATTTTTCAACTTTACAATGGTGTGAAAGTGATACATGTGCAGTAGAAACCACACTTCAAATTTTAATTTGGATTTTTTCTGGGCTAGCAATATGCCATAAGATCCTCTCTTGTGATGCTGGGTAGCAGCCCCAGCTCCCAGGCAGCCATGAGATCCTGAGGGTCAACAACCAACACACTTACCACTCTACTGTACCAATAGAGCCTTTCTGTTTCTCACTTTCAGCACAGTATTCAGTAAATTATAGGAGACATTAAACACTTCAGATTAAAAAGGCTTTGTGTTAGATGATTTGCCCAACCATAGTCTACTGCAAGTGTTTTGAGCATGGTTAAGGTAGGCTGGGCTAAGCTAAGTTGTTCAGTAAATTAGGATATTAAATGCATTTTTGCCTACCATATTTGGGTTTATCAGGAGGTAACCCCATTGTAAGTCAAGATACGGTCTTTGTCCCTGATTTCTGGGATCAAGCCTCTAAATCCTCGGAATTTCCCAGGGATAAGTGTCTTTGTTATTCATTGTGGGCCCCTGGGACCCACAATGCTGAGTTATGCTAATTCAGTAATTAACGGTGGGCCCCCTGTTTCAAGATGGGGGCTACCTACACCAGAAAAACCAACTACGTCATTAGAGGGTTGGCACCTTGAACTACATGATATCAGCCCACCCTCCCAATGTCCAGGGAAGGGAGGGAGCTGGAGACTGAACTCAATCATGTGGCCAATGATTCAATCCACCATGCCTTTGTAATAAAATCCCAATAAAAACTCTGGTACCAAAGATTGGTTGGGCTTCCTGGATGGTGAACATATCGATCGGCCCAGAGGGTGAGATGTCCTGACTCCCTGGGGAAGCTCTGTTTTGGGAACCCTCTCAGATCTTGCCCTTTGGGTCTCTTCCTTTGGCTGCTCCTGATTTGCAACTTTTATAATGAAACTTTCATAGTAAGCATAGTACTTTCCAGAGTTCTATGAGTTATTCTAGTGAATTACCAAACCCGAGGTGATAGTGGGAACCCCCAAATTCGTAGCCAGTTGGTCAGAAATTCAGGTGACCTGAGAAACCTGAGAAGTAGCTGGCATCTAAACTGAGGGCAGTCTGGTGGGGGGCTGTGCCCTAAACCTGTGAAGTCTACTCTGGTTAATTAGCATCAGAACTGCATTGCAGTATTGTGTACGATCATACCAACTGCTGCAAAAACAGAATTTGACAAAATTCAACATGCCTCCAAGGTAAATATTCTCAGAAAAATAAGAAGAGAGAACTTCCTCAACTTGATAAAGAGCATCTACAAAAAAATCTACAGTTAACACTATATTTAATGGTGAAAGAATGAATGTTTTTCCCCAAGACTGGGAGTAAGGCAAAGATATACACTCCCACCGCTCATATTCAGTATACTGCTAGAAGTTCCAGCCAGTGCACAGTCAAGCAAAGGAAATACTTGACGTCAAAAACACAATCCGGGTGGGAGGATGGGTTAGCCTGGTGGTGGGTATTGAGGAGGGCACATTCTGCATGGAGCACTGGGTGTTGTGCACAAACAATGAATCATGGAACACTTCATCTAAAACTAATGATGTAATGTATGGGGATTAACATAAGAATAAAAAATTAAAAAAAAAAAAAACACAATCCATGGGGCGCCTGGGTGGCTCAGTTGGTTAAGCGACTGCCTTCAGCTCAGGTCATGGTCCTGGAGTCCCTGGATCGAGTCCCGCATCGGGCTCCCTGCTCAGCAGGGAGTCTGCTTCTCCCTCTGACCCTCCCCCCTCTCATGTGCTCTCTCTCATTCTCTCTCTCTCAAATAAATAAATAAAATCTTTAAAAAAAAAAAAACACAATCCATGAAAGGAGCAACTGGTAAATTGGACTTCATCAAAATTTAGGACACTGTCAAGAAGATGAAAAGACAAGCTATATAGAATGGGAGAAAATATTTTCAAACCATCTACCTGACCAAGGTATAGTATCTGGAATATATACAGATATATTCCAGAATATATATTTAAGAGTTTATATATATTTTATATATTTAAGAAAAGTTATATATATAAATATATATACTCTTTATATATATTATATATATTTAAAATAATTATATATTATATATATTTAAGAAGAATTATATATTATATATATTTAAGAAGAATTATATATATATACTCTTAAAACTCCACAGCAGAAGATAAACAATCCAGTCAGAAAACGGGCAAAACATAATAATGAGTAGCTAGGTTGAAACCATGTGACTGGTTTTGCCCAAATGGCTCTGAGCAGAAGTGATACATCACTTTCAGGTAGAGCAGTTAAGAAATGGTGTGAGTTTTTCATGTTTTCTCTTTTCCCCCTCCTGGAAGCCAAGTGTTGAGATGGTAGCATCACCGGGTGGCCTGAGTCCCTGACTCACTGTGTAGAGAAGAGATTCTCTGGTGAGCTGCTCAAGTTACACTGGACATTACATGAGCAAGAAACAAACTTTGGTGTGTTAAGTGACTGTAATTTGTGGAATTGTTTGTTACTGTGAGAAACCTGTTCTATCTAACAAATGCAGTGGATGAATTATAATGTAATAACTTAATACACATTTCTATACCATCGGGCAATTACATGGCTTCCAAATTTTCAGTTATTTATATATTGACTATTTCTGTTTATGTATATACTCAGTGCAGGATTTTCTTTAGAGTAGTGTAGGGATGAAGATTATTTCCAGGAAATTCCTGGAAGCAGTACGAGTGGGTAAAAGGAAATAAAAGTTTCTATTATTCTATACATTAGTGCCTTTCTTAGTATCTGATATACAGAATTTGACCATCAAAACTTTGTTGAATGAATACTTTCTAATACTTGACACCACCAATCTTGCCAACTTTTACTGTTACCATGTTTTTGGTAAAGTTAATGAGTATAAAGTCATTCTTTCCTGATATTTCAGTTTGCACGACTTCAGGTAGAAGTCAGTTCGAGCATCTCTTCATATATTTGTTTGCTTTGTAATTCTTTTTTTTATGAATTTCTAGAACAGAGATGTTTGTAATTGAGGAACAAAGCAGTAGCTTTGTCTGATAAAGTTATTTCTCTTTGTTGGCTTCCCCAAAATAGCAATCAATCAAACTGAAAGGTGAAAAGTATACTTTCACTTTCTCTAACGCGTGAAATAGCAATCAATCAAACTGAAAGGTGAAAAGTATACTTTCACTTTCTCTAACACGTGGAACAAAGCCAACTCGTTCAGCTGAGGTTAGCTTTAACTAACCCTTTCAGCTGAGAGCCTCAAATGTTCTTTCATTATGTTCATCCAAATGTTTAATTAACTACAGCGATGACTAATTAATAGACACCATTTCTGCCATCTGGAACTAGCTCCCTCTATCTCTTGGCCTTATCGTTTTTCCAGTTCAGCTAAGATCTTAATGAATGTATTTGTCTTCCTTTTCATCTTATTTTTCTTCCTCTTTTCTTTTTAATGTTTAGCACTTAAGAGAACTCAAGGTAGGAAAATTGTTGTCTAGGAGGAGCCTAGGAGAATTCACTTGGATTTTCTGCATCAGTGCTACAAAATTTTGTTATAGTCATTTATTTGCCTCTATTGTCTATAAAGCCATACTAAGTTGTTCATTAACAAGTCTGAAGAACAAAACAAAACAAAACAAGACAACAAAACCTGAATAACAACAGGGCTTTTCTTGCTCTGGCTGCTGTCTACTTGTCCAGTCCTCTTCTGAACACAACACCATACATTTTTATCATACCAAACTGCTCACACTTCCTGGCATGGCCCCTGATCTTGCATCCCTTCGTCTCTGGTTATGCTGTTACTTTGGCCTAGAGTGCCCTTTCCCACCTGGGAATTCCTCTTATTCATTAGGATTCACACTAATGTCAACATGTCTGTGAAGCCTCCGCTGCCACCCTGGCCAAGAGCTGCTCACCACTCTCTCCCCACGTTTCTGCAGGACACATCACCACTGTCACACCTTCCTCATCGTACGGCTCTCTCCTCCAGATTCTGAGTCAAGAGCACATATTCTCTATCCGGAGAGCAAAAACGTTAAGTGGTTTTTGTTTGACAAATGGCACTAGGTCAAAGCATTTACCAAAGCTTTTCTTTCTTTCCTTCTTTCTTTCCTTCTTTCTTCCTTTCTTTCTTTCTTTCTTTCTTTCTTTCTTTCTTTCTTTCTTTCTTTCTTTCTTTCAGATTTATTTTATTTGAGAGACAGCAGCGGGGAGGGGCAGAGGGAGAGGGGAGAGAGAGAGAGAGAATCTTAAGCAAACCGCACGCTAAGTGTGGAGCCCAACACAGGGCTCAATCCCACGGTCCTGAGATCATAACCTGAGTGGAAACCAAGAGTCAGACGCTTAACCAACTGCGCCACCCAGGCACCCTGCTTTTCACTTTGAACTTCTGATTAGGCCAGACAGATATCACCCCAATTGGTCATCAAAACAAAACTATAGTGACTTTTCTTTGAGCAAAAGCATGCAGAAGAACATCATAATGATGAAGGGCAAGTTATAAATGCTTCAGTTCAGAACTTAGCACCAATATTCCATACCCTTTCAGGGTCTCCATTCCAACCACTGCCCTCACTACAACCTTAGGTTCTGAAATGCCATTAAAATACACCCAGGAAATAGGTCTGTGCAAGTCCGAGCACACATTTGGGAAGTGTTTACATATATACACATACATATATGGTTAACTAATATTGACAAGGGAACCAAGAGTACTCAATGGACAAAAGACAGTCTCTTCAGTAAATGGTGCTAGGATAATTGAATATCACATATAAAAGAATCTTACACCACTCCCAGAAATTAACTTAAAATAGATTACAGATTTAAACGTGAGATTGGAAGTCATAAAACTCCTAGAAGAAAACATAGGGAAAGGCTCTTTGACATGGGTCTTAACAATGCTTTTTCAGAGATAACACCTAAAGCACAAGCAACAAAAGCAAAAATAAGTGAGAGTATATCAAACTAAAAAGCTACACAACAAAAGAAACCATCAACAAAGTGAAAAGGCAAGCTTAAAAAAATGGAGAAAAACATATTTGCAAACCATGTATCTGATAAGGGGTTAATATCCAAAATTATGAAGAACTCAATAGCAAAAAACCAAACAATCCAATTTAAAAATGGGTAAATGACCTAAATGGACATTTTCCAAAGAAAATATACAAATGGCCAACGGGTACATGAATAGAAGCTCAACATCACTCATCATCAGAGAAATGCAAATCAAAAACCACAGTGAGATATCACCTCACACCTGTTAGGATGTCTGTCATCAAAAACACAAAAGATCACAAATGCTAGCGAGGATGTGGAGAAAAGGGAACTCTTGTGCACTGCTGATGGGATTGTAAATTGTGCATCCACTGTGGAAACCAGTATGGAGGAGCTTCAAAATGTTAAAAACAGAATTACCTATGATCCAGCAATTCCACTTCTGGGTCTGTATTTCATGGGAAATGAAAACACCATGTCAAAGAGATACCTGCACCCCCATGTCCTTAGCAGCATTATTTGCAATAGCCAAGACACAGAAACAACCTAAATGTCCATCAACACAGATGAATGGATAAAGAAGCTGTGATAATATATACACAATGGAATATTATTTAGCCATTAAAAAAAGGAAATCCTGCCATCTGCAATGCCACTGATGGACTCTGAGAGCATTGTTTTAAGTGAAATAAGTCACACAGAGACATACCATACAAATACAAATACTACATGAAAAGATCCACTTATGTACGGAATCTAAAACAAACAAAAAAAGACAACCAAACCCAGAGGAAAAAAGAGATGAGTTTGTGGTTACTAGAGTCAGGAGTTGGGGGTGGGGGGTGGATGGAGGAAGGTGGTCCAAGCCACAAATTTCCAGTTAGAAGAGATATAAGTACTAAGGATGTAACATAGAGCACGATGACTGTAGTTAAAACTTCACGGTATGCTTGAAAGTTGCTAGGAGAATAAATCCCAAGAGTTCTCATCACAAGGGAAAAAACATTTTTTTCCTTTTTTTGTGTGTATATCTATATGAGATGATGGATATTAACTAAACTTGCTTTGGTAATCAATTTTTTTAAAGATTTTATTTATTTATTTGACAGAGAGAAAGAGAGCACAAGCAGGGGGAGTGGCAGGCAGAGGGAGAGGGAGAAGCAGACTCCCTGCCAAGCAGGGAGCCCAATGTGGGACTCGATCCCAGGACCCTGGGTTCATGATCCAAGCTGAGGGCAGTTGCTTAACCGACTGAGTCACCCAGGCACCCCTGTGGTAATCCTTTAATCAGTATATGTAAGTCAAATCTTTATGTTGTACACCTTAAACTTAAGCAGTGCCAGATGTCAATTGTATCTCAATAAAATGGGGGAAAATAGAGCTTATTTCAGGACTGGACTATTTCCTACCATACATGACAATCCTCAGAAAACCGATCGCTGGGACACCTGGGTGGCTCAGTCAGTTAAGCATCTGCCTTTGGCTCAGGTCATGATCTCGTAATTGGTTATTTCAGTTAAACTCACATGTATTATAAGAGTTTAAAAATCTAAAGTGTTCTCATAGATTAATTTGGTTGATGCTGTTGTTCCAGCACTTTTACAGCCTGAAGTATATGGTGTGACCTATGTCCAAGGGTGGGGTTCACACTCTGAGGGTCCCTATCTACCTGTTTGAACAGGACAGGTATCAAATGCCACTCCATTGAGCTCATTTAACTGCTCAGCCTCCCCGTGGGACAGGGTAAATGATTGAAGAGGGGCTGGAAGTAAGGAAGCAGAAAGAGGGGTGAAATTTAACCCCATTTCAGGGGCAAAGCTATACCTAGAAACAAATGTAAAGATCAGATTAATATGGGCAAATTACCATTAGCTCAAGCAGAAGACCAGTGATTTAACATCCTTACCTAGCGTCATCGAAAATCTCCTTTATACCATTGGAAAGCTTCAGAGGCTGATAACGACCCTGCCGGGCACAAAGGTAGCTCCCAGCCTAGGGGAGGAGCCTGGGTTTTGTGGCGTGCTCTCTCATCCTAGGATCTGGTTTTAACAGCTTCGGTCATTAGGAGTGAAACTTCCCAGGAACCTTTTGCCCGAAATGGGGTGTGTTAAGTTCCAGACAGTTCAGATCAATATTATGGACCATTAACTCAATGTTTTTGTTTAAAGATGAGCAGGAATGAGTAAGTATTGTCCTTTATCCAGAAAGTTCCCAGAACACAGGGTGTGGAGGAGCCTTCAGAGCTGTGCTTGTCTTGGGCATATATAAGTCTGCTGCTGGATGGCTCTTCCATGGTAGACTTCGGGTCCTGAGATGTCTGTGGCCTGGAATGCCCATGACTGTCATGTTCGTGGGATAGCACATTTAAAGAAATATGAAACCGAAAATGGAAACTTTACAAAGGTAACAAAAAATTTAAGAGCTCACTGGCAGCAGTATGTTCAATTAGCAAAAGGAGTTTTTAAGTGACGTTGCCCAGGAGAGTAACGAAGTAACGGAACAGCACGGGCCAAATGCAGAAAAATCGAAGGATTGGATGGACTTGAATATTCAGCAACCTAACTGCGTCACTGTTCAAATCTCAGATGTTTAAATACCAAAGAAAAAAATCCATGAGGGAAAAAACCAAAACAAAACAGATTTTCTCTCTTCTAAATAAATCAATCATCTATTAAGTTGTAATAGGGTGGCAGGTTGCAGGTGATTTTCTTTAATTTTCCAAACTCCCTGATATATTCTTTTATTGTTTTGCTAATAACAATAATAAGCAGATAAGTTAACCTAGCAACAGGTTAACATAAGCACTTAATAAAGGCTTTTAAACAATGACATATGCAAATAAAAAGAAGAAAATATTCATCCTCCAGGAAGCTGTTTACAGGAAAGCACTTCCACAGCGAACAAGTGAGGTCTCCCCACCCCAGCTCCACCGTCCACAGAACTATTCTGTTGCAGACCCCAGGTTGCTCACAACTCAGGTTGCCCTGGAGAGGAGGTTCCTCCATCCCCCTCATGCCTGACTGTGCCACATTCTTCCCTCATGCTGTGTCTCGGGCACCATCTGGACCAGCTGTGGCCCACTCCTGCCATAAATATCCCATCCCACTCTGGAATCCTCAGGGACCTTCAGACATGGCCCATCCCACCTCCCTGGACTTCTTTCATCCAGAGATTCTCCTTTCCCTTCCTGTTCAGGCCGGGCAGGAGAAGGACTCGCCAGGACAAGGGCGACTATGGGGGTTCCACTGGTAATTCCTAGGTAAATTCTTCCTCCATCTAGTGTGATGTCTAACATCCCTAGAAGGAGCCCGTTCCAAGCTGGCAAGCTTTCCTCCAGGCAACAACTTCATGAATCCTGAACACACTCTTCTGAGGCACAGAGATAAAGAGTACTGTTGGCTTTGATTTACAGAGAGTTTAGAGAGTGGGGTGACGTTTTTGGCCAAGAGTTCCTTAGCAAAACAGGAAAAACAAAAGATGATTTCTTTGCTTTCCGTGTACTGCTCAGAGAGGATAGACCCCTTCTCTGTCTTGTTTTATTTTTATTTTATTATTGAATTATAGTTGGCATACAGCGTTATATGAGTTCCAGGTGTACAACAGTGATTCAAGAATCCTGTTCCTTACCCAGTGCTCACCGAGGTAAGTGTACTCACCACCCATAACCATACAATGTTATTAGGATGTTATAAATGATATTCCCAATGTGGTACTTACTGTTTTATAACCGCAAGTTTGTACTTCTTAATTGCCTTTACTATTTTGCCCGCCCCCCCTCTTCTCTCTGGCACCCACCGGTTTGCTCTCCATATTTATGAGTCTGTCTGTCTGTTTGTTCATTTCTTCTGTTTTTCAGATTCCACCTATAAGTGAAATCATACAGGATTTTCTTTCTCTGTCTGAGAGAATGGGGCTGCACAATGAGATGAAGGCAAGCAAGGGCTCCGCAGTGCGCCCTCCCACGTCAGGGTGCAACCCCTGAGGGTCAGAAGGCAGAGGGGAAAGGATAAAGCCTCTGCCCTCTCATTCGAGGTGGACAAGGACAAGACTAGGGCTGCCGGGAGGGAATGCCTGTCCCCAGGAAAAGGAACCTCCAAAATTTCAGATTTTCCAAACTTATCATTATAAAATGACACCTCAGCCTGGACCCCAGACTCATACTTCTGAGAGGCCTAGTGTCTCTCCCCACAAGCCAGCAGCGCCGCTGTCCCCATCACAAAGGCCACTGCTGCTTGGAACCCGCTGGGCATCTCATCTGCCCTCCTGTGTCCCCTCCTTCGTAAACTGCTGCTCCTTTGTGGTGGATGCTGTCGGGCACTCTGCCCTCCAAGTCCCCCTCATCACTGCTCTCTGTGGCTCTTCTTGGGCCCCACCCCGACCCCCGCCCTTCCCAAAGACTTTGGCGCCTGACTCCCAGTCATCTGCTCCCTCTAACCTGTTCCCAGCCTCCCCCTTCCTCCCGTTACCCTAAGTGACTTTGTTGTGTGTGACTGGCCCGCCCAGATTCTTGAACTTCTCACACTCAAAATGCTTCCCCACAGCTGCCCATACAACACAGCCTCATGGCCACCGGGAGCAGCTCCGCACCCCAAGTTCAGATGCCCCTGAGTATGCCCCATGTCCTCCTGCCTTTGACCGGTCTGCTTCTGCCCTCCCCCAATCTCCTGTCTTCCTCTCCCTTTCTAACCAGCGTGAATTCTAAAGCTTGTCTCTTCAGCCGTCCCACGCAAACATCTCCACCCTTGTGCCACCTTGTCCTTCAGTTTGGAATATACTGGGCTTCTCGGGGCTTGGCCTGAGGCTTCTGGAGAACTCACACAGCCTCTGCGAGCCTTGCGTCCCCCCAGGTGAGGGCTAACCCAACATTTGTTCCTAGGCCTTGCCTGCCTTGAACACAGACGTGAGGCCTCCATCTGAGGAAAGGTTGAAAGGATGGCCCGGATGCCCACCCTGACATCACAGAGCCTCTGAACCAAATGCCAACCCTGCCTCCATTGGACTTTCGGTCACATGCCCCACTTTCTTAAGTCAAATATATCCAAATGTAAACTGATGCAGAGCTTCTGAAAATTCATTATCGACCACCTCCGTTGAGCCCTCATTCAACAATACCTGTTTATTATGCTCCAAAACAACCCATAACTGTCTCCCCTCTGCGCTGAGCCACTTTTGTGTTCCTTTGGCCAGCATGGTGCCTGGTTTACACAGACAACCATTAATAAATGCCTGGCTTCAAACTGACTTGAAAATAAAACCTAAGGTTTCTTTGAGCTTTGAAATTACTCAGTCCAATCCGCAGACACAATGCATTTGTATTTACAGTGAAATTTAGAATTATGGTGCAGGACCCAGAGGCTTTGCTTATTTAGTTACAGACACTGAAATGATGCTAAAAGTCAATCATCAAAAGGGAAGGGAAACAGTGAGCAAGAGAGAGGCAATCAGCCAAGAAAATGGAAACCGCAAGAGGAAAAAGGGCTCTCAGAGTTCTGGGCATGGACAGCGTTATGAAAAAGCACAAAGAGTCAAGACAGAGAGATGAAGCAGGCTGGGTAAATTGTCTTTTTATTGTTTCAGGGAACACTTCATGCCTGAGCGTTCCAGTAAAATGCATAAACAAGACTAAGGGCCGTCTAGCATTTTAACAGCTTGGGCTTACTTTCCAGGAAGCAGTGTCATTGGTTTGGGGCACTGATTTCATGACTGTGACTTCCTTTGAGCTTCTGTGCCGACACCAGCCTGCTGTAAGAGATACTCAAACAGGCTCATTCTTCTATTTACAAGTGGAGAAACTGAGGCATGGAGGTTCAGAATCTTAGGAAATCTCTTATGGCCCACCCCAAGTATCTGTGGTTAAGACTCTTGGCCCACCAGGGCAGGCAAAGGCAGAGAAACGAAGATTAGCCTGAAGACCAGCAAATGTGTATGTAATGAAGGCCATCACCCAGCTCCTTCCTCCCTCCCTCCCAAGACCAGGAAGAATTAACCTCTGCAGTGGGTCTGGCTCACTGGTCTTGGGGCGGCATTTAGTCAGGGGTGAGGGTGGATCCGGACAGGACTTGGGCAGCCACAACAGGATAAGGACTAGGAGAGGGAACAAAAGAGAGAGGAATGGGGGCATCAACATGGCCTGCTGTGCAGCTGGCCGGGGAAGGACCGGCCTGAGGTGCTAGGAGAGAAGGCGCTTTCTGCAGCCTCAGCTGTGGGAGAAGCACCTGCAGCCCTCCATGCCTTTCTGCCCCCCACTTCTTTCTCATCCCCTAAGTCCCAGTGGCAATGCCTCAAGACCTCGAAGAAGGGTAATTACCTTTATTTCAGTTTATGTTAATATGAAATGTTGGCAGGAGCTGGGGCAGGTGCGTCCCCTCGCTCACAAGCAGGCACCAGCCTCGCAGGGGCAGCCTCCATGAGCTGGAAGCCGAGGAGACGTGACAAAGCTACCTGCCTCGCCATTAAAAGGACTATCCCGTGGGATGCCTGCTGGCTCAGTCAATTAAGCAGCAGACTCTTGGATTTTGGCTCAGGTCATGGTCTCAGGATCATGAGAAGGAGCCAGCCTCAGGCTCCCCGCTCAGTGCAGAGTCTGCTTGAGAGTCTTCCCTCTCCTTCTGCCCCTCCTCCCCCCTGCTCAAGCGCTCTCTCGCTCTCTCAAATAAATAAATAAATAAAATCTTAAAATAAAACAAAAACAGGGTGCCTGGGTGGCTCAGTTGGTTAAGCGACTGCCTTCGGCTCAGGTCATGATCCTGGAGTCCCGGGATCGAGTCCCACATCGGGCTCCCTGCTCAGCGGGGGGTCTGCTTCTCCCTCTGCCCTCTTCCCTCTCGTGCTCTCTGTCTCTCATTCTCTCTCAAATAAATAAATAAAATCTTAAAAAAAAAATAAAACAAAAATAAAACAAAAACAGAAACAAAGGACTGTTCCATTTTCCTGTGTCAAAACGCACTGGTCTGCTTCTGGAACGAACCCAAGTTCTGAAGACCTGGGGACAACTTGTCAAAGATGAGGTGTGTTCAATCATCGTCTCCTGACGTGGGCGCCAACAGCACCAAGCAAACCACAGGCGGGAGGGCCAGTCATGGGGATGGGGCGCTCAGCCCCCCGCCACCAGGGCCACCTTGTCTGGGCTCCCTGTCTCTTCACCCCAGGCACTGAGCTCGGCCGAAGCACAGGCATTAACAAAGATTTGTGGAGAACCAGGCGGCAAACTGGAGGGGGGAGGAGGTGTGGTATAAAACCATGAATTGTTTTTCTTCTCCAGAAAGTCATCGCTTCATCTCTTTAATTCTCCCCAGTAGCCTGAATCAAGTTGTAGCCTTAATCGCACTGTGCTCACTCTAACTCAGCAACAGAAAACCGTGTTTGGTGGGAGCGGCCTGCGGTCCTACACCCTTATCAGAGAGTGCCCCAGGTCCAAAGTCAGGGGATCCCCGAGGATCTGGATGTGAGCAGACGTGCCACAAATATAGTTCAAAGTGTTCTTTGCTTTGTGGACAAGAGGGGTAGGGGTGAACAGGGTTGCCCAACCTCATGTGCCAAGGTCGCCCAGTGCTGATTGAGAGAAAGGCTGCAAAGCAGTTTCCTAATGGTATTCTCTCGGCAAGAAACAGCTGAATTTCTCAATCTACTTGAAGTCCTCAGAGCAGGTGAGGTCTGAGCCATGGCTAGCTGGTTCCATGCCTCATGGGAGAAGGTGTTTACTCCATTTCAAAGCCAGAGTCACAAAATCCTTTCTGTGGGATAAAGTTGGAAGTTTTCCTTTGTGGTATATGAGACAATGAGTCCATGAGGCCCTAATGTCCAAGGTCATCAGCCCAATACATTACACTGAGTTCCAGTTGAATGCTTTTTTCTGGATTTGACACAATTTCAAACGGAGCTCTAGAATTGGTGAAGAGTGAAGATAGGGTCCTTGATAGCCCCGAAGATGACAGACAACTCTATTCTCTGGAATATTCCATTTCCATGCCGTTTAGCTACCCTGAAGTTAAGCAGAAAATAATCATGTTAGGCTTAGGTCAAACCAGAAGCCTTCATTTGCTGGAAGGTGGCTGTGTGCCAGGAAGAGGATGTGCAGCCTGGGATACAGGACCTCACAATGTGAGTTTGGGCTCCACCCTGACTCTTTTGCTTGGAAGTGACTTTGAGCAAGTTACTAAACACTTTGAATCTAAGTTTCTTCATTTGAAAAGAGGTAATAATGGTATATACATATAGGGTTGTGGGGATAATTACCTGAAATAACGATGTGCCTGTAATTCAGATAATACTGGGTTTCTTCTCATGTTTCTTCTCCTTGTTACGGTCTCAACAGGTTGTCACAGAAAAGAAACCACCGACACCTCTGTGCATGTCAAGATAGCAGCAGGCTTCCTCCCAGTCCTCTTTACATACATGTCTTCCTCCCCGACAACTGCTCATGTCTTCCCACAGCCCTCTTCTCCAACCTCTCTCTTCCCACTGATGAAAAATAGACTGAAGAGGTCAAGAGTTGATGTGGGTTAACTGGTTTAGAAGACTGCACTGGTCAAGCCAGAGGAGATGCTTTGTTGGGATGGACTGAAGTGGGGGAAGGTGGACATCAAAGGAAGAGGACAGATTTTGGAAGATGCAAATGATATAAAACTTGGGCTGGTGACTGTGAATGGGGTCAAGTGTACAGTTGCTCATTATTCATTGATTCTGCATTGGCGAATTTGCCTACTTGCTAAAATGTATTGGCAACCCCAAAATCAACACTCACTGTGGTAATGCACAGATAGCATGGCGTGGTAAAAAATTTGAATCTGCAGATGCCCACGTTCCCAGCTAAGGGTGAACAAAGAGATGCACTTCCTTCCTGTTCCAGCTCTCACACTATAAACAAGTGTCCTTTTCATGATCTATTCAGTTCCACATTTTTTGCATCTGTGTGCTTTTTGTTGGTGATTTCACTATTTAAAATGGCCCCCAGGGGTAGTGCTAAAGTGCTGTCTAGTGTTCTTAAGTGCAAGAAGAATGTGATATGCTTCACAGGGAAAATCTGTTACAGTGCTGTTCAACCCTAATGAATCCACAGTGTATATAGGTTTTTTAAAGATTTATTTATTTCAGAGAGAGAGAGAGAGCGGAGGGAGGGAACAAGGGGGAGAGAGTCTTAAGCAGACTCTGCACTGAGCATGGAGCCCGACGCAGGACTCGATCTCACAGCCCTGAGATCACGACCTGAGCCTAAACCAAGAGTTGGATGCTCAACTGACTGCACCACCCAGGCGCCCCTGAATCCACAGTATATATTAAATAAGGCATCTTTAAACAGAAATAAACACAAAGCAAGTTTATGCATTGATCATTTGACAAAATTGTTATGACTAGAGAACCTAACTCTGTATTTTCCCTAAGAGTAATGGTTCAGTACTCACTAATTCCGTGTTCACAGAAACTTTATAGAACATAACTACTGAAGTTAATAAGAATCAGCTGTACCTCCGCCCCGGGATACTGGCTTTAACAACCGGGTGGCTGGTGGTGCCCTGTGCTGGACCACATGGGCAGAGGACATGATAAAGTGCTGGAATGTTTCTCTTGTCCTGGGACCCCAGCATTATCTGGCTGGACAAGTCCTGCTCTATTGTAATATCGTTACTCCCTATGCCTTCCTTCTTTGAGCGCCCCAATTTAATCCTCCAAAACCAAAAAGATGTAAACCATAGGGAGACGCCATCAACAAAACAGAGATGTGCAACTAGAAGTTCAGAATGAGCCCAGAGCTCACCAGCAACAAATGGACCAACAGATGACAGAAAAAGGGAGGGGGTATGGAGCCATGTGTGGGACTGCTGAGGGAAACGGGGAGGAAGAAACACCCCTCAGCTTGGCCAGGGTCTTGTGGAAATTAACCAGACCAGCCTGGAAGATAGGATAAGAAAAAGGATTCTGGAAGAAGGTTCCAGAATATTTGGAGTATTAAGGAGAAAAAGAAAAGGAGGGAAGAAGTAAGAGGAAGAAAACTAAGGAATAAGAAAGAATTTACAAAGAGAATCCCAAATGGCCTACTAACCTGAGTGGGATAGCTTTGTCATGTACCTAAAACTTGCCTGACCCATATGAAGCTCATCACCTTGACAGTCCTCACACTGTGATAAAACGGAGCAAGATTTGGAAGACTAGGGTCCATGGGCCACAGCCCACCTGCCTTCTGTTTCTGTGTGGCCCATCAGCTAAGAATGGTTTTTACATGTTTAATGGTTGGAAAAAAAATAAAAGGAAATATATTTTGAAACATGTGAAAATCATACAAAATATAAATTTCAATGTCCTTAAGTGAAGTTTTATTGGAACATAGCCACACTCATTCATTTACCTATTGTCTATGGCTGCTTTTGATCTACAACAGCAGAGCTGAGTAGTTAAGACAGAAACCACATGGCCTGCAAAGCCTAAAAATATTTACTATCTGGCCCTTTACAGAAAAAGTTTACTGACCCTAAATACAGCTTGCCTGTTAAGCAGTGTACTCAGGGACTCGGGGTATGTTTTGGATACCTCGATACAGTAGAAGAGAAAACAGGCCAGGAGGGCTGAATGGCAGAACCTGGGTGCCACATGCATAGTTTTTTTTTTTTTTCTTTAAGATTTTATTTATTTATTTGACAGAGAGACACACAGCAAGAGTGGGAACACAAGCAGGGGGAGTGGGAGAGGGAGAAGCAGGCTTCCCGTGGAGCAGGCAGCCCGATGCGGGGCTCGATCCAAAGACCCTGGGATCATGACCTGAGCCAAAGGCAGATGCTTAACGACTGAGCCACCCAGGCACCCCACCACATGCATAGTTTAAAGAGGTGAGTGCCCTAGAATTCTTTGCGTAATGGCCACTAATTCAACACTGACCATAAAGAGTTGGTGTCTTTGGGTTCTTTATGGCCAAATGTTTAAAAGAAAAACAAACAAAAACCAGCACAGTCTCACAATAAAATAGAGTTTCAGACATCTGTGCAACATGGTAGACTGGACAACCATCTCTAAAAGCCCTCCGCTGGTTTCTCTTTTAAAGAAAACTGTGAGTCATTCTTTAATCATCCCAGCTGGGGAAGTTGAGACTCCTGGCCTTTTGCCTCCTGATGTCAAAGAATGAAGCTATGCTTCTCCCCAGCCTTCCCTGAGAGCACAGACTGGTCCTGCCTGGTTACAGGCTGCTCACTCGGTCAGCCTCCTCAAATCAGAGGCCCAAGCCTTGGCCCTGGGGCCCAGACCGGCTCACCTCCCGCCTGGACTCGGCGCCTTCCCATAACACACTTTTCACTCGATTTGACCTTCCTTGTCCCTGCTGTTGAGATTAATGTCTCCTCATAATCCCTGCTAGCTCTCAGGGAAACAAAAAGCCCAGCAGTGTCCCCTATGAGCTCCTTCTCTGCCCTGCTCTCAGTCTCCACTTACTGAGGAGGTGGCAGCCCAATGTCCTTCTGATTTTCTTCCTTGCTCCTCTTTCTCATGGAGCTCACTTTATCTGTGTCTCTTACGTTTCCAGGCCTTGTCTGGTCTTTCTCACACATCCCCCCAGAGCCAAATGCTCACACATAGCATGTTTCATTTCTGGATTTCCCTCTTCTTGGAGCTTTGGCGACAAGAGTTATGGTTTTACAAACTGATCCTCTTCCTGCTAACGTAGTGGCAAGGAAGGGGATGTATGTGTGCATGTATATCGTGTGCACAGAGAGCCCATGGGTGCTGGTGCGCACATATGCGTAGCCCTGTACCCAGACCCACAGAAGTGCCTGCAATTCTGCCTACCCCTGTGCCCACAGCCCCGGCTGGCTCACCTGCCACATCAGGGTACGGAGCCTGGCAGTCTCCGTGCCCAGGCTCAGCTCTAACTGCCTGCAATACAGGTTTCTGATTGATTTTTTTGAACGTGTATATGTGTATTTATAACAAAAACTTACTTTATAATTTATACATTTTTAATTGAAGTATAGCTGATATACAATATTATGTTAGTTTCAGGTGTACAACATAGTGATTCGACAATGATACACATTATGAAATGCTCACAAGTATATGACACTTATATTTTATAATAAAAATGATCTTGCAGGGAGAAAAAAAGATGGTGCAGGAATAGGGGACCCTATTCCAACTGATCCCTGGAATTGAGCTGGCTATCTACCAGACCACTCTGGACACCCACGAAACCAGCCTGAGATGTAAGAAGATCTGGATCTCTACAAACAGAATATCGCAGGCAGTTGGTTCCAAGGTACAAAGCGGGGAGCCATGATTCTGCAGGCAGATATCAGAGGATAAACGGCAGCGGGAGGGAACCTGGCCATAGGGATCCTACACTGCCAGTGAGCGATAGCCTCCTGTGCTGGGGACGGGGCACAGACTCACAGACCCGTAGCAGCGGGGAAAGGAATTTAGGGCAGCGCCCCCCCCCCCCGACTGAAACCCGGAGCGGCGGGGCCACACGTGCGAACTGGGGGCAGTTTTAGAAGCACAAAGGGCAGAGATGTGCCCCAACCTGGAGGCAGGACTGGGGGGGCTGCGGAGGGGCACACAATCCAGGAAGCTGCAGTTTATAGCAGCACGGACAGAAACGGAGACGGTGTGTCCCGGAGAGCTCACTGAAGAACAGACTGCGATCTCTCTGCTCTGAGGCAGAGGGTTGGAAATGGTCTCTTCTGCTCTGACTCTCAGAAGAGACGTGGAAAGCCGCCAGGGAAAGGTGCCAGAGAACAAAAGCCCCCCAAACCGGTTCCCGCTGAGCCCATCTCCCGCCACAGGGGGCAGGGCAACTCTGCCCAAACAGGGTTGTCTGAGAAACAGCGAGGCAGGCCCCTGCCCCAGAAGACAGGCTGGGAGAACAAGAGGCCAGCAACACTAAGGTCCCTAGAAAACAGGTGCATCTTGCTCGGGTTCTGGTCAATAATTTGGACTCTATACATCCCCTCAACCACCCCTCAACAGAATGACTAGGAGGAGAAACCCCCAAAATAGGAAAGACTCAGAGACTGTGACTTCTGCCACAGATTTACAAATGGATACAGATATAAACAAGATGTTGGAAATGGCCTTCAGGGTAACAGTTATGAAGATGATAGCTAGAATGGAGAAATCGATTAATGGCAACATAGAGTCTCTAAGGGCAGAAATGAAAGCTGAATTGGTAGAACTTAAAAATGCTATCAATGAGATCCAATCTAATCTAGATATTCTAACAGCTAGGGTAAGTGAGGCAGAAGAACAAAGTAGTGATCTAGAAGACCAATTGATAGAAAAGAAGGAAAAAGAGGAGGCCTGGGAGAAACAGCTCAAAATCCATGACAACAGAATTAGAGAAGTAAGTGATGCCATGAAACATTCCAATGTCAGAATTATTGGAATCCCAGAGAGGGTGGAGAGAGAGAGAGAGGACTAGAATATATATTTGAGCAAATCGTAGCTGAGAACTTCCCTAATCTGGGGAATGAAACAAACATTTGTGTCCTAGAGGCAGAGAGGACCCCTCCCAAGATCAAGGAAAACAGACCGATGCCCCAGCATGTAATAGTAAAACTCGCAAATCTTAGAACCAAGGAAACCATCTTAAGGGCAGTTAGGGGGAAGAGATTCCTTACGTACAGAGGGAGGAACATCAGAATAACGTCAGACCTATCCACAGAGACCTGGCAAGCCAGAAAGGCCTGGCAAGACATATTCAGGGCACTAAATGAGAAGAACATGCAGCCAAGAATACTTTATCCAGCAAGGCTGTCATTTAGAATGGATGGAGAGATGCAGAGCTTCCAAGAAACTGAAAGAATATGTGACCACTAAGCCAGCCCTGCAAGAAATATTAAGGGGGGTTCTATAGAAGGAGAAAGACCCCAAGAGTCATATAGAACAGAAATTTTCAGAAACAATCTATAGAAACAAGGACTTCACAAGCAACATGATGACAATAAATTCATATCCTTCAATAATCACTCTCAATATGAACAGCCTAAATGCTCCCATAAAACAGCACAGGGTTGCAGATTGGATAAAAAGACAGGACCCATCCATATGCTGTCTACAAGAGACTCATTTTGAACCTAAAGATACATCCAGACTGAAAGTGAAGGGATGGAGATCCATCTTCCATGCCAATGGACTTCAAAAGAAAGCTGGGGTAACAATTCTCATATCAGACAAATTAGATTTTAAGCTAAAGACTATAGTTAGAGACACAGAAGGACACTATATCATTTTTAAAGGGTCTATCCAACAAGAAGATCTAACAATTGTAAATATCTATGCCCCCAACATGTGAGTAGCCAACTACATAAGCCAACTGTTAACCAAAATAAAGAGTAATATTGACAATAATATGTTAATTGTAGGAGACCTCAATACTCCACTCTCAGCAATAGACAGATCATCTAAGCAGAAAATCAACAAAGAAACAAGAGCTTTGAATGACACCACTGGACCAGATGGACCTCATAGATATATACAGAACATTCCACCCTAAAACAACAGAATACTCATTCTTCTCAAGCACACACGGAACTTTCTCCAGAATAGACCACATACTGGGTCACAAATCAGGTCTCAACCGATACCAAAACAATGAGATTATTCCCTGCATATTCTCAGACCACAATGCTTTAAAACTGGAACTCAAGCACAAGAAAAAATTTGGAAGAAATTCAAACACTTGGAAGCTAAAGACCACTCTGTTCGAGAATGTTTGGGTCAACCAGAAATCAAAGGAGAACTTAAACAATTCATGGAAACCAATGAGAACAAAAACACATCGGTCCAAAACCTACGGGATACTGCAAAGGCAGTCCTAAAGGGGAAATACATAGCCATCCAAGCCTCACTCAAAAAAATAGAAAAATCCCAAATTCACCCACTAACTTTACACCTTAAAGAACTGGAGAAAAAGCAACAAACGATGCCTAAGCCACGCATTAGAAGAGAAATAATTAAGATTGGAGCAGTGATCAGTGAATTAGAAATCAGAAACACAGTAGATCAGATCAACAAAACTAGAAGCTGGTTCTTTGAAAGAATTAATATGATCGATAAACCACTGGCCAGACTTATCCAAAAAGAAAAGAGAAAGGACCCAAATTAATAAAATTATGAATGAAAGGGGAGAGATCACGACTAACACCAAGGAAGTAGAAACAGTTACTAGAACTTATTATCAACAACTATATGCCAATAAATTAAGCAACCTGGAAGAAATGGATGCCTTCCTGGAAACCTATAAGCTGCCAAGACTGAAACAGGAAGAAATTGACAACCTGAATAGGCTAATAACCAGTAACGAGATTGAAGCAATGATCAAAAACCTCCCAAAAAACAAGAGTCCAGGGCCTGATGGATTCTCTGGGGAATTCTACCAAACATCCAAAGAAGAAATAATACCTATTCTCCTGAAGCTGTTTCAAAAAATAGAAACAGAAGGAAAGCTTCCAGACTCATTCTATAAGGCCAGCATTACCTTAATCCCCAAACCCGGCAAAGACCCCATCAAAAAGGAGAATTTCAGACCAATATCCCTGATGAATATGGATTTCAAAATTCTCAGCAAAATCCTAGCTAATAGGATCCAACAATACATTAAAAGGATCATCCACCATCACCAAGTGGATTTATCCCAGGGATGCAAGGTTCAACATTCGCAAATCAATCAATGTGATAGAACACATAAATAAGAGGAGACAGAAGAACCATATGGTCCTCTCAATTGATGCAGAAAAAGCACTTGACAAAATACAGCATCCTTTCCTGATTAAAACTCTTCAGAGTATAGGGATAGAGGGAACATTCCTCAATTTCATAAAATCCACCTATGAAAAACCCACAGCGAATATCATCCTCAATGGGGAAAAGCTGAGAGCCTTTCCCTTAAGATCAAAAACATGACAAGGATGCCCACTCTCACCATTATTGTTCAACATAGTACTAGAAGTCCTAGCAACAGCAATCAAACAACAAAAAGAAATAAAAGGTATTCAAATTGGCAAAGAAGAAATCAAACTCTCTCTCTTCGCAGATGACATGATACTTTATGTGGAAAATCCAAAAGACTCCACCCCCAAATTACTAGAACTCATACAGAAATTCAGTAATGTGGCAGGATACAAAATCAATGCACAGAAATCAGTTGCTTTCTTATATACTAACAATGCAGCTGTAGAAAGAGAAATTAGAGTATCGATTCACCAAAACCATAAGATACCTCGGAATAAACCTAACCAAAGAGGTAAAGGATCTATACTCTAGGAACTACAGAACACTCATGAAAGAAATTGAAGAAGACACAAAAAGATGGAAAACCATTCCATGCTCATGGATCAGAAGAATAAACATTGTTAAAATGTCTATCCTGCCCAGGGCAATCTATACTTTCAACACCATCCGGATCAAAATTCCAATGACATTTTTCAAAATGCTGGAAAAAACAATCCTAAAATTTGTATGGAATCAGAAAAGAGCCCGAATCTCCAAGGAAATGTTGAAAAAGAAAAACAAAGCTGGGGGCATCACGTTGCCCAATTTCAAGCTATATTACAAAGCCGTGCTCACCAAGACAGCATGGTACTGGCACAAAAACAGACATACAGACCAATGGAACAGAACAAAGAGCCCAGATATGGACCCTCAACTCTATGGTCACATAAGCTTCAACAAAGCAGGAAAAAATATGCAATGGAAAAAAGACAGTCTCTTCAATAAATGGTGCTGGGAAAATTAGACAGCTATATACAGAAGAATGAAACTTGACCATTCTCTAACACCATTCACAAAGATAAACTCAAAGTGGATGAAATACCTCAATGTGAGACAGGAATCCATCAAAATCCTAGAGGAGAACATAGGCAGTAACCTCTTTGACATCAGCCACAGCAACTTCTTTCAAGATACATCTCCAAAGGCAAGTGAAACAAAAGGGAAAATGAACTTTTGGGACTTCATCAAGATAAAAAGCTTCTGCACAGCAAAGGAAAGTCAACAAAACAAAGAGGCAACCCACAGAATGGGAGAAGATATTTGCAAATGACACTACAGGTAAAGGGCTGGTATCCAAGATCTATAAAGAACTTCTCAAACTCAACACCCAAAAAACAAATAATCAAGTCAAAAAATGGGCAGAAGACATAAACAGACAGTTACCAAAAGAAGACATACAAATGGCTAACAGACACATGAAAAAATGTTCATCATCATTAGCCATCAGGGAAATTCAAATCAAAACCACATTGAGATACCACCTTACAGCAGTTAGAATAGCAAAAATTGACAAGGCAAGAAACAACAAATGTTGGAGAGGTTGTGGAGAAAGGGGAACCCTCTTCCACTGTTGGTGGGAATGCAAGTTGGTACAGCCACTTTGGAAAACAGTGTGGAGGTTCCTCAAAAAATTAAAAATAGAGCTACCCTATGACCCAGCAATTGCACTCCTGGGTATTTACCCCAAAGACACAGATGTAGTGAAAAGAATGGCCATATGCACCCCAATGTTCATAGCAGCAATGTCCGCAATAGCCAAACTGTGGAAAGAGCCGAGATGCCCTTCAACAGATGAATGGATAAAAAAGATGTGGTCCATATATACAATGGAATATTACTCAGCCATCAGAAAGGATGAATACCGAACTTTTACATCAACATGGATGGGACTGGAGGAGATTACGCTAAGTGAAATAAGTCAAGCAGAGAAAGTCAATTATCATACGGTTTCACTTATTTGTGGGACATAAGGAATAGCATGGAGGACATTAGAAGAACAAAGGGAAAAATGAAGGGGGGGGATTCGGAGGGGGAGACGAACCATGAAAGACTATGGACTCCGAGAAACAAACTGAGGGTTCTAGAAGGGAGGGGTTCGGGGGATGGGCTAGCCCGGTGATGGGTATTAAGGAGGGCACGTACTGCATGGAGCACTGCGTGTTATACGAAAACAGTGAATCATGGAACACTACATCAAAAAATTATGATGTACTGTACAGTGACTAACATGGCATAATAAAATCAAATTAAAAAATAAAATAAATAAAATTTAATTTAAAAAAATAAATAAAAATAAAAATGATCTTGCAGCCAAGCTCTCTTCCTGATAGCAGAGTAGGCCTCTTTTCCTACCTTCGAAAAGAACAGATGGAGCTACAGAAAGCCGAGGTCCGAATCAAGCACTTTAATTTTTAAGACAAGAACCACAGGGACATATTAGAATTATTCCCTCCTAGGACTACTTTTAATGGACAACAGCTCATATATAAACAGAAGTCCATGCACAAAGAACATCTCTTATAGCTACCATGGCAAGCGCACGTGCCTATAAATGTACAGGTTCATCAGAAGGAGCGCTTCCTGGAACATCCAGGGCATGTCTCTTCTGCTTCAAGCTTGTTTTACCAACCAGTGTGTATGCGGCACCTAGTACATTGCCTGACAAATAGGAAGAGCTCGAGAGAAATTCTTAGGCCAAGTAATGAATGACTGTGTCCTCAGAATCAGCCCAAGCTGATGGAGTTCTGATAGGAACCAGTTTGCATAAGGCATTTTTCTGGTGAAGGGAAGGAAGCAGGATGTGGAGGATGGAGGGAAAAGGAGTCTGTAGCTCTTAACAACAGGGTGGGGGCTGGGAGGGGAGGAAACGGATGTCTGCCCCATGCACTAGTCCTCCTGGCCTGTGCCCTAGCCTTAGATCTCAGCCCCACGGGGAGAAGGCCTGCGGACAGGGGAGGCACCCAGTTCCACTAGAGTGGCTTTGGTGTCAGATGACACGAAATGAGGCTCCTATGCCACAGAGTCCATCCCTGGTGCCCCAAGGGCCTGAGGCAGGTGTCACCTAGGAGGACAACAGCCTTACCGAGCAGGTCTGCCGAACCATAACCAGAACAAGGGAGGCAGCTCCCAGGAGGCAGAATAACAGGGGAGGCAGAAGCAGAAAACCAGCACCAGACAGGATCAGACTGTTCCAGAACTCATGTCTTTCATAAGACCCCCTCTTGTACCCAGAAGCCAATAAGCCTACAGAAACTCAGCTATCCTGTTCCTGTAGGTAATGAGATGCAATTTTACATGATTTTTTTTTTAAGATTTTTTTTTTTAATTTGAGAGCGAGAGATAGCGAGGGAGAGCAAGAGCAGGGTTCAGAGGGAGAAGAAGGCTCCCCGGATGCGGGGCTCCATCCCAGGACCCCGGGATCACGACCTGAGCCAAAGGCAGACATTTAACCGACTGAGCCACCCAGGCGCCCAAATTCTACATGATTTTAGGTGCATAACATCCTTCTTCAGGTCCCTTGAAGCTGCAAGTCGAGGATTCTTACTCCTGCATGGTCCAGGGATGTCTGGAACCTTAGGGAGTCTTGAGGGGGAGGGGTTGTGGCAGCTCATTCCTGGCCAGTGGCACTGGCTTAAGTCGAACCGCTAATGACTAGGGGCTTGTGAGTCCTTCACTCTCAACACAGAAAAAGCAGGGCTTGCAGATTGTTTCCTCCCATTTCTACCTTGCAACTAACTGTTTAGAATCCAGATTACCTATTTCAAAACCAATTTCTAAACAAATTCTTAGATGGGATTTTTTCAAGGCTCAAAATATCAAAGGATTCTTAGTCAATAAGTATCTTCTACCTGCTTGATTGTTTCCAGTTGCAGAGAGATAGAGACAAAATATTTCAACACAGCGCTGATTTTTCCAAAGAGGTTCAGGTGTTAAAGAACCTGTTTCTTCACCTCCTCTTCCTTTCTGACACCCTATTCTGAGCTTCACTTCACACTACCAGGCACACAAAGGCTCATTGCTGCCCCTGACGACTAGCTCAGTATTCAAGAGATGATTAAAAGGTAGCGAAATCTCCTGTCACTTCGATCCCGTGTGGTTGGGCTTCTGTCCCCAGAACTAAAGATGTCGAGGACCACACAACACTAATGACATTTGCCACTCAGATCTTACTCCCATCCCAGTGGCCACTGTCCTCGTAGTCTTACCTGTACTTCTTCAGTATTCTCCAAAGTGATCCCTGACTCAGTATGACTCTCCATTCTGGCCTCCACTTCCAGGAAAGTATACCTAACTGCCTGTCCTACCATTTTATTTACCTCACTGCCGTAGTCTGAATAATGGCCCCAAAGATATATAGGTCCTACTCCATGGAACTGTGAATGTGGCCTTCTGTGGAAAAACGATCTTTGCAGATGTAATTACGTTAAAGATTCTTAAACGGGGAGATTATCCTGAAACATTCAGATGGGCCCCAAGTGCCATCACAGGTGTCCTTAAGAGAGAGGGGGGGATCACAGTAATGGAAGAGGAGGTGGCAATGTAGCCCCAGGGGCAGAGACTGGAATAATACAGTCACAAGCCAAGGAACACCAGCAGCCCCCAGGAGCTGGAAGAGGCAAGCAAGTTCCTGCCAACACCTGGACTGTGGACTTCTGGCCTCCAGAACTGTGACAGGATAAATTTCTTTTGTTTTAAGCCACCTGGTCTGTGAATCGTTATGGCGGCCACAGGAAACATATACGACCATAACCCTGTTGCTCCAAACCACAAAGCCCCCAGCAATCTGGACCCTGACTATTCACATTCCTCTCTCTACCCCTCACTTCATGCTTTATCCCTGTCCATGTTTCCACTGACAGTGCTGTGAGACCTCCTGCTGCTCCCTCGTTTGCACCTGGAGGACATCTGCACAGGGCAACTACCTCACCTTGAAAGTCAGAAGCCTTAACAATCTGCTCCACCGGGTCACTCTATGGTCCCGAGTTCCCTGTGTATTCTGCAATTTAGTCCACGTACCTGTTTATGGCATCTCTTTGACTGAACTGTAAGATCATTATGGGCAGCGGATAAAGAACCTCTGTTCCTGGCATAGGGTTGTCACCATTGGAAGGCTAGTAAATATTTTCATGTTTAGATAAAATTACTTCTGTGCAACAATTTTATACTGGTGTTCATTGTGTCTTTCCTCCCACTGCTGCCTGGCTCCTGGTATATGATCTCCCTGTGGTCCACTGTGACCTTAGTGACTCTTTCCTCATTCTGTTTCCCTGGCTTTCAAGCCCTAACCACCTCACATTAGCATCGCTTAAAAGTCGATCTTCAGTCTCCTTCTGCTTTTTTTCACTCTCACTTACACTCTTTCTGAGCAATTTTGGCCATGCCCTATGTTGTTGGCTTCCAAATACCGTTCCCTACCTCCCCTGAACTCTTTCCCACTGCCCACTGGAAATCTCTGCACAGATATCCCACAGACACTTCCAGCCTAACATGTCAAAAATGATTTTCTTCTCATCTTCCTCTGCATATTCATCTGGACAAGCAAGGCCCCTGGGCTAGGATTCTGGAAGCCAAAGCAGAACACAGGGATGGGTAAGACAGGGCCAGGCAGGAGCTGGAGGCCTCACAATCAAGGACATCCAATGCCAATGTTTATGGGGAAGTTCACATGAAACTTCTCTTCAAAAGGGGTCAGCAGAGACACAGAAACCAGGCATGAGACCATGACCAAGACACCAAATTAGACCAGCAGGGAGGGGTTTCCAGGAGGGAAGGAACACATAGAAATATTGCCAGGAACAAAGACTCCAGACTCTTCTCAGGGGGCACGTCAACATGTCACTTTGAATAACATCCACTTCTCCTACCCTCCCTTTCTCCTTTCACTCAGCTGTTCAAACTAGAAACCTCAGAGTTATTCTTGATCCTTACCCAGTCTTAGCCCACTCCAGGGAGCAGGTTTTGCTGAAGGGAGCTCCCGAGTATCTCCCCTTGATCTTTTGCCCCAACACCTCTCCTGTCTCCAGCCTGAAGCACTTCACAGACCTCCAGAGGAGACTCCCCGTCTCCAGCCTCTTCCCACACGGTCACTTCCAATATGCCACCAAAATTCAGAGCTGCGTTAAAACCGTTAGTGCTCTCCTATCGCCTCTAGGATGAAATGTGAACTCCTAAGTAGGACACCCAAAGTCCTTCCCACATGCCAACCCTCACCCCTCCTCAGCCTAGTCCACTGCCAACCCCCCTCTTACCTTAAATCCAGCTCTGCCCAGCAACTGGCAGGCCCTCAACACACCGTGCTATTTTATACCTCGAGCATACACACTCCCTTACCATTTCGACCTGCATATTCTGGCTCATCTTTCAGAACCCTACTCCAACACCACTTCTTTTGTCATATTGTTCCCGAGTGCCTTCTGGTCAGAGCCATTTTCTGCACTCCTGCGATGCTTCGCACTTACCTCCTTGATCACTTACCACACTATTCTGGGATACTTGTTTCCACACCCATATGGCCCCCTAAACAGTGGGTTTCTCAAACACACTGCTAGCTTTCTATAAACCTCCATATTCCTGGTACTTAGCTTGGAACCTGGCACTTCAATATTTATTAAATGAATGAGTAGGCTATAAGCCAAAGTGATAACTAAGAACAGAAAACCTGTAGGACAGGCTTCAGTGGTTCCATACCTCCCTGTCTTCGTCCACCTGGACAAAATACCATAAACTGGGTGACCCATAAAGAACAGAAGGAAGGTGGCAGAGAGAGAGACACTTGGTTGAAAAATATTTTGGAGGTAAAGAGCATGTGTGAGGAGCAGACAAAAAGGAGTGGTGCGAGATGCCCTGAGTTTATGATTTGACAGAGCTGGGAAGAGTGGAGGAGGAGCAGTGGGGGGTGGGGAGGTGACTACAAATCAAAACTCCTGGTTCCCTTTTCCATGTCCCCTGATGGGGAAGCATACCAGGAGAATGGGACTGGAGAAGGAGGGGAGTCTCTAACAGGAAATAAGATTACGCCTCACAATGAAACACCTGAGCAAAAGTGAGGCTGCCTAATTCTCCGGAAAAGTTAAGGGCAGCCTAGATCCGGGCTGGCAAAGAGTGGTGCCTCGTCTACCCTGGACGGAGCTGAGGAGTAGGCTAGTTTCTCGCGTCACTATGGAGAATTCACCAGCTCCATCCTGTGCTCACACGGGAGTGTGGTGTGCGACCTCCAGCCCATCCCCTCAGCCAGGGTGTTGATCTGACCGCGAGAGTCGGGGGAGGGGGTGTAAACTCTGAAAACAGTTTCTCTCCCCATACCGATTACGTTTTCTTCCACAACCTTCCCTCGAACCCCAGGAGCCAATGTCTGCGTGTGTGGCAAAGAGCAGAGCCAACAGCTTAAGTGCCTGACTGCCTGGACCCTGGAGCTAAACCAGCTCCACGGCTCACTTGCTCTGGGGCCTCCCCTCCCTCTCGCCCCCTTCCCCCAACCCGCCTGTTTCCCGTTTCCTCCCGGGGGGGTTAATACATGCAGACCTCTCAGAGCAGAGCCTGGGGTCAGGGCCCATAGGAAATGCTGGTCTGCACGGGCCTCTCCTTCTCCCTCACTGACCCAGGGTCAGGTTTTCTGCTCTCCCCACAGTTGCCGTTCCCATTCGGTCCTGCCTGTTTTTCCAACCTACGTAGGAACCCTGGTTAAAGTAGAAATCTGATAGCAGTTTTCAACTCCAGGTTGATTTCCTAGCACAAACAATCCCCTAGAACTGACAGTGAAATAGAATCAGACTGCTCCATATTCTAGCTCCATCATTAAACCCTCTTCTTATCCTTATGGTTTATACGGACAGTGATAAAAATTATTTTCAACCTCTTGCTGGAATTCTTTCTGTTTGGTCATAGGTATAAAATTAATTCCCAGGAGCAATTTGAATGAGTTCATTATCTTAGCATTTTACATGGTTTCATGTTGGGCAATCTAAAATTGTTGGTATTTGACCATTCTGACCTACAAAATGAGTTTCTCATTTTTTCGACCTAATTTTTTCGACCACTGATGAAATTCGTACTTATGCAGATGGGGTAGGGGAAAGAGTTGTTGGCTGGGATAACAATAGAATTCCTCTGGGGCTGGGACTGTCTTTCTTTGGGGACACACCTTCATGGTATTTTATGTTAAAGCTGTGTAAAAGACTCGCGCTGGGAGAAGCTCAAGGGAGATAAAATTGTTCTGCTTAATCAAATCCTGAAGTTCTCAAGATTGTTTTGCTTTGTTTTGTTTTTGTCTATTATCTCAGACAGAGGAATTTCCCCTTTTGTGGCAGGGCAAGTGAGATAGGGAGGTCTGGGTCTCGGGAGAGTAGGCCCTGGTGCTAAGAAAGAAACTGCAGAGTAATGGGCTGCATGGTGTGGCCCTGGGCCAGGAAGCTCCAGGAGCAGACAAGCCCCACACTGGGTTTGAAGCTGAGCTGTTCCCTCCACCATCTCACACAGAGCCCGCTTTCCTTACTGCCTTGTGTGAGTGGTGTTTGGGGAACACCAGTGCCAGAGCCCCATCCACACTGGAGGGAAAGGCCCTCAGGGCCAGGATGGGAGAGGGGGTGGTCCGAAGTGCTCTGCACAAACCTCTGGGGGCCAGGGACTGGGTCACACCCAAAGGCAAGGATCCCACGGGACCTCTCAGAAATATTGCACAACTGGGCCAGCATTGGTCATCCTGTACTTTCAAGTGTGATTCCAGAAGCCTGGAGGGCCCCGGGACATCTGGGATCTTTCATTCTGAGAACTCCAATTATCTGTACCCTTGCATCTTGTTGTCAATATTAACAGGACTTTGCTCTTTCAGGAAACTCTGACCCAGGAAAACAAAGCTCCAAATAACTGTTTGTTTCAAGAATTGCCCTGAAAACCCCATTCAAAGGAACACTAAACTATTAGATTTTTCAATAAATAGCATCAACAACTATTTACACCCCACGACTCTTCGAACCCCTGCCTCAAAACCCTCACATTGTTGTCTGTGTTCATTAAACCTAAACTCTAATATCATGACCTTTACCCAATTTGATCTAAACCCCTCACACCCTTTATAGTGAAAGACTATTTTAAGCCCACACCCAAAGCCTCATCAATTCCCCTGACTCTGATTCCCCTCTCTGAGATGCTTTTAAAACTGTCAGGGTCATGCCGTCCCTGATCGCAGTAAGCAAGGGACGCGGCTTATCAGCAGGTTATACAGTGGTATTTTCGGGGAGCCAGAATTTGTTCAGAGGACCTGTGCTAGGTGCCGGGGAGGGGGGTCGGTCAGAGGTCAACAAAACAGTCCTTGCCTTCATGGAGCCTACATTCGCATGCACAGACACACATTAAACAGCTTGTCACAAGTTATTTGATAATCGAGGGAAATTATCTAAACCCTACTGTGGCAAGTGCTACAAAAAAGAAGTACAAAGCCTCAGCCAGTGCAGCCCTGACTGGCCTCCTGGGAAGCAGGGGCTCATGCTGGAGTCACGGGTGCTTAGCCTGCATGGGGAGCTGGAGAGGCGGGGGCTCCTCCCTGTTCATGGCTACAGTGCTCATTTTCGTGGAGGGGCAGCGCTGGGTCTCAGGAGGGTCTCAGCTTTATTACAAGGGGCCTGCCTTCAGGCAGTGTGAGAAGGGCTGCCCTAGCCCACCGTGAGGGCGTTTCAAAGTCTGGGTTGTGCACAGCAGTGCTTCAGGTGAGAGCAAGCATCGTTCCCAGATGGGGAAGGACTGGGGGTGCTGCCAGGGAGGGTCGGGCAGCAGCGGGGAGAGAGGACCAGACGTGAGCCACAGAGAAGTGTGCCCAAGACGTAATCCAGAGACCTGGGCAGGGAGGAATGGATGGCTGAGGGTGCTTCTCGAGGCCAAGTTAGAAGCCTCTCCAATCCTCCAAAGAATTCCTAGAGGCCTGGACTAATGCCATGGAAGGAGGAATCTTGAAGAAAGGAGACTTGAGCATATAAAATAAATGTCTCATGGTGTCCTATGATGAGATGTGGGGAGGTAAGGGCAAGGGAGGGAGTGGTTTTAAGTGGCTTTAAGTCCTGTCCAGATTCTGGGCTCTAGAATAGATTATAAAGGTAGGGCCTAGTGCCCTGAAATATGAAAGAATACAGCCAGTTCCTGCAACAAAGTGCGAGATCGGTCTCAGAAATGCAGGCACAGCCCATGAATAGAACCGGGCCACCAGGTCTGGGCTGACTTGGGTACAGCAACCGTGGCTGGATTCCCCGTTGCTGCCAGACATTGCGAGAGGCCTGATTCCTCTCGAAAGAAAAACAAGACTCAGGCAAGCCCAAGTCTGCGGGTGATGGAGGGAGGGATGCAGGAATGAGAATCAAGTCAGAGACAAAAAGTTGAGAAGGACAAGGGCAAGTTTGGGGGACAAGGGAGAAAAGCCTGTGCTCAGTGTGGGGACTCATGAAGATGGAGAGCCAGCTGTGGGCCAGAGGGATGCCTGGGAGGGCTTGGAGCAGGTAAGGGATGGTATTAAAAGCAATGTGTCTGAGCGCCTGGGTGGCTCAGTCGTTAAGCGTCTGCCTTCAGCTCAGGTCATGATCCCAGGGTCCTGGGATCGAGCCCCACATCGGGCTCCCTGCTCGGCGGGAAGCCTGCTTCTCCCTCTCCCACTCCCCCTGCTTGTGTTCCCTCTCTTGCTGTGTTTCTCTCTGTCAAATAAATAAAATCTTTAAAAAAAAAAAAAAGCAATGTCTCTGGGCTTCCTCAGTTGAGCTGACTCAGGTCTGCAACAGGACAGTGGCCATAGGAAGGCAGGGACAGACAGGAGGACGACCCCACAAAGGCAGAATCCTGGGAGCCTCCCGATTGTGCAGAGGGTGTGAAGGAGAGGAGCGGTTACCGAGGCTGACCTTGAAGCCTTCCTTGGTGACAGAACAGAAAGGCCAGGGGCAAGTGGGCTCAGGAAGTTACACTGTCCTCAATTGATGCATTGAGTGTGCAGTGAATGTGAGGTCCAAGTGGAGATGGGGCATAACAAGGCCCAGCGGCCATCTGTCTCTCCACTAGTCTGGAAACCAATGGACATCCAAGATCTGACTGACTTGCTTTTGGTCCCCTCAGCGCCCAGCATCTGGTCCACGTGTGATGGCCTCGGTCAACGGCTCATCTGGCTGAATGGGATGCCTGAAGGCAGCTGAAGAGGTGCAGCTCACACGTGCTTATGCTCGGGACCCTCATGCCCATGCTGGGAAGTAAGGAAAGGCATCATCAAGCCTGCTCCAAGGACGAAGAGTTTAGTAACTTCTCTAGAAATAGCAGAGTTGGACTTTGAACCCACTCGCTCTGATACCGGGACTGCACTCCTGACTGAGGCTCGGGGGGCGTCGCTACAGATGGGCGATCAGCAGACCCGTGCATGAGAAAGCAGGAGAAACCTCACCCTCCGTACTGGGGAGAGGTGGGAAAACAGACCCAAGAACTGACCTTTGTGCACCTTCCCTTGCCCTTCAGGGTAAAAAGAGTGGAAGAAAATGTTAATTCTTTCCTCTCCTTCGTCCCCACCCTCATCTACAGGATAGGCCTCAGTGAGCTACCTCAGCTCTTAGTAATTAGATCTTTCAGGGGCCCTGAAACTTGGAAGCTGTTACTGAGTTCTTCTCCTGGATGACTCATTTGGGCTCTAGGACAGTCAAAAGTCCACGGTGCTGGATGCTAATTCGTTGAACTTTTGAGTTCTAAAATAAATGAGAATATATCTGTCATTCCTATGGAGGTGACCCTCCAAAATGTCTCTTTATGTCTCTGTCCCCCTACACACACACACACACACACACACATAAAAATCCTGGGAATGATTTTAAGTGGAATAAGAAGTCTCCTTGTCTCTGGGAGGAGCTGATTTCCATCTCTGAAACAGCAGCTTGGTTTGGGATTTCCCATCAGCCCCTTGTTTTCCTCCCCTAAGAGACATTGAGTCTTCAGGTGATTGTCAGATGAGTCGCATCTGCCCCTAAAATAAGTGTCTCCTGCCATCATTTGTAATTTAGATGTAGTTAAATTCCCCCAAAATACAAGGAATAAGCAGCCTTGGGGGTTAATGGGGCAGATCTTATCGGAACAAAAGATGACAATGAAACAATAAAACATAACTAAACCCCCCCTTCCTTTCCATCTGTGCCGCTCAAATCACAACACAGACGCACACTTAGAGCTAGACAGTGGTTCTCACGAGGGTTCTCCCTCTATTTCTCTCATCTACTTAAGCATTTTCTTTTTTCCTTTTTTTTTAATTTAGAGAGAGAGAGGCAGTGGGGGGCAGAGCGAGAGGGAGAAAGAATTCCAAGCAGGCTCCACGTTCAGCTGCACAGAGCCCGGCATGGGGCTCGATCTCATGACCCTGAGATCACGACCTGAGCCAAAATCAAGAGTTGGACGCTTAACTGACTGAGCCACCCAGGCGCCCCAACTTAAGCATTTCCTTGTTGCACGCTGCAGAGATGGGGGGCAGCTCATGTGCTGCCCAGCCTGGCCCTGGCGGGGTGCCTCCCTGGGGCACTGCCATTCTCCAAGAGGAGAGCAGCTCATCTATCTGATCAGGTTATTTTACACAGAAGAGAAAGGAGACTCTGAGTCGAACAGTAGGATTTCTATTGAGATAAAAGGCCTTTTTGTTCTTATGATTTGACTCTAATGTGGTTACTATTTTTGCTTAATTCTACACCTGGCCTTTCAGAGGAGCTGACTTTTGCCCAGGACCATCTTGTCAATGTTAACAACTGCCCTATCTATTTGCTCTGGAGAATCCCTCCCCATTTTGAAATATAGGATCAGAGTTGTGGCTGTTGCCTATGACCTTTCCCAACTAAGGAGACACCTGCCATGTGCATCACCCGTGAAGGGCAGGACCCTGGGCCTCACAATGGGGACATGGGGCATAGCATCAGGGCCCAGCACCACCCAGGCACAGGCCCTGCTAGCATCCAGCAGCCCCTTCTCCCCACCATGGCCCCTATTCCCAGGACATCCTGAGCTGTGGACCTCAGATATTCACAGGGGGTTGCCTGGGTCACTTTTTCAGGATCTGCTCTGCCCATGTCCTTGACATGCCCGTGCAGCTGTAGAAACAGACTGGCTCCCTTTCTGGTCATTTTCTCTTCACCATTCAATTTGCCTGGTTCTGCATCATTTGGGTTCCTACTTTTTGTCTTACTACTTAATGTGGGCCATCCAACCTGGACCTGAGCCCCTGGGGACTCAGCACTCCCTTGCACACCCGCCATTCCTGAACTGGACCCACCCTGACCCTCCACTCACAGGCGTGGGTTAAGACGGGTCTTTTGAAACACATGATTTAATCGAGTAACTGATTTTCCAGAGCTTATCCAGCATAGAATGTTCCACAGTGAGAACCATAGAACAACGCACCAAGTTTTTCTTGAGTGTGAAAATTCAGATTCCTAGGCCACATCCCAGACTTCCTGAGTCAGGACCCCTTAGGGGGTGAAGCCAAGGAATCTGCATTTTTACAGCCTCTCTAGGTATGTCTTCTACCTACTGAAGTTTGAGAACATGCAGGGCAAAACATACAGTGAGGGCCGGGTCTCAGGAAGCTGGCAATCTTACGGATGTAAAAAGTAGACATGACTGCAATACAAAGTCATTCCCGATATTTCCATGGCGGTTTTGACAAGAGAAACTACTCTAGGGCCCTTTTGTGCCCTAGGACTCCCATCTCCACAGTTTCTGGCTTCCAAACGGGAGCTCGTTGCCTGCATAGGTAAGTGATTTTCTGCTACTGAGAAAGAGCCGTTTCCTCATATATCATTCACTCATTCAGCCCAGCACATATCAGGTGCCTACTGTGTGTGAGCCCCTGCCACATGCAGGGCGTGCGTCCCAGAGCACACAAAGGCCCAGAGTTTCTCTTGTCAAAACTTCTCACTGTAGACAGAAAAAGCCCCAGAAGTTCAGAGAAGGAAATGACTTGCCCCCAGTCACATAACTAGCTTCTAGGAGAGGGAGGTAGGGTGGTTAAGAGTTTGGGCTTGTGACTGGGAAACCAGGGTTCGAATCCAGGCTTTGCCAATTATGAGCTCTGGTGAGTCACGTAAACCTTCATTAGCTCAGGTTCTTCATAGTGAACAGGGATAGTACCCGTGACGAGTGAATACTTGCGAGAGCATATCCCAGGGCCAGGCTATGGGGAGCCTCGATCAGTGTCATTCAGATCAGCTCAGTGCCCCTGAGAGCACTTTGCCCTCAGGGCTAGGAACAGCTCTCTACCTGTGCCTACTCATGGCTGGGTGTGCTCCTGGACTGATTATAATTCATGCCTCTGTCTAGCGCAAAGCCAAATCCAGGCCAAACCCAGATTGTCAAGGTCACCATGAAGTTTTCCAAGACAGGCCAAGCATTTAGAGCAGACCCAGCCCAACAGCCCAGCTCTGCATACACATGTAAAATAATGCCAAGAATCAAGGGACTAATTCATGTCGTGAACATTGCATTCTCTTCTCTCATTGTTCTAGATGTTCCAAATGAAGAGCGATCCTTTGAACTGATTCTGGACAAATCATCAATCCATTCTTTTGTTTTATTTGACATTTGTAAAAACAAACAAACAAAAAACAGGAAGGTCTTTTCCGGGAGCTCACAGACTCACAGCTGAATTTCCAAGTCCAGTTCTAGCCCCATCAGCACCAGGCCTGCATTATGCAAGAAGCCGTGACATACGAGACCACCGCATCACCCCGGTGCACCCAAGCCCAGCTGTCTCAGAGACAGGCTGGCCCGAGCCAGCTCTGAAGGGCAAGGACCCTCGGGGATGGGGGTCAGTTGTGCAGCTCAGGAGGCTCTGCGTCTGGCGTCTGCTGCCCAGCCCCCACACAAACACAGGAAAGCCAGATTGGGGGGTGGGAAGCCTAGCTGGACCAGCCTCTGCTATCTAAACCCACAGAATTCTGATTGCTGACCCAACACAGGCAGCTCTTAGCACAGATCTCAAAGCAAAGGAGCCACAGAAAGATGAAGGATGGCCTGAAAAAGACCGTTATTTGGACTCAAAGCCACTGAGCAAGGATAGTATGAGTTCTAAGATCAACAAAAGGGACTCGCGTTCATCTACATGGGGGCTAGATTCAGGCTGGGGCTAGGCAAGAACTCCATTAGGAGGCTCTTAAACTGGGCTACCAAGCAAGCAAGGGAGAAGCATCTATCCAGCAGAAGTCTAGCAAGTTCGATCAGGATAAACACCCAAATCAGGAAATTCAATTCAAAATATGCTCCCCAGTAAATGATGGCGTGTTTTTTACCTGAATTATTCACAATTATCCAGACAATCACCCTACATTCTTATTTCCTGACCTCAGTATATGGCACTTTCGGCTCTCAGTACATCTAAGCAACCCTTTCCCAGGAATGCACTGATTCTGGGGGAAGAACGATGTGGCCTCCAGGAAGTCTGCGGGGAGCCTGCCAAGACCGGCGTGGGCCAGCTTCTCGGGCAGCCTGACGCATGACCGGCCCCGGGACATTGGTGTCTCTGCCATGTGATGCGGGCAGCAGTCCCACCGCGCACAAGATTCACCTGTGAGCAGCACCGGAGCCCACGGCTGCTATTATAGCGGAGAAATCTAATGTTAGTTACATTTTTTAATTTGTATTTTTATCACAGCAAGAGATGCACACCATTTTTAGTTTAAAATGGTACCACAAGTCCTACAATGAAAAAGAAGGGTCTCCTGACACATTTTCCTCATCTGCTGAGCTTCTCAATCAGAGGCAGCCCTTTCAGCTTTTTTTTTTTTTTCTGAAATTTGCCTCTATATTTTTAAATGCTACACTTAGAAGGGTTCTTTAAAATGTGGCAGTTTTAGGGGCGCCTGGGTGGCTCAGTTGGTTAAGCAACTGCCTTCGGCTCAGGTCATGATCCTGGAGTCCCGGGATCGAGTCCCGCATCGGGCTCCCTGCTCGGCGGGGAGTCTGCTTCTCCCTCTGACCCTCCCCCTCTCATGCTCTCTGTCTCTCATTCTCTCTGTCTCAAATAAAAATAAATAAAATCTTTAAAAAAATAAATAAATAAAATGTGGCAGTTTTAAACATCATCTACTGACTTATTTCGGGGGATTGGAATCTAGCTCCCTTCTCTCAACATCTCTCCCTTTCACTTCCACTCCCTCACCCCCAACCTCTTGATGGACTTATATTCACAATTTGGAGCCCAATGAATAGTTGATGGTCCCACTCTGAACAACCATGTAAATATGGCTCAACACTGAACCGTATAATGTGCTATAATTATAATTTATTTGTAGTGCAATGTATTGTTTCTCTGGAGGGAGCAAGTATACTCGATAGTATTGACATCGTTGTCCATCTCCCTCACTGATTCTTAAATTCTCTGAGCAAAGCTACAAAATTCCACCAGTATAGACAAAGACATCAGGTAATGTATCTGTTTTTTGCTTTTTGTTTTTCTTGGCACTATCCCTCCGGAAGGGCAACATGGAGCCGCCCCATGGCCAACCTGGACGGGCTGTTCTCCAGGCCTTGCTCCACACACCTGGGCTCCTTCTACCACATGCTGGGGATTCCCCCGTGATGCTCTCGTGGGGGATCCCCTGTTTCTTGACTTCCAAATCATTTTTTCTTGGTTTACTTTTTCTTTTGGTTAAGGACTTAAGAAAAGGTACAAGGGAAATATATGTATATATATATTTTTTTCTTTTTTAAAGATTTTATTCAAGAGACAGAGAGAGAGAGAGAACGAGCAGTGGGCAGGGGCAGAGGGAGAGAAAAAGAGAAGCAGACTCCCTCCCGAGCAGGAAGCCCGATGTGGGGCTCAATTCCAGGACCCTGTGATCATGACCTGAGCCGAAGGCAGACTCCTAATCGAATGAACCCCCCAGATGCCCTGGGAAATATAGATTTTTGAGAGCTTGCCTGTCTGAAATTATCTTTATATCATCTGACTATACCCAGTGGACTGTACATAGGATTCTAGGATGGAAATCATCTCTCAGAATTTTGAGGACTTGTTCCTCCGTTTTCTGGACACCAATGGGACAGTTGAAAAATCCAATAGCATCCAAACTCTCAATCTCTTTATGGAGCTTTTTCCCCCCTGTGGACAGTTCTAGGATCTTGTCCTTATCCTTACCCCTGAAAATCCATGCTGACGTGGCTTGGTAAAGGAGTTTTTCACTCGTTGTGTGATGGCATGTGGTGGGCCCGATGCCTCAGGTCTTCCATTTCTGAGATTTTTATTTAAATGACGCTTTGACAAACACTTCCTCATCCTCACATGGAATTCCTTTTAGTAGGATGTTGGGTGGGCCTTGTGGACGGATCATTTACTCTTCCTGTCTTTTTCTCTTATTTCTTTGTATTTTTACTCTAGCTCCTGGGAGATTTCCTCACCTTTATCTTATAATAGTTCCTTTGGTTACTTGTGCACATTAAATTTTTGGTCATTTTCATTTTTAAATACCAATTTTAAAGCCTAAAACTTACGATTGCCACCAACAAGGCCACAAAACATTCTTTTCCTTTTGAAGCTTTTGTGATACATTGCTTTCATCAGGCAACTTTTTCCTCTTGAACAAACAACTCAAATTGTCCATCAGGACACACAGTGTCAAGTTAGTTCTTCGGCTTCGGTGGGACTTGGGGGCAGGTACGGGATAGAATGTTCTTTTAGCCTCTGAGTTTTCTGGACAGACATTTTGACCTCGCTGCCTGCATCGGCCTTCTTGTTAACCATCTACAGACACCCAGAACGACAGACGCTCTCCGATCCCTGCCCGTAAAACTCTCCCAGGGAAGATGATCTGGAGAGCCCTGCCAGAAACCATGCCAATGTTGGCATCATCACCAGACTTGAAGACCTTGTGCCTCTTCCAGCTTCTGACCAGGTCAATCTTCTCCTTGCGAAGAACCATGGCTGTGCAGCCCCAGGGCTTACCCAGTTCTGATTTGGCTTGTTTGGCACAGGGTTGTCACCTGTGCAGAAAAGCTGGCAGCTTCCATGGGAGAAGAGGTCATTCTTGCTGCAACAAGTGTGCCTGATGGACATGTTTTTGATGCTGAAGCCCACATTATCATGAGGCTGAACTTTGCTTCAAGTGAAACATTTTGACGGACTCCTTGGTTGTGATTTTGACTGAGTAAATGTGACCGCCACGTGTGGAATGTCAGTCTCCACTTGACCCACAGGGACAGCACCAATTGCCCTGGAGGAACAGAGACAGAGGCCCTGTCGGTAGGAGGAGGTCGGTAGTCAGCCCCAGTGGCCATTCTCACAGTGACATCCCATCCCTGATAGGACCTGGCTCCCACACGTTGTCACCTGAAAGTAACATAAATGCTAGTGGATCTGGGTTGTAGCAATTTTTGTAAACGTACATCTGACTTCTTCAATGACTTCCTCATATTCTGCTTCCTCTCCCCTCACGTCACTAGCCACATATTCATCACCCTCAGGCAACAATCAGGAGAGTCAACCTGAGATGCGGGTATGACCGTGTTTTTGGTAAAGGTAAAGTCTCTTTTGGTAAAGTGTTCTGAAGTGTGGTAGGCCAAATAATGGCTCCTGAAGATGTCCATGTCCTAATCCCTGCACCTGTGAATGTGTTACATTAAAAACAGAGAACCCAGGGGAAGTGGGGGATAGGGTGATGGGGTCACTGGGTGATGGGCATTAAGGAGGGCACTTGATGTAATGTGCACAGGGTGTTATATGCAACTGATGAATCACTAAATTCTACCCCTAAGACTAATAATACACTATATGTTAACTAACTTGAATTTAAAAAAAAAAAAAAAAGTAGAGAACCCAGCAGATGTCAGAGAGATGGGAAGATGGCAAAAGAGGCAGGAGAGGTTGGAAGACTGAGAGAAACTTAGCCCATCATTACTGGCTTGAAGATGGAGGAAGGCGGCCATGAACCAGGAAATGCAGGGAGCTTCTCGGTTCTGGGATTGGCTCTCAGCAGACAGCCAGCAAGGAAATGGGAACCTGGGTGCTACAATCCCAGGGAACTGAATTCTGCTAAGAAACCTAATGCTCAGGGAAATGGATTTTTCCTCAAGCCTCCGGAAAAAGAAAGCAACCCTGTTGACTCTTGGTTTTAGCCCAGTGAGACCTATGTGGAACACATTTAAAATAATGCATTTGTGCTGTGTTCAGCCCCTAAGTTTGTGGTTATTTGTTATAGCAGCAAGAGGAAATTCATAACTGCAGTTGTCGATGTGGTCACATTGTACTTGCTGGTTTCAAACTTCCACAAGGAGTCATCAGTGGGGATTTGTGTTCCTACTTAGTTTTTAGTTTGTTTATGATCTGGTTGTGTTTGAAGAAGCCCTTTGCATATCCCTGGCCTTCCCACTTTCTTGCTGATTCCACTACATTTGAGATCAGGCAGACAGCAGAGGTTGACTTGCCTCAATGTATGGGTACCAGGATTTGGAAGCTGATGTGGCTCCTTTTCTTTTGGGTTTGGGCTTAGTGATGGTTTTCATACCTTTACTCTAATAACAAGCAAAAACATTTGTTTTAATTTGTATTTCTGCTACTATATTTTTTTAATTTTCAAGAGATTTCTTTCCTTTTCCCCAAGTTTTGTGTGTGTGTGTGTTTTTTATTGGCATACTGTTCTTGTTTCATAGATACAAAATGCTCTTATCTTTTGATTTTTCTTTTCTTCCAGCATTGTCTCTTGTTTTCTCTAACATTCCTTTTTTTTCCATCTGTTTTGTTTCTTGCCTCTCATGATAAAAACTTTCTTGAGGTGTCTGGTGACATCTCTTTTTGCTAGAAGTGGAGATATTAAAAAGTTGATGGGAGCTAGCACCTGGTGGGCTCTACCACCCAGGGTGGTGGTCATCCTCCCCCTTTGTTCCCTTGAGAAACCTTCATGTTCTCCTACCTCTATATCTCTCTCTTGGGCTAAGAGAGACAAAGGTCGTATACACTTGCAGAGCAGATTAACAGCGGGTCCATTTGGCTTTGAAACTGCATATTTCATATCTCAGTTTTTTTATTAATCAAAGTGTCAAAAGGGCTTTTCTGCTTCCTCTCATCTCCCCTGCTGCTGCGGGCACATTGCGATCACTGAGCCACACGAACAGGTAGGAATGTGCGGGACCCACCTCAGAAGATGGATGGGTCAGGCCTTTCTCAATTCAGGAGCAGAGAGCAATTCTCCAAGACCCACAACATCTCAGGGGGTTGGGGACCAACACCCCACACACCTTCCTTACAGCTTGTTATCAACAAGTTAAATGAAAGGCACCTGGGTAGCTCAGTCGTTTGGGCATCCATCTCTTGATTTTGGCTCGGGTCATGATCTCAGAGTTGTGAGATCGAGCCCTGTGTAGGGCTCCCCACTCAGCGGGGAGTCTGCTCGAGATTCTGTCTGCCCCTACCCGCCCCACCCCCACTTGCTCACACACTCTTTCTCAAATAAGTAAATACATCTTTTTAAAAAAAAAGTTAAATGAAATAATTTATATGAATATGCTCTCTCTCTTTTGGTGGGAGGTTATTTCCTTTTTGATACTTTTGGAAGTGCAAACTATTTACAAAAATGTACACAGCTTGAGGTGACCTAATTCAAAGTGAAATAGCTCACGTAACCATCGCCCAGCATCAGAAAGCGAACATCACCAGCCCCCCAGAGGCCCCCTGCATTCCCTCCTCCCATCATGATGCCCAGTGAAAACCACTCTCTGGTCTTCTAACACCACTCTCTAGTCTATATAAGTAATTATATAGTAATTATTACATAAGTAATTATTATGTGAATAAATCATACAGTATATAATCTTCTGGGTCTAGATTATATTTGTGAGACCCACCCACACTGTCATGTATAGCTGTCATTCTGAATGTTTTTAAACTGCACAGCAATAGTTACATTTGGTTTTAGCTGTACCATTCAAATGCCATTTATTTATTTTTTTTAAGATTTTATTTATTTATTTGACAGAGAGAGGCACAGCAAGAGAGGGAACACAAGCAGGGGGTAGTGGGAGAGGGAGAAGCAGGCTCCCCGATGACCTGAGCCGAAGGCAGACACTTAACGACCGAGCCACCCAGGTGCCCCTTCAAATGCCATTTAAAACAATCATTTCTTCTACTTGTCTTAAAAGCTACCAGCAGGAGCAAAGATTTATTTTTTAAACATATTCATATAATGGATCTAAAATTCTTTCCTTTATGAAAAAGAAGTGGCATAGAGCCACGATTTGTCCCTCTCCTCAGAGCATGTCAAATTCTCCAGGTGCCTAATGGGTTTTGTCTGAGCATCTTCTTGCTTGCTCCATTCCCTCAAGTCCCCAAGAGGGCCCTCTTTCTGGAGGCAGACCCTCCCCCCAGAAAAGCATCCTCTGATTACCCTAAGAACTGAGAAGAGAACAATGACAGGAACTGATCTTAAATGCTGGGTTTTTTAAATCTATATGTATGTAGTAATGTAAATTAGCAGGCCCTGCTATCCACCTCCGGGGGAAATATAAAAGATGAAACTGGGAACAGCCTAACTACATGCTTACACCAGAGTCTACCATCCGGTATAATTATGACATCACTAAAATTAATGAAACTTTTATTTAGCTAATGAAATAGCCTGTGGCCAGATCAAATACCAGCAAAATTCATTAACTTCTAATCGAGGACGGAGGAAAGCCAAATTGAATTTTATATGCTAACATTTTCTGAAACAAAGCAAAATTAAGCCACGGCCAAAAGAAACAAGAGATATTGGAAACTTAACAGCAAGCTGCTGATACTTCCTTTCTTTTTACCCCCGTGTTACACACTGTGCTTCGCCGTTGTACACAATCCTATTCTCCTTAGCAAAGGGACCCCACAGATGCTATAAAAATCTCTGTAAAGAGGGGCACCTGGCTGGCTCAGTCAGAAGAGAGTGTGACTCTTGATCTCAGGGCTGTGAGTTCGAGCTCCACGTTGGGTGTAGAGATCACAAAAAAAAGAACCTCCGCAAAGGAGTAAAGTACCTAGAACAATGATATGGTTATTACCTAAAGAGCACTTCATAAAATGGCAGACAGTTTTTTTCCGCAGAGCAGAGGCAACTGGCTGAGCCCAATTCTCAGATGCCCTGTGCCACACCTCCGAGGAAGACCCAGGGCAGTCACCGCCTCTCCCTCAAGCACTCGTCCCTTTATTGCCCCATTCCTGCTCGCCTTTCACAGTATGTGCTGTCAAAGTGGACTGCACCCTCTGGCAAAGAAACCAACTCAAGGGCTTTCCTTCCTGAAACAAATCCCAACCAGTGCCAGCACTAGGGGAAATGGGGGGACCCTGATGAGGAGTTCACGCTAGCAAACAGGAGATTCTCGGGGGCATAGCAAGTGCACGCTGCCGCCGGCTGGCCCCACAAACGGGGATTAGCCCAGCAGATGCAGCAAGGCCCTTTGTAAACATGGAATTGCCTGGTCTTGGCTCCTCGCCCAGCAGCTAATTCATCAAAGGCGGAAGTGACCCGGTGAACCACTCCTCTGCCACTCTGAGGGCAGGAGAAGCGAAAATAAGGATGATACACTGCTTCAGGAAAAGTCAGAGGAGAAAGCGCAAACATAGCTAACCCGGAGCAGTTTCCCGGAAGCAAGCATCTCAGTGTAGACCTCTGGGAAATCGCTTTCTCACGTATCTCAAGAACACATAATACACAATAGATACATACATTCCGGAGTTAAAACTGACAACTTTCCCCTCACACCTTTGAACTTCCTTTTACTGCTTTCTACTCCAAAACGCTCATGGTAATTTGAATGACCACGGGTAATACGTCCCAGATTCTGGTGTCTAACCAGACTGTGGGCCGCGCTTCTTCCTGAGCACCGTCATGGGCTTCATCTGCCCAGAGCAAGGCAACCTCCCTTCAATATTCCCTCAGTGGTTCTCTCTACTCAGCAAGGGCGAAATCTCCTCCCCTGAGCGCACAGGGCCCGTCACAGTCCGACAGCACACCCTCCTCGACCTCACCCCCACCACTTCCCGCAAAGCCCTCCAGGATAGGCAGAGAAAAATTCCAAATCCTAGCCCAAAGTCATAGGAACTAATGCGGCACTTAGCTTCAGATCCCTGGACACACTGTGGGGACACCAGCCACCCCTCGCCCACGTGGGTGACGTGCGGCCCCCCTGGCCCTGGCCGACGGAATGAGGATGGAAGTGACGATGTGGAACAGTGTTCTTTCTCTCTGCCGTTTTGCCTTGTTTTGCAGACCATTCGCATACACAATTTGACTTGATTTCTTTTCTCCCCTCTAATTACAGTTGGTATATTTATTTGATATTTGGTCACTCCCGGCCGCAAGCTATTGACAAATGAAACACAGACTTCATTTATTTTAGTAATCTGGTAATAGTACTGAGTGACGGTATCTGAGAGGCAGGATCTAGTGTGAGCAAGGAGCTCTGAGTTCTTGGGTCAGTTTTGTGATTGGAAATAGCATATGCCTCTTCTTGTTTAATTTCAGTATGGTTTTACTTTAGGATATTTTTCAATTTACAGACAAGTTGCAAAGATAGCACAGAGTTTCTTCAAAACCCTCCTCCGTTCCTTCTATTGTTAACATCTTACAGTAATATGCCACATTTGTCGTAACTAAGGAGCCAGCCTTCGTACATCACCGTTAACCAAATTCCACACGTTATTTGGATTCTACTAGTTTCCCCCAATGTCCTTTTTCTGGCCCAGGGTCCCCCCCCCAATACCACATCACATTTGGTTGGCATGTATCTTTAGCCCCCTCTACGCTATGACAGCTTCTCAGACTTCCCTTGTTTTTGGTGACCTGGATAGTTTTGTGGAGTCCCGGTCAGGGATTTTGTAGAATGTGCTCCAACTTGAGTTTATCTCATGCGTGTCTCATGATTAGACCGGGGTTATGGTTTTAGGGAGAAAGACCACAGATGCCAAGTGTCCTTCTCATCACATCATATCCAGGCCACCTGCCACCACTGTGACTTACACTGATGATGTTGGTCTTCATCACCTGGCTGATGAGGTGTTTGCCAGGCTTTTCTAGGAAGCTCCTTTTCCTCCCTTTTCCATACTCTTGGAAATGAGTCACCAAGCACAGCACAAATCAAGGGCTGGGGAGCTAAGCTCCAAGTGACAAATGCTGGTGGCCTTCAAAGTTTGGCTAAACGGTCATCTCTTCTATGAAATTTTTGTCGTCTCTTTCCCCATTTCAGGCAGAATTAATTATTCCCTCCTTCTCCAATTTAGAAAAATCATATTCATCCTTTAATATCTGACTCAAGAATCACCTCTATTGGGGCGCCTGAGGGGCTCAGTCGTGGGTGACCCGGAGCCTTCGGCTCAGGTCATGATCCCAGAGTCCTGGGGTCGAGCCCTGCATCGGGCCCCCTGCTCCACAGGGAGTCTGCTTCTCCCTCTCCCACTCCCCCTGCTTGTATTCCCTCTCTCGCTGTGTCTCTCTCTCTGTCAAATAAATAAAAAAATATTTAAAAAAAAATCACCTCTATTATTAACATTTGTCTTTTTTTCCTTCCTTCCTCCTGCCCTCCCTCCTCCCTCTCTCTCCCCCCATCTCTTTCTTTCTATTTTTCTATAAAAACGTAAGTTGAACCCTGTACTTTTGGTAGGGATACAACAAAGTAGACATTGTCATTGTGCTCATGTAGTCTCTAGTCTATCAGAAAGGACAGACACATAACTAAATAAGAGCAAGCTCCCTCCAGAAGGAACAGTCGTCAGTCTCCTTGGGTGCTCTGTCAAGGCTCTGGATCCCAGGCTCCATCTACAGAATTCCTCTCCTGGTACAGGAACGCTTCATCCAGCTTTCTGTCTCAGGAAGGAATTGTGAGCTTCTTAAGGATACAGATGCTCTTAGTCATCTCTGAATTTACAATGCCTACAATCATGCCTGGTACATAAGGAATGATCAACAAATACTTGTCATAGTGAATCTAAATAAATTGATATTATATGTTCCGTCTTGTAGGGTTTCTTGTTACTTGGTGAATTTTTGCATGAGACTTATGAAACAAGCTTCCTGGCTAAAGCCAGCTCATAGGGGAACAACTGCATTTTATTTTTATTTTATAGCTTTTTTCATTTAATAAAAATAGGATCCATATCTAAAAAGAGGCAAGGTTTGTACACTGTTGGAAAAGAATGGCTTTTTCTGAGTCTTCTTCTGTTTAGAAATTTCCTAGACCTTTCCCATTGCAATGAATTGTGTATCTAAAAATTATAACTACAGTAATGGATTAATATTACATTTTTTGTAACAGTTACATGAACCAACAATAAAAATAAACCTCATATTCTGTGAAAATGGCAAGAGAGTTAATCAGAATCTTACAAAGACTCGAAATATTTTGAGGAAATAAAAAGTACAAAACAGAAGTATTCAACTTACTTATTGCATAATTAAGTTTAAAAATTCCAATCTAGGGGCACCCGGGTGGCTCAGATGGTTAAATGTCTGCCTTCGGCTCAGGTCATGATCCCAGGGTCCTGAGATGGAGCCCCACATTGGGATCCCTGCCCAGCAGGGAGTCTGCTTCTCCCCCCCCCTTCCCGCTCATGCTCTCTCTCACTATCTCTGTCTCTCTCAAATAAATAAAGAAAATGTTTTAAAAAATAAAACAAAATAAAAATTCCAATCTAGTTGTAGGTGGTTTTTTTTTTTAAGATTTTATTTATTTATTTGGCAAAGAGAGAGCACAAGCAGGGGGAGTGGCAGAGGGAGAAGCAGACTCCCCACTGAGCAGGGAGCCCCAGGCGGGGCTCGATCCCAGCACCCTGAGATCATGACCTGAGCTGAAGGCAGACGCTTAACCATCTGAGCCACCCGGGGGGCACCCAATCTAGCTGCGGGTTATTGATGACTATTTGTCTGTCGGGCCAGCTCAAGGATCTACTATAATTGCCAGGTGAAGAATCACACTTTCTTTTTTTTAGAAACTGATGTTCATTTTCCCTCAGCCTCATTTCCACGTTCTGTCTGTCCAGAGTCTGCGCGAGGACAGAGTATGACCGCTTTGTGGCCGTGTGCGTCACGTCGTGGCCTGGGCAGTAGGGCAGGAGCCAGGCTTCAGTAGAGAGCTGACCGGGGACAACCTCCGGCTGAGAAGCAGAAATTCAGGAGCTGGGCAGGTCAGTACCCCCTGAAACTCGTTGGTCGCAGTCTGTATAGCAAGGTCCTGTTCTTCCTTTTCAATCTCTGCAGTCTCTGCAGAAGTAGAGACCAGGTGTAATTTTCCATGGCTGCAGGTGGCAACAGCTGAGACAAGCTGCAGAGAAGCCTGGGGGAGGGGGGGTCCTGTTGTTGGGGGTGGAGCGGAGCCTGCTGTTGGGGGACCCATGGCTGGGCCTACTGAACCTTTAACTATTGTGTAAAAAGATGCTGTCAAAGTAAAATAATAATAGTAATAATGCTAGCACTTACATAACCGTTACTATGAGCCAGGCAGTGTTCTCCTAGCTACATTAACACATTGTGAGCTATTTTTTTCTAATACCGCACACACCCCCTACCCTCTGCCAAAATGCAAAAGACTGCTAACTCTTAGATATTTCTGCCAAGAATCCATTTTCCTTTCAGGCTCTTTAAAATTCAGCTCTTAGCATACAAGAGAACAACAACAACAAAACGAGAGCTACATTAAGAGAGGTTATCAGGGACTTTTAAAAAAATTTATTTACATAATGTAATGAAACTCATGAAATTTTCTTCTAAGAGTCACAATAGGTTAAATGACCAAAAGCCAAAATCAAGTGATCCTTGTGAAGAAATAACATATAGCAGGTTTTCTGGGTGGCATCTGCCTTGGCTCAGGTCCTGGGATCGAGCCCTGTGTCAGGCTCCCTGCTCATGGGGATCTGCTTCTCCCTCTGCTTCTGCCCCTGCCCCCGCTCATGCTCTCTCTCTCAAATAAATAATTAAAATCTTTAAAAAGAAACAAATATGGGTGCCTGGGCGGCTCAGATGGTTAAGCGTCTGCCTTCGGCTCAAGTCATGATCCCAGGATCCTGGGATGGAGTCCCGCATCGGGCTCCCTGCTCAGCGGGGAGCCTGCTTCTCCCTCTGCCTCTCTCTCTCTCTTTGTCTGTCTCTTATGAATAAATAAATAAAATCTTTAAAAAAAAAAAAAAAGAAAGAACATATAGTTAAACTGTAAATTCGTTTTGGATCTCACACTGTTATAAAGTTTTCCCTCACACAGAAGTGAAATTTTCTTCCCTGGAATATCCTTCTTTGTTCTCTATGAGCTCTCTTAGAGCAGCTCAAAATGTATTTAAGCAAACATAGCAGTCATTTGTCCTGCATGATTTCCTTTCTTCCTTGCTACATCTAATCAATTATTAGAGGTCTTCTTTACATGAGATGTGTGTATGTATAGAAAATATATATTTACTAGAAATGTATGCACCGTGTGGTTCAGCAACGGATATTCCACGTGGGGCTATACAACTATACGACACTGACATTGATAAAATCCATATGAGAAGTGCTTTTGCAACGGGTCCTGGTCAGTGACACTGTCCTCACAGTGACAGCCTCTTTCCTCCTTGGGGTGCAGTCAGCATGCACGTCCTTTGAGTTTTACTTTTCTCACAAGTAAATTCCATCACCCCAGTGTTTTTGTCTTTGGTTTGAATTTTTTTTTTTTTTTCAGATTTTATGGACAATCTAACAGCAGTAATCATAGGGGAGATAATGAAGCTGGGGATCAATCAGTGTCCCAGCAGGAAAGAGATGACCCCCTCAAAGAGGCAACCAGAGACTTTAGAAGAGTCAGAAGAGGATTTAGGAAACCAATGAGCTGAGGTAAAGCCCCCAGGGCGAAGCAAGAAGCAGAAGCTTACCACCCTTAGGCCTGGAAGGTCAAGTGGGGACCACTGATCAGAATTCTGAGCAATGGCTGCAGACAGGCCCTGGGGGTCCAGGGGAGGAGCCATTGAACGTTGCAGGGCCACCATCTGTTAGGGAGGGAGCCACACAAAGAAGCCTCCAACCTCGCTCCCCCAGTGCCTGCCATCCGGCAAACCCAACAGGAAGCAGAGATCCAGGGGATGAAGAGGAAGAGGTCAACTCTCCAGTCCACACAGCAAAGCTGAGAAGGGCAGCCAAGAGATCTAGAAGAGCAAACAGAAAACTCAGCCCAGCAGGAAATGCACACACCATGTGCTTCATGAACATCTTGCCAAATCCGTGAACGGATGACAAAGGAGGTGCTCTGGAAATACAAGGTATTATAACTAACAGGAGAGCATTCATGATTTCTGGGTTTTTAAAACTAGCAACACATCACATATTACTATTATCAAAAACTCCCTCTTCCTAGAACAATGTCTGTCTTTTATTAATCAGTGACTATTAAGGAAGAGTCTGATAAGTCTGATTTTCCTCTCCACTAACCCACCCCTAACCCATGCACGGAGGAATTGTCTTCAGAAGGAAGTTTCTAATGCCTTTAAGCACCTATTCGTATAAGCAAATGAAATAAACAGAGAACCAAGATCTACAAGGCAGACTCCTCTCGCTCAAGTCCCCATTCTGTCACTTGGGTGTCCTAGGGTAGGTCCCCTGCACTCTGCATGCCTCGATTTCCTCAGCTATAACACAGGGGTAATAATAGTGTCTATCTAAGAGTCACACCTTGTAGTGGCTATCCTGCCTTCATCAAACACTGTTATAGAGCACTTGGTATGTTTCATATAGGAAATAACTTTTATGATTCCAACAATTCAAGAGCTCCTGCTTTGATCTGTGATCTCTAATTGATCTCATTGCCTGGTTATTAAAATCTACCTTTCTATCTAGCCCCTTCAGATTGACACTTTGGCTCTGTTCTTCAGTTCTAGAGATTGTAACTGGAGTAGGGCCGCCAGATAAAACAAAGGATTTTGAAATATAAATAAATACACATAATAGACAGATAAAATACCAAGTCAAAAAAATGTGAATTTCAGACAGACAACCAATAATTTTTTTAGTATAAGTATGTTCCAAATATTGCCTGGCAACCCTAGATTGGAGGCCACCTCTCAAATCACCCTCGAGTCCAGGTTGGCCCCTTCAGTGCCATGGTCTTCTCCTTCTCTGGGCAGCCCCAGGACCTGAGCACCAGCTCACCATCTCTGCTTCCCCAAAAGGGAGGTTTGCACAGAAACCCCCGGCTGGGAATTAAGGGATCATCTTGCCCGCACTTGAGGGCATGGGTATCTTGGTATCTGTTCTCAATATTGGACTAGCAGGATGAGCTCAATGAATAGAGGGAAAGTTTGATGGTCATCTTTTGCTGAGGATCTTCCAGAATTCCACCTTGGATGTCATGAGAAAGAAGTTTCCTCTCCCATCGTTTGTCAGTGGACTTTCCATAAACTTAAATGGGCTCTCTTTGTTTTGTGAAAGGATGAAAGTAGGGCCAGTCCTTCCAGTTTCTGGTTTGATAAGGACAGTTGGGAATCTGAAAGGCCTTGTTCCCAACACTTCTTAATTATACACCATTCCTCTGTACTTACTTTCTGAATGCTAGCATAGTCTGAGCCAGGTTCTTTAGGCCAATGATCTGGAGGCAGGTGGCCATGAGGTTGCTGGTCGTACTACAACCACACACTTATGTCCTCTGTTGTATGTAATGAGTTCAATAGCCTATCTCCACTCTTTCCCTCCCACCACACACTGTGACCAGGGCAAAATCCCTACATTTTCTGGATAAGCCCATCCTCTATGTTTGTAAGAATTTTTTTTTAAAGATTTTATTTATTTATCTGACAGAGAGAGACACAGCGAGAGAGGGAACACAAGCAGGAGGAGTGGGAGAGGGAGAAGCAGGCTCCCCACTGAGTAAGCAGCCCGATGGGGGACTTGATCCCAGGACCCTGGGATCAATGACCTGACCTGAAGGCAGATGCTTAACGACTGAGCCACCCAGGCGCCCCTATGTTTTTAAGCATTTAAGAGAAGTTTCTACCCTACATTGATGATCATTTTATTTCATGCATTCAAATCCCCTGGCTCTGCCATTTTCTAGTCATTGAACTTGGACAAATTACTTAAGCTCGCTGAGAGATGTAGAAAATAAAAGTTAACTTGGGGTTGTTTTGAAGCTTAAATACAATTATTTAAAACACTGTCAAGTACATACTAGAGTCCAATACATATCACTGTTTTCACGACTGAGCTTTGAACACATGGACCTCTCAGATTCACCAGGTTGGCGTGGCAGCCATGAGCCTCCACCCCCATCCCTGCACCCCACAAAAGAGCTTGCAGCCCAGTTGGGAGGAACACAGAGGGGGACAGCCTCCAGCTACCAGCAGCCATTCGAGGGAGGGCTTGCTCTTCCTAGGCAGCCCCCAGCTGACCGAGAGGGCAGGGTACTGGGTGGGGCTACTCCTGACCAAAGTGGGGATCCTCTGAAGGGCACGAGCGCTCTAGAGCTTCCCCTCAGATTGACCAAGACTGTCTCATCTGCATCACCCTGTGCGGTGGCCCAATGCAGCCTGCTTCCTCCCTTTTATCTTCCACAGCTGTCACTCCCTCCAGTAAACCTCTCACACTTGTAACCCCATCTCCTAGTCTGCTTCCTGGAAGATCTCAAGTGACACAGAGGGAGAGAGAAGACAGACATGCAACGACCACATGGAGGAAACGAAGCGCCCTGTTCTGGGACCTACCCATCATGAGTCCTCTCATTTAAGATCAGTTTACTGACCAGCACAGAGTGTCTCTCCTAAAGCAGTGGTACCTCACCTAGTGATTGCCATCGCACGCCTCGGGTTCGAACCCTAAAACTGAGCTGAGCTAAACCGATGACCCCATCCCTAGCCAGCTCTCAGCCTCTGAACTCCCCAGTATCTGGTGAATTTTCAGAAACCCAGCAACCATATCAAATGTTAGGAAGCATGAGAGATTTTTTTTTTTTTTTTTTTTTTTACCTAGAACTCCTTCCTGGTTCTTTGTTTTGTTCTCAAACCTGTTCTTTGAGGGAGGAATTTTTTTTTTTTTCAGCTGAGGAAACTAAGGTATAGAGGAGTTAAGTAACTTGTACAAGGTTCCACAGTTATGACATGGCCGAGCTTGGATCTGAGAGCAGGTGAGACAGCTGACCCGAACCACTTCTTACACTATTGCCCTTCAGGGGGATTCTGCTACTAAAGGCATTTTAGACCTTAACTAAATCTCTTGATGCAGGGGCGCCTGGGTGGCTCAGTCAGTGAAGTGCCTGCCTTGGGCGCTGGTCATGATCCCAGGGTCCCAGGACTGAGCCCCATGTCGGGCTCCCTGCTCAGCGGGGAGTCGGCTTCTCCCTCTCCCTCTGCCCCTCCCTCCTACTTGTTCTCTCTCTCTCTCTCTCATAAATAAATAAAATCTTAAAAAAGAAAAGTGCCTGATGATAGTTGGTGTTGGAAAGACTGAAAGGGACGGTGAGGGAAAAGCACAGGTGCATAAAAGAAAGACTGGAATAAAAATACCAAGATATTGGGTGATAGGACTATGATTATTTTTCTCCTTTCTAGCTTTCTAGTTTTTCCAATATTCTTATAATGAGAATATATTGATTTTATGAGTTAAAAGTATTCAAATAAACAGCTGCTAATGGTAGTTTCCAAATAGAACTTCTTCCTAAATATGCAGTTTCCCTGACTCGTTCTTTATTCACCCTCCCACAGCAGCCATATGCACAGGAATAACTTTTCCCATATTTGTTATGCATTAAATCGTCAAACTCAAGGCCTGGCAGACCTGTGCTCAGCACAGCTCTTTGGGGATAAAGGTCCCCAATTAATAAGCATTTGAGGACTGACGCATCTTTGTCAGTTGATGCTATTACGATATTGTGTAAATCGCCGCACATTGTGGTTAAAGGTTATGGTTAATTGTTAAAGTTAATTGTTATTGAGTCAATAAGAGATAACTCTGTCTCCCCAGAAGAGACTAATTAACTTGGGAAATCTCAGTAAGAGCAGATCAAAGAGGGAGCATGTTTATTCTGTGCTGGATATCCATATCCAGCACAGGGAGTTCTTGAAGGGTTTCATGATCACAGTGGCAGGCACACAGAGGTGCACAATAATGCACCTATGAGAGAGAGAGCGGCCCACAAACTCTCATGGCCTAACTCACCTTAACCAACCTCCTGTTTTCTTCTATTTGACTGTTTTTCTTTTCCTTTTTCTTCTTTGCCTTTGCCTTTAACTGGTTTTGATTAGTGAGGAGTCCACTCACTGCACTGCTCATGCATCAGAAAGGGAGAGATTTTCTGTTTTCCTGGAAAAAGTGATATTTACCCAGGACTCAGCCTGCCAGGCTCTTGAGACTCACAGCTGCCTCCTCTCTCCATGTGTCCTTGCAGAAGCTGCTGGGAGGCCTTGGGCGTGCACATGGACCAGATGAACCAGGGGTCTGGACTCAAAATTTTCCATACTTGGAATTTGGTGAGAATTACTGATTACTTAACTTGATACTGATTTTGCTTAAGATGAAAGTTCCTAAGCCTGTAGAGATCAAGGCTGAAAAGAAGCGTGATTATCTTAAAATAATGGAGAAAAGGGACAATGGAGATTTCATAGCTTCACCTCCCGGTGAAGTTGAAGAAATTAAAGCCCAAATAAATTAAACTCATTCTCTAAATGTATAGAGCTGGTCAGTGGCAAAGGCAGGATGAGAATTCAGGAAGCCTGGTAATCCTGGGGCGTTCCTCTCGGCTCTGTGGCATGCAGCCCCTCCTGGGGGCATGCTGCCCTACAGCTATCCACATTCTCCTTTAAATCCCAAACGTGGGTACATTAGAAGCTGCACACAAGAGAAAAGCAAGCTATGGTCTCAGAAGCATGAGCAGGGCTTGGCAGAACAATAACAGTCAAAATCAGATGGTCTTGCAGCATCCTCGGGCACAAGTACCTATGAAAATGCCCTTAGAGAGGGAGAGGAGCAGCGTGGGGAGTAAAACCAGCCATTCTGTAAGCCAATTCTACTGCTTTGGGAAATGGGTACTTAACAGATGGTTGAGAGTAATTTCAGCTCTGTGTAGAATACTGCTACTCATAATCACAGTAGCAATGGTGATATTTTTAATTTTTAAGATTTTATTTATTTATTTTGAGAGAGAGAGAGAGACCGCACACATGATGGGGGGAGGGGCAGAGGGAGAGGGAGAAGCAGGCTTCCCGCTGAGCAGGGAGCCCGACGCAGGGCTCGATCCCAGGACCCCGAGATCATGACCTGAGCTGAAGGCAGATGCTTAACCCGACTCAGCCACCCACGCACCCCAGTGATACTTTTAATATAAGGTTTTAAAAGTGCTTCATATACCCCATGCTCTATATCAATCCATTTGTCCAAATACAGCTGAAATCTGTCTCTTTTGCTGGAAAAAGAAATATGGAAACAACAGATGGAAACAACAGAAATATCCAAATTCCATCCATCCAGCTGTCTGGACACTCAGAAAGGTGCCAATTTTCACCCATTCTCAGCGTGTACTCTCTCCGCAAAGGAAGAAGATTCAATGAGGGGTTTAGGCAACATCCTCTGTCACCCATTTCAATAGTCAGACCCTCACTGAAATAATATAGCTGACAAGCACACCTTTTATTACCAGGATTCCTGGCTGCTAGGCTAGTTGTATTCTCCACCTGCACGATAATATATACAATCCGCCTCTCTTCATCCAGGACAGACATGCTCGATGGACTGCACCAGACCTGGCAGCCTCAGAGTCTTCCTTTCCCACATGAATCCACTTGGAAGGCCCCCAAATAAACATATCTTCCCAGGTTCACATACTTGTGCAACTCCTTCCACCCGCCACCCACATTTTCTCTGGGACTTGCTTTGACCCATGAACCTTAACAACCATGGTGCAAACACGCTTGGTAAGCCCTTGCACACTGGAGTGTTCTCTCTTGGCACATTCACTCCTGGAAGTCAGTTGCCATGTTATGACGAAACTCGGGCTAGACACTGAAGATGAGAGGGGACAAGGAGAGAGACCCGGGGTTTCTTTAGAGAGTCCACCCCAGTTGAGCTCCTAGCTGCGTGTGACCTCGGCAGAATATCTGCCCCATGAGCCCAGTCAACCCACAGGATCACAAGAAGGAATAAACAGCCGTTGTTTTAAGCCACTAAGCCAAGTGATGGGGTGACTTGTTATACAGAAATAGATTATTAAACTAGTACATCCCTACTGGTGGTTTTAAAGGCCCCTCTATATCTTCTGTATAAGAGCAGAAATGGAAAAGGGAAATTCAGGTTTAAAATACACTCACTGATTAATGGTTCTACCACTAACTCATGCAGAGTTCCTTACTTAGCAAGTTAGTCCTTTTGTTTCCCTCTCTAATAAATAAGGATAATAGCAACCAATCCAATACACACTCCCCATGGGAGGTATGAGGTTAGAAGAGATGTATTTATTTGTTCATTCATAACACAATTTGGCTAGGAGAAGATTTAGACAGATTACAGTAATAGGTAAAATATTTTACATGCTCAATAAGTGAACGTGGTTCATAAATTTCAGATATTATATTTACCAACACATTTTCTCCTCTTATAAACCCGTTCTGTTTCCTGATCTCTTTTACCAACATTTGTATAAGAAAATTTTGGACTGTCTTATCTAAATAATTCCTTATCTAAACAATAATTGATTTCCTTCCACTTTTTCCCTTTTGAAATAGAAACACCTGACTTTCAACAACACCCGATCGGTTTTGAGGATAAAGGTGAGGTGGTTTCGGTTAGGGGCCTGGTGACTGGGGACACAGGAGAGTGTCTAACTCTGGATGAGCTCTCAGCAACACAAGAGCCGGTCTTAACAATTATTGAAGGTTGTTACAAAGGCAATAACTATTCATCCAGTGGCCCCAGCCTCATTCTCATCCCTTAGATCCTGAAATAAAATGGCAAAGGAAGTAAATTTTGCAGATCAAATAAATGCGTTGAAAATCCACTTATCTCTGGTTTACAGCAGTAATGAGCAACAAGAGCCTGTGTACAGCCCTTCTAGCTTCATGGTCTGGCCTGAGATTTCATTACAGAATAACAAGTAGGAAAATGAGGGAGAGCTAAGATCAAAGCAGAGGGAGAAGTTTGGGGTTCTCGATGACTTGGTATACGTGTGATTTTTCTGTATGTTTACCAATAAAACATTTGCTAAATAAATAAGGCAAGCCAACCCCGTTCCATTGATCCTACTATGGGTGATGATGTTTTAGGTATCAGAGTTCTAAGTTCCTAACAAATACCTCTTCAGACACTTGAGCAGACTCAAAATGGAATTGAAACCCGACCGGCCGGGTCTGCTGTATTCTAAATCCATGACAAGTAATGGTAGGCAGGCTTCCTGATTTCCATGGTAAAATGTTAGTTTTGATATTTGCTCCTGAAGCACATGACTCTCTCTTCCACCAGCCACGTACAATACGGTACTTGTCTTAAGTTAACCCCTAACCAACGATTATCTAGAATGTGTCAAGGTGTGACTGATGCACATGCCGCTCCCGAAAGCTTCTGTGCTAAGGGATATTCTCGAACGTCTAAGTTCCTTTTGTGCTTTAAGCTGAAACACTCCAAAGCAGTAAGCTTGGACTATCAGAACCCCCACCCCTGTGGGAAGGCTTTCCACAGTGACAGCCACCATATGCCACATTAACGTCACACCTCCAGCTGTTCGACTGAGAGGAAATGTTAGAAACAGTTCTGTGAAGACGGAGCCTGTTTCTGCAAAGCCAGGCAAAGACGTAAAATAGTCCCACTGCCATTTTTAGTACATTTTCTCCTCAATTCAGCCAAATCCTAATCAGAAACCACTCTACTAAGTAATGTGAGAGAACACGGTCTTGGGAAAGGAAATTCAGGCACTTGGTATGATCACTGCATCCTCTCCCTTTGGGGACCTCCCTGAGATGCCAAATCATAATAAAGCTGTTGTGGTATTTTGTTTTGTTTTGTTTTGTTTTAAGATTTTATTTATTTATTTGACAGAGAAAGCAAGAGGGCACAAGCAGGAGGAACAGCAGAGGGAGAGGGAGAAGCAAGCTCCCTACTGAACAGGGAGCCTGATGTGGGGCTCAATCCCAGGACCCCGGGACCATGACCTGAGCCGAAGGCAGACGTTTAACCAACTGAGCCACCCAGGCACCCTGCTTGTGGTGTTTTGAAGAATAAAGAGAGGCAGGAGATTTGGATGTTTAATGATATCAAGGTAACACACATGAGAGGTGTTTTCGCCAATGGGATCAGAAATAGCCAGTGATTGACTGCTACCCCAGTAGCTCTCCCCTCACTAGGGATGTCCTGGCACCTCTACCCCTCATCAACCAGCTAAACCACGGGGGCCCCTGGCAACGTTGCATGCATCTGACCAAGACTGCTGCTGACTTGGGGCGCCTGGGTGGCTCAGTCATTAAGCGTCGAGCCCCGCATCAGGCTCCCTGCTCCGTGGGAAGCCTGCTTCCCCCTCTCCCACCCCCCTGCTTGTGTTCCTGCTCTCGCTGTGTCTCTCTCTGTCAAATAAATAAAATCTTAAAAAAAAAAAAAAAAAAAAGACTGCTGCTGACCGCTGTGTTCTGAACATTCCCTAAGAAAAAGAATACAGAGGAGGCAATGATCTGGGGAGCACTGAGCTGACTTCCAGGACATGAGTGTGGTCAGCAGAAGAACAGCCCCCAAAGATGTCCACATCCTACACTTCAGATCCTGTGATGTTGTGGGTTACGTGGCAAAGCAGAATTGAGGCTGCAGATGGAATTAAAATTGCTAATCCACAGACCTTGACAGGGGGAGATTACCCTGGACTCTCCAAGTGGGCCCCATATAATAAGGGTCCTTAAGTGGGGAAGAAGAGGTAGAAGAGTCAGTGTTAGTGGGATGGCCTCTAAGAAAGACCTGACCAGCCATTGCTGGCTTTGAAGGTGACGGAGGATCAGGAGCCAAGGCCTGGAGGAGGGCTCGAGAGCTGGAGGAGGCGAGAACACTGCTCCCCTAGAGCCTCCAGGAAGGAACGCAGGCCTGCCAGCCCCTTGATTTAGCCCAGTGAGACCCATTTCAGATTGCTCACTTCCACAACTGTAAGGTAAGAAATCTGTTGCTTTAAGCCACGAAAATTCGTAGTAATTTGCTACAGTAATGAATGGAAACTCACAGAATGAGTCAAATTTGAAGTATCTGTGGGACATTCAGGAGAAGAATGAATGGAAATGTGATACTCTGCTCTGGAACGTGTCCTCCTTTTGGACAACAAACGTCAGGTTAGAGAGCAACATCGGGTTCCCGACCACGTGCCTCCTCCACCTGCGGACTGTGTCTCTTCAGGATGTGGTTGTGCTGTTAGGACCGCCCGGGGGAAACTGGTTGGCTGAGCTGGGCTGATAAACAAGGATTCTAAAAATCTCTAGATTCACAAAGCTGAGTGTGCGCGTCTGAAGCAAGAACTTCTTGCATGAAAGGAGTCAAGGGACAGACACCCTCGCAGCGTGCTGCCTGACTTCCACACAAACCTTACTTTGTCGTCTCACTCCGCTCACCAAACCACCTTCAGAGGCTCAATTCCACCTTCCCCTCCAGAGGGGGCTGGCCCGGGCTCTCCCAGCGGTGGCCAGCCCCTAGCAGTCCCAGCTGCTCAAGCAGCAGCATTTCTGCTCCAGGGTCAGCCTGTGCAACGGCTGGAGTAATTCATACTGTTTCGCTCTTCTTTCATAAAAATGAGTGGAAATGAAAAATAGATGTGCTATTATCCATCAAAAGCATAAGGCTCACAAAAATTAGTAGGGCTGAAGATGAGAGCCATCAGGCGCCAATCGTAAGTTAATCACCTAGGCAGCCTGCTGTGAGAGATGAACAGAGCTTGCCAATGAGACCAGTCAGAGTGGACATTTACTGAGCACTTCACATTTGTAACCCCACCAGACCACTGAGGTAGGTGCCAGGTTTATCCCCTTTATAGATTCTAAAGTTTAGACACAGAAAGTTTAACTTGCTTAAGGAATCTCAACCAGTTAAGTGGCAGAGCCAGGATTCAAGCCCAAAGAGCCTGGCTCTGGAGCCCAGCCCTCCCCTCCCCTGCCCCCCCATCACACCACGCCCTCCCTGATGTCAGGGGCCTCTCTGACCTCATCCTTTCCCTGACCTCCTCTCCTCCTCTAGGTCATCTCCTGCTCCTCTCCCTGTACTACTTTGGTCCTGTCCACACTGGTGGCCTCCAGGACATGCCAGACACTTGCTCTGCCTCAGGGCCTTTGCACCTGCTGTTCCCTTTAGAAAACTTTTCTCTCAGATACTCATCATTCTCGCACCTCCTTCAGGTCTTGTAAACGTCTCCATGAAGCACTCCCTGACCTCCTCTAAAGGGACTGGGCGCTCTGTCAATGTATCCTGGGAAGGCCTATCCTGGATATGGGAGGCAAACAGGGGCTGGTTGAAGGGAAACTTCCAGGTCCCTCTGAGCTGCGATTAGGCTGCCCATGGAGGCCAGTGAGGGCGAGCTGGGTTTTAGCACTTCTGGACATAGGCTGATGGCCAGTAATTTTAGTTGCTCTCTGCACAGTAACCCAGTGCATTGTGGTTGAATGTTTGGTAGATACAAAAATTCAAAGTCTGGCCTCAGAGGCACCGTGGGGAAAGAGGTGGACAGGCCCATCCTTCACTAGATGATCAGGAGCCCTTCACCCTTGAGGCTTAAGGGTGGAAGCAGGATGACATCTGGGCTCCCAGAATGGTCCTGTCATCAGGGCCACATTCCCTGGTGTAAGGGCCACATCCTGGTGGCATGATGATAAGGCTGACCGCATGTTCACATATACCACATGGGCATCCCCTAGCCCTCAGAGATGGGGAACTCTGAGCCTTGCTGGCCTTCCTTGTTAAGCTGGTGGGGCTCGTGGCACCTTCTAATCCCTTCCATGGCCATTATAGATCTTGGACATTTACCCCACATGTGCACATGTATTCTCATTCAGGATTCAAATAGCCTGGGGAGAAAAGCAGTACTTTCACACATGAGGAAACTGAGGCTCAGATCTACTGACCTACACATCGTCACACACTAAGTGCTTCTCTGGGCCTCGACTTTTGGCTCCAAGAACAGTGTTCCTGTCAGGGACACACATGGGCCACCAGCACACGATCCATTACAGACCCAGCGTCAGAGAGTGCTTGTATCCGACTGTGACCCCAGAATTCTCAAAACCAATTTCGTGTTGGTTAGGGATGACTCCCCAGACGCCTCTGGGGGCACGCCACGATGCTTCCCAACCAGCCTGCTTTTGACGTGGCTAAACCTTTATTCACTTCCAGTGATCTTCTTCAGTAGAAAAGGCAAGTGCAGTTATATCCATAGGTCAGAATTTATTTCATACCACCTCGTTTATAGCATTTTCAAGGACAACATTCTGCTCAACATCATTTACACTTGAAAACAGAGAAGCACAACTTGGTAAGGCACCAGGTTACGACAGTCTGGGGAGAAGACCTTGCCTTCATTTTGGCTTGTGTAATACCTGGGTGGTTTCTCCTGAATTCTGTCAAGCACAGAGAACAATATTACAAAAGGTTCATTTCCGCATACATGGTAAAAAGTGATAGAACAGGTGGGAAGTATATTGTATTTTTCAATTATGACTGGTCTACACTGTAGGAGTTAAGCTAAAGCGGCATTTTCTAAAGCACAACTCATAAAATCTTCTCTGCAATAACAAGCTGCAAGTTTAACAGTGCTTGAGCTTTGAAGTGAACCAACTTTATGTTTAACTCAAGCACATACTTTTAAGAACTTTTCTGCCCAATCACACAAAGAAAGAAAAATGGAGGAAAACCTGAAGTACAATCAATCGTACGTACTTTACTATTCTATAAACTGCAGCAACATGTTAAAAACAGTTGTGTTTAAATGTCAACCCTCTAGATTTTTAGCGCTAATGGTTCGGGTTGTATCAAGTTGGGTTAAAAATAAACCACTTGAGGAAAGCTCTCAGAACTGGGCCGCACAGGCACGCTCCCCTGCCAGGTTACCACCAGTGGCCCCCAGACAGAGGGGGCCATGGGCCCCGCCCCGGGGGGACCAAGAGCAGCCCCATTTGCTGTCACGTGCATAAAATTTCTTTCAAGTCTTGTATTCTATCTTAAAAATTACTTTGTGCTGTACTCCAGGACATTTGCTGAAATATAAAAATACTGGTTAAAATTACTCACCAAGTAAGTCTCCCACAGCTCCCACCCCTGCACCCCAGAGCAGGCGGAGCCCAGCCTGGGACACTGGCCCCCCCACAGACAGATGAGCCAAGCAGGCCAGCTTAGAGTCTGTTCGGAGCATTTCCACAAATGATGTAATTTTATTCACTCAGGCTATGTGACTAAATGCTTCAGGAAACTATGACTGATACCAATTTCAGTAATGAAAAATAGTGAACAAGCCATGTATTTTAGTTTTAAAACAGAGAAATCAGTTAATTTTATTTACTAACACAAATCAAAGAAGCCCCTAACCCAATCTTTTACTTCTATAGGAAAACATAAATTCGCTTTTTTAAATACAAAAAAGACAATGCAAGACCCACAGAAAGACAAGACTTCTCCATCCACCGGCTCTACAGAAGTTTCCCTAGTTATTGAATCGATTTTGGTAAATCTGCTTCACCCACCACAACCAGACATTATAATTCGTGGGGTAGGCTACCTTTTGGCATCTCAGAAGCATAACCATCACAAAGTAAACAAACCTACTCTTCTGATACGCAACTTTTTTCCTCAAGATGAAGCCCTAAAAACTGCCACCTTGAAGAACACAAATGTTTCACAAGCATGTGGTTTTCTGGCTATCCCCCCACAAGGATGCAGCTGAGGGGGGGGAGCTGGGGCCCATACGCGCATCCCGCTCCCGGCGGCCACAGCAGGCCGCCCCTGTGAGCCCTCTGACTCACAGCCCTGGTCTCTGCTGCCCTTTCCCTCAAAGGCATCTGCGGCTTTAACCGGTGGTTTAACAGGTTTCAAGAGACATTCAGTTTAAAACAGGTTTTAAGAGATGTTCGTGTTTTAAGATGGTCTCAAAACTGTGTCAAAATATACTTAAAATCCTATCGGAGTAGGATATAATCAAAAAGAGATCTGTTCAAAAAAGTAACAAAAAGCGGAAGCTGAGCTTCCCTCACATGTTTTTGTGGTCATGCTTTTTCTCATTAACCGTTTAAAAGTCTGAATCAGCAGCAAATACAGCCATATACACATATGTGTATGTGTGTGTGTGTGTGTGTGTACATTTTGGCTGACTTAAGGGGGAAAAAGTACATTTTGTCTCCTACAATCGTTGGCTGCAGGCCTTTCAAGAGTGTCCATGTCCCTGCAGATGGTTTAGTTTATTTAGTTAGTATGGAAGTTTTAAAACAATTCCCATAGGTGCTCCCTAGAGTTCTAACTACCAGGGTTTAGGCAGTTTGGTGCACATATACGAACAGCAAATACCACGTTCTGATCTCAACATGAATCACTCCCTAAAGAAAATACAAGAGCTTCTGACTAATACTTGCTTTACTCCACATGGCATGTTGGCTATGTTTATACGATGTCAACACAACTGATCTAAGAATGAAAAATCCCAATAAACAATGTTTTCTTTTTGGTGTACCCAGGGCCACAGGGTTAGTAGGATGTGCTTTCCTGGTTGATTTTAGATCTTAAGCAACCAGGTATTAGCATATGACAAAAGTGACTGGTTTGAGGTGTTGTAGGCAGAGGTCTCTTGTTTTTTTCTCAGATTTTAGTCCCTTAAAAAGTTTTTTAGAAGTGTGTGGAGTCTTTGGGCTAAGAGTGATTCTCACCATAGCTGGCCAGGGGACACAACGCACTTGCAGGAAGGAGCCCTTAATCAAGGCAGGGTTAACCACACCATTTCTTCTTTTGTTCTTCTGTACATTATAACGTAGCAAAAAAAAATTTCATTCCTGACACCCAGATCCAAGGTGCCTTTTTCATATTAGATATAAATTAATCCAGAGGTCTAGAGCTCTACATTTCCAGAGTTATGAAAAATGCTCCACTGACTTCAAAAATATCTTGCATAATTAATAATCAGCTCGTCCCTAAGCTCAAACAAACAAGAATATCCAAGGCAAGAAAGAAGACGTAAATTGAGAGCTGGACCTATGACACACACACGCTCTCTACACAGCTCCGGCACGATGAGAGGACGCATTCAGCTAATATAGCTTCTACTGCGGGTTCCCGGCCGGCGTCATACGAAACAGCAATACTTCTTCCACCAGGACTTGGAGAGGTTTTTCATTTTGTCTGGAGTCCTGCTTTTGGACTTCTTTGGCTGTTGCTGAGTGTCCGAGTACTGAATGCCCGCAACGATGGCCGCATCAAAGACCTCTTTGAGGTTTTTCTGAGTCAAAGCTGAACACTCGATGTAGGAGGCAGCTTTGATTTCCTCAGCGCACAGCTTGGCCGCCTCTTCGGGCACGGGCTTCTCTTTGCATTTGTCCAGCTCAATAAGGACCTTGACGTCTTCTCTGAGATCCGACTGCGTCCCAACGAGGATGATGGGGGCTTTGGGACAGTGGCAGCGAATCTCTGGCACCCACTTCTCGCTGACGTTCTGGAAAGAGGAGGGGCTCACCACGCTGAAGCACAGAAGGAAGATGTCCGTGTTGGTGTAGCAGAGAGGCCTGAGTTTGTCAAACTCATCCTGCAACCAATCAAAGCACCCAAAAGTTACCTTCTCAATTGATTCTCATCAGCAAAAAGACCACTTTACCATTTTTTTCCTTGAAAGGGTCTGGCAGGTCCGGTTACGGAAGGAAGGGCCAGCACCTCGGAAAGCGATCCTGCTGCTTGCCAGCCCCACGAAACCTGCCCATTGCGTTCGATGTTCACATCAGTGTTCACAGCCCTCTGGCAACTTACCACAGGAGAAGTACTTACAGTGGGTGAATGGCAGAAAGCGAATTTACTTTCTCCAGCCTTCAGCCTAGAGTAGCCCAGATTTACTCTTTCAACTCTGGTATTTGGCTACTCTTTTAGAATCAGGGTTAGCAGCCCACGGATCCCCAAGTCTCCAATCTGACCCCAGTGACCCCCAGCTAACCCAGCTCCTCTCTTGAAGAATCCAGCCCTGCCCGTTCTCGACAGCTGTGAGTGATGCCCGCCTGGTCCCACCTGTGCTGCACACGGTCGGGGCACGCACAGAGTACAGAGTAATGTCAATCAGACACCAGGACAGACCCAGAACTGGAGCTGAGGACCTCTGACAGCCCACTCTCCTTGGCAATTCAGAGAGCCTATGCCTCTCAAAATCACTTACAACAATGTGACTTACAATGTCACATTGGTTAATACATTTTCATTCTTGCTTGATATACCTTTCTTCTTGCTTGATCTCTTTTTCTCCCTCCTTTCTTCCTTTTGGAACTTCCTTTCCCCTTCCCTTTTCCCTGCAAATACCAGGGACCTCCATGCAGCTTTGGGAAGATAACCAAGCATCATGCTGCGAAATACCTGCCAGAGTCATCCACCTGGCAGAGATGCATGCTGGCCACCGGGCACTGTGCAGGGCCAGGGGAATCAGCTGGGAACAGACAGACCTGGCCTCGGCCCTTGTAGAGATGTCGGCCTCCAAACCAGCATTTCTTCATAGTCCCCTGCAGTGCCTTATTCAATGAACTGAAAGCTTTCACTCAACTCTCTCATAGGAAAATACTTACATCATCTCATTCCTATTTAAAATTTCTATCTGTGGGGGCACCTGGCTGGCTCAGTCAGAAGACATACTACTCTTGATCTTGAGGCCATGAGTTCAAGCCCCACATTGGGTGTAGAGATTACTAAAAAAATTAGTTAATTAAACTTTTAAAAAATAAAAAAATAAAGTAAAATAACATTTCTATCTGTGGGTGCCAGCCTCACACACATGTCCTGTGATAGATAACTTCCCAGTGGCATGAAAAAGTGAAATGCCATCCAGGTTTTCAGTACACCGTTGGCACACTCTGACTATTTACAAACTCCTATTTATGTGCACAGTATTCTGCATCCGTGGCCCTTCTGGAGGCGTAAAGGAAACCTGGATCTGGTTTACTGGAAGGCACTTTCATCATTTGAGGCTCCACAGTTTAGTTGTAGGGCAACAACCCCTAACAGTACAGACGTCAACCAGCTCAAATGCTCAGGAACGAATCTGGCGTTTCATCACTGCCGCCTGTCAGACTTCTACACACGGTGGTTAAAAAAGAACAACTTGGCTTTCTTAGTGCCAACTTTGTGCTGAAAGGATCAACATAGAAAATCCACCAGGTCGACGATGGCCCAGCAAAGATCTTGTAATAAAACATTCCCTCTGTTCTCAGAGGCCCCAGAAAAGCACAAAACGGAGCCCCGCGTAAGGTCAGCTCCCTCAGGCAGCTGCAGCTCACTGTTAGAAGTCAGTCACCCTTGGTGGTGCCCTGCGAGCTGGGGTTGCATTACCAATAAAAAGAAAGGCAAGCGCAGGGGCTGGGCCTTGTGACAGGGCTTTGGAAATCCAGCTCCCCAGACCTCTTGAGATTCTGGCGAAAGGGTTCAGGGAGCCAAGCAGAAATCAAGCCCGCCTCCTCACTGCCTGACCAGAAACCCTAGATATTTGCTGAAATCAACACAACATACATATGCGTGACGAGGCCAATTGGAATGTACCCTCCAGGAGAGGTGTGCTGAGGCCCAGTGATGTGCACGCACCTGCCAGGTCTGTGGGGAAGACATACAGAATTTGGTCAGGGACAGGGCGTGGTGGACAGGCCACTGAATAGTAGTGCTGGTCAAGCTGCAACTTGAGTTTTTGGTTTTTTTAGCACAGAGATTTTTCCAAGTGCCTCACGGGTCAAAAGCCTGAGGAATTTTCAGCTTCTCCTGGCAATGCCACTGTGACCTCCTCCTATTTCAGTGACGGTCCCTTCTCTTATGCCAAAGGTATGTTCTCAACACCCTCGGTCTCTGATCTATTTTCACTTGAGTAAGACTGTGAGTCCAGTGTTAAAAACTCCTTTTAACATCTTCTATGCTCACCTACCTCCCTAACAAGAAAACCCAAAGACACAAAAAGCAATTTCTAGTTACTTATTCATCCAGTAGAGCCATATTCTTGCTCTGAGCTTCCAGATGAAAAACCTGCATTTGGGCCCCGGGTTAGGGCTACCTGTGCTCATGCTCCCCTGGAGCTGGAAACAGAGGTCGCACAAGTCACTTTAAGCCCACAAGGCTATCCTGAGGACTGCCTGGGGCGGCGGGGGGGTGAGGGGAGGGGGGCGGGTTTCACTGGCTGAGTCATCATTAGGGAAATAGAGCAGGTGTCAAATCAAGTCCCTTAAAAGGTTGTTTATCAGATCTGGAGTAAGGAATAAGGAAGGTGGGAAAGAACTACCACTCTGACCTGCTTTGCTATTAGTCAAAATAAGTCCTAATGGATACTTGGAGAGTAGGGGGAAAAAATGATCTTATCTTACCAGCTGTGTACTTTGCATAGTTTTTGAGGTTGGTTTATTCATTCATTACATAATAAGGTATACTTTACTAATACATCAGTTAAAAAATAGTCAAACTCAATGAAAACATCACTGGGAGACCAGAAGAATAATTTCCAAATAAACTAAATCTTACCAATTTGCACCAAAGTCCTTTTATTTCCCTAATTATAAACTTTTTTCATGAAAATATCTCCAAAATTATTCTTGCGCTTCCCCAGCTTTTAAACAGACCATACTAAGGAAAAATCGACCTCTGCCTCAGTAATTCAGGATCATCTCTACAAAGTTTTTCTGATGATGGTCCTATGCCTCTTTCAAAACTGCCCAGTGGTTTTCTCCCCAGACCCACCTGACCTGCACCCCAAGCCAACACTGCCTTCCTCCTTATGGCACTTCCCTGGTTTCTTTCACAAGTTCTACTAACTGGTTTATCTTCCCTACAGACTATAAGTCTTCGGAGGGGCAGGCCAGGACTTAAGGTTGCATTCCCCAGGACCCAGCACTCCGTTTTATGTATCCATTATAAACCATGATTAAGCCCTATTCTGCACCAGGCACCATGAGGGCCCTAGGCCTAGAACCCCAACTCAGGAAGCCAGGTCTGTGACAAGAGTCAACAGCTAACAGGAGAGCCCCATCAGTGGGCAGGGATGTGCTCTGTACTGCTTGCTCCTCCCCTCGAGGATCCCCAGGAACTGTGCCTTCTGGGCTTCCTGTCTACGGTCTTATTCTTGGGCTATTCAGCTGCCCCTTTCTGGCGTTAGCAGCAACGTCTATATTTATCCACGTGCAACTCTGACCTCATTTTAAAGATCAGAAAATCAGACACGTAGTAGGACAAAGATTCTTACTTTATAAAAAGCAATTAAGCTCTCATGACAAATACCAAGAGGGCATTCAGAAAGATTCAATATTAGAAGAAAGTGTTCTTTTGAGTCCTCTTTTCCGCAGGCAGGAAGATACACAGTGCGTTTGCTTTTTTCTGCTGCCGCTGAAGGGGAAACGGAGATGCTCCAGTGGAGAAGGGGCAGAAGGGGCAGGGCCACCACTCAGGCCACTCTGGCCACCGCCAAACCCGTGCTGAGCTGGGGACCAAAGCTGCCCAGTCTTGTGTCACCCTGAGTTTTGAAAAATAAACCTGTGAATTTGCTGTCCCAGGGTAGGCAAGCAGTTTGGACGAGGCACTTGGGAATGCTGGAAAGCGAGCTTCTTAAACACAGATTGTCATGTGACAACACCTCAGAAAGTGAGGTGGGCACTTTTACGTGCCCACAAAGGGCCCCTCAGCATTTGCTCTAACTCTAACAAGGACAGGAAAGACTCCATGTTGATGAACTGTCACTATGACAAACTCAGGAGATGGCACCCTGGGTTCACACAGAGAACAAGGAGACCTCAGTGACGAGCACCATGCCAAGGGACGACTGGCTGATGAGTCCCTGGAGCTCGTCGGGGAACACCCCAATCCCTTGTCCCTCCCTGGGCAGGTCATCCAAGTGCTTGATCCTCAAGACAAGAATAAACATTCACAATTTGGAAAGACTAAGTCCAGATTCATTCATTCCCCCAGCTCAGGAGAGCTTCGACCACTGTATCTCTGCTTCAAAGGATGGGGGTGGCCCTAGAGAGTCAAACCACAGCTTAGGGAGGGATGGGGGGTGCCTGGGGGGTGCAGTTGGCTGAGTGTCTGCCTCTTGGTTTCGGCTCAGGTCACGATCTCAGGGTCGTGGGATCGAGCCCCGTGTCCAGCTCCACACTCAGCGTGGAGTCTGCTTAAGATTCTCTCTCCCTCTCCCTCTCCCCCTCCCTACCGTGCTCTCTTTCTCTCCCTATAAAATAAATAAATAAAATCTTTTTTAAAAACCTCCATCTTTTTCTTGAGCAAATTTAATATTTGGCGTGTTGACCTCTAATAAAATGATTCTATCACCAACTTACTCTGAGAAATAATCACAAAACATCATTGATAATTTTTAATATAAACGAGACAGTAAATAAGATCAGAAAGTCCTGTAAGAACTCCTGTTCTTGACCCTGTTGTCCCCCTGCCCTGAGCATGCAAAGCTGGGCCAAACCCTGTTTTAGGGGTGCAGACTATCTCCCCTCCCCACCACCCTCTGAGAGAGCAGGGCTGGGGCCACTGCACGAGCCTTTAGAATGACCCGGTTATGGAGGGAGCTTATTGTGAGGCCTCCCTAAGGCTGGCTCCCTGGCCAGCCCGGAGCCGCGATGACCCACTAACCTGCCCAGCCGTGTCGCAGAGCTGGAGTCTCACAGGCCGCCCGTCCACGGACACCACAGCTTAAAAACAAGACAAAAACAATGATCAGGGGGTGGGTGTCTTTTAAACCCTTCCAGGAAAATAATGCCTTCAGCTGCAACTACCATTCTCCCTCCAAACCCTTCGGCTATTCTGGGTCCCCTAATGAATTAAAGACTTGCCTAAAACAAGGAGGCCCCACGGAGGCATTTTTGTCTTCCAACCGCCCAGCCGTCCAGGGCTGGCAATTCATCGCATGGCCGGGGCTGAAGCTGCAAATCCCTGAGCCGTTTGAGGGCACCCCAGAAGGGCCTGCGCTTTTTGCTCAGCCCCGGAAGATTTATTTTCCTGTCACACTCGTTTCAAAAAACCTAAAAACAACACTGGGGGGGGGGGGTTGCGGTTGTAAATGGGAACCAACCTTGCCGTTTTAACTCAGTGGAAAACCTTACAAATAATTCTGTTTTCCCTTGGGAAACGTTCCAAGACTTCATGGTTTATCATAAAATTGTAGCTTGTTTTGAGAACATGAGCAAACACAGGCAGCCTGCATTGTCCTGTTTATAGAAGAGGGCACTGTTTATCTCACCGTGTCAGCTCAAAGGGAGGATTAACACAGAAAAGAAAGCCTGCCCACCTTTCCACTGGGATCAGGTACTGGGCAGGAGCCTGCACTGGAGCACAGCCTGGAGGTTTCTGTTTGAATTAAGCACTCAGGTCCCTCTAAGTGCAACTTTCTAAGTTGCTTTTAATGTTTACATGAGTCAGCTGGGAGGGAAAAGGAGGAAAAAATAAAACCGTTTGGGTGGAAACCCATTAGTGTAGCAGTTTTATCAAGGGTACCTTAGAGGTGGAAGAAAGCAAGCCCTTGCCATCGGGACCTTCTAAGAGGTCAAGAAGCATTGTTGTTGTTGTTGTTGTCCTTTTAAGAGCAGAGAGAGTGCTTCACTGTGGATTTTAACTTTTTAGTAAATTTCAAAAAGACCTGAAAAATCCTTTATCTTTGTTTCCACCAAACCAAAAAACATAGCACACCATACGTAAGGGCTGTAAATGGCTTAAAGAGACACTGAAGAGATACTAAGAAACAGAAACAGAGCCAACGGGGGAGATGGAAGAGGAAGCAGTGGGAGCAGGGGAGAGGGGCTCAGAAGAAATCGCCTTTACTCTCCAGGTTTAATCCAAACCTAAGCCCTTAGTGCTGTTTTCACTAAGTCAACTATGTTCTGCCATCTCTGTGGCTCTTCAAAGCGGAGACGCCCCTTCCCTGTGAGGGAAGCCACCGAAAGGAACGGACTGACTCTCAGGGCCACAGGTAATGGCACCTGCGCGTCACCTTCCCACGGAAACTCGGCAGCTGTGCCAGCAACGTCGACCTGACGCAACTTTTCTACGCAGCAAACTGACCAGGCAACCTGAACTCGACCTGTTCCTTACTAAATTGCCGTATCATTTCTTTCTGCACAGGCTCTGTCTCCCGTACCCCGGCCCCCTCCGCCGGGCTCCGCTTTGGGGGGCTCCCCGTCGCCCCGCGGTCCCTCAGGTGGCCCCGCGCCTGCCCCGTCCCCGAGGCTCGGGAAAGGTGCTGCGCTCCGCGCCGGGTCCGCTTCCCAGCTGGAGCCCGGTCGGCCCAGCAGCCTCCTCGGGGGCCCGCGACCCTCGCGCCGCGCTCCCCCCCCGTCCCCCGTCCCCCGGCACCCGGGCCGTCAGCACCGCGCCCGCGGACTGCGGCCACGCGCCCCGGCCCGAGAAGCGCCACCCGGCCCGGCTCACCCGAGAAGTTGTCGAAGGCGGTGGGGATGTACTCGGTCGGGTAGCCGTTGGTGGTGTAGCTCACCACCAGGCTGGTCTTGCCCACCGCGCCGTCGCCGACAAGCACGCACTTGACGCCGCGCCCCTCGGCACCGCCCGCGCGCCCCCGGCCCCCCGGCGCCCCGGGCCCGCGCCCCCCGCGCGCCCCGCGCTCCCGGCGGGGCGGAACGGGCGGCGCCTCGCAGCGGCCGGGGAATGCGGGGTCCCCCTGCTGCGGGGGCATCGGTGCGTGCGCTCGGGCGTGCAGGCGCGGGCGAGCAGGGCCCGGCCCGACCGCCCCTCCGTCCCGGAGCCCTCCGGGAGGGAAGAGCTGTCAGCGAGCGCTGTGGGCGCGTGCCCGGCCCCCGAGAGCAGCGCTTCCAGGCCGCACGCTCCCAGACAAAGGCGGCCGGGGAGGGTCGCGGCTCTGGGCTCCGGCGGCGCCACCTGGCTCTGCTCCGCGCGGTCAGGGGACTGCGGGCCGAGCGCCGTGGAGCCCGAGCGCTCTGTCTCCTCCCGGCTTCCCGGCGACTCGACGCGTGGGGGGCGGGCGGGGAGGGGAAAGAGGCGGGTCCGGCCCGGCCGCTCTGTCCCCGCGCCGAGGCCACAGCGCCCCCCGCCTGCGCGCCGGGTCCCTGCACCCGGGCCGGAGGCGGCGCTACGCCGGGCAGCAGGGGAGCGCGGACGCCGTCTCCGGGCCCGAACAGCGGCTGCGGGGCCGTAGGAGGGGCGGCCAACACCCGCTCTGGGGATGGATCCCGAACGCCCATGCTGGGGCGCGGCTCCTGGAGGAGCGGGGTGGCCGAGGGCAGCATCCTCCCCGGCGCCCGAGACCGACTCCACCGCCCGAGGGGCCGAAGCGGTTCGGCCTTGTTGCGCCCACGCTGGCGGGGAAGCCTGAGCTTCCTCGTGTTCCCCTCGCTGCCCACCTCCCCTTCTCGGTCGCAGCCTGTGCTCTGGGGTCCCTTGCTGGCCACAGTGCTCCACCCAGGGGGGAATGAAGTGTCTTGGGGACGTGTCTGCAGGAGACTGAATTAAAAGGCAAGTTTTTAAAGTCTACCTACAGCCCATCGTGTGATTTTTCTTCTAAAATAATTTATCCTCATAGCATTTAGGAGCAAGATGATGTCAGGTCCAGTGTTAATGCTCGTTTGGTATGCCAGGAAGCAAATTAATTTATAGACCCAATTTCTTCTTTTACTTAAATGTAATTTGGTGACATTAATATTAATGGGGCGGGGGGGGGGAGAGTTCCATTTACCTCTGACTTCCTCTCTGCCTTCCTTCTACATTTAGCAAACAGTCCATTCAGAAAACAGCGAAGCCTCTCTGGGTCTAGTCAGGACACAAAGGCTCCTCAGGATTCACAGTGTGGTTTGAGAAGAGCACATACTATTAACATGAATACTGATGCTACAACAACAACAACAATAACAGTAACAGCAATAGCCAATACATATTGAGCCTTTATGTGCCAGACGCTGTTGTAAGCACTCTGCCTGAACTAATTCCTTCAATCTTAATATTACTTATACCCATTTTACAGATGAGAAAATCTCCGGCACAGACATACTGAAAAAGTGCTCAGGGTTCAGCAGCTCCTAAAATGGCAGTGACAAGATCCAAACCCACATAGTCTAGCTCCAGAGCCTAAGCTCTTTTTTTTTCTTTTCTTTTTTCTTCCAATTTTTTATTTAAATTCCAGCTAGTTAACATACAGTGTAATATTAGTTTCAGGTATAGAATTTATTGATAAGAGACTGAGCTCTTAACCAATTTCCTGAAAGCAAAAATAAACTGGTGTGATAAACTCAGACTTGGAAGTATGACCATGGTTGGAATGCAGAAGTGGATTTATCAAGAGGCTAGATGCATGAACCCAGGGCCCCTCACTTGCAGAGAACCCCTTCCAAGGCCCTAGGGGCCCTGGCAATGTGAACTGTAAATTTTGCAGAATAACACTTTTTAAAGATTATTTATTTATTTATTTGAGAGAGAGAGAGCGAGAGTACAAGCAGCGGGGAAGAGCAGAGTGAGAGGGAGAAGCAGACTCCCCACTGAGCAGGGAGCCCAAATCCCAGGACCCTGGGATCATGACCTGAGCCGAAGGCACATGCTTAACCGACTGAGCCACCCAGGCGCCCCCAAATAACATATTTTTAACCACTACCAGTTCAGTCCACTGTCTCAACTCTAACTTCCCCTCATATTAAGTGGCTTTAAAGTGGCCATGGACTTTTTAACCGAGGAAAGTGAAGTTGGAGACAAATTTTCTTTGGGATTAATGGATACAGAGTCAGGACTAGGGTGAGGTAACAGAGGTGCCAAGGGAGCAAAATTTAGGGAGACCAACCTTGCATTTGCGTGACCCTGAGAATGAGAGCCCCTTTACATTTTGAGCCTCAGGCACCTGGCTTACTTCTCCCTAGCCCTGACCCCATGGGATGTATTTATGTGGTTTTATAGTTCCTATGTCCAGGTGTACAAAAGGCTACCAATGACTCACCAACTACCCTCTGTGGGGTCGTGTTGGTGTCCACCTGAACTTTTCTACATTCCCCAGCACTGGAAGGGTTCCAGTAGCAAAAGAGTAACAACAGATTTTGAGACAGACAGAGCCAGAAGCTAGTCTGTGGCGATTTTTTACATCATAAAACACAGTATTGTGAGTGTTGAGTACTAGAGAGAGTTTGACTCTCTCCACTACACCTGGTCAAAATGGGAGTTCTCTCCTATCAGAAGTGTACTCTAAATGTAGCACAATTACAAATGCATCATACATTTTTGGAGGAAATCACATGAAATAGAACAGATAGGACTTCCTATGTCTGTGAGGGCAAAACCCTGTACCAGAATCACAAACAGCAAGTTCACCTAAATGTGAAGTACATTTCTATTCCTCTCATGGAAGGTGTATTAGCAAATTACAAAATTGAAGAAGTGGTCAAAGGGTATGCAGCTAGGAGGAAAAGGGGAGATACTGTTCAAGGGGCACAAAGTTTCAGTTTCACAAGATAAATAAGTTCTGGAGATCTAATGTACAACCATGTAACTATAGTTAACAACATTGTATCATATACTTGAAATTTGCTAAGAAGGTAGATCTTAAATTTCTCACCACACACACACACCACACAAAGGTAACTATGTGAGGTGATGAACAATGTCAATTGCCTTGAGTAGGGGTGAATATTTCACAATGTATGTATCAGATTATCAAGTTGTATACCTTTGATATACACAATATTTAATTGTCAACTATACCTCAGTAAAATTGGAAGAAAAGGGTATGCAGCTAAAAAATGTCAGAAAACGGCGTAGGGAGGTGTGTCAGGCAGTTTATTAAATGTTTTCTTGTGGATTTTTCTTGAAGTTTATGGTACTTGTTGGCCTTTTAAATTTTATAGCTTGTGATGCATTTCTTATTTCAAATAAATATTTATTTTTATACCTAATTGTCTAATTGGTATTCTTTCTCTTAAAGAAGGCCCTCAAATTTAATAAGCTTTTAGGCTGTACAAAATTTTGCTCTACCCCTACATCTGGTCATATGTTAGTTTTTGTATCCTTCTTACTCCTGCTTTACTCCCTTTAAAAAAAAAAAGTTTTATTCAATTTATTTAAACTGAAAAAAATTTCACCCATTTCTCCCACCCCACCCCACCCCCACCTCTTGCAACTACCAATCTGTTCTCTGTATCTGTGATCTTGTTTGTTTTTTGTTTGTTTGGGTTTGTTTGTTTGTTTAGATTCTACATATAAGTGAGGTCATACAATATTTGTTTTTCTCTGTCTGACTTATTTCACTTAGCAAAATGCCCTCAAAGTCCACCCATGTTGTCGCAAATGACAAGATTTCATTCTTTTTGATGGCTGAGTAATATTCCATTGTGTGTATATATAACACATTTTCTTTATCCATTCATCCATCGAGGGGCACCTAAGTTGCTTCCATGTCTCAATTATTATAAATAATGCCACAATGAAAATGGAGGCACAGATATCTTTTTGAATTAGTGTTTTCATTTTCTTTGGACAAACACTCACCGAGAAGATTGCTGGATCATATGGTAGTTCTATAATTTTTTGAGGAAACTCCGTATTGTTTCCATAATGGCTGCACCAATTTACAATCCCACCAAATAGTGTACAAGGGTTCCCTTTTCTCCAAATCCTTACCAATGCTTGTTATTTCTTGTCTTTTTGAAATAGCCATTCTAACAGGTGTGAGGTATTTGATTTACATTTTCCTGATGATTAATGATATTGAGCATCTTATTAAGTACTGTTGGCCATCCATACGTTTTTTGGAAAAATGTTTATTGAGATTTCCTGCCCATTTTTAATTGGATTATTTGAAGTTTTTTGCTATTGAGTTGTATGAGTTCTTTATATATTTTGGGTGTTAGCCCCTTATCACATATATGATTCACATTATTTTCTCCCATTCCATAGGCTGCATTTTCATTTGGTTGATGGTTTCCTTTGCTGTGCAGAAGCTTTTTAGTTGTGCTCCTTTTTTGTATGCTGTGCCTTATTATGTTGCATATTGTCCCATCCCCACTCATTTTGGCCCATCTTTCTAGATTCAGCTTAATAAACTTCCTGCAGCCTTATCAAAAATACCCAGAAACCTCAGTGTCAAAAAAAAAAAAAAATACCCAGAACTAATTCTTCCCATATTTATAAGAATCTTCCGCAGGTGATTCAGGAAAGCAGGCTCCACATCCACCATGTATTTCATTCCAGACCAAAAATGGAGAGAGAGCCTGGAGCAGCAGAATGCCCACTGAGGTCAGGCACTGCCAGAGGCCCCTCACCGTGTGTGGCTCCCAATCGAATGATGTGTTTTTGTTTGTTTGTTTGTTTGTTTACTGTCTGTCTCCTCACACAAGTGCATGAGGTCAAGGACTTTATTTTGTTCATCCCTATACCCCACACTTAGAATCACGTGGGGCAAATAAGAGACGACTATTACTACGTTTTATGCTTCTATAAAATATTTTTGGAACACATGAATCAAATCTGACTATGTCTTACAGCAATGAATGGGAAAGACCATTTCTTTGCTCTCTTTTAAGAATGCATTGACCGCTAGTGTACCCCCATTTGATTTCACCACGGCTACAAAATTGGTGTAATGTCTCTCTCCATGATGTCTTGGGTGTAGGAAACCTGGGAAATGCCGGCAATTGCCCGGGCACGGAATTTCCACTCTTAAGATCTCATCCCTATGTGGCCCTCCAGCCCAGGTGTGAACTCCACCCCACTCTGAAACCCTCCTCCAGTTCTTCCAGCATCCCACCCCACCCCACTGCCCACCACAGCCGAACACACCCAGACCAAGAGTCTGCACTCCTTTCCCCCTTCTTCCTCTGACTTGTCCCTGTTTATCACACAGGTCTCAGCTTAGATATCACCTCCTCCAGGAAGTGTTCCCTGGCCCTCTGATGTTGATGTACTTGTGTTTGCCCTACCGTAGCGCCTCCTGCTGAAATAACCTACTGATACTGGCTCTTCATCTCCTAAAAGGTGGAATTCTTTAACTCCAACACATTTTCCAGTGTTTTTTTTTTTTCCATAAAGTTCTTCTACCTGTTCCACTAGTAAAGATTATCTAATTTTCAAATTTACTAATTATAGTGACTTTATACTTTTTTACTAATGTAGTAAAAACCATCTTAATGGAATTTTCACTGTGTACCTTTCACTTTTCTACCTTTTGACATATTCAAGAAGTAAGCTATAATAACTTTTTAATTAATATATCTCTTGCCAGTCTATAATTTCCATCATCAAATTCAATGCAAAGCTATTTTTCTACTATTTATAACATTTCACTATTTACCCATCTTCCATAAATAAATAACAACAGATAACCAAATCAGAAGTGTATGGTTTCCAGATCTTTCATATTAACAGATCGTACAGCTATGTGTGTTTATTCTTTCTTTAAGCCACAACCCTTTCCCTTGGACAAATTGATCTCATATCTTTTCCTCAGCTGTGCCCTAATTTTTAAATGTCCTGTAAGAGTCCAAGAGACTCTTGGAAGAGAAAATTACTTCTCATAAACTGAAGATTCAGAGTTGGGTCGTCTGTTGCCAACAGGATACTACGGCTTCCATTTGAGGCTGGGACAATGTTTCCCAGAACACCCTTCTCCGTGTGGTTCCAGTCTAAAGATGTCCAATAAGAGGAGCTCCTCGGGGATTTGGAAGATGGGAGGGTGGTAGAAGAGGATCATATGGCCAAGCATGATGGCAGACAGACACAGAGGGGCCCAGCGTGCCTTCACGTTCCTCCCACTCTGTGCCCACCTCACTCCCCTCACAGCAACCCCCAGCCCACCGCCATTCCTGTCCCCACAGAGGCTGCAGCTCCCACACTCCACTTCTCAAGCTCCCTTTCATGGCCACATCTGCATGGCTACTGGGTTCTCTCTCAAGCTCTAGCTGGTACCCTGTACCAGCTAGCAACTCCCTGGCAACTTGCAAACTCATGGAAGTTCCCCTTCTTAGCCCCTGTACCTTGGAGTGGCTGTTTTCGTGACCATACCCTTCCTTAGTCTCTGTTTACCACTGGGGATGACATCCTAGGGAGAAAATTGACAAGGAAAATAATCTTGGCATTTTTCACTAGAAAACATGGGGGAAATCATATAAATGGCACCAAACCATTAGCTGGTCCACCAGTGAGTCCTTGTCAGCAATCACAAAACCCTGAACTCTTCCATCAGCTAGTATTACGGTAAGGGGTCATGAACATGGTCCAACATGTTGGTATTGGTGCCCCTGTCTCCAGATGTCCTTCTGTCACTTGCCATCACCCTCTTAATAAATAGAATGAATAAATTAAGAGCTTGCATTAGCATGATGAAATTTTCAGATGCGAAAATCAATCATTGATTTTGATTGTAAAAAATATTTCTGAAGGTCAAATGTCTATATTGTTTCTACTGGCCAGATTAGGCTAGGCTGTGGAGCAGTGAGAAGTAAACTCAAAATTTTAATGTTTAGAAACATAGGAGTTATTTTTTGGTCTTTCAAAATTCACTGCAGATCTAGTGGTTCTCCAAGGCAGCTCTCTTCCAAGTGGTGACTCAGGGATCCAATCTGCTTGTGTCTTATAACTATGCCACCTGGGACATATGGTTTTCAGGAAAGAGAATGTGGAGGGTCATGTGCCAACTATTAAATTGCTTCATCTTGGAAATGACTCCCAGAGCTTACAGCTCTCTCTGTGTACCATACATTTCTGTGCATGTACCCAGGCATGCAACAGCGATTTTGTAAGAGCTCAAAACTGGAAACAATCTAAGTGTCAAAACAGTAAGATGGGTGAATTAATTTTGGAATTTATGTTATACTACTCAGTCAAAAGAATGAATGAACTGCAGATAAATACAACACTAACGAATCTCACTGACATAATGAGAAGGGAAAGAAGCCAGATACCAAAAAAAAGCATAAACTATCTGATTTGATGTACAAAAAGTTTAGGAATGAGAAAAACTAAACAGCATTAGATGTCAGAATAATTGAGGATAATTGTTACATTTGGGAAGGAGAGGGCCCATGGGGGCTTCTAATGTTCAGATATGTTCTGAGTGGTGGTTACATAGGTGTTCACTTTATACTAATTAATTATTATACCATATTTTTGTTCTTTTCACCTTAACGTATTTCATTATATTTCAAAATTATAATGGTTTAAAATATTCAAACCTACAAATTGTATTAAATAAGACTGATGGTAATTTGCATTTTAAAGAACTGTTTGCTTTAGCCTAGCACAGTGGTATACATATTGTACACTTTTTGAATGGAATAACAAACCCTTATAGTAAAATTTCAATGTGGTTTGATTGGCCAAAACCCTATTTATACAAAACTTTTCCACATATCATGAAGTACTACTGTACATTATTTACATTTCTAATAGTTTTTTTTCCTTTTTTATTGTTATGTTAATCACCATACATTACATCATTAGTATTTGATGTAGTGTTCCATGATTCATTGTTTGCATATAACACCCAGTGCTCCATTCAGTACGTGCCCTCTTTGATACCCATCACCAGGCTAACCCATCCCCCCACGCCCCTTCCCTTCTAGAACCCTCAGTTTGTCTTTCAGAGTCCATAGTCTCTCATGGTTCATCTCCCCCTCTGATCCCCCCCCCTTCATTTTTCCCTTCCTACTATCTTCTTTTTTTTTTTTTTTAACATATAATGTATTATTTGTTTCAGAGGTACAGATCTGTGATTCGACAGTCCTACACAATTCACAGCGCTCACCATAGCACATACCCTCCCCAGTGTCTATCACCCAGCCACCCCATCTAATAGTTACTTTTAATATAGGCATCATCTTCCACAAGTGCTGTTTGTGGGTGCTCTAGTATTTTTAACAAACTTAACTGATCCTGCAGGACTGCTGTGAAAGAGGTGAATGGCAATTTATAGACATAAGTTCCTGGAGGAAAATGAGAGCACCAGGGAGGGCCCTTGGAGGGATGACAGGCAACTTGGCACCAAGAGCTTGCTGGGGAAGAGGCCAGAATTGCCATTCATGTCGTACACAGACACCCACGCCCACCCCCCCAGTCTTGGTTTCTCTTCCTCTTTAAAATCCCCAGTTCTGGGTCTTCCCAACTGTTGCAACGCTGCCACTGATGAGAAACACCAAGTCCATTTTCTGAGACCTACTGCGACCTTCCAGATTTGCCCTCCCAGCTGTTTGGACCCTTTTGATAGAAAAAGCCTCCTTCCCAGACCTTTGCAGCAACTGATATGCTTCCAACTTCCCTCCCCAAACACACATCACAGAACCTCCCCAGGTCAAACATTGTCCAGCTGTCCAAATCCTTACAGTTGATAAGAACTCTTTAGAAACCCCTCTTAGCTATTGCAAAACCTTGACCTTCTCTAATTTTTCAGCCTCCCCCTGAAGATAAGAACTGTTCATGTCACCATTTCCCGACAAGTGTAATCACCCGAGCCGGCAATTCTGAAATAATAGGACTGTCCTATTGTGAATTTAAAACCATTTTTTATCTATTCATTAAAGTAATTCCATAAACATTGATTGAGGCCTTTTGTTAAGAATTTGTTCATGATCAAATATTTTGTTTGAAAATTTTTTCTGTAATTCTAAAATTTCATTAATTCGGATGGCTTTCTAATCAGTCAAAATTGGAAAGTTTTAAGTCACATTAAAAATATTTTAGGGGCGCCTGGGTGGGTCAGTCTTTTAAGTGTAGGACTTTGACTCAGGTCACGATCTCAGGGTCCTGGGATGGAGCCCTTCAATAGGCTCTGCATTCAGCAGGGAGTCCGCTTATCCCTCTGACTCTACCCCTGCCCCCCCGTCTCGTGCCCCCCCCAAATAAATAAATAAATAAAATATTTACAAAAATATATTTTATAGAGTTATCCCTGCCTGGAGAGGCTTTTCCATGGTCTTTACCTAATTAAATCATAAGCATCTTTGTAGGTCCAGCTAGAGGTATTGCCATCATTCTGGCCTCTGTGCTCACCACCTTGGGAAGTGCTTTCTTTGGTATTCTCATCCCTCACAGACAGCTCTCAGCTCCCACGAGCTCCACGGACATGGAGGGCAAAGAGAGGTGCACAGCATCACTGGGGAGGATTCCAAAGCTGGGGGGAAGGGCTCTGTGGCAACTGCCCCTGGGGTTGCTGCCACTACACCCTTCTGGAAATGACTTCTAGAGCTCTGCACCTCCCAAGCATGGCAGGGAACCAGATTTGGGAAGCCCTAGGTGAGAAATGCTTCTGGGCTCTTCCTCCCTAGGAATACAGACTGGGCCTCGTTGCTGTTGGGATCTAGTTTCTGTAGAATTTGAACTCTGCCCTTTGGGACTTGAGAGTGCAGAGTGAATTCCTACCACATACCCTAAGGGAGTGCCTTCAAATGCATCAATCTGAAATAACCCAGAAGATGAATAGGAGCAGCAGGAAAGATTTTGTTGATTAAAAATATTTGTTTTCTTTTCTTTTAATCCTTATAACAGTGGTCCTGAGTTTTAAAAGCAACTCAACTCAAATCAAATCAAATCAAATGCAGAGAAATACTATCAGACAAGAAAAGACTCAAAAACAACCAACCAAAAATGGGTAAGTTTGCTTTGTTCCAGGAAAGGAAATGAAACCAATCAATTTGATTTGGCTGGCTTCGGCCCATATCTGTTGAATGCTTCTGTGTATCAAGGGGTGTATTTAATGTCTAAAAGAATGGAGATCAACACAGTGAAAGAAGAGCCTCCGAATCATACATATTTAACATAAACAAAAACCTTACCTTATCTTAGGAGGGAACTTCAAAAACAACACCCACTAGATTTAGATTAATTCACAAGTTCCCTTTGAAGCCATCAGGGGTGTACTCTTTCTTCCCAGGCAGTGGGGTTTTCCTGTCTAAATAAGGGACTTGTGTAGGAGGAATTCCATTAACTCACTCATTTAGCAAATATTTATTAAGCACCCACTGCATGCGAGGCCTATAGTGGTTGAGGATAATGTCAATCAGCACAACAGACACAAACCACTGCTTCACAGAGCTGCAACCAAAATAAGTGAATTAGATATCATGTCAGAGGATGAAAAGCACCACAGAGGAGGAAAAGCAGGGAAAGGGAATGGGACGGGGGTAGGTTTTAATCAGGTAGTTAGAGAATGCCTCACACAGGTTACATCTGAGCAAGGACTTTGAAGGATGGAGGTCACTAAGTGTTTGGGTGTCTGGGGAAGGAACATTCTATTGTGTAAGTCATAGTGAGCTACTTTGATCCATCATGGAATGAGGAAGGAGCATTCTAGGCAAAGGGAACAGCAACAGCAAAATCCCTGCTAGCAGGGACTGTGTCAGCAGGTCAGAGAAACAGCAAGGAGCCTCATGTGCCTAGGAAAATGTTAGCAATCATCTTCCATGACCAGGCATAGAAAAAATGAAAAAAGAAAAATGCACATAGGCCGTGGTAGACGTGGTGTCAATTCTGCATGAGCTGAGAGCTGCTGGAATTGAGGTAGGTAGCAGCAGCATCTGACTTAGGCTCCCAGGATCCCTGGGGCTACAGATGAAAAGCAACTGTCAAGGACAAGGGGAGTGGGGAGACCAATTAGGAGATGAAGGACTTGACCAGGAATGCAGAGGTGGTGGTGGGAAGGTTTTGGACATACCTTGAAGGTAGAGCTAGCATGATCCTCCTGGTGCACTGGGTCTGGGGTTTGAGGGTACACGAGGAGGCAAGACAACCCCAAGGATCATGGCCTGACAAACTGAAGTTGTCATTAACTAAGATAAGGAAGACTCCAAGGGGCTGGTTAAAGGAGAAAGATTAGGAATTTGATTTGTACCTATGAGGTTGAGTTGCCTATGAGATGTGCAAGAGCAAATATTGAGTAGACAGTTGAATATATAAGTCTGGAGTTCAGAGAGAGGTGCTGTCTAGAGATGTCAGCACATGGATGAAGGATAGGAGGACATTAGATCATCAAAGAAGGAGTATAGACCAAGAAGAGGAGAGGACCTAAGGAGAAGACCTAGGGCTGAACTCTGGGACTCCAATGTTAGATGAAAAGGAAAGACATTTAAAAAGCTACAAATATTAATAAAGACCAAATATCAAAAGCTGGGAAGGGAGAAATGGAAAAGTAACTGCTAAATGCACCACATGTGTGAGTAAGAGCTTATCTGAATGGGTACCTACCATCTCATTGCACGGTAAGTCATTTGGCCCCTTTTGAATTTGAAACAATCTGTCTCCTTTATTTATAAGGTCGCCAATAATAAACACAATATGGCACTGTAGCTACCCTATTTACAAACTGATTGCTTCATTGATTTCTGGTTCTGGGTTGAATGTCAGGGAAGGAAGGGATAACAAAGGTTGAGACAAAGTCTGGACAATCATGGGGGAGTGTCCTCAGCACACAGTCTGGAACCAAACAGTCTGCTTTTCTTTGTCCAGCACACCGACAGGATCTGCACATTGATCTGGTTGTGTCAGTAAACAGACATGCCCCGAGTTCATGCCTGATAAAATCCACGTGTGTTCCAAGCTTACTTAAGGGCTAGCGATAGGAGTTTGGGGCTCCACTTTGACTAAAAATGAAACTCCAGTCAAAATCCTTTTAAAAAGCATTAAAATATATTGTTTATCTTAGGAAGAAAAATGTTCTATTGGATCCTCTGAAATGTGTGAAGCTTTTGTAGTCACTGTTTTGGAAGACAAGGTAACAAATTCTCAGTCCATGGTGGGAGTCGGGAAACCAGAGATGACATGGAGACATCAGTGATCAGTGACTTGCTCTGCAAAGGACTGTGGAAAGGATTTGGGTGGCAGAGGATGGGAGGATGTAAAGTTACTTCATTAGAGGGAAGCCATAGTTACTATTTATTATTTCCCTAGAGCATGTTCTGTTGGGGGTGGGGTGCAGGAGATGGCTTTCTGGTCAAATGAACCCACATTTGAGCCCGATCGTGTCACACACCTGTGCAGGTCATTTTACTTCTCTAACTTTGAATCCCCTCATTTGTATAAGTGTGTGGATTAGTTTGCTGGAGTTGTTATAACAAAGTACCACAGACTGGGTAGCTTCAATAACAGGAATTTATTTTCTTACAGACCTGGAGGCTAGAAGTCCAAGATCAAGGTGTAGAGTTGTTCCTTCGGAGGCTTCTCTTCTCTGCTTGTAGATGGCTGGTTCTCCCTGGCTTCACGTGGTCTTCCCTCTGTGCTTGCCAGTGTCCTCCTCTTCTCTTCTTGTAAAGACGATAATCGGATTGGATGAGGGCTCTCCCTAATGACCTCATTTTCTCTAGTTACCTCTTTAAAGACCTTATCTTCAAATACTGTCATGTTCTGAGGTAGAAGGGGTTAGGGCTTCAGCACATGAATTTTGGGAGACACAATCCAGCCCATAACAATGAGGACAGTCTACTAGTAGACAGTATTATATTCTGTTTTGATTATGTATCATGTATAAATAACAATATATATTATCTATTGAGAATTATGTCTGATAAACAAAGCTCTGTTCTTTAAATGTTTATTTATGTACACAAAATTTTTTTTGCTTAAGTGCCCATAATCTATTAGGAAGACTCATAATTACAGTGTGAGACCAGAATAGATGTTTACAAAAGCATACTTAACTCTAACTTTTTTAAGATATGGGAATATTTTAATGTAATTTTGTTTAAGATTATTTCAGGTGTCCTTGGGAGCAAAGACTCTTCTCAAAAGACGCAATAACTGGGGCACCTGGGTGGCTCAGTCAGTTAAGCATCTGACTCTTGGTTTTGGCTTAGGTCATGATCTCAGGGTCATGAGATGAGTCCCGTATCAAGCTCCATGCTGGGCGTGGAGCCTGCTTAAGATTCTCTTTCCCCTTCTTCTTCTGCCCCTAACCCCCACTCCTGCACTCTTGCTCTCTCTCTCTCTCTCTCTGTCTCAAAACAAAACAAAACAAAAACCAATAGCCAGTGCTTCTTGGTGAAGCATTAGGGGAGAGAGTGCTACCATGTTAAGAAAAATTAAGATAAATCATTTCTGGAGATGTGATCCAAAGGGCGTAAACAGACTGGCCAACCTGAATTTAGTTGTAGTTTTGCCATTTGTTAATTGTGTGACTTTCACCTCCAACAAATTTTAGCTCCCTTCTCCTTGACTAGTGTAGTAACCTGCTCCAGAGACACAATACTATGGTAATGATTTGGGGGAAACATATAATTTTATGAACTAAAAATTCAACAATTTTGTTTTTTCTCTAGAGAATCAAGGCACAAAGTAAGTGATCAATAAACACTGGATGGATGGATGGATGGATGGATGGATGGATGGATGGATGGATGGATAAGTAAAATAATACAGGACATAGGAAGATTTTTTTGAGTCTTACTTGACCTAAACTCTAGCCAAATACTGATGTCGCACATGAAGCCAACAGGAGATCTCACTCCTCCTGCTACTCTCCCTTAACCCCTCAAGGTAGGTGCTGTGGAATTGATGTTATTAAAGGCTATATTTCAGGGTCCCTGGCTGGCTCTTAATCTCGGGGTGTGAGTTTGAGCACCACATAGGGTGCAGAAATTACATACATATGTACCTACATACATAAATAAAGTTATATTTAGTTTTAAAACCACACTACCTTTTGTTCTATTGGCCACGTAGGTGAAGCTGATTTAGGTTGGCCTTGCTACCAGGTCTGGTGTAATGCCTGCTCCCTCTCAAAACCTGCTTCCCCATCTAGTAAAAGACTCACTGCCTCCCACATTAAGCTTTCAAGGTCATCTGCAATGTGATCATTCCTAGGGCATGTCCCAGGAAGAGATGTTCACGTCCTTCTATGACCATTCTAATCTTTCCCATTACACTTTGGTCTCTAGGTTTCCGGTTAAGAAAGGCAGTTTTCTAACATCTCCCAAATATTCTACATCTGAGATTTAAGACCCCCTGTAACTACTTTGCATAATCTTCCTTTCCCTCCACTCCTAAAGTTCCCTAAGACTGTCTAATATTTGTCCCAACCCATTTCTTCATCCAGTTGATAGGGCAGTTCTTACTTTCAATGAAATGCAGCTTTTTCTACAGTCTCCTAGGCTGGCATTTGGCATAACTTCTTGTGGTAGCTGGCCCCCAATGATGTCACACCCTGTGTAGTCCTTTCCCACACTAGGTAGGGATCATTCATATTCATATTATTCATAGGATATTGCAGAAATGAAGGAGTGTGACTTCTAACTCTGTCTTACAAATCCAGCTACCATGTCATGAGAACACCAAGCAGACATATGGAGAGGGCCACATGACGAAGAATGGAGGCCTCCTGCCAACAACTATGTGAGTGAGCCATCTTGAAATCAAGGAAGCCTTCCGAAGAAACACAGCCTTAGCCAATAGCTCAACCACAATCTCACAAGCAAGAATCATCCAACTACTAAGCTGCTCCCTAATTCTTGTCTATAAACTAGGAGATAATAAATGTTTTAAGCTATGTTCTGGGTTAATTTGTTAGATAGCAATAGGTAACTAATAAACCTCCTGAACTGCCCCAAATCTTAATAGTGGATTCCATCTGTCCTTGAAACTTATTTGCATCATCCTGACATTTCCTCATGTCTAGAAACAAACTCTTGACTGTTCCTGTTTCAACCTTCTGTTTCCTCTTAGCCCATTTATTAGAAACCCATGAATGGATAAACATTTTTTGTAGAGGGTGAGGGAGCCCGAGGTTATCTCTTCCTCTCCCTGTCACAGATTCACATGTAAATTTCTAATTTAAGTGACCCCAAGAAAATGGTCTTCTGGAATCTTATTTTTTTTCATACCAAATCATCTTTACTGTAGTATATAGTCAATATTTTACATATGGAATAAGAACAAACATAATTTTCACAAAGAAAGGGTACCTGGGTGGCTCAGTCAATAGGGTGTCTGCCTTCAGCTCAGGTCATGATCCCAGAGTCCCAGGATCGAGTCCCACGTCGGGCTTTCTGCTCAAAGGGGAGTCTGCTTCTCCCTCTGCCTCTGCTCCTTCCCCTGCTCATTCTCTCTCTCGCTCTCTCTCAAATAAATAAAATCTTTTAAAAAAATTTTTTTCACAAAGGAAGTCGATCCAGGTGAAATGATCTATAGGTATGTCCTGTATTACATTCGGACATGACACTACCTTGTTAATCAAATGTGCTAATGAGAGGCTTGGAATTATTCTGATCCTTCGCTTGTCTCTTCTGATCCAGAATAAATTTTTTCAATAGCTAGCCAGATTCAAGGGTACTGTGTTGGGTCCCAGAACACAGAACTGGATTACACTGACAAGAGACTGGGACACTGCTCTCATTAATGGAGATGACTGGCCAGCAAGCAAGTATCATCTCTGATAAGATCATTTCATTAAAGCTGATCTCAACTTTTTCCTATACCAAGATGCCAGAAGGCATGTCTCCAGCATCTTTCTGTAATAGTAGCTCGCCTTGGCAAAGGTTTTTCACAATAATGGATCAGGGTGGTAAGTGATAAAGATACCCTTCTCCTCATTCCACCTGCCCCCCTCCATGGTAGAACTAAATATCCTCTCAGGGGCTGTATAGTTCACAGGTGGCAGATATTCTCCCTAACCTCTGGGAATCTACACTGAAGAGGGCCCCAGAAGCAGAAAGAGGTCATTTCAGTTCTGGGGAAGCTGTTGCTTATACAGACTGTGTTTTGAGACTTTCTGGCTCTGTCTTTGTAAAGTACCCTGTACTTTTTGGCAGCCAGGTGATTGACACACAGTGTTATTATAAGAACAAGTGGAGCAATTCCAGGCATCCTTTCAAAGTAGCTATATCAAAAAGGCACTTTTCAATGGTTTTAAAGACCTGAAATTTTTTGTTCTTCTAAAATCCTCCTGGGAAAGACAATGCTTTTGTGTCAATGTCATGAAAAGACTGACCCTTAACTCCAGCTCCTCCCATCTCTGTTACAGACTCTGATAGCGTGTCCTCAGTGTGGGCCTCCTGATGGGCCACAGCCCATCCGTGTCAGGGCGCTTGCACAAGTGTCAGCTGCTTCCAAGCTTTCTAATCCCAAGACAAGAAAATAAAAAGGAACTGACTCATTCAAAGGTTAAGAAATGGAATGTGTGCCTGCATGGAATATGAGCCCTCCCGATCTTCATGATATTCCCTCATGCTGGATTTCAGACCACACCTGTGTGAAAAAAACTTACAGTTGAACTGAAAAGAAAAGTGTTTGCGTGTGTAATAGTAACTGGTTTCCACTATTCTGGAATATAAAATATAAAAATAAATATAGACGAATCTGCAGACTCATTTGATACATGCTTATTGACTGCCAACCATAGGATACCCACTGTATTAAGTGCTGGAGGTTCAACAGTGAACAAAACGAACATGGTTCTTTTATTCATGAATAAATACAGACAACAAACAGCCAGACAATATTACACTACAAATGTTTAATATTGTTAAACATGTGTTAACAATATTAATTGTTAGGAAAGAAAAAGAAATGGTGACAGTTCCTGGCTTTCTTATTTACACCTGCTTCCCCAATAGCTGGCATCAGGGCTGGCACATAGTAGGAGAGGTTTTCAATGCCACCAGTTTTTCCCACTCAATCCTGGGACTCCGGATCATGACCTGAGCTGAAGGCAGAGCACCAAATCTAAGGTTTTGGAGGTCAGTGTCATAGCCAGGGTTGTCCCTGGTGGTGCTCCAATGGGGGAGCAGAACAGAGCCCAAGGAGCAGGCAGCATGGTCTAGGATCCCCTGGGTCACACAGAGAGAAGCAGTTCCCCTGCTTGGAGTGCATTTGGTAGAGGTGATATGGCCTCTCTGCAGCCAACAGACCCTACGGGCACCATTTAGCTGCCCAGCTCACCAGTATAGGAACAAAGATGCCAGTTGAGGGCAGCAGACCGTGGTGCCAGTGATTTACCATAAACTCCAAACTGCTGTGTGGCCATGTGACTATTTACTGGGACAAGCCTGCACCGGCCACAGCCTAGCAAGACCCTCCTGCAGAGGATCAGTTAAGGTCTGTGCCATGGGTGTCTCTGAAGTTTGGGGTTTTGAAACATGGCCACACCTGAGATAAAACATAGGAGTGCTATGTCACCTGGCAGGTGGACAACTCAGTCAAGGACAGCGTGAAGGCAGGGATCTGACAGAAGCTGGGGACACAGGAGGGGTGACTGTTTGCACATCTGTAAGGGCATCCTGAAGACTGGTGGTCATGAATTTCCCAATCCAGAGACAAGAAAATGGGGCAAAGCCATTTTCACCCCTCTCCCACCAGCACTGACCGACCTCAGTGAGCTAAACAGTGCCACCAGGTGGAGAGAGCCACAAGTCCCACCCTCCCTGAGCCCTGCAGACACATCTCCACTAGGGCAAATCCATCGGAGACTCAGAATAACAATCTCCTCTCCCAGAACATCAGCACAAACCTCTCACCCACACCAAGTCTACTGATCATAGAGTGCTGGAAAGCTTCAGTTCTAGGTGAAACAGGATTTAGCTGCCTTTAGTTTTTATTGTTGTTGTTCAGTTTGGGTTTTTTGTTGTTGTTATTTTTTTGTTTTTTTATTTTTTTGTTTTTAAGATTTTATTTATTTATTTATTTATCAGAGAGCGAGAGAGAGAGAGAAACAGCATGAGAAGGGAGAGCATCAGAGAGAGAAGCAGGATCCCCGCAGAGCAAGGAGCCCGATGTGGGGCTCCATCCCAGGACTCCGGGATCATGACCTGAGCTGAAGGCAGTCGCCCAACCAACTGAGCCACCCAGGCGCCCTGGGGGGTTTTTTTGTTTTATTTTGTTTTGGGTTTTTTTGGATAGAGAAAAAGCTATTTTTAAATTTTTATTTTTTTAAATTTTTTTATTTTCTCTGTCTTTTTTCTATCAAGCATCTCTTAACAAGCAAACCAAAACCTACCTAGCTTCCTTTATTTTATTTATTTTAATTTTTAATTTTTAATTTTTATTTTATTTTGCTTTTTTCTTTTTGATCTCCAAAATGACAAGACAAAAGAATTCATCCCAAAGGAAAGACCAGGAAGAAATGATGGCCAGGGATTTAATCAATACAAATATAAGTAAGATGTCTGAACTAGATTTTATAGCAACAATTATAAGGATAAGGATACTAGCTGGGCTTGAAAAAAGCATAGAAGACACTAGAGAATCCCTTACTGCAGAGATAAAAGAGCTAAAAGCTAGTCAAGCCAAAATTAAAAATGCTATAACCAAATGCAAACTCAAATGGATGTCATAACAATGAGGATGGATGAAGCAGTGGTATAGAAGATAAAATTATGGAAAGTAATGAAAGTGAAAAGAAGAGGGAAACAAAGGTAATGGATCATGAAGATAGACTTAGGGAACTCAGCGACTTATTAAAATGGAATAACATTGGTATCATAGGAGTCCCAGAAGATATATAGAGAGAAAAAGGGACAGAAGATCCAATTGAGCAAATTATAGCTGAAAACTTCCCTAGTCTTGGAAAGGACACAGACATCAAAATCCAAGAAGCACAGAGAACTCCCATTAAACTCAACAAAAGCCAGCCATTGCCAAGGCATATCATAGTCAAATTCACAAAACACACAGATAAGGAAAGAATCCTGAAAGCAACAAGAGAAAAAAAGTCCTTAACCTACAAGGGAAGACAGATCAGGTTCACAGCTGATCTGTCCACAGGAACTTGGCAGGCCAGAAGAGAATGGCAGGATATATTCAACGACCTGAATGGGGAAAATGTGCAGCCAAGAATACTTTATCCAGCAAGACTGTCATTCAGAATAGAAGAAGAGATAAAGAGTTTCCCAAACAAACAAAAACCCAAGGAGTTTATAACCACTAAACTAGCCCTGCAAGAAATATTAAGGGGGACTCATTGAGTGGGGGAAAAAAAGACCAAAAGCAACAAAGACTAGAAAGGAACAGAGAACATCACCACAAACACCATCTTTATAGGTAATACAGTGGCACTAAATTCATATCTTTCAAAAATCATTCTGAACATAAATGGACTAAATATTCCAATCAAAAGACATAGGATATCAGAATGGATTAAAAAAAAAAAAAAGACCCATCCATATGCTGCTTACAGAAGACTCATTTTAAATCTAAAGACATCTACAGGGGCACCTGGGTGGCTCAGTCAGTTAAGCGTCTGCCTTCAGCTCAGGTCATGATCCCAGGGTCCTCACATCAGGCTCCCTGCTTAGCAGGGAGTCTGCTCTTCCCTCTCCTTCTGCCCCTCCCCCAGCTTGTGCTCTCTCTTTCACTCCTCAAATAAATAAATAAAATATTCTGTAGATTGAAAGTGAGGGGATGGAGAACCATCTATCATGCTAATGTATGACAAAAGAAAGCTGGAGTAGGTGCCCCTGGGTGGCTCTGTCATTAAGCATCTGTCTTCGGGTCAGGTCATGATCCCAGGGTCCTGGGATCGAGCCCTGCATTGGGCTCCCTGCTTTGTGGGAAGCCTGCTTCTCCCTCTCCCACTCCCCCTGCTTGTGTCTCTCTCTGTGTCTCTCTCTGTCAAATAAATAAATAAAATCTTTAAAAAAAAAAGAAAGAAAGAAAGCTGAAGTAGCCATACTTATATCAGACAAACTAGATTTTAAACCAAAGATTGTTAACAAGAGGTAAAGAAGGGCATTTTATCATAATTTCTATCCATCAAGAAGACGTAACAATTGTAAGTATTTAGCCCCCAACTTGGAATCACCCAAATATATAAATCAATTAGTAATGAACATAAAGAAGCTCATCAATAATAATACAATAATAGTAGGGGACTTTAACACCCCATTTACAGCAATGGACAGATCTTCTAAGCAGAAAATCAACAAAAAAACAATGGCTTTGAATGACATACTGGACCAAGTAGACTTAATGGATATATTCAGAACATTTCATCCTAAAGCAGCAGAATACACATTCTTTTTCAAGTGCACATGGAACATTCTCCAGAATAGATCACATACTGGGTCACAAATCAGCCCTCAACAAGTACAAAAAGATTGAGATCATACCATGCATATTTTCTGACCACAAAACTATGAAACTTGAAGTCAACCACAAGAAAAAATTTGGAAAGACCACAAATGGAGGTTAAAGAACATCCTATTAAAGAATGAATGGGTTAACCAGAAAATTAAAGAAAAAATGAAAAAGTAGATGGAAGCAAATGAAAATGAAAACACGACAGTCCAAAATCTTTGGGGTGCAGCAAAGATGGTCCTAAGAGGGAAGTACACTGCAATACAGGCCTACCTCAAGAAGCAAGAAAAGTCTCAAATATGCAACCTAACCTTACACCTAAAGGAGCTAGAAAAGGAACAGCAAATAAAACCTAAAGCCAGCAGAAGAAGAGAAATAATAAAGATCAGAGCAGAAATAAATGATACAGAAACAACAAACAGGGGCACCTGGGTGGCTCAGTCAGTTAAGTGTCTGCCTTTGGCTCAGGTCATGATCTCAGGGTCCTGGGATCGAGTCCCGCATCAGGCTCCCTGCTCAGCGGGAAGCCTGCTTCTCCCTTTGCCTGCAGCTCCCCCTGCTTGTGCTTGCTCTCTCTCTGACAAATAAATAAATAAAATCTTAAAAAAAAAAAAAAGAAACAAACAAAAAAACATAGTAGAACAGATCAACAAAACTAAGAGCTGGTTCTTTGAAAGAATTAAGAAAATTGATAAACTCCTAGCCAGACTTACCAAAAAGAAAAGAGAAAGGACCCAAATAAATAAAATCATGAATGAAAAAGGAGAGGTCACAACCAACACCACAGAAATGCAAACAATTATAAGAGAATATTATGAAAAATTATATGCTAACAAACTGGGCAATCTGGAAGAAATGGATAAATTCCTAGAAACCTACAAACTACCAAAACTGAAACAGGAAGAAATAGAAAATTTGAACAGACCCATAACCAACAAAGAAATTGAAACAGTAATAAAAAATCTCCCAACAAACTCCCAACAATCCCAGGGGAATTCTACCAGTCATTTAAAGAATAGGGGCACCTCGGTGACTCAGTCTGTTAAGCATCTGCCTTTGGCTTAGGTCATTATCCCAGGGTCCTGAGATCAAGTCCTGCATCAGGCTCCCTGCTCAGCAGGGAGTCTGCTTCTCCCTCTGCCTCTGCCCCTCCCCCCATTTGTGCATGCTCTCTCTATCTCTCACTCACTCTCTCTCTCAAATAAATAAATAAAATCTTTAAAAAAAGAAGAGTTTATACCTACTTTCCTCAAATTATTCCAAAAAAATAGAAACGGAAGGAAAACTTCCAAATTCATTCTACAAGGTCAACATTACCTTGATTCCAAAACCAGACAAAGACCCCACTGAAAAGGAGAATTACAGGCCAATATCCCTGATGAACATGAATGCAAAAATTCTCAACAAGGTACTAGCAAATCGAATTCAACAGTACATTAAAAGAATTAATCACCACCATCAAGTGGGGTTTATTCCTGGGCTGCAGCCTGGTTCTATATTTGCAAATAAATCGTGATATACCACATTAGTAAAAGAAAGGGTAAGAATCATATGATCCTCTCAATAGATGCAGAAAAAGCATTTGACAAAATACAGCATCCATTCTTGATAAAAAAAAAAAAAAACAACTCAACAAAGTAGGGATAGAAGGAACGTACCTCAACATCATAAAGGCCATATAGGAAAGACCCAAAGCTAATATCCTCAATGGGGAAAAACTGAGACTCTTTCCCTTACAGTCAGGAACAAGACAAGGATGTCCACTCTCACAATTACTATTTAACATAGTACTGGAAGTCTTAGCCTCACCAGTCAGACAACAAAAAGAAATAAAAGGCATCCAAATCAGCAAGGAAGAAGTCAATCTTTTACTATCTGCAGATGACATGATACTCCATGTAGAAAACCCAAAAGACTCCACCAAAAAAATTGCTAGAACTCATACATGAATTCAGCAAAGTGTCAGGATATAAAGTCAAAATAGAGAAATCTGTTGTATTTCTATCCACCAATAACGAAGCAGTAGAAAAAGAAATCAAGGAATTGATCCTATTTGCAATTGCTCCAAAAACAATGATACCTAGGAATAAACCTAACCAAAGAGGTAAAAGATCTGTACTCTGAAAACTATAGAACACTTAGAAATTGAAGAGGACACAAAGAAATGGAAAAGTAACCCATGCTCATGGATTGGAAGAAAAAATATTGTTAAAATATCTATACTACCCAAAGCAATCTACACACTTAATGCAATCTCTATCAAAATACCACCAGCATCTTTCACAAAGCTAGAACAAACAATCATAAAATTTATATGGAACCACAAAAGACCCTGAATAGCCAAAGCAATCCTGAAAAAGAAAAGCAAAGCTGGAGGCATCACGATTCCAGACCTCAAGCTATATTACAATGATGTAGTCATTAAGACAGTATGGTACTGGCACAAAAACAGACACATAGATCAATGGAACAGAATAGAAAACCCAGAAATGGACTGACAACTATATGGTCAACTAATCTTCAACAAAGCAGAAAAGAATATACAGTGGAAAAAAGACCGTCTTTTCCACAAATGATGTTGGAAAAACTGGGCAGCAACATGCAAAATAATCAAACTGGACCACTTTCTTCTACCATACACAAAAAGAAATTCAAAATGGATGAAAGACCTAAATGGGAGACAGGAATCTATCAAAATCCTAGAGGAGAACACAGGCAGCAACCTCTTTGACCTCAGCTGTAATAACTTCTTACTAGACATGTCACCAGAGGCAAAGGAAACAAAAGCAAAAAATGAAGTTTTGGGACTTCATCAAGATAAAAAAACTTCTGCACAGTGAAGGAAACAATCAACCAAACTAAAAGGCAGCCTACAGAATGGGAGAAGATATTTGCAAATGACAAATCTGGTAAAAGGTTAGTATCCAAAATCTATAAAGAACTTATCAAACTCAATGCCCAAAAACCAAATAATCCAGTTAAGAAATGGACAGAAGACATGAATAGACATTTTTCCAAAGAAGACATCCAGATGGCTAACAGACACATGAAAAGATGCTCAACATCACTCATTATCAGGAAAATACAAATCAAAACCATGATGAGATACCACCTCATACCAGTCAGAATGGCTAAAATTGGGCGCCTGGGTGGCTCAGTTGGTTAAGCGACTGCCTTCGGCTCAGGTCATGATCCTGGAGTCCCGGGATCGAGTCCCACATCGGGCTCCCTGCTCAGCGGGGGGTCTGCTTCTCCCTCGGACCCTCTTCCCTCTTGTGCTGTCTCTCATTCTCTCTCTCAAATAAATAAATAAAATCTTAAAAAAAAAAAAAAAAAAGAATGGCTAAAATTAACTCAAGAAACAAGAGATGTTAGCAAGGATGCTGAAAAAGGGGAACCCTCTTGCACCATTGGTAGAAATGCAAACTGGTACAGTCACTCTGGAAAACAGTATGGAGGTTCTTCAAAAAGTTGAAAATAGAAGTACCCTACACCCCAGCAATCAAAGTACTAGATATTTACCCAAAAGACACAAAAACACAGATTTAAAGGGGGTACATGCACCCCAATGTTTATAACAGCATCATTATCAATAATAGACAAACTATGGAAAGAGCCCAAGTGTTCATTGATAGATGAATGGATAAAGAAGATGTGGTATATATATATAATGGAATATTACTCATCCATCAAAAAGAATGAAATCTTGCCATTTGCAACAACGTGGATGGAACTACAGTGTATTATGCTAAGTGAAATTAGTCAGTCAAAGAAACACAAATACCATATGATTTCATTCATATGTGGAATTTAGGAAGCAAAACAGATGAACATAGGGGAATGGAAAAAAAGAGAGTGAGAGAAAGAAAAAGAGGGAAGCAAACCATAAGAGACTCTTAACAATAGAGAACGAACTGAGGGTTAATGGAGGGAAGGAGGTGGGGGGTGGGCTAAATGGGTGATGCATATTAAGCAGGGCACTTGTTATGATGAGCACTGGGTGTTATATGTAAGTATTGAATCACTAAATTCTACTCCTAAACCAATATTACACTATATGTTAACTAACTAGAATTTAAATAAAAATTTGGAAGAAAAAAATACAATTAATCACTAAAAGGAACCAATTATACTTGGAAAAATAGTTAATTCCAGGTTTAAATTTAAAATGTTTCAGTTTGGGTTGTCTGGGTGGCTCAGTCAGTTAAGTGTCTGTCTTTGGCTCAGGTTATGATCCTGGTATCCTGGGTTCAAGCCCTGCATTGGGCTCCCTGCTCAGCGGGGAGTCTCCTTCTCCCTCTCCCTCTGCTCCTCCCCATCCCACTCATACTCTCACTCACTCTCTCTCTCAAATAAGTAAAATCTTTAAAAAATAACAAAAAATAAAATGTTTCATTTTATGAGGGTTGATGGAGGGAGATGGGTGGGGGATGGACTAAATGAATCGACAGGTGATGGGTATTTTTTTTTTTAAGATTTTATTTATTTATTTGAGAGAGAGAGAATGGAAGAGAGAGAGCATGAGAGGGGGGAGGGTCAGAGGGAGAAGCAGACTCCCTGCTGAGCAGGGAGCCCGATGCGGGACTCGAAGACGAAGGCTATACTGACAGTGGATGAGGTGTCACCCAGACTGCAAAATTAGTGGATCAGAAACAGTGACACTGGGCTGGAGTTTCAACTTCCCAGAAGACCAAGTTTGAATTAGAGGAAATGTCTCCATCTGCTTGTCTATGAGAGCTATTAGGAGCGTGACTTAGTCTATCAACTCCACCCAGGACATTTGAGGATCTTTTGACATTCCTCACCTTAGGAGGTAGCCTCCATGTCCTAGCCCCTTGGAACTGGGCATATTTGTGAGTGCATGACTAAAGAATATATTGAAAATGTCCACATGACAGGCTCTGAGTCAGGTCTTAATACACTGGCAGCTTCTACTTTGTTTCTTGGAACATTTGTTCAGGAGGAAACCAGAAGTCATATAAAAAGCACAACTACCCTAGATCTCCAGAAAACCCAAACTAGCCATGTGGAGGGGTTGTATGAAGGGCACACTGCCTGGAAACCCCTAGTGTTGCAGTCATCCCAACCCCATGCCAAACACATGAAGCAGCAAATGGCCCCAGCCCTGATCCCTGCCACTACCGGAGAGACTCCAGTAAGAACTGCCACATTCATACCCATTAGGATGGCTATTATAACAGAGAGAGACAGAGAGAGGAAGGAAGGAAGGAAGGAAAAGAAAAAAAGAAAGAGAGAGAAAGAAAAAAGGAAAGAGGAAAGAAAGAGAAAGAAAGAAAGAAAGAAAGAAAGAAAGAAAGAAAGAAAGAAAGAAAGAAAGAAAGAAAGAAAAGAAAAGAAAAATTAATTAAGGAAGGGAGGAGGGAGGGAAGGAAGGAAAGAAGGGAAGAAGGAAGAAAGGAAAACAAATTTTTTTTAAACTGAAAATAGCAAGGGTTGGCAAGGATGTGGAGGAATTAGAACCATGGTGCACTGCTGGTGGGAATGTAAAATGGTGCAGCTGCTATGGAAAATAGCATGGTGAGTCCTCAAAAAAATTAAACATAGAATTACCATATGAGCCAGTAATTCTACTCCTAGGTATTACCCAAAAGAATTGAAAGCAGGGACTCCAATAGATATCTGTACACCAATATGCACAGCAGAATGATATACAATAGCCAAAAGGTGGAAACAACCTAAATGCCTATCAAAAGATGAATGAAGAGACAAAAGGAGGTATATTCATACAGTGGAATATTATTCAGCCTTAAAAAAGAAGGAAATTCTGACACCTGCGACAACATGAACCTTAAAGACCTTCCCTTGAAGACGAAGGGAAATAATCCAGTCGCTAAAGGACAAATACTGAGTGATTCCACTTATGGGGGAACAGAGTTTCAGTTTGGAAAGATGAAAAAGCTCTGGAGATGGATGCTGGTGATGGTCACACAGCAGTGTGAATGTACCTAATGCCACCAAACTATACACTCGAGAATGACTAAAATGGTAAGTTTTATGTCATGCACATTTTACCACAATAAAAAAAAAGGAAACAGCCCCAGAACTGTGAGAGATGATTAATCATTGTTTTAATCTACTAAATTTTGTAAGAAGATAGAACTGTTGCTGTTCTATAGATCAAGCATAGACTGCCCATCCATTTCATTCCTAAGGATACTGTGACCCATTAACCACCCTCAAATATACTGTGGTTCAAAACACTCTGATTACTACTTAGTCCCAACTAGTCATAAAAGTCATCTGCTCAGCAGGCCTTTTGGAGGTTTCATACTGCCACTGGGCCTCAGTCTCCCTGGGATTTCATGCTCCTCCCTGGGGTTCTGCCCTCTTCCCTGGGATCTTGCCCTCCTCTCTGAAATCAGAGAACATGTCTCAATGGCAGCATTTCCCACCAATCCTGGCCCCAGGGGACAGTAACTACAGAGCTCTTCAAGGGTATTGCTGCCTCCCTCACCCACACATTGCTCAACATCTTAGTGATGCAGCAAGGGGGTGCAAGTCAACATAGTAAGCCTCTTCTAGCATTTCTATCTCCCTGTCCATTAGGTTCCTCCCTCTCACGATGCCGGGGAAGTATTTGGCATCCTGGCCTTCCTGACAGTTGGTCAATCAAGCAAATGGCTGCTGAACTTCCACCTGATAATCAAACCACACGTCCATCCACACCCAGTGTTGGCTCAGAGACCAGGATGGCAGGCAGGCCACACCTTCACCTGTGGCTCTGTGCCTACCTCTCTGTAGAAAGGGAAACAAATGGAAAGAAAATTGAGGGCTTTTCTGCCTTACACAAGATAAAACTTCTTTGCGGAATATACAACTTGATCTTCTGGGAGAGGACTGAATCTTAAAGTAAATATGAAGGTGTTGACACATTTCTGTGTTTTAAAAAGGCTTGATCACTGTTTTTTGAAAGACAAGAACATAATGTGGAAGAAGACTGACAAAAGGTTTATTATCATTGCATCTAACTGTGCTGCATTTTCACTGATCCACAGACACCCAGAATATATTGAACTAAGAATTAAAACCTCAAGGGGATTTTTCCTCACCCCTCATTTCTTAAGAGTTATTATTTCTCATGTGCCAGCTTCTTTTAATTATTAATCTCATCAATATCAGTCATTATGTTTAGCATACAATGGAAATAAGCAAAAATAAAATCTAAAAACGTGTGTCAGACAATAAGCTATTAAAAAGAGAAAGACAGGAAGCAAAGAAAAGAAAACAAGGGAAAGAAATAGAAAAGAAGACAAGCCAAATCAAAATGAGTTTTTAGATATGAGCAAATAATGTATCATGAAGCATCTTCCTTCCACAGGGAGGAAAAAACACTTAATAGAAATTTTCTCATCAGTCTTCCCAGCCACCATGGTGCAGCTCTTCTAATGAATAAGAAATGGGGAGAGAGAGAGAGAGAGAGAGAAACCAAGAAACAGATTCTTAACTATAGAGAACAAACTGATGGTTACCAGAGGGGAGGGGGTGTGGGGGGATGGGTGAAATAGGTAATGGGAATAAAGAGTGCACTTCTTGTGATGAGAGCACTGTGTGATGCATGGAATTGTTGAATCGTTGTATTCTATACCTGAAACTAATATAACACTGTATGTTAACTATACTGGAGTTAAAATAAAATTAAAAAGAAATGGAAAAAGCAAAAATAAAAACAAAAACAACACAGGGTCTAATATTTGGCACTCCACTAAGCATTCATTTCCTTAGATGTGAATCAGCCCCAGAGTATATGTTTCTAAAGGATTGTCCTTTTTAAAAACATACTTGTAGGGGCGCCTGGGTGGCTCAGTCATTAAGCGTCTGCCTTCAGCTCAGGTCATGATCTCAGGGTCCTGGGATCAAGCCCCGCATCGAAGCCTGCTTCTTCCTCTCCCACTCCCCCTACTTGTGTTCCCTCTCTCGCTGTGTCTCTCTCTGCCCAAATAAATAAAATCTTAAAAAAAATAAAAATAAAAAAACATACTTGTATAATTACAGCCTAAGCTTTTTATGATTAAAAGCAACCACAGCACTTTTGAAGATCTCATGGAATCAGAAGGAAGTTTGTGATTGCATTTAGCTTGCACTTACTCCAACTCACAATCGAATCATTCTCAAATACAGTAAACTCTAGATTATGTGATTAAATACTTCCGCCTTAGTGTTTCCAACCTTTGTATTGACTTAGCTAACATTTGGAATGGTTGCCTTGGTGAGGAGACATAGCAGGAACTAGATTTATAGGTCTACTGCCTGGGTCAAATTTTATCAGCCACTCTTCACAGATACTGAAAACTAAAAATGAAAAATTACAACTTGGAAAATTTATGTCCACATGAAAACCTTCACGAGGATGTGTAAGGCAGCTTATTGATAATTGCCAAGATTTGAAGCCATCAAGATGCCCTTCAGTAGGTGAATGGACAAATAGACCGTCGTACATCTAGACAATGGAATACTACTCAACACTAAAAGGAAATGAGCTATCAAACCAGGAAAAGACGTGGAAGAAACTTAAATGCATATTATCAGGTAAAAGAAGCCAATCTGAAAATCTATCCTAACTCTAATCACATCCTGGATGAGGTAAAACTATGGAGACAATAAAAAAAAATCAGTGATTGCCAGGGATTCGTAGGAGAGAGAGATAAATAGAGCACAGAGAACTTTTACAGTATGATACTATAATAGTAGAAATATGCCATTATACATTTATCATAGAATGCACAACACCAAGAGTATATGTAATGTAACTATGGACTTGGGTGATAATGATGTGTCCATGCAGATTCATCAATTGTAACAAATGTCCCCCTCTGGTGGGGAATGTTGATAGTGGTGAGACTGCATGTGTGAGGCAGGGGGTATATGGGAAGGCTACCTTCTGCTCAATTTTGCTGGGAATTTAAAGCTGCCTTAAAAAGTAAAATCTTTTTTTTTCATTGTAGTTTGGGGTGCCTGGGTGGCTTAGTCGGTTAAGCATCTGATTCTTGGTTTCAGCTCAGGTCATGATCTCAGGGTCTTGAGATGGAGTCCCACATCAGCCTGGAGCTCAGCGGCGTCTGCTTGAGATTCTCTCCCTCTGCCCCTCCCCTGTGTGTGCTCTCTCTCTCTCTCTCAAATAAATAAATAAAATCTTTGTAAAAATTGTAGCCTAAATCATCACAATAAATCTAGTTTTCTTCACAACCAAAATTTTACAAGTGATTTAAATCACTATCTCCCTTCGTGTCTCAGTCCTACAGTACCAGTGAGCGGAACTGACACAAGCCAATTTCCCCTCTCCTCTGCTTCCCTGCTTCCTAATGAGCAAGCAATGGCTCACTTGAATAATAGAAAATTAGCTATATGCACTCTCTTTCTCATTAGTCAGCTCAGTATCATTTCTTAAATCCTCCTTTGCTTTTTGATTCTGACTATCAAGCCTTAAAAAATTAAAACTTGGGATTTTAAGAGCAGATCCTGGAGCAAATGCCTTCTTTAATGCAGCAATGATATATGCTAGCCAGTGGAAGGCATTATACGCATGAATCAAAGGCTCCAGACTTTTCTATAGCTCCATCTGCTAGAAAAGGACAAGTACTCAGGGTAGTTTGGATTACTAAATATCACAGTGTCATCTAATGTAGCTACCATTGGAGCTCTGAAACTGAAATTCAGAAATATATTTATTTTTTAAAATATGTATATATGCTGCAAGTATGTAAGTCTTGTATTTCATAGTTTTAATTTTTATTTTGCTAAATATATATATAACATGAAAGCTACCATTTTAGTATATTTTAAGTGTACAGTTCAGGGGCATTAAGTACATTCATAATGCTGTAAGCCACTGTTTCCAAAATTTTTCATCATCCCAAACAGAAACTCAGTATTGTAATATTAACTCATAAAGTACATTAACTATAAAGCATCATATAGATACCGTCTCATTTAAGCTTCACAGGAGCCCCACGAAGTAGGTATTTTTATTTTTATTCTATTGATGAAGGTGAAGGTAAGGGAGATCTAACAAATTGCTCTAAGTCTAGTAAGTCTTAGAATCATGATTCAAACTTAGGTACATCTACACAACCCTTTGAGCAAGTGAGATTTTTAGGTCAATGGACTAATACAGAAGTCTGATCATAACTTAAATTGTGTTTCCTTGTGATCGTTAAAATTTATCTTTCTATAATAAGATGCCAAACTGTAGAAGCTCTGATCTTACACACTCTGATCAGGATGAAATTATTAAGATTCCTGGCTTTCAAAACATTACCACTTACAGATTCTATTAATAATAGCTCCAGAGAGTAATTAAGTGTTGTACTAGATTAACCCTTGAAGAGCAAGGAGGGGATAGTGGAAAAGCAGTCAGACGTCGAACGCTGTTAATTAGGGTTTCACAAAAGGAGAACAAATTGTTTTCGAATTAGAATGTAAGTCATGAAGATTAAATGTTTTTTTAAGGATTTTATTCATTTATTTGACAGAGAAAGCGAGAGAGCACAGCAGGGGGAGGGGCAGAGGGAGAGGGAGAAGCACCTTTGCTTTTGCTCCTTTCTTTCTCTGCAGTCCTCTTCCCTCTCCTCTTCGCCTAACTAAGGCTTATTGACCTTCAGATTTCTTCTTTTTTTTTAATCTTATTATGTTATGTTAGTCACCCCACAATACATCATTAGTTTTTGATGTGGTGATCCACGATCCATTGTTTGCGTATAACACCCAGCGCTCCCTGCAGAACGTGCCCTCCTTAATACCCATCACCGGGCTAACCCATCCCCCCTCCCCCCTCCCCTCTAGAACCCTCAGTTTGTTTCTCAGAGTCCACAGTCTCTCATGGTTCATCTCTCCCTCCAATCCCCAGCCTGACCTTCAGATTTCAACTCAAATGTCACATCCTTAGGAAAGCCGTCCTGGAAATCTCCCGGCAGGTTGTGACAGCCCAGCTCCTACCGCAGCCTTGATTGCTCCCCTCCTTGTGGGAGCGGACCGTTCTGCCCATCGGCTGCACCCGTCTAGAGGGGTGGCTTGTTCTCCTGCCCCACAGATCTAAGCGCTGCACCTGCCTTTGGCCAACCAAATACAACAACAGTGGTGAGTTCTTTAGCTCTGAGCTGAAGCCTTAAATTGACCTGGAAACATCTGCTTTTGCACGAGGGGATGCCAACCACCACATGAGAAGCTGGATCCACGGAGACACTCCCCTCCCCCCGCCCGCAAGGCCACATGGAGGAGACTAAAGGCCCCAGCGGACAGTTAGCTGTTTCACAGTATAGATGGTTCCATAGCTGTTGTTTGTTTGAACTATTCCACTATTGGTGGACATTTAAATCATTTTTCTGTTATAAATGTTGCAATAAAGATAACTTCATATGCCTCTTAATGCACACATGTAAGTGCTTCTCTAGGGTAGACACTGAGGAGGGATAGCACTAAATCACAGTGAATATGCACTTCACTGGATATGCATAGAAACTGCCACATTGTTTTCCAAAACACTTTTACCAATACTGGTAGATAATTGTCCTACAACATAGCCAACTTTGATTTTATCAAACTTCAAAAATATTGCCATTTTATTTTTTTTAAGATTTTATTTATTTATTTATTTATTTATTTGACAGAGAGATAGAGAGTCAGAAAGCACAAGCGGGGGGTGGGGGGGGTTGGAGACAGAGGGAGAAGGAGCTCGATCCCAGAACCCTGGGATCAGGACCTGAGCCGAAGGCAGACACTTAATGACTGAGCCACCCAGACTCCCCCAAAAATACTGCCATTTTAATAGATTTAAAATGGTACGCCATTATTTAATTTGTATTTTCCTAGTTGAGAATGAGGATGGGCACCTTTTTATATGTTTATTAGCTATATATACATATATTTCTCCTTTTATAAATTTCCTGTTCTTATCCTTTGCCCATTTTTTTTAACTAGGTTGCTTCTTTTTCTTATTGATTTCCAGGAAAGTTTTATGTATTCTAAATATTACCCTTTTATTACACATGCTACAAATATCTTTACCTGTCTATTGTTACATTACAATTCGTTAAGAATGTCTTTTTTATTAAAAAAAAAAGGTTTTAAATCTTGGGAAAAATAAAATGAGACAAAATCGGAGAGGGAGACAAACCATAAGAGATTCTTAACTATAGGGAACAAACTGAGGGTTGCTGGAGGGTGGGGGTGGGGTGGGAGGATGGGGTAACTGGGTGATGGACATTAAGGAGGGCACGTGATGTGATGAGCCCTGGGCGTTATATGCAACTGATGAATCACTGAACTCTACCTCTGAAACTAATAATACATTATATGTTAATTAAAACATTAAAAAAAATAGAACTATCCTACAATCCAGTAATTGCCCTACTGGGTATTTACCCCCAAAATACAAAAACACTAATTTAAAGGGATGCATGCATCCCTATGTTTATAACAGCATTATTTATGATAGCCAAATTATGGAAGCAGCCCAAGTATCTACCAATAGATGAATAGATCAAGATGTGATGGTTGCTTGCTTTGAAGATGGAAAAAGGGAGTCAGGAGTCAAGGAATGTGGGGGCCTCTAGAAACTGGGAGTGGCCTTCAGCTGGTAACCAGCAAGGAATGGGCACTGCAGTCTTATAACCATGAAGAACTGAATTTCACCAATAACTTGAATGAGCATGAAACCAATTCTTTCCCAGATCCTCCAGAAAGGAATGCAGCCATGTTAACACCTTGATTTTAGCCTATGGGTGAGACCCATGTCAGACTTGTCACCTAGAGAAAATAGGTTTGTATTGTGTGAGGTGCTAAGATTGTGATGCTCTATCACAGTGGCCGTAGAATCTAAGCCAGCAAGGGAGGACAGGAGGAATGTGGAAGGGGGCCTGAGAGGGGCTGCTGAGATGCTCTATTTCTTGATCCAGTTATGTGAATATGCTTACTTTGTGGAAATTCACTAGCTGGACACTTATAATCTGGGCAAGTTTTTGCACATAGGTTATAACACAGTAAAAAAATCTACATTAAAACAAGCCAATGTAAGGGTTTGTTATTGAGATTAATGCTATAGGTCATGAGGGAGTCATTAATCTTAGGGCCTCTGAGAAATACACAGAGTTCCTCCTGGAATTGCTCACTGGAGAGGCAGTAGGTAGCCTCCCTCTCCCTTTGTCAGAAGGTTGCCTCTGTGGGCATTGATTGCCTCAGACTTGTGGGATGTGTTGGCTAAGAAGGATCCTTAGGAACCAAGGAATGTTTTGGGGAGAATTCTGGAAGATACTCTGTATGCACTTGAGCTGTCAACTTCCACAGTGCCCACCCCAGATGCAGCTGAAATCTGAGGTAGGCCAAAGGGATATGGTGTGGCTACCAGAGACCTTTGTAAAACAGGTCAATCCTACCCATAAATGTGCAGAAAATCCTGAACAAAGTATTAGCAAACTGAATCTAGTGACACATGAAAAAGATTAATATACCATGTCCTAATTGTATGTGGTCCAGAAATCCATGCATAGCTTAATATTTAAAATCAATCAATATAACTTATGCCATCAACAGAGTAAAGAATAAAAATCAAATGACCATCTCCATAGATTCGTGAAAAAATACTTGATAAAATTCAATTATCTATTCATGATTTTTTTATTTAACAGTTTATTATGATTTACAGGTGTCATTAAAAAAAAAAATCAGTCCAGGGGCGCCTGAGTGGCTCAGGCGTTAAGCGTCTGCCTTCGGCTCAGGTCATGATCCCAGGGTCCTGGGATGGAGCCCTGCATCAGGCTCCCTGCTCCACGGGAAGCCTGCTTCTCTCTCTCCCACTCCCCCTGCTTGTGTTCCCTCTCTCGCTGTGTCTCTCTCTGTCAAATAAATAAATAAAATCTTTAAAAATAAATAAATAAATAAATAAATAAATAAATAAATAAATAAATAAATAAATAAAATTTTAAAAATCAATCCATTAAACCATGTAGAAATAAGTATGCAAGAAGTCTGCAAAACAAAACATACATGTTTAAGTAGAGGGATTATCTGAAATTCCAGATTTTTTAGTCACTTCATTATTTTGCTATGGCAGCCAAGTAATCCTTAACTTCAGTAGGAGTAAGCATCCTGAATCCGGCTTCATTGCAGATTCCAACCTCTATGTTATCTTCTGTCATTTGCCCTTCAAAGCTTTCCTTTAGGGTTAATAATGGCTGTGTGAATGGCATCTTTAAGTCCCAGGTCTTCGTTATGTCTTTTCTTGAGGGAAGTTTTCCCATTCACATAGTTCTTTCCCATTGCTGTGGCTTTCTAGAAAGAAAGCTCCAGGTGGATCTGACTGAAATAAATACGGTCGCACCTCATTCTAACCACAAATTAGTAAGGAAACTCCAAATGGACAAACATCACATGAATGAGTGTATTCTTGCATCACAAAAGCTACTCTCTGTACCAGCTGAGTTGTGGGAATGGGTTCTTGGTAAATCAGATAGTATTGCTGAACTGGTTTCCGAGCTCTGTGCTCAAGCTCTCTGTAACCTGGGCCCAAGCCACACTATACACCAAGCCTATGTGCTTGGTAACTGGTTCCACTTTGTGTACAGTACACTTCGCTCACCATACAGAGCGGATTTCTGTTTCTTCTCAGTTGCTAAAACCACACCATTTGCAGCTTTATTTTATTTTTTTTAAGGTTTTATTTATTTATTTGACAGAGAGAGAGAATGACTCAAGGGCACTCATTATCATTACTCCATTTAACATTGCATGGTGGGTCCTAGTTGATTTAATAAGTTGAGGAAGCTAATTAACAAGAATATTAGGTAATCATAATAATTACACATATAGTGAGATACACAGAGAGACAAAGAGATGAAGAAAAATGGGGTACCTGGGTGGCTCAGTCAGTGAAGCGTCTGCCTTCAGTTTAGGTCATGATCCTGAGGTCCTGGGATTGATCGGGTTCCCTGCTCCATGGGGAGCCTGCTTCTCCTTCTCCCTCTACCATCGTCCACCCTGCTTGTGCTCTCTGGCTCTCTCTATCTCTCTGTCAAATAAATAAGTAAAATCTTTAAAAAAAAAAAAAAGAGAGATGAAGAAAGAGAATCCAACCTAATCTACATATAATCTTTTGCAAGGTCACTGTATTTAAAGTTATCATGCAAGAATCAAATCTATATTTTATTAACAACAGCAATGAGCACTGAAATAAACTTATACACACATAAAGTCTATCATAACAGTCTTTTTTAAAAAAACTTCAAATACCTAAAAATAAACCTAATAAAAATGTACAAAACCTCTACACAAAAAAAGTATAAAACATAATTGAGAAGAAATTGAGAGGAGTTAGGGGCACCTGGGTGGCTCAGTTGGTTGAGCATCTGACTTTTGATCTCAGCTCACATCTTGATCTGAGAGTCATGAGTTCAAGCCCTACATTGGGCTCCAGGTGGGGCCTACTTAAAAACAACAACAACAGTATATATAATTGAGAGGAATTAAAGAAAACTTAATAAATGGGGAGGGGAGGTAATGTCCTATACCCAGGATTTGAAAGAGTCAATATGATAAAGATAAGAACTATGTATAAGATCCACAGCTCTCTCAAGTAAATTCCTAAAATTCTAAAATTTGTGGAAATATAAAAGACAAAGGTAGCTAAGAGAATACAGAAGGAGGAGGAGATAAAGGACTAACACCCTCTGGATAGCTATTTGTTGTAAAGACATAACAAATATGACACTGTGGTATCTGTGCAAGGATGGACAAATAAACTGATGGAAAGACTAGAGATTCCAGAAACAGACCCATCCTCTCATTGAACACCTGATCTATGCTTAGAGGTACTGCAAAAAGTTGAGGAAGAACAATCTTTTCATTAAAGAGTTGTGGTTCAGACATCCAAAGGGCCAAGAGACACATGAAAAAGTGCTCAGCATTGCTCGGCATCAGGGAAATCCAAATCAAAACCTCAATGAGATACCACCTCACACCAGTCAGAATGGCTAAAATTAACAAGTCAGGAAACAACAGATGTTGGCGGGGATGCGGAGAAAAGGGAACCCTCCTACACTGTTGGTAGGAATGCAAGCCAGTGCAACCACTCTGGAAAACAGTAGGGAGGTTCCTCAAAAAGTTGAAAATAGAAATATCAGGGCTTCTGGGTGGCTCAATCATTAAGTGTCTGTCTTCGGCTCAGGTCATGATTCCAGGTCCTGGAATACAGCCCCGCATCGGGTTCCCTGCTCGGTGGGAAGCCTGCTTCTCCCTCTCCCACTCCCCCTGCTTGTATTCCCTCTCTCGCTGTGTCTCTCTCTGTCAAATAAATAAATAAAATCTTAAAAAAAAAAAAAAAGAAAGAAAGAAAATAGAGCTACCCTATGACCCAGCAATTGCACTACTGGGTATTTTCCCCAAAGATACATGTAGTGATCCAAAGGGGCACCTGAACCCCAACGTTTATAGCAGCAATGTCCATGATAGCCAAACTATGGAAAGAGCCCAGATGTCCATCAACAGATGAATGGATAAAAAAGACACACACACACACACACACACATATACACGAATACTACTCAGCCATCAAAAAGAATGAAATCTTGCCATTTGCAACGACGTGGATGGAACTAGAGGGTATTATGCTAAGCAGAATAAGTCAATCAGAGAAGGACAATTATCATATGATCTCACTGATATGTGGAATTTGAGAAACAAGGCAGAGGATCATAGGGGAAGAGAGGAAAAAATGAAACAAGATGAAACCAGGAAGAGAGACAAACCATAAGCGACTTTTAATCATAGGAAACAAACTGAGGGTTGCTGGAGTGGAGGGGGGTGGAAAGGATGGGGTAACTGGGTGATGGACATTGGGGAGGGCATGTGATGTAATGAGCACTGGGTATTATATAAAACTGATGAATCATAGGGGCACCTGGGTGGCTCAGTCCTTGGGCGTCTGCCTTCGGCTCAGGTCATGATCCCAGGGTCCTAGGATTGAGCCCTGCATCAGGCTCCCTGCTTGGCGGGAAGCCTGCTTCTCCCTCTCCCACTCCCCCTGCTTATGTTCCCACTCTCGCTGTCTCTCTCTCTGTCAAATAAATAAATAAAATCTTTAAAAAAAACAAACAAACCGATGAATCATAGACCTGTACCCCTGAAACAAATAATACATTTTATGTTAATTAATTGAATTTAAATGTTTTTAAAAAGTGAAAAAAAAGTTGTGGTTCAATTATGTACTAACAAGGGGGGGAATGAAACTTGATTCCTACTCAAATAATATGCAAAAATATCATTCTTGGTGAATTACAGACTTAAATGTAAAAAAGTAAAACAATAAAGATTTTTAGAATAAAACATAGGAGAACATCGTCATGACTTTGGGCAGGAAATAATTTCTTAATGGATACAAATGGCACTAATCACTAAGGAAAACATTTACAAATTGGAGTAAATCAAAATTAGGAATATCTGAACATCCAAAGATAGCATTAAGAGAAGTAAAAGACAAGACAAGTGAGAATATGTTTGAATTACATATTTGACAAAGGAAGACCCAAACGAAAAAGATAAGTAGAAAAATAGGCAAGATATTCACTTCACAATAGAGATACCCAAATGGCCAAGAAACATATGAAAAGGTACTTAATCTCAATTGTTATCAAAGACATGCAAGTCAAAACCACTATAATTCCACTATCTAAAAAGACAAAGCCAGTGTTGGCAAGAATGTAGAAAAATTAAAACTCTCATACACTATAAATGGTACAAAGAGTTTGGACAAATGATTTGGAAGGATCTACAGAAGTAGAACCTGGAGATTCCCTCAGACCCCAGGAATACAGCCTTAGATATGTGCAACAGAAATGCATGTGCCTGTGTGCCAAGAGATATGCAGGAGTATCTGGGGCAGCAGTATTGGAAATAGCTTAAAGCTGGAAACACCCGTAATGCCCATCAGCAGATAATTCCGTTATCAATGAACAGGTACGTTAATTTGGGTGTATTCCAACAGCAATGCAAGGGAACTAATTTATAGCTGCAAAAATGAATTAATCTTATCAATATAATGCGGAGCTAAAAAAGAGTCGAAAAAGAGCATGCTGTGCATACACAGCTCAAAAACAGACAAAACTAACTTATGGTTTGAGAAGCCAGATTTGTGCTCTCCTATGGGAAAAGTGATCCAGAGAGGGGCTTCTGGAGTACTAATAATGTTCTATTTCTTGATCTGAGTGGTGGGTACAGGGTGTGGTTTGAGCCAACGTGCCATGCTCTACGCTTAGAATGTTTGCATTTGGGGCCTGCATATTTCCCTAATGACTGTTGTTGTTTTTTTTAATCAAGTAAAAGAGAAATTGAAAGCTGAGAATGCCCTTGGCCATTTGGGGATCTTTGGGCCACTAAACAAAAAAAGAATAAACCATGTTGATTGATGACGATTACCAGGTGCAAATTAGGCTACTGCAACCCACTGAGAGTAGAGTACTATTCCTGAAAGCCAGTCCATTCACCGGGTGTTTCTTAGTACTCCCTAGCCCATAGTACTGGTCAGTGGGAAACTGTAACTACCCAGTAAAGATCAGACTACCAAAAAAGGCTTGGAAAAGAATGTGAATGATTTGGATTATACCACCAGGTAAAAACTCTGACCTCCTAAGGTGACGGCAAAGGTGATTTATGAGAATAGTGTACTAGGTGGTTTAAATTCGTTTATTTTCTTCCCACTGCTGCATTGTAAACCTGGGGAATGTGCATCATTTTCCTTCAGGGAATACATCTTGTTCTCACGTTCTTATTGGTAGGTTTTGACTTAGCTAGAGAGGTCACTGACCCAGGCTCAATACTGACTTAAAATTTAAGTGATAAATTTAAGTTTATGAAGTTAAGTTTATAAAATCCAAGTTATATAAAGTTAGGTTGGAAAGTTAAATTTGTGCTAATAAAAGTTTTTCTTTAATGTGAAAGGTCATTATATTGAAATGAAGGCCCTAGATTTCATGCTGTTTAGTGTAAGTATGGGAGTGCAGTCATTTCCAACCATTTAAGGATTTCTTTTGATGTATGCGTGTCCATACCTGAGTGTTTACTTATAGGTGACTGCCCCCACATGATGGTAGTGCTGCCTACATTCATTGAAAAGAGTTTAAAAGGACAGAATTAAGTGTTGTTATTAAATGAATTTATATTTAATCACAAAAGGTATATTCTTTTGAAAAATGGAAACAGATGCATGTCAAGTCACAGGGAGATGCGCCTTAGATTCCTAGTGTCCACAGGCAGTAATCTCTATGGTAAGGTTGGAAGTAGGAAGTTTCAAGTGCCTTTCTGTCTATCCTTCCCTCTTGGTTGTCGTATTTTTAAATTCACATTTTCACATCGAAAAATAATAGTAAAATGTATCACCTCTTTGTTTCCTAAGAAAAAGATGATACAACATCTATGCTGGGCATGAGGAAGAGGATCTCAACCAGGCAAGTCATAGAATGTTCCAGAAAAACGTGAAACTGGCCTGTAAGTGGCAATTCTTACTGCCTTGGGAGCCAGTTGCTATATCAACTTTTTTTCTAAAATTGGACCCATCCTCAGGGAAAGCCTCCAGGAGGTGAGAGCTCGTGTTCTCTTTCATAATTTTTCTGAAGCAGTGACTTTCTTGAGAGACATACTGAAGGAGTTAAATTCACTAAAAGGAATCTCTCCTTCCTTGTGATCTGCCCTGCCCCTCCCCTTTCCAATCGGGTGGGCTGAGGCTGCAAGCAGCTGTGCAGAACTCCTGTACTTGACCAGCAGTTTCTATTCCCACTGGGAAGTTCTCCTCAACTTTGTCAGAAGGACTGAGTCACACTTTGCTGAATTCCTCCAGTGATCTTTTGTTTCTCTTATTTATTAGCACTCTGGACAACTGCCCAGCCAGTGGAGAGACCACCTCTTAGCTCAGTTCTGCTTAAGATTACTGGTGGTGGTAATGGTTGATGGCTGGGCCAATTTTTGACAAGGATGTTTATTTAGGTTTTAACTTAAACATCACTTTCTTCACAGAGGCCTTCCCTGACCACCCTAACTAAATCAGCTCCGCTCACTGCCCATGTTACTCTATTTTATCTTTGTCACTGCTCTTATCAGTACCTGCCATTAACTTATCTACTCATTGGCCCAGCAAGATCCTCAAGAGCAGAGACTTTGTTTACCCCCATTGTCAAGAGTAGTGCCAGGACCCAGAAGGGGTTCCTGTTTGACCAGTTGACCAGTATGACCAGTATGACCAGTTTGACCAGTATGCTAGCAGAGGGTTTCCAAAAGAAAGTAGTTACATGAATTTCGTGTCTATATCCTGGTGGTGTGGCTTAATGCACATCTCAGTATGATTTTCAGCTTTAAGGATACAAAAGAGTAAATCCTATCCTTTAGGCACCACCATGACTTTGGGAAAATTCTGGATGGAAATGCATTTCACAATTAAGTGGCTAAAATGTCTTTAACTTGTGCTTGCTTCTGCAGCACATATACTAAAATTGGAAGGATACAGAGAAGATTAGCATGGCCCTGTGCAAGGATGATATGCAAATTCGTGAAACGTTCCATATTTTTAATAAAACAAGATGAAATCAGAGAGGGAGACAAACCATAAGAGACTCTTAACTATAGGAAACAAACTGAGGGTTGCTAGAGGGGAGGGGGGTGAGGGGATGGGGTAACTGGGTGATGGGCATTAAGGAGGGCACTTGATGGAATGAGTACTGGGTGTTATATAAGACTAGTGAATCACTGACCTCTACCTCTGAAACTAATAATACATTATATGTAAATTAATTAAATTTAAATTTAAAAAATGTTTTAAAAGTAAAATAAAATGTCTTTAACTTTTGGCAAATTACACCCTTCCCTACTGAGCATCATGCCATTATTATCAGCTTCAGAAAAAGCATCCGCAAGGCAGACATGACAAGGTATAAGTCTAAGAACTGGAAGATTAAATCTGAGTTAAAATTTTACTCCAGCAAGGTAAGGCACTTTAGTTCTACTCTATTTTTTTTTTTTTATTTGAGAGAGAGAGAGAATGAGAGAGAGCACATGAGAGGGAGGAGGGTCAAAGGGAGAAAAGACTCACTGCCGAGCAGGGAGCCCGATGCGGGACTTGATCCAGGGACTCCAGGATCATGACCTGAGCCAAAGGCAGTCCCTTAACCAACTGAGCCACCCAGGCGCCCTATTTTTTTTTTTTTTAAGATTTTATTTATTTGACAGGGAGAGATACAGTGAGACAGGGAACACAAGCAGGGGGAGTGGGAGAGGGGGAAGCAGGCTTCCCGTTAAGCAGGGAGCCCGATGTGGGGCTCGATCCCAGCACCCCGGGATCATGACCCGAGCCGAAGGCAGACGCTTAACGACTGAGCCACCCAGGCACCCCTTTAGTTCTACTCTAATAATAACTTCTCACGAGTTCAGAAGTTATGAATCAGAGACACGGCCTAATGAAAGGTGATGCACATCCTGGTCTCTCAGTTAACTGACTGGATGGTTGTGCTGGCTCTCAGGAAAAAAAGAAAAAATTAGGAGGTAACACCTTTCATTTTTCAAGTTAAACATTTTGTCTTAAAAAAAAAAAAGCACAGAAGATTTTAATGTAAAAAACACAGATCACTAAAACTTTCTGGACTGGACAGCTGAGATGCCGTCCCTGGCCTTACTCTAAGTCACCCAGGACTGCACCTCAAAGGCCGGGACAGGTGGAGGGAGGAAGCTGCTTGTCCCACTGCAGCTGGGAGCCCCCACTGAGAGCCACACCTGCAGCTCTTCAAGCAGCCAGGACCTTGCTCAGTGGCAACAGCAAGGGGGGCCCGGGGGGGTGGCTGGGGTTGCTGTGGTTCTGCTATCAGAGACTCAAGTCCATTGTACTACCTGACTCCTATTTTTCTCCAAGGGCTGGGAAAACTAGAGAAAATACTTGTTGCCTCCCTAATCCCCTGCTGTCTGTTTCCACACTGACATGTCACTGCCCTGCTGAATGCCCTCCAGGAATGCCCACTTCCTACACGGGAGTCTCACACACCATCAAGATGCAGGCTCCTGATCGGTCTGCCCTGGACCCCATCACTCCCTGACACACCCGATGCCCAGATTGGCCTGGGTTTCCAAGTTCCCTGACTTTGTCCTGTTTGGAATAGGACAGAAAGGCAGAAGAGAAGAAAAGAGACCCTGTGTTGGTGGCTTCCAGGCTTAGGATTAGGCTGAGACAGAGAGCAGGGAGGTCAAGGTTAGTCAGATCAGAAATGAGCAACCCAGAAGCTGAGCAAGGGCAGAGGCTGTGGCTGCCGAGAAAGGGATTCATTTCATCGATTCTAAGACAAACCTGATTTTACAATCAAACTCTATTCTCTCTCTGAAGTCAGGATGCATCTGTCTCACAATAAATGATGTCCTAGCATTCTGTGATCATTTAGCTGGTACTATTTTTAAGTGATACGACGAAGTCATGGTACGTCAGCTTTCCCAGCATCCTGGAGGGCAGATGTAGAAAAAGTTACAGAGGATGGATTTCCAGCAAGTTCCTCAGCTTGGCATCACAGCACCTTCTCCACAACCAGTGAGCCATGGCTGTGGTCTCCTTACCAAGGTGTGGAGTGGGAGCAATCCTCTCAGGAGCTTTCCCGGTGTAACTGGAAACAGCCCCCATATGCAGAAGGCAGGCTGAGACTGAAGAAAGAAGCAGGCTACTCCATGCTGGTGGGAGGCAATTTTAATAATAACAAAGCCAACTCATGTAGGAGGCTTGTCTTGGATGCAGCAAGACCAATGGATCCCCACAACTGTCCTCCAAATCTTAAAAGTTTATAAAGAGTTTCTAACTGGGCTTAGTCTCATGTACTGTGCAAGCATTTTCAGCATCATATCATCATCTCAAGGCTGTCCTTGGTGCAAACTCTTGGAACAGACATGCCAAGTGGAACCCACATTCCAAGAACAGAGCGGGGAGTGAGGAGGCCCGGAGTGCTTGGGTCCAGCTCACATCTTTTTTATCACATTCCTCAACAGGTGGGGAGGCCTTCTTTGGGTACCCTCTCTCAGCATGAGCAGTGGAAGCTGCCCCTTATATCTGCTATTTCTGTATTCTTCAGAGTTCTCTTTCCTTCTTATTAGTCAATCCTTGTTACTCTGACCACCATAATTGGTTTTGTTGTTGTTGTTTGTTTCCCTGGTAGAATTTAGTGATTCATCAGTTGCCTATAACACCCAGTGCTCATTACATCCCGTGCCATCCTTGATGTCCATCTCCCAGTTACTCCATCCCCCCACCCACCTCCCTTCCAGGAACTGTCAGTTTGTTTCCTAGAGTTGTAAGTCTCTTATGGTTTGTCTCCCTCTCTGATTTTGTCTTATTTTATTTTTCCTTCCCTTCTCCTATGTTTATGTTTTGTTTCTTAAATTCTACATATGAGTGAAATCCTATGGTATTTGTCGTTCTCTGACTGACTTATTTTGCTTATTAGCATAACATCCTCTAGTTCCATCCACGTCATTGCAAACAGCAAGATTTCCTTCCTTTTGATGGCCGAGTAATAGTCCATTGTATATACAGTCCCACAGTAATTATTATTTTTTTTAACGATTTTATCTTTATCTGAGACAGAGCGAAAGAGACACAGAGCACAAGCAGAGAGAGAAGCAGGCTCCCCGAAGCAGGGAGCCCGATGCGGGACTCGATCCCAGGACCCCGGGATCATGACCAGAGTCGAAGGCAGACGTTCAACCGACTGAGCCACCTGGGCGTCCCAGTCCCACTGTAATTATTAATACAACAGTCCCCCCTTACCCACAGAGGATACAATCCAGGACCCCTAGTGGATGCCTGAAACCATGGACAGTAACAGACCCTATATAGACTATGTTTTTTCCTAGACATACATACTTGTGATAAAGCTTAACTATAAATTAGGCACAGTAAGAGATGAACAATAATAACTAATAATAAAATAGAACAATTATAACACTAGGCTGTAATAAAAGTTATGTGAATGTGATCTCTTTCTCAAAATAGCTTGTTGTACTGTACTCACTCTTCTTCATCTTGTGATGATGTGAGATGATAAAATGCCCACATGATGAGATTAAGTGAGGCAAATGATGTAGGCATTGTGACCTAGTGTTAGACTACTATTGCCCTTCTGACAATATGTCTGGAGGATCATCTGCTTCCAGACCTCAGTTAACCTCAGTAACTGAAACTGTGGAAAGCGAAACTTTACATGGGGCGGGAGGGGGGGTGGTTACTGTACGAAACCCTCTCTGGTCAAATTAGTATGTGGCTCCTCTCCTGATTGGATTTGAACGGGTACAACACAAATAGCCTCTGTTTTGTGAAAAAGAAAAAGAGAAGGAAGAGATGGAAAAAGAGAAGGAAAAGATGGATAAAGAGAGAGAAAAGGAAAAGAAGGTAGAAAAACAGGTAAGAGACAATAAACAGCAAGAAGAAAATAAAGGAAGGAAGCAGAGATAAATGAAACAGGGGTGGGTGGGTGAGGAAAAGACAGCCTCCCACTTCCTGTTTGCTCAGGCTCTGAATCCAGCAGTCCCCACTCCCCGCTGTCCTACCTCCTTATCCCCTCATACAAAGTAGCCAAGTAATTCAGAAGCCTGGCTAGGGAATTACTGAGGGAGCTGGTGAATCCCTCCGACCCTGGCAGCTCTCTTACATTTTACCCAGCCAGTTGGGGGAACCCGCCTGCCTCACCTGGTCCTGGCTACACAGAGCAGCACTATTCCCGAGGCTTTCTGTAGAAATCTGACCAGCATCTCTTTTTTGGAAAGTGCTAGCTCAGAGTAAGGCACAGAGCCCCCCCAGAGAGGACCACAAGTTCTGACACTTGTGTGGAAATCATCATTTCTGTGTATGATGATAAATTATAAGAAGAAAAGGAAAAAAAGCTTTATAATGAGAGAACAGCTACACAGACATGAGGCAGGAACCAGAAAGGGTATGGCTGTTGTAATAATTTGCGACTTAGGTAGCCCAAGACCACATCCCAGAAAATTTGCTCCTGGGAATTAAAAGCAAGCTAAGATCCAGATTCAGCACAAACACGTTTGCTTCTACCCATAACATGTGTGGCTGTTGAAAAGCATCCCTTATTCAACGGATAGACTGAAGATGTGTGTTACATTCTCACTTGCGTGCGTTGAGGGCGCTGGAGTGGGGAGGAACACAGTGAGAATCATTACCTCCGATGTCTAACTTTAGCACTGTTTATAACCACCTCAAGGGCTGGTTAAACTCAGAGTGTTGGGCTCTTCCCACAGAGTTTCAGATTTAGGAGGTCTGGGGCGTGGCCTCAGAACGGCAGGTCTAGGAAGGGCCCAGATGACACTAACCCCCACTTTGAGAAGCCCTGGCCTATCCTCATACGATGAGCTCATCAGCGGAAAGCAGGGGCCCGCCAGCCTCAGAGGCCAGAACCAGAGTGAGCACAGATCCCAGTGCTGCCTCTCACTGGTGGAATCACTTTAGGAAAAATGGTAGCCCTGTATCTTAGTTTCTTCATCCGTAAATTGGGGGTGATGATAATGGTACCTCAATCCTGAGATTAGCATAAGGATGAAAGGAGCTCAAACATGCAAAGTGCTTAGATCATGCTTGGCACATAGCAAGCCCTTTATAATTGTTTTCTTAAATAAAAATACAGGTCCTGGAGTCAGACAAATGGCTTAGATTTGGCTAGATTTAACCTTTCTGAGCTTCAGCTTTCTTATTTGTAAAAAGGATAAAAACAACACCTGTCTTACAGGGTTTTCATGAAGATTAAGGAAGCTAATACGTTGGTTATTATATCTTGGCAAATGAACATATATCCACCCTTCAGGCCCTCCAAAGGGCGGTTCGGCCAGCGAGGGGATTGGCTCTGTGGGGTAATGCTGCCCCCTGCTGGATAGCTATGCATCTTTAGAAATTAACTGGCCCTCTCTTCATCGAGCAAAAAAGCTAATAACCTTCAACAAGTTTATATTCTCTGAACACGTTTCTTTGGCCGCTGTGATCAAACATGATTGAATTAAATCACTCGCAGTAAATGGTTTTCCTCACTCGGCAAAAGAATGAGCCACTTGGCAACTTACTTTGGCTGCAGCCTCATTTCCAACTTTTATTTTTATAGAGAAAATTGGCTGTGTTGAGATATTCCTGTTTAAATTTTCCAGTTTTCATGATTGTTGCTTCCCTGGGAGTTGAGAATATTGGGATGACTGCCTAGTCGTGTGCTGGATGCTTTCCAGCTCACGTATCGGGCTCACGCGGCTCAGCAGCAGGCTGCACTTGAAACACTGAAGTGTTAAAACCAGGTCCCTGTGATTTGTAACGTGCCAAAACAGCTGGACAACATGTCAACGAGCAAGTGTCCCTCTGTGTTCTGATGAAGCGTTATTCATAAATGACGGGATTTGAATTTCTCTTAAGTTTCACATTACAAAATGTTATTCTTCTTTGATTTTTCCCAGTCACTTATAAAAGTAAAAACCAGCGGCGCCTGGGTGGCTCATCAGGGTAAGCATCGGAATCTTGATTTTTGCTCAGGTCATGATCTCAGGGTGGTGAGATCAAGCCCCAGGTTGGGCTCCGTGCTGGGCATGGAGCCTGCTTAGGATTCTCTCTCTCCCTCTTTCTTTGCCCCTCCTTGCCCCCCCATAAATAAATAAAATAGGGGCGCCTGGGTGGCTCAGTCGGTTAAGCGTCTGCCTTTGGCTCAGGTCATGATCCCAGGGTCCTGGGATCGAGTCCCACATCGCGCTCCCTGCTCAGCGGGAAGCCTGCTTCTCCCTCTCCCACTCCCCCTGCTTGTGTTCCTGCTCTCGCTATCTCTCTCTCTGTCAAATAAATAAAATCTTTTTAAAAAAATATTAATATCTATTTTATCTAATGTAACTTTTTGTCTAATGTAACTTTGTCTAATGTAACTTTTTGTCTAATGTAACTTCTATAAAGTTAATATCTATTTTGTCTGATGTTAATATAGCCACTTCAGCTCTCTCTTAACTATTTACATAGGATATCTTTTTCCATTCTCTCACTTTCAACCTTTTTGTGTCTTTGGATCTAGAGTCTCTTGTAGATAGCATATACTTGATCTGGTTTTTATCCATTCTGCCAATCTCTGTCATTTGATTAGGGAGGCTAATCCATTTACATTTGAAGTAATGACTGATAAAGAGAGATTTCTGTCATTTCGCTATGCTTTTCCTATATGCCTTACATCATTTTTGTCCCTCATTTCCTGCATTACCATCTTCTTTTGTGTTTAGTTGATTTTTTGCGGTGAAACATTTTAATTCTCTTCTCATTTCCTTTTTTATATGGTCTGTAGCTATCTCCTTTGTGGTTATAATAGGGGTTATATTTAACTTCTGTCTTAGTCTGTTCAGGCTATTATTGCCAGGTGAACTGGGAAAACCCAGGGCCCTGGGGCCTCAACCCAGCCAGACCCAAAGGTTCTTGGTCTTGTCACGAGAATAAATTCAAAGACAAACATGCAGCACAACAGACTAGAGACACCAACAGGAAAGTTTATTAAAGCAAAAGGTATGCTCGAGTTATGAGAGTAGGCGAGAGAGAGAGAGCGAGCAAGCTGTACACCCTGGGGGTTGGGTTTCTATCCATCTTTTATTGACAGTTGTTGACTAAGGAGTGGAACAGTCATTACTTGGGGCAGGAAAGCAGGGTTTCATGCTTTTTCTTACTAATTTGGTCAGGGTTTCCTGTCATGGTACCTGCCATCTGGTTTGATCCAGCTTCCTGTGGAGTGCTGCCAGGACAGGCCTCTGACCTTCCCGATAGTTGGTCATAATTTCCTTGTTGCTGATCTCCAGGTATCCTGTTAGAACCTAATTGCCTAATCTAACACTATAACAAAATACCATAGAGTGGCTAGTTTATAAACAATAAAAATGTGTTTCTCACAGCTGTGGAGGCCTCTTAGTCCAAAACCAAGCCACCAGCAAATTTGGTGTCTGGGGAGGATGCACTTCCCGGGTCATAGATGGCTCTTCTCACTGTGTCCTCATATGGCAGAAGAGGGGAGGGAGCTCTCTGGGATCTCTTTTATAAGGGCACTAATTCCATTTATGAGGGTTCCACCCTTATGACCTAAGCACCTCCTGAAGGCCCCACTTCCAAATACCATCACATTGAGGGTGAATTTTGGATGCATTCAGAATTTTGTTGCATTCAGTCTATAGCAACATCTTAAAGTTATAACATTCTACATTTATACGGCTTAACTTCAATAACGTACAAAAACCCTTTTCCTATACAAGTCCATCTCCATCCCCTTTCAGTTATTAATGTCACAAAATTGCATCTTTATGTATTATGTATCCAAAAACATAGACTAGTAATTGTTTTTTATGCATTAGTTTCTTAAACCATATAGAAAAAGTGTGGAATTACCAAATCAAAGTAAAAATAATACTAGCTTTTATTTTATTTATTTTTAAAGATTTTATTTTTTATTTATTTGACAGAGAGAGACACAGCAAGAGAGGGAACACAAGCAGGGAGAGTGGGAGAGGGAGAAGCAGGGAGCCCAATGCGGGACTCGATCCCAGGACCCTGGGATCATGACCTGAGCCGAAGGCAGATGCTTAATGACTCAGCCACCCAGGAGCCCCAATACTAGCTTTTATAACTGCTTACATATTTAACTTTATCAGAAATCTTTACTTTTCCATATAGTTTCAAGTTACCACTGTCTAGTTACTAATTACTAGTGTCTAGTGTCCTTTCATTTCAGTCTGGAAGATTTCCTTTATCATTTCTTGTAGGGCAAGCTTTTGTTTATCTGGGAATGTCTTCATTTCTCCCTCATTTTTGAATGACAGTTTGCAGGACATAGGATTCTTGGTTGACACTTAGTTTTCCTTCTGGTCTCTAAGGTTTCTGATGAGAAATCTGCTGGTAATCTTATTGGAAAAAATAAAATTATCTTCCTCGGGGCGCCTGCGTGGTTCAGCCTTTAAGCATCTGCCTTTGGCTCAGGTCATGATTCCAGGGCCCTGGGATAGAGCCCCGCATCAGGATCTCTGCTCAGTGGGGAGTCTGCTTCTCCCTCTCCCTCTGCCCCTCCCCCGCTTGTGCTCTCTCTCTCTCTGTCAAATAAATAAAATCTTTTTTAAAAAATAAAATAAATAAAATTGTCTTCCTTTTAGCTTTATAGGTGTATTAATAATGTACCTTATTGTGTCTTATGCAACAGAACATTTCTTATAGTATCATGATGTTGGTTGAGTTGTAGCATCATTTTGAGACCAATCATTCAGAATTTAAAGAAAAATGAATTAAGTATTTTAAGATTAGTTGCTAGGAGCTCTTTAAAAGCCAAACCATATTACAGATTTTCAAACTGGAAATGAAAAGACGACTGAAACATCTTACAGATCCTAATTTCTAATAAGGGAAATAACAATTGCTATAACCCACATAGACAGAAAGCTCTCTGGGATCCTTATTCTTGAGACCAAAAAGTAAGAAAAGCACTAGGTACTATCTCCAGCTGTGATTGGTCCATTTCTTGCTGATGACCTCATAAAGAACCTGTAAAGGAAAAACAAAACACATTTTTGTGTGTCTCCTCTACTCTCAATACTCTAGGACAGCACCACTTCATTTCTGACATCAGATGTGGGAAAGTCTCCATACACCAAGCAATTCTGTGACACCAGCTGGGGGTCCTATAATTTATCTCAATTCTGACACTATCTACCTGGAGATAGCATCAGATCCAACATGTTAAGGACCTAGTCCTACAAACTGTGCCCTCCCCTTCAGATGCCCATGGCAAGTCCAAGGTTGTTGTGCCCTGTGCTTCTGACTAACCAGCTATAGAATGGAGGTTACCATGAACCCCTCCGTAGATTCACAGAACTCTGGAACACAGTTTACTCACTAGATGGCCAGTTTATTATAAAAAGATATTGTTGTCAGGTGAACTGGGGAGACTCTGGGCCCTGGGGACTTAACCCAGCCAGATCCCAAGGATTTGCTGAAGGTTCTTGGTCTTGTCATGAGAATTCAAGGACAGACACACAGCACAGTGGATAAGTGACACAAATGGGAAAGTTTATTAAAGCAGAAAGTACACTCAAGTGAAGAAAGCAGTCAAGCTCAAGAGAGCTGTGTCCCAGGGGGTTGGGTTTCTATCTTTTATCAACAGTTGTTAACTAGGGGCAGAATATTCATTACTTGGGGCAAGGAAGCAAGGTTTCGTGCTTTTCCTTCCTAATTTGGTCAGGAGTTTCCTGTCATGGCATCAGTCATCTAGGGCCTGTCTGATTTGATCCAGCTTCCTGTGGAGTGCTGCCAGGACAGGCCTCTGACCTTCCCCATAGTTGGTCATGACTTCCTTGTTGCTGATCTCCAGGTATCCTATTAGAACCTAATTAACTGTCTATTCTAACAATATAACTCAGGTTTAGCCAGATGGAGAAGATGCATGGGTCAAGGTATGGAGAAAGAGGCCCAGAGTTTCCATGCCCTCTCTGAGTGCCACTCTCCCCAAATCTCCATAAGTTCACCAACCCTGAAACTCTCCAAACCCTGTCCTTTTGGGTTTCTATGAAGGCTTCATTACATAGGCATGATTGATTAGATCATTGTCCACTGGGGATTGAGCTCAATTTCTAGTCCCTCTCCCCTTCCCTTATCTCCAACTCTTGGTTTTGGCTCAGCTCATGAACTCAGGTTCATGAGATCAAGCCCCACATCGGGCTCTGCGCTCAATGGGCAGTCTGCTGGAGATTCTCTCTCCCTCTGCCCCTCTCCCTGCCCATACCCCCACTCTCTAAAATAAATAAATAATTTTTTAAAAAATAAATAAATAAACTAAAATGGAGTCAGGAGACCAGCAGAGGAAGCTCTCAAGCCCTACCATTCCTGGTCAGTTGCAGACCAGCAAGACAAATGTACCTTGCAAGTGGTTGTTTTATTTCCTGAGCCAGAGAAAGAAAAGTTTCCTCCCCCCTCCCCCACATCTTGCCAACCAGGAACCTAACCAATGAGAGATTACAACCCAGCCAATGAAAGGCCATTATACTTCAAATTCCCAATTTACTCCATTGAACTTTTTATTTATAACAGCCCTCCCAACAGCCCCTTCTTCCCCTATAAAAGAGCATTATCTCCTTTCTTCTGGGAACTTGTCTATGACTTTGCCATAACCTGCTTGTTCCATATTGCGATTGTCTGCTATTTCAAATAAACCCATTTTTACTAGTAAAATAATTGACAGTTTAATTTTTAAGGTTAACACTTGATTGTTAGAAAGAATGAATTTAGACCTACAAGTTCCCACTAAGCTGACTGGTTAAAAGCTTTGTTAAAAAAAGAAGAAAATCAAGGGCACCTGGGAGGCTCAGTGGGTTAAACGTCCTGGGATGGAGCCCACATGGAGCCCCGCAAAGGAAACTCCAAGGAGCTGTACAAAATGGAAGGATTTTATAGGCAGAACAAGGAGGTTCTTAGCAAAAGAAACAATTGTTTGAGGCAAGGTCACCTTCCCTCAGGAGGAAGAGCTGGGGGTCTTATGCAGATTACCTCTCTAGTACTGACCAGGAAATTCCAGCCTAGTTTAACTCCTGGGAAAGGTTGAAACTGAGTTGGGTTTAAGTCTTATAGTGTAAGTCTTACGGAGTTTGGCCTGTTGTTTATTTATTTTTTTTTAAGATTTTATTTATTTATTCATGAGAGAGAGAGAGAGAGAGGCAAAGGGAGAAGCAGGCTGCCCAAGGAGCAGAGAGCCTGCTGTGGGACTCGATCCCATGACCCCGGGATCATGACGCTTAACCATCTGAGCCACCCAGGCACCCCTGTTGTTTATTTTTAACAATTGTAAGAAAGTGCAGTTTCATCTATTCTTATTTGTTCACTCTTCAAAGTGCCTATAAAGTGTCTTATCATTCAGGGCTGTTTTAAAATATAGTATATTAATAGGAAATTTCAGTTACAGTAAGGCCAACAGATCAGGAGATGACCAACACTGAAAATATAGTTTCTTACAGTACCCGAGAGAGAGAGGAAGTATAGATACGAGTCTTTACTGTGGTCTCTGAACGAATTTTTAAAAACAAGGTAACAGGTCCAAAAACGGAGTCACAAAATGGTCCTAGGCCCCATGTCACCAGAGACTTAATAACAGCTTTGGCTCTCCCAGAAATGGAATCTTAACCAGTCATTCGGGAATCACCAGGTCAGCACTAGTGAAGTAATCTGCCTGATAGATCTCAGGTAAAGGGGAAAGTGACCTTGCTACACCAATCTCCTTTTGCTAGTATAACTTCCTTATTCCTGTTCCCTTCTGCCTATAAAAGTCTTTCATTTTATACAGCTCCTTGGAACTCCTTTCTGCTAGATAGGATTCTAACTGGCTTCATGAATTATGGACTAAAACCAATAAAATCTTTAAAATTTATTCAATTTAATTTTGTGGGGTTTTTTAAGGTTTTTTTTTTTTTTTTTTTAGATTTTATTTATTCTTTTGTCAGACAGAGAGAGAAAGAGAGAGCACGAGCAGGGGGAGTGGCAGGCAGAGGGAGAAGCAGAAGAATGCTTGCCCCACTGAGCAAGGATTTTCGCCCCCCATGCCAGACTGGATCCCAGGATCCTGGGATCATGACCTGAGCTGAAGGCAGACGCTTAACAGACCAAGCAACCCAAGGCGTCCCAAATTCTGTTTTTGTTTTTTTAACAGAAGGAACATGCAAAGCAGGGTAAGCAGGTTTAAGATCAGCTAACAAATAATTTCAGGGGTCTGGGGCATAGGGTTTTCCCTGAGACCTTCTTTCCTCTCCATAGGACTCATCCCTTCTAACACGCCAGGCTCCGTTTATTGTCTGTCTCCCCTCCACGATGCCAGGTCCACAGGAGCAGCAGGGGTTTTGTCTGTCTTAGTCACTGCCCTGCCTACAGCCCAGTGCTGGGCACATAGTAGAGGCTCAACAAATAGTGAATGAACAACACTTACTGTGACTTGAAATGTTCTTGTTTGTGGTTTCCTTTTTGGGTGAATGTCTGTGCCCTCATCAGGGACTTTCACGTGCATAGTCGAAACTCTAGGACCTAGCACAGGCCTGACACACAGTGCTGCTGGATGAACTTGGGAGACCTTGGGCTTTGAAGCCTCAATCCAGCCCATCCCAAAAGTGTCACTGAAGGCTCTTGGTCTCTTCACAAGACAGAATTCCAGGAGAGACATAACACAGCAGATGAGCCGTACAAGCAGGAAAGTTTATTAAAGTGAAAGTACACTCTCAAGATGTGAGAGCAGGAGCTCAAGAGACAGCGAGCTGCATGCCCCAGGGTTTGGGTTTCTATCTTTTACTGATAGTCCTTACAAAGGGTGAAATCTTCATTACTTGGGGACTAGATTTCTTGGAAGCAGGGTTTTGTGCTTTTTCTTCCTTATTTGGTCAGGGGTTTTCTGTTATGTCATCTGCCATCTTGGGCCTATCTGGTTTGATCCAGCCTCTTGTGTCTTTGGGAGTTCTGCCAGGACAGGCCTCTGACTTCCCAGAACGCTGCCCTGACTTCCTCTTTACTGGCCTCCAGGCATCCTGTTAGAACCTAATTAACTGCCTACTCTAACAATAGTAGCTGCTCAATAAGCATGTCTGATGGAATAAATATGTCAGTTACTATACCTAACACAAGGAACCAACCATGATATACATCGCTGGGGCCCTTAAGGGACTGACAATTTATTTTGAGGTTACAGTTACTTTAAAGAAATTATTAGAGAATCAGTCTGGTATATTATTGTCATGAAACAAACAGTCTCGAAACTTTGTAGTTTAAGGGGTGCCTGGGTGGCTCAGTTGTTAAGCATCTGCCTTCGGTTCAGGTCACGGTCCCAGGGTCCTGGGATCGAGCCCTGCGTCGAGCCCTGCATCGGGCCCCGCTTCGGGCCCTGCGTCGGGCTCCCCACTCCGCGGAAAGCCTGCTTCTCCCTCTCCCACTCCCCCTGCTTGTATTCCTGCTCTCATTATCTCTCTCTGTCAAATAAATAAATAAAATCTTAAAAGAAAAAAAACTTAGTGGCTTAAATTAACTTATTATTATCTCTCATAGTTCTGTGTGTTGCCTTGACTCAGCTCGGTAGCTCTTGCTCAGAGTTTCTCCTGCTGCTGCCATTGCTGAAACACCTGTCATCTAAACGTTCAGCTGGACTGTGCATCCTAGATGGCTCCATCACACACTGGCAGGTGCTGCTGAGCAAGAGTTCTGAGAGAGAAATCAGAAGCTTCCAGTTCTCTTAAAAGACAGGCCCAGAACTGGCTCAAGCCTCAAAGCAGTCACAAGCCAGACCAGATTTAGGAGGGTGGAGGGAAAGACCCTACCTCTTGAAGGGGGAGGGGGTGTCTTATGCATATAAGGGGGGAAGGAATTGATGATGGATGTCTTTAGAAATAAACCACAACAAAGATTCCATAAGGGATACAACAGTCAATCTGGTGCTGAGTGCCAGGGCCCAACACAATCTGGCTGTTTTCTGGGAGCTCACAGTTCAGCAGAGAAAACAGATATACAAAAAGGTCAGTCTAGAACCTTGTATGAAGGAGTAACTAGTGTGAAGCTTGTCCTTACCATAAACACAGAAAACTGGACCAAATATGAAAAACAACTCCTTCTGGTCATTGGAAAACAGGCGGTACAGGACAATGGGGCTGATGGGGGAACCATCCAAGACAAGTCTGGAGTTGGAGACCATGTGGCAAAGTACCATACGGATGGCATCAGGATTTGGGTTTTATCTCTTAGGCTGGGGGAATCTGTGTGATTTTGTGGACAGATGTGAGGATGATAAGTAGGTAGCACAATGAGGGTCTGGCTTTTTGGGGTTCAACCCGAAGGCTGGATAAGAAGAAGGTTTAGAACATTTGCAGTGAAGCTATGCAGGACGTACCCCTGTCTACTCAAGGAGGGTCATAGATTTGTCGTGCATACTTTGAGTGGATTGTGGTAGCTGGATGATCCTTAGCACTAGACACTTCGTAGGTACTCATTTGCTAAATGAAGACTAGGAAACTACAAAGTTGCAGGAACCAAGGAATGGGGGAATGTGGATAGGCTAAATGTGGAAGAAAGGGTCTTCCAAGTTCTAAAGTATAGAATAAGGTATTTGGGGGCTGGAAATGTTGACATTTCAGTCCCTGGCTCCAGGGCTGAGGGTATTGTTCAAAATGTCCGGAGCATTAGGTTTCTTTGAGACATGGGAGAAGATACTGGGAAGATGGGAAATGCCTCTTAGGCACTTGGAATTGCACACCCACCCTTCTGACCTCAGCCCTGGGAGGTGGCAGTTTATTATGTTCAGGACTATCCCCAAATCAAAGCAGTTGCTTTCTCTGATTTTGTAACTTTGTGATGACAATGAGACATTTCCAGAACAAGAGACTATGACCTTTGGCAAACTGTTTTTCTAACTGCTTCATTCTTGATCTGGGACAATGCTCAATGACACACAGCTATGCCCACTGTACACTCAATGTTCACACACCCGTTAACATTCACTGAGGCCTTACGGTCTGGACTGTTCCAGACACTGAAGTATAATAGGGGTGAAGCAGACAGTGATCACATTGCATGCAAGGGAAACATTGGTGAGGGAGCAGGGAAAAAGCAAGTGTAATATACATAACATCCAGGGGTGATATGAACCAGGAAGGAAAATAAACACAGGAAGTATGTTTTACAAATTCATGAAAGGGAACAGCTTCAAGGAGCACACAGTGAAATGAGTAGCTGTTCCAAATAAAGACAATAGTAACTACAAGGACCTCAAGACTGTGGTGGCTGCATGCTGAGAATCTTAGCCTCAATTTTTCCTGCAGTCTCTATGTTGCACTTCTCTGAAGTTCTTGGTATCAGATTTCTAGGTAATTAACCAAAGCTTAGGTCACCAGACTCTTGAAATCAGCATATACAATTTCAGTGATTTTAAAGTGAAAACACAGAGAAAGCCGAATACCACATGATTTCACTCATATGTGGAATTTAAGAAAAACAACAGATGAACATAGGGGAAGGGAAAAAATAGGGAAGGAGGTAAACCATAAGAGACACTGAACTCTAGGAAACAACCTGAGGGTTGCAGGAGAGAAGGTGAGTGAGGGGAGGGGTAACTGGGTGATCAGCATTAAGCAGGGTGTGATGTAATGAGTAACTGGTATTATATGCAAATGATGAATCACTAAATTATACTCTTAAAACTAATAATACAGTATATGTTAACTGAAAAGAATTTAAATGAAGAATTAAAAAAATAAGCTGGAAACAGTGAGATAGCCTTTCTGAAGGATATATAAATTTTGTAACAGAGGCCAGAACACTATTACAGTGAAAAAAACCAATGATAAATAACATGACAGCTCAACATTCTCAAACCCAAGAAAAGGAACTTAATAAACATTCTACTATACCCAAAAAGTAAGTCAAATAATTTCACATGGATCAAATGAAAAAAAAATCATGATCTTCTGTTAGAATATAAATCCCTACATGAACTTCGTAAACCAAGATTGAGGCCAGATGTGTCCTAAAATAAAAAACGAAAAAATCCAAAAAAACAAATTTAATGTTTCCATAATTAATTGATAATTTCAAAACACAGGACATTATTGCTACTTAATAAGAAGTGAAATCAGGAGAGTAACAAAGTAAGAAATTCAATACATGATATGATCAAGTACAAACTGTACATTAAGCCAAAAACAAGGACTCAAGATAAACACAAATTTAATTTAGAACAAAAACCCAAGACAAAGACTCTAAAGGAATGCAGAAAACAAAGGCGGAAAAAAAGATGAAACAAAGGGAAAAGGAGTTGAGAAATGTGCAAAAATGCACCACACCCGTCCCCGCCACAATGGGTAAAAGATAGAAGAGGGAGAACAACCGGATTAAAGACACCCTGGCTGCACGTCCTAAGCCCCCAGGGACTCCTCCACGGCCAAAGTCCTCACAAGCCCGACCCCATTCCGAGGGCTAGCTGCCTAGGCAACACAGTCTCCTCCTGTTTGTGTGTGTGTGTGTGGGTAGGTGGGTGGGTGGGTGTGTGTGTGGTGGGGGGTGTGGGGTGGGGGGTGTGTGTCTGTTTCTGGGGTGTGCCCCTGTGTCTCCGTCCCTGTCCGCATCCAGGTCAGGGTCCGCGTCTGTCTGTCTTGGGGCCAGAGCGGGGGTGTGTGTTGGATACTCTGTCTGTGTCTCCCTCTCTGTCTCTCTCTTCCTCTCTGTCTACATCTCCGTCCGTCCGTGTCTCTGTCTTTCCCCGTGGGTCTGTGCGTCTGTCTATGCCAGCCGGCTTCTGGTGTCCCTCAGTCGGGTCCTCTTGTCGGTGGGTGGGCAGGGGAAGGGTGGCGGAGGAAGGGCGACGGGGTTGGGCTGATGAGGAGGGTCCCTGGGGGCGCCGGTGGCTCCGGGTTGGCTTGGAGCCAGGCGGGGTGGAGAGGCAGAAAGGCCTGGTGGCCGGCCTGGCTTGGCCTAGGGCGACGGGTGGGACGCTGGGGGTGGGGGTGGGGGTGGGGGGCGCGGAAAACACCTCAGGGGCCGCGCCCACCGCGCCCCGCCCCGACGCTTCCCTTTGCCATGCCGGTAGCCAGGAGGCGGTGGGGCGGCGGCGGCCCCCGGGACTGGAGAGTCCCCGGCAGGGAGAGCGCCCGGACTTCCACGACTGCGGGGCACCGGAGGGGCCACGTCCCCTGGGCGGCTGGCAGGCAGGCAGGTGCAAGGCGCAGGGCAGGCGGGGTTCGGGTGAGGGCTGAGGAGGGGCACGGCTGGGCCCGGGAGGCGCAGAGCAGGCTCTTAGGGCGGCCAGCGGCAGCCGCACACGTCTACGGCCATACCACCCTGAACGCGCCCGATCTCGTCTGATCTCGGAAGCTAAGCAGGGTCGGGCCTGGTTAGTACTTGGATGGGAGACCGCCTGGGAATACCGGGTGCTGTAGGCTTTTTTCTTTGCCTTTTCTTTCCCCTTGGGCCACCCTTCCCATACCTTTACCGCCACAGCACCCCGCCCCCTTGCCCAACTAGGCTTCCTCCAAACGCCCCGTGCCCCCCTGGCCCCTCGCCAGCCGCGCACCGCACCGCGAGTCCCTGGCTCGCAGCAGGTGCCCCCTGCAGGGGCAGGCGTCTTCCAGCCAGCCCTTGGGCCTCCAAGCCACCACGCCCACGCACACCGGATCCAGAGGGGTGGGCTGGGGGTCGATGGGGGCGGGCGGGGTGGGCGAAGGCGACGCCTTCGGAGGGAGGGAACGCGGGAGGGCGACGATGACCCTGGCACCGATGGGCCGGGGCCAGCGCGGGCCGGACGGCACCCGCTCTGGGCAGGCGTGTCCTCCCATGGTCCTGCGCCTCGGGCCCTCATCCCCACATCCCCTAGCCATTCCATCGGGCCGCCCGGAGCGCACGACCGCACTGGGCAACTGGCCCCACCTTAGGCCTGGGCCCGCCTCCACCTTGTCCCCAGCAGCCCTGGGGTGCGCTCCCACCCGCGGGCATTCCCTTCCTTCCCTTGGAACACCGTCCCTTTGCCCCCGTGCCGGGGGTCCCCGCTCCGGGTGGGCAGGACACAAGATGGCCGGTCGCCCGGGGCCTCCCCCCTTGGCGCCCGGGACCACCCGCTGGCACCAGAATCCGTGCTTAGTCTCCCTGCAACAGCGAAGCGAAGACCGAGGCTCGCTCGCTCAGCAAGATGGGGAGAGGGGGGCGCCCTGCACCTCGCCCCAAAGCAGCCCCCCATATAAAGGACGACAGCAGAGGAGGAATCGCCCACATGCCCCGAGGACCAGAGTGGGTCCAGGGCGGGAACGGGAGCAGAGCGGGTCTCGTGACGCCTTGGCTGCGCATCTCGGCCCCGAGGGGCTCCTCGGTGCCCAGAGCCCACCCAAGCACGACCACCCTCCCGAGGGCTAGCTGCCTAGCCAACACAGTCTCCTCCTGTTTGTGTGGGGGGGGGGGGGATGGGTGGGGGGGTGGGTGGGGGTGTGGGGGTGTGTGGGGTGTGTGGGGTGTGGGGTGGGGGGGTGGGGGGTGTGTGTCTGTTTCTGTGGTGTGCCCCTGTGTCTCCGTCCCTGTCCGCATCCAGGTCAGGGTCCGCGTCTGTCTGTCTTGGGGCCAGAGCGGGGGCGTGTGTTGGATACTCTGTCTGTGTCTCCCTCTCTGTCTCTCTCTTCCTCTCTGTCTACATCTCCGTCCGTCCGTGTCTCTGTCTTTCCCCGTGGGTCTGTGCGTCTGTCTATGCCAGCCGGCTTCTGGTGTCCCTCAGTCGGGTCCTCTTGTCGGTGGGTGGGCAGGGGAAGGGTGGCGGAGGAAGGGCGACGGGGTTGGGCTGATGAGGAGGGTCCCTGGGGGCGCCGGTGGCTCCGGGTTGGCTTGGAACCAGGCCGGGGTGGAGAGGCGGAAGGGCCTGGTGGCGGGCCTGGCTTGCCCTAAGGGCGGCGGGTGGGGCGCCGGGGGTGGGGGGGCGCGGAGAACAGCGCGCGGGCCACGCCCCCCGCGCCCCGACGCTCCCCTTGGCCCTCTCGGGAGCCAGGCGGCGGCCCCCGGGTCTGGAGAGTATCGGGCCGTGAGAGCGCTCGGTGTTCCGCGACTGCGGGGCGCTGGAGGCGCCACGTCCTCTGGGCGGTTTGGCAGGCAGGCAGGTGCAAGGCACAGGGCAGGCGTGGGGCGGTTGGGGGCTGAGGAGGGGCACGGCTGCGGCCCGGAGGCGCAGAGCAGGCTCTTAGGGCGGCCAGCGGCAGCGGCACACGTCTACGGCCATACCACCCTGAACGCGCCCGATCTCGTCTGATCTCGGAAGCTAAGCAGGGTCGGGCCTGGTTAGTACTTGGATGGGAGACCGCCTGGGAATACCGGGTGCTGTAGGCTTTTTTTCTTTGCCTTTTCTTTCCCCTTCGGCCTCCCTTCCTGTCCCTTCGCCGCCACAGTCCCCCCCCCCCCGCCCCGCCCCCTCCGCCCCTTGCCCAACAAGGCCTCCTGCAAACGCCCGGTGCCCCCCTGGCCCCTCGCCAGCCGCGCACCGCACCGAGGGTCCCTGTCTCGCAGCTTGTGCCCGCTGCACCGGCAGGCAGCCCCCAGCCCTTCCACCTCACAGCCACCACGCCCACGCACACCCGATCCAGAGGGGCGGGCTGGGGGAGGTGGGGGCGGGCTGGGTGGGCGGAGGCGGCGGCTTCGCAGGGAGGGAAAGGGGGAGGGCGGCGAGGACCGCCCGCGGGCTTGGGGCGGGGGGAGCGCGGGCGGGACGGCACCCCGTCTCGGCAGGCGTGCCCTCCCAAGGTCCTGCGCCTCGGGGCCTCATCCCCGGAGCCCCTAGCCATTCCCTTGGGCCGCCCCGAGTGCACAAGCGCACCGGGCAACCGGCCCCACCTTAGGCCTGGGCCCGCCTCCACCTTCTCCCCACCCGCCCTGGGCTGCGCTCCCGCGCGCGCGGGCATTCCCTTCCTTCCCGCGGAACACCGTCCCTTTGCCCCCAGGCCGGGGGTCCTCGCTCCGTGTGGGCAGGACACAAGATGGCCGACCGCCCGGGGCCTCCCCCGTTGGCACCCGGGACCACCCGTTGGCCCCCGACTCCGTGCTCAGTGTCCCCGCAACAGCGAAGCGCACAGCGAGGCTCGCTCGCTCGGCAAGACGGCGGGAGGGGGCGGCCCTGCACCACGCCCCAAAGCGGCCCCCCAAATAAAGGACGAGAGCAGAGGAGGAATCGCCCGCACGCCCCCAGGCCCAGAGTGGGTCCTGGGCGGGAACGGGAGCAGGGCGGGTCTCCTGAGGCCTTGGCTGCGCGACCTCGGCCCCGGGGGGCTCCTCGGTGCCCAGAGCCCACCCAAGCACGACCACCCTCCCGAGGAGGGCTAGCTGCCTAGCCAACACAGTCTCTTCCTCTGTGTGTGTGTGTGTGTGTGTGTGTGGTGTGTGTGTGGTGTGTGTGGTGTGTGTGTGGTGTGTGTGTCTGTTTCTGGGGTGTGCCCCTGTGTCTCCGTCCCTGTCCGCATCCAGGTCAGGGTCCGCGTCTGTCTGTCTTGGGGCCAGAGCGGGGGTGTGTGTTGGATACTCTGTCTGTGTTCTCCCTCTCTGTCCCTCTCTTCCTCTCTGTCTACATCTCCGTCCGTCCGTCCGTCCGTGTCTCTGTCTTTCCCCGTGGGTCTGTGCGTCTGTCTATGCCAGCCGGCTTCCGGTGTCCCTCAGTCGGGTCCTCTTGTCGGTGGGTGGGCAGGGGAAGGGTGGCGGAGGAAGGGCGACGGGGTTGGGCTGATGAGGAGGGTCCCTGGGGGCGCCGGTGGCTCCGGGTTGGCTTGGAGCCAGGCGGGGTGGAGAGGCAGAAAGGCCTGGTGGCCGGCCTGGCTTGGCCTAGGGCGACGGGTGGGACGCTGGGGGTGGGGGGCGCGGAAAACACCTCAGGGGCCGCGCCCACCGCGCCCCGCCCCGACGCTTCCCTTTGCCATGCCGGTAGCCAGGAGGCGGTGGGGCGGCGGCGGCCCCCGGGACTGGAGAGTCCCCGGCAGGGAGAGCGCCCGGACTTCCACGACTGCGGGGCACCGGAGGGGCCACGTCCCCTGGGCGGCTGGCAGGCAGGCAGGTGCAAGGCGCAGGGCAGGCGGGGTTCGGGTGAGGGCTGAGGAGGGGCACGGCTGGGCCCGGGAGGCGCAGAGCAGGCTCTTAGGGCGGCCAGCGGCAGCCGCACACGTCTACGGCCATACCACCCTGAACGCGCCCGATCTCGTCTGATCTCGGAAGCTAAGCAGGGTCGGGCCTGGTTAGTACTTGGATGGGAGACCGCCTGGGAATACCGGGTGCTGTAGGCTTTTTTCTTTGCCTTTTCTTTCCCCTTGGGCCACCCTTCCCATACCTTTACCGCCACAGCACCCCGCCCCCTTGCCCAACTAGGCTTCCTCCAAACGCCCCGTGCCCCCCTGGCCCCTCGCCAGCCGCGCACCGCACCGCGAGTCCCTGGCTCGCAGCAGGTGCCCCCTGCAGGGGCAGGCGTCTTCCAGCCAGCCCTTGGGCCTCCAAGCCACCACGCCCACGCACACCGGATCCAGAGGGGTGGGCTGGGGGTCGATGGGGGCGGGCGGGGTGGGCGAAGGCGACGCCTTCGGAGGGAGGGAACGCGGGAGGGCGACGATGACCCTGGCACCGATGGGCCGGGGCCAGCGCGGGCCGGACGGCACCCGCTCTGGGCAGGCGTGTCCTCCCATGGTCCTGCGCCTCGGGCCCTCATCCCCACATCCCCTAGCCATTCCATCGGGCCGCCCGGAGCGCACGACCGCACTGGGCAACTGGCCCCACCTTAGGCCTGGGCCCGCCTCCACCTTGTCCCCAGCAGCCCTGGGGTGCGCTCCCACCCGCGGGCATTCCCTTCCTTCCCTTGGAACACCGTCCCTTTGCCCCCGTGCCGGGGGTCCCCGCTCCGGGTGGGCAGGACACAAGATGGCCGGTCGCCCGGGGCCTCCCCCCTTGGCGCCCGGGACCACCCGCTGGCACCAGAATCCGTGCTTAGTCTCCCTGCAACAGCGAAGCGAAGACCGAGGCTCGCTCGCTCAGCAAGATGGGGAGAGGGGAACGCCCTGCACCTCGCCCCAAAGCAGCCCCCCATATAAAGGACGACAGCAGAGGAGGAATCGCCCACATGCCCCGAGGACCAGAGTGGGTCCAGGGCGGGAACGGGAGCAGAGCGGGTCTCGTGACGCCTTGGCTGCGCATCTCGGCCCCGAGGGGCTCCTCGGTGCCCAGAGCCCACCCAAGCACGACCACCCTCCCGAGGGCTAGCTGCCTAGCCAACACAGTCTCCTCCTGTTTGTGTGTGTGGGGGGGGGGGGGGATGGGTGGGGGGGTGGGTGGGGGTGTGGGGGTGTGGGGGTGTGTGGGGTGTGTGGGGTGTGGGGTGTGGGGTGGGGGGTGTGTGTCTGTTTCTGTGGTGTGCCCCTGTGTCTCCGTCCCTGTCCGCATCCAGGTCAGGGTCCGCGTCTGTCTGTCTTGGGGCCAGAGCGGGGGCGTGTGTTGGATACTCTGTCTGTGTCTCCCTCTCTGTCTCTCTCTTCCTCTCTGTCTACATCTCCGTCCGTCCGTGTCTCTGTCTTTCCCCGTGGGTCTGTGCGTCTGTCTATGCCAGCCGGCTTCTGGTGTCCCTCAGTCGGGTCCTCTTGTCGGTGGGTGGGCAGGGGAAGGGTGGCGGAGGAAGGGCGACGGGGTTGGGCTGATGAGGAGGGTCCCTGGGGGCGCCGGTGGCTCCGGGTTGGCTTGGAACCAGGCCGGGGTGGAGAGGCGGAAGGGCCTGGTGGCGGGCCTGGCTTGCCCTAAGGGCGGCGGGTGGGGCGCCGGGGGTGGGGGGGCGCGGAGAACAGCGCGCGGGCCACGCCCCCCGCGCCCCGACGCTCCCCTTGGCCCTCTCGGGAGCCAGGCGGCGGCCCCCGGGTCTGGAGAGTATCGGGCCGTGAGAGCGCTCGGTGTTCCGCGACTGCGGGGCGCTGGAGGCGCCACGTCCTCTGGGCGGTTTGGCAGGCAGGCAGGTGCAAGGCACAGGGCAGGCGTGGGGCGGTTGGGGGCTGAGGAGGGGCACGGCTGCGGCCCGGAGGCGCAGAGCAGGCTCTTAGGGCGGCCAGCGGCAGCCGCACACGTCTACGGCCATACCACCCTGAACGCGCCCGATCTCGTCTGATCTCGGAAGCTAAGCAGGGTCGGGCCTGGTTAGTACTTGGATGGGAGACCGCCTGGGAATACCGGGTGCTGTAGGCTTTTTTTCTTTGCCTTTTCTTTCCCCTTCGGCCTCCCTTCCTCTCCCTTCGCCGCCACAGTCCCCCCCCCCGCCCCGCCCCCTCCGCCCCTTGCCCAACAAGGCCTCCTGCAAACGCCCGGTGCCCCCCTGGCCCCTCGCCAGCCGCGCACCGCACCGAGGGTCCCTGTCTCGCAGCTTGTGCCCGCTGCACCGGCAGGCAGCCCCCAGCCCTTCCACCTCACAGCCACCACGCCCACGCACACCCGATCCAGAGGGGCGGGCTGGGGGAGGTGGGGGCGGGCTGGGTGGGCGGAGGCGGCGGCTTCGCAGGGAGGGAAAGGGGGAGGGCGGCGAGGACCGCCCGCGGGCTTGGGGCGGGGGGAGCGCGGGCGGGACGGCACCCCGTCTCGGCAGGCGTGCCCTCCCAAGGTCCTGCGCCTCGGGGCCTCATCCCCGGAGCCCCTAGCCATTCCCTTGGGCCGCCCCGAGTGCACAAGCGCACCGGGCAACCGGCCCCACCTTAGGCCTGGGCCCGCCTCCACCTTCTCCCCACCCGCCCTGGGCTGCGCTCCCGCGCGCGCGGGCATTCCCTTCCTTCCCGCGGAACACCGTCCCTCTGCCCCCAGGCCGGGGGTCCTCGCTCCGTGTGGGCAGGACACAAGATGGCCGACCGCCCGGGGCCTCCCCCGTTGGCACCCGGGACCACCCGTTGGCCCCCGACTCCGTGCTCAGTGTCCCCGCAACAGCGAAGCGCACAGCGAGGCTCGCTCGCTCGGCAAGACGGCGGGAGGGGGCGGCCCTGCACCACGCCCCAAAGCGGCCCCCCAAATAAAGGACGAGAGCAGAGGAGGAATCGCCCGCACGCCCCCAGGCCCAGAGTGGGTCCTGGGCGGGAACGGGAGCAGGGCGGGTCTCCTGAGGCCTTGGCTGCGCGACCTCGGCCCCGGGGGGCTCCTCGGTGCCCAGAGCCCACCCAAGCACGACCACCCTCCCGAGGAGGGCTAGCTGCCTAGCCAACACAGTCTCTTCCTCTGTGTGTGTGTGTGTGTGTGTGTGTGGTGTGTGTGTGGTGTGTGTGGTGTGTGTGTGGTGTGTGTGTCTGTTTCTGGGGTGTGCCCCTGTGTCTCCGTCCCTGTCCGCATCCAGGTCAGGGTCCGCGTCTGTCTGTCTTGGGGCCAGAGCGGGGGTGTGTGTTGGATACTCTGTCTGTGTTCTCCCTCTCTGTCCCTCTCTTCCTCTCTGTCTACATCTCCGTCCGTCCGTCCGTCCGTGTCTCTGTCTTTCCCCGTGGGTCTGTGCGTCTGTCTATGCCAGCCGGCTTCCGGTGTCCCTCAGTCGGGTCCTCTTGTCGGTGGGTGGGCAGGGGAAGGGTGGCGGAGGAAGGGCGACGGGGTTGGGCTGATGAGGAGGGTCCCTGGGGGCGCCGGTGGCTCCGGGTTGGCTTGGAGCCAGGCGGGGTGGAGAGGCAGAAAGGCCTGGTGGCCGGCCTGGCTTGGCCTAGGGCGACGGGTGGGACGCTGGGGGTGGGGGGCGCGGAAAACACCTCAGGGGCCGCGCCCACCGCGCCCCGCCCCGACGCTTCCCTTTGCCATGCCGGTAGCCAGGAGGCGGTGGGGCGGCGGCGGCCCCCGGGACTGGAGAGTCCCCGGCAGGGAGAGCGCCCGGACTTCCACGACTGCGGGGCACCGGAGGGGCCACGTCCCCTGGGCGGCTGGCAGGCAGGCAGGTGCAAGGCGCAGGGCAGGCGGGGTTCGGGTGAGGGCTGAGGAGGGGCACGGCTGGGCCCGGGAGGCGCAGAGCAGGCTCTTAGGGCGGCCAGCGGCAGCCGCACACGTCTACGGCCATACCACCCTGAACGCGCCCGATCTCGTCTGATCTCGGAAGCTAAGCAGGGTCGGGCCTGGTTAGTACTTGGATGGGAGACCGCCTGGGAATACCGGGTGCTGTAGGCTTTTTTCTTTGCCTTTTCTTTCCCCTTGGGCCACCCTTCCCATACCTTTACCGCCACAGCACCCCGCCCCCTTGCCCAACTAGGCTTCCTCCAAACGCCCCGTGCCCCCCTGGCCCCTCGCCAGCCGCGCACCGCACCGCGAGTCCCTGGCTCGCAGCAGGTGCCCCCTGCAGGGGCAGGCGTCTTCCAGCCAGCCCTTGGGCCTCCAAGCCACCACGCCCACGCACACCGGATCCAGAGGGGTGGGCTGGGGGTCGATGGGGGCGGGCGGGGTGGGCGAAGGCGACGCCTTCGGAGGGAGGGAACGCGGGAGGGCGACGATGACCCTGGCACCGATGGGCCGGGGCCAGCGCGGGCCGGACGGCACCCGCTCTGGGCAGGCGTGTCCTCCCATGGTCCTGCGCCTCGGGCCCTCATCCCCACATCCCCTAGCCATTCCATCGGGCCGCCCGGAGCGCACGACCGCACTGGGCAACTGGCCCCACCTTAGGCCTGGGCCCGCCTCCACCTTGTCCCCAGCAGCCCTGGGGTGCGCTCCCACCCGCGGGCATTCCCTTCCTTCCCTTGGAACACCGTCCCTTTGCCCCCGTGCCGGGGGTCCCCGCTCCGGGTGGGCAGGACACAAGATGGCCGGTCGCCCGGGGCCTCCCCCCTTGGCGCCCGGGACCACCCGCTGGCACCAGAATCCGTGCTTAGTCTCCCTGCAACAGCGAAGCGAAGACCGAGGCTCGCTCGCTCAGCAAGATGGGGAGAGGGGGACGCCCTGCACCTCGCCCCAAAGCAGCCCCCCATATAAAGGACGACAGCAGAGGAGGAATCGCCCACATGCCCCGAGGACCAGAGTGGGTCCAGGGCGGGAACGGGAGCAGAGCGGGTCTCGTGACGCCTTGGCTGCGCATCTCGGCCCCGAGGGGCTCCTCGGTGCCCAGAGCCCACCCAAGCACGACCACCCTCCCGAGGGCTAGCTGCCTAGCCAACACAGTCTCCTCCTGTTTGTGTGGGGGGGGGGGGGGATGGGTGGGGGGGTGGGTGGGGGTGTGGGGGTGTGTGGGGTGTGTGGGGTGTGGGGTGGGGGGGTGGGGGGTGTGTGTCTGTTTCTGTGGTGTGCCCCTGTGTCTCCGTCCCTGTCCGCATCCAGGTCAGGGTCCGCGTCTGTCTGTCTTGGGGCCAGAGCGGGGGCGTGTGTTGGATACTCTGTCTGTGTCTCCCTCTCTGTCTCTCTCTTCCTCTCTGTCTACATCTCCGTCCGTCCGTGTCTCTGTCTTTCCCCGTGGGTCTGTGCGTCTGTCTATGCCAGCCGGCTTCTGGTGTCCCTCAGTCGGGTCCTCTTGTCGGTGGGTGGGCAGGGGAAGGGTGGCGGAGGAAGGGCGACGGGGTTGGGCTGATGAGGAGGGTCCCTGGGGGCGCCGGTGGCTCCGGGTTGGCTTGGAACCAGGCCGGGGTGGAGAGGCGGAAGGGCCTGGTGGCGGGCCTGGCTTGCCCTAAGGGCGGCGGGTGGGGCGCCGGGGGTGGGGGGGCGCGGAGAACAGCGCGCGGGCCACGCCCCCCGCGCCCCGACGCTCCCCTTGGCCCTCTCGGGAGCCAGGCGGCGGCCCCCGGGTCTGGAGAGTATCGGGCCGTGAGAGCGCTCGGTGTTCCGCGACTGCGGGGCGCTGGAGGCGCCACGTCCTCTGGGCGGTTTGGCAGGCAGGCAGGTGCAAGGCACAGGGCAGGCGTGGGGCGGTTGGGGGCTGAGGAGGGGCACGGCTGCGGCCCGGAGGCGCAGAGCAGGCTCTTAGGGCGGCCAGCGGCAGCGGCACACGTCTACGGCCATACCACCCTGAACGCGCCCGATCTCGTCTGATCTCGGAAGCTAAGCAGGGTCGGGCCTGGTTAGTACTTGGATGGGAGACCGCCTGGGAATACCGGGTGCTGTAGGCTTTTTTTCTTTGCCTTTTCTTTCCCCTTCGGCCTCCCTTCCTGTCCCTTCGCCGCCACAGTCCCCCCCCCCCGCCCCGCCCCCTCCGCCCCTTGCCCAACAAGGCCTCCTGCAAACGCCCGGTGCCCCCCTGGCCCCTCGCCAGCCGCGCACCGCACCGAGGGTCCCTGTCTCGCAGCTTGTGCCCGCTGCACCGGCAGGCAGCCCCCAGCCCTTCCACCTCACAGCCACCACGCCCACGCACACCCGATCCAGAGGGGCGGGCTGGGGGAGGTGGGGGCGGGCTGGGTGGGCGGAGGCGGCGGCTTCGCAGGGAGGGAAAGGGGGAGGGCGGCGAGGACCGCCCGCGGGCTTGGGGCGGGGGGAGCGCGGGCGGGACGGCACCCCGTCTCGGCAGGCGTGCCCTCCCAAGGTCCTGCGCCTCGGGGCCTCATCCCCGGAGCCCCTAGCCATTCCCTTGGGCCGCCCCGAGTGCACAAGCGCACCGGGCAACCGGCCCCACCTTAGGCCTGGGCCCGCCTCCACCTTCTCCCCACCCGCCCTGGGCTGCGCTCCCGCGCGCGCGGGCATTCCCTTCCTTCCCGCGGAACACCGTCCCTCTGCCCCCAGGCCGGGGGTCCTCGCTCCGTGTGGGCAGGACACAAGATGGCCGACCGCCCGGGGCCTCCCCCGTTGGCACCCGGGACCACCCGTTGGCCCCCGACTCCGTGCTCAGTGTCCCCGCAACAGCGAAGCGCACAGCGAGGCTCGCTCGCTCGGCAAGACGGCGGGAGGGGGCGGCCCTGCACCACGCCCCAAAGCGGCCCCCCAAATAAAGGACGAGAGCAGAGGAGGAATCGCCCGCACGCCCCCAGGCCCAGAGTGGGTCCTGGGCGGGAACGGGAGCAGGGCGGGTCTCCTGAGGCCTTGGCTGCGCGACCTCGGCCCCGGGGGGCTCCTCGGTGCCCAGAGCCCACCCAAGCACGACCACCCTCCCGAGGAGGGCTAGCTGCCTAGCCAACACAGTCTCTTCCTCTGTGTGTGTGTGTGTGTGTGTGTGTGGTGTGTGTGTGGTGTGTGTGGTGTGTGTGTGGTGTGTGTGTCTGTTTCTGGGGTGTGCCCCTGTGTCTCCGTCCCTGTCCGCATCCAGGTCAGGGTCCGCGTCTGTCTGTCTTGGGGCCAGAGCGGGGGTGTGTGTTGGATACTCTGTCTGTGTTCTCCCTCTCTGTCCCTCTCTTCCTCTCTGTCTACATCTCCGTCCGTCCGTCCGTCCGTGTCTCTGTCTTTCCCCGTGGGTCTGTGCGTCTGTCTATGCCAGCCGGCTTCCGGTGTCCCTCAGTCGGGTCCTCTTGTCGGTGGGTGGGCAGGGGAAGGGTGGCGGAGGAAGGGCGACGGGGTTGGGCTGATGAGGAGGGTCCCTGGGGGCGCCGGTGGCTCCGGGTTGGCTTGGAGCCAGGCGGGGTGGAGAGGCAGAAAGGCCTGGTGGCCGGCCTGGCTTGGCCTAGGGCGACGGGTGGGACGCTGGGGGTGGGGGGCGCGGAAAACACCTCAGGGGCCGCGCCCACCGCGCCCCGCCCCGACGCTTCCCTTTGCCATGCCGGTAGCCAGGAGGCGGTGGGGCGGCGGCGGCCCCCGGGACTGGAGAGTCCCCGGCAGGGAGAGCGCCCGGACTTCCACGACTGCGGGGCACCGGAGGGGCCACGTCCCCTGGGCGGCTGGCAGGCAGGCAGGTGCAAGGCGCAGGGCAGGCGGGGTTCGGGTGAGGGCTGAGGAGGGGCACGGCTGGGCCCGGGAGGCGCAGAGCAGGCTCTTAGGGCGGCCAGCGGCAGCCGCACACGTCTACGGCCATACCACCCTGAACGCGCCCGATCTCGTCTGATCTCGGAAGCTAAGCAGGGTCGGGCCTGGTTAGTACTTGGATGGGAGACCGCCTGGGAATACCGGGTGCTGTAGGCTTTTTTCTTTGCCTTTTCTTTCCCCTTGGGCCACCCTTCCCATACCTTTACCGCCACAGCACCCCGCCCCCTTGCCCAACTAGGCTTCCTCCAAACGCCCCGTGCCCCCCTGGCCCCTCGCCAGCCGCGCACCGCACCGCGAGTCCCTGGCTCGCAGCAGGTGCCCCCTGCAGGGGCAGGCGTCTTCCAGCCAGCCCTTGGGCCTCCAAGCCACCACGCCCACGCACACCGGATCCAGAGGGGTGGGCTGGGGGTCGATGGGGGCGGGCGGGGTGGGCGAAGGCGACGCCTTCGGAGGGAGGGAACGCGGGAGGGCGACGATGACCCTGGCACCGATGGGCCGGGGCCAGCGCGGGCCGGACGGCACCCGCTCTGGGCAGGCGTGTCCTCCCATGGTCCTGCGCCTCGGGCCCTCATCCCCACATCCCCTAGCCATTCCATCGGGCCGCCCGGAGCGCACGACCGCACTGGGCAACTGGCCCCACCTTAGGCCTGGGCCCGCCTCCACCTTGTCCCCAGCAGCCCTGGGGTGCGCTCCCACCCGCGGGCATTCCCTTCCTTCCCTTGGAACACCGTCCCTTTGCCCCCGTGCCGGGGGTCCCCGCTCCGGGTGGGCAGGACACAAGATGGCCGGTCGCCCGGGGCCTCCCCCCTTGGCGCCCGGGACCACCCGCTGGCACCAGAATCCGTGCTTAGTCTCCCTGCAACAGCGAAGCGAAGACCGAGGCTCGCTCGCTCAGCAAGATGGGGAGAGGGGGACGCCCTGCACCTCGCCCCAAAGCAGCCCCCCATATAAAGGACGACAGCAGAGGAGGAATCGCCCACATGCCCCGAGGACCAGAGTGGGTCCAGGGCGGGAACGGGAGCAGAGCGGGTCTCGTGACGCCTTGGCTGCGCATCTCGGCCCCGAGGGGCTCCTCGGTGCCCAGAGCCCACCCAAGCACGACCACCCTCCCGAGGGCTAGCTGCCTAGCCAACACAGTCTCCTCCTGTTTGTGTGTGTGTGGGGGGGGGGATGGGTGGGGGGGTGGGTGGGGGTGTGGGGGTGTGGGGGTGTGTGGGGTGTGTGGGGTGTGGGGTGTGGGGTGGGGGGTGTGTGTCTGTTTCTGTGGTGTGCCCCTGTGTCTCCGTCCCTGTCCGCATCCAGGTCAGGGTCCGCGTCTGTCTGTCTTGGGGCCAGAGCGGGGGCGTGTGTTGGATACTCTGTCTGTGTCTCCCTCTCTGTCTCTGTCTTCCTCTCTGTCTACATCTCCGTCCGTCCGTGTCTCTGTCTTTCCCCGTGGGTCTGTGCGTCTGTCTATGCCAGCCGGCTTCTGGTGTCCCTCAGTCGGGTCCTCTTGTCGGTGGGTGGGCAGGGGAAGGGTGGCGGAGGAAGGGCGACGGGGTTGGGCTGATGAGGAGGGTCCCTGGGGGCGCCGGTGGCTCCGGGTTGGCTTGGAACCAGGCCGGGGTGGAGAGGCGGAAGGGCCTGGTGGCGGGCCTGGCTTGCCCTAAGGGCGGCGGGTGGGGCGCCGGGGGTGGGGGGGCGCGGAGAACAGCGCGCGGGCCACGCCCCCCGCGCCCCGACGCTCCCCTTGGCCCTCTCGGGAGCCAGGCGGCGGCCCCCGGGTCTGGAGAGTATCGGGCCGTGAGAGCGCTCGGTGTTCCGCGACTGCGGGGCGCTGGAGGCGCCACGTCCTCTGGGCGGTTTGGCAGGCAGGCAGGTGCAAGGCACAGGGCAGGCGTGGGGCGGTTGGGGGCTGAGGAGGGGCACGGCTGCGGCCCGGAGGCGCAGAGCAGGCTCTTAGGGCGGCCAGCGGCAGCGGCACACGTCTACGGCCATACCACCCTGAACGCGCCCGATCTCGTCTGATCTCGGAAGCTAAGCAGGGTCGGGCCTGGTTAGTACTTGGATGGGAGACCGCCTGGGAATACCGGGTGCTGTAGGCTTTTTTTCTTTGCCTTTTCTTTCCCCTTCGGCCTCCCTTCCTCTCCCTTCGCCGCCACAGTCCCCCCCCCCGCCCCGCCCCCTCCGCCCCTTGCCCAACAAGGCCTCCTGCAAACGCCCGGTGCCCCCCTGGCCCCTCGCCAGCCGCGCACCGCACCGAGGGTCCCTGTCTCGCAGCTTGTGCCCGCTGCACCGGCAGGCAGCCCCCAGCCCTTCCACCTCACAGCCACCACGCCCACGCACACCCGATCCAGAGGGGCGGGCTGGGGGAGGTGGGGGCGGGCTGGGTGGGCGGAGGCGGCGGCTTCGCAGGGAGGGAAAGGGGGAGGGCGGCGAGGACCGCCCGCGGGCTTGGGGCGGGGGGAGCGCGGGCGGGACGGCACCCCGTCTCGGCAGGCGTGCCCTCCCAAGGTCCTGCGCCTCGGGGCCTCATCCCCGGAGCCCCTAGCCATTCCCTTGGGCCGCCCCGAGTGCACAAGCGCACCGGGCAACCGGCCCCACCTTAGGCCTGGGCCCGCCTCCACCTTCTCCCCACCCGCCCTGGGCTGCGCTCCCGCGCGCGCGGGCATTCCCTTCCTTCCCGCGGAACACCGTCCCTCTGCCCCCAGGCCGGGGGTCCTCGCTCCGTGTGGGCAGGACACAAGATGGCCGACCGCCCGGGGCCTCCCCCGTTGGCACCCGGGACCACCCGTTGGCCCCCGACTCCGTGCTCAGTGTCCCCGCAACAGCGAAGCGCACAGCGAGGCTCGCTCGCTCGGCAAGACGGCGGGAGGGGGCGGCCCTGCACCACGCCCCAAAGCGGCCCCCCAAATAAAGGACGAGAGCAGAGGAGGAATCGCCCGCACGCCCCCAGGCCCAGAGTGGGTCCTGGGCGGGAACGGGAGCAGGGCGGGTCTCCTGAGGCCTTGGCTGCGCGACCTCGGCCCCGGGGGGCTCCTCGGTGCCCAGAGCCCACCCAAGCACGACCACCCTCCCGAGGAGGGCTAGCTGCCTAGCCAACACAGTCTCTTCCTCTGTGTGTGTGTGTGTGTGTGTGTGTGGTGTGTGTGTGGTGTGTGTGGTGTGTGTGTGGTGTGTGTGTCTGTTTCTGGGGTGTGCCCCTGTGTCTCCGTCCCTGTCCGCATCCAGGTCAGGGTCCGCGTCTGTCTGTCTTGGGGCCAGAGCGGGGGTGTGTGTTGGATACTCTGTCTGTGTTCTCCCTCTCTGTCCCTCTCTTCCTCTCTGTCTACATCTCCGTCCGTCCGTCCGTCCGTGTCTCTGTCTTTCCCCGTGGGTCTGTGCGTCTGTCTATGCCAGCCGGCTTCCGGTGTCCCTCAGTCGGGTCCTCTTGTCGGTGGGTGGGCAGGGGAAGGGTGGCGGAGGAAGGGCGACGGGGTTGGGCTGATGAGGAGGGTCCCTGGGGGCGCCGGTGGCTCCGGGTTGGCTTGGAGCCAGGCGGGGTGGAGAGGCAGAAAGGCCTGGTGGCCGGCCTGGCTTGGCCTAGGGCGACGGGTGGGACGCTGGGGGTGGGGGGCGCGGAAAACACCTCAGGGGCCGCGCCCACCGCGCCCCGCCCCGACGCTTCCCTTTGCCATGCCGGTAGCCAGGAGGCGGTGGGGCGGCGGCGGCCCCCGGGACTGGAGAGTCCCCGGCAGGGAGAGCGCCCGGACTTCCACGACTGCGGGGCACCGGAGGGGCCACGTCCCCTGGGCGGCTGGCAGGCAGGCAGGTGCAAGGCGCAGGGCAGGCGGGGTTCGGGTGAGGGCTGAGGAGGGGCACGGCTGGGCCCGGGAGGCGCAGAGCAGGCTCTTAGGGCGGCCAGCGGCAGCCGCACACGTCTACGGCCATACCACCCTGAACGCGCCCGATCTCGTCTGATCTCGGAAGCTAAGCAGGGTCGGGCCTGGTTAGTACTTGGATGGGAGACCGCCTGGGAATACCGGGTGCTGTAGGCTTTTTTCTTTGCCTTTTCTTTCCCCTTGGGCCACCCTTCCCATACCTTTACCGCCACAGCACCCCGCCCCCTTGCCCAACTAGGCTTCCTCCAAACGCCCCGTGCCCCCCTGGCCCCTCGCCAGCCGCGCACCGCACCGCGAGTCCCTGGCTCGCAGCAGGTGCCCCCTGCAGGGGCAGGCGTCTTCCAGCCAGCCCTTGGGCCTCCAAGCCACCACGCCCACGCACACCGGATCCAGAGGGGTGGGCTGGGGGTCGATGGGGGCGGGCGGGGTGGGCGAAGGCGACGCCTTCGGAGGGAGGGAACGCGGGAGGGCGACGATGACCCTGGCACCGATGGGCCGGGGCCAGCGCGGGCCGGACGGCACCCGCTCTGGGCAGGCGTGTCCTCCCATGGTCCTGCGCCTCGGGCCCTCATCCCCAGATCCCCTAGCCATTCCATCGGGCCGCCCGGAGCGCACGACCGCACTGGGCAACTGGCCCCACCTTAGGCCTGGGCCCGCCTCCACCTTGTCCCCAGCAGCCCTGGGGTGCGCTCCCACCCGCGGGCATTCCCTTCCTTCCCTTGGAACACCGTCCCTTTGCCCCCGTGCCGGGGGTCCCCGCTCCGGGTGGGCAGGACACAAGATGGCCGGTCGCCCGGGGCCTCCCCCCTTGGCGCCCGGGACCACCCGCTGGCACCAGAATCCGTGCTTAGTCTCCCTGCAACAGCGAAGCGAAGACCGAGGCTCGCTCGCTCAGCAAGATGGGGAGAGGGGGACGCCCTGCACCTCGCCCCAAAGCAGCCCCCCATATAAAGGACGACAGCAGAGGAGGAATCGCCCACATGCCCCGAGGACCAGAGTGGGTCCAGGGCGGGAACGGGAGCAGAGCGGGTCTCGTGACGCCTTGGCTGCGCATCTCGGCCCCGAGGGGCTCCTCGGTGCCCAGAGCCCACCCAAGCACGACCACCCTCCCGAGGGCTAGCTGCCTAGCCAACACAGTCTCCTCCTGTTTGTGTGTGTGGGGGGGCGGGGGGATGGGTGGGGGGGTGGGTGGGGGTGTGGGGGTGTGGGGGTGTGTGGGGTGTGTGGGGTGTGGGGTGTGGGGTGGGGGGTGTGTGTCTGTTTCTGTGGTGTGCCCCTGTGTCTCCGTCCCTGTCCGCATCCAGGTCAGGGTCCGCGTCTGTCTGTCTTGGGGCCAGAGCGGGGGCGTGTGTTGGATACTCTGTCTGTGTCTCCCTCTCTGTCTCTGTCTTCCTCTCTGTCTACATCTCCGTCCGTCCGTGTCTCTGTCTTTCCCCGTGGGTCTGTGCGTCTGTCTATGCCAGCCGGCTTCTGGTGTCCCTCAGTCGGGTCCTCTTGTCGGTGGGTGGGCAGGGGAAGGGTGGCGGAGGAAGGGCGACGGGGTTGGGCTGATGAGGAGGGTCCCTGGGGGCGCCGGTGGCTCCGGGTTGGCTTGGAACCAGGCCGGGGTGGAGAGGCGGAAGGGCCTGGTGGCGGGCCTGGCTTGCCCTAAGGGCGGCGGGTGGGGCGCCGGGGGTGGGGGGGCGCGGAGAACAGCGCGCGGGCCACGCCCCCCGCGCCCCGACGCTCCCCTTGGCCCTCTCGGGAGCCAGGCGGCGGCCCCCGGGTCTGGAGAGTATCGGGCCGTGAGAGCGCTCGGTGTTCCGCGACTGCGGGGCGCTGGAGGCGCCACGTCCTCTGGGCGGTTTGGCAGGCAGGCAGGTGCAAGGCACAGGGCAGGCGTGGGGCGGTTGGGGGCTGAGGAGGGGCACGGCTGCGGCCCGGAGGCGCAGAGCAGGCTCTTAGGGCGGCCAGCGGCAGCGGCACACGTCTACGGCCATACCACCCTGAACGCGCCCGATCTCGTCTGATCTCGGAAGCTAAGCAGGGTCGGGCCTGGTTAGTACTTGGATGGGAGACCGCCTGGGAATACCGGGTGCTGTAGGCTTTTTTTCTTTGCCTTTTCTTTCCCCTTCGGCCTCCCTTCCTCTCCCTTCGCCGCCACAGTCCCCCCCCCCCGCCCCGCCCCCTCCGCCCCTTGCCCAACAAGGCCTCCTGCAAACGCCCGGTGCCCCCCTGGCCCCTCGCCAGCCGCGCACCGCACCGAGGGTCCCTGTCTCGCAGCTTGTGCCCGCTGCACCGGCAGGCAGCCCCCAGCCCTTCCACCTCACAGCCACCACGCCCACGCACACCCGATCCAGAGGGGCGGGCTGGGGGAGGTGGGGGCGGGCTGGGTGGGCGGAGGCGGCGGCTTCGCAGGGAGGGAAAGGGGGAGGGCGGCGAGGACCGCCCGCGGGCTTGGGGCGGGGGGAGCGCGGGCGGGACGGCACCCCGTCTCGGCAGGCGTGCCCTCCCAAGGTCCTGCGCCTCGGGGCCTCATCCCCGGAGCCCCTAGCCATTCCCTTGGGCCGCCCCGAGTGCACAAGCGCACCGGGCAACCGGCCCCACCTTAGGCCTGGGCCCGCCTCCACCTTCTCCCCACCCGCCCTGGGCTGCGCTCCCGCGCGCGCGGGCATTCCCTTCCTTCCCGCGGAACACCGTCCCTCTGCCCCCAGGCCGGGGGTCCTCGCTCCGTGTGGGCAGGACACAAGATGGCCGACCGCCCGGGGCCTCCCCCGTTGGCACCCGGGACCACCCGTTGGCCCCCGACTCCGTGCTCAGTGTCCCCGCAACAGCGAAGCGCACAGCGAGGCTCGCTCGCTCGGCAAGACGGCGGGAGGGGGCGGCCCTGCACCACGCCCCAAAGCGGCCCCCCAAATAAAGGACGAGAGCAGAGGAGGAATCGCCCGCACGCCCCCAGGCCCAGAGTGGGTCCTGGGCGGGAACGGGAGCAGGGCGGGTCTCCTGAGGCCTTGGCTGCGCGACCTCGGCCCCGGGGGGCTCCTCGGTGCCCAGAGCCCACCCAAGCACGACCACCCTCCCGAGGAGGGCTAGCTGCCTAGCCAACACAGTCTCTTCCTCTGTGTGTGTGTGTGTGTGTGTGTGTGTGGTGTGTGTGTGGTGTGTGTGGTGTGTGTGTGGTGTGTGTGTCTGTTTCTGGGGTGTGCCCCTGTGTCTCCGTCCCTGTCCGCATCCAGGTCAGGGTCCGCGTCTGTCTGTCTTGGGGCCAGAGCGGGGGTGTGTGTTGGATACTCTGTCTGTGTTCTCCCTCTCTGTCCCTCTCTTCCTCTCTGTCTACATCTCCGTCCGTCCGTCCGTCCGTGTCTCTGTCTTTCCCCGTGGGTCTGTGCGTCTGTCTATGCCAGCCGGCTTCCGGTGTCCCTCAGTCGGGTCCTCTTGTCGGTGGGTGGGCAGGGGAAGGGTGGCGGAGGAAGGGCGACGGGGTTGGGCTGATGAGGAGGGTCCCTGGGGGCGCCGGTGGCTCCGGGTTGGCTTGGAGCCAGGCGGGGTGGAGAGGCAGAAAGGCCTGGTGGCCGGCCTGGCTTGGCCTAGGGCGACGGGTGGGACGCTGGGGGTGGGGGGCGCGGAAAACACCTCAGGGGCCGCGCCCACCGCGCCCCGCCCCGACGCTTCCCTTTGCCATGCCGGTAGCCAGGAGGCGGTGGGGCGGCGGCGGCCCCCGGGACTGGAGAGTCCCCGGCAGGGAGAGCGCCCGGACTTCCACGACTGCGGGGCACCGGAGGGGCCACGTCCCCTGGGCGGCTGGCAGGCAGGCAGGTGCAAGGCGCAGGGCAGGCGGGGTTCGGGTGAGGGCTGAGGAGGGGCACGGCTGGGCCCGGGAGGCGCAGAGCAGGCTCTTAGGGCGGCCAGCGGCAGCCGCACACGTCTACGGCCATACCACCCTGAACGCGCCCGATCTCGTCTGATCTCGGAAGCTAAGCAGGGTCGGGCCTGGTTAGTACTTGGATGGGAGACCGCCTGGGAATACCGGGTGCTGTAGGCTTTTTTCTTTGCCTTTTCTTTCCCCTTGGGCCACCCTTCCCATACCTTTACCGCCACAGCACCCCGCCCCCTTGCCCAACTAGGCTTCCTCCAAACGCCCCGTGCCCCCCTGGCCCCTCGCCAGCCGCGCACCGCACCGCGAGTCCCTGGCTCGCAGCAGGTGCCCCCTGCAGGGGCAGGCGTCTTCCAGCCAGCCCTTGGGCCTCCAAGCCACCACGCCCACGCACACCGGATCCAGAGGGGTGGGCTGGGGGTCGATGGGGGCGGGCGGGGTGGGCGAAGGCGACGCCTTCGGAGGGAGGGAACGCGGGAGGGCGACGATGACCCTGGCACCGATGGGCCGGGGCCAGCGCGGGCCGGACGGCACCCGCTCTGGGCAGGCGTGTCCTCCCATGGTCCTGCGCCTCGGGCCCTCATCCCCAGATCCCCTAGCCATTCCATCGGGCCGCCCGGAGCGCACGACCGCACTGGGCAACTGGCCCCACCTTAGGCCTGGGCCCGCCTCCACCTTGTCCCCAGCAGCCCTGGGGTGCGCTCCCACCCGCGGGCATTCCCTTCCTTCCCTTGGAACACCGTCCCTTTGCCCCCGTGCCGGGGGTCCCCGCTCCGGGTGGGCAGGACACAAGATGGCCGGTCGCCCGGGGCCTCCCCCCTTGGCGCCCGGGACCACCCGCTGGCACCAGAATCCGTGCTTAGTCTCCCTGCAACAGCGAAGCGAAGACCGAGGCTCGCTCGCTCAGCAAGATGGGGAGAGGGGGACGCCCTGCACCTCGCCCCAAAGCAGCCCCCCATATAAAGGACGACAGCAGAGGAGGAATCGCCCACATGCCCCGAGGACCAGAGTGGGTCCAGGGCGGGAACGGGAGCAGAGCGGGTCTCGTGACGCCTTGGCTGCGCATCTCGGCCCCGAGGGGCTCCTCGGTGCCCAGAGCCCACCCAAGCACGACCACCCTCCCGAGGGCTAGCTGCCTAGCCAACACAGTCTCCTCCTGTTTGTGTGTGTGGGGGGGCGGGGGGATGGGTGGGGGGGTGGGTGGGGGTGTGGGGGTGTGGGGGTGTGTGGGGTGTGTGGGGTGTGGGGTGTGGGGTGGGGGGTGTGTGTCTGTTTCTGTGGTGTGCCCCTGTGTCTCCGTCCCTGTCCGCATCCAGGTCAGGGTCCGCGTCTGTCTGTCTTGGGGCCAGAGCGGGGGCGTGTGTTGGATACTCTGTCTGTGTCTCCCTCTCTGTCTCTCTCTTCCTCTCTGTCTACATCTCCGTCCGTCCGTGTCTCTGTCTTTCCCCGTGGGTCTGTGCGTCTGTCTATGCCAGCCGGCTTCTGGTGTCCCTCAGTCGGGTCCTCTTGTCGGTGGGTGGGCAGGGGAAGGGTGGCGGAGGAAGGGCGACGGGGTTGGGCTGATGAGGAGGGTCCCTGGGGGCGCCGGTGGCTCCGGGTTGGCTTGGAACCAGGCCGGGGTGGAGAGGCGGAAGGGCCTGGTGGCGGGCCTGGCTTGCCCTAAGGGCGGCGGGTGGGGCGCCGGGGGTGGGGGGGCGCGGAGAACAGCGCGCGGGCCACGCCCCCCGCGCCCCGACGCTCCCCTTGGCCCTCTCGGGAGCCAGGCGGCGGCCCCCGGGTCTGGAGAGTATCGGGCCGTGAGAGCGCTCGGTGTTCCGCGACTGCGGGGCGCTGGAGGCGCCACGTCCTCTGGGCGGTTTGGCAGGCAGGCAGGTGCAAGGCACAGGGCAGGCGTGGGGCGGTTGGGGGCTGAGGAGGGGCACGGCTGCGGCCCGGAGGCGCAGAGCAGGCTCTTAGGGCGGCCAGCGGCAGCCGCACACGTCTACGGCCATACCACCCTGAACGCGCCCGATCTCGTCTGATCTCGGAAGCTAAGCAGGGTCGGGCCTGGTTAGTACTTGGATGGGAGACCGCCTGGGAATACCGGGTGCTGTAGGCTTTTTTTCTTTGCCTTTTCTTTCCCCTTCGGCCTCCCTTCCTCTCCCTTCGCCGCCACAGTCCCCCCCCCCCGCCCCGCCCCCTCCGCCCCTTGCCCAACAAGGCCTCCTGCAAACGCCCGGTGCCCCCCTGGCCCCTCGCCAGCCGCGCACCGCACCGAGGGTCCCTGTCTCGCAGCTTGTGCCCGCTGCACCGGCAGGCAGCCCCCAGCCCTTCCACCTCACAGCCACCACGCCCACGCACACCCGATCCAGAGGGGCGGGCTGGGGGAGGTGGGGGCGGGCTGGGTGGGCGGAGGCGGCGGCTTCGCAGGGAGGGAAAGGGGGAGGGCGGCGAGGACCGCCCGCGGGCTTGGGGCGGGGGGAGCGCGGGCGGGACGGCACCCCGTCTCGGCAGGCGTGCCCTCCCAAGGTCCTGCGCCTCGGGGCCTCATCCCCGGAGCCCCTAGCCATTCCCTTGGGCCGCCCCGAGTGCACAAGCGCACCGGGCAACCGGCCCCACCTTAGGCCTGGGCCCGCCTCCACCTTCTCCCCACCCGCCCTGGGCTGCGCTCCCGCGCGCGCGGGCATTCCCTTCCTTCCCGCGGAACACCGTCCCTCTGCCCCCAGGCCGGGGGTCCTCGCTCCGTGTGGGCAGGACACAAGATGGCCGACCGCCCGGGGCCTCCCCCGTTGGCACCCGGGACCACCCGTTGGCCCCCGACTCCGTGCTCAGTGTCCCCGCAACAGCGAAGCGCACAGCGAGGCTCGCTCGCTCGGCAAGACGGCGGGAGGGGGCGGCCCTGCACCACGCCCCAAAGCGGCCCCCCAAATAAAGGACGAGAGCAGAGGAGGAATCGCCCGCACGCCCCCAGGCCCAGAGTGGGTCCTGGGCGGGAACGGGAGCAGGGCGGGTCTCCTGAGGCCTTGGCTGCGCGACCTCGGCCCCGGGGGGCTCCTCGGTGCCCAGAGCCCACCCAAGCACGACCACCCTCCCGAGGAGGGCTAGCTGCCTAGCCAACACAGTCTCTTCCTCTGTGTGTGTGTGTGTGTGTGTGTGTGTGGTGTGTGTGTGGTGTGTGTGGTGTGTGTGTGGTGTGTGTGTCTGTTTCTGGGGTGTGCCCCTGTGTCTCCGTCCCTGTCCGCATCCAGGTCAGGGTCCGCGTCTGTCTGTCTTGGGGCCAGAGCGGGGGTGTGTGTTGGATACTCTGTCTGTGTTCTCCCTCTCTGTCCCTCTCTTCCTCTCTGTCTACATCTCCGTCCGTCCGTCCGTCCGTGTCTCTGTCTTTCCCCGTGGGTCTGTGCGTCTGTCTATGCCAGCCGGCTTCCGGTGTCCCTCAGTCGGGTCCTCTTGTCGGTGGGTGGGCAGGGGAAGGGTGGCGGAGGAAGGGCGACGGGGTTGGGCTGATGAGGAGGGTCCCTGGGGGCGCCGGTGGCTCCGGGTTGGCTTGGAGCCAGGCGGGGTGGAGAGGCAGAAAGGCCTGGTGGCCGGCCTGGCTTGGCCTAGGGCGACGGGTGGGACGCTGGGGGTGGGGGGCGCGGAAAACACCTCAGGGGCCGCGCCCACCGCGCCCCGCCCCGACGCTTCCCTTTGCCATGCCGGTAGCCAGGAGGCGGTGGGGCGGCGGCGGCCCCCGGGACTGGAGAGTCCCCGGCAGGGAGAGCGCCCGGACTTCCACGACTGCGGGGCACCGGAGGGGCCACGTCCCCTGGGCGGCTGGCAGGCAGGCAGGTGCAAGGCGCAGGGCAGGCGGGGTTCGGGTGAGGGCTGAGGAGGGGCACGGCTGGGCCCGGGAGGCGCAGAGCAGGCTCTTAGGGCGGCCAGCGGCAGCCGCACACGTCTACGGCCATACCACCCTGAACGCGCCCGATCTCGTCTGATCTCGGAAGCTAAGCAGGGTCGGGCCTGGTTAGTACTTGGATGGGAGACCGCCTGGGAATACCGGGTGCTGTAGGCTTTTTTCTTTGCCTTTTCTTTCCCCTTGGGCCACCCTTCCCATACCTTTACCGCCACAGCACCCCGCCCCCTTGCCCAACTAGGCTTCCTCCAAACGCCCCGTGCCCCCCTGGCCCCTCGCCAGCCGCGCACCGCACCGCGAGTCCCTGGCTCGCAGCAGGTGCCCCCTGCAGGGGCAGGCGTCTTCCAGCCAGCCCTTGGGCCTCCAAGCCACCACGCCCACGCACACCGGATCCAGAGGGGTGGGCTGGGGGTCGATGGGGGCGGGCGGGGTGGGCGAAGGCGACGCCTTCGGAGGGAGGGAACGCGGGAGGGCGACGATGACCCTGGCACCGATGGGCCGGGGCCAGCGCGGGCCGGACGGCACCCGCTCTGGGCAGGCGTGTCCTCCCATGGTCCTGCGCCTCGGGCCCTCATCCCCAGATCCCCTAGCCATTCCATCGGGCCGCCCGGAGCGCACGACCGCACTGGGCAACTGGCCCCACCTTAGGCCTGGGCCCGCCTCCACCTTGTCCCCAGCAGCCCTGGGGTGCGCTCCCACCCGCGGGCATTCCCTTCCTTCCCTTGGAACACCGTCCCTTTGCCCCCGTGCCGGGGGTCCCCGCTCCGGGTGGGCAGGACACAAGATGGCCGGTCGCCCGGGGCCTCCCCCCTTGGCGCCCGGGACCACCCGCTGGCACCAGAATCCGTGCTTAGTCTCCCTGCAACAGCGAAGCGAAGACCGAGGCTCGCTCGCTCAGCAAGATGGGGAGAGGGGGACGCCCTGCACCTCGCCCCAAAGCAGCCCCCCATATAAAGGACGACAGCAGAGGAGGAATCGCCCACATGCCCCGAGGACCAGAGTGGGTCCAGGGCGGGAACGGGAGCAGAGCGGGTCTCGTGACGCCTTGGCTGCGCATCTCGGCCCCGAGGGGCTCCTCGGTGCCCAGAGCCCACCCAAGCACGACCACCCTCCCGAGGGCTAGCTGCCTAGCCAACACAGTCTCCTCCTGTTTGTGTGTGTGTGTGGGGGGGGGATGGGTGGGGGGGTGGGTGGGGGTGTGGGGGTGTGGGGGTGTGTGGGGTGTGTGGGGTGTGGGGTGTGGGGTGGGGGGTGTGTGTCTGTTTCTGTGGTGTGCCCCTGTGTCTCCGTCCCTGTCCGCATCCAGGTCAGGGTCCGCGTCTGTCTGTCTTGGGGCCAGAGCGGGGGCGTGTGTTGGATACTCTGTCTGTGTCTCCCTCTCTGTCTCTCTCTTCCTCTCTGTCTACATCTCCGTCCGTCCGTGTCTCTGTCTTTCCCCGTGGGTCTGTGCGTCTGTCTATGCCAGCCGGCTTCTGGTGTCCCTCAGTCGGGTCCTCTTGTCGGTGGGTGGGCAGGGGAAGGGTGGCGGAGGAAGGGCGACGGGGTTGGGCTGATGAGGAGGGTCCCTGGGGGCGCCGGTGGCTCCGGGTTGGCTTGGAACCAGGCCGGGGTGGAGAGGCGGAAGGGCCTGGTGGCGGGCCTGGCTTGCCCTAAGGGCGGCGGGTGGGGCGCCGGGGGTGGGGGGGCGCGGAGAACAGCGCGCGGGCCACGCCCCCCGCGCCCCGACGCTCCCCTTGGCCCTCTCGGGAGCCAGGCGGCGGCCCCCGGGTCTGGAGAGTATCGGGCCGTGAGAGCGCTCGGTGTTCCGCGACTGCGGGGCGCTGGAGGCGCCACGTCCTCTGGGCGGTTTGGCAGGCAGGCAGGTGCAAGGCACAGGGCAGGCGTGGGGCGGTTGGGGGCTGAGGAGGGGCACGGCTGCGGCCCGGAGGCGCAGAGCAGGCTCTTAGGGCGGCCAGCGGCAGCCGCACACGTCTACGGCCATACCACCCTGAACGCGCCCGATCTCGTCTGATCTCGGAAGCTAAGCAGGGTCGGGCCTGGTTAGTACTTGGATGGGAGACCGCCTGGGAATACCGGGTGCTGTAGGCTTTTTTTCTTTGCCTTTTCTTTCCCCTTCGGCCTCCCTTCCTCTCCCTTCGCCGCCACAGTCCCCCCCCCCGCCCCGCCCCCTCCGCCCCTTGCCCAACAAGGCCTCCTGCAAACGCCCGGTGCCCCCCTGGCCCCTCGCCAGCCGCGCACCGCACCGAGGGTCCCTGTCTCGCAGCTTGTGCCCGCTGCACCGGCAGGCAGCCCCCAGCCCTTCCACCTCACAGCCACCACGCCCACGCACACCCGATCCAGAGGGGCGGGCTGGGGGAGGTGGGGGCGGGCTGGGTGGGCGGAGGCGGCGGCTTCGCAGGGAGGGAAAGGGGGAGGGCGGCGAGGACCGCCCGCGGGCTTGGGGCGGGGGGAGCGCGGGCGGGACGGCACCCCGTCTCGGCAGGCGTGCCCTCCCAAGGTCCTGCGCCTCGGGGCCTCATCCCCGGAGCCCCTAGCCATTCCCTTGGGCCGCCCCGAGTGCACAAGCGCACCGGGCAACCGGCCCCACCTTAGGCCTGGGCCCGCCTCCACCTTCTCCCCACCCGCCCTGGGCTGCGCTCCCGCGCGCGCGGGCATTCCCTTCCTTCCCGCGGAACACCGTCCCTCTGCCCCCAGGCCGGGGGTCCTCGCTCCGTGTGGGCAGGACACAAGATGGCCGACCGCCCGGGGCCTCCCCCGTTGGCACCCGGGACCACCCGTTGGCCCCCGACTCCGTGCTCAGTGTCCCCGCAACAGCGAAGCGCACAGCGAGGCTCGCTCGCTCGGCAAGACGGCGGGAGGGGGCGGCCCTGCACCACGCCCCAAAGCGGCCCCCCAAATAAAGGACGAGAGCAGAGGAGGAATCGCCCGCACGCCCCCAGGCCCAGAGTGGGTCCTGGGCGGGAACGGGAGCAGGGCGGGTCTCCTGAGGCCTTGGCTGCGCGACCTCGGCCCCGGGGGGCTCCTCGGTGCCCAGAGCCCACCCAAGCACGACCACCCTCCCGAGGAGGGCTAGCTGCCTAGCCAACACAGTCTCTTCCTCTGTGTGTGTGTGTGTGTGTGTGTGTGTGGTGTGTGTGTGGTGTGTGTGGTGTGTGTGTGGTGTGTGTGTCTGTTTCTGGGGTGTGCCCCTGTGTCTCCGTCCCTGTCCGCATCCAGGTCAGGGTCCGCGTCTGTCTGTCTTGGGGCCAGAGCGGGGGTGTGTGTTGGATACTCTGTCTGTGTTCTCCCTCTCTGTCCCTCTCTTCCTCTCTGTCTACATCTCCGTCCGTCCGTCCGTCCGTGTCTCTGTCTTTCCCCGTGGGTCTGTGCGTCTGTCTATGCCAGCCGGCTTCCGGTGTCCCTCAGTCGGGTCCTCTTGTCGGTGGGTGGGCAGGGGAAGGGTGGCGGAGGAAGGGCGACGGGGTTGGGCTGATGAGGAGGGTCCCTGGGGGCGCCGGTGGCTCCGGGTTGGCTTGGAGCCAGGCGGGGTGGAGAGGCAGAAAGGCCTGGTGGCCGGCCTGGCTTGGCCTAGGGCGACGGGTGGGACGCTGGGGGTGGGGGGCGCGGAAAACACCTCAGGGGCCGCGCCCACCGCGCCCCGCCCCGACGCTTCCCTTTGCCATGCCGGTAGCCAGGAGGCGGTGGGGCGGCGGCGGCCCCCGGGACTGGAGAGTCCCCGGCAGGGAGAGCGCCCGGACTTCCACGACTGCGGGGCACCGGAGGGGCCACGTCCCCTGGGCGGCTGGCAGGCAGGCAGGTGCAAGGCGCAGGGCAGGCGGGGTTCGGGTGAGGGCTGAGGAGGGGCACGGCTGGGCCCGGGAGGCGCAGAGCAGGCTCTTAGGGCGGCCAGCGGCAGCCGCACACGTCTACGGCCATACCACCCTGAACGCGCCCGATCTCGTCTGATCTCGGAAGCTAAGCAGGGTCGGGCCTGGTTAGTACTTGGATGGGAGACCGCCTGGGAATACCGGGTGCTGTAGGCTTTTTTCTTTGCCTTTTCTTTCCCCTTGGGCCACCCTTCCCATACCTTTACCGCCACAGCACCCCGCCCCCTTGCCCAACTAGGCTTCCTCCAAACGCCCCGTGCCCCCCTGGCCCCTCGCCAGCCGCGCACCGCACCGCGAGTCCCTGGCTCGCAGCAGGTGCCCCCTGCAGGGGCAGGCGTCTTCCAGCCAGCCCTTGGGCCTCCAAGCCACCACGCCCACGCACACCGGATCCAGAGGGGTGGGCTGGGGGTCGATGGGGGCGGGCGGGGTGGGCGAAGGCGACGCCTTCGGAGGGAGGGAACGCGGGAGGGCGACGATGACCCTGGCACCGATGGGCCGGGGCCAGCGCGGGCCGGACGGCACCCGCTCTGGGCAGGCGTGTCCTCCCATGGTCCTGCGCCTCGGGCCCTCATCCCCAGATCCCCTAGCCATTCCATCGGGCCGCCCGGAGCGCACGACCGCACTGGGCAACTGGCCCCACCTTAGGCCTGGGCCCGCCTCCACCTTGTCCCCAGCAGCCCTGGGGTGCGCTCCCACCCGCGGGCATTCCCTTCCTTCCCTTGGAACACCGTCCCTTTGCCCCCGTGCCGGGGGTCCCCGCTCCGGGTGGGCAGGACACAAGATGGCCGGTCGCCCGGGGCCTCCCCCCTTGGCGCCCGGGACCACCCGCTGGCACCAGAATCCGTGCTTAGTCTCCCTGCAACAGCGAAGCGAAGACCGAGGCTCGCTCGCTCAGCAAGATGGGGAGAGGGGGACGCCCTGCACCTCGCCCCAAAGCAGCCCCCCATATAAAGGACGACAGCAGAGGAGGAATCGCCCACATGCCCCGAGGACCAGAGTGGGTCCAGGGCGGGAACGGGAGCAGAGCGGGTCTCGTGACGCCTTGGCTGCGCATCTCGGCCCCGAGGGGCTCCTCGGTGCCCAGAGCCCACCCAAGCACGACCACCCTCCCGAGGGCTAGCTGCCTAGCCAACACAGTCTCCTCCTGTTTGTGTGTGTGGGGGGGGGGGGGATGGGGGGGGGGGTGGGTGGGGGTGTGGGGGTGTGGGGGTGTGTGGGGTGTGTGGGGTGTGGGGTGTGGGGTGGGGGGTGTGTGTCTGTTTCTGTGGTGTGCCCCTGTGTCTCCGTCCCTGTCCGCATCCAGGTCAGGGTCCGCGTCTGTCTGTCTTGGGGCCAGAGCGGGGGCGTGTGTTGGATACTCTGTCTGTGTCTCCCTCTCTGTCTCTCTCTTCCTCTCTGTCTACATCTCCGTCCGTCCGTGTC